>NC_085843.1:260166583-261465958 GCF_035594765.1 Anolis carolinensis | reverse complement strand
CCTGAGGATGGCCTGATTGGCTGCCTCTCTCTCCAGCCAATCCAGTGCAAGCTCTCAGCCAAGATTTACTGAAGTGGCCCATATCCATCTGGCAGCATCTTCTAGTTCTGTCGGGGTGTCGAAAGGATTTGTATATTTGATTCTAGAAGTACTTGTTCAACATATGAAATGTGTACTGTTTTTCTAGTTATTGTAGTTATTACACGAGTCATAAACTGGGTACTTACTGTAGTTCTAGCCATAATGATTCTTTATTAACTGCTTTTCCAGTTTTGTCTAAATTTAGATTTTAATTATTTGGGTTTTTTTTAATTTGTGGGAATTGCATGCAAAAGCTAGTATGCACCTACATATTTAGTGTCTGTATTGAGCTCAGATATCCCACTGTTTAGACATCCACAGTAAATCATTTGACTTGTTGGTGGTTCTCCCTTCTGTTCAGAATAGAAACTTCATAATTACATTCTGAAATAGTATTTTTGAAATGCTATATTGAAAGGTAAGGCAAACCTTTGCTTTTTTAAAACATTACTATAGAGTATGTTTATAACATTTATTCAGATGTGACTTTGCATAGATTTTGCAAGGTCTACTAGAATGTTGCAGCCTTGCCTATGCTATATTGAAGTGTATTGAAGTCACTCATTCAAACAAATATATAGCATGTTGCACACAAATCCCATTGATTTGAATAGGAAACTTACATTATACAAATCAAATCAGTGGGCTATAACAATGATGAATTGGTCAAATCATACCACATTAAGTTTTTTTTTTATAGGTATCATGAGTGATGCTTTCAATTATTAAATTTGATAATTGTAAACATGTTGTAGGGGATAACATCTTTACATGCTTGAAATACAAGTTAATATTTTAATTGTGTTGAGTTATTGTCTTGGTCATATAAACACCTTATTTGCAACTTAAATTTTAGTTGATGGGGACACTTCATGGGATATTTTTTAATTATGAACCACAAAATACATTATAACATTTTAAGATTTTAATGCTGACCATCTTTACCATCACCTTATTGTGGTGATGAAGACTAAATTCAAAGTAAAATTGAGCTTGTGCTTTGAGATTCCAGAGAGATGACTAGACCCCGTTTGTTACAGTGGTCCAGGGGCATTTGAAGCATTTTGTCTTCAAGAGATATTTGATTTAATAAGCCATCTTTGAGGCATGTTACTTGACACAGTGATATCTAAATTTCTGGAACGAAGAAAAAATAATAAAGTAGATTGAGTCTCCAAATGTGTATTTTGATTTCATAGTAGACTTCGAACTTGAAAGACATTCAAATTCTCCATTCTCTTTTGATATTTTTTCAGGAATTATATGAATGACAGCCTCAGAACGAATGTTTTTGTCCGATTTCAGCCAGAAACAATAGCATGTGCTTGTATCTATCTTGCTGCTAGAGCTCTACAAGTGAGTATTTGTCTCTTTTATATTTCCACTTGGATCTTTAGTAATTTTTTCTATTTTAAAAAAACCCCTTACTGCTTGTATTCGGACTTACCACCATTTCATTTTTTCTTTTCTTTTACAGATTCCTTTGCCTAACCGTCCCCATTGGTTTTCACTTTTTGGGACTACTGAAGAGGATATTCAGGAGATATGTTTAACAACACTTAAGCTTTACACTAGAAAGAAGGTGACTTGGATTATATTCAAATGTTGAAATACAATAAACTTAAATTGTTTGTGTAACTCTTAAAACAGGGATTATTAAACTGGGACTCTAGTTTTAAAAAATAACAACTGCCGTAGAATATAGGTTGGTCAGGTTATGGTAGTCATTGTCCAAAAGTGTTGGGTACCTGTTTGATTAAGGATGCAGTTAAAGTGTTGGGGATCGTAGTTTTGCCCTTTAGCTTTGCAACACTCAGTTTGGAAATTAAACAAATGATTTCCCTACCCCATCACACGTTTTTTGCCATTCCGCTTTCTTTACAAAATATCTGTTGGCCTTCCCATCACACGGGAGATATATTTCTCCTCCCACTGTCCTGTTCCCTGTTTTCTTTTTATTGAAAAAATTGACAGGATTTCTTCTCTTTGCGAGGAAAAGGTTGACAGAATAAAATAAATAACCATTCCTTCCTCTGTGGTCCCAAAACGGTAATGGCAGGAGAAAAGAATCAATACTAGACATCTCAGCTTCTACCTCTAGCACAACGTCATCGTAACATTTACAAATTGACAAGGGGGATTCCCATCACACCTGAAATTTGCCAGTTTTGCTAATCTCTAAGCGGGGAATTCAAAATGAATTCGATTGCCAATCGAGCTCTAAATAAAGTGTAGAAATGCGGAGTATACTGTGTGTGATGGAAGTCCTAAAATGTTCAAGCTTCCAACGGACCATATAGTTCAGGCTTCTTGGTGGGAGGGAAGATGTCTTTCAATGCTTTGCAACATTCTGCTATAGGCTGTCAGTTGTAAATCTGAGAGATGGCCTGCCAAAAGGGAGTCTTTATTTAAGATTTCTTCCCCAAACTCTTCGGCAGTGAAGAAGATTAATTAATTTCAGTATGAAACTGCCCCCATGTCATCAAGAAGTGGTTAGGGATTTTGGAATGGATCAATTCCTTTCCTTACTCTTTTTTCTGATATACTTTCTAGACTCAGATTTTTGGAAATATTTAAAAGATAGCTTTTTTCCTCTTACTTTTTTCTGCTGTTAAGACAGAATTACCAGACCCATAGTTTGTGCATTCCTGCATAGAAGGAGCTTGAACTAGATGACCCTTGTGGTACCTTCCAACTTAAGATTCTGTTCTCTATGTATACAGACCCATATATTTGTGCTACATTGTATCTCAGATTCCTTCTGTATTATTACTTTTATTTTTCACTGGTATGAATAGACGTCTGACAATTCTCAGCTACAGACCAAGAAAACCTATATGACCTCTAGATCATTTTCTTCTTTGCTGCTGCTCAGTCATTTAGTCGTCTCCGACTCTTTGTGAATTCATGGACCAGTCCACACCAGAGCTCCCTGTCATCCGTCACCGCTCCCAGTTCCTTCAAGGTCAAGCCAGTCACTTCAAGGATATCGTCCATCCATCTTGCCCATGGTCGGCCTCTCTTCCTTTTTCCTTCCATTTTCCCCAGCATCGTGATCTTTTCCAAGCTTTCCTGTCTCATGATGTGGCCAAAATACTTTCTTCTTTAGTTCACACATTTTTTCCTTAATCATGTTGAAGTATGTCTTGAGTATCTAGAAGCCATCACCTTTTTGTGGCTGGTCATGTAATATATCCATTCTATAGCATGTTCAGTATTAAGAAAGTATATTATGCTAAATCAAGACAAATTATACAGGTAGCTAATGATGTAATTTCTGGGTTCATTTCAGCCAAACTATGAATTACTTGATAAAGAAGTAGAAAAAAGAAAAATGGCATTACAGGAAGCAAAATTAAAAGCAAAAGGCCTAAATCCAGACGGAACTCCAGCTCTTTCAACATTGGGAGGCTTTTCACCTGCTTCTAAGCCCTGTAAGTCTTTTGTATTGTCACCATTTTCACTATGCTTCTATTCACCTAGTGACTTCAAATGAACATTTTAATGAACAAACGTTTTTGAAATAGATTGTGTCAAAGGCTATTGACCCCCAATAGCCATGTTTAACCCAAAATATTCTTGGTGGTTTTGATTCCAATCATTACAGTGCAGTGCATGTTTCAGAATACCTATAATGAAACAAACAGAAGTAACAAAGTTGTTTAGTATCTGGACTTAATGAGTGAATGATGTATATACTTAGCAACTGCATTATGTAACGGGTTGCATAGACTATTAGTTGCATATTTTTCAGCAGCATGGATGGTAATTGTATTGTTTGTCTGATAAAGTCAAGTTGCTTATCTTATTCATGCTGTGCTGCCTATGGTTTCTTGATTCAGATATACTAGTGGCAGAAACAGATAACACCTGCATCAGAAGATATGAACAATTTGCTTGTAATAGAATGATTTGAAAAAGTTCACTATGGCTTACTTCAGTTTATTCTCTTCAGTGGGCTCAGTCATATAATTTCAGATTTATAGAGTGGGAGTCCCATTTGCATTATTTTGATATGGAAAGATACATTTATGTCCCCCAAGAGGCTAGTATTGTTTACTGTATTTTAAAAAGCGAAAATTGCCTAAAGTGTTAAGGAGAAAAAGTTAAAAACCCATGTAGAAGATATTAAATATAATGTTCATCAGAACCTAGTGAATATTTGGTGCCATTTTGTGGCAACTTGTATGAGCAAGTTATCTGAAATGAAAGGTTGGCATTTTCTCACGTCAGCAAACATACTTTGAATTGTTTGAAATCTTAGGCTCTCCAAGAGAAATGAAAACAGAGGAGAAATCACCAGTGTGTATCAATGCAAAAACTATTAAAAAGGAACCAGAGGATAGACAGGTGGTTTCTAAGAGCCCTTACAATGGGTAAGTGACTTACCATTTTTAACAGGCCAAATTAATTCTTTATTACTTTAATGTGGTTAGCCATTGCATTCTGTATAATTGATATTTTGCATGTGCTTTGTTTACATCCAGTATGAGAAAAGAGAGCAAAAGAAGTAGAAGCAGCAGAAGCGCTAGTCGATCAAAGTCAAGAACAAAATCACGGTCCAGGTCCCATTCTCCAAGGAGGCAGTGAGTATTTTTAAATATTTGGAGAAGGAAACTTGCATCTTCCCATATTACTTAGGAGGAACATATTTAAAACCATGTGTACTAAATCAGAACTGCATAGCCTAGTCAAGCCATGAACCTACATTTTTAGTCAAGAATTGAGTTTTAACTAGCCACCGAAATGAAGGTAGTATCAGTGCCAGGTAAGCCTGCAGGAGTAGGGCATTTCACATCAAGGCTCAGATGTGCTTCTACATAGTTTATTTTGCTCCATACTATAAATATGCAGGACTAACACTTGTAGATGTTGTGCAATGTCACATAGCTGCTGCATGATGTGTGCCCTTAATTGTGCTGCGTTATAGGAGGAGAAAATGATGATCTTCCAGACTTTAGACCAGGCATGGCCATAATTCCTAACAGCCAATTCTGGCTGTTAAGAATTGTGGGAGTTGAAATCCTAACCACCTGGACTGAAATTTCTCTATGCCTGGTGTAGGGGTTTATATAGCCCCATATAAACACAGGGCATTATGCAGTTGCTTCATTGAGACTTTTTAAAAGGCTCCCATTCTAAAGTGAAGAATGTAATAAAAAAACTATTTGAATGCACTTTTTCTTTTGAGAGCTCATTATACAATTAGTGACCTGCGATTGTTATTTGAATTAGCATGACTTTATTTTGCATAGCAAGTTTTGAGACTGTAATGCCTGTTGTGTTCTTAAGTTACAACAACAGGCGGAGTCTCTCTGGAACCTACAGCTCGAGATCCAGAAGTCGTTCCCGTAGTCACAGTGGCAGTCCTCGGAGGCATCATAATCATGGGTCACCGCTTCTGAAACCCAAACATAGCAGAGAAGAGTTGAAAGGCATGAATAGACATGGTCACAAAAGGAAAAAGTCCCGTTCCCGTTCTCAGAGCAAGTCGAGGGACCACTCAGATGTGGTTAAGAAGCATAGGCACGAGCGAGTGCACCACCGGGAAAGGCGGGAAAGATCGCGTTCCTTTGAGCGGTCCCATAAGGGCAAGCACCATGGCGGAAGTCGGTCCGGACACAGCCGGCACAGGCGCTGACTGGAAACCGTTGCTTCTTCGTTTGGCTTGGATATTAATAATACAATGTACGGAACTGCTTGAAACTTGAAGTCAATTAGGATTTGATTTGAAGCCCAACACCTTCAATATGTAGGACATTTTTTAAAAAATGTGTTGAAATTTGCACATAAAATACCTTAGCAGTATCATATTGATTTAAAAAATGATCAGGTTAAATTGTTTGTGTTTAGAATTGTTGTCTCAATATGAAAACTGGAGAATCTGTTTCTGTACAAATGTACCTTATTTTTATACAAACATACTGCAGACATTTCTATTTAAGTATAGTTATTTGTTTAAAATAATGGGTGGATACTTTCTTACACTGGTTTTAGTCTGCATGTGTAATTTTTTTTACAAAAAATAAAATATACAATTGTTTTTGCTATCTGCTGCATACTTTATTAAATTACCTGACATAGAAATAAGTTTCCAGTATAAATTGCTCAATTAAAAATGCTGAACTGTGAAACTTGGTTTGGTCTATTTTACTTTCCACTACATTCAGAGGAGATGGCTAGAACATTGGCAATATTATTTGATTTTTATTCAGAATAAGATTCGCTTAATGAATTTGCACTGGGTTAGAAGGCTGCAAGATTCACTGAATTTAAAAAATACTTCTCCCTCTGGCCTTATTTCTGCCTCTTCTGCCTTCCCCATGATGTCTACTCGCATCTACCCAGCTTACTTCTCTACTGTAGTTTTTAATAGTGATTTTTCCAGCTATTACTAGAATTTGGAAGCCTTTGGGATAAAGTATCTATTGTTCCCAGGTTCATCTTAAATAATCAAGTAAAGCGATGGTATATTGCCAAAAGAAAAGCTTTTTTTAATGGCTTAGGAAAAGGCGATGGCTGTCCTCAAGTAGTTCCTATATTTCTAGTAAATGCAGTGGCTTCAAAAGTCGAGGATGTCATATAGCAGGTATAGTTAATACACTGCTGTATTCGTAAGTAGAATACATTTGACTTCCCAATTGTACATATTGCAACTATATAGTTTAAAACCCAAATTGATGATGTCACCATTGATAGGCCATAAATCAAAAAACAGGTAAGTGTGAAAATGTGAAAGAAAATATTAAAGCAGTTATAAGAGCTTTTACTGGGATAATGGTCTATGTATGCTGGAAAATAAGGTGGTAGGTTTTGTAATGAATTATGACAAATTCATGAATCCCTACATTCCATGTGCTATTTTTTAAGTATAGTAGAGTCTCACTTATCCAACGTAAACAGGCCAGTAGAACGTTGGATAAGCAAATATGTTGAATAATAATGGATTAAGGAAAAGGCTATTATACATCAAATTAGGTTACGATTTTACAAATTAAGCACCAAAACATGTTTAACAAAACACTTGACAAAAAGTTCAATACACAGTAATGCTACGTAGTAATTTCTATATTTAATACCAAACATCACATTGTATTGAAAATATTGACTACTAAAAGGCAGACAGTTGGATAATCCAGAATGTTGGATATCTTACTACATCTCCCATAGCATTACATTACATTTGCAATGTGGTGGGATCCCCGTATTCATTCGGAAAAGGTTCCTAGTGGGGCCATGCTTATCTTTAACTACAAATATGACTAGTTACAGCAAACCATTGAGTCATCCAATGCAATTCTATGGGAACTCTGGGGGAGGGAACCATAGAATTGCATGGTGAACGTAACAAATTCTTAGGGAGTTTGTAAAATTACAGATTCTGTTGAATATGTAAAATCACAGGTATGGGTTCTGTGATTACTGGGATCTGACCTTACTTACATAATCATACCTTAGTTTAATATCTCTAATGAACACAATAGCATATATTACACAGGTCTAGAACATCACAGAACCTTGGCAGTTAATTTAGTATTCTGTCATTCTTTACATACACTAAAGGATGTGTTTACAAGATTAGGAATACTGAATAAATAGTAACTATTACAATGTCGGGGTGTGTTAATCATACCTCATGAAAAACGAATTCTGCATTAACTGTTTTTGTTCCATACAAAACTAGTTCTGAAGAAACAGCACTAGTGGCTAATACATTTCCAATCAGAATTCTACATACAGGGAACAATATTTGAAACACTTGGGAACTTAATAAATCTGTATTCTTGTTAGAATTCTTTCTTTTCTTGTGGCTCTAGAGCAGGGGTCCCCAAACTAAGGCCCAGGGGCCGGATGCGGCCCTCCAAGGTCATTTACCTGGCCCCCACTCTCAGTTTTAGACTTAGGCTTGCCCAAAGTCTGAAATGACTTGAAGGCATACAACAGTCCTAATTAATGTGACTATCTCATTGGCCAGAAGCAGGCCCACACTTCCCATTGAAATACTGATAGGTTTATGTTGGTTAAAATTGTTTTTATTTTAAAATATTGTGTTGTTCTTTTATTGTTGCTGCTTTTTTTTTGCACTACAAATAAGACATGTGCAGTGTACACAGGAATTTATTTGTATTTTTTTTCAAATGATAATTCGGCCCCTCAAAAGTCTGAGGGACCATGAACCGGCCCTCCACTTAAAAAATTTGAGTTCTCCTGCTCTAGAGCATAGGTCCCCAAACTTATTTGGCCTACCGCCCCCTTTCCAGAAAAAATATGAGCGCCCTGGAATTATTTTTTTTTTAATGGAAATGGCAATTAAACTGTACCTGTGGCCATCACCGCTCCCCTGGATTGCTGCAGCACCCACCAGGGGGAGGTAGCGCCCACTTTGGGAATCTGCTCTAGAGGTAAGTTTTAGTGAAGTTGAAAACGATATAGGATCAGAACCTCAAACAGCAAGTAAAAAGAACATGTATGATCTATAAGGCTGAACATAAGTAAAAGAAGGTAGATATTTTTTATTTTTAATTAAGTACAAATTCAGAGCAGGGATCGAAGAGACTCCGTGCAGTTACAGCCCTGGAAGTGTCTCATTGCTGGTTATTTTGCTCTGGATTCTTTATTTTAAACCAGGGGTCCCCAAACTTTTAAAGCAGAGGGCCGGTCCACAATCCAGACTGTGGAGGGCCGAATTATCATTTGGAAAAAAAAAACGAACAAATTCCTATGCATACTGCACATGTCTTATTTGTAGTGCAAAACAACAACAATGAAAGTACAATACAATATTTAAAAATGAAAACAATTGTAACCAACATAAACCTATCAGGATTTCAATGGGAAGTGAGGGCCTGCTTCTGACAATGAGATAGTCAAGTTAATTAGGATTGTTGTTGTTGTGTGCCTTCAAGTTATTTCAGACTTTGGGCGAGCCTAAGTCTAAAATTATTTATTTATTCATTTACTACATTTATTTATTACATTTATATCCCGCCCTTCTCACCCTGAAGGGGACTCAGAGCAGCTGTATGCACATACAATACATTATATTATTAGCATAGCACAATATTAGCATTATATATTACTATATTGAACTATACCACTATACTGTAATATTATATGTAATATATATCATATAATTAATCTTATTATATGGTATTATTAGTATTATATTGTATAACATTATATGATTATTAATATTATATGTATATATAATATATTATATTATTTAAAATGATATAAGATATTATATTACAAAACTGAGGGCGGGGGCCAGGTAAATGACCTTGGAGGGCCGCATTCGGCCCCTGGGCCTTAGTTTGGGGACCCCTGTTTTAAACGTTAGAAAGGTATAATTTGATTGAATCTAAAGTGGAGTTCATGTCCCACTGTAGCAGGAATTCTGATGTCCTTGATGTCCCTTTTCAAGATTGACAGTTTAATATCTCTTTCAAGATTTAAAATCTATTCACGGCTAGCCTGCTACTTGAGAGCAAATATTTTATAACCAGAATGACCTCAGCTGCAATGACCAATGTCTCATGTGATCAGGGTGGCAGTTAAGGCCTTTGCAAGCCCAGCAGAACTGCAGAGCTCAAGTAATAAATACCTTTCATTCGGGGAACATGGCATGAGTCTGACTTGATTACTCTTGAAATGTAGATGTACGGCCTGTATTCAGTGTAAAAATGCTGTTTCATATGTCTGCATCTCTTTCTCTCTTAGGCAATCCCCTGTCTTCCATCCTTGGTGTCTTGGGGATGGGTTCTTAGGTGGCTGAAGAGACCTATTCTTGATCTGCATGTTCTCCCGCAGTGAGGACATCGGTTTCCAGGTGGAAGGTGGTCCCAATCAGGGTTGGCTTGATGGGCCTTCCTCTTGGCACGTTTCTCCCTTAAGCCCTCCATTCGTGCCTCTTTGAACTCCACAGCACTGCTGGTCACAGCTGACCTCCAATTAGTGCTCAAGGGCCAGGGCTTCCCAGTTCTCAGTGTCTATGCCACAGTTTTTAAGGTTGGCTTTGAGCCCATCTTTAAATCTCTTTTCCTGCCCACCAACATTACGTTTCCCATTCTTGAGTTCAGAGTAGAGTAGCTGCTTTGGGAGACGGTGATCGAGCATTCAGACAACGTGGCCAGCCCAGTGGAGTTGATGGCGTAGGAGCATTGCTTCAATGCTGGTGGTCTTTGCTTCTTCCAGCACGCTGACATTTGTCTTCCCAAGAAATTTGCAGGATTTTTCTGAGGCAACGCCAATGGAAACGCTCCAGGAGTTGAGTGTGATGTCTGTAGACCGTCCATGTTTCGCAGATGTAGAGCAGGGTTGGAAGGACAATGGCTTTATAAACAAGCACCTTGGTATCTCTACGGATGTCCCGATCATCAAACACTCTCTGCTTCATTCATGTCTGCATCACCCTAGCAGGTCTTTGGGGCTGCTGATCACAGGTAAAGAAAAATGAGAGATACATAGCCAGCTATTCACCACTAGATGACAGTGTTTATTAAAAGGAACCAATGGAAGATTTCAAATTCTGACCGTTCTCCTTTATGTAATAATTGAGGAATGCATGAAAGCAGTGAACCCCCTCATATTTGACACCCGAACAGGAAAAATTTTTACACCTTCTTAACAAAATTATTTTCAGTAATAATCATGAAGTGAATCATCACAATGATCATGTTTATCAAATTTGCAGATGACACTACATTGGGAAGGATAGCTCGAGAGGGCAGGATCAGAATCCAAAATGACCGTAACAGATTAGAGCCAAAACTAACAAAATGAATTTCAACAGGGAGAATTGTAGGCTACACTTAGGCAGGGGGGGGGGGGAATGAAATTCACAAATATGGAATGGATGACACCTTATTTGAAAACAGTTTGAAAGGGACCTAGGAGTCTTAATAGACCACAAGCTAAACATAAGTTAATGGTGTGATGTGGAATCTAAAAATGCCAATTTGATTCTAGGCTGCATCAATAGGAGTCCCACTCGATTCTGCTTTGGTCAGACTTTACCTGAAATACCTGTGTCCAGAGAAGGGCGACCAAAATGATGAAAGGTCTGGAAGCCAAGCCCTATGATGAATGACTGAAAGACCTGGGAATGTTTAGCTTGGAGAAAAGAATGCTGAGAGGGTACGTGATAGCCATGTTTAACTATTTGAAAGGATGTCACATTGAGGAACAACAGACTGGTTCAAGATTGGGAAAGGAGTATGGCAGGGCTGTATACTTTCACCCTATCTATTCAACTTGTACGCAGAACACATCATGCGACATGCAGGGCTTGATGATTCCAAGGTCGGAATTAAAATTGCTGGAAGAAACATTAACAACCTTAGGTATGCAGATGATACCACTCCCATGGCCAAAAGTGAAGAAGAGCTGAGGAGCCTTATCACCAAGGTGAAAGAAGAAAGTGCAAAAGCTGGGTTGCAGTCAAACATCAAGAAAACCAAGATCATGGCAACTACATCTATTGATAACTGGCAAATAGAGGGAGAAAATGTGGAGGCAGTGACAGACTTTATATTTCTAGGTGTGAAGATCACTGCAGATGCAGACTGCAGCCAGGAAATCAGAAGACGTTTACTTCTTGGGAGGAGAGCAATGGCCAACCTTGATAAAATAGTAAAAAGCAGAGAGATCACACTGGCAACGAAGGTCTGCATAGTCAAAGCAATGGTATTCCCCATAGTAACCTATGGATGCGAGAGCTGGACCATAAGGAAGGCTGAGCGAAGGTAGTCGCTTTTGAACTCTGGTGCTGGAGGAAAATCCTGAGAGTGCTTTGGACAGCAAGAAGATCCAACCAGTCCATCCTCTGGGAAATAATGCCCGACTGCTCACTGGAGGGAAGGATATTAGAGACAAAGTTAAAGTATTTTGGCCACATCATGAGAAGACAGGAAAGCTTGGAAAAGATCATGATGCGGGGGGAAATGGAAGGAAAAAGGAAGAGAGGCCAACCAAGGGCGAAATGGATGGATGGTATTATTGAAATGACTGGCTTGACCTTGAAGGAACTGGGGGCGGCGGCGGCCGACAGGAAGTTCTGGCATGGACTGGTCCATGAGGTCACGAAGAGTCGGAAACGACTATGCAACTGAGCAGTAGCAGCAGCACATTGAGAAGGGGGCAGGCTTATTTTTTGCTGCTTTAGAGACCAGGACACATAGCAATGGATTGAAATTGCAGCAAAAGGGATTCCGCCTAAACATTAGGAAGAACTTTCTGATGGTAAGAGTTGTTAAGCAGTGGAATATGTTGTCTTGGTGTCAGATAGTGTCTTCTTTTTATTTGAAGATCTTTAAGCAGAAGCTGTTGAGGTGCTTTGATTGTGTGTTCCTACATAGTTAGGTGTTGGACTGGATGGCCCTTGTGGTCTCTTCCAACTCTATGGTTCTATAATCACCATAGTAAAAGTAGGACCTAACAAATTCCTAGGTGAAATCACAAGTATGTGTTTTGTGGTTCAGGATGTCTTACTGTATATAAACTTACATTACTTTAATTTCTTGGATAAGCACAACAATCTATTTTGCTTAAATCTAGAATATCACAGAGCCTTTTATCATATACACTAAGGATGTGTTTACAAATCCTCTTTTATTCAACTTCATGTATTTATCATGCCAGTACAAACCAATCAATCAGTGGGTAATACAACGATCTAAATGAAAACCAAAACCACCAGTGCCATGCTTACATTATTTTCAATGCAGTGAAGTTGTGGCCCTCCAGATGTTTATTTATTTATTTATTTACAGTATTTATATTCCGCCCTTCTCACCCCGAAGGGGACTCAGGGCGGATCACATTACACATATAAGGCAAACATTCAATGCCTTAACATAGAACAAAGACAGAGACAAACACAGGCTCCGAGCTGGCCTCGAACTCATGACCTCTTGGTCAGAGTGATTTGTTGTAGCTGGCTGCAGCCGGCTGCTCACCAGCCTGCGCCACAGCCCGGGTAACAGCTCCTATTCTTCCTAACATGAATAATGCTGGCAGGAGTTAATGGTCACTGAAGTTCAACAGTGCCAAAGGGCCACCAGTGAGTCAAGTTTTTCTTGCTTTTGTTTTGTGTAATTTTGGCTAGGTATGAAAGTGTGGGAGCCTCCTGGAATACAGAGAAGATAGCCAGAAGTATTCCCATGAATAAAAATATCTATGTTCCCCAAAAGCTCTTTGTCTGATCACATGTTTCTCATTTACCCTCATCTTTCACTGGGGATATTTGGCTTAGCATTAAAAAAAAGCTTGCCCTCATGTAGGGCAGCCCCTCTGAAGCTGAGAATTTAAAAACTGATGCTGGTGTTTGCAATGATAGGCAGTCATGAGATAATTTCCCAGAAACTAAAACCATCAGTTGTATTCATGCACTGCCAGTAGTCATGGGTTTAGCAGCTGGGTAATCTCCAGTCTTGGTGTAGTCAATGTGAGAGGTGACAGTCATGATGATGCACCCTGATAAGAGTGTCACAGCAAAGCAAAAAAGAAAGGATGTTTTCATTTTACTGTTCTCTTTTACAAAAACAGAAAGCTAAGTAACATTTAGCAAATAGGAGTATGTGGTAGGCCTTAACCCGTTGCCCCAGTATGAGAAAGGAAACCACAATACTATTGTTTTTGTTCTATCAGTAATAAAAATGATTTGAAAACAAGTTAGTTGAAAACTGTGTCCTGCTTTGCTCCTTTTTCTCCTCACAGGTCTAAATTCTTTTTTTTTACTTCTGATTAGGGTAGAACTGCTGAATTGGTCAAATTTCCTTATATGTTTATTCTGTGGGCCTATCCAGCAGGACTAGAGCTACAGTGTCCTTTACCACACAACCACAAATAAGAGGAGAAACATGCAATATCCCAACAATACATGTACAGAGTTTTAAAAATGTTTATATTCAGATACTTGGGAAGTTGTTAGCTCAGGAACATAGTCCATACTAAAGTCTTTGACACTATTTTAAGACTGTTTCTAATTCTAGTTCCCACTGTGCATCAATGCAGAGATATCCCAGATCTGGAAAGTCAGTTAAGGTCTCCCATAAAAATGATTTAACATCCCTGCTCTCCCCTCCAAATATTGAGGCCTGTTACGACATATGCGGCACAGAGCTTGAAAGGTGATTTGTAAAGTCTGCACATGTAAATCCTCACAGTTTTTCATGGCCAGAGACATTCTTTGAAGTTTGCAAAGGTGCATTTTGTATATCCAGGATATGTTGTACAACCCTTCAACCTACATACACAGACCTTAAGACTCAGCCTTTGCATTCCTGTAGGGTGCATTTTAATTGGTCCTAATCTGGTTTCATTGCACTTTGTTGTCCTCATTATCGGGTAACTTCACTTGGAGGTGTTATTAAGAAACCACAAATTGCTAGTTGCTTATTCATTTCTCGAGGGCAGGGAAGGGCAGGTGGAAAGCTACATTACTGAGATTTTTTTTGCTTCAGATTCCAAAATAATTTGACCAGCCTTTGTTGTTGTTATTTGTTCAGTTGCTTCTGACTCTTCGTGTCCTCGTGGACTAATCCACGCCAGAGCTCCCTGTTGGCTGACGCCACCTCCAGCTTCTTCAAGGACAAGCCAGTTGCTCCAAGGATACCATCCATCCATCTTGCCCTTGGTCTGCCCCTCTTCCTTTTTCCTTCAATTTCCCCCCAGCATCATGATCTTTTCCAAGCTTTCCTGTCTTCTCATTATGTGGCCAAAGTGCTCCATCTTTGCCTCTCATATCCTTCCCTCCAATGAGAGATCGGGAATTATTTCCTGGAGAATGGACTGGTTGGATCTTCTTGTGGTCCTCCAACACCATAGTTCAAAAGCGTCTATCTTCCTTCACTCAGCCTTCCTTATGGTCCAGTTCTTGCATACCATTGCTTTAACTATATGTACCTTCGTTGCCAGTGTTATGTCTCTACTCTTCACTATTTTATCGAAATTGGTCATTGCTGTCCTGCCAACAACCAGCCTTGGAATCAAGCAATTTGGCTTGTGTGGTGGAAGTTGTTGTTTGCTGTTCTTAGCTGCGAAAAACTTTTGGGCTGATCTTGCCTGCTAGGCCACAGAACACCAATGTAAATGAATAAATTAAAACTATGGAGTTATTATAATAAAACAACAATAACTTCTAATCCAATATGAGTAAAAGAAGAATATTTACATGCCTTCCAACATTTCACAACGAAAACTGGGACATAAAATTATTAAATAGAGAGTAAAGGTTTCTCTCGTTTCACCTGAGAGAATACAAAATTTTGTTTTTTGACTATAAGTGGTAGCCAAGTCAGTTAAGCCTGTGACTGTGGAAGGCCAACTGTATATTATTAATAGCTAACTCACAATGTTTTTTTTTTAAATGCTTTTAATATGAATTGATTGAAGCCTACAGACCCTTCATCTTTAGAATATAAACAATATTGGATTTTGAATAATTTGATTTTAAAACATTGTATGTAAAAGAAAGAGAAACTAATAGATAAATCTCTTCATAATTCATGTCTCTGTATGTCTACTTTCATTAGTCTTAAATCTTAAAAGAACTGGGTCAAGTACTTTAAGCTCAGCTACCAATAGGCTTCTGTATATACACTGAAACAAACTGCACATCTTTGTGTATGCCTTTAAAAGTGATAGCTGATCTGTGCTGATAAATGTTGCTACCGTTGTTACAGGGTATAAAATACATCACTGGTTTACCACAAAATTAAGAAACCCAACTTTTTTGCTCTTACAGTTCAGTATATTTAACTGAAATGTTTTTGTCTGTTAAATAAAATGTGCAATGCTGTCTATTCACAGTAAGGCAGAATGTGGTCGTCTTACACCTTGCAAAGATTATTAACAGAATTACTAGAGGAGCATTATTATTATTATTATTATTATTATTATTATTATTGTTGTTGTTATTATCATCATCATTTGATAAATTTGTTTCCTACCTCCCAAAAGAAGCCTTTGGTGGTGCAGCTGGTTAAACCGCTGAGCTGCAGAACTTATTGATCGAAAGGCAGTTCAAATCTGGTGAGCGGGGTAAGCTCCCACTGTTAGCCCCAGCTTCTGCCAGTTCAAAAACATGCAAATGTGAGTAGATAAATAGGTACCACTCTGGCAGGAAGGTAGCAGCGCTCCATGCAGTCATGCCAGCCACATGACCTTGGAGCTTCTACAGACAACACCGGCTCTTTGGCTTAGAAATTGATATTGCGCCAAACCCCAGAGTCAGACACAACTAGACCTACTCTCAGGGGAAAACCTCTACCTTTACCTTATCTCCCAAAAACGGAACTCATATTAAAAAAAATACAGCTTAAAATACAAAAATTTAAATTTAAATGCAAGATTAAAATAATAAAACAGTTAATACATTGAAACATTAAAAATATCAAAACACATTACATACGAATTCTCAGATGAGCACGGCACAGTATTGACAGCCTAAAGTTTGTAAATGTCTGGTGGAACAGAAACTTTCTTCCTGCTGCTGACCCAGATCCAGGATGGGAATAAACACCCTGCCGTGATAAAAAGGAGTATTATTTTTATCTATTTTTATCATTTGGAGAGGGGATTGGGTGCAGGGAGGGTAGGAAGGCACTGCTGTCCCACCTCCATGGGCTGCCTGAGACTGGGAGCATGGAGTGGCTCTGGGCCATCTGCAATTCCAAATGGTAGTCTCCCTGCTGAAACATTTTCAAAGGTTCAGCTCTTATTGGAAGATTCAGATCATTGCTGTGGGGGTTTCAACCCAGGGTTGGATGAAATGTGGATTAAAGCGCATTAGCCTGTGTACGTTGTTTGGATGCACCAGGCTAATGTGTTTCCTACACTGGATTTAATGACAATGTAGATCCAGGCTGAGAAGGCTCTCTCTCTTGTTTCCAACAAATAGGTCTAAGGAAGTCATGGGACAGAGAAAAGGGCTTCTCTATATAATCATAGTGTGCATTACACTGTAGGATTAATGCAGTTTGATGCCACTTTAACTGCCATGACTCAATGCTATGGAACCATGGGAGTTGTAGTTTTATAAGATCTTTATAAAGATCTTCTCTGTCAAAAAGGGCCGGGCTGTGGTGCAGCTTTTTAGTAGCCAACGACAATAAATCACTACCAACCTAGAGGTCATGAGATCGAAGCCCAGGTCAGATGGAGCTGCCGACCATTTAATAGCCTAGCTCGCTGTTGACCTAAGCAGCTCGAAAGACAGTTGCATCTGTCAAGTAGAAAATTTAAGTACCGCTTTATGCGGGGAGGCTAATTTAACTAATATACAACAGCATAAAAACTTCCAGCAGCATGCAGAAAGGAATGGGGAAGTACTCCATCAAATATTCGGTGTCACAAGTGGACGATTAAGTGGCAGCTCCCCCTGTGGTTGGAATCGAGCATACCCTCATGAAACCAGAAGCTGGAAAATGTTAAATTGCCTCTGTGTCTGTCTATATGTTGTATGTCTAATGGCATTGAATGATTGCCATGTATATGTGCATTGTGGTCCGTCCTGAGTTCCCTTCGGGGTGAGTAGGGCAAAATATAAATACTGCAAATAAATAAATAAATAGTGCTGATGTTTCACCAAACTACAGATTTTACCAAGATTCCATAGCATAGGACAGTCATGGGCAAACTTTGTTCCTCCAGGTGTTTTGGACTTAACTCCCACAATACTAAAGTGCTCATAAGAGTAGATATGGTCCTTCAAGTAACATAAACAAATGATAGTGGTTTGGAACCTAAATTGCTCATTTCAAACCACAGTTCTAAATAACTAGTGCTAGTTTCATTTCATGGTGTGCATGCCACAGGATAGAACATCTTTGCCAAAACTCTTGGAAACCTGCACTGCGGTGTGTTTGGTTCTATTTGTGACTCCTTGGGGGGTGGGGGGTGTCATTATACTGTTGGCTCCCTACACAACACTTCCATATGTGACTGCAAATGTATCTGTTTGCAAAGCATGGCTCCTTGCGCAAGGATGTCCAGCAAACATCCGCTCCCTCTGTCAAGGCAAGGCAAACATTAAGCGCAGTTCAGAGCAGATAGCTGTAACCTAATGAACCTTAGAGAAAAGAATACAGAGAGAGGAAACATCCATCAGACAGAAATCTGCTGCGGCACAGAAAACTGGAATGATACTATAGAGTTGTCAATTGCAGACTAAGGGCGAGAGAGAATATCTTGAAATCTTTCCCCTCTCATTTTGAAAGGAAACAAATTATTCTTGACGCATTGCAGGGGAAAAAAGATAGCTTGCGGCACAATGATCACTCTCTGCCAGTAGTAAAATGGGATGCAGTTAGCATGGGTTACATAGTGTACCTTTTGAAAAGGTACATAGAAGAATGTTGGGTTGAGGCACCAAGTCACTAGGACACCAACATCTTTAAAGGATATTGCTTGGAACACAGGCTTCTTTTTAAACAGATGCCTCCTGTGTGTGTTTTTGGGTTGGGGAGAGAAAAGTTCAGGGTGATCACTTCAGAGCCTGTTCTTTTCAGTTGCTGTTTTTGAGTCATCGTCTTCTTTCAGCCGAGACAGGAATTGGATCGGGGAGTTCTAGAGAGTTCCTGAGCAACTGTTTTGAGGGTGTTATTTGGATCTCAGGGGTACCAATTATCGGCTGAAAGGCTGGCCACGCAAACAGGTTCAGTATTTCACTCTTCTTTCTATCCATTTTACAGTCCCTTTGGACTGAGTCTTGAGCAGTCAAGCTTTCAGCAAGATGTTGCCCCCGTCATACACACAAGAGAACAATATAGTAAGTTTTTCTCTTAGTTGAAAAGCTATGACTTGAACTGGAAAGTTGCTAGTTTCAGTACTACATGGGACAGAAACCCAAAGATTCAGTCAGCAGAACAAGCCAACAATCTCCCAACACAGCATCACTGCGGAGTCTTCCCTTCCTGGATCTGGGTCAGTCAAGATGTGATGGCTGTTTTGTCACGTTTTGCAGTAAATGACATGATGATGCAGTCCATTACTTGATATTATGATCTACGGGGAGGCACATAACACCATTAGTCACCTAAGAGTACTTTTAGGTACATAGCCAGTGTAGTATAGTGAGTGTTGAGCTGAGTGTTGGATTACAACCTCCTGGGTGATCATGGGCAAGTCATACTCTCTCAGCTTCAGAGGGAGACAAAGACAGACACTCTTTGAACAAATATTGGCAAGAAAATGCCATAGTCGGTTTGCCTTAGGGTCACTATAAGTCAGGAACAACTTGACGGCACACGAAACAACCACTATTAGGTAGCTTTTTAAAATGATGTGCACAGATGGTCAAAATATATCTGAATCTCTTAACAAATATATCTGCTGGACAAATAGCATTGTGATTTGTAGTCTCTTGACTATTCTCTGTTTGTTTCTCTCAGAGGTTACCAAATTAATTTTTGGAAGTAAATAATACTAAAGGTAAAGGTTTCCCCTGACGTTAAGTCCAGTTGTGACCGACTCTGGAGGTTGGTGCTCATCTCTATTTCTAAGCCGAAGAGCAGGCGTTGTCCATAGACACCTCCAAGGTCATGTGGCTGGCATGACTACATGGCCTAAAATCTTAAAAAATATTACTTCAAAGTGCTCTCAAAAACCTTTCTTCACCCAAAATGAGAAGTAAACATTGCTCATTACATACATTATCAGTTGTCATATTATTTGGTAAAAGGAACGTCACAATGCTTACGTTACTCAGCGCATGCACAAGTGCACACACACACAAACAAACTAGTGTACATACGTGGTGTTGCCTGGGTGTTGGACGAGGTGCTGCTTTCTCCTTCCTCTCACTCATGCCTTTCCCTCTTTTCTTTCTCCTCCTTTCTTCCTGTTTATTCCATTTTCTCCCTCCCCCTTCCTTCTCCTTTCCTTTCTTTTCCTTCTTTTTCTTTTCCTTCCTTTCTTCCCCTTTCTCCCTTCTCCAGCTCTGAGAAGGCCTACCTCACAATGTCCCACAATAGCAACATCTCTCTCTCTCTGCGACTGATGTGCTGTAAATGAGGCCAAGAAATAAGGCAGTCCAAAATATTTCAAATTGTCCTACACTCTGGGAAGAATCAAAATATTTTTGCACCAATCTGTCATCATTAATTAAACATAAGACTATGCAGTGCTAGCACTGTTTATATATTGCTCATTTGCTTGTACTACTTAACATTGCTGAGACACTAGACTCAAGCAGCAGAACATTTGGCCAGCAGAAGTTCTAGATATAGTCCCTGGTATCAACAATAAAAAGGTCTGAAGGAGCAGAACCTTTCTCATAAAAAGGAATATCCTGCAACTATCCTGACTTGGCAGAGACAGTCACAATTTATTTTCTGTCATCCAACTTTTCCAGCTGCTTTTAAGATGTCCTGGACTATGTCTATACTGGGCAGGTTACTCCAGTGTATATCTGTGTCAGAAGAGCCCTGGATCCAGCATATATGTGTTGAATCTGGGACCAATGTTCAGACAGGCTGGGACTCCATTGGCCCTGCTGGACCATCAACTCATGCTCTGTGTTGCCACCACCTTTCCCCGTCAGCCATAGTACTCATTGTGAGCACATGGCCATGGCCTGTCCCCGTCTACTGATACCAGAATGGGACACACTCTTGAGCAAAAAGGAGGGAATAGATCAATTGTGATGGCCAGGCACCCGGTCAGAGCTCCAGGGCCGGCGAGAAGCAACAGCAGCTAGATAGAAATGAGTTATTCCTTTCCCCTGCTCAGAGAAAGAGTGATTGTCGTGTTCTCCAACTGGACCAGAGATTGAGCTGAAACATACCTGATCCAGCTCTTCAGGCTGCCACAAAGCCCAGGGATAGTCCAGAGTATCTCCCAATTGAACGAAATTGAATTAAGGCAAGAAAACCTAGTATACTCACTGGAAGTCCCCAGTAGTGGATTCATGGGAATCCCAAGTTTTCTTTTTAGATTAGACAAGCTTCTGGTTTCTCTCTCTTTCTTCCACTTTTCCCCTTTGTCTTTAGCTTCTTTTGATGTCTGCAAACTAGGTTCAGATGTATTTTGCCCTCAATCAAATGGAATGAAAGAAGGAGAAATGTGGAGTCTTGTCTCTCATATTGCTTGGCCACATGTATATTACTTTTATCTGTGAAATGTTAGAAAATATAGTAAGCTACAGATCTGAAATCCTGAAAACTCTTGCCAGTTAGAGGAGACAATTCTGGACTAAAGCGAAACGTTCTAAATTGTAAAACCCACTTCAACCAAAGCTAGGTTTATTCCTTTTCTGTTGTCCTCCTCCTATGATTTTATGATCCTAGCAGACAAAGACATTTTTTTTTCCCAAGTAGGCACATGGATTGTAAGATGGTCTGAAGCTGAAGGGCAGGGAAGAGGATATAACAGGTTGGATTCAAAACTTTTCCTTTGTTGTTCCCTTTTTCTATTTGAGGTTTTAATAATTCTTTTAATGTTTTGTTTTAATTAAGTTTCTGCTTTGAAATGAATAGGTTATTATTGTTTGCCACATCAAACACCTTTTCTTACTAAAAGTTGTGGAATAAATTAATTAATTTTAAATGCATCTGGCATCTCTCAGATTCTTGTTGCAAAATTTTTGCTCCATCAAAAGAAGAGCTCAGTTTGTAGACTGAGTTTGGAGTCAACAACTCCAAGCATGGAAAACAAATGAATTTTTGGACTATAGCTTTTCGAGTTTTCAAATTCTAGGTAGGGATATTGCAAAATCTTTGCTCCATCAAAAACAGAACTCAGTCTGTAGACTAATCAACAACGGCAAGCTTGGAAAACAAATTGATTTTTGGACTATAGCTTTTCAAGTTTCCAGCCAACACAGCCAGCAGCAGCAGACTCTATCTAAAATATCCTACCAATGTGAATATATGAACTACAAATGCTTCTGACGATTCCCTCTGTGATAAAGCAACTCCATCCACTCTATATATCTACAGCTGTTCCACTTTATTGTGTAGGTGTATACATTGAAACATTCTCAATGATACATCATGTCTGCATTGAGCAGACTACACATTTAGTTCTATAGTGGTTTCTATCATACCATTGCCCTCCCTCTTTCACTGGATTTTATAGAGTCCTTAGAATGCTACCTCTAGTTAAATCCTTCCCTTCTATCCTTTCTTTTGTCTTTCCCCCTCCACAGAAAATTTGTTACGGAGAAGAAGAAAAACACAGAATACTTGCACAGTGCCTCTAATTGCTAGGATAAGGAGCCCTCCATCTGGAAACATCCGTAGTCAAAAGTACTTAATATATGCTGCGATAAGGACTTTCCAAATTATGTAAGTGCTCTTCATATCTATAAAAAGGGTCCATTAAAATGCCACAACACAATAATTGTCATTTAAGGAAATAGTTTCCAGAGTGATGGTGCAGCTCCTAGCCAGGCAAAGTCTGATTGATGTGACTCAACCCCAGAAATTAAATCCAGTTAACATTAGACCCTGATGTCTCTTCCCTATCCCATACTTGCAATCCTGAACTAACAAATCTTTTCTTTGTTAGCCCAGTCATTGTCCCATTTGTCCTGTAGGATAGAACATGCAGTAGGGCAAATCCTTCTTTTGTGATGTTGCAGCAAAGACAAGCTTTTTGGAGCGGCTGTTGGCAGAGTCAGCCTTACCATCAAACCACGTGAGTTAGTGACTTCAGGCAGTAGATACTGACGAATGAGGAGCAACTTGATACTGGAGCATGCATCCTTCCCTGCAACTCTTAAAATAGCCTTTTGCTTTGATCTTCTGTGTTAGTGGGTGCTGTCAATAGGAGATTTACTTTCGAGTGGGATCTGTGCATGGAATGGAGACATGTGTCATCTTGTCCTTCACCTCAGGTAGCAAAATAGCTTGGGCCAGTTTTAGCTAATGTTTTTTTCTTAAATCCAGATACAATCCGCACTCCACATCCACTGGGATTAGAGACACATGGTCTCAAAGAAAGTGAGTCTATGGTCAACTTCTGTTGTGGTCACCCTCTGGCATAAGTTGACCACAGAATTATAGTGGAGGGCCTAAAGGTTCCTGGAGATAGCATTATAATCAAATCCGCAAAAGACAACCCTGAAAATGTGGAGGGTCGAAGGTACTGCAAAGCCCTGTGTGTGTAAACTTGCTTCCTACAGATCTTTCTCAACTCCATGTAATTCTGACTGCTATTCTGTAGGTGGCAGTTTTGCAATGCAATTCCAGTGCCTTGCTGTCTCCCTTTACCAGTGAGAGAAAGACATACAGTTTGAGGTCTTGTATCCACCAGAGACGTTTAAAAATCACATTTCTCCATCACAGTTACACCAGAATACAGCGGAGAGAGTTCATCATAGTTCAGCAGGAACGTAGGACATGTATGTACTTAGTTTGTGAACTAAAAGTTCCAGTTTTTGTCCCTGATTGTTTGTGTGGCCACCATCATGGTTCTATCTTGTGCCAGTCTGGAGCGTCATGATCCTGGAGACCAGTTTTAAGTATGAGGTGAGATGGATTGCCTTACTCAGTATGAAGCAACTTCATGTATTATGATGCTGGATCAAATCATCTGCTTTGTTATAGGCAGAAATATGTGACACTTGGTCTGTGTTATGTATATTGGGTCACATCTACAACCATAGAATCATAGAGTTGGAAGAGACCCCACCACAGCAAAGAGAGGTGAACTCACCCTTAAGATGGCACTGGCACCAGGGAGGATCCATTTTTTTGTGCTCAAATCACCTTTGCTCTGAGCTACGTCAAGTCAAGTCAAGGTCTAGTATTTCCTCAGAGTGATCTCAGGTTCATTAGCTGTGTGGATAGCTGGATTGGTTCCAATTTGGCTCATTCACATATCAGAAGCCACACTACCCTCCTTCTCCATGGAATCTACATTGAGGAGAAGAGTTACGCTTGCTTGTAGATGACATCTGGGCACCCATTTCTGATCTCAGCAGAAACAACAGCATCCTGGGCAGGCTTTCTATGGAGCTCCTGGGTTGATGCGTGCTAAAAATAGGGGGTCAGAGGTGATTCTGTCATTCTTCTTTATTTCTTCAGTCATTTCCGACTCTTCATGACCTCATGGACCAGTCCACGCCAGAGCTCCCTGTCGGCCGTTGCTACCCCCAGTTCCTTCAAGGTCAAGCCAGTCACTTCAAGGATACCATCCATCCATCTCGCCCTTGGTCAGTCTCTCTTCCTTTTTCCTTTCATTTTCCCCAGCATATTGATGCACAAACCAGTGACAGGGTATTGAGACTAGAGTACGTCAAAGCTAGTTTTAAACACGTATGTGGATATGAGCTCAGAGGGAAAGAAGAGGCAGCCACAGCTCCATTATGCTTTGGCTCAGAAGCAAATGAAAGGACCTCCCTCCATCCTAGCTGCCACTGCCCTTACCTCAGCCAGCAAAAGCAGGGGAGGGAAAGCAGTTTCTGTTGAACATAATCCACTGCCTTTTTCTTTTTGTATCATGCCTTCATTAGATTGTAAGGGTAAGGGAAGAGAACTGTTTTGTTGTTCTTTTACTTGTAAAGTACCCTGTGATGGTGCTATATAAAGAAATGTAACAACAATTAACAACAATAGATTGAGCAACTAGCTGTCAGGTGAGACTGGCTGTTCTGTTTTCAGGAGGGTTGATTGTCCTTTGGCAGTCAAAGAACAGACAGATTATCCTTAGGCATGTGGAGGAACTGTGGGATCAAGTGGGGAGACTGTGTTAGGTCTGTTATTTCAAGCACCACAAATTAACTGTGCACTGCTCTTTAAAATACAATCCGGAATCCTTTTTTATATAGCCCTGCTGATAAACCGTGAGGTTCTGGTGTCTGTGAGCAGAATTGCTAGTAACCTAAGCCATATTCAATAACATGAAAGGGCTTCCCTGAATTTGCAGGCCAGGCATATACCTTAAATATGAATTAGTCAGACCGCTCATCCAACATGTGATTGGCAGGAGTTGGAAGAAGAGGAATTATGGTTCATCAAGACTCCTGAAGATGCATAAGTCTTCAGGATATTGGTGCTAAATGTTAATAAATGGTAGTTGTAAGTACAAGGCTAACCAGGCCATTTTTAAACAGCCTCCTTGAGCATTAGCCATATTGTTGAACTTGCTGACCGAAAGGTTAGTGGTTCGAATCCAGGGAGTGGGGAAAGTTCCTGCTGTTAGTCCCAGCTTTTGCCAACTTAGCAGTTCAAAAACATGCAATTGTGAGTAGATCAATAGGTACCACTCCAATGGGAAGGTAATGGCGCTCCATACAGTCATGCCGGCCATGCCAGCGTTGCATTGCCTATTGCAGAGGTGTCACTACAGAGGTTGGGGGGGGGGGGGAGGAGAGAGAAACAAGAGCATTGCCTTTTCATTTAGGAACTTTGCTCCCTATGATTTTTTCCCAAGCCCCCTATTTGTAAAATTGTGGACAGTGAGATAGTAAAATTAGTTCCCACCTAAAATACTTATATTTGTGAGTTCACATTTGCTTGGAAACTGGCGTGCCTGCCCTCCCTTTTTGGTGCCTAAACCATACACTACAACCCCCTGTAACACAGCAGATGTATTCCAGGATTTCATGTGGATATGCAAAAAATAGCAGACGCCATTGAAAGAACGAGTTCCTGCAGATATTTTTGTAGACTTTGGCCAACTCCTAGTTGAAGCATATCATAGAATCATCAGGAAACACAGACAAAAATGCCTTAGAGATGGCATATTTTGTCATCCTAGTAAGTGCACAGATACTGACCACACAGAAACTGTTAATATTTCCATTTACAACAATTCTGGAAGTTTGAAACCTGAAGGAACATTTAAAGGGAGGGGGAGATTTTTTTTTATTTGCACGACACCCTCTTTTCCATAAGTAAATGCCTGTCCTGCTTCCTGTGGCCGCAGACCTTCCCAGCAAGTTCCCTTTTCTTCCCCTTTCCCCTGACTATATTGTTCCAGCCTCTCCCAACAGTACATTCGACTCTAGTCATACCCATTTATTAATAGTTGCCATGCCTGTTTTCTCACTGAGTGTGCTGGTTGCTGGTGTCTATTTCATTTGCACTGAACGCTAGAACATACCATTCTATTCAGCTCCAGATACAAACAGACTGTGTGCAATTAATTGTGACCTCATCCAGTACCACAGTGACATTGCAATAATTTTCTGCTGATGTTTAGCTTTGGATTGACTCTCGCTTGTCTCTGGGATGTCAGGGCTAAACTGCCTTGTGCGACACAGACAGCTTGTGCTGGAGCAGCAATTTGCTTTTGTTCCATGGTGCCATTTCATATGTGTCTTTTTGTCATTGTGCAGGTTACAGAACCAGTCTCCATGGTAAGGGAAGTCTGAATAAAAATCACATCAATACACACAATTGTCTAAAAGGGGGGAAATGAAAGTATAAAGAACATGGGAAACTGCCTTACAGTGAGACAGACATTTGATCTATTGGTATGTAATTCAGTGTCTCTCACTCTAACTAGTGGCAGTTGTGTCAGCCTTTCAGGGGTGGGTGGTGCATCTACATTGTAGAATTAATGTAGAATTATGGCACTTCAACCACTATAACTCAATACAATGAAATATAGGAGTTGTGGTGATGCACCAGCACTCTTTGGAAGAGAAGGTTAAAGACTTTGTAACATTACAACACTCATGATTCCCTAGCATGGAGTGGTGTCAAACTGCATTGCTTCTACAATGCAGATGCACTAAGGACATATTTTTCCCTAGTTCTGCATGGAGATCCCATCTATGGAATTCTTATGGGCCCCTTTCACACTGCATGATTATAGCACCGTGAGTTCACTTTAACTGTCATGGTAACCTGTAGATTGTATATTGCTGAAGTAGTAAATAGGTGAAGCACTAGCTCTCTGGCAGAAATTTCTAAATGTTTGCATGCTGCATTTTATCACTCTGTTTAATTTATTCAGTGAATGAATTACACTTAAAGCAGGATTAGATGTTCAGGAAGGAGGCATGAAAATGGGAGGAAGGAACATTAACAATTTAAGATATATAGCATAGTATCAGCAGAAAATAGAGACTTGTTGGAACAATTACTGAAGAAAGTCCAGGAAGAAGGTGTAATTGCAGGCTTTACAGCTGAACATTAAGAAAACAAAAATCATGACCACAGATGATTTACATAAATGTAAGTAGACGATGAAGACATTGCAATAGTTCAAGATTTTTCATTTCTTGACTCGGTCATGAATCAGAATAGAAACTGCAAACAAGAAATCAGAAGAACACTAAGGGCATGTCTACGTGGGCTACAAACCCTGAATAAGGCCAGAGGTGACTCCCAGATATTCACATGACATCCAGGGACTTCCAGTCCCTAATGTGGAGTAAAACCAGTTAATCTGATTTTAGCACATGTTAGCAGAAGTCAGAGAACACTCTGGAGCTTCCTGTAACTCTGGAGAAGTTTGGCACTTAAAGGTTAGTGTGAACAGTATTGAATTAATCCATGGATATGTTGACCCCTGGTTTTTTGGGGGGGTGGGGTGGGGGGGGTTTGATTTTTGTCTCAAATTTCTAGACTTAAAATTGAGTATATAGGGTATTCTTATTTTTATTACTTTTGTGGAACCAGAAATCTGTTAATGTCTCATGAATTCCAAAACAGCGAAACCATTTGACGTTTTTCTGGGCTGTTTCCTCCATTCAGTTATTTTTTTCTCCTTTTTTTCTTGCAATGTGTGTCAGCAGAATCTATAGAAGTGATTCATTCACGAGGCCTGCCCACTTCATACTTTATTTCAGAGGCACGTAATGTAAGAAATGAAAGAAAACAGGAAGAAAGAAATGATAAGTGTATCTTATTTTCATCTCTTAAAGCTAAGTGGCAAATTTCCTGTTCCTTGTGTACTGTATTTGATATTTAGCTCAATTTGCTGTCAGCCTAAACAATAGGTTCCTTTAGCATAGCTGTTTTCCAAGAGGTGAGTGAAACAAATACTCAAGAGTCCGCCGTTTCCTGTAGCACATGACACCAAGTTGGTTGCCAGGACAAGTGGGTACCTCAGAGTCCCTGTGCAGGAGTATTTCTGAACAGCACAGTGTGTAGTTGGCTTGTTGGAAGGAAGACAGAGTGTGTTTTACTTCATACCAGTCCATCATGTTGTGGCACAGCAATTAGGGACACATCACTCACAGTTCTTGGCAGAGGTAGAGTCCTTCCTTCCAGCTCCAACAGCCTCATTACAAACATTAAAAAGCTTCCACTACAAGTTCGTGGCATTTCATTTATTGTACCCAAAACAAACAAGTGAACAGAGCATTCTCTCAGGTATCCTCTGGAGAGCCAGCTAGGATTAGAGATTAGATTAGAATGTGATGGCATCATGAGAGGCACTTTATCAACATGCCTTGGACTTAATGAGATTAGTGTTGCACAGAAGATGATCTCACATAGAACTTGAAGGGGGGCGGGAGCTTCCAAGGAAGTAAGAGTTAAAAAACAAAACAAAACTAGTTTAAGTTGTAATTGAAAAAAAGGCCCCCAATTCAATACAGTTGATCCTCTACATTTGTAGGTTTGACCCTGTGGGTCAACCTATGTAGGGGGTTGACTACACAGCTACTACTGGCTGTAGTCATTATATCCATAGTATATAATGGTCATTGGAATGGCTTCTGTGAACAATGTTCAGTAGCCAATATTTATCTTATGACAGTGGAAATGGGAATCTACCTGCAGAACCATGGAGCTTACAGTTGCCTACTGACATTCAGAGAACAATGTATAATTACACATTGCCCTATACATGGTGACAACCATGTGCATTGTATTACCATGTTACTATCCAGTGTAGCATTGTGTAACAGAAGCAGAATGTAACATTGCTGATGGCTATTTACTGTATCTATATATATAAAAGAGTGATGGAATCCCGGCAACCGACAAAACAACAAAACTAAAGGCCCCCCAACCTCGAAATTTGACAACACAACCCATCATCCACGCCTCCAGGTTGATATAACCAAAAGAAAAGAAAACTAAAGTCCTAATTAGAGGGAGAGAAATAATTGTTTTTATCCAATTGCTGCCAGTTAGAAGGCTAAGCTCCACCCACTTGGTCTCCTAGCAACCCACTCAGCCCAGGGGACAGGCAGAGTTAGGACTCACTTAGGCAGCTTCTGCCAACCCTAAAGTTCAAAAACATGCAAATGAGAGTACATTAATAGGTACTGCTCTGGTGGGAAGGTAATGGCACTCCATGCAGTCATGCTGGCCACATGACCTTGGAGGAGTCTACAGACAATGCCAGCTCTTCAGCTTAGAAATGGAGACCCCCAGACTCAGACACGACTGGACTTAATGTCAGGGGAAAACCTTTACCCTTTACCTTAACTACCACCAATTCCTCAATACTTTATTTCCCATACCACCATACTTCGCCACAGCAACGCGTGGCCGGGCACAGCTAGTATAATATAGATTTAATATCTTGGTGTTGTGCCTCTGTTGCCCTTGGGAAGCCACACTGTTGTCTCTGGGTCCCATTGTGACCTTCCAATAGGCATTTGGTGGATCCCTGTGGGAATGAATGTTATGCTACGTAAGCCTTTGGCTTATAAAAACAAAACACTGGTGGAGTTTTGTTTTTATTTTCTTACAACAGCTTGAGCTCAAAAAGGCCTTATAAATTTCTAAAGAGTTCTTGTGGCTCAACAGACAGTCTTAGAAATAATACTTTTCAGATTCCTAGAGTCTGAAAGAGATTTTTGGGAATTGTAATGTAACCATTTTCCCAAGCTCTTGGTGGAATCCCTCAGAGGTGGCTGGTCACCATTTGTGCAAAGATAAAGAAGGAAGGAAGGAAGGAAGGAAGGAAGGAAGGAAGGAAGGAAGGAAGGAAGGAAGGAAGGAAGGAAGGAAGGAAGGAAGGCAGGCAGGCAGGCAGGCAGGCAGGCAGGCTGAATGTAGTATGTTCCCTGGAGCAATACAAGAAAGATTGTCTATTATCTGTAAAACCCCAAAGGGTACACATCCAAACTTGTATTATCACTGAAGAAGAGTCACAGTGTCCAAATAAATTGCCAGGGATCAGTGTGCACCAGCAAGAAGGAACAGGAGGGAGCTGATCAGATTAAACGAACAAAAGCAGAAGTATGTGCCATGCCTGCCTGGCGTGCCTGCAAACGAAGCATCCAGTAATAATAGTAATAAGAGCTTGGACACGGTGCCTCCTGGAACACAGTGGCTACTAGCTGGTGTCATGAATGAAAGGGTACAAAGGGAAAGAAACTCCCTGTTGATGTTTGTTTGTTCAGCACATTCAATTTCCCTGGTGCATTCCATCTGCAGTGAGGTAGGGCCAATGTTTTTGCTTCTTAGATGCACCAAAGCACAGATTTAGAGCATGTGTTAGCACTGCAGATCTAGCATGGACACTCCAGGTCTTCTAAATTTCCTTTTAAAGTATCAGACATCTGGAAAGCAGTTGTCACCTTTTTGTGGCTGGTGGGTCAGCGGAGTAGGGAGAAACACGACTCATTCAATTCACCTGATAGGAAGCTGGAGAAGATGTGTTTGCATTTAAATTTGCTAAGGTAAGAGCTCTGGTTGTCACATATATGTACACATGCCAGGGTGAGTTATACATCTGGCAAGGAAGGAGGGGTTGACTAAGCCAGGAAAAGAATGGGCAGGCATTGCAGTTGCCCTCTTCTTGTCTGGCATAAGGAAAGCTGTGTGTATACAATTCTGGTGAATAGCTACTGCAATCAGCACAAAAAGCCTGAAAAAATGTATTTGCTGGGCCAGAGTCTACTTGATGCATTAGACCAGTGATGTCAAACATGGACTTCAGCTCCAAAAATTGCTGGCCATTGGACAAGCTGGCTAGGGCTTCTGGGAGTTGGAGGCCCAAACATCTGGAGGACCCTAACTTTGACAGACACCTCTACATTACTCTTCAAAAGGGCTGGAGGATTCTCAGAGTTGCAGTTAATTCATCTAGAAGACGGTGTTTGGGGAGACTGGCTGCAAATTGAAATCCAGTAGTTATCTAGTGAGTAGAAATGATGTCATGTGCAGAAATAAAGAACTGATGACATCTATGGCTTTGGGAAATAGCAAACAAATCCCACTTCATTGTGATTGGAACATTTGGGAATACAGTAAGACCTCCTATGTCCATAAGACAGTTATTTGTGGTTTCAGTTATCTAATTTTGACAAAACATGGACACTCTGGGCATTGCTGGGGTCCTGAAGTGTGATTCTATGGAAGTTTGGGGTTTAAGAGGATGGTAATAAAATGTTGCTTTCTGGGAGTTGCCAGAAAGTAGTCTGAGACTGTACAAATAGCATTTAGGTATTTTAAAAAAAGCTATGAGAACTTTTTTTTGTCATGTCAGAAGTGACTTGAGAAACTACAAGTCACTTCTTGTGTGAGAGAATTGGCCACCTGCAAGGACATTGCCCAGGGGACACCTGGATGTTTTGATGTTTTTACTATCCTTTTACTATAGCTTCTCTCATGTCCCCACATGGAGCTGGAGCTGATAGAGGGAGCTCATCTGCACTCTCCCTGGGTTGGATTCTTCAGGTCAGCAACCCAACCTTCAAGTCAGCAGTCCTGCTGGCACAAGGGTTTAACCCACTGCACCACTGGGGGCTCCAGCTATGAGAACTATAGCAATGAACAGTGCAATCTCCTGAGGCATTTGTCCTTCCCAGTGGAGAGTTATTGCATGATCCTAATTTGCTTTTTAGACTGGATCTACACTGCCCTATATCCCAGAATCTGATCCCAGATTATCTGCCTTGAATTGAATTATATGAGTCAACATTGCCAGATAATCTGGGATAAGATCCTGAAATATAGGGCAGTGTAGATCCACCCCTAGTCATATTTCATGAAGCCACTCTTAACATAACAATTTTCAATGTGTATGTGTCATTTCATTCCACTGAGATGACATGAGGTTTCGTTCCTGCCTGCTTTTCTATTAAAGTACTTCCATACTTTCTCAATACTGCTTCTATCTTTTTCTCTTTCTAGAAAAAAATCAATTCCAGAGGAAATGACACAACGTCTCTTAATTGGCAATGCTAGAAACCTGCTCTTTTGAAACACTCCACATTTTCTCCCTGTTTCTCAAATGTAACCTTCAAATTGTACTGCAAGTTCAAAGTTTTAGTAAAACATTAGCTCATTTGAGTCCACACAAACTCAACCTTATCCTATTTACTTATCTCAGTAAAAGACCAGTCAATTCATGCCTAAATATTTTTAGTTAAAAAATAAATAATGAAGATGTTAGTATTTGATGTGAGCCTCCTTAAAAAATAAACAAGTTCAGGCAACCCGCCCATTCTTGGGTTCTTGTATGACTAAGTGAAATATTTACCATCAATGTTAATTACTATGTCAATAAAGACAGAGACATTTTAATGAGAGATTTCCTGTGAAATTATAGCAGTCGGTTTGGTGCCAAGGTCCTGAAGAAAACACAGATTCTTTCCAGCTGATAAATCACATGCCTGGGGTATTAGCTGACTATTTTATTGGAGGAGAAAGAAGAAACAAGAACAGAGAAATGTTAAATCTTTGCAGCTTTCACGGAAATAATTCCCTCCATATATATATGAGCATATTTTGTCTCACAGTCATCTGTGTTCTTTTTATGGGTGACAAATCACAAAGAGTAATTCAGTTTATATCCTTTTTCGTTGTTGTTAATACTTATAGTCCAAGCATCTAAGCACCCAGAATGGCTTACCAAAAGAGAGAGTAAGATATTGGAAATAATACTATATTTACACAAATCTAGTGCTCACCTTCTTTTGGCTAAATTACCTTCCCAAAATTAGGGTGCACATTAGATTTGTGTAATATGGTAATCTTAGTGCTAAGCCAAACAAAAGGAGAAGCTACTTCAGGAGCTCCTATTTGAGGGATGTCATCTCTAACATAATTCCCATGGCTCAATGCTATGCAATGCTGGGATTTGTAGTTAGGTCAGGCATCTGCCTTCTTTGCAGCCCCCAGGATCTCAAACTACAGCCCCCATGACCCCATAGCACTAAGTCAGGGCAGTTAAAGTGGATTCATTCTACAGCATAGATACACCCCGAGGTTTTATTTACATTACTGAAAGCTTTGTCTAACACGTTTGTTTTTAAAGAAGGACTTTTAAGCATGCAGCCACTACAATTTTTTGACCAAATTACAAAGAGTGCACTTTTTGACACTGCGCATTATATTTGCCAGCAACTTCTTCTTCTTCTTCTTCTTTTTTTGGTTTCAGGGTTTTGAAAATTGATGTGCGCGTTAGATTCAATGGCACATTAGACTCGAGTGAATACGTTCTAGAGTTCAACCAGGGCTTCAACAGAACCACCTGCCAAGGTAGCAGGAACTCCTCAAGAGCCACAAGAAATTCATCTAGATCAGCAGTTCTCAACCTGTGGATCCCCAGATGTTTGGCCTACAACTCTCAGAAATCCCAGCCAGTTTGACAGCTGTAAGGGTTTCTGGGAGTTGAACGCCAAAGCATCTATGGACCCACAGGTTCAGAAGTACTGATCTAGATCCATAAGCTTCCTGGATTAGACAATCTTAAAAGCCCCCCCACTGCTGTAAAGGCTCTGAGTCCCAGCAAGTCTAAACCTGACCAAGAAGTCCATAGCAACAGGGCCACAAAAAGTGGTTCCATTCCCAGATCGCTACCATCTACCCCTTGTACAGAAATTAAGGTCCTTAGCATGTCCAACAGTATGAGTGGGTCTTGGACTTGGGACAGACCCATGGTTGTCATGGGAGATATGGAGTCTAACACCACGTCAGTGAGCTCACAAAGCCCATGTTAATCAGTGAGTGAGTAGTACACCAGCAGAATCACTACTCTATCCTAGATGTCTGCCTTTAAATAAACATACTCAAACCATGCAGACTGAGGACAAGGGAAAAAAATGAGGACGAGAACATTGCCTTGAAAAGGGTACATGCATGTGCATGTATGTATGCATTCATTTTCATTACTTAGACTCACTTTTTATTTGACTGGCATACTCTGTACAAGATACTTGATGTAACATACTTAATGGTATTATCCAGAATTGCTCAAAGGTCCAGCCCTGTGAAATTTCAGGGGGTCATTTCTAGGTCTCAGGGCTTGGCCTTGACATTTCAAGTTATGGGATAGCAACCCTAACTCTCCTCTGTCATTTATTTCCATAGGAACATGGATAAATATTTGTCTGTTGTTCACGTCAACAAAGACTTTATACATCATTCATACTTTCTGAATTTTGTGAAGTCATAGTGTCTTCAGCTGTGTTACTGAAGAAGATTTCTCTCTTTGTGTGCACCATGTAGGCTTTCAAAAAAAAAAAAAAGATTGGCACTTGAATTCAATAGGAAAGTGATCCTGTCTCATGCGGCTTATTGAGAAAGGAGATAAAAGTAATAGGGTCATCATAATCTCCATCTGTTCTAATTTGACAGTTCTTGTCAATCCTCTGCCAACCACTTTTTCAGCTGCTTTTAAAATGGTCCAGTTTCTTTCTCCTACAATCGCTTTCCTTCTCAACTTGCTTGCTTTACCCCAAATGGAGTACAAAGTTAAAAAGTAGTTTGCATTCAGTTAATTCAGCAGAGGGGAGAGAAGGAGACAGAACCTTGCCCTTCCCAATAGACTCAGGTCCCTCCTATGCTGTCAGATAATCCAGGTTATAAAAGCAGAAAATCCACATTATCTGATTTGAATTTTATTATCTAGGTCTACACTGCCAAATAATTCAGTTCAAAGCAGATAATGTGGATTTTATACCACTGTACAGAAAGGGCCTCAGTTGAAAGCTAATTGCTGCAGCTTCTCCTAGCCTGTGTGCCCTTTTTCATTAATAACTTTGTCATCTTGACCACACTCTGATGTTGCTTGGCCACATATGTGCTGATTTTCACTTGTGAAATGATGAAAGGTATGGGTGAAATGTCCTGGCCCAAGTAGCCTAAAACCAACAGATCCTGCCTGGTCTTGGAAGCTAAACAGGGTCTGCCCTAGTTAGTACTTGAGAAGATGGACAATACCAAGTGCTTAGGCTAAGTTTCAGAGGAAGGAACTGACAAAATCCTATGAAATTCATGAATTTGCCATATGTTAATAGATGACAAGGGCACATACAGTCAGCCCTCTATATCCATTAATTCTGCATTCACATATTCTATCATCCACAATTTGAAAATATTTTTAAAAATCTAAAAAAATCCTTAATTTTTCTGTTTTCTATAAGGGACACCATTTAACTATGCCATTGTATAGAATGGGACTAGCGACCTCATCATACCTGGCAGTTGAGCCGCAGCTTTGCTACAGAGCACACTGGCTCCCACTATACATGGGAGAAATACTTCCAGGGCAAAACTGTGGCAGAACTGGAGTCACCACCGGGAAAAGAAAAAAACCCACAGCTGGCAACACAGGAAGCTTCTTGTGTTGCATTGACCTCAATGGGGCAAGCCAGCTGGCAGACGCTTCTTCCCATACGATGAAGGAGAGAGGAAGTCAAAACAGTGTGAGATGCAGGGTGATAGATCCCCATGCCTCTTGGGCGGGCGTTGCCAAGATCACTGCAATGTGCGGCGATCCGCAATGATTCTGGAGGCACATGGGACAAGTCTGTTGAACATTCACAGATTTTGGTTTGCACAAGGAGTCCTGGAACCAAACCTTAACAGATACCAAGGGTCCACTTTATGAACACAAATGGAAGCTTTTAGCTGTAGTTTCCACAGCTGTGTATGAGACCATTTCTACAAAAAAAAAAAAAAGTAGACAAATTGCATGGTAATTTAAAATAATAATCCCTTTCTGGAGCAAATGGATAAGTATTTTTTCTTTCTTTCAAAGTAATCCCTGCTCTAGTAAGCAGGACATACTACTTTCCTAAGCAGGCAAAAAGGAAGCTGGGCTGCTAGTATTTCTACCTGATTTGGCCAATCTGGGAGCTTTACGCTTCTGGCAATCTCTGATGTTTATATTGCATATTCCTATTTTCTGCTGGGCCTGAAGAGGGCTCTGTGGACTACATACACAGAAATTAGTGTATGGGACTGCCATCAAGTCAGAGACCCTGCAGTTTCCTGATGTTAGGCACCAGTATTATGTTTTACATACTAGCCGGCAGAAATGTATGTATCTGTAGTTATTCATTTCCCCAGTAAGCAAATCTACATGCGAAACCGACTGAAGAAGTTACCGTGTTTCCCCGAAAATAAGACAGTGTCTTATATTAATTTTTGCTCCCAAAGATGCACTAGGTCTTATTTTCAGGTGATGTCTTATTTTTCCATGAAGAAGAATTCCCATATATTGTTGAACAAAAAAATGAACATTTATTATATACTGTACAGTAGTTGTCATCACAAACCAGCAAAACCAGACAAATTGTGAATCTTATCAAGAATTTCTTGTTACTCCTATTATTTCCATGTACAACAATATCTATAGTACATACATTTACTGATCCTGCAAGCTCTGGTATTCTGTTTGGTGGGCATGCTTCGAAACAAAAACTTTGCTAGGTCTTACTTTCGGGGGAGGCCTTATATTTAGCAATTCAGCCAAACCTCTACTAGGTCTTATTTTCTGGGGATGTCTTATTTTAGGGGAAACAGGGTAGTTACACATATGCATTTGTAATGCCGGTTACATGTGTACTTCGATTTTCACCTTCGCAACTCCATCCAATGGAATCCTGAAATGCCTAGTTCAGTGATAGGGTACAGTAAGCATACATATTACAAGAGTTAATGTTATGCTGTTTTGGTTATGCATGAAGACCCCCTCCATGGATGAAAGTGAGGGCAACAAGAGAACAGGATGAGCTCCTGAAAGCAACCTCTCCCCATGTGCCAAATTTGTCTGGAGGCCAAATTGCACAAAACCATACTCCTCTTTTCCAATCTCTAGTGAGAGAAGTGGTGGAAATCCAGCAGCAGTTTTATTCTCCAAAGAAGAAATCCTTCTCCTTTCTTTGTGAAGAGAAATGACTGAATCCTGGCTCCAGGTTGCCTGAAGTATTTGATACGTTGAGCATCCTTTATTCGAAATTCTGAAATCCAAAATTGTCCACATGGGTGGCCGACCTTTGCTTTCTGATAGTTCAGTCTACACAACAATGTCACAAATTAGTTTCATGCAGAACATTATTAAAAATATTGCATATAAAATTACCTTCAGGCTATGAGTATATGGTGTAAGTGAATTTTGTATTTAGACCTAGGTTACATCTCCAAGATAATTCATTGTGCACATCTATGCAAATACTGTATTCTAAAATCTGTAATCCAAAACATTTCTGGTTCCAAACATATGGATAAAGGATACTCAGTGTATAATATTATGGTCATGTGATAGCTTTTTTAAAAAGTTAATTCATAAAAGGAAACAGCATTTTTTAAAAATAAGTTTCTTTTTCTCGAGATTCTCTCTTTGTACATCTTTCCTGTTCCCAGACAGAGGTGTGCCTTTTAAATGTATAATCCTGTGACTCAGTTGATAGTAAATCAGTGCATCTGGCTAGATTCTACAAGCCCTTCATCATATCCGTTCCTATAATGCAATATTCCTATATATGACTGAGACAAATAGTGCATAATAAATTACAGAACAATGGTTTTGCTATCAAGGAAACCAAACACAAGAAATAAACAATATTGTCTCCTGACACAACACAACTTTGGACTATTTGTTTGCCAGCCCATCCGAGTTACCCAAGCAACAGCCAAATTCATTGCGCTCATATAAGTACAAATCACATGTGCCCCACTGCACAAGCACACACACTGCACATATATACATAGAGGGAAACATAGAAACATTGGCTTTCTTCCAGATGTAATCATAACAATAAAACATTGTCTTGACAACTCTATTTTGTTATTGTTAATCAGAAACAGAAACCAGGATCTGGGAATGCCAAGATCCAGGACGTGCTAATTTAAACTTTGATGAATATGGTTTGCATGAAGGGCAAAGCAAATTTGTTATAAAATAGTTCATGTCTTACACAGTGGTGAGCGCATACTGAAATGGTCTAAATCAAGCCTTTAAAATAGATACCAATTTTGTGAGCTTTGCAAACAAAACTTAGTTCTTCCTTAAGGCTGCGCGGATAGAAAAAGTGTGAGAGCGGATGCCTGAAGAGATGATATAATGGAGTGTGTGTGTGTGGACTTGGAGCGATCAGACTTGGGGTGCACAAGTGGAGGAGCCAAGATCCCATCCACAATGCTCAGTCTCACTTACTCCCAGGGTCCTTATGAGGATAATATAAGAAGGAGGCAGCTCCCATGCATGTCATTCTAGAGGGCTTAGGACAAAGAACTGGCTAAGCATTTCAAAAGTTAAATCTGGATGCAGGAGTGGGAAAGAAGTGGGACAAGGCTTCACATTCCTGCATAACTCTGAATCAGGTCCCTCTAGATTTTGCTGGGATTCAGCTCCCATAACTCTTTGCCAATATAGTCAGTGGTGAGGAATGCTGGGGCCTACAGTCCAAAATCTGCAGGACTCACATTTTGGAGAAGTCACATTTTGCCCACTACTTCTGCTTACTACTAAAGTCTGAATGCCCCAATTAAAATGGTCACCACAGAATGCTTCTGGAACATGGCCATACAGCCCGGAAAACTCACAGCAACCCAGTAATTCCGGCCACGAAAGCTTTCAACAACAGAGGAAAAGATTTATTAGTCACATGCCTCTAACTTATATCCGGCGAGCTCTGTGGGTGACCTGGGCTAAACTGGCACATTCTGCCGATTTTAGCCCCATGTGAAGAGGTCGTATGGCTCTATCACACCACAGAATTATAGCACCATGATTCCACTTTAATTCCTACAGCAGCATCCTATTGAATCCTGGGATTTGAGGTTTAGGGAGGAATACTATATCCAGCCTTAGTATTCCTCCCTAAACCTCAAATCCCAGGATTCGATAAGATGCTGCTGTAGGAATCACGGTGCTATAATTCTGTGGTGCAATAGAGCCATATGACCTCATTTAATCCAGTTTAATGCAGTTAATCTACATTCTGAAACTGGAAATTATAGCTCCAATGCCTCATCAAACTATTAACCCCAGGATTCCACTGGATGCAGCCATGGCAGTTAAAGTTAAAACCCAATGCTATAACATTGTAGTATGAAATGGGGCCTTAGATAACATCATGATTATCAATAACTTCTGATTATCCACTTCAGGGGCAGGGTTTGCATTCTGTTACAGGAAAAAGGTTGTTTTTTTAAAATAAAAAAATCATTAAAATGCCTTGGGTTAGTACAGCAAACAACAAAATTGCCCCTCTAATATTTTCCTCAGTTGTGTGCAATATATAAATGTCTCTCAACACTTTTTTAGATTGCACAAGTCCGCAGCACCCCATTTTGTCTCCTGGCCTAAAATGTGACTCCTCAGCAGTTGACCTTGTATTTGGCTGTGCTGGGACACATACCCTTTGAAAATAGAGAGCTGCACACATAGACCAGCTGTTTCTTTGTGTGTTCTCATTACCATTTCTACACCAATCTTTTCATCATCTGCTGCTGACATGCAACAATCAGCACTGATGTGGTTTTTTTTGTTTTGTTTTTTTTTTACTTTCCTCCAGATCACTGATAAATACATTTAATCAGGTTGGGACTCATAAACGAAAGGATATATTTAACCTAATTTAAAAATCCCTTTGTGCATCCTATTTCATTTTGCAATTCTCAGAAACTGAAAATTAATTCAACATTCACTTCTGTTTTCTGCTTTAAACCCGTTTTAACTTTCAGTACTCTGTGAGGCTGTGCTGTCTTGGCACGCTGGAGGGTGCAACTTAATTCCATTTGAAAATGCAAGAACAGTGATTCATCTCAAGCAATCTTTATTGCTAAGCATTTCTTTACGATATTAGCCTATATAACAAAGGAGCAATAGTAAAGTTCAACATATTGATTTCATACACACTGCAGGGATTAACATATTGCACTTTTGTCATTTATGCATTTCATCAGTACTGCAGGGATTAACATATTGCACTTTTGTCATTTATGCATTTCATCATTAAACTAAGTACTTAAATCAGAGGATACTCAGAAGGAATTTGGCATTTTAGCTGTTTGCAATGTTCCCTCTAGTTTTATTTTCCCAAGAATGCTGTGAAATAAGGCATAATGTGCTTGGCAGAAGAATCATGGGCTGGACTTTGTCAATTTCACTTGGCTTTACCTCTATGAAAGACATTGTGCCTCATGTTAAGGCAGTGGTTCCCAACCTTATTTTTTTTTTTTTTGACAAGGGCCCACTTTGGCCAGGGGCCACTTAAACAGGGACTATTTTGATCAGGGACGACTTGATCGAGGACCACTTTGACCAGGGACCACTCTTCAACATTAGTACCAAAAGGGTTATGCATAAATTTTTGGTCAACTTTATATTCGGTTTGGTCATTTGGGGTGCTGATTCAGAAAACTACATTGGAAAGACCACATCAGCTCTAGTTTCTGATACAGAACATATGCCATCCAGTAGTCGCCATCTGCTCACCCACAGAAAACCATATTTAATAACCTAGAGCTGATGTGATCTATCCGATGTAATGGTTAGCTCTGCTAACTGCTGGGCCACGGCCCACAGGTTAAGAATCACTGTGTTAAGGCATAGAAGACACACCAGTCAGGAAACATCTCTTCAGTCCAATTACAGTATGACCCCAGCATTCATGGAGGATACATTCTTAAACTTCATGTGGACATGCTAAACTTTAGATAATAGTGAACCCTATTGAAATGAAGGACTATTGGCTCAAGAATACTATGGGATCATATTGGAAGACCTAGAAATTGTGTTAGCTGTGGAGGGAGTCTGGGATATTTATTGGCTCGAAAGTTCAGGTCTCTTAAGAGTCCTGGTCCAGAATCCTGAGTTAGCTACTTAGTTAAGTAAATATAAGAACCTTATTGTTAGAGATTCCTCTTCTTCAGAAGAGGAAGGGGAGCAGGAAAGTGTTCATGAATCTGAGGGTGAGTTGGAATCTGAGGAGGAGACTTTGCAAGTACCCACTTTTCAGGAGAGGCGAAAGGAAACAGAGCAGAGATGTCGTTCAGCTAGAATAGCTGCCAGAAATGCAGCTGAGTAATTAGAAACTGCCCTAGCAGCTGTGAGGGGACTCAGGGCTATAAAGCAGAAGCAGGTGCAGCCAGCTTTTGCTGGTAACAGACTGACTCTAATGCCTTCACTCCCCGTGTGCCTGCTCTGAGTCTGCATCTGGATTTGTTGCTGTTTCTTTGTCTAAAGTAAGACTGCTATTTGATTTGGGACTGTATTAGGGACTAAGAACTGCATTTGCCCTAAGACTTCCTTGCTTTCTTTGGCATTATTCCACTGAGTGTGCTGTACTTTATGTTTTGCTGAAGTAAAGCAGTTTTCATTTACTTACCACAGTGTCTTAAGGCTGTTTTTGCAAGACAAAACACAACACTTATCACACATGTCACCGCTCCCACATTATCTGTACAACAATATTTTGTGAGATTGTTTTCTTTCCTACCTTTCAGAGCTATTGTGGGATTGAATTGTCTATTTGCACTAAAACCATCTTTTCGACAGTCCTCACCAATGATACATGGCTGAAATCGTGTTGAAATACTGGTTGCATAGGTACTGAGCAGCCCTAAAATGGGATTTGACCATTTTGCAGTGTGTTTAATGATGTCATGTGATTGTAAGTTTTTTATTCATGACTAGTGAGCCTCCAACATGACTTATGAATCTCATGCAATAATGTCCCCTATATGCAAATCTAGATGTTCTCCAGTTTTCATGGTAATTCTACTCATAAATGATAGAATGCAAATCGATACTAGATATGACAGCAGAGTGTACATCTTGTCTAATCCCTGCTAAGATTTTTTGCCTTATTCCTTGTGGTGCTATTGTGCTGCAGTGAGTACACATAACACATTCTTTTTTTTTTTTATAGAACATCCATTTTATTGCAGGCTAAATTATTCTACCATAAAACTAGAGTGGGATGGTTTCATCCAGCTCTGCACAGAACTCCTATGAGAAAGTTTTGAATGTGTAGAGCCAAGAGACCACAGAAACACTAGCTTTTGTACCCACTTGTGTGAGTGCACATTTTCAACATCTAAAAAGGGGAGGGGATGGATGGGACATATAAACAGCTGCTGGTTAGGAATGTAATTGGAAATGCTATTCTCAATACCATGACAACAAGACGACAGTGAGGCTAACCGTGACAATGTGTCCCTTCAGTTGGTCTTCTGACTAAGCTCTTTGAACAGACTTGCAGTTCTTGCTGAAAATAACTATTGTCTTGCAAATCCGCCTCCTCACACTCCACACACATTTCTAGCTGAAAGTATATCACAAAGCTTGAACTTATGAGAGTTAGGGGGGTGGACTTTATGGTCATATAACTGGTAAAGCTGTTCTTGCCAGTAAGTATGTTGTACAGATTTTTAAATCAATATGGTGTTGTTGTTGTAGTTTTGGTGTTGTTGTTTTTTTGTTGCTGTTGCTGTTATTGTGTGACTTCACATCAGTTTTGACTTATGATGACCCTACAACGAACCTATGAAAGGGCTTTCTTACAATATTTGTTCAAAGGGGAAGTTTATTTATTTATTTATAGTATTTATATTCTGCCCTTCTCACCCCGAAGGGGACTCAGGGCTGATCACAATGCACATATACATAGCAAACATTCAATGCCACAGAGACAGACAGATAGTAGAGGTGATTCAATATTTTTTCAAATTCTGGCTTCAGGAGGTTATGCTCGAGTCTGGTCACAGGGGAGCTGTGTCTTCATCCACTATAAGGCTGAATCCTTTTGATCATAGTATTTCCTCCTTGCTTTTCCGCTCACTGGCAGTTTTATGGTGTCTTAAATTAAATTGAATTGACCTCCCTGCATTAAGCGGTCCGTAATTTCTCTACTTACAGCTGCAGCTATTTTTGAACTGCTTAGGTTGACAGTAAGCTTGGCTATTAAACAGCTAGGGCTCAATCTGACCACGGGCTTCAATCTCATGATATCAGCAGTGATATATTGCTGCTGGCTATTAACCAGCTGAGCCACAGCCCGGCCCTTTGAGAGAATGCAGCATGCCTAAGGTCACCCAGTGCGTTTTCATGGCCAAGCAATGGTTTGCATCCTGGTTTCCAGAGCTATAGTCAACACCCAAGACATTATATTATGCTGACTCTCAACATTAACATATGTATGAATGTCATAGGGTTTTCTTAGGCAAATAATATTCAGAGGTGTTTTTTCAAGTTCATTCCTATTTACTTGCTGGTTGTTATAAAACCATTTTCAAAGATTGATAACACTTTATTTGGTAGCTAATACACAACGGCTAATCAATATTTGGTAACTAACATGCAAATTATATTTAGCAAATGCTATTTTTCCCCTAAGCTAATTCTTTGATTTACCCAACAGGGAAACATTCATGGTCAAAATCTAATTCAAAGTTGAATCTTTCAAGGTTGTTAGGCTAGATTAACCATACTTCCTTCCTGTTCATAATCACTTGCTTGTGTTGCCAAGATGGCACATATTGCTTAATTGTCTGTTGACTCAATCCAGTTTTCAGAAAGAAGGAAGGACCATGAGAAGAAAGAAGTGGAGGAAACAGATTTCTTTATTTATTACCCAAGAATAAATGACGGTGAAAAAAATCTTGCACTTTTTGTATTACAGTATTCTCAAGATGCTCCTGACACGAAGACAAAAACAAAATTCTATACAAAACAATAGCCCCAGAGGGGAGAGAGAATCAGAAAACCGACATCACTAATTGGGTCATCTTTGCCCTTTCTAAGCTATGGCTTAGGCCCAGGTTATGTATCACCCCATATCAACCTGCCCAAAGTTGTAGTTTTATAAGATCTTTTAGTATTCAATAGCATTGAGTCATGTCAGTGAAAGTGGTGGCAAGTTGCTTTCACTCTACATTGCAGATGCACCCTACATCTCTAGAAAAGTCTGCACACATAGAGATGAAATTGTATATCCAGGTTCCAGATAGCCTTTCAATAGAGAGTGGTGGTGCTGATAGCACCTAATACATATGATCCAGCCATTTCAGCACATCTATACAGAGCAAGAGCTCTGAGTAGGCACATCCCAATTTCTCCAATTTTATGTAGAGTCAGACAAATATCTTGAAAGAACTAGACAAGACCCTAAAGAATCAGGATATATTTGTGAATATTTCAATTAGGATTACCCATTCCATCATATTTCCTATTTCTATGTACTGTTAAAAGATGGGCAGTGAAGAAAGTTTTGGAAGAAAAAGACCTACTTTGAAATGTGGAGCCAGAGGAGGGTTTTACAGGTACTGTGCACTGTTATAAAGACAAATAAATGAGTCCTAGAGGAAATCAATACTGAATTTTCCCAAGAAGCCAAGATTACTAAACAATCAGTTCTATTTTGGCCATATGATGAGAAGGCATGATTCACTAGAAAAGACAATAATATTTATGAAGGTAGAAGGAAATAGGAAAAGAGAAAGACCGCATTGCAAATGGGTGATCTCAAATAAGGAAGCCACAGCTATGAGTTTGCAAGACCTGAGCAGTACTGTTGATAATAGGGTGACTTGGAGATCTTTCATTCATAGAGGCACCGTAGGTCAAACAACCTCATCACATTGAGAGGGAAAAGCATGAGTGACCATCCTTTTAAGAATATATAGTCTTATATAGTCAGCAGTCCCCTTTTGAGTTCTACCTCTCCATCACACTCACACCTGGAAACTTAAGAACTGGCAATACTTTCATCTTACATTAATCACAAGGTCAGTATTACTTTTTTTTAAAATCAGGAGAAACAACAATATCCAAAAACCAAGAGATCCTTTGCCCTGCCCAAAGCCCCACACACTAAAGCAGGGGTCCTCAAACCTTTTATGTGGAGGGCCAATTCACAGTCCCTCAGACTGTTTGGGGGCCGGACTATGATGAAATAGCCCAAAATTAAGATTGTTGTTGTTGTGTGCCTTCAAGTCATTTCAGACTTTGGTCAACCCTAAGTCTAAAGTTTAGGACAGAGGCCAGGCCAATGACATTGGAGGCCTTAGTTTGGTGACCCCTGATCTAGATGATCTCATAAGACCATAGGTAAACAAAGAGACCTCCAAAGGCCATCTAGATGGTCTCATAAGACTATAGGTAAGGAAAGGGACCCTCAAAGGCCATCTAGATGGTATAGAGAAGAAAAGGGCCCCCCCAAGGCCATCTAGACAATCTCATAAAACCATAGGTAAGGAAAGGGACCCTCAAAGGCCATCTAGATTGTCTCATATGACCATAGGTAAGGAAAGTGACCTCCAAAAGCCATCTAGATGATCTCATAAGACCATAGGTAAGCAAAAAGACCTCCAAAGACCAGGTAGACTTAGAGTTTAGGACAGGGGCCAGGTAAAAGACCTTGGAGGGCCGCATCCGACCCACGGGCCTTAGTTTGGGGACCCTTGCACTAAAGGAAACTGACACTAATTTAAAACACTCTTTCCATGGGATAAAATTGTTCTGCCCCAAACCCCATAGGATGCAAGAGATAGTGCTCCAGGTTAAAACCAGTGGTGCCATGGCTCTGTGCTATGGAATCCTGAGTTTTATAATTTGGTGAGATCAGCACTCTTGGGCAGAGAGGCAAAAGACTGTGTAAAACTACAATTCCCATGATTCCATAGCATTGAGTCATGGTAATTAAAATGTTATCAAACTGCACTAATACTACCATGCAGATGCATCCCTAAAGGCACATGAAACAAGCTTAGTCTCAGTTACATTGGAGTGCAACTTCTTTAAATAGGAAGAACTAGGGCAGAGCTACCAAGTGTGACACGTTTCCTTTGATAGTATATGAGGGAAGCATCTGCCACCTGATATTTTTAATGTGTGATATGGCATGCACACAGTGTTCATTTGAATACTAGAAATTGTTGTTTCCCCACAAAAGGTGTTTTCAAGAAAACATTGCCTAGAGGAAAACTCATGTACACATTACTTTAATTGTAGTTTAAGGAGAAAGAGAAAAGAAGTAAAGGGAAGGAGGGAAGTTGGGGTAGGGAATACGGGAGATGCTTGCAAATGAGGGAGGGTTCAGCTTTCCTAAATTAATTTTTTTTAGTATTACTGTTTACCTCTTCAAAATAATGTGCAACATGTTAGTCATTCGTAATCATACATTAAAACTGTTATGTTTTGTGCATATATGTGACTTCATGTCACCTGTTGGCTTATGGTGATCCCATGAATTTCATAGGGTTTTCTTAGGGAAGGAACTCTCAGAGGTGGTTTACGTGAGTCTACTTGTATTTGATATAATGTCTCATGAAATGCAGAAGCATCTGACCATATTCATGTCTGCAAAGTGGGGAATCCACTCTACTTTTTGGCCCAAACATTAAGGGATTTATTCAAGGTGCTGAGCAAGTTTTGAAAGATATACTCCTCACCTTGGATAGAAATCTGTAGACAAACCTGGGTGGGTTTACCATCCCATTGACAATGATGATATATATGCATATAATAATAATAATAATAATAATAATAATAATAATAATAATAATAATAACAACTTTATTTTTATATCCCACCTCCATCTCCCCGAGGGGACTTGGAGCAGCTTACATGGGAACGAGCCCAATCAACATCATAACATCATAAAATAATCAAATTAAAAATACATACATCAGTGTAACTTCCCTTCAAGGGGTCTACTGAAATCATATAAACCGGAGGATGGAGTTGGCCCCAGGATCAAGTATTCAAGCACGAAGTGACCTAAAAGGGCTATTGTTAACTACCAATGCACAATGGTTATTAAACTGACTGTAAGAGTTAGCTTTTGTCCCCAAACATGAGAATGATTAACCTCCCATTAGCTGTTTGTAGATATAGCAATATAGATAAAGGGCTCTTTACTGCCTGATTGAACAGTTTCAAAAGGCACGAAAGGAAAGACATCCATTGACATTTTGTGTCTAGACAACCAAGAAAGAATCAGCTTATGATCAGTCTGGATCTGGTTAAAGCAAAGTGCAGTTTGTTCTTTTCATTAAGGATGGTTTTGGAATGGCCAAGAGCAGTCCATATAAACACTCTTTATTGTCGTTGTCATTATCATTATCATCATCATCATCATCATCTTTAAAGTGTTCCAATAGATGCATCACATGCATTTACTGTTGCTACTGTTTTAGAGGTAACTAGCTGTGCCCGGCCACGCGTTGCTGTGGCGAAGAATGGTGGTATGGGAAATAAAGTATTGAGGAATTGGTGGTAGTTAAGGTAAAGGGTAAACGTTTTCCTCTGACATTAAGCCCAGTCATGTATGATTCTGGGGGTTGGTGCTCATCTCCATTTCTAAGCCGAAGAGCCAGCGTTGTCCGTAGACTCCTCCAAGGTCATGTGGGATGACTGCATGGAGTGGCGTTACCTTCCCACCGGAGCAGTACCTATTGATGCACTCACATTTACATGTTTTTGAACTTCTGGGTTGGCAGAAGCTGGGGCTAACAGTGGGGGCTCTGTCAGTTCCCCCAATTCAAACCTGCGGCCTTTCGGTCCAGAAGTTCAGCAGCTCAGCGCTTTAACATGCTGTGCCATCAGGGGACATTATTTCCTAAAGGTTGTGAATATGCAATATTTCTGATTGTTTGTTTTTTTTTTGTCTGTTGGAGGCAAGTATGAATGCTGCAATTAGGAAAAATGATTAGGATGTAATGGCCTTGCAGATTTAAAGCCTAGCTGTTTCTTCCCTGAGTGATTTGTTTGTTGGGAGGTGTTAGCTGGCCCTGATTGTTTCCTGTCTGGAATTACCTTGTTTTCAGAGTGGTGTTGTTTGCGATATTTTATATGCTTCTACTGTCTGTGGCCCTGAGAAAACAGAGGATTGGCCAGACTTTGATGATGGGAATCCTTTGTTGGGAGGTGTTAGCTGGCCCTGATTGTTTTCTGTGTGGAATTCCCCTATTTTCAGAGTGTTGTTCTTTATTTAGTGTTCTGATTTTAGAGATTGTATTGTTCTGTTTTATTATACCACATTAATTTTTTTATATTCTGATTTTAGTGTTTTTGAATACTTGGAGCCAGATTGTATTCATTTTCACGGTTGACCACAACACAATAATAATAATAATAATAATAATAATAATAATAATAATAATAATAGTAAGGATAGTAATGATAGTAATAATAATGACTTTGGTAATACATAGTGCTTCACTGCCTTCTCAGCTTCCTTTCTGGAAGAATTTATTACTGTCCTGGTTTTAGAGATTATATTGTTCTGCATTATTCTATCCTAGAAATTATTTCATATCAAAGTAGAATCTCACTTATCCAACATTCGCTTATACAATGTTCTGGATTATCCAACACAGTCTGCCTTTTCATAATCAATGTTTTTGTAGTCAGTGTTTCAAATTCATTGTGATATTTTACTGGTAAATTTGTAAATACAGTACAGTAGAGTCTCACTTATCCAACATAAGTGGGCTGGCAAAATGTTGGATAACCGAATATGTTGGATAATAAGGAGGCGTTAAGGAAAAGCCTATTAAATATCAAATTAGGTTATGATTTTACAAATGAAACACCAAAACATCATGTTAGACAACAAATTTGGCAGAAAAAGTAGTTCAATACGCAGTAATGCTATGTAGTAATTACTGTATTTATGAATTTAGCACCAAAATATCACGATATATTGAAAACATTGACTACAAAAATGCGTTGGATAATCCAGAACGTTGGATAAGCGAGACTCTGCTGTAATTACTACATAGCATTACTGCGCATGGAACTACTTTTTCTGTCAAATTTGTTGTATAATATGATGTTTTGGTGCTTAATTTGTATAACGATTACCTAATTTGATGTTTAATCAGCTTTTCCTGAATCCCTTCTTATTATCCAATATATTTACTTATCCTGCCGGCCTGTTTATGTTGGATAAGTGAGAGTCTACTGTATATTTCTAATCTTATATTATCTGCTCAGAACTGGATTATATGAGGCCCTTTCTTCACACTTGTATAAAATGCACACTGAAGTGGATTATATGGCAGTGTGGAGTCAAGATAATCCAGTGCAAAGCAGATAATATAAGATTATAAATGGGTTATATAGCTGTGTGGAAGGACCTTGAGTCTACACTGCCATATATTCCAGTGCAAATTAGATAATCTGTGGAAGAAGCCTAAGTGAGGCCTAAATTTGCCTGTCCCCTAACTGAAACCTAGCTGTCCCTTGGTTGCTAGGCAACGAAGTGGGCAGAGATTAGCCCTCTAAACTGGCAGCAATTGGATAAAAACAATTATTGCTCTCCCTCTAATTAGGACTTTATTTTTCTTTTCTTTTTGTTGTATCAACCTAGAGGCGTGGATGATGGGTTGTGTTGTCAAATTTCGAGGTTGGGGGGCCTGTACTTTTGTTGTTTTGTCCACTGCCCTGATGCCATCACTCTTTTATATATATAGATGAGTAGCTGTTGGGAAGCAAGGCAGCTAACTGGATTTCAGTGGTGCTATGAGTTTACATAAAGCAATCTATCGTACATTGAACAAAGAAATCAAACAGGACTTCATACAAGGAATTATTATTTGCATCATACAATAATTTATGGAAATTCTGGCATTAGAAGGTATTTATTCTTCCAAGGACTACAAGAAATCTATTATTGCCATCTTCAGTCCCTTGGAAGAATAAATAGTATGTGGAAGAAGTAGGTCTCAGCTTTATTGATTACAGCTGTAGGTAGGTTTGGAAAATATGTGGATCTGGATCCAATCATTGAGTAACCAACCCACTGATCAATAAGAACAATCCTCCAGTCCACTGCCATAACAGTGACAGGAGAGAATCCACATGAACAGAAGCCCTCTGCATGGTCCCACTGCCACCAGGAGTTGCAAGACAACATTCATACCTCAGCCGGGCAATACTCCTTGAGTTTTTAAAGGGAACATGCAATGCTATCCGGTGCTTATGAGACACTGGTACTAAATGTCTTCTGCCCAGGACCCATGTCAACACACCCCTAATGCTTTGAATTCATTTTCTGCCAATTCCTGCTTCCCTCCAAGGCCATGCCAAGATGTGCTGGCTACTGGTAAGATGCCATCCTGGACTATAACCTTCCCCATCCTCCACCTCATATGTGCTCCTGCGGATATCTAAATGTACACACAAGCAATTTCTTATTTTCTCTTCTCACTCTACTACAAATTCAAGCCCTGTTTAATTTCATAAAGATCAGAACAAAGGAATGTTTTCAGAGAGTTCTCGCTGTAATTGCTTTCCATTTGTGCTTCCATTTAGCCACCTGTGTGTCTGTGACTCCATTTATTTAAAGTCCAGGTCAGCTGTTTCAGGATTTTAAAATGTGCACATGCACTGGAACAGTTCACACCAGGGAATGTGAACAAAATCATGTGTTTTCTATGCATATTTCTCTTGACAAAATAGGATTTTAAGTGCACATTTTAAACATTTTTTTCAGTGCACATTTTTGTGAAATATCATTTAGCCACACACACACCCTTTATTCTGGTTTCTTCTGCATTTTAGAGCTATATAAAAGGGCCCTAGGATTCCCAAGTACAGTTATAAATATATAATCTAGGGTTATACATCTGTAACTGATCCATATTCATGATCCCAACATATTTATTATTGCGGGAAAATTTTTAAATTCCTCCAATCCTGAATTATTGTGTATCAGCCACTGTGAGTGATGGGGCCTGTTCTCCTTTCAATTGGGACATAATAGACTGATGTGTCCATGCTCTTCCATGAGTGATCTCTGGTGCGAGGAGGGATTGTGACAAGGATCCTGCTTTTGACTATCACATTAGAGATTGCTCTCAAGAATGAGTGAAAATGTCAGTCTGCTTCACACCAATTAGCAGGAGCATAAACCCCTGTCACTCACAGTGGCCAACAGAGTCAGGAGTGGCTGAGTCAGGCCAGAAGTTCCAGAATCTTGGCCCATATTGTAGTCACTAATGCAGGATCACAGCCCTGGTTTATAAGGATTGACAGAGAATCAAAATCATATGCTTCTTTACTATTAGTAATTAAACATTTCAGAGTTCCCAAGTCTATACCGTAATGCTCAGAACTCAAGAGTTGATCAGTCTGAAAATATGTTCCAGACAAAAAATACTCATCTCCTGTTTATCACTGTTATATTATTCAGCAAAGGAAGAGGAAACAGTGGTACAGAGAAAGGAACCTGCCAAGCATTCTAGCTGACAATTCTCTGAGCAACCCTTTGCCCTGACAAAATGATTTAGCCACATGGTTTGGCAAATACTTATGAATAATGAATTTGTCCATGGAAATCTGGATCAGTGTATGACAAACCACCAGCTGGAGGGGTAATGTGGTTCACATAAAATATGACTTGTAACAAACAGCTGTTTCAAATTGGTCCTCAGAAAACACTCAGAGCCCAGCCAACCAGTGATGGGGCATTCCTTCTTGTTTATTTTTCCTGCAGTCTTCAATTCACAGACTTCAATGAATCATACATCTTTTAATATGTAGGTCGGTGTGAGGTGTTTGCTTTTCACTGCTCTAAGATATATGTGGGTTGTGATTCATCATAGCCTTGAAGTCCTTGCCGAATGGGTCATTTTCACAGTAAAAGAAGGAAAATCTATGAAATAGTTTATTGGATAAGTTTGGTATGCCTTTCTGATTTCTTCTAAAAACAAAGGAGAAAAGTCAAACAAATGTGTACTAACTCGTACAATTTCCTAGTTACATGTGTATCAATAATTCCAAACCAAATTAATTCACAAGAAAGACTTGAGATTTATCAGCACTGTAACACCCAGAAAGTGGCAATCTATTTCCTCCACAAACCTTTTAGCTTTGCTGTTAGTCATTTAACCTTCATGCGCCATGATAAAAACAAACAAACTAAAAATCTATCAGTGAAACAGGTATGGGGTATTTTCTAGTCCCAATGAGAATTCAAGTATAGTGATACTTAAGGTCAGGCTTTTAGGTGTGGTTAGAGTTTAATGGATGTTTGTTGCTTTTCTTGACTTCTGTTACTGGATATCAGTCCAGATTTTTAGGATGCAAAGGCTGAAGTTCCAATCCAACTTTCTCTTGGCAAATTTATGTTGTGGGTCTTATTGTGTCCCATATTAGGAGAAAGGTGGGGCAATAAATACATATGTACATATTTACATACATACAAACCGTTCCCAAGTGGAGTCTGATAATGTTTTCTCCCCACAAATGATTTGTAATGTACAACTGCCTCCACTTTAGAATTTTATGCTGAAGCCAGAATCTCACAACATCAATTGCTTCTTGGCAGTGATGGAAGTGGAACAAATGTTTTGCAGGTGCTTTTAGTTTCCTTCTGTTAATGAAAAAACGTGATGTCCATTGGAATGCAACTGAACATTTGTACGCAAATGAAGGTACTTTTTGAACAGCCTAGAACTCCCTGTACAACTGCCTTACAAGATTTTAGATCACGTACTGGCAATCAATCTACGGAACGTTTGTTCTCTATAGTGGTCAATTCTTTGGACATACAAACAAAAGTAACCTTCATACAGATGTAGGAAAATCAGAGCATCACAGAACATTTAATGTCTTATTTTTTATAACTTTGTAAGCCAGAAATCAGAATTACTCAAGGCAGCTTCATTTCTACCAGTGATAAGTTAAATTCGGGTGTTATTCTTGCAGAGCATAATATGTGAACTTACTTTATTCATTGGTGTAAACCCTATTCTAAATCCCAAGTAGAGCAGACATACTGAATCAGTTGGAGTTACCCAAATGTTGACTCATCATTCAACAAGTCATTGATTGCATTGTCTCTAGGACCACGATTAAAAGCAAGTGTACACAACAAGTGTACACTAAACCAGATCAGCCAAGACAGAGAAACAAACTCACCAGATTGAAGACAAGCCACAGAGGTTTATTACAATCCAGCCAAAAAGGATGCAAGTACAAGCAAGACTTCCCACTCCCTCCCCTGATTGACTGGAATAGAGGTTAGCCAGGATCTGCACTGGGATTGGCTGGGGGTTCCTACTATGACACAGCCTACAGGTGGGGATTCCCATGGCAGGAAGGATGGTGGTTGAGAATTGGTTTGTGCAAGGAGCCAATCAGCTCGTTGGGAGGGCACAGTCAAGAGGAAACAATCGTGCAGATATGAGTTGAGTTTTTGATTAACTCAAGTGTCCAGTTTCATGCGAGACAAATAAGAACTTGGCTGTCACTATAGAAAGTTAATCCATGCACAACTCTTTAGCCCCCTTTTGTAGTGGCAGACTCTCAGCCTCAGATTAAATGGATAAACATCCCGAGCTTCTGTTGTTAGAAAGAGGATCACCTATCTACATATTTACACAATGGATCTGATAGCTATCTGGCTTGGGAAATGGCTGGAGGGATCTTTGTCACAGTTGCCTTCCCAAGGGATTATGCAAACTGGGTCACAGAGAAGCAGCTGCCTTCAAGTTACATATATATATAAGATAAGATATATAAGATATATATATATATATATATCTATACACTTTATATACTCTATATAAGGAATTGATACAGTAGACAGTATATAAAAGATACAAGTTACACAAAAATAATAAAATTGATACAATTTATTAAAGGGTTTAGAATTGATACATTTTGTAGGGTACAGCTACTGCTGGGTCCATTCCCGATCCTCTAAAGCTTCAGAATTTTGCAGCTCCAGACCTCCCAACTTGCTTGTAGTCTATAATTTGGGGGGGGGGGGGTAGTTAGTGTAGCTCGATACCATCTAGTTATAACTAACCAACCACAGTCCAACCATTAACTGTGGGTTGTATAATTGTGTCAATTGATAAAACCTGAAGTGTGAGCAACATTTTCTGTACCTGAACAGATGAGGAATATGAGGGCCAACCCTAGATCAGAATAAATAATCAGTGATGTTCTCTCTGGTGGAACTCCTTTTATAGAACTCTGGCATGAGCCATGTAGTTACCCTCCAGGCTGATGGTCCATTGAGGATTAATGAGGGAACTCAAACAATGGCTTCTTCAAGACTACCAGGGCCTAGCAAACTAAGGAGACCAGGAACGGCATGGAGTATCTAGTCCACACAATTAAAGCACTCCTGTTGTCAAAGGGTTTCATGGCCGGAATCATAGGGTTGTTGTGCGTTTTTTGGGCTGTATGGCCATGTTTCAGAAGTATTATCTCCTGACGTTTCGCCCACATTTATGGCAGGCATCCTCAGAGGTTGTGAGGTAAAAGCACACATCAACCCTAAAACACTCCTGAAGATAGCTATTTAACCTCTGTGTAAAGACCTCTAAAGAAGGAGAATTTACCTCCCTCAAAGTCAGACTGTTTAAGTGGAATATTTTCTTTCTTAAAATTTGAATCCATTGGTTTGTATCCTTGTCTCTGGAGCAGCAAAAACAAGTTTGTTCTATCTTCTATTTATATTTCCTTCAAATATTTAAGGATGTGTATCATATCATCTCTCAGTCTTCTCTTCTCCAAGCTAAACATACCCAGCTCCCTAAGGTGCTCCTCATAATATCCAGGAAACTCACAGCTCTTTCATAGTGTCACTCACCCCAAGATCACACTCACATAGCTCCGCACTGCTAGTGATGCACACACCTGGAGTCAATCAGGGAGGAGAGAATTTCCTGCATTAGTCAATCTCTTTCCTCCCCAGACTTATTCCTCTGTCCCCAGCCACATCCTTACTCCTGCTGTCCTGGTCAGATTTACCTCCTCCAACTGTGGAGTTGGACGATGACAGAATCCAGTTATTGGAACTTAAGCAGAAAAAGCCTTTACACATTCGTTAATCCTTGGCTTGAAAATGTACTCCATGTATTTTAATGTCCAGGGCACAAAATTGTAAATGTGTAAATTACCATTATGTCAAGTGTTAGTGTTAGAAATCATGGAATGGGCAGAGAAAATGGCATATAATACTTGTGTTGTCATTGCTGCTTAGCATAATAACCTGTAACGACAGATATGTGGCTTTACTGTGTTGGAGAAATTTCTTTTTTTATATAAAATAATTTTTATTAAGAAGTGAATAAAAATTAGAAACAATAATTAAAAAATGTGGGGAGGGGAAGGGAAAGGTGTAAGGAAAGTATGTTCATGGGAAGGTAGGGTGGGGTGGGGTAAGGGATGGTTAAGGATAAAGTTTGTAACTTCCGTCCTTCTTTCTTCCGTTTTAGTTCCATAGCATAAAAAAAAGAAAAAATATGTGAAAATTATTTATTTCCCTTTTTAAGTCCTGATCTCGTCTCCAAATATTCTTCAAAGGGAGACCAATCTGTCATTTTTAGGCCTTTACCAGTATTCTCCTTTAAAGAAATGTTAGTTTATCCATGTCCTTAATCTCCATAACTTTAAGTATCCATGTCTTCGTATCAGGTATTGTGTCCAACTTCCATTTTTTCGCGAAGACCATTCTTGCCGTTGTAGCATATGCTAGGAATATGCTAGGTCCTCCAGGTGATTCTGTGGCATTCTTCCCCTGGAAGTTACCATAGAGTTGTACTGAAAGACAACTCCTGCTCCCTCCCCTGATTAGCTGGAATGAAGGCCAATCAGGATCAGTGTCGGGATTGGCTGGGGGTTTAGTCTACACCACAGCAAACTCAGAGTGATTCCTCCTGAAAATAAGCAAAAAATGTATCTGAAAATCTATGGTGGGGCAAGAAAAGCAGCAAAAAGAGCATTTTATACCAATACTATTACTGCAGCATAAAACCGCCTAACCAAGTTAACAGGGACACATTACTTAAATACCAATCTAAAACACAATCCAACAGAATTATTTGCCCCCTCACCTTAACCACACAGACATCAAATATACAAAAAATAATCTTTAAACACTGGCATTTACTACAGGACATCCCTAGTTGTCAATCTAAACCAATCATAGCACATAAAAGATCTAGAAATTTCAGGGATATTTTGATCCACTCAGATATTAGAAAATCCAGTATAGTTCCACGAAACCCAACCACCGGTAACTTTAAATGTGGTCATTGTGATTGCTGTAAGTTTACAAACAATGTCAAAGAATTCATACATCCCACATTAAATATGAAAATTAAATTAAAAAACTATACCACCTGTTCATCTGAGAATGTGATCTATGTACTCTCATGTCCTTGTAATAAATTATATGTTGGCATGACAACCAGAGCCATAAGGATTAGAATACAGAATCACAGATCACGAGTTAGAAAAGGAAACACAGAATCCACACTATACTTACACTTTAAAGACAACACTCATTCCTGTAACGACCTTAAGTACCTTACCTTAGAAAAACTACAGACTCCAATTAACACTGACATCAAGAAGTTACTCCTCTGCAGGGAGGCTTTTTGGATCCACAAATTGAAGACCTTAACCCCACAAGGCCTAAACGATAGGCTAGATCTCACCTGCTTCTTATAATGGGATAAAAAAATACTTAAGTCTTTACAGAACTACTGCTGAATGCTCGCAACCTGAGGTAGAATACTACATGTAAGGATCCTCCAAGGACATGTAAGTTCTTTTTGCTGTGAATCCTGATATTTATATACTATATTAGATATTATTGGGGTGTATTATACATGTCTATTTTTAGTATGGTTTGTATTATTTCTAGTATGGTTTGTATTATTTTGACTCAATTTACATTTAATTCTATGAAAAGAAATAAGACAGCAGAGCAGCAAACAGAGGGAACTCCAGGATTACCTGAAGAAGGTCTACCTGAAGAAGGTCACCGAAACTGGATGCATACCCGGGAGACCAGTCGTTACTATTGACATGGAACTTTGTTGCTATTGATATGGAACTTTGATTTACTATTGACATGGAACTTTGATTTACTTTGAATGATCGAATTTGAAGAAGAGTACTACAAACCTTGAGAACACTATCAAGATTGTATTTGTTAAAATTGGACATTGAAATATGTACTTATCTGTACAATTGGAATATATAAATTGATATTACAGTCATAATATATGTGATTATATCACTTGAGGAAATATAGAACTATAACTTACTTTAAAGTACAATATATACCATACTTTTCCTTTTTTCCTTTTTACTGTATATAATAGACATCTGTGCATATAGCTGGATGTAAACTTGGCTCATGCTTGTCCAGGATATTTTTGATGGATATTTTTCAATTTATTCAGGTTGAGGATGTGGACAGGATTCTTGGAGAGGTGAGAGCCACCACTCGTTCTCTAGACCCTTGCCCTTTCTAGCTCATAAAACAGGCCAGAGAGAAACTAGTGAAGTGGGTCAGGGAAGTGATTAATGCATCAGGGAAGGGTCCCCACAGGCCTCAAGGAGGCTTCTAAAAAAATGCCTTCCCAAGACCCCTTTATACTGAACAACTACAGACCAATCTTGAATCTTCCATTTTTAGGCAAGGTGCTGGAGCATGTTGTGGCTTCACAACTCCAAGGGTTCCTGGGTGAAGCAGATTATCTAGATCCATTTCAGTTTGGTTTCAGGTCTGCTTATGGACCAGGGACATCTTTGGTTACCTTGGTGGATGACTGATGGACAGGGGGACCTTGGTGGATGAACTGGACAGGGGGAGTGTGTCTCTGTTGGTTCTCCTGGATCTTTCAATGGCTTTTGATACCATTGATCATTGTATCTTTCTGAGTCATCTTTCTGGGATGGAGCTTGGAGGTACTGTTCTTCAGTGGCTTTGTTCCTTCCTGGAGGGGTGTTCTCAGAAGGTTGTGCTGGGGCACTTCTGTTTGACTCAATGGCCACTGGCCTGTGGGGTACCTCACAGCTCTGTGCTGTCCCCCATGATGTTCAACATATACATTAAACTGCTGGGAGAGGTCATCTAGAGATTTGGAGTGTGGTGCTATCAGGGGCGGTTCAACCGTTAGGCAAACTACGCAGTTGCTGAAGGCACCATGAGTCTGGAAGGGCTCAGCCTGCCTCCCTCCCTAGCTCTCCTGCCCTCTTTGCACCCTCCAACCTCCTCCCCCTCCCCTCTCCCTCTTCCCGGTCCGGCAGAGGCCCCAATGGTAGGCGGCAGCAGCTGTGGAGGATGGCGTCCACCACTGGTGGGAGGAGGTGGTGGAAGGCCTCATAGTTCTCGGAGCCCAGAGGGGGGAGCGGTGGCGGGGTCGTGGAAGTCACTGCCACCAAGAGGAGGAGGAGGCAGAATAGGTAGAGGCAGCGGGGACAAAGCAGTGGAAGGAGAGAACGATTGCGCCTGGGCCTCCCTCCTGGTCCTTCACCCGCAGCGCCCTCCACCCAGGTGTGGCCTTCCTCTCCTTCTGCTGCTTTGTCCCCACCGCCTCCATGGCCTGGCCTGCCTCCGTGGTCATGGCCTGCCTCCGTGGCCTGGCCTGCCTCTGCAGCCTGGTCTCGAGGACAGGTCTCCGAGCTGCCTAGCCATGTTCCAAAAGCTTTCTCTCCTGATGGTTAACCCACACCTATGGCAAGCATCCTCAGAGGTTGTGAGGTCTGTTGGAAGCTAGGTAAGTGGGGTTTATATATCTGTGGGCCCAGTTCTGTTCAACATCTTTTTTAACGACTTAGATGAAGGGTTAGAAGGCATGATCATCAAGTTTGCAGACAACACCAAACTGGGAGGGATAGCTAACACTCCAGAAGACAGGAACAGAATTCAAAACGATCTTAACAGACTAAAGAGATGGGCCGAAACTAACAAAATGAAGTTCAACACGGCAGTTTCATTATGTTCTGACTGACAATATATCCCGTTTAGGATTTTAATGTACTTTGGGAATGTAATTGCTCATGTTAGTTCCAGCCCCCAAGGAATTAATTCTGGTTAACTGAATTAATGCTGACTGGTTACTTCTATGTTGATGGAACAGCGGGTCCTCTTTTGGGTTTACTCCAACCTTAAAAAGGACTATTCAAAGTGCTGAATCCTATCCCTCAAATACTGGTTATTGTAATTCATTATTTCTTCATTCTAGTAGAATCTCAATATTCATACATTGTTAAAAGCTGACATGTGGACAAACCTGGAATCAAAGATAGTGCATGTAAGTGAATCTCTTATTGATAAAATTTTATACAGTGCTTCTCTAGGCAGAAGAAAGAGTGACAAAATATATTCCCAGTGAATACTTTGTTTTATTTTGTTTTGCTTGCTAAAACAATAAAATCATCCAATAAACAGATCAATAAAATCACTGCAACGCCCAGCAAGGCATTGGCCAGTTTATTTATCGGGGTTGTTTTTGTTTGTTTGCTTGTTTTGCAAATACAGTTGAAACATTGGTGTGCAGTGCGCTTTGGTATGCATTGCCCCTAAATCCTCATAATTCTGGATTCCAACTCTCAGCATGGCTTTATCACTACTTCTTACAGTTCCAAAAGTTTCTTTTCCAATCTCTGTTCTGCCTTAAAAACATAAATAGACCTGTGGTGAATCAGATCAAAGACTAGTCTAGGCTTGCATCTTGTTTCCACAGTGGTCAACCAAATGCCCCTGGAAAGGCCACAAACAGAACATGAGCACAGCGGCATCTTTTACTCATGTTTCCTAAAAATGGGCATGAAGAGGCACTCTGTCTCTGAAAGTGGAGGTTTCCACCATGGCTTTAATAATATTATCTCTCCTTGAACTTTGCCTGTTCAGGTTCAGACACTCAGTCTGATAAATAAGAAGTTAGTATTTAAATTTCAGAACATTTAAAGCATTAAAAAAGAATCATTTTCAGTTATGCTTTATTGAAAGCAAACATAGACTTTGGAGCCTATCAAACATACAAAGCTGTCTGATTACATTCACAATCTATCTTTGGGCTGTTACTATACCATTCCCTGGAGAGGAAGGGTAGCTATTTTTGGAAGCATGGGCCAAAACCAATGTCAACAGCCACAAACAGTAAGATTAAGCAGCCAACAGACGGAACATGAAAGCAACGCAGTTGTCACCACACCCAGCGAAACAGCCCATTTGAGTTGATATTTGACCTTTCCTTGGGAATTATTTACAACTTGGTTGATTGACTTTATGAGGTTGGGCTCTTCCTGCCATACACACACAGGTCTCTTTGAAATAGCAACAAGCACCTCCATTTAGACCTGGCAACCTGAACAGCAAACACAAAGAGGTGCAACAAGCATAATGCTCCTTCTGCAAAGAGAAGAAAACATGGCCAGTAAAATAAGTGTGACCATTTTCAAAACATGGTATTATTTTGTGTTGTCTGGTCTTCAAGTCATTTCCAACTTATGGTGATTGTAAGGCAAACCTATCACAGGATTTTTTGGGCAAGATTTGTTCAGAGGAGGTATGCTTTTGCCTTCTTCTGTGGCTGAGAGAGTGTGATTTGCCCAAAGTCAACCACTGAGTTTTCATGACTGACTTGGGATTTGAATCCTAGTCACCCTGAGTCCATGTCCAATATTTTTGTGGATCCCATGGACTGTTAAAAAGACAAATAAATGGCTTCTAGAGCTCTACCTAAAAGCTGAGGCTGTCATACTTTGGCCATATCATGAGAAGATGACTTTCCATAAAAGACAATAATGCTTTGTAAGGTAGATGGCAGTGGGGGGGGGGGGGGAAGAAGACGACATTACAGTTGAGTTGATTCAATCAAGGAAGCCACGATCGTTCACCATACATTGAAGCCAACTTAACAGCAGTTAACAACAAACCTATCACCACTTGAGCAATAGTTCCTTTCTTTTTCCAGAGGCACATTGGACCTCTTCACATGGTGTTTGCACCCTTTCCCTCCCCCATCAGATAGAAGAAAGGCCAGCAACATGTATTGACTCGCCACGCTTTCTGCCATTGCCCTTTCTGCCATCAAACTGCAAAAAGGGGAGGAAAGTGTGGATAGCTCTGTTAGAACTACCCAAACAATACTTTCCTCCCTGCAGTGGTAGAGGAAGCACCTTTTAGAGTTTCCAACACACTTTAGGATGACATGCATCATCTGATGGTGCACAGCAGGCCTTGTCTAAGCTGTGCATAAAAGTGGCAAAACAGGGCAAAAATGCTCCATGTGAAGACGTCCTTAGTCTCTATCTGAAGGTCTCAATATTTCTGTTTTAACTGTCTCACACTGGATTCTAGGACTATTCTTAGACTGTTTTTAGGAGTTTAAAAATGTTTTGTCACCAGGAACTTACAATCTATAATCTGAGTGTTTTCTTCTCTGTCAGAATTGTACCTATCAGTTTTAACAATTTTTGACAATGACAATGATGCTATAAGATTCTTATTTTTATTTCATTTACTACATTCTACATTAATCAAGGATGAGTTTTACACAATGTGTCTCCTATTTGACACAGGAGCCAATTAATACCATCTGCTTCCATACCAGTTTGAAAAATGGTAGGATGTCTCTACTCTAAGTCCAACCAAATCTGGACCAAACTCAATGGTTTAAACCTCAAGAGCTATAAGGATGGAGCTATGAAATTAATTTGATTCCCCTATGTTTTGACTCACCAATCCACATTTGATTCCGTGGGTCTAGTCTAGTTGGGACTAACCAACAGGATTCTAATCATGATGTTTTTACAGACAGAGGCAGGGAGAAATGCTTTGGAGAATTTTCTGTCCAAAGTGCCAAAATAGCTTGGTGACTATGGCCCTCATCATATTGAGGTCTCAAACGTGGATGACGATGGGAGGATTTGCCAGTCAGAGTGGTGAATCATTGGGACAGCGGGGGTGTGAGGCTCAGTTGCCCAGAGCCCCACATTACCACTTTCCCATCACACAGGGGAAAGCGTCACTGCTCAGCTTCCCTCTTTGCTGACCTCATTCTAAGTAACGAGATCACAGGAAGCCTCCCATGTTCTATGAGATCCAGCTTAGGACGTTTCCAGGATGGAGCCCTGCTGAAAGTAGCCCTGCGTCGTGTGAAGTGCTCTGGTGGTCTCCATCCTGGAAGCGTTTTAGAATGGAACAAGAAGTCAATGTGATGAGATCTTAAATACCTTAACCAGGAAGGAAATGTCATTTGATACTCTGCAGTAAAATGTCTTGGGCTATGTGACTAACAGATACCCATTGGCCATGTTCAATTGCACTAAAGAAAAGCAGAGTCCAGAATATCAGAAAGGAAGGAAAATATTACCATGATGATGTTTATCCAGTTTTATCTGTGGTACCATATTTAGGTTTCCCACTACCACAAATATAAAAAGTCTGTACTTCTGGATAGATTTAGACTGGGAAAGATCTGCCCTCTGGGAAATACTTCAGACAATCTATTGACAGAACAATAATGCACTTTTATTTAAAGCAAGGGTAAGGACCAATGGCCTTTGAGATATCACGGCACTCCAGTTTGCATGAGGTCTAACCAAAGTGATTTTTAGTCAGAGTTGAAAGGGCTGAATTCCAAATGCACTTGGAAGGTCATCTGTCTCCCCTTTTTGAATTAAAGTACAAACATCACAGCAGAGGTCATGGACAGAGGTCATTCTGCTCTCTAAAATGGTGCTCTCAGTGGAAGAGAACAAGCTGATACTTCTTATATCTATTTCAGGATCAGTGTAGCCATGTCAGCACCCAGCACAGATAGCAAACAAGAAAACAACTTGCAATTCCCTCCTATGAACAACTTGAAGACACATAGGGGCGTAACTACAGCAGGGTGGTGAAGACATTGCCACCTACAATAAGAAATCTTTCCTCCTAATGAAATACCACTTCAGTCCCCAAATTCCAGAAGTGTAGAGATGAAGACAATGAAAACCATTTACACCTACAACTCTAACTTTCCCATTGTCTGCATTCCTTTGGCAATGTTAGTAAAGGTAAAAGTTTCCCCTGACATTAAGTAGTCATGTCTGACTCTGGGGGTTGGTGTTCATCTCCATTTCTAAGCCGAAGAGCCGGCGTTGTCCATAGACACCTCCAAGGTCATGTGGCCAGCATTACTGCATTGAGTGCCGATACCTTCCTGCTGGAGCGGTACCTATTGATCTACTCACATTGGCATGTTTTCGAACTGCTAGGTTGGCAGAAGCTGGAGCTAACAGCGGGCGCTCACTCCGCTCCCGGGATTTGAACCTGTGACCTTTCGGTCTGCAAGTTCAGCAGCTCAGTGCTTTAACACACTTCGCCACCAGGGCTCTGGTAATGTTACCTTTCCCTTTTTTAGATGCCTACATTGAATTCCTAAATACTTCACTGACATTTTCAGTTCCTGCAATGCTAGAAATTTGGGGACTTAAAGAAAATTTAATTTTTTGCCCCCCTGTAGCTATACCATTAGCAATGTCTCATATATTATGCATTCTCTATACAGATATTAAATGTATAAATGTACATGGAATGAAATAAATTGTTTTGATGCTCTGCTTGAACTTGGCCATTGGGGAATGACCCTTCTGATTGATCGGTACCTTCAGAACAAAAGAAGTTGCAAGCAATAAAAACAGAAACATTTCTCTCGCTATTGCATACATGCCAACTCTTTGCTGCAAGCTGTAATTTTTCTTCCTCTACCGAGTTAGTGGGAGATTTGAATGTTGAGGTGGGTGATCAGAAAAGTACAGTAGTGATAAACTTCTGGTTTGCGTATAGATTTGTATGGGGCCCCTATGCCATGCATTAAGATGGCACTGACCCCAAAGCATCTGGATCTGTTCCACCTTGGGTGCCAGAGTTATAACACAAGAAAATGATTTCTCTTCAACATCAGTTTTTCCCTTACTTACAATTAATTTTCAGGGGCTTGGAAGATGGTGGAAAGGAAGTCTCCCCTCTCGCTGAATTACTTTCCCTCAGCTATTCCTCTGAGAAAATGAAGATTTATAGCATGAAGGTGGCCAGCTGGAAAAGGAAAGCCACCCATTGCAAGATTGCAAGCCACAAAACATTGCAAGATTAAAAGCCATTATGATTGTTTATTTATTTATTTATTTATTTTTCAAACTTATATGCTGCCACTCCCCTAGGGCTCGGAGCGGCTTACAAGAACCGGCTAAAATCAACAATTTAAAAGACATTTTAAAAACATCATTAAAAAAAAAAATCTTTAAAACATCCTAAAAGCACCTTTTAAAACATCAGCAACAGAACTCAAAAGCCTGCCGAAACAGGTGTGTCTTACATGCCCTGCGGAAGGCCAACAAGTCCCGCAAGGCACGAACTTCAGGTGGCAAGGTGTTCCACAGAGATGGCGCCACTACTGAAAAGGCTCTGCGTCTAGTTGCAGTTAGACGCAAGGTCTTAAAACTGGGGACTTCCAGCAGGTCTTGGTCCTCAGAACGGAGGGATCTCTGGGGTTTGTAAGGGGTGAGGCGGTCCCTCAGGTACATCGGCCCTGGACCATGTAAAAACGTGGCTTTTTCGATGTGCCTTCGGGGAGTAAATGTTATATACCTCTTGATTACTCCCCTTGGATTCTATCCTTTGGACTGTCTGGACTGTTCCGTCTTATACCCCTGTTCTCTTTATTTATATGCCTCTCTCTCCCGAGTTTTTAATTAAATGTTCATGTGGCCCGCCCTGTCTGCTCTGATTTGCGTTGTAATGTATATGATTATTTTTGTACTATTATATTGTGTTATGATATATTGTTTTATTTTGTTATATTGTATCGTGTCTGGGCATGGCCCCATGTAAGCCGCCCCGAGTCCCCATTGGGGAGATGGTGGCGGGTTATAAATAAAGTTTTATTATTATTATTATTATAAGGCCTTGAAGGTAAGCACCATCACTTTGAAAGTGATCCGGTGCTCAATTGGTAACCAGTGCAGCTGCCGTAAGATTGGTGTTATGTGGCATCTTATGGGGACTCCCGCAAGGAGCCGGGCAGCTGCATTTTGCACCAATTTGAGCTTCCGGATCACCGACACAGGAAGGCCAATGTAAAGGGCATTACAGTAATCCAGTCTCGAGATGACTGTAGCCTGGATCACTGTAGCCAGGTTGTCCCTAGATAGATAGGGGGCTAGCCGTCTAGCCTGCCGAAGATGAAAAAAGGCAGTTTTGGTAACGGCGGAGACCTGGGCCTGCATCGTCAGTGAAGGGTCCAAGAGGACTCCCAGACTCTTTACTAGTGAAGACGGGCGTAGCACTTCACCATCCAGGGTTGGCAACTGGATATCCCCACTGCCCGGTCGGCCCAGCCATAGGAACTCCGTCTTTGCTGGATTCACCCTCAAACTACTGGAACGCAACCATCCAATAATGGCCTCGAGGCACTGGTGAAAACTGTCGGGTACAGACTCTGGTTGGCCTTCCATCTTTAACACAAGCTGAGTGTCGTCAGCATATTGATAACACTCGAGCCCGAAATCTCGGACCAGCTGAGCAAGTGGTTGCATATAGATGTTAAACAACAGAGGGGAGAGAATGGCCCCCTGAGGAACCCCACAATGTAGAGGGGACCTCTCAGAGACCAGGACCCCCCTCTCCACTCGCTGTCCACGGTTGTGAAGAAAGGAGGCCAGCCAATTTAAAGCTGTCCCCCTAACTCCAGCAACGGCAAGGCGGTGGGTCAGAAGATTGTGATCGACTGTGTCAAATGCTGCTGTGAGATCCAATAACACAAGCAACACCGACCCGCCCCGGTCAAGCTGGCATCGGAGATGATCTGTGATGGAAACCAATACAGTCTCTGTCCCATGCCCTGCACGGAAGCCAGACTGGAAAGGATCCAGTCCGGCTGTGTCGTCTAGGAACTGCTGCAGCTGCACCGCTACTGCCCTCTCAATCACCTTGCCCAGAAATGAAAGATTCGAAACTGGGCGATAGCTGGAGGGAACCAAACGATCTAAATCTGGTTTTTTCAGCAGAGGAGAGACCACTGCCTCTTTTAATCCCTCTGGAAAGACTCCTTGCTCAAGGGAGCTGTTTATTATCTTCAGCAGCGGGTCACGTAATCCCTCCAAGCAGGATTTTACTAACCAAGAGGGACACGGGTCAAGGGAGCAAGTGGTCGGTCTAGCTGCAGCTATGAGCCTATCAAGACCCTCTGCGTCCAGTGGGATGAACTGGTCGAGGGTGGGCCCAGCAAGTGGCCACGGAGTCTCAAGTTCTCTCATTGTATCAGTTGTGGCGGGGAGGTCCCGGCGTAGTAGTGAGATCTTGTCAGCAAAATAGCTTTGAAAAGCCTCGGCTGAAGGGGTCTGATCATCACTTTTTGGGTTGGTAGGAACCGTCGTTAGAGATCTAATTATTTTGAACAATTTTGCCGGGCGTGAGCTGGCGGACTCTATCAAAGAGGCATAGTATACTCTCTTTGCTTCGATGGTAGCATGCTCATAGGATGTGATGAACCATGGGCCTTGTAGTCCTGCTCAGGACATTGTAATCCCTGATGAAGATGAAAACTTGGGTTTTTTACCTTCCCAGTCTGAACTGGATTCCTCTCAGCCAGATCCTTCCCAGGCAGATCTGGAAACCTTGCACCTGCAAGAAAGTTGTGCCCCAGAAGTATGTCAAACAACCCCAGAGCCTATTTCTCCCGTGTTCTTGCGCCGGGAGTTTTGTAAACAACAGAGAAGTTTGGATTCAGCTTCGCGCAGGAGTGCGAGGATAGCAGCTAAGAATGTTGCCAATTAACATTGGTTCTCGTGAGAATCTTTAAGGAGTTTAACATCTGGTCTCAGAGTTTAGCTTTCGTTTCTGATTCCCAGAGAACCGCTTTGGTGAGAAAGTTGGACTCTATATAGGTGTTTTGCCCGCGTAGCAACTTCGCGGAGTCAATTCGTCAGCCTGCGGAGCGAGTTGTGTCTGGACAGCGCGCTCCGATTCAAGCCTCGTTTCAGCTCAAGCCTTGCCTTGCTATCCAGCCTTCGCCTTGCTTCCCAGCCTTTGTTTACCTACGGACTTTGCCTTGTTTCCCAGGACTAATCCTTGCCTTGTTTCACGGATTTTACCAAGTTATTCCACGGACCTTGTTCTTGTTCTTAGTTACCTTGTTCCACGTTCAAGCCTTGTTTCAAGTATCAAGTTATTTCCTAGCCACGCTCAAGTTTTATGGACTAAAGGACCTTGTCATCTCCCCTCACTTTGCTTGGCAAAGTGAGTGTTTCGGTTATTGGATTACAACTTTGGACCTTAATATTTCTTATTGGACATTGTTTTTTTGGACTAATTCTGACCTTTCCTGAAGGGTCTAATTCTGGACTATTTTCTATACTTGTTTTTATTAACTTTATATATTCCTTCAATAAAGATATTAGTTAGATTCTGGCCTCTGTGTATGGTTATTGGTGCCTCTGCCGCCTGGGTCGTGACAGTTTGACTCCGCGCCCCATAAGCACCAACTAACCGAGGCCAGGATGTCTACCGGAGCCGCGCCGGCTGGACAGCCGCTCAGCTACACCATCAGCAAGGACGAAGTGGACCGCATCCGTGACAGACTCAACGCGCAGGATGGAGAAATAAAAGGGTTGAGGGAGCGCGGAGTTCGCCTCCCGGCCATGGCGTTGCCTACCAAGTTTTCTGGAGAAGCTGCTAAGGTTCATGTTTTCCGCCGCCAATGTCAAGCTTATCTAGAGGCCCGTGATGCCGAGTTTCCCCAAGAAGACATCAAGGTGGCGTGGGTCTACAGTCTTCTAGATGGACCAGCGGCTAGCTGGGCGACGGCCCTGTTTGATCAAGCCTCCCCCCACCTAAATTCAGCACAACGCTTCTTGGATCACCTTAAGGAGACCTGGGGAATCGAGGACAATTTGGAGGCAGCCGGTCACAAACTCCGGCGCCTCCTTCAAGGAGACAGACCCATGTCTCAGTACATAGCCGAGTTCCGCGTGCTGGCCCACAACACCGGCTGGAACGATGTAGCCCTCCGAGGACAATTTCGGGAGGGTCTCAACATTGAAATGCTGGAAGAGATCTCCAAGGTGGATCCTCCCCAGACCCTCGAGGCACTCATTGATCAATGTTTACGGGCTGAAGTCATGATTGCCAACAGGAAACAATGGGTTCGAGGCCAGGGCGGTAGAGCCGGGGCAAAACCCCCCGCTCCCGCCAGTGTTCAGCCACGTCCGGTGTGGAGACCCCCGCCGCCAACCCCATACCCCAGAGGAGGCGAGGAGGTGCCGATGCAGTTGGGCAATGTGCGTCCCAGACTAGATGCCGCCGAGAAGGCCCGTCGTCAACGCTTGAACCTCTGCTGGTACTGCGGGAACGGGGGCCACTTCGCCAGAGAGTGCCCAGCCAAAGGGAAGCCTGCCGCCCGTCTTGCGGCGGCGTCCTCCACGGAGTCGAAGGCGTCTGAGCCGACTGGCACACAGCCGGCGGGGGAAGCCAACGACCGGGTGTAGAGAGGCTCGCCAACCCGGTCAAAAAATCCATCCAAGAGCCGCCAACCGGGGTCCTGTTCCTTCTCGTGGTCACATTATGGTCAGCAAAAAGGGGACCCGTCATGATCCACGCCATGATAGACTCTGGAGCTACCAACAATTTCATCGATAGAGAGTATGCCGACTCTCTGGGATTACAATATCATGATTTCAAGAATGCCCGTGTGGTGCAAGCCATAGACGGCCGTCCCCTCAAGACGGGCCCCGTAAGCCAGTGGTCGGAACCCACCAGGATGTGGATAAGGGAACATATGGAAGAGATTTCCTTCTTTGTTACCGAGGTTCCCCATTTCCCTGTGATTTTGGGAATTCCATGGCTGACACTCCACGACCCTAACATCTCCTGGTCCAACAGAGAACTGCAGTTTGCTTCACCGTACTGCCAAAACCATTGCCTCGTAGCCAAGGTATGCCATGCCACAGACTCCGAGCCCATCATCACCTTGCCAAAGAAGTACTCCGAGTATTGGGATGTATTTAATGAGAAAGAAGCCGAAAAATTACCCCCACATAGACCTTATGACTGTGCCATTGACTTGGTGGAGGGGGCCCCGATCCCGCGAGGGCATCTCTACTCCCTGACTGAACCAGAGCAAGAAGCTCTCAGGGAATTCTTAGAGACAAACCTTCGCAAGGGGTTCATCAGACCCTCTCAATCCCCAGCCGCCTCCCCAGTGATGTTTGTGAAGAAGAAGTCAGGGGAATTACGCTTGGTGGTGGACTACAGAGCATTGAACAATATCACCAAGCGGAACAGCTATCCCCTGCCCTTAATCTCGGATCTACTGGACCGACTTCGAGGAGCCAAGGTCTACACCAAGCTGGATCTTCGGGGGGCTTATAATCTAGTTCGCATCAGAGAAGGGGACGAGTGGAAGACCGCCTTCCAGACTAAATTCGGATTATTCGAGTCCCGAGTTATGAATTTCGGTTTATGCGGAGCTCCCGCAACGTTCCAGCATTTTGTCAACGATATTTTTCAGGACTATCTAGACAGATTCTTGATAATCTACCTGGACGATTTTTTGGTGTTTTCCAGATCACAATCAGAACATGAGAACCACGTCAAAATGGTGTTACAACGATTGCGGGATCATGGACTTTATGCCAAGCTAGAAAAATGCGCTTTTGATCTACAAGAGGTAGATTTCCTTGGCTACCGCATCTCGCCTCTAGGGCTTTCCATGGATCCAGCCAAAGTTTCAGCAGTATTGGAATGGCGGGCGCCAACTAACAAGAAAGAGGTGCAGCGTTTCTTGGGGTTCGCGAACTACTACCGCAAGTTCATTCCAGATTTTGCCCGCTGGTCCGACCCCATCACTAGCTGCATCCGTGGAAAGCAGCCTTTCCGCTGGACTGATCAAGCAGAGAAAGGGTTCCAGCAACTGAAGAAACTATTCACCTCCCAGCCAATTCTACAGCACCCAAATCCTGGAACCCCTTTTGTGGTGCAAGCGGACGCCTCTGATGTGGCAATTGGGGCTGTACTCTTACAACCGGTGGGAGATCACCTCCATCCCTGTGCCTTTTATTCTCGCCAACTAACCACACCAGAAAGGAATTACACCATTTGGGAAAAAGAACTACTGGCCATAAAGGCAGCCTTTGAAACTTGGAGACATTGGCTAGAAGGGGCCAAATTCCCCATTGAAGTCCACACTGATCATCGTAATCTAGAACATCTAAGAACTGCCCGCAAACTAAATCAGAGGCAGCAACGTTGGGCTTTATTCTTTGAACGTTTCAACTTCCAGATCCATTATGTGACCCCAGCTCAAACCAAGCAAGCAGACGCCCTGTCACGTAAACCGGAATACGCTGCAGGACGCAAGGAGACCTTTGAATCCCAACTGCTACAACCTGAGAACTTTGCCACGCTCACAGTGGGGAACACCAAATCCAGTCCCATTGGTTCAACTTCCCCTACTCCAGGACCCATCTGTGCTCAAGAAATCAGGGCTAGTCAGCAAGCAGATGCCTGGGCGCAGGACCAACTTCGCCAAGGTCTGCATTTTCCCTTTTCGCTTAAAGATGGGCTGCTCTGCTATAGAAATCATGTTTATATCCCACCCGGACCGGGCAGGGAAAAAGCGCTTCGTCTGTGTCATGACTGCAAACCAGCAGGACACTTCGGACTATTTAAAACCATGCATTTGATCCTAAGAGATTTTTGGTGGCCCAAGATCCGCAAGGATGTGGAAAAATATGTCAACACCTGCCCAGTATGCCAGCGCTCCAAGATACGAAGGGAGAAGCCCTCAGGGCTTTTACACCCCCTTCCTACCCCATCTCGCCCATGGGAAATAATTTCCGCGGATTTCATCACTGACCTACCACCTTCCTGTGGATTCACCACGATCTTAGTGGTGGTGGACCTATTCACCAAGTTAGCCCATTTCATTCCCTGCGAAGGCCTCCCCACGGCCAAAGAAACTGCGGATCTATTTCTTCAGCATGTTTTCAGACTACATGGATTGCCCAAGAGTTTAGTCACAGACCGTGGATCTCAATTCACCTCTCGTTTTTGGAAGGCACTACAAAAACTACTGGGCATAGACTCTCGCTTATCTTCAGCTCATCATCCCCAAACAGATGGGCAAACGGAGCGCACCAATGCCACTTTGGAGCAGTATCTTCGCTGTTATGTAAACTACCAACAGGACAATTGGGCTTCTCTGTTACCACTGTCTGAGTTTGCCTACAATAATGGAGTTCAAGCTTCTACAAAAGAAACGCCGTTCTTTGCAAACTACGGTTTCCATCCACGTTTCTTTCCCCCTGTCATTGAAACTTCAGAAGTTCCCGCAGCAGAGGATTGGCTGCAGGAACTCACAGCGGTGCAACAACTTTTGCTCCAGCAACTGGACCAAGCCAAGGAGGACTATAAACGCCACGCTGACAAACACCGCCAGCCGGGCCCCGAAATCAAGGTAGGAGATCGGGTTTTTCTGTCCACTCGCTTTCTGCCCTCCCACCGCCCATGCCGGAAGTTAGATGCCCGCTTCATTGGCCCCTATCCAGTGGTGGCGCAATTAAACCCCGTGACTTTCAAACTCCAACTTCCGCGTTCAATGCGCATTCACCCAGTGTTTCACCGTTCCCTGCTCCTTCCGGCGGATGGTGTGCGTCCTGATACAGACCAACCGGCCCCCCCTCCTGTTTTGATGAATGGGGAGGAGGAGTTCGAGGTTGAGGACATTTTGGATTCTCGCTTTCATCGCCGCCGCCTACAATATCTCATTGACTGGGTGGGTTTTGGGCCTGAGGAACGCTCTTGGGAAGACGCCTCCACAGTCCATGCTCCTGATCTAACCCGTCGCTTCCATCTGACCTATCCCACCAAACCGCGACCTCGCGCCTCGGGGAGAGGACCCCAGTTTGGGAGGGGCCCTGAGGAGGGGGATAGTGTGATGAACCATGGGCCTTGTAGTCCTGCTCAGGACATTGTAATCCCTGATGAAGATGAAAACTTGGGTTTTTTACCTTCCCAGTCTGAACTGGATTCCTCTCAGCCAGATCCTTCCCAGGCAGATCTGGAAACCTTGCACCTGCAAGAAAGTTGTGCCCCAGAAGTATGTCAAACAACCCCAGAGCCTATTTCTCCCGTGTTCTTGCGCCGGGAGTTTTGTAAACAACAGAGAAGTTTGGATTCAGCTTCGCGCAGGAGTGCGAGGATAGCAGCTAAGAATGTTGCCAATTAACATTGGTTCTCGTGAGAATCTTTAAGGAGTTTAACATCTGGTCTCAGAGTTTAGCTTTCGTTTCTGATTCCCAGAGAACCGCTTTGGTGAGAAAGTTGGACTCTATATAGGTGTTTTGCCCGCGTAGCAACTTCGCGGAGTCAATTCGTCAGCCTGCGGAGCGAGTTGTGTCTGGACAGCGCGCTCCGATTCAAGCCTCGTTTCAGCTCAAGCCTTGCCTTGCTATCCAGCCTTCGCCTTGCTTCCCAGCCTTTGTTTACCTACGGACTTTGCCTTGTTTCCCAGGACTAATCCTTGCCTTGTTTCACGGATTTTACCAAGTTATTCCACGGACCTTGTTCTTGTTCTTAGTTACCTTGTTCCACGTTCAAGCCTTGTTTCAAGTATCAAGTTATTTCCTAGCCACGCTCAAGTTTTATGGACTAAAGGACCTTGTCATCTCCCCTCACTTTGCTTGGCAAAGTGAGTGTTTCGGTTATTGGATTACAACTTTGGACCTTAATATTTCTTATTGGACATTGTTTTTTTGGACTAATTCTGACCTTTCCTGAAGGGTCTAATTCTGGACTATTTTCTATACTTGTTTTTATTAACTTTATATATTCCTTCAATAAAGATATTAGTTAGATTCTGGCCTCTGTGTATGGTTATTGGTGCCTCTGCCGCCTGGGTCGTGACATAGGACTCCATAAATGCCCTGTAAGCTGATCTCGAAGCTCTGTCATGAAGTTCTCGCCACACGCCCTCTAGTCGTCTCTTTTCCCGCTTCATCGATCGAAGTTCCTCGGTGAACCAAGGAGACCGATTTCGGCGGGGTTGGAGAGGGCGTCTAGGGGCGATCTCGTCGAGTGCATTGGACAGCCTGATGTTCCACATGTCCACCTGCACATCGATTGAGTCGCTGACAGGCTCCAGATCCTTCAGAGCATTCTGGAACCTACTAGGTTCCATAAGTCTTCTTGGGCGAGCCCAAATCGGCTCGGCGCCCTTGCCAGGTGGGTAGGCATGCTCCAGCCTGACTCTCAGGGCACAGTGATCCGACCATGGAACCTCTAAAATAGAGGCTTGGGTCACTTGAATTCCTGCGCTGAAGATCAAGTCTAGCGTATGTCCTGCTTGATGCGTGGGCCCAGTACTGCAGAGCAAGAGTCCTAGTGTCTCCATGGTAGACACTAGGTCCATAGCCGCTGCTGAGCAAGAGTCCGTATCAGCGTGGACATTGAAGTCCCCCAGGACAACAAGTCTGGGGAACCTCAAGGACCACTCCGACACAGTCTCGAGCAGCTGGGATAGGCTGTCTACTGGTGCACTAGGCGCACGGTACACCAGCAGAAAGGCCATGCTCTCAGGGGAATCCCACACCAGACCAACACATTCAGTGCCAGAGATGTCCACAACAGGAACTGCCCTAAGAGAAAAGCTTTCTCGGGAGAGCATAGCCACCCCACCCCCCCGCCTCCCACTCCGCATCTGGTGGGTGATTACATAACCTGGAGATGTTATTTCCTGGAGTAGGATCTCGTCCCCCTCTTGGATCCAGGTTTCAGTGATACACACTAGGTCAGCTCCCTGGTCAGTAAGAAAATCTCTGATAGTAGCAGTTTTATTCCTTATGGACCTAGCATTCACCAACACCAGGGTAGGAGGGGAGGAAACTGGTCGCCTGTCATAGGTGCACTTGGGGATAGGCCGCAGGTCAGAGGGGGGCCGAGTCTTCCGTCGACTCAGCCTCCCTCTAATATTCGGCCTGAGCCTACCGTCATATCTCCCCCTCCCAGAGATCGTAGGAATTCCCATACACAGACCTACTTCTCTTGGGGGCTCTACAGCAGAAACTAGGTGCCCAATGTTCGACTGGCCCCCTGAAAAGGAGGTGGGGCATGGCCAATTACCAAGTGGTCATAAATAGAGCCCTCAAAGTAATGAGGGGCAGGTGTAAAGGCCAGAACACCCGGCCAGCATTGTGGGTGGGGGGGTGATCTAGGGGACGTCAAGTCTAGGTTCCCTCGAGAGTGTTGGGATAAGTTCTTAACTCCACCACACCGGGAGGTCACTCTCTCTTTTATGTCCACAGTTCTGATACTCGAATCCCAGGTACTAGTGTTTTGGGGGCGTGCTCCCTTCTCCATATTAACAGATCTAGAACCACTTGGTGGAACATTGGCCAATTTGTGGGAGAAGGGAGTAGTTGCAGGTCTTGTCCGGTTACCGAATCCTACTCCCCAGAAGATTCTAGTCTTAAATTTCTTTTGATGACAGCCACGTCTCTGAGACCTACGATTTGGAGGCTTACCGGTTCCCATCATTGTATATTTGTCCATGTCTGGGGCTTCAGGTTCTCCAGAGTCTGTGGTCAGACCATCTTGGCCCGCTGCCAATCCAGCACTCTGCAAAGTGCCAGGAACTCCCTCTGCTAGAAAAATAATTTGTTCTGGCTTCTCACCAGAAGTCCGGCGCATATCATGGCAGCGTTTCTGTCTCCAGTCGGTGTGACCCGCACGCCTGTGCCGAAGCTTTTTGGGGTTTGGAGAAGAAGGCATGAGCTCACCGATGGCGTCCCCAAGGTCAGCCGCCATCTTTGGTGCTTGCCTCTTTGACAGGGAGAGGCAGCGACGTCGTTGGGGGCTTCCACAAAAGGGGGACACTGAAGGAGAGACAGGCACCCGTCCAAGGATCTCTGTCACATCCAATGCGTCCATTTCAGGCAGAGAGGGCCAGTCCTTTTCCTGTCTGGTGGTCCCAGGGGGTCCCTGCCCAGACCAGGGACATGGGTTGGTCGGCCCAAGATCAAGAGGGCATAGACCACCAAACAAGCAGCCATGGGAAGCTGACTCTAAAATCTCCCCCTTCGGCATCGAGAGCGCATCCTGGCTCATCATGGGACTCTCAAATGGCTCTCCAGTTTCCAGCGAAGCTCTTCGCAGAATTGAAGAAGGCTCCATGGGGTGGTCCCGGTTTTGAGCCCAAGCTAGGTCTCTGGCATTCTGAGGGTCAGGATCCAATGAATTCCATATGGTTCTCCCTTGTGTGTAATCTAGGGATTGAGCTGACTGGTTCAGTAGGCAAAGCAATCTCCCAAACCGATTAAGCTGATCGGCCAGTTGGTTGAATTCTGCAAACAGCAGACTCACCAATCTTGAATCTGATCTTCCACCATCTTGACCAGGTCTCTGATCATCCGAACAGTTTGAGCGGTCTGGCCCCTTCAGATTTTCTTCCAGGGGTTTCGGTAGATCCAAGATCGCATTCAGATCCAGGAATCGCACGGGGCTGTTTGTGGTCCCCTCATGGAGATCCACTGAGGCCCGAGAAACCTGGAAAACTTGAGGAGACTGGGGAACCTGAGGAATCTGAAGATCTTCCCTCTCAGGACTCAGGTATATATCACGAGCCTTGTGGAATTGATCAGGGAGTGGTGTCAGCTCCCCAACCCTCAAGGGCTCAAATCTGTTGGTTAAAGTGATAGCTGTCTCTTCAGGCGTCCTTGAGGCTTGAGCTTGGCGTGCAGCTGCAGATTGTTGACTTGGTGGCCACTGCGTCCTCCTCCCTTAAGCTCTTAAACAGGGATCTGTGGCAAATATCAAGTGGGGGAGATATTTCAATCTACCCTCTTTGAATGGGGTTGGGACAATTCAGAATGGAGTCTACATGCATACTGATTTTTTAAAAAATTTGCTTTGCACACTATATGTTTAAAATAGCATTCAATTTAATCCATAGACAAGATATTATCCACAAGTTATCAAGAATATGCTTATGGGGACTTGGCTTTTTGTGGGGCATTTCCTTCCACATAGCTTTACTTTGGAATTGAGTCTTGGCGGTTTACCTCGTTTTGTTTTGTTTTTGTTTGTTTTTTTGTTTTCAGGGACACAGATTAGTTCTATGACAACGGGGAAATCCCTGGAAGCTAGTTGTGAAAGTTTCAGATAAACCACAAGTTCCCTGTTACCCAATAAGGAAGGGAAGGAAATAAATGTAGAGTCAGCTTTGAAGCATGCATTCACTGGGAGCCTGAATAACAGCAGATAAAATGACTGTCCCCATCCCACCCAATGATGGATGTTGCAGTAATCCAGATGTGCAAGTTTGATAGTTTGGTCTGTTTAAAGGAAGTGGTAGCACCTGCTTATCAGAACTCTGAGGACCAGGAAAAATGAGATCTATCTCAACAAACTCAGCGTCAGAGAAGAGGCACTAACTTATAGGAAAAGCTTCCGCCTGGGCCACTTTGCGTACCTTTTGGGAGAACAGCAGGATATAGATGTAATAAATGAACGAATGAATGAACAAATGAACAGTTCACATTTTCTACCTACTTTTTAGTTTTAAAAAAGTCTCAAAATAGGCAAGGGAGCAGAGTGGTATAGAATTCTGTTACTCAAAGCAGTGGTTCATGGATCGATGCCAACCCCCAAGTCACTGGCTGCAGCTCCCTGGTAATGTTCTAGGAAAGAAACAATGATAGCCAATGGGTGCAAATATGGTGCTGGTTTCTTGCAACATTGGAAAAACACAATTGCTGGTTCCCCACTGGTACAGAATGTGAGTTTCAGAATATTACAATTAATTCCAGTAAAGTGTCGCTGTGACCCACAAATGGTTTAAGGCAGGTTGCTACATCAATGTCTTCGTTATCTTTTTTCTTCTTCAGGTAATGAATACGAAGTGCTGTAGGCTATATTTCAGAGGAAGGAACTGACAAAACCTTGCCTAAGAAAACCCTATGAAATTCACCGTAAGTGAAGACAGTTTGAAGACACAACTGAAAGGGAAAGATACCTTCTGAAAGGCTAGATAAGGGAGACATCAAAAGAGAAAGACAATAGAAGAAAAACAAAAAATAGAGAAGCACAACTGCAAAGGACCTTTGAAATCATCAACTGATCCAACTCACTGCTCAATGCAGTGGGGCCCTAGCCATTCCTGACAAATGGATCACTGGCTTCTGCTTAATACTGCTAGTAAAGGTCCAGGTCCAGGCTATTTGGCCCACTTAATAGATGATAAAAAAAAGGGGTGGATTAGCTATGCCGGACTTAAAAACATACTATGAAGCCAGTAACCTAATTTGGATAAAAGATTGGATTCAGTTAAAAAATAGAAAAATTTTGACGTTAGAAGGATTCGACTTACGGGCCGGCTGGCACTCATATCTATGGTACGATAAAACTAGAATTGAGAAAAATTTTAGCAACCATTTCATTAGAGCAGCCCTGATAAAAACCTGGAATAAGTATAAATTAAGAATGTATAGTAAAACTCCGACTTGGATTTCGCCCATGGAGGCAGTCCAAAGGAGACTTTTAGGATGGTCACAATGGCCAAAATATGTAGATTTAATAAAGTGGCAAGGACAGGAGCCTATACTAAAATCTCAGCAAGAACTAAAAGAAGAACAACTTAACATCACATGGTTACAATTCGGCCAACTAAGGGAATATTACAAAAAAGATAAAGTAAAGGGCTTCATGGGGAAAAACAATCTATGGGATAAAATATTATTTTCAGAAGGCCGACTAATTTCAAAAATATATAAAATTCTATTAGAATGGAACACAGAGATGGAACTAGTGAAAAGTAATATGACTAAATGGTCCAAAGATATAGGAAGGCCCATCCTAATGGAGGAATGGGAGGCTTGTTGGGGCAGGAAATTAAAATTCACATATGCGTATCAATTAAAGGAGAACTGGATGAAGATGTTCTATAGGTGGTACATCACCCCTAAAAAACTAGGAATGATTAATAAAACCAATAATTACAAATGCTGGAAATGCGATAAAAAAGAAGGGACATTCCACCACATATGGTGGGAATGTAAAAAAGCTAAAGAGTATTGGACTAGGGTACACGAGATAATACAAAAAATGTTAAATAGAAAATTAAAAAAGCTCCCAGAACTGTATCTATTAGGAATCTTTACAGAATCTCAAGATCAGAATGAAGAGAAACTAATGACGTATTTAACTACCGCTGCAAGAATGACCTATGCCAGACTTTGGAAACAAAAAGAAACTCCCAAGAAAGAAGACTGGCTTATTAAAGTTGCCGAAATAAAAAATATGGACAGATTAACTTATATTATAGCAAAAACTCAGGGCAGGCCAAGAAAAGAGACAAATTGGCAACAGATAGAAAAATACCTGGAATTTAAAAATACGTAATAGGGAATTGAACTATTCAAGTTCAATGTAAAAACTGAACACTATATCTGAAGTAAGAATAGACTGAAACCCCCACCGAAAGGAGGAAGAAGAGAATGAACAGCAGAAACTGAGAAGGAAGAAACGAGTGTGGCCACAGATGAAATAACCAACCATTAGAGAAAGATAGATCCATTTCGCCAGAGATGTGGAAGTCAAACCACCGATATTTTAAACTTGTTTTGTGATTCAATGTATTTGTTATTCTTGTTGGTTTTTTTTTCTCTCTCTCTTTTTTCTTTCTCTTTTTTTTTCTCCCTTTTTTTTCTCTTTCTTTTTTTTTCTTTTTCTTTTTCTCTCTTTTCTTCTTTTCTCCTTGTAGGTTTTCCTTTCCCTAGTATATCTGTGTGCACAATCTTTATGTATATATGTACACTAATATGTCAAAACTTAATAAAAAAGACTTGATTAAAAAAAAAAAACCTTTTTATTCAGGCAGGCTTTTTAAAAAGAAGGTTTTTAAGATCATCGGGGCTGCTGTAATTGTATACGCTTTTAATTATGTTTAATACTGTTCTAACACTTGTATATTTGTACATTTAAGTTGTATTGCAATGCTTTTAGTTGTGAGCCACTTTGAGTTTCTGTATGGAGAGAAAAAGCAGAATATAAATAAACATAAGGAGGAGGAGGAGGAAGTGGGACCCACAAAATTCAGAAAGAGACTCTTAAAATGGTTAAAAAGCTCTCATTGCTGAGAAAATGCCTCTGAATTTCCACTCACCAGCTAAAACAAAAAGTTTCTAAGCTCTGGGTTTTTCTATTACTTAAAAGGCAACCAATAATTATAGATCGGCATTAGAACATAGACCAGCACGTTTCATGGAATGTGACCTTTTGAAAATTTATTCATCCATATTTTCAAATTGAAGTCTAAGCTGGCCCAAGCACAGGACAAGGGTGATCTCACATGTCAAGAGAAGCAAATGCACTTGTTATTAATGATTTTCCCTAGTTTTATCTTTCCTCAGGGGGTTTGCAGAAACTATCAAGAGACAATTGCATGAGAACATGACAGAAAAAATACATCCCCTCAAGCTTCCCCACCCACTCAGCACTCTGAGAGCATATCTATCCCAGGTTGAGAGATCATTTTCTTGATAGGGAGATGAAAAGAAACAACTCTCCAGGGTATTTATTTTGGAAACTGAGAAATGAGGGGAAAATATTCTGGGCCATCTAGTTCAGGGCCCTGCAAAGGTTTGTCAGAGAATATTTTCCATGGAATTCGTTTTCCTATCCAGGTTTAAACTGAGCATGTTTCCATCATAGCCTTGGGTGAGCATAACACAAAGGACATCACCCAGACTTTCCTTTGCTGAAGGTTATCTTCTAGTTTTGTATTGTCTAGGCTCCTTTTCCATGGTGGTGGTGGTGGTGGTGGTAAGCTTATTGCCTATTGCTTATGCTTAAAAATGTACATAGTGACCTTGAAAAAAATAGTCTGCATGTAATTAAAACCCACCAATAGCACTATGTTTCTGGGATGGTGGGACTGCATGCTCCTGTGAGGCTATACTGATGGTAGCAAGGCTTCTGGGAGGTTGCTGAGGAGCCAGGAAAAATGTGCCAAGCAGTTAATGAGCAGCAGTAGTTATCGTTGTGTGTGTATGAGTGACTGTAGCAAAGGATATATCAGGGACAATGACAGTGGCATCACAGCTAATACAGTGAAGGCGACACACTAAGCCATTTTTGAACATCCTTAAGCAAAAAAACTATGATGAGACCATCTAAAATGAAACAGGCGAGCCACCAAAAAAGGGCTTCACCCCACGTGATGAGGAAAGGGGAAAGCTACAACAGAACAGGGTGTGGGGTGATAGGTCCCCCGCCAGACCTGTAGCGAGGGGGGGGGTTAGGGGTTCAAACCCCCCCCCCAAATTTCAGGTTAAAAAAAAACCTAGTTTACTCATGAAACTAGGTTAACTTTGGTTAACCAAATCCCCATGCTAAGTCTATGAGACGTAAAACATTAAGAGTCCCTCCAGGCACTATCTAAAGCAGATATTGACAGGTCTGAACCCGGGGGCGGGTGGGTCTGGGGTTCAACCCCCCCCCCCCCCGAAAATTTCAAAACCCCTCCCAAAAAATTTTTCTGGCTACAGCCCTGTCCCCCGCCCCCTGCACAACTGCTGCTGGGACACAGCGATCCATAACATATTTGGCACCATGTGTGACAAGATCCATGGCCAGAATATGGAGCCTTTTTGTTTGTTCTGCAGCTCCCAGAATCTAGTTGCTAGCACATTCATTAGCCATGTTGGGTCGGTGGATAGTGAATCTGGGAGCTATCGTCCAAAAAAGTAGCATTTTCGAATTCTGATAAAACCTACAATCTTCCTTTCTCTAATTCTCCTTCTACGGCCCTTTTAACCTTCAAGTGTATGGGCTTACTTTTTTTTTCTTTCTTCCTTTCTTTCTCATTCCACTCACTTTTCCCAAATACCTTTTGCTACTGGGAGAAAGGGTTTACTGCCACACGAACAATGCAATTTAAACTTGTGTGCAGTTTCTATAATGAGTCCATATCAAATACACAGTCAATAGAAACTACTTGAGGATCTATTGTCATGCTTACCATGCAGGCCCTAAAAAATGAAGCACGCTTGTTTAATATTAAATGAACCAGCCATATGGGAAGCCAGATACAAAAAATGGTGATGAACATCTACTTCAAAATATGGGCATACTGATGGTTTCTTGTTTTATGTCAGATTCCGTGCCAAATAAACACACGAGGTGCCCTCCTGTCTTGGATTCCCTTAGGATTTAAAAACAACAACCCTTCTCTGATTTGTACCTAGAATTAGGGTTTGCATACTGTATTCTCTCCACCTGCAGCAAGAAAAACATGGATTATGTATTAATCCCCTTCTCCCAAATTCTAAACAATGGCACATTCACAGTTTTTGCTCCCCCCGAACTTCCACCTAAAGCAAACCAAAAAGATGCACACCAATCTCTGATATTGTAGACATTTGCTTCTCAGTGTCACACTACTGCCATTGTAACAGAACAGCAGGAAGCATGATTATTAAACTTTCCAATGTAGGCTGTGCACAAAATGTAGCTCAATTGTCATTGACGTTGCTGAAGATATCATTGAAGTTATTATTTGTGAAGAGATTTGGATAAGAAGGGAAATAATTTATAATTAGAAACTGGGAGAACAGGCAGCAAGAAACAACCTTTTCATTTAAGGATGAAATCCAATACTGTATGCAAGTTACTCTTTCTTGCTTGCTCACTTGCCCACCTGCCTGCTTGCTGGTGGAAATTTATAATTTGGATTATGCTTTGGACAAAGGCTAAAATACAAGAAGGCACACAAATATGCCCAAATTTCGAGTTAACATTGAAGAGCTGATCTGTGACCCAAAAGTCCATGATTTGCTCCAACCATAACTTCCTACTTAAAATCAAAGGTTTTTTTCTATAAATGTTTCATATGTTAAAAACATTAAATACCTAGGAAAGGTATTACAGTCTCCAAGTTAAAAACATTTGACTTACAAACAACTCTTCGTTAAGAATGGGGGTGAGACAACAGGAAGTGAGAAAGGTCTGCCCCCAGGAAGGAAAATTCACTCCTGGAAGCGCTATCATGGGGAAAAGGTGTCTCCAATGAAGCTTTATCGCCAATCCTTGTTTCCACGACAAGACAATTTTTTCAAAATTCAGTTATCACAGGGATAGAAAGTGAGGTGAAATCTTCTAAATAGGAGCACAGAAAATAAAGCAAACACCACAGGGGTTTAACCCTTCCCTGTGCTATCCAAAGACAGACAGACAGACAGATACATGTGTATGTATATGTATAAGTATATGTGTATGTGTGTGTGTGTGTGTGTGTGTACACACACACACACACACACACACACACAAGAATGTACCTGTTCCACCTTACAAGCAAATTCAATTTAAGGGGGGAAAAAACTACAGAACCTATCTTGAATGTCTCTACATCAATATTAAGTCTTGTGGAGACAATGTAGTCAAAACTAGTAAAGACACTTTACAGGAATTGGTGCCATGTCCTTCAGATTTAGAGTAACAAAATTGAATGTATCTGTAAGTATATTTTTGTACAGGAATTTCTGTGTTTGTCTTTTTATTCTAATACCAAAAAACCTAGATCTGTTCTACAGGCCAGCAAGGGCTGGACTATCTGGACACACAATCCTAGATTCAGGACAACCCCCAGCCACAAATACCTCAGATTAATCTACCCCATATAGATGCAGATCAAGATATCTGAAAACTTGGATGCATTAAAAAGGACCCCAGGGTTCTGCATCTGGGGTTTACATTATTTTTTAAAATGATTTATTACATTTAGTTAATTAAAAAGTATCGACCAGCACCTTCTTCAGTCACTAGGTGGCAAACATCTCTAATCAGACTGGAATCACCCAATGGAAGTTTGGTAGACCAGCAGATATCATACATCATTTTTATATTCAAATCAAACAGCTACTAATGGAGCTATTAGTCACTTATAAAAAAAGGAGTGCAGTGCTGCATTAATTGCTTCCTTTTCTTTCTGGTACAGAAATAATATTTCTTTCTGGACAGTGACACCTACAGCTCTCATAAGATTGTCAAATCCTTGGAGGAATGTACATTCCTCTACCCACCTAATGTGTGCTTACTCCGTGAAACAGCTTGTTTTTCCATCTCTTGCATTAGATAAAAAGGACCATTTAAATCTCCCAATGTCACACTTGCAGAGTCCCAAAAGAACAACACATACAACTCTGAGTTTCTCCCCATTCCAATAAAAATGTTTGGTACCGAAACTTAAATTCCATTGATTATTGACATTGGGGCACTTTTTGTTGCAATGAATAGGAATGAATTAATCTATATATCATCTATATAGCTAATCATCACTGCCAACTGGCTACATGGAACCCTAAGCCTCCTGATTCTTAGTTTTAGGAACACTGCAAAATATTGCAAAATGAATGCAACTATCTGACACAGGTTTAGAGTTGACTCCAAATAGTTAACAAAACTTTTTCCTAAGGGCTGACAAAATTTTGACAGACTTTGTTAAAATGCTCCAATACCTCCTTAATACAAGCAATTGCAGGTGGGAGCATGCAATTTGGCACGAAACCATTCCATTTTTCAGTCCAGTTTTCGGCTAACACTTCATTCTGTTTACCGGAAAATTGCCAAAATTGGGGCCAGGGCATTTTTGTTCGGTAAAGATTTAGCCCATTGGCAACAATGGGGAGAACTTAGAGGCTCATTTCTCAGTCATTTTTAGGACTATCTGCAGGAAACCTGTCTTTGTTGTAGACTATATTTACGACTGCAGATCTTCCAAGTTTCATAACAATTCACCAATCAGCCCATGTTTTGGATTATATTAAGTTTTTACCATAACATTTTTTAAAAATAAGGCAAACCACAACAGAGGATTCTTGGAATTGTAGTTGCCAGTTGTGTTCATTCTCACCCAATCAGAGCATCGGCCTTTTATTGGTTGAGAAACTAACAACTCGGCCTTTTATTGATTGAGAAATAGAGAGATAGAAAAAATTCAACTCCCATCATATCCCAGGAGGAGTTCAGAGGCTTTTCAATGCCTTCCCCACACAAGTGCTGCTGGGAAAGCGAGTTCTCAGCAGGGCTCTCTCTGGAGGAGGGGCCTAGGAAAGTTTTCCAGATGAAATGGATGCTACTGTCAGTGGAAGAAAGAAAAGAAGGAGCCCCTGCAGCAGGTCTCTCCCTCAAGTACAATGTGGTTAACCCTATCACCTCCATAGCTGAAAAATCCAGTTCCTGTTGATTTATTTTGGCCAGCATTCCGGCAATCCCCCCCCCCCACACACACACACACCTGTTTTCAGGGATTTAGCAAACAAATCACCAAATTTTCGAAATCCGTTTCAGTCCAAATGGATTTGTGCACAGCCCTAATTGCAAACAGTTGTCACACAGACAATTAGCCTTACCCCAACAGAACTCTCCCTAGTAGACGCAAACACACTTTGTGTGGTGTCTTCCGTCATATCTATGCAAAAGACCCCAAATTGCCTTCCCTATTAGCCAAGATACAGTTTGTCACTGACCTGCTGAGATATTTGCTGCACATTGGATTATTGCTTGGATACTTTTTATTTTTGACAGGCTGCAGTGGCTCCAGCTTTCTGCCTCCTCCAATATCAGGGATTTGGAGACCTATTTAATGTCAGTCAGCTGGGAATGTATTTGGAATGGCTATACCTAAAGCACCAAGCAAGGTGTAAATGTTCCCATGTACATTTCTAATGGGCTGTTAAGTCCATAAAACGTGTCGCCAGAACCCAAGCGCTCCATTTAAGTAATTGAAATGTAATAACACGACACAGCTGTCAAGCTGTATTTTCAGTTGACCTAAAGGCCTGGCTGAAAGACAAGCACATGAGGTGATCCTTTTTCCTTTTTGCTCTCCTGGCTATGAGTTATGGAAGGCAATGAAAACTAAACTAAATTAAACCAGTCACAAACGGGGGAAAGTGAGAGAGGGAAAGAGAAATGGGGGCATTTTAAAAGCAGCTGACAAAAGAGTGACGAGAGAGGATTAATAGGGGCTGACACTGCCAGATCAAGGCAGTTGGCGAATATGACATTATATTTTCTGAAATTATATGTTCCACATTTCTGAAATTGCACTATGATGAATACTGGGGTGAACACATGCTTATTTAGCAGTAAGTTGCACTATGTTCAATAGAGGTTATTCTATAAGCAGTAGACTAATAACTGGAACTGTATAGAAAAACCCTAAGCATGTTTCAACAAAAATCCCATTGTGTCCAATGCAATTTACTTCCTAGTAAGTGTATTTAAGATTATATCTTACATGTATGGTACACCATATGAGCTCTGGAAAATTTACTGGTAAATTCATATGTTTCTCTGTCATGTATGTGGGAAAAGCTTTATCTAATACAAAGAGAGAGCAGCTCTCTTAAAAGAGATGGAGAGAGCAGTTGTCTCAAAAAAGCGAGTGGTTGCTTGAAGAGCCTCAGTAAAGATAAGGATTCGCTGTAAGGTCTCAATTGAAAAAAATAAACATAAAAGCACTTCTTCATGGGAATGATTCCTCTCAAGCATGGTAAAAAAAAATTGCATTCCAAGGAGTGTCCAAGTAGGACTTGAGATTTGGAAGGAACTGTTCCTAAGCCAGTTATAAGATCAGCGGTATTGCTTGGTAATGACTCCTTGGGGACTCTCAAATCAATTGAGCATGGCGATGTTCTTCAGTGTAATACCATCAATATTACCATCAGTGACCTTGCTGATAGGAATAGGTCCTCCAGAACTGTTGTGTAAAGGACATGGAGTTAGAAATTCAGGCCCTTCTCTTTCTTAGTATCACTATGAGCTTTGTAGCTTGTCATAAAAATTACCCTTGACTTCCTGTTATTAAAAGAGCCCAATGTAATATGTTTATCATGGACTAGCAGAAATATTCATATTCATAAGATTACATATCACCCCTACCCCACTGCTTTTTCTGTTCTCTTCCCCAACTCCTTCCCCTCTTCTACTTACTTTCTTTTCTGTGCACTCCACTGCTCATTCAGTATTTCCTTTTGCTCCGTCCTTTATTAGACAAAATGACTTTTTCCCCCTTTCTCAAGAATATGTGAAGAGTCCTGTGGCCTTTCAAAGGAAAACATGGCATGGGAAATGTTACACTTGTCTCAGCTTCATTTCTAAGGAAGTCAAAGAACACATCTACATGTACTGGAAAATCTGATGCAAAGGGTTCAGGGGTTGCTTGGCTAGAAGGCCAGGAACATTCTTGGAGACCTTGTCATCCACACAACCAGTAAAGTCCAAGGTTGCACCAATCTCCCAAATATGCTTACTGGTATTGCATTTCTGGTCACATGGCTTGGTGACAAAAATGGCACCACCAAGAACGTGATATTGCCAGCCAGCTCTGGGAGAGAATTGCTTACTAGTAGCAACACAGCGATGTTGGGCTTTAGCACAGCTGGTAAATTATCAGCAGTAATAAAATTTACCAACTGAAAGGTGGCCAGTTTGAAGCCCGGTCGGGGTGAGCACCCGACTGTTAAGCCCTGCTCACTGTTTATCTAAGCAGTTCGAAAACAGCTGAGCTATAAGTAGACAAATTAGGTACCGCTAATTTAGTGGGGGAGGTATTTTCCGACACCATAAAAAGCCGATGACCAAATGAAAGCAGGAAGTCCAGATGGCACTTCGTCATAGAGAATGAAGCAACAGCACCCCCCTATGGCTGAATCCAAGGACAACCTCCAAGGCCAATCTCCAAGCACAACCTTCAAGGCACCAAAGCTAGACTTCAAAAACAACATACCTCCTTTCTGCCTGTTTTCTTCTGTCTGTTCAAATGGAATTGAATGTTTGTCGTGTATGTGTACTTTGATCCGCCATGAGTCCCCTTGGGGCAAGCATGGACAAACTTGCTAACTTGGTGACCGTATGGCGGCCAGAGCAGGGTGGGCAGACCAGGAGGGAGGGGCCTCTCCCCAAGCCTCTCCCCCAGAATATATAAAAACTATTGTGGTATAATAAAACAGAATAATACAATCTCTAAAATCAGAACACTAAATAAAGAACAACACTCTGAAAACAGGGGAATTCCACACAGGAAAAAATCAGGGCCAGCTAACACCTCCCAACAAAGTCTTCCCATCACCAAAGTCTGGCAAATCCTCTGTTTTCTGAGGGCCACAGACAGTAGAAACACATAAAATATCACAAACAACACCACTCTGAAAACAAGGGAATTCCAGACATGAAACAATCCGGGCCAGCTAACACCTCCCAACAAAAAATTCACTCAGGGAGGAAACAGCCAGGCTTTAAAGCTGCAAGGCCATTACATGCTAATCATTTTCCCTAATTACAACATTCATTCAGGTTTGAATTGGGGGAGCAGACAGAGCCCCCACTGTTAGCCCCAGGTTCTGCCAACCCTAAAGTTCAAAAACATGCAAATGAGAGTAGATGAATAGGTACTCTTTCGGTGGGAAGGTAACAGCGCTCCATGCAGTCATGCCACATGACCTTGGAGGAGTCTACGGACAACACCACCTCTTCGGCTTAGAAATGGAGATTACCAACAACCCCCAAAGTCAGACACGACTCAACTTAATGTCAGGGGAAAACCTTTACCCTTTACCTTAACTACCACCAATTCCTCAGTACTTTATTTCCCATACCACCATACTTCGCAACAGCAACGCGTGGCCGGGCACAGCTAGTTCCCTTATATTATGATAAGGGTGGCAAAGTAAAATGCTGTACTTTTGCATCCTTTCCCTAGGGAAGTGCCCCTTTAGAGGCTCTTCTCAAAGGAGAAAAAAATGCCCTTTAGAGAGGAATTAAAAACAGGAGAAGTTAGAGCAGTGGTTCTCTACCTGTGGGTCCCCAGGTGTTTTGGCCTACAACTCCCAGAAATCCCAACCAGTTTACTAGCTTTTAGGATTTCTGGGAGTTGAAGGCCAAAATGTCTGGGGACCCACTGATTTAGATGAAAGAACTGGGGTGAAAGGTTTAGTCCACAAAACAGGAAAACACATACCTGAAAGTATGATGGAGCATATGATCTGTCCGGAACCTACACTTTCTTTCCCATAGGAATGTGATACATTCTGATGCATGAAGTGATTCTCAAACCAAGTACCGTACATTAATTTCCTTTCCAGAGTAGCCTCTGCAATCTATAAAAATCCAAATATCTCTTCATTGTATAATACTGTATATAGGAAACATCAATTCCCTCCCTGGATGTGTTTCTATTTCTACCCAACATAATTTATTAAAAGAAATAAACATGGATTTTTCAATGGATACTAACATTTTTCTTAATGGAAGGGAATGAACAAATACACTGACTGATCCTTTGATTTATAAATAATTATTACTTGGCCCATAGATTTTTTTTCCATAATGCTCTAATATAATATTGGATAACGTCTGGAGAAATTAATTGGTTTCTGCAAGTTGCCAATAGGCCTTCATTACTGGATGATCCTCTGCCTTTAACAACTGCATTACAAGTGCTAGCAGTCATGGCTTTTCCACTTAAATGTGCTGAACTCAATGCAGAAGCTGCATCTAACACACATTGTCGTTTTTAAAAAATGCTGACAAAATACATTCCACAGCTTTGGCACAGTTCTGCATCCCTCCCTCCTGGTCTGCCCACCCTGCTCTGGCCGCCATACGGTCACCAAGTTAGCAAGTTTGTCCATGCTTGCCCCAAGGGGACTCATGGCGGATCATTGTGTCAGATGACTAATGGGGTTGCCAGCCCATAGGGTTGCCAGCTTTTGAACCAGCCCCTATGCAATTTTGTTGGCATCTATATTACCTATAATATCTGCAAGGTAGGCATGTGTACCATAAAGGAAGTTACTTACTGATTTCTGATTTCAAGATGAAGAATGTGTGGAATAATTGCTATGTGTTTGTATCGCCCACTACCCATCATTATATACTCTCCTGGTCTGGTGGGACTTACAGCCCAACATCTGGAGACCACATGGTCTTAATCCCTGTTGTACACATCAAAGAAAATAGCACAGGTTCAGATAAATCAGATAAATTGGGAGCCCATTCCTCACAGCTGGATAATTAGCAACACCAGCAATCTCAGAATCCTCTAGGATTTTGCCTTCCTTTTGGATTTTGCCTTCATCTCAAAATCTCAGCCCCTACAATTTTATTTCCATCTTTTATGTATACATTCAGTATTTCTACACTATCTTAAATATCAGAACAATAATATGGTAATTCAATGCATCGCAACAACCCCAAGTAGTCTTGCCACATGACTGGCAAGTCCTGTTAGAAATATTAAAAATTATTAGCTGCAGCATGACCCAGCACCAGTAGACAAAAGTGATAAAAAGAACAAAAACACACAGACCAATGTTATCTCTTCCTTAGGAGGCTTTTCCTTTATAGCAAAATAATATGGTTGCACTATTTATAAAAACAAGGTTTCTATAACACAAATAAAGTTCTTTATGCTTCCTTCTTTGCTTCCACGCTGGGCTTCTTTCTCATGTAGATAAACAGCTTCTAACTTTGTGTTGTCGAAGGCTTTCATGGCCGGGATCACAGGGTTGTTGTATGTCTTTCGGGCCCAAAAGACCTACAAAAACCCAGCTTCTAACTTCGCTCGGACAGAGCCTCCTCACACAAGGGACAGTTCAATTTTGATTTACTTTTGAACCTATAGACTCAGCGCAAAGTAAAATGGTATAGCCTTTCCTACCTTGTGTATTCTTTCTCATCAATAACTTTTGCTGTCTTGGCCACACTCTGTCTTTGTTACCAGATGGAAAATGTTGGAGGCAATCTTTCTCTGTATAGCCAATTCAGAGTTTGGAGGTGTTGTTTCATGGACTATGAAACACCAAACTATGTAACTTGTCTAATCTGTGGATCTTAATTTCCTTCATTAGGAAGCAGTGGCAAAGGCCAACAAAGTTGTCTCTTGTAGAAATCTCAAAATGCATTTCTGGCAGTTCGACTTTTTTCAATTCATGTTTTGTTTGTTTTTTGTGGGTACAACATATTATTACTGTACAATGGATAATATTCTTGTATACATACAATGCCTTTAATACACAATGCAGAACAAAATGCACTCATGGTTATATATGAAAGGAAAATGTCATTTGAAAACAAGTACTTGCCAAGAACTTATCAATAGCAATTAATCCAATAGATGAGTCAGCAACCCCAGCAGTTTAGAAGCAAATTTCAGACTACAACTCACAAAATCACTAACCCAGCATTACCAATGGCTAGGCTAATTGGGAGCTCTGGTCCAAAAAAAGCAACTTTTCTGAGTCCTAAATTCTTTCATGGAAGGAAGCCACTAAGGTAAAATTCCACATTGTTTTTAAGCAGCACACAGTAGTCTTGCGCACTGAGGACAAATGGCTCTGCTAATATATGAAAATATTATTAACTTTAAAAAGTTACTGTTGGATTATATCTTTCAGAACCCCCAGCCAGTACATTAAGGGCTTCTATGATTTTAGTGCAAAAAGTAATTTTTTAAGCTCCGCAATCCTGATCGTAGTGAATACGAAAAAACACCCTCGGCCCATCTATTGAGTAGCATTTTACAAGAAAACAAAAAATAAAATGGACACCAAAACCAGACAGGTGAGGCCCTCTTTAAAATCTATCTTTTCTCTTTCACTCTGCTTTTCATAACCTTTTGAAATGTTGTCCCTCCCTCAAAGACAAACATCTGAGGCAAAAACTAAAGATCCTTTTTTTCCAGCACTGCAGCTGGCCTTTTGAGTTCAAATGTGTTCAGTGTAATCAAATGCCTATTTACTCTAAATTGTTCTTCAACTTTTGCTGCAATTGAGACATTCAGATCACTGAAAATGTCTCCAGCTGAAAATACTGATCCTGCTCCACACCTTGGTGACTTGAATCAATATGTTTTTATTGCTTGCACAAGAAATAAACAAGGCATTTTGACAAGCATCCGCTATCTGCATTGCTAAGGAGAGAACACATAATATATGGTATGTCTTTCCTTGGATTACAGCCAATCTGTGTGTTTGCATGTACCTTCAAGTCTCCTGTTGACTTATGGAGACCCCATTAATTTCAGCCCCCCCCCCCAAAAAAAAAATGTTTATAGCTCCATTATGTCATCTTTTCTTTATACAGATTCTCAGCCAGGTAACATTTGGAATGGACCTCAAGTAATGTATTCCTTTGAATCAAAAGACTTTCCAATGACTTACATAGATCTCATTTAAGGAATTCTTTCAGATAACCAAAAGCAACCAATATCTTCTTTGCAAACTGGGAGAGTGTGGTTTGCTCAAGGACACCCAGTGGGTTTCCACAGCTGAGCAAAACCTTGAACCTTAGTTTCCTAGAATCCTACTCCAACACTCGAACCATTATATCCCACTAATTGTCATGATTCATCTATCACCCTCCCTCTCTGTCCTGGATTTCGAGCCAGCATTTTGATAAGACGAGAGCTTTGAAAAATTACTGTCTGGATGACAGTTCATGAAATGTTCCTGTGTCCATGTTGCCTGCAAGTGCTGGAAGCTATTGCCTCCAAATTGAAAATTTTTCCCTTTTTAATGAAATATTCATGGTATCCTTGGAGGGAAACCACTTCTGGATTTGCAATCTGCATGTATCACCCAATAATATGGTAGCAATATCCTATATATGTGTGTGCATGTGTATGTGTATAATATGTGTGTGTGTGTGTGTGTGTGTGTGTGTCAGCAGCTAATTAAACAAAATAGTAATATTCACATCATTATTAAGAGTATGCCATAATCAAATCTAACATTTCATAGATCAAAAGGCACAGATCTAAAAAGCCTGGAGAATTTTTCTTTTATGCCCTTAGCACTTAAAGGAGTAGAAGAAAGGCTCTGTTAGGATAGCAATACTCAAACAGTGCTTTCCCCAGTTATCAACCAGCACACGCCCGCTGGCAAGGACACCCATAAAAGATCCTCCACAGACAAGCTCAACCACTTAACAGAAAACTTTTACATTCTCAAACATTTTCTGATATTAGCTGCCAAAAAGTGAAACACATGGAACCCTCATATTTCCAGCTTAAATGAGGAAGATATGTTGGATGCTAACGTTTTAAGCATTAGTTTCATAATTTAAGAGAGAGAACACTAACATTTCTTTTGTCCAAGATGTCACATGGGAGAGTTTAATAGACACATGCCTACCCTGAGCATGGTGCAGGCAACTGGAAGTATTATAACAGAAAACAAGCAGGTTGACTTAGGAGCATTCAGTTTGCACCCCGAAAAAGGCAACGATCCCCAGGTCATACTGGTGAGGATTATGGAAGTTGTAGTCTAAAAAGTAGCTTTCCTATGTGCTTTTTAAAGAGTACTCATTTATGCGGCACCATGGTAGGTTTTGCTCTCTACTATGTAGGAAGCCAGTTTGCAACTTCCACATATGATTCAATCAATCACATTTATATCCCATCTTTTCCCCATGAGCGGAACTCAATAATAAAAAGAGATACAAGTAAAATAATATTGTTTTCATGTTAGCATATAGTTTTGCTAATTTTGCAAATGTTTGCTGCAAATGGAAGATCTACACTCAGGCCAATCTACAAACCACCACTTGGAGTAGCACGGCCTTATGGTACCCAGAACTGGTTTAGGATAGAAAAGGGAGATTTGTCATTGAAGCCAAGAATTTGAAATAGAGCACCAAGATTGGAATATTTATTTGCTTATGAAGCAAACTAAAGCAGGTTGATCATTATTACTTTTATTCTTTGGATCACATACACCATGATCATGTACAATGTTGATAGCCCCATTCTCCTCTGGATCGTCATGCATTTTTAAGCTGCGGCAAAGCCTCCATGATGTGTGGTTTTAGCAGAATATGGTATGTCTTTGTCTTAATAGTACTGTTTATCTAAAAAGGAAGGAATCTAGGGTGTGAAAGGGGTTGTTTTTGTTTTTAAGTAGTGAGAGAGTTTTGCATCAGCATGGTTCAGTGGGCCCTTTGTATCCACTGGGATTTGGCTCCAGGAATACCAAGATCCATAGATGCTCAAGTCCCATTATATACAATGACATAGTAAATTGGTATCCCTTATATAAAATGGTAAAATCAAGGTTTGTGTTTTGGATTTTTTTTAAAAAAGATATTGAGTTTTGGATGGTTGAATCCATGGATGGGGAGGGCCAACAGTAAAATGATTAGAATATTGAAAGAGGGCTTTGGGAAACTAGTGTGAATTCCCACTCAGCCATGGAAACCCACTGGGTGATCTTAGGCAAGTCATGCTCTCTCATCCGCAAAAGAAGGCAATGACAAAACTCCTCTGAAGAAGTCTTGCCAAGAAAACCCAGTTGGATGGTCACCGTAAATTGGAGTCAATAGTATCATTTTGTATCATAGCACATAAATAACATTTGCAAGGGCAAATGATCCATTAGAAAATCAAAACCAAGGAAGGCAATATTGTTGGTGTCAGTCTCCAGCCTCATAGAGGATCGGAGGGTGAGGCAGCCTTGACCAACACAGATTTGCCCAATCTTGTTGACTCAGAGCAAGGCTTTGTAGATAACTCTAGCCGGCATTTTGGCAAGCGAACCAATTTGTGTTAATAGCCCAGTACGCTGTGATCTGCAAGCTGAAGCAGTCCAGAACTAGGTGTCTTTGGATAGGTTGTGCTGTATTGCTAACCTTTAGGGGTCAAGAGGTTTGGGAGCCTATGAAAAAGCATTTTGTCCCATGATAGGTACAGCTTGTTCACAAGCAACACAAGGTATTCACTCTAAAACTCGTGTTGCAGTCAGTCGTTTTGCCTTTAAAAAGTTTTTTCTTTCTCCTTTAAATACAGCTCCTTGGATCTATATTAAAAACCAAATCAAATTTTAATGGTTGCTGACTTATTTTGAACATTTACTAAAAAGCGTCAAATAATATAAGTTCCTATACACAGTGCTCTACTTTTCCTTCATGTTCCAATATTCAGGACAATTTGGTTGTTTCCCTTGTATATTGCACTGTAAAGAACTCTGTGTAACTCTTTGATAACGGAGTCTTTGCTAGCTAGCGGGTACAGAGAGAGCTTCCACTTATTCATTGGGAACGCTGGGTCATTTATAGCCTGGCAGAGCATTATATTCATGAGAAATCCTGGGTTCCGGATGGAAAGCTCTTAAGGCTGGAATGTTTGTCATCTTACTTGTGTTCAGCGGACAGAAGGGCTTCTTGGGAACCAGGCAAACATAATGCACTGTAAGGGCTTAGTCACTAAGCCTTAGTGTCTTGTGGGAAAGGTTTAAGTGTTTGTCATCCAGGGAGGAGTTCACTAGCACAATGTCAGGGGTTCAGGTTGTCCTTTGCACAAATTGTATCTCCAGCACTCAAATCATTCACACAAAAGGCCTCTTGCAGAAAGCTTTTGACAATAACTGTAGAAAAGATGGTGAATCAGGGAGAGAGAAAATGACATCCCCAGGTAATGGGGCAATGAATGAAAAAAATAGAAGCATCTCTTAATATTTGCTTCCGCAGCCTGTATAAAGAAGGAATAACTTCCAAAAAAATTCTTATCCCTTTGGAATAATTCAAGGTCACTCACAGCAAAATATTAAGGCCATCTTTAAAGAAAAAAAATGACACTTTTAGAGTGCATCTCCAGTGTAGAATGAATGTAGTTTGCTACCATTGTAACTGCTATGGCCTAACACTATAGAGTCATGGGAGTTGCAATTAGATATCTGTGGTTGAAAGATCCTATAAAATACGACTATCATTATTCCACAGCATTGAGCCATGGAGGTTAAAGGGCTGTCACACTACATTAATTCTTCTGTGTAGATGCACTCTTAGGCATTGCATAATTACTCTGGTTCAGGGTGTAGTAAAAGGGCTACCCTGTTTCCCTGAAAATAAGACATCCCCGGAAAATAAGACCTAGTAGAGGTTTTGTTGAATTGCTAAATAAAAGGCCTCCCCTGGTAAGTAAGACCTAGCAAAGTTTTTCTTTGAAACATGTCCACCAAAAAGAACAATGTCAAAGAGATAAGCAAATACTATAAAGGTTTAAAACATAAAAGAGGTATGTATATTAGAGCATCATGCAAAGGCCACAGAAATAGTCAGGCCTCTCTGAGTACAGAGCTATCTTCTTACTATGTGAATAATGATGATAGCTATTGAAAAGCCTTGATGATTACAGTTTCCTTTAAACATTACAGTCTGGAAGATACTACTGTGTATTACAACAGTTGACTGTACTTATTATTATTTTCATTATTGTTGTTAACTCTCAGGTGAATATTGTATGTACATGATGCTCTATATTACATATTGCATTTTATGTTTTGAACCTTTATAGTATTTGCTTATCTTTTTGACGTAGAAAGAAGATAGCTCTGTACTCAGAGAGGCCTGACTATTTCTGTGGCCTTTGCATGATGCTCTAATATACATACCTCTTTTTATGTTTTGAACCTTTATAGTGTTTGCTTATCTCTTTGACATTGTCTAGTATAGACATCTGTGTGTATTTATCATTACCACCAAAAAGAAAACCAGAGCATGCAGGATCGGTAAATGTACGTACTATAGATTGTTGTACATGGAAATAATGGTAGTAACAGGAAACTCCTGAGAGGATTCACAGTTTGTCTGGTTATGCTGGTTTGTGATGATATCTAGTGTACAGGATATAATAAATGTTCTTTTTTTTTTTGTTCAACAATAAAAGTGAATTCTTTTTCATGGAAAAATAAGACCCCCTGAAAATAAGACCTAGCACATCTTTGGGAGCAAAAATTAATATAAGACACTGTCTTATTTTCGGGGAAACAGGGTAGTTTCACAACTTTAACTGCAGTATTACCTCCTCAAGGTATCATTAAAAAAGGTTGGGAGGCTTCAATATTCGCTCTTATACTACAACTCACAGAATCTCCCAGTCAACATACCCATTGGTCAGAATCCTACTGGGGCCTCATGCTAGAATTATGCTGAGTTAAACTGGTAATTGTAGTTTTTAGATGTTTGAGATAGGGGATATCTACTATCCTCTTAGGCAAGAGCCTCCTTATGCCCAAGCCACACAGTGGCCTAGCTTATAGGCTGGCTTACTCTGGAGATACAGCCCCATCTTCCATAACTTGGAATGGTCTAGATGACCCTTGTGGTCTCTTCCAACTTGTGTGATTCTATGATTTAATTTTGGTGCTTTCCTTGTATATGCCTGGAACTTAGGCACAAATTCAGATAAAGAATTCTATTGACTTCACTCAGATACCACTAAATCGAGTGACTCATAGTGACAAAATTCTGTAATGTCATTATCCACTTACCTACTGCATAGTGTGTGTGCTGACATATATTAGATTCAAGAAGGAAGCTGCTTACTAAAGATTCAGGGTACCTAAACATGTTTACTTTTGGTCAATACTGTATACATAATTTTGCTAGACACAAGAATTATGTCATAATATGGTACTGTAGGCGTAATATGTTGGGTAGAATTGCCATTGTAATTTCAGTTGGTTGTAGGAGAGCAACACTACAGCATTACAAAAGGGTTAACAGTGGTCCTATAATTTTGAAGAGGTAGATAGTTGTTTCAGGTATCAGATGCTCCAAGGCAGGGAGTGACAGCAAGTGGGTGGAACCCATTGTTCATATTCATAAAGCTATCCAATTATCCTTGGCAGTGGTTCAATGGTCAATACTGAAGAAATATTCAGCCAAACCAAATGGTATCTGCATATAGTAAGGTTTGTTAGAGCCTTATCCTTTGCAGCAGTATCCATGCTGCAGGACTATAGTAGTTTCATGGCTCAATGCTATAGAATTCCCGGATTTGCACTTTTGTGAAGTATTTGTGACACCTCAGGCAGCGTGAGCACTGGGAATCAGACACGAAGGCCAATAAACAGTCTAATATCTTTATTAAGGAAATAAAGGAGACAACTAAAAATAAGCAGAGTATATAGTCCAACAGTAGACCTTTCAGGAAAGGTCAAATATAGTCCAGTAATATGAAAGTAGATGTCCAGTATTAGAGTTCAAAGTTTTAAATCCAATAACCGAAACACACTCAAACCTTTAGGCTGTTTAGTGCCCAGAACTTTTATGGGACTTTGCTCTCCTCTCCAGCCAGGTGTCTGAGCTCTTTCCCAAGGGAAAATGACCAAAGTCAACAACTGTGATGTCTCATGGGCCTTGTAGTCCCGTTCCTAGTACTATTGTGGCAGATGAGGAGGAAAACATGGGATTTTCACCGGTTCAGCCAGAATCGGAGCCCCTGCACCTGGAGGATGTTTGCCCTCAAGAAGTCAGCCAAACAAGCCTTGGGCAGAATTCTCCCCCGTTTTCTCGTAGGGACAATTATAATAGAGATAGAGGAACTAGGGAGGTGAATCGCCGGAGTGCCAGAATCGCAGCCAAACAATTAGCTGATTAGGTCTGCTTCCCTTGGGAAATTCTAAGGAGTCATGCATCTGGACAGAGTTGGGTTTCACTTTTAGTTCTCCAGGGAAAGTGTTCTTTCGGCGGGAAACGAGACCCTATTTAGGTGTTTTGCCGCGAAGGAAACCTTGCGGAGTCAACTCGTCAGCTTGAGGAGCGAGATCGTGTGTGGACTACGCAACCCCAGTTCCTTGTTTCCAGGACCAAGTTCCAAGCCTGCCTTGTTCCCCGGACCTCGCCACGGACCTTGTTCTTGCTTCTTGTTGCCTCGTATCAAGTCTTGTTGCCAAGAATCTAGTTTGTTTTCCAGCCTTGTTGTCAAGCTCCAATGGACTAAAAGACCTTGTCATTTCCCCTCACTTTGCTCGGCAAAGTGTGTGTTTCGGTTATTGGATTATAACTTTGGACCTTAATATCACATATTGGACATTAATTTCCTGGACTTTATTTGACCTTTCCTGAAAGGTCTATTTCTGAACTTTATTCTTCACTTGTTTTTATTGACTTTATATATTCCTTTAATAAAGATATTAGATAGAGACTGGCCTCTGTGTAAGGTTATTGGTATTCTGCAGCCTGGGTCCTGACAACAACTTTGCCAGATGCAGTCCTCCCTGAAAACTCTCAAGGGAACCAGCTTAATTAACGCTTGCTTTCTCCGCTAAACGAGCGCTCCTTCTGGAAATCTGCTTTTCCGCGCGTGAGGCCTCCCAAAACAATCTGCGGTCAAAACTAACATTCTCTGGAGAACCGGGCTGAGAGCCAAGGCCCTTTTTTATGAACTGTGGGCTAGAACTGTCAACAGGGGACATCTGGAAAGGAACGGAATCAAGCGGAAATGGCAAAAACCCCATCTCTTCTTCGGTCTGCTCCGTAAAGACGACGGAGTCATGACTTGGGGGTCTCTGAGACACTACAGTATTTATCCTTTTCTACTGACAAATCTCAGGATTCAATAGGATGGGGCTACAACAGAAGTGGTATCAAATTGCTATAATTCTGCAGTGAAGATAGGAGGTGCCTCAGACAACATGGAGTCTTGGCCCAATTGAATAAAGATCTCTAGAATTGCAGAATGGATTCTGCTTTACTGCATTGTACATACAATACCTGTGTGGGTCTGTCTACAGTAGTGGTTCTCAACCTGTGGGTCTCCAGGTGTTTTGGCCTACAACTCCTAGAAATCGCAGCTGGTTTACCAGCTGTTAGGATTTCTGAGAGTTGAAGGCCAAAACATCTGGGGACCCACAGGTTGAGAATCACTAGTCTACAACATGCAGGGTAAACAGCAGCTACTTCCAGAATCCATTACTGAACATGAATGAACAGTAAACCAGAGGAAAAGGATCGTAGATAAGCCTGCCTCATCAGCATGGTAAAAAGGACTAATATACATTTGGCTATCAAAATGGAAATAATAAATGGATGGATGGATGTATATATATTTGCATGTATGTTTCTATCTTTGTTTGTATGTCTTTCTTCAAGATGTCTCCCACATCCAGAGAGCCCTATGACTTCTGCCAATAATGGATCTGTACAAACTTGGCACCCAGACTATCTATGACAAACTTTAAGGACTGGTGGGTTTTTTTTTGGGGGGGGGGGGGATAATGACAGAGGATGATGGGAGTTAATAGTTCACTCATATGCGAAGAGCACTATGAATCTCACCAAATTTGGCACACATACCCATCATGACAAACCTTAAATACTGCCAGGGCTTGAGGGGAATTCACCCAGGAGGATGGGAGTTGTACTTCACCCACATCCTTATGCATTTTCTAATGGGTCCATTCATAAAACAAAAAACCAAACAATGGTAGTCATTGTTTGGTTTTTTGTTTTATGAATGGACCCATTAGAATGTTCTAATGTTGATCCTTATCAAAATCCTTAACCAATTCGCATATGCATTGTGCAAGCAGTTGCTAGAATGTTCCAAATGTTTTTGTTGACTTATGCAAGGCTTATACGACCTGGGTGATTGGAATAAAGGTTTATTGGAACATGCTGATCTGCTGTTTTGTGGTGCAAGAACCTATCCCCATTCTTTCCATTTTATTTCTGCCTCTGATCCCAAATTTTCTGTTAAAGTAACATTAAAACACAACTGCTTCATTAGATGAGGTATCTGTAATACCACATAGGTTACTGAAACAATTGTATCTGTTAAATGATTTTCAAATGTTTATTTATGTTTTATTTTACAGTTGGATCTATTTTTATATGTATGGTTGATTTGTATTGTTTTTAAAATGTTGGGAGACGTTTTGGGTCCTGTTTAGGGAGAAAAGCAGGAAATAAATTATTATTATTATTATTATTATTATTATTATTATTATTATTATTATTATTATTGCTCTGATTTGTGATTAGTCTGGATTTAATCTGTGGATCAGACTAGAAACTTTGCAAGACAATAACTGACCTCTTCCTGTTTTTTTCCAGTGAAAGAATGAAAATGTGGAAATGTGAACCTAGAGGTAAAACATCTTATAATGTTTCAGTCTCATCCAGACCTCAACCTAAATCCAATAGCCAGTCTCAACTACAGTGTATCTATTCAATTAATTGGCGAATGGTAAGACAACACTTACAGAAAGCCTATTGATTCAATACATCTACTCTTGTCAGGACCATCAATTTGATTGAGGCCCTGATGTGTGTTTTTCTCGTTCACTGAATACATTAACCTTAATTCCAGCTTTTGTCTGCTGCACTCTTCCTCTTCCAGTAGAGCAGAATGGAATTAAATGGAGCCATTTCTGATTCATTACAGCTGGAGATCACACATTTTGTTAGTGAAATGGAGCCATATCATGTAGAGCCCCGCAAAGCCCTTAACAGAGAGCATTCATTTTTGTTATTGAATAATGTGCTTCCACTAAAACTGCACATTCCAGAACAAAATTATGATCTTTTTGATGTATTGTTCTACTTCGAAACAAATTGTACACCAAACTTGGCGAAAGTTCGAAAGTGCTTGCAGTCACTGAAAGAAACCATAAACATCAACAGATATTCTTTGTGTTTTAGCAAATTTTGAAAGCTTCATGAAAAGTAGACTCTCCAGTAGAACTTAACTGGACAGTAACTGAACTTTTGGGGCACTGGAAATAATGCAGCCTCCAAATAGCTGGGCAGGACATAACATATTGGGAGGTTAATTCTTCTTTGCTTCCATTTACACACAAGAAAAAAAGCGGTTACTTCTCTGCAGGTGAGAATTAAGCTTCTGTAGAGGATTTTCTTTTCACAATTAAAACTGTTGCTACCAGAGCTTGGGAAAATTACTCTACTGGCTGCTGGTCATGGATCAGTGCTGGCAATAGATACATTTGGCCCTTGGAGGATTTCCTGTCTCTCAACTGCCAGTTTAGGAGAAAGAAAGGAACAGTGAACATGTTGCTGACCTCAATAAAATTGTGACTGCTATTCCCATCACCCTTTGGGGTTTCACCAGATTTGAATACAATAGTCCTATAGTTGCACTGAGTTGTTTTTTTAATACTGCATTTCCATAAGGAATGCAATCACAAGGAAGAAGTGTTTGTAGAATTCCTGTAGAAGATTTATTTGGCATACAACAAGGAGTCCCCAGCTAGGCTGGGCTGTTTTCTGTTATATGTATTTTGTATGGAGGGATGCTGAATCACAGAAATGTGCATCCATAGTCAGAACTGATCCAACTGGGAAGCCCAAATACAGTTGTGCTACTTCAATGAGGACTGGACCAAAACCACATTTAATGAGAAAAATAACCCAATTCATGATTAAATTCTAAAACTTACATTTCTTCTTCTTTTTTAAAAAACCCAACATTTTAAAACAACTAAAAACACAAATTATCAGATCAGGAAATATTCTCTCCACACTGAGATGGATGATTGGCTTCTCCCAATGACTTTTGGTGGCAGTTCTTGGTCAGAGGGACTAGTCCTTGACTCATCAGAGTTCACTCAGCTGTCTTTTTATCACTGCTGTGATCCTCTTCTTCCTGGATTCATCTAGAGATGAAGAGGTTCTTCTGCCTGGGGGTTGTAGTGGAGGCAGAGCTGGCAAACTCACATGGCTGGTGCTCTTGTATCTAGCACTGTAGACTGGTGCATCAGTGGCTTTCGAAATCCCACAGAGTCCCAAAAGTCTTACTCCTTTCCCACAGCTGGGGTTTTTCTGCCCATGATTGCTGACCAACCGGGTGGAGGAGGTTAGACTGCCCTGACTGAGAGAACACTGTGACAACGGGAAGTTTCCACCAAGTTTCTTTAAATCCACAACTTGTTCTCTGGCTTGAGCCAAAGCCTCAGTGAGCTCATAACGTTCCTCACACTCCCTGCGCACTGTGTCCTGGAGAAGAGCATTCTGCAAGCAAAAAAAATAAAGTGTGTGTGTGTGTGGAGAACAAATATTTCATAAACGCTGTCAAGACAAACAAAAAGGTACAACTATTGGGTGCTTTAACTTCTCAAAAAGGGTTAGTACTAAGGGAACAGAGTGCACAGGCAACATGCTGAAATGCTTGCAGCGGTCCCACAGATAAAAGAATATGTCCTCTTTACTCATGTATCAGCTGCTGTGTTCTCTTCCTGGGTGTGGAGAAAACCAATCTGCAGCCAGGCCACATAGTGGTTACTGAGAGATGCCCTGAGTGAGGCAGGGCGTTATAACTATTATTTTCTCCAGAAAGGGGAATCCAACACCACAATGTGAACTACTTTTAAATCTTATCTCAGCTAAAAAAAAAAAAAAAGCTGACTTCTATAATAGATTCAGCTTAAATGTTATGCTTTGAACCTACTCAAAAGTCAGTGGCAAAAACCCTTGAGTTTCCAAGCAGCCAATGACAAAGATCTTGGACTACAGTTCCCATAATCCCCAGGCACATGTTCAGGAGTAGTGGACATCAAAGACCAATATATCTGGAGAATGCTGACTAGGGGAAGATTGCACACAACCCACAAATAAAGCCTCTCTAATATCTCCACTAAGATGCCTGCTTTCTTGTCAATCAATTTCCTGAATAGAACTGATGTGAGGGGAAGTGCTTTTTAATAATAGAGCAAAACTTTCACAGGAATACTAGATATTCAGGCTGCATTTCAGTTAAGAAAGGGAGTCCGAACCCATTTTTATGAATCATACCACACAACGCAGCAGAAATATGATCTAGTACAAGCTCTACAGAAATAAATGACGGTTGTCCGCCTTTTGAACAGGTGCACAGCAGTTCTGAGTGATTCACTGACAATAGAAGCCTTTACCAGGTGACAGTGATTAATCTCCACCCAAAAATAAAACTATGACCAAAAATGTCATTAACATTATTTGCCTCAAGCCCTTGGAACAAGACACATTGGAAATTAAATAAACTAAAAATAGACAATTAAATGACCCACTCTTCATTGCAGCAATAATGTTTGATTTTGAAAGGCAGAGATTCACTCAGGGCAAGATCGTGCGGCAGATGTTCAGAGGCCCATGTAGCACAAAGAGCAGGGGGACACATCCAAAGAGAGCTGCCTCCCATAGGGGATTGTTAATTCCAGAGCTTTTATCATCCTAAGTGTAGCTAGTCTAAAATAGACTATTTAACTAGTCTAAACCCAAAAAGGCAAGAGAGAAGAGCAAGAAACAGCACCATAAGTACTACCAGCACCTAACCTAGGCAAGGGTGCAGAGAAGAATCCTACATTGTCCTTCTAAGAACTAATCTGATTACTGCTGAATCAGAATGGAGGCTGCATAAGGTAAGAACTAAAATAACCCCTATTTCAGCAATTTTAAACAAAAAATCAAGAGGAAAGATGGTAATAGAAGATGTATAGGCTGGAATAGTGAATAACATTAACAACCAAGAGTTGAATAACTTCCAATGATGTAAAACAAAATATTACCAAGAATGTTTGGAATGAGCCAGAAAATGGATCAGCCTCTTGCTTCCGTCTCCCCAAATGGGAATCTGCACTTTTCCCATTCCCTTGCCCTATAGTTTACAGTCTGGCCATTGTTTACATTAGCTATCACCATTGATGGATAAACACTGTTTTATTCTGAGTTTTATATTGTTGTTTATGTGCTTATATGTTTTATTCAATTGTATTTTATATTGTGTCTTATTTCATGTTCTGCTTTTTAGCCACCTTGTGTCTTGTGTAAGCCGCCCCACGTCCCTTCGGGGAGATGGTAGCGGGAAACAAAAATAAAGTAGTAGTAGCAGTTATTATTATTATGTTGGTTTAGAAGTCCCAGCATCATCAGCCATCATAGCTCCCTCATTTTAAAAGTTCATTTGCATGACTCATGTAGCAAGATTACAGAGCACAACCTCAGAGGCAAACACACTGCAGTGGGCAACCAAAGAGGTATGCCTTCTTCGGCCCCCTTCCCCTCTCAGTACAGCCATTCCTTGTGCCAAAAATGTGATCCAAAAAAATTGTTACCAGCCCTCTGGAACAGATACTGGAGATCATGAGGGAGTATAGGAGGAAACAGAAATGCAGTTTTGCTGGAAGCAATGTGTGATTAAGGGGAAATGGACAAGCAGTTATTGATTATCAATTTCAGCTTTAAAAGCCACTTTGGTCACTGCACTTGAATGCTTTAGACCAAAAAGCATGGAAAGAGCTGATGCGGCATAAGGCCTTGTTTTGTTATTGACATTAGAATAATAATACCACCTTCCTAATGGAAGATAAAAGGAAAATATTAATTTTCATGGATAAAGCTCCTAACATTTCATTATATACATGCTCAAAATGAAACATCCATTTGCCAGCTTTTCCTTAGAGGTTCTTGCCAGGAACCACTCTCCAAGGGCAATTGCAACCCCAATGTCCTTTTTGAGAGATGTACCTCTGCCTAAGTTCTGCCAAGCAGCAACCCGGTCAATTCCTTCCAGTTTTATTTTGTCTAATTTGTCATGATATTTCCATTACCACTTGATATGGATGTTTAATATATTCTTTGATTTTTGGTTGTTTCGGTTTCTGTCTGCACTTTACAGCATTGAATGTTTGCCGCTGTTTGTTGTAAACCGCTCTGAGTCCCCACAGGAAGATAGGATGAGAGAGAAATAAAGTATTATGATTATGATTATTATTTTATTCAATACTACTACTAGGATATGAGATCTCAGTTGGATGCTGCATCAGCTAAGCCTTTATACTGATCCTTTTTAAAATTCAAAATGTGTAAATATTAAAACATAATGTCAAATTTAGTTTGACCATTTGGTTGGCTTGGATGCAAAAACCTTCTCAAAACATGGGATGAATATGCACAGAAAAATCTCTGGACCTTCCTGCCTAAAGACACTCACATTGTCTTCTCTTTGGCAACTTTTATCCTGCTTCATGAAGAGCTTCAAAAAATAATGGTTTGCTGTTTTTTTTGGTTTTTTTTACTGTGTTTAATATTTTCGTGTGCCTTCAAATCATTTCTGACTTATGGTTTCCTGGTTTTCTTGTCAGGGTTTCCTGACAAGATTTGTTCAGAGGGAGTTTGCCCTTCCCTTCCTCTGAGGCTGAGTGAATGTGACTTAATTGGTATGTATTTGATATTCTCTAACAGGTGAGCATTTTTAATCTTCTAACAATCTTAATAATTGTAATTGATTTTAATATTTTCTTATTAACTATTAAGACATTTTAAAAACTGAAGACTAAGATTACAGTACAGTATATGTACTTTAGATAAATAATCTTGGCAAGAAGGCCATTTATGGTCTTCCTACCAATGAAGACTACAAACTGTTTGATCATTACTGACGTCTGCCATGAGATTCCCATCTACAGGCTTGGTGTGTGGGTTTATTCATTTTTGAAGTATTTTTCTTTATTTTTATGGCCTATGAACTATTATTCCTACCACATTTTGCAGGATTAAAGGTCTCCACCCTAGGCTGACTGAACTTGGCTAATGCATTTCATAAGGCACTCTGATCATGTCTGGGTCACATTGTCTGTGGCTAGAAATCTCCCTGGAGCCTTCTTAAGGAAATATGTTCTTTATTGCAGAAAAGGGGGAAAGTAAACACACAGCATTTGCTAAGGTTCATTTGAAGGATGGGACTGTCTTGGCCAATCTGTAGTACTTATTAGTACTACTACTACTACTACCACCACCACCACAACAACTGAAAAAAGCCTCCCTTTCTATACTCAAGAATAGTATAGGGATTTCAAATAACGCAGAAAGAGTTCAAAATACAACAATAAAATTCACATCTCACTGTAAGCAAATGGTCAAATGAAGGAGCCTGGGAGTGGGGAATCACGTCTTGTTCATAACTGAACATAATAACATAATAGGCACTTCAGGTGTAACAATTTTAGCTCAAAATATTATTTGTTTCACTAGGAATGAATACATACTTCTTTCATGCTTTCCCTTCCACCTTAATTCAGCAATTCTTAATTTCTCACCACTTCTGACAGTCCCTACACACAGCAGTTCCCACATCTTATAAGACTTCCAGCAGTACACACAATTTCACGTTGATTTCAAAATTCTTTTTTTTAGGATCATTCACACCACAATTTTTCAGTTTAGAAATAGTGGGAAGCTGTGGTTTAAGAACCAAAAAATATTGGATTAAGCTTCATGAGAAAGGGGAAGGTGTGTGATATATCTTGTTGCTTGCCCAATGACTATATAGTTTTTTTTCCTCAACCAACGCTATGTACAAAAAAGAGCTTCAGAAATGAAATTCAAAAAATTGAATCTAAACCTTTAGCTCAAATCCATACCTCCTCTTGAACTTGATTCATATTCTGAATTAATTGTGTTTGCTCCTGAGTCAGTTTTTCCAGCTCATGAGTCTTCTTTTTTATTTCTTCTTTCATATTTGCTGTCACTGAATGATGGGTGCTTTGTTCTTTTTGCAGCTGGTGTTCAAGCTCCATAATTTGTTTTTTAAGATTTTGCCATTCTTTTTCTCTTTCTTGGTTTTTCTCTGTAAGCATGGCCTGGGATTCATGGAGCTTCTTTTCAAGTGCATCCATTTCCATCTTTAGGTTATAGGTAGCACTGGATATCAGCAGAGGTATCTGAAAAGCAAATCTGTAATTTATTTGTTTGATCCATGGTTAAACAGATTGAAAATAGGCCTAAGATAGATTTTCCAATTAGGAGGAAAATGTGAAATCATCCTATCAATAAAAATAGTGATCACACTATTTTGTTCACAAACTTCTCTAAAAAAGTGCTTTGCAAAAACATGATATATGAGTGAGCAAAATACACAAAATTATAGAGGAAATAAATAGCTTGAACATTGAATATTCATTTTCATATTTCCTCTATTCATAACATCTTTCCGGAGTGGCTTACAAAATGAGTGAAAAGAATTAATTAAAATATTAAACAACAACAACAACAACAAAGATAACAAACAGAGATGGAATACTCTGTCAGAAAAAAATTAAAATAGTATCTAGGAGTCAGGCACCATTTTAATATTGCATAGCAGCTTATTATGCAAAAAATCATCTGGCAAAACTTTCTATGGCATATAGCAGCCTTTCCCTATTATGATTTTGTCTAGTTAGGGTGGACCATTCCTGTCACAATTTGCATAACCTTACTGACATTAGAACAGTGTTAGACGGGGGAAGGTGAACATAGAGCCCAAATAGGTTCGCTACCTAATTGTTGTTGCTGTTACTGTGTGCCTTCAAGTCATTTTCCACTTATAGTGACACTATTATGAGGTTTTCTGGAGCTGAGTGTGTGCGATTCACCCAAAGCTGCACAATGGATTTCCATGGCTGAGTGGAGGATTGAATCCTGGTCTAGAGTGATAGGCCAATGTTAAACCATTATACCACACTGCCTCTCATTGATGCATAACAAATTGTTGTGTACCGTGAAGTTTTTTTTTTTACAGAGACCCCAAAACCTATCTATCACGAGGTTTTCTTAGCAAAGTTTTTCAGAGGGGGGTCTTTCTGCCTTCTTCTGAGATAGAGAATGTGTGACTTGCCCAATAACAGTTGACTTGTAGCTCTTGGTGCCTCTAACGTCCATGAATTTATTCAATTCCTTTCAATCTTCCAAATACATTGTGGCAAAAATTCCACAAGTTAACTATTCACTGCCTGAAGATGTTCGCTTCTTCCATCTAGTTTCAGTGGACACTAGATAGTTCTAATGCTATGAAAGAAGGGAAAATCTTCCTATAGATTCTCTCCTTGTTATTTTATAAACTTCTATCATGTTTATTACTTGCCCTTTTTCTAAGCGTCAATCATTGCAACCTTTCTTCACAGGAGTGTTGTTTTTGTGATAATTTCATCTACCCTTTTTGGAAACATTCATTTGAGTGGGTGCATAAATAGTGGGACACCTATTGAAAATCTAAGCTCTCTTTATATGTTGCACATGGAACTCTTTTTAGGAACAGAAATTATTCATGAGACTACACAAAGATAACTGAAAAGAATAGCAATTGGAAATATGGGAATGATCTGAAAAACAACATGATGAGTTATCCCAGGACAGAATAACTTCAAACTCTGAATTGTTAACCTGAATTGTTTATGAAAAACTAATGTTAAAAGTTACACTGACCCATGTTCTATGGTGGGAGTATATGTATTTTCACAGCAGGCCTATTGCCTCTGAATCATGGATTTCTCTGTCATGCAAAGTAATGGTTTATAAATGACCCAGGTCACTAGTAACAGTATGCTCAAGAAACTTTCTAAAATTCCTCCATTTTCCAGAGAGAACAACAACTCAGAAATAGCACCTTCAAGTCCTGATTGCATAAGCACATATATTTTGTTCAACATGTTGTGATTAACACATCTTTTCACTGACTGCCCCTATCAGTCAGACCATATCAACAAGAACGGCTGGTCCTGAGATTGTTTATTAGTATCTCTTCTAAATTATCAAGTTCTGAAAGCAGCTGGGGAAACTGTTTTCTAACACACCCGCTGTATGATATAATCAGTATTATGAAATTAAGTGAATGTCTGTTTCCTGTTCAATTTTTTTTTTTAAAAAAATCTCAGTTTATCTCCATATGATAAGACCTTTGTATGCAGCAGCTCATTCTGATCTTTCTGATATTTTGCAACTATTTCTTGATGTTTTTGTTTCTCAATGTCAAGCTCCATTTTGGCATCTTCTTTTAGTCTCAGAACCTCCTCTTTGTGATGGACTTGTTCTTTTGCTCTTTCAGCTTCAATCTACAAAGCAAAATATTTGAATGTGCATAAGTATTTGCATTCCTTGATTTATACCAATGTTCACAGAACCCCAGGTGGTGCAGTAGGTTAAACTGCTTAGTTACTGAACTTGCTGACTGAAAGGTTGGCGGTTCAAATCCGGGGAGCAGGGTGAGCTCCTGTTGTTATCCCCAGTGTCTGCCAACCTAGTAGTTTGAAAACATGCAAATGTGAGTAGGTTAATAGATACCACTCTGGCGAGAAGGTAACGGCACTCCATGCAGTCATGCTGGCCACATGATCTTGGAGGCATCTACGGACAATGCTGACTCTTCGGCTTAGAAATGGAAATGAGAACCACTGCCCAGAGCTGGACACAACTAGACTTAATGTCAGGAGAAAACCTTAACCTTTATCTTACAGAAATAATAATAATAATTTTATTCTTATATCCTGCCCCATCTCCCCGGAGGGACTCGGGGCGGCTTACATGGGGCCATGCCCAGACACGACAGCACAAATCAGATAAAACATTAAACCGAGCAGTAAAACTTCAACATGATTAAAAACAGTCATAAAAGTCAATATACACAATAATATTAAAATCCCGATTTGGGTCAAAAGATCCAGGCCAAGGTGCAAAGCAATATCAAGTTATCAGGGAGGGATAATTATACAGCAGGTGTAATACTTAAAGTGCTGAATGAATCCTACAAACAATCCAGAGGGTCTACTGCTTAATAGGTAAATAACATGATCCCACAAGGATCAGTCAACGAAGGCCTTCTGGAATAGCCAAGTTTTCAGGTTCTTCCTGAAGGAAAGTAGGGTAGGGGGCTGCCTAATCTCCCTGGGGAGCGAGTTCCACAGCCGGGGGGCCACGGCGGAGAAGGCCCTCTCCCTCGTCCCCACCAACCGCAACTGCGAAGTTGGTGGAAGCGAGAGGAGGGCCTCCCCCGACGAGCGAAGAGGTCATGCGGGTTCATAGGGCAAATGCGGTCTCGAAGGTAGGTGGGTCCCAAACCGTTAAGGGCTTTGTAGGTGATAACCTGCACCTTGAATTGGGCTCGGAAAATAAATGGCAGCCAGTGGAGCTCTTTAAACAGCGGTGTTGAGCGCGCCCTGTAATCTGCCCCAGTTAGAAACCTGGCTGCCGATCGTTGTACTAGTTGTAGTTTCCGAGCCGTCTTCAAAGGCAGCCCCACGTAGAGCGCATTGCAGTAATCCAGTCTAGAGGTAACTAAGGCATGGACCACCATGGTCAGATCTGACTTCTCGAGGTATGGTCGCAGCTGGCGCACAAATTTTAGTTGTGCAAAGAAAACAAAATACACTGTACTAATCCTGAAAAAAGGTTAATTGTCAACAGTGCTCAGGTCAGTTAAGACATGCAGCCTGAACCATACACATATGTGCATGCGCACACAAACAACTAATAAGGAATATACAAAGCATATACTAACTTAATATATATCATATAAATTACACGCCAATTAAAATCATATACGTATTACTGATTGAATAAATACTTGTTCTTTAATGCAAGAATGGAGTTGGCCATTTCCTTCACCATGATTTTGTACAATCCTTTGTCAAGACTATCCAAAGTAGTTACCATTCCTACATTTTGCAGAAAGGAGAAATGTAAACCTTCATTTAGCCTATTTTTGAGCATTAGACCCATTTTCTTCCTGTTGAAGAAACTTAGAAGACTTCAATTTTTCAGATGTTCCTACCTTAAGTCCATTGCATCTGGTGCATTTTTTTTCTTAATACATACATACATATAAAATGGAATAAAAATGTAGGAAAGAAGTGGTCTTTGCCATGGCTGTTGACAATTTTTGATCAGAAATGTCAAGACACCTTGTCTCTTTGACAAGCAAATTTGTGAGTTTTCTTCACATCCCTAGCGGTAGGATGTTGTAATTTCACAAAAGAAGTTATTTGATGGAGTAAGACTATGCTGTACTTTGCAAAGGTAAGCCACCATAGTTTGCAGGAACTTTTTCTGGAAATCTTATACACAGTTGATAGATAGGCTGCCAGTTATAGGGTTTTCTTAAGTTGTCACAAGTCGGAAACAACTTGAAGGTACAAAACAACAAATGGTTTTTTTGGCAAGACTTTTTTCAGAGGGAGTTTCTCACTGTCTTTTTCTGAGACTGAGAGGGGGTGACTTACCCAAGTCACCTACTGAATGGATGGAAATACACATAAAGTATCTGGTGATGATAAAGTAATGTCTTATCTAGAATTTCTTCATCTCTCATCATAAACCTGGGCCCCTCCAATGAGGCTAAATGGTGAGAGATTAGTTGAAGATAACTTCTCAATGACTGCTAGGCATGATAGGTATATATTACTTCCAGTAATATAACTGGATGTTTCTTGTTTAGCTTTTGGGCATGTGAGCATTTGGTTGGCCACTATGGGAATGGAATACTGGCCTTTGCCAGATTCTCTGTGGCTTTTCTTCCTATGCAGCCCCAACCAGACTGCAGAGAAGTTGTTCAGGATGAAAGCAAAGCAGAGAGTTAGGACCAAGCTTCTAGATCAGAATTTGAGTCTGTGAAAATGTATGTGCAACATCCATTTGTATAAACAGTTCTTCCAGGGGAATGGTGTTTTCTTCTTACATGGACATCATATTAATGTAGATAAAAAGTGTACATCATTATTACTGAAGTGTGGAACAAGTGTCTTTTACATCTGGAACATACAGGTCAAGAGCGGGCTTTTAAGTATTCTCAAAATAGGGTCAACAAAGAATTAAAATACATGTTGTCAGTTCATTGGAACTAACAACATGATCAATTTTTTTCTCATTTAACTAACACCTGAAAATCAGGGTAACTAATAAGCACAATAATGAGCATCCTAAAAGATGTTTCTCAATTATCTTGTTCAGGTTGCATAGCAACAATTGCTTTATTTTCTTTCTAGAACATTTTATAACCCAGCACATTAAATGCCAAAATACCACTTTCAGCAACTTAATTTTCAAACAGATTTCCCACCATTTAACATGGATCAAAAGTTTTCTTCTTTTTAAAAAGGGAACACATTATGCCTATGTAATGGCACAGTGACCCAAGAAAAAGGCAGGAGCATCTCTCTGGTCTGATGAGAGCATTTTCAGAACACTTGACATTCAGCACATTTTAATAGCTGTTAGAAAATATGTAACTGCTGCCTCTTATTTCTATTAGTTCATTGCCTATTTTAAATGCCAGGCTGCATTGAAAAGATTCTGATTATGCAAACAGACTGACCTCATGCTAAAATTATATCCTATATGTGAGAGAACAAGATATTTCAAACAACTTGAGATACGTGCGTGTATATCAAAATCATATTTAGGCTATATTATGTACATACTGCATATTTATTTATCATGTCAGAAGCGAATTAAGGGTACAGTTATAAGATATGAACATCTGAAAGTCAGGTATTTAAACCATTAGGTTTAGTTATTGAGCATTTTGACATTTGGGAGATTAGGGATGGGTAGAGAAGGTGGGGAGAGTCTTATTTTTCTATAGATCCTATACACTGAAGTTTTATGCAGTAGAATCAAATCATATGTGCTCAGAATGTGCACTGAATGCAATGGAACGTAATTCTCCTGCAATCTGAAGATATCTCTCCTACTAGAGCTGGGAAAGTGATGGGATGAGAGGGATGCTACAGTGTTTTCATGAAGGCTCCTGTGAGGTGGAGGGTTGAATGAAATACAGCCAGAAAATGGGGTCCTTTCTGGTCAAACATAACAATGGAGAAGTTGGGCTTTCTTAATGAGCAAAATATCACCAGTATGGGAGGGGAACAGAAGGACTGAAAAGTTCACACACACACACACACACACACCCTGGGACACCTATGAAAATATGACATCTTTACTGAAAAGTGCTTGAGTTATGTGAATTGCAAACTTACATGGAGGATTAACAGAAACAGAATCAATACTTTAGCTCTTTTTGAATTAGTCCAGTCTAGGAGAAGGCAGAAAATGAGAACTCAAATCTGGGCCAAATCAGGCAACATTTATCATAGGCTCAATGTATAAATGCAGAAGTGGACACTTAGTCAGAGGCACTTAATCAGGAGGCTTGCCAACAAAATCAAGGAAAGACACACTTGATGGAAGAAAGTAAATCACACTGATTTTAGAGGATCACAAAGATTCAAAGAGGAGGGTTGTTCTGAAAAACTTAATCCAGAGAAAGAACATTTTTAAAAAGAGGCGAAATGGAAAATTTTCAAGTACACTTGTTTCTAACTTTTTACTAGCTCATAAACTTTAAAGGGAACACAAGGATGGGGGAAGAATATTTTTAATTATGTAGTTTTACCTGAGATGTTGGTGTTTTTTTTTTACTGCTAATAAAGAATTATTGCTTATCTTTTCCTGTTGTTATTTTAATCAGTTTCTTACACTTTTATTATTTTTCAGCATTGCCACGCAAGAGGATTCTATGGAGTCATGTGTCAGAATAACATTTTAAAACTAATTAATAAAAAACAATATCCCCTGTGGAACCATTCTGACTTTAGATAAAAAATGTTAAGCACACTAGTACAAAAGCTATCAGGAAACTGAAACCAGATGCATTTACTGACAAGTGATTTAACGTACAGAAAACACATAAACATGGTGATGGCTTGAAATCCCAATCATACCTTTTCCTGCCAGCTCTTTTCACTCAGCACCTTCTGCCTCAATGTTTCCTGCAGCTGCTCTGTTCTGGTCTGATGGGAAATCAACACAGATGCCCTAAACACAACAAAATCCATGAATATGATATTCAGTATAAAGAGCACATGGATAAAACCTATAGATTACAAGATTTTTCTTCTACTTTCTTCCATTCATCCACAATACATGACTATCTTCATGGATTGAGGGAAGAAATAACAACATATTAGAATCCAGCACATACCATCAGTTAAAAACACATAACACAAAAACAAAAACAAATCAAACATCAGACTTTCTCAATACACAGGCATTAAGTGTTCTTATGTATTTAAAAGATTTGCAATGTATTTCACAGGAAATTAAATGTTTTTTAAACATATAGCTGTGTGCCTCATGACCAAAATCCTCAACCAAAGTTGGGCAATATGCTTATTTGTGATAATGCAGGGGCCCCACAAAAGTATTATTCACATCTATTTTAGAATTAAAACCAGAAGCAATTACCAATACATAGTGCAAAATGTTTGTGTGTATGTGGGGGGGGGGGGGGGGTCTTCCATGAGTTCTTAGCTTGAGCACTGGCATACATGACCCATATTAGTGAATAACAACCATCAACCAGTAAATGTACATATGGATATGTGAATGCATGGATAGGTGTAGAAATTCAGTTTCTATGTTATGTTTTGTTTTCATAGTATGTAGTGGTGACAGCCGTGAGTAGTGAGGTCCTCAGTACTCTCTTTTCTACTAGGAATGTACTAGGATGGTCATAATAACTTTTAAGATAATGTAAAATGCTTGATACTGTTCAAAACGAAATATAGAAAAGTTCAAACAAAGGATTCTCCTCATGTCGAGGAGCAATTAAGGAGCAAAAATGGTTTTCAAGTTTTCATCCTCATCCCAATGTTTTAGGCAATGCTAAAATAGAAAATTCCCACTGAATTCTTGTCTAGAAAAAAAAATCACCCCAGCTAATGTGGAAATGCAATGAGGGTAATCGCATTTACATTTTCGTGGGAAGGTGCTGAAATTCTATCTGAAAGTCAAATGCAGCCTTAAAAAAGAGAGAAAAACAGCAGAGCACTGATTGTCAAAGCATTTTCTGAGAAATTCTAGCCCATCTCTAAATTCAGGTTAGTCACTTTTGAGAGAAAAAAGATGCTGATCCAGACATTGGTCTGATTCAGCACAGCACTTCTTCTGTTCTACTGTAATTTAGGTGTCAAGATGCAGACTGATTAATGGTATGTCAAGGTCAATTCTGTTTGTCAGACTCCTGATATAATTGTAAGGATTCAGCAATGGCTCAGCCAGCAAAGTATACTAGAGTGTTCCTTCTGGATTATGGAGACTTATGTCTACAGACCCTTTTCCTATCCAGTCATTCTTCCCCCATGAATAACCTGTGGTATTTCCAGCATTACAGATCAAAACTGCCGTAGATTCAACAATACTTATTTCCATAAGCCTACACCAGTCATGTTCCGTCCCCCAGGACGATGGTTTGCCTTACCTATTGGTCGTTTGTTTGTTTTCCTTCCTTTACATTTTGTTTGAGCCTCTGGCTGCAAAAGCCTAGGAAAAATGGCTTGGAATCTGCAAGTGCTGGCTGCAGTTTTCTTTGCAGTGATTGGTCAAAGAATACAACATCTTAGGACCGCCCTTTTTACCAGGGTCTAGTCTCCATTTTAGAGTTTCATTCTGGCTATAGTCTTCCAACGTGCTGGAGCTGTGCAAGGCTAACTGGGACAAATCATCCTCAAAACCAGGCCAATCTAAGCCTATCCAAATTAGATAAGTATTGAATTATACTGATCTGGAATAGGAATTCTAGTTAGAGGAGCAGGGTTATTCCATCGCTTCTAGAACTAATCTTTGCTGTAAAGATAGGGAAGGAAAGAGTTTCTCCTTCTAATATAGACAGCGTGATTAGGGTATAGTGGTTTTATAATCACCTTTGCCTTCTGGAACCAGGGATAATTCTGCAACTAAAACCTATGGAAATTTGTTTCATTTTCTGCAACTTTAAGATCTGTGCCAGGTTTACAACCTTGTATGAATAAACATCCTTTTTGAAGTTCTCCAGACTCAGTCGTTCAATATTTTAGGACAGCTTATAGGGATTTGCAGTTCGCCCGGATAAAGGACGGCACGTTTCAGTTTTATAGTTTTTTATTGTCTGGCGGACGGCACAGTTTTGAGGTAGATCAGCGGTTTTTCCGCTTGAGCTAGCTTGCACGGCTTATAGTTTTTTATAGTTTAGGAAGTTTAGTTTAGGCCGCGGCTTTTCCGCCTGAGCTCAGTCTGCATACCTAAAGACTCTACCAGCGTCTGAGGCAGTGGAGCCCGCTCTCAGACCTGAAGGAGTCAAATAGTGGGGCTCTATTTCCTTGCTATTTGGCTCGCGTGTGCGCACGTGGCCCAGTGGCTTTCTGGGTTTGCACAGGCTGTGCAGTTCCCAGCAACGTCCAGGGCTCCCTCGGCGGTAGACCTCGAGCCGCGGAGCACCAGCGACAGTTCTTTGGCTGGCTCTGAGGCGTGAAGCCCACCAGAACCAGGCTAGAACCTGGACAGGCCTGGCAACGCTGCTACGAGTTCGGCCGGAGCACTCGGCCGGCTTCGACCTGCCTCATTGTCCTGCGGTGGTGACCTGCCTCATCGTCCTGCGGTGGTGACCTGCATCATCGTCCTGCGGTGGTGACCTGCCTCATCGTCCTGCGGTGGTGACCTGCCTCATCGTCCTGCGGTGGTGACCTGCCTCATCGTCCTGCGGTGGTGACCTGCATCATCGTCCTGCGGTGGTGACCTGCCTCATCGTCCTGCGGTGGTGACCTGCCTCATCGTCCTGCGGTGGTGACCTGCCTCATCGTCCTGCGGTGGTGACCTGCTTCATCGTCCTGCGGTGGTGACCTCCCTTCACAGCGGGGAGGAGGCGTCTTTTCTCTCCTCCTTTCCAAAGCCAGCCTCGGTGCTCCTTCGGCGGCAGGCCTCGAGCCGCAGAGCACGAGGTGCTTGAAAATTTGGCGAAGTCGCCATTTTGGCAGTTTACGTCACTCGGGCAAGGGAGGTATCAAGTGGCAAGTTGCTGTCAGTTGGCATTTTGCAGCTTGCCCACTAAAATCTGGCGCCAAAGGTCACAATCTTTGTAAAGTATAGTTACTTAGTGATATATATTGCTATGGTTAAGTGTTGTGCATTGTATTATATATTGTATTTGCTTTTGTTGTAAATTTACTTGCTATTAAGAATACATAATGTCTATGCAATTTCAAGATGATACAGATGGTATACCTCCTTCTGAGGCTGAAAGTAGGAATGAAAGGCCCCAAAGGATAAAGCACCCTTCAGCCAAGATGCTAGCCCATCTAATAGGTGAAAAGGAGCTCCTCCATGTGAGGTTAGGTTCGGCATGGGAGCGAATTGTAACATTGATGGACAGAATTGAGAGCTTGGGTATTACAAGGGTGCCATCCATATTACAGACCGACCTTGAAGAGACCTTCGGTCTCTGGAGGGGTTTGGTGTCTAAGATAGTCCAGGTCCTCGAGCGCATTAACGCCAAGGATTCAGAGTTAGAAATAGTGAGTGTCTTAGCTGACACTAATGAGAAAGAAAATAAGGTGAGGGCAATTCTAGATGCCTTGGAATTTAGTTCTCCACCTGTTAATCTAAGGTCTGAGCCAAAAGGAAATCAGTCTTCCTTATGCAGCCATGAGACCAATCTTTTAAAATCACCTGCTGTGGCACTTAGTCTTAAGTCCAACCGCTCTAGCCAGGTATCTAAACTAAGGGAGTGTGCATCATCTAAACATAGCCACTCTAGCAAGTCTTCTGCTGCTGGGAGTGCCATCTCTTCCCTAGCTGCCTTGCACATTAAGGAGGCTGCACGTCTGGAGCTAAAGAGCAAGGTAGCGGGGGTGGAGGCTGATGCTAAGGCAGCTGATCTCACCCTTCCCTTTAAAGAAGAAGAGCAACGACTGCAAATAGAACAGGCCCGTAGACAAAGCGAAATGCAAATAGAACAGGCCCGTAGACAAAGCGAAATGCAAATAGAACAGGCCCGTAGACAAAGCGAAATGCAAATGGAACAGGCCCAAAGGCAAGGTGAAATAGAAATGCTTAGAATAAGGATGGATGCTACTGCCAAAAAGGTAAGGGCTGAGACTTTGGCCAAGGCCCTAATTGAGCCACTCACAGAAGAAAATGTAAGTCAGTTGCCGAAGCAGGACCCTTCTTCCAAGGTGCTTGTGCATCTTAATAGCTTAAACAGCCAGTTTTCGGATGAGGAACAGGAAGACTTCTCTCCTTACCCAGAGCAGGGCCCCAAAGTCACTTTTGAGTTTCCTGCAGAGCAGAGCGTCATAGCGGGGAGCTCACCCTTGCCCGAGCTACCTGTGCCTCCTGCTAAATCCCTAGGTCAGTCAATCAGGGCCTCAAGGCCAAGTGCTAGTTGGCCCTTACAGACAGCTGCACAGGGAGCCACCGATTCGTCAGTGGTCGATGTCATCCCTCCAAGAGGCCAAAGGTTGACGCAAGGTGCACGGTGGGAGTCCACTCCACAACAGCAAACTCCTCAATTGTTCCCTTCGACGCCAGAGTCCCAGCTTGTCTCCATCATCAGAAGCCCCAGAAGAGATCTTAAGGACAAGGGTGTCGAAAAGTTTTCGGACAAGCCTGAGGAATTTCTTCTCTGGAAGGCCACCTTCCAGAGAGCAATCAGAGACTTAAAGTTATTGCCTGAGGAAGAACTGACTCTTCTGGCTGCATGGTTGGGCCCAGCCTCATCCTCACAAGTTAAGAAGATCTACGCAGCCCACGTAGCCGATCCCGACAAAGCCCTGGAAAAGGCCTGGGCCAGGTTGCAGCAGAGGTATGGGTCCAGCACAGAGATTGAAGCATCTCTTATGGACAAGCTCCAAAGGTTCCCAGCTTTAAAACTCAAAGACTTCAAACTCTTGTGGGACCTTAGCGATCTCCTTGCGGAATTAGAGTCGGCCAAGGAGAATCCAGAACTGCCCGGTTTGAAGTGCCTCGATCAGCACCTGTCCCAGAGGCAGATCTTGACCAAGCTGCCCTTCACTTTGCAAGAACGCTGGGGACAGGAGGTCTTCAACTACAAGGAGGCCCACTCCCAGGCATACCCTCCATTTTCTCATTTGGTCCAGTTCATCACCAGGGCAGCCAGAGAAAGGAATGATCCACAGACGGGCCTCCCCACCTTATACCAAGGGACCCAGCCAGAGAAGGCACCTAAAGTGGACAAGAAACCATCTAGAGAGGCCAATAGACCTGTCAGCGTAAAGGCAGTCGAAACTCAACACAAGACTGATGAACCCAGGTCGGAGGTAAAAGAGGTGCTCTGCCCCATTCACCAAAAGCCTCACAGTTTGGCCAACTGCCGGGAATTTGGCAAGAAGCCTTATAAAGAAAGACAACAGATTGTACAGAAGCTGGGCATATGTTTTAGGTGCTGTGGAGCAACTCCTCACTTTGCATCCAACTGCAAAGAGGACGTCAAATGCGCAAGGTGTAACAGCCTTAAGCATTGCACCGCGATGCACAACTCTGACGCTGTCTCCCGCGCCAAAGGGGACACGTCTTCCAAAGAAGGGTCATCTACTGAAGCCACCAACATGCAGGCCGCGTCACGGATGCAGGAGGATGCTCCATCGGTCGCCTGCACTGAACTATGCTCTAACGTGCACCAGTTCAGAGTCTGTCATCCTATCTGCCTAGCGGATGTATATCCATCCAAGAGCCCTTGGCTTAAAAAGAGACTCTATGTGGCCCTAGATTCACAGAGCGATGCCTCCCTAGCTACTCCAGAGTTCTTCCGCATGTTTGACCTTAAAACCAAGATGGTCGATTACACCATGACTACATGTGCAGGAAAAAAGAAGTTGCAGGGTCGCATAGCATCTGGCTTTGTTGTCTCCTCTTGCGACCAGAAGAGACAGTTCAAGTTGCCAGACCTGATTGAGTGTTCCTCCATCCCTCGGAACAAAAAACAAATTGTAACTAGAGAAGTTGTGGAGGCTCATCCACATTTGCGACGGTTAAAGAATGCCATACCAGCCTTTCAGCCAGATGTGGACATTGCCCTTCTGCTTGGTGCGGACTGTCCGAACTTGTTCTATGTGAACGACCAAGTTAAGGGACCTCCAGGGGCGCCCATTGCTCAGCTGCTACCACTAGGCTGGACAGTTACAGGCCCAGTGTGCATAAACAAGATGCACCCACCATCGTCGTTGGACTCCAATCAAGCACAGGTGCTTAAAGGTGGACGTCCTACACTTGTGCGCAGTTGCCTAAGTCACATCTCAGTCTACTGCCAAGCAATAACTCCAGAGTATTCCTCCATCTTCAAAGTCTCTGAGAGAGACGAAGCCACAGCGCTCTCGAAAGATGAGCAAAGGTTTTCGGACATTATGAATGCTCAAGTCTCACGAAGTGCAGAGGTGAAAGCCTGCAAATCAACCACAGAAATCAAGATGGGCCAAAGATCTTGTCTGGAACGACACCATTTTGAACGTTTTTCGGAATGGCACAGTCTTCTTAGAGCAGTTGCTAGGCTTATACATCGCTTAGTCTGCAAAGATAGTCAGCCTTTGCAAGTTCAGGACATGTTGAAGGCTAAGGGAGTAATATTCAGGTCAGTTCAGAGGCATGAGTTTAGTCTAGAAATAGCCAGGTTAGAACAAGGGCTTGACACCCCCAGCCGGAGTTTCTTGCGTGAGTTAAACCCATTTCTAGACAAGGAGGGCATTTTAAGAGTGGGAGGGAGGTTAGCTAAGGCTAAACTCAAAGTGTGTACAAAGAACCCCATCATTGTACCCCCCAATAGCCATATTGCTTTGTTGTTGGTTCGTCACTACCATGAGAAAATCCATCATCAGGGTAGAACTCTAACTGAGGCAGCCCTTAGAAATGAAGGTCTGTGGGTAGTTAATGCCAAAAGGTTGGTCAACAGTTGTATTTTTAAGTGTGTCAAATGTCGGCGACTCAGACGTAACTGTCAAAGTCAGTTAATGGCAGAACTACCTCAGGATAAGACTTTGACAGACCCACCCTTTTCCCATGTGGGAATCGATGTGTTTGGTCCTTGGGAAATTGTTACCAGAAAAACCAGGGGTGGTGTTGTAAATAATAAAAGATGGGCGGTTTTGTTTACTTGTTTGTCAAAACGAACTGTCTATATTGAGGATGTAGAGGGAATGGACACTTCATCATTTTTAAATGCATTGAAAAGGTTCATAGCCCTCAGAGGGCCAATTAAGTCAATTCGATCGGACTGTGGCACCAATTTTGCATGTACAGACCTTAGCCAACCACTTCTGGAAGAGGTGGAAGGCCGAATACTTAAGCCAGCTTCCAACCAGAAGACTCTGGCAAACCCCAAAGGACAATGCCAAGGTGGGAAACCTTGTGTTGCCAAAGGACAAAGACTTGCCCCGCTATGCCTGGCCTATGGGCATTATACTAAAGACCTTTCCTTGCCCTGACGGTAAGGTTAGAAAAGTTCAAGTAAAGACTCATAGTAAGGACAAAATGTCTGTCCTGGACAGACCAATTAGTGACCTCGTGTTGCTTATTGGAGATGTTTAAAGTTTTATACTGTTGTATTGTTGTGTATACAAAGGTGTTTGTATGTTTTTGATTGGTAAATTCCCACATCCTGGGAATTTAGCGGGGAGTGTTCCGTCCCCCAGGACGATGGTTTGCCTTACCTATTGGTCGTTTGTTTGTTTTCCTTCCTTTACATTTTGTTTGAGCCTCTGGCTGCAAAAGCCTAGGAAAAATGGCTTGGAATCTGCAAGTGCTGGCTGCAGTTTTCTTTGCAGTGATTGGTCAAAGAATACAACATCTTAGGACCGCCCTTTTTACCAGGGTCTAGTCTCCATTTTAGAGTTTCATTCTGGCTATAGTCTTCCAACGTGCTGGAGCTGTGCAAGGCTAACTGGGACAAATCATCCTCAAAACCAGGCCAATCTAAGCCTATCCAAATTAGATAAGTATTGAATTATACTGATCTGGAATAGGAATTCTAGTTAGAGGAGCAGGGTTATTCCATCGCTTCTAGAACTAATCTTTGCTGTAAAGATAGGGAAGGAAAGAGTTTCTCCTTCTAATATAGACAGCGTGATTAGGGTATAGTGGTTTTATAATCACCTTTGCCTTCTGGAACCAGGGATAATTCTGCAACTAAAACCTATGGAAATTTGTTTCATTTTCTGCAACTTTAAGATCTGTGCCAGGTTTACAACCTTGTATGAATAAACATCCTTTTTGAAGTTCTCCAGACTCAGTCGTTCAATATTTTAGGACAGCTTATAGGGATTTGCAGTTCGCCCGGATAAAGGACGGCACGTTTCAGCTTTATAGTTTTTTTTATTGTCTGGCGGACGGCACAAGTCATATGGACTGAAAAGGGATAGACAACCATTGAAAGTATGATTTCATGATTATCACATCTAGAAATTATAACCTATAATAATAATAATAATAATAATAATAATAATAATAATAATAATAATATTTATATACCACCCTATCTCCTCAGGAGGACTCATAGAATCATAGAATCATAGAATAGTAGAGTTGGAAGAGACCTCATGGGCCATCCAGTCCAACCCCCTGCCAAGAAGCAGGAAATCGCATTCAAAGCACCCCCGACATATGGCCAGCCAGCCTCTGTTTAAAAGCCTCCAAAGAAGGAGCCGACTCAGGGCGGTTTCTAACATAAAGCAAAACACTCAATTGACCATACAACATGAACATAATAAAAACAATCAAAATAATAAAACAAGAACATACAATTAAAAACAATCCACAAAAGATAAAATCCAGTTTCAATATGCTTCATCAACGGGTTCAATATACTAGTGATCAGAGTTTCACAGTGGACATGGCCAAGTATGATGGATAGGCTGGGACTAATGCATCAGAATATCATAAGGCCAGGCAGTGGATAAGGTGCAAAGCAGGGTCTTAGTTGATAGCTGGGGGGGGTGGGGGGTGGTAGAGATTAATCCTGCCCGAAAACCTGCAGGAACCACCAAGTTTTCAGGCCCTTGAAGAAAGAAAACAGTATAGGGGCTTGCCTGATCTCTATGGGGAGGGCGTTCCAGGCCCTCTCCCTTGTCCCCGCTAACTGTGCTTGTGACGGTGGCGGGAGTGAGAGGAGGGCCTCCCCAGTAGATCTTACAGCTCGTGCCAGTTCATAAGGCGAGATGCAATCACGAAGATAGGCAGGGCCCGAGCCGTATAGGGCTTTATAGGTCATCACCTGCATCTTGAATTGGGGCCGGCAGCATATTGGCAGCCAGTGGAGCTGCTTTAATAGGGGTGTTGTATGCTCCCTATAATTAGCTCTGGTTAGAACCTGGCTGCCAACATTTGAACCAGCTGAAGTTTCTGGGCCATCTTCAAGGGCAGCCCCACGTAGAGAGCACTGCAGTAATCCAGTCTGGATGTAACCAAGGCCTGGACCACTGTGGCCATGTTCGACTTCTCGAGGTACGGTTGAAGCTGTCACACAAGTTTTAACTGTGCAAAGGCCTTCCCCGGTCACTGCCGACACTTGAACATCAAGCATCAGCGCTCAGTCCAGGAGGACCCCCAAGCTGTGGTCCTATGCCCTCAGGGGGAGTGCAAACCCATCGAACACAAGTTGTCACCCAATACCCCGATCAGCCCCATGACTGACCCAGAAGAGCTACCTTAAATCATAACCTAAAATTCTATCCACTATAGCAAGCAGCATCGGTACTTTGATACCTCGTACATATTGGCTGCTGGAGTCTGAGAACTATACTCCAGTAAAGTCCAATGTACTCTATGCACTGACTAAGACATGTGATTCAGTCTTGATTTCAACATCCTCCTAGTTTTTAACCTACAAAATCCTTTTTTGGCTTAATCCTTATTGACCATGTTTTCCCACAAAAGTCAATCCAGGTTCTCCGATCTTTAAAGAGGCTGTCCCCTTTCATCTTCACAGGACATGTGGTGAAGATGCAGGAGAGGGCCTTTTAAGTGGTTGGTCCTAGGTTCTGCAACTCTTTTTTGGGAGGCTAGAATGTCCCACTCTTTCACATCTTTCTGGCATTAGGCAAATAATTCAACAGGCTTTTGGGAAGTGTGTTTAAAGACAGGACTTTCAAAATGATGGTGTACTGCTTCCATCCTATACTTTATTGATTACTGATATAGTAAGCCCTTTGATAATACAGATCATAAGAAAATATTATTTTAATCTAAAAAAAACTTGTGTGTCACAACCTCTGGCTGTCATGATACCTGACATAATCTAGAAGAAAAAGGACTGGTTTCCTATTGTCAAGGGGATCAAACAATGCTGCATTTTATCACCCAATACAATTAATTGAGTTGCAGAACAAGTTACATTGAAAGTGGGATTAGATTCAGAGGAAGGAGGCAATTTAAAAGGGCCATCAACATTGTAAGATATGCAGATGATATCATATTACTTGCAAAAAACAGCAAAGACCTGGAATGAATATTGAGGAAAATTAAGAAAGAAAATACAAAAGCTGTATCGTGGTTGAAATAATGGCCACAGAAGAAGCATATACTTCTAAAAGGAGCATGAAGACATCAAAAGAGTTACAAACTTCAATTACTTTGGATCAGTCTAATCAAAGTGATGACTGCACTTAAGAATCCTGACTTGGAAGGGCAGCCTGTCAGCAGAAGAATAAGAACAGAGAGGGAGCAGGTGTAATCCCTACAATTTAGATTATGGATATGAGTCAGGGGAAGGCTCAAGCACCTTTCCCACACTACAACTTGATTCTGCTCTTCCTCCATTCAGAAGGCTGGAAATATAATCACATTTCCTGTCATTTCATCCTAGCCTAAATCCCACGCTTTCTAATGAAACCCACATTGTGAATCCCCTTGATACAGACAAGCAAAATAATGATAATCCTGTGCTTAATAAAAATGCATTTTTTCCAGTGGTTCACCATCAAATAACCCTAACAAACTAAAAGAGTGAGTTAAAGAACTGGATGCACTAAAAGTCCATTAAGGGCTATACAAAGTTGCCACTGTATTTTTTTGTCATGGATGTGAAATCAATCCTGCTTTAATAAGTGTCATAGTAATTTGCAGTACTGCCATGCTACACAATTTAAGTGAATGTGGTCCACTACAAATATTAATAGTTTTTTTCTTAACAAGGTATTGAAAAATATATGGAAAACTTACTGTGGAAGGGTATTCTTCTGGTGAATACTGATCTCATAGATTAAGGATCAAAATGAATCCTATTGATAGTCCTAACTGGATGCAACTGTATTTATATAAAACCCAATGATTCAGTGAGCCTACTCTCACTGCACCTAACAAAGGAATTAATGCATACGAATTCTGTAGTTTTCTAAATATGCAGGACTGAAGCCTTTATTCAAGAAAACATGACGGCTTAAGAGATAAATTCTCTACTGAATTTCAGAGGAAAGGACTGAAATAAAATATCCCTACGTAAAAGTTAGCTTGTTCAATTGAATTCCCACATGCATAACATCTTTCACTCTCTGTCAAGTCCGAGGCAGCTTTGCATATATTGTTGTGTTTATGTAACTATCCCAATATTGCAGCTTTTAAGGTCCTGACTTAAAGCATAGTTTTTTAAAATCCCAAGTAATAATTCTACAACACCCCTGTACAAATTAGATTTTTTTTCGTGTCAGGAGCGACTCGAGAAACTGCAAGTCGCTTCTGGTGTGAGAGAATTGGCTGTCTGCAAGGATGTTGCCCAGGGGACGCCCAGATGTTTTGATGTTTTTACCATCCTTGTGGGAGGTTTCTCTCATGTCCCCGCATGGAGCTGGAGCTGATATAGGGAGCTCATCCATGCTCTCCCCGGGTTGGATTCAAACCAGCAACCTTCAGGTCAGCAACCCAACCTTCAAGTCATCAGTCCTGCCGGCACAAGGGTTTAACCCACTGTGCCACCGGGGGCTCCTTACAAATTAGATGAGCTGGAATCATTTCAGTGATTATTGGCTATCTGTTGAAAGAAAACTGGAAACTCTTGCCATACAAATGATGCCACTGAGCATACTGGATTCAGTTTTAATGTTTGTCTCTGGACAAATTTTGCCAAGAAAACCTCCTGATGGGTTCGTCTTATAGCTGCAATAAGTCAGAAATAGCTTGAAGACACTCAACAACACAAACAATTTGAAAACGCCACTTACCACAAACTGCCAGCAAATTTCTCTCACAAGGCAGCATGTTTAGAAAAAATATGCAGGATACAATGTTACAAGCTGCAATATTTTCTCAATAACAAAAGGCGAAGCTGGCTGTGGCAGATACCCAATTCTTGGAACTTAAACAGAAATATTATGGGAGCCCTGAACTCAGCTGAAATTTCTTTCTAAGGTACCAACTCTGCTCAGGGAGACAACATAGCAGGCAGTAAATGACATTGCTCCTGAGAAGCAACTAAGATGACATTCATGTGTTTTAAGTCATGGCAGTATCACGTGCTGGCTTCACTCACTGCAATGAGCTATTGCAAAGGCTACCATGATGGATGTGAATCACTTTGAACATTTTACATGCTATATTAAGGCTTCAGTAAATGTCCCAGTCCAGAGAAAGTTGATCATGATTAGATTTCCCCATAAATCAACATGTTACTTGTAACTATCTTCCACCACTGATTTTAATGCAGTGAATAAAATTACTATGTATTCCAGGCATGGGCAAATATCGGCCCTCTGGGTGTTTTGCACATCAACGTCCAGAAATCCCAGCCAGTTTTCCGGCTGTTAGGAATTGTGGAAGTTGAAGTCCCAAACACCTGGAGGGCAAAAGTTTGCTCATGCCTGGTATGTACTCATGTAGGGGCTGACCTCATGTATAAGTCGAGGGTACGTTTTGGACTCAAAATTATGGATTTTGCTATGGCCTGTGGATAAGTTGAGGATCATTCTGAAAGGGGAAAACACAAAGCCAACTCAGGGACCAACTGTTCCTGACAGCCACCACCATTCAAAAAGTCCAGAAGTGGCATCACAGCAGAGACAGTTTAGAGGGTCAGCATTTCTTATAGGTTCTCTCATGGTGGCCTCTTGCCTTTTACAACTCTACTCAGAAAAGAGGATGGTTTCTTTTTTAAAATGTTAAGATGCAATACTTGCATTGACCCATGAATAAATCAACCTAGGTTTTGGCGTTGACTTTTTGACTAAAATTTCTAGACTAATACATGAGTCTATAGGTAATTTTCCCTGGATGGGGGACATGATTTCTGTTGTAATCAGAATGCACTTATCAATATACTAAGGAATAAGCTTTGCTCAGTTCTGCATGACTCCTTATAAGTAAAAATGCTTAGGTCTGCACGAAAAATACTGTGTTTCTTCTTTAAAATGTCTTTCCCCTCTCCACCTCTGTACCAGAAAACACTGTGTTCTTTAAAGGTTTGTTTTGGGTGTGGAGAACTGAAAAGAGTCAAGTTGTTAGGGGGACTTGTAGTTCAATGACATTCTCAAAAAAGAAAATCTAGGCAGAACATCCTGTCCTGTAATGCCATGCATGACAAGTCATTTCTGATTACCTTTCTTGCTTAAGCGTTACCACTTCTTCTTCTCGCTGCTTGAGGAGGTTCTTAATTGCTTCCAGTTCACTCTCCAAATGCTTGGTTAGTTTCTTAAGGTCTTCTTCTTTCCTCTCTTTCTCAATCATTTCTTCCTGTAAACGGCAGCACGCTTGTTGGCAGCCAAGCAAAGATTGTTCTCGTTCTGTCAGGGCATGATTAAACCTAAAAGCAAAAAATGACCACATTTCCTAACGTTCAGCAAGCATCTATAAGCACTTATCTTTACACACACTTTACTGTAAATGTAATCATTATGCAAAGAATTTATCTAAGTGAAACCGGTGAGCTGTGAAATATATGAAAGGCGACATGAATGTAACTTGGAAACAACATGATCATTGGTAATAATACTTTTAAAAATATCACAGGTTAAAAACTGAAGAAAAGACCCCAGACCTGATTGTTAACAGGCTTAAAATGTTAATAGAGACTGAAATTAGGGGAAAGAAATGTAAAACAGAAAAATAGAGGAAGAAATGAAGTGGGTTTTTAAATGGAAAAATCATAAACTTTTTAAAATAAAAAGACAGGTCATAAATGCAAGATATGAATGAAGAAAAATAATAGACACAAGAAGGAAAAAAACCTAAAAAGTGGAAACAAATGTATTTTCAATTTTGTGTGCCTAGATCAAGACCTATCATGGCCAACAGTCAGAGATTCTGTGAATAGTAGTCGAAAAGCATCCAGAAACCTATGTTTTGGACTGCTGGTCTAAACAAAAAGATCAAATTCTCCTAATCAATTGTGATTCATACCTAGATTCAGACATTCCAACCTCATATGCCATTTTCTGGAGTTCGCTTTGATGGTATTCAACTTCTTTTGACTTCTTTCTAGAACACAAAATTGCGGATTATAAATCTACCTCCCTATACAAACCAATAGAAGCCTGATCACTGGAGGGGGGGGGGTGTCTACCTTTGTTAACAACTAATTTTCTTGAGAACAGTTTCTTTTTAATCAAAAGGAAAACAAAACAGATCTAAAATAATTAGTGCATAGTTGGGTCCACCATTTAGCTGATAGAAGATTATGAAAAACTGTGTCCTAAGCACACTTACCTGAGAGTATACTAAGAAAGGGCCTAGCTAATATTTTTGTGTACGTTCAAGTCATTTCTGAGTTATGGAGACCAAAAATCAAGCATATCCCAGGTTTCCTTGGCAGATTCTATTCAGACAGGGTTGCCCTTGCTTTTTCCTACAGTTGAGAAAGTGTGACTTGCCAAAGGTCACCCAGTAGGTGACCTTGGGCAATCAGACATTCAAGCCCTAGTCTCCCAGTCTTCTAGTCCAGCACTCAAACCACTATACCACACTGGCTCTTTTTTGAGCTAGTATTCTATTTTATTAGTACTGTAGTCGAAGATGGACAAAACAGACCATATCTACTGTCACTGCCACCACCTACTTCTTTTCCAAATATACAGAGGACAGAAAACAAATGAAATACATAGGTATAGGCTTTGTTTATGTGCCAGGCTGTTTTGAATTATTTTAAAGCAAAAATAGAAATAATCATATTATAGGTGAACACTTGTGGCCAAGTATGATTGTCTTTCAAAGGTAGAATCTTGGCGGTGGGTTAGAATCCATATCCACATCCCATGGGCCAGTCCATAGCTAGGGGTCTAGATTTCACAGTCATGCCCATGGGACTTTTGTTAGTTTTTGTTTGCTTAGAAGTCGCCTGTGCACGAATCTGTTTTATGTGTGGGAATTGGTGCATGGTGACCAATGCACAGTCTTCACAGAAAGAGGTTCCAATCCAACGGCACAGGTAATCATAATAATAATAATAATAATAATAATAATAATAATAATAATAATAATAAAAAAACTTTATTTTTGTATCCAGCCACCATCTCCCCAAAGGGACTCGGGGAGGCTAACATGGGGCCAAGCCCAGAAAAGACAAAGTGTAAACAAGTTAAAATATAAAACAAAATGATAAAATAATAAAGAAGTATAAAATCAAAAACAAATTCAAGCACGGTTTTACAAATACATAAAATAAGATAAAAAGTTATAAAACAATATCAGTTTCACCACCAAAGGAACAAAAGGGGGGGGGGGTTAAAGCAAAGTGCGTAATAGATTATTCGATAAAGTGCCTGGCCGAGTGTCCCCAAGGTTTCCTAAGGTGACGATGGGGTGGGACAAGAGATAAAGTGCATAATAGCAGCATGATTGTCAAGGAGTCTGTAGTGTCTTGTTTAATCGAAAGCACGCTGAAAGAACCATGTTTAAAGGTGTTTAATAAAAGCACAGATACTATGATGACTGGTGGCATCTTATTTGCTGCACCCTTCATCTGCCTTCACAGCTGCTGTAACATACACGTTATCATCCGTCTGTTCTGCAGTTGAGGACCTCCCCTGATCATTTTATGTAATACACAACACACAATGGGGCTGTGTTTTGCTGGTTGCCTCCCTTTCTACCAAAAAGAGGACACGAGATGGTATAAATATGGATATTATTTACATATGTTAATTTATAAGTGTAAATGCAAATTTAGAAATAGTTACCATAATTTACCTTGGGGCAAAGGCTGATTACATGACTTGTGTATCTGCTTTGTCTCATCTCTGGGTGCTAACTATTCATGGACAACCTCAAGGCTTAAATGTTCTCTTGTTCTCTATCCTTTTGTGATGACTCATGGGCCTTGTAGTCCTGTTCCTAGTACTATTGTGGCAGACGAAGAGGAAAACATGGGATTTTCGCCGGTTCAGCAAGAGCCGGAGCCTCTTCACCTGCAGGATGTTGATGTTTGTCCACAAGAATTCAGCCAAACAGGCCTTGGGCAGAACTCCCCCCCGTTTTCCAGGAGGGAAAATTATTCTAAAGATAGGGGAGCCAGGGAGGCTAATCGCAGAAGCCTCAGAATCGCTGCCAAACAAATGGCTGATTAGGTCTGCTTCCCTTGGGAAATTCTAAGGAGTCATGCATCTGGACAGAGTTGGGTTTCGCTTCTCGTTCTCTAGGGAAAGAGTTCTGTTGGCGGGAAAACGAGACCCAATATAGGTGCTTAGCTCGAGGGATTCTTTGCGGAGTCATTTGATCAGCTTGAGGAGAGAGATCGTGTGTGGACTTCGTAATCCCAGTTCCTTGCTTCCCGGATCAAGTTTCAAGCCTTGCCTTGTCTCACGTTTTTACCACGGACTATGTTTCATGCTTCATGTTCATCTTGCCTCCAGTCAAGGATCTAGTCGAGAATCAAGTTTATTCCAGCCCTGTTGTCAAGCTTCATTGGACTTTAAAGACTCTGTTATTTTCCCACACTATTGCTTGGCAAAGTGTGTGTTTCGGTCAAGTGGATTTAAACTTTGAACTCTAATATCTTATATTGGACAATACATTTCTGGACTATATTTGACCTTATCTGAAAGGTCTGCTTCTGAACTATATTCTTCACTTGTTTTTATTGATTTTATATATTTCTTTAATAAAGATATTAGATAGATTCTGGCCTCTGTGTAAGGTTATTGGTGCTCTGCAGCCTGGGTCCTGACACCTTTAAGGCAGGGGTCCCCAAACTAAGGCCCGGGGGCCGGATGTGGCCCTCCAAGGTCATTGACCTGGCCCCTGTCCTAAACTTTAGACTTAAGGTTGACCTAAGTCTACCTGGTCTTTGGAGGCCTCTTTGCTTACCTATGGTCTTATGAGATCCTCTATATGGTCTTTGAAGGTCTCTTTGCTTAGCTAAGGCCTTATGAGACCATCTAGATGGCTTTTTGAGGTCACTTTCCTTACCTATGGTCCTATGAGACCGTCTAGATGGCCTTTGAGGGTCCATTTCCTTACATATGGTTTTATGAGATTGTCTAGATGGCCTTTGAGGGTCCCTTTCCTTATCTATGGTCTTATGAGACCATCTAGATGGTCTTTGGAGGTCTCTTTGCTTACCTATGATCTTATGAGATAATCTAGATCAAGGGTCCCCAAACTAAGGCCCATGGGCCAGATGCGGCCCTCCAAGGTCATTGACCTGGCCTCTGTCCTAAACTTTAGACTTAGGGTTGACCTAAGTCTGAAATGACTTGAAGGCACACAACAACAACAATCCTCATTTTGGAGTATTTCATCATCGTCCGGCCCCCCAACAGTATGAGGGACTGTTTAGTAGGCACAAGAGAAAAGGTATTTTCACTTTCAGTTAACTAGAGAACACCATATCCCGCAAAGTATGGTTAGCCCTCTTCCTCTCTGGCTGTCTCATGCAGATTTGTGCCATTCCTAAATGTTTAAATCTGGAAAGCTTTCGCCTCCCTAGGAAAATGCTGTAGGGAACAGATTTCTATTTCTATATGCTGAATCTGTCTCTGTTTTATATTGTTTGCACTGCTGTTTTATCAAGATATTGTAATGGTTATACGCTGCTTGAACTATATCAGAAAGACAAGACAGCATATATCCAAATAAGCAAAAATGAGAATCAGAAATGAATAATAGGTAGAAAGAGGGTAAGAGATTTTATCCTATAGCTGTCCATGGACATAGTATCAAAGCTCTTAAATTCCAGTAGAATTCTACCATTTTCCTACTTCTCTTTTTTTCCTCAAGATATGCGCCTCCTGGGTATTTTTCCTGACAAGTTTTATCTTTCCTGAACATAAATGAATAGGTTGGGGAAATGGGTGAAGAATTTCTACATATCTCTTTGTCTGGATTGATTTAAATCAGGATGGCTCAGAACAACTAATCATTTGACTCAATACTGCAAAAACCTTACCCAGAGCCCATATCATTTCTGACAGGTGAGGCAGAATGAGGGCTAAATGATTACTCCTCTCATGCAGAAAGAGAAAGATACTACATCAGTGCATGGAAGGAGAAGAAATCAGCATTTATATAAATGTGTGGAGTTTACCCTTGCACTGGTTTAAATTTTGTAACTATTGAGACAAAATTCTAGTTTGCAAAATGTTCTGGTTTATTGCAGAAATGTGTATACTTGCAAGCAAAACCATGGAACATTTAATATTGGAATTTTGAAAATTGAACTACACAGATCTGTCAAGCAAAAGGCTTAGAAACAGGCTGAGTATAAGTAAGAAACCTATAGAACAGAAAGAAGTTCAGTTTTCATTTTTAAAGCAAATTCTGGGGGGGAAACACAATCGACAAACAAGTGAGCACATATTATTATTTCTGAAAGAGACATCAAAAGAAATTGATCCAAAGCTGGGTTGCTTTGGAACACGAGGAATTATCGTTTATTTTGGGAGCCCTCAATTTTGCATATATAAAATAAAATTATTTTTAAAAGCTGCAAAATAAGGAAAATATCTCTTCCAAGTCAACCCAATGAGGAATATAAGAAGTTAGTCTCTGTCATTCATCACATTAAAGTCAATGTGATGGGGTTAATGTTGGACTAGGATTTGAGAAATCCAGGTTCTAATTGATGAAACTGACTGGATTTTTTTTCCATGTCAGGAGCGACTTGAAAAACTGCAAGTCACTTCTGGTGTGAGAGAATTAGCTGTTTGCAAGGACATTGCCCAGGGAATGACCGGATGTTTTGTTGTTTTTATAATCCTTGTGGGAGACTTCTCTCATGTCCCCGCATGGAGCTGGAACTGATAGAGGGAGCTCATCTGTGCTCTCCCCAGGTTGGATTTGAACCAGCAACCTTCAGGTCAGCAACCCAGCAACCTTCAAGTCATCAGTCCTGCCAGCACAAGGGTTTCAACCCACTGTGCCACCACTGGATGATTTCAGGTCAATTGTTCTCTCTCACTCTGGTCTACACCAAAGAGCTCTCGGAATGATCAAGCACAAAACGAGAATGCGAAGTAGGTTGTTTTGAGCTCAATGGAGAAAACATGGGGTTTAAATGTAACTAAACTACTATTAGTGTGTCAATCTTTAAAAGCAGTCCCATTTGTCTATAGAAATAGAGATAAAGCATGAAATACAGATAAAGCACTTAAAAGCAATAAGTGTCAGGACCCAGGCTGCAGAGCACCAATAACCATACACAGAGGCCAGAATCTATCTAATATCTTTATTGAGGAAATATATAAAGTTAATAAAAGCAAGTATAGAAAATAGTTCAGAAGTAGACCTTTCAGGAAAGGTCAAAATTAGTCCAAGAAAACAATGTCCAATATGAAATATTAAGGTCCAAAGTTGTAATCCAATAACCGAAACACTCACTTTGCCAAGCAAAGTGAGGGGAAATGACAAGGTCCTTTAGTCCATGAAGCGTAATGCAAGGCTAGGAAGCAAACTAGATTCTTGGCAGACAAGGCTTGATTCAAGGCAACAAGAAGCGAGGAGCAAGAACTGGGTCTGTGGGAATTCCGTGGCAAGGTCCAGGGAACAAGGCAGGGCTGGAACGAGAACAAGGTCCTGGAAACTGGAGTAGCGTAGTCCACACACAATCTACTCCCGAAGCTGACGAATTGACTCCGCAAGGAATCCTTTGTGTCAAGCATCTATATAGGATCTTGTTTTCCCGCCCAAGCAGACTTTCTCTGGGGAACAAGAATCGAAACCTAAACTGTCCAGATGCAGGACTCCTTAAACTTTCCCAAGGGAAGTAGACTTAATCTTCTAATTGTCTGGCAGCTATCCGGGCGCTTCGGCGAGTCGCCTCCCGCGCGTGTCTATCTTGATTATAATAAAGGCGGCGCGAAAATGTGGGAGATTTCTCCTCAAGGCTTATTTGTCTGACTTCTTGTGGACAAACATCCTGCAGCTGCAAGGGCTCCAAATCTGGCAGAAACGGTGGGAAACCCAAGTTTTCCTCTTCATCTGCCACAACAGTACTAGGAACGGGACTACATGGCCCATAAGTCATCACAATAAGTCTTATCATGGGGTGATCCCTATGATTCCAGCCATGAAAGCCTTGGACAACACAGTCTTACCATGTTTGGGGAATCCTGAATTTTGTGTGTATATGACACACATTTTAAAAAGTAAACACCCCACTCCCCAAAAGAAGACTAGATCATGACACCAGAAGACATGGAATGTTGTTATCTGTTGAAAATGTAACATGTTGTAGCGACAAACATCCTACAGTTTCTTGGAAGAATACATGGCTGGCTGGTAGAAGCCAGCTTTTGTTAGCTGATGAGGATATAACTAAATTGTATTATCAGACCCTTTAAAATTACAGCTCATGTAATTAATGTAATTTTCAAATCAATACAAGCATGGGGGAAGTGGGACACACAGACCTTCAAAGAGGTAAATAGTTATTGTTGCCTGCTGAAGTTAACAAAAAGTGGTAGTACCAGAACAACAAATTTGTAAGTTGATTCTCACCCCCATCCCACCCCTAAAAACTCTGCTGTATTTTTAAACCTTCACAGCCTACTATTTTTTCTTTTCTTTTTCTAAGGTACAGTGAGAGCTCATGGTCTGGCAGGCGGGAAGGCACTCAAGCAAGGAAACAAGCAGAGATGTCAGAAAGGTAAAGTGGTAAACAGCATGAGGTGGGAACCAATGAAGGCAGGAATTTACATCTGAGTGGTGCGGCAAGACTTTTCAACTTTTTGATCCCTGCAGCAGGCTGAGTAATGCCACTCTAATTCAACCAGGAAGCAAAATATCTTCAATTAGAGAACTGAGAACAACTCAGAAAAAATAGTTAACTCCTTTGAAGACTACAGCTCTCGGTGTCACTTGATATTTGTTGATTTGATGCAAGCAGCACCACCAATAGGTTATCTGTGCGCCCCTTACATTTTCTCCCGCATGGAAAAAATATCCAAGGAGAACAATTTTGGATATGAAAGAGTCCAAGATGAAAGGCTTCAAGGGCCCCTCTCCCTTGCTGATCTTCAGAATAGAAGTTGGCCTGTCCTGTTTGCTTTTTGGCTTAAACATGCAGGACAAAAGGCATTCAGTTGTAAACTTCTGTATCCAAAATTGGTAAAGCTCTGACCCCTTCCCATTCCACAGCCCTGAATGTGATGCTAAAATACTGCTTCACTGGGTTTTGTGACCCTCTGGAGCAGGTTTTAGGGTGCATAAGAAACTACAGGAAGTAATGGATATCACTGATCCTGGCAGAAACAGAGGAATCGAGCAAAGATATACAATGGAGCCTGGCCAAACACTGGGGGAAAGTTACACATGACTGCATATGATGCATCATTTGATTTCATTTGACCTATGGTGGCCAAATTAATCACCATGGTGCTTAAGTGGCATGCTTTGGAGTAAGACATGTAGCACATTTTGTGTGTGTGTGTGTGTGTGTGTGTGTGCGTGTGTGTAGTGCACATGTGTAAGTTTATAAAAGGAGTTCCAAAACATTTCCCAGTTTTTCCATTTCTTTGAATTGTACAAGTCAAAAATAATTAGCCATCTCTAGTTATTTATCCGCCTAATTATTGTCAATTGACTTTTGCATGAAAGTAAACATTGCTAGGAGGCCTTTAAAGATTAAACAATTTCTTTTGAAATTTGTCAAGTCAAGGGTTTCCAGAACCGACTGTCACGGTGTTTTATATAATTGCTGAATTCCAATATTTAGTTCAAAAGAATGTTCTATAACCTTTAGAGATGGCATATAAAAATGGTGCCTTATTACCTGCTAGGCATTCCTTTTAAATGTATAGATATTTTTTGGTAACATGATGCAAATATTATAATACTAAAGTCATAAAATATAGCATACAGGGACATTTCAGATGTTAATAAAGTTTGAATATTACTAAACATGAGAAAGACAGTGGTATAGTGGTTTGAGTGTTGGACCATAATACTGGAGAGCAAATTTCAAATCTCCAATTGGCCATAGAAACACACTGAGTGAGCTTGAAAAAGTCACATTCTCTCAGCCCCAGAGGATGGCAATGGCACAGATCCCATTGAACAAACCTCACCAAGAAAGGTCTGTGATAGGTTTGCCTTAGGGCTGCCAGAAGTGAAAAATGATACAACAATATCACTAACCAAAGACACAAAGCATCCTATTCTGAGTGTCAGAACTGATACCAAAAAGTGTAATAGATGCTGAAGGGGTTGCTCAAATCAGAAATAACACATGTAGACTCATAGCTTTTGTCAATATATTTCTATGAGGTGTTTTTAGAAGAAATATTTCAGTAACCTGTTTTTTTCACTAAGCAAACAACTATTCTTCTTAGTAATCAGCTTATTCCATATAGAACTGAAACTGTGATTTGTCACATAGATACATGTGAGTGCCGAGGCATATAAAGCATGTGAATAGCAGGAATTTACATTCAACTAATTTTTCTACATGGAATGATATATTTCTATAATGGAACTGTACAGCTTTCTGTGAAACTGCATTGAAAGCCATGTTTGTGCATGAAACTACTAGAGATAATATAAAGGTCTGAAGGGACCTGTGTCTATCTTGGAAACCCACTGCCAGCATTATATTATTTCTTTGCTTCCTGGGTTTATTTCTAGGTTGGCTGATTTTGCTTAGATCCAGAGGTAAACAAAGTTATGTGACTTCTAATATCTCAATGAGAATGGTATGATCGCATTGGCCAACACACATTTTGGTGCCTCAAATGTTAGACCTGTTTCTGGGTATATTCTACCAGCTGATTTCAAAAAAGGCACCAGTTTTCCCCTACCAGTTCTAGTTTTTTAGATGCAGAACATGTGCCGTCTATCAGTCTCCACCTGCTCGCCCATAGAAAAACTGACAAGCATGTCTAAGAAACTAGAGATGATGTGGTCTATCCAATGCAATTTTCTGAATCGGCATCCTAAATAACCCCAGGAACAGGTGTAAAAATCAAGATTTGGGGGGTGAGGTGGCGGCGGCTGTGTTATCTACAATGAGTAATGGGAAAGAATCATGTGGACCACACTGACTACTTCACCATTGAATGTTGATACAAATTAACCATTGAATTTCAGTGGAATACTGGGAAAGGTCCTTAACATAAATATAAACAGGGAGCGCACCACCCCCCTGCTAAGCCAGCTCCACTGGCTGCCGATATGCTACCGAACCCAATTCAAAGTGCTGTCTTTGACCTATAAAGCCCTAAACGGTTCTGGCCCAATCTACTTGTCCGAACATATCTCCTCCTACGAAGCAGTAAGATCACTAAGATCATCTGGAGAGGCCCTGCTCTTGATCCCACCTGCCTCACAGGCGCGGCTGGTGGGAACGAGGGACAGGGCCTTCTTGGTGGTGGCTCCCCGGCTGTGAAACGCCCTCCCTGGAGATATCCTACCCTGCTGGGATTCAGAAGGGCCGTGAAAACATGGTTATGTGCCCAAGCTTTTGATGAGTAAATGACAAAGTTGACATGGCCTGATTTAAGGATGAAGCATGAGGATCTCGGATGAATGGAATTAATTATATATACGTTTTTAAGGTTTTTATAATGTGTTTTAAGAATGTTATTCATGGATCTGTTTATATTATTTTGTTTTTATGACTGCATTTTGGGCATTAAATTTTGCCAATTTTTGTAAGCCGCCCTGAGTCCACTCGGGTGAGAAAGGGGGGGTATAAATGTTGTAAATAAATAAAATAAATAAACACAACTTTTAAATGGTTTTTTGGTCTTTAAAATATGTTTACCCAGTCAATTTTAAGTTGTGAGTTTTAATCTGCATTTCCTCAGTGGATTTTAACTTGTATTTTAGCTCTGTATATCTTGCTGTCTTTTAATTGTGTTTTATCTCTTGTCTTAACAATATTTTTTATTATTATTATTATTATTTATTTCTCTGTATTTGAAGCTTGCAGCAACAAGCTGGCTCACAGAATGCCAACCTCTGTGAGTATTTGACGATGATTTTGGAGACCAGGTTTGAATTCCTGCTCAGCCATGGAAGCCCAACTGGGTGGCCTTGGGCAATTCACATTCTCTCAGCTTCAAAGGAAGTCAAAGACAATTTTTTTTATTTATTTACCATATTTTAACAAACCTTGCCAAGAGAAATCCATGATAAATTCACCTTCGGGTTCCCATGAGTTGGAAATGACTTGAAGGCACACAGAGCCGGTCCAAGGTAACTTTCAAGTGTGGGCGAACAGAAATTTTGGCGCCCCCCCCCCAAAAAAACCAGTCACTAAAAAATTAAAGTGTTCCGCAAAGCCCCAAACGCCTTCGTTCTCGCTCCCCAAACTGCTGAATGCCTTCCTGGTGAGGCCTCCAGGAAGGCCTTGCAAAGCCTCTTCGCCCCCATAACTCTCCGGCCTCGTTTTTTCCCGGGAAACTTTGCCCCAAACCAGCCAGACTGCTGAAGCCCCGAGGAGGCAGGACTCCTTGGCTGGGCCTCTCCTTGGCAGGGCTCTGATTTGTTCTGGGAGCTGCCAATTACCGGCCCGGAAAAGCAAGCTCATGCTTCTGGCAAGATCTCCCCTAGTGGCCGCGCCCAGGAATGCGGCGTTTGATTTTTCGCCATGTTTTCAAGCCCAGGCACCGCCCCACCGCCGGCACCATCTTTCTTTGGGGAGCGTCTCTGCTCCCTAAAGCGGCAACCTCGGCTCCTTCCTGCCGCAGGAAACAGGAGTTGCCTCGATGGTGCCCCCAACAACATGGCGCCACAGGCAAATGCCTAGTTTGCCTGGTGGTAGAACCGCCTCTGAAGGCACACAAAAACCACCACCACACCACAGTTCTTAGGGGATCTATTTGATTCCTCACAGCTGTTCAAAGTACATTTACAAAAATCACTGAGCGAAGTTATCTGGGTATATGGGTTGAAGTGTCACTGGTATGTGGATGAAGCTCAACTCAATCCTTTCCTTTTATCTTAAGACACTTGACGATTGAGCCAGTGCTTAGACAGGGCAATGGACTGGATGAGTGCCAATACATTTAGACTCCATTTAGATAAAGCAGACACAGCTGCAAGGGTGTGTGTGTGTGTGTGTGTATGAGAGAAAGAGAGATCCATTTGTCTTGTCAAGTCATGTTCATCTTTCTCTGGAATGAGTTAATTTGTAGTGATTGACTTACAGTATTAATTGATAGTGATTGATTTATAGTTGAGGGCTTTACTTAGATTCAACAGTAGTGCTGGAGGCACTGGCCTCATCAGACTCAAAGTGCCTTTGCTCAGTTTAGGCTTGTCACATTTCCCCCATATTGTCATTGATGGGAGGACCAATGAAAGATTTGCAACACATCTCTTTCTAATTAATGTAAGTTTTCAACTGAAATTCATCTGAAAATATTTGTTGTGTTTCAATTAAGATGACACAGGGCTAAGCAGAATGCATCTCGTACTTAACTACCTGGTGCCTAAGGCCATCACTCAAGGCTCTCTTGGTGATCTCAAGGAGGGTGATATAAGAGAGAGATGATAGCAGTGGATCTATAGAATGCTTTCCCCTGGGAGGCTTGCTTCATACATACATTATTCTCCCAAATATTGTATAATGTCTTTATAAAGTTAGATTTTATCATGTTGTTATATTTAGGCTCGTTGAAGATACTCCTGATTTTACCTTGGTTATATATTCTGCTTCTCAAGTATTCCCCTGCTATATTGCTGTTATTTTTAAGTATTTTATAGGGGTTTTTTTAACAGATTGGACACTGTCCAGAGAACTTTGGACAGCAGATAGTTTGAAAGAGCATTAAACACATACATACATTCATAAAGTTGGCACATTTATGCCTTTCATGACACTTAAATTGTCTTGCTTTTATAGTCCAACGTCCTGCTGTTCCTTACCAGACTGACATGGCTACTGTACAGCGATCATTTTATGGCTTTCCCTGTATATGCTATTATGTTCCACTCAGAAGGAAGGTTAACCATTCAAGATGCCTGTTACCCTTTTAATGTCTCAATAAGTTGCAATTATCTGGGGGATTAACTGATTATCATGTGATCCAGAAATTCCTTGAAGACATTGTACTCTCAGATTCTCAACTATGGAGCTGGTTCAACAGGCTCAGAAGTTATGTCATACAAGACAAATGTGTTAAAAAAGACAGCTGTGGGAGTCTTTACTTGAAGTCTTTTGTGTATCAACTGAAGTGATATTCCAAACTGTGCAGAGCTTGGTATTTTTGCTAGCTGTTTATAATGTAATTATACATGTATGCATGCACGCACACATAAAGGCCAATGCTAGGGCAGAATTTTATACTTGAAAGCAAATGTTGTTGGTGAGCAAGAGCCAATTAGAAACTATTGGCAAAGGAAGCATGGGAAAGCCAAGTCAACTCTATAGAGAACACATGGCTACTAGTAATGGTGTAACATATAGTTAGAAGTCCATAATGTTGGGGGGCATATACTGGGCAATGTTCACAAAAACTTCCAGACTTCCACGAAAAGCCACAAAATACCTGCTGGTAAGACATTCTACACTACACCACCAGTCACTGCTGACTCACATTCGGACTTGGTCCCCATGTGATCTAAGTCCCCTCAGGGAGACGGAAGCGGGTTACAAATAAATCATCATCATCATCATTATATTATTGTTATTATTATTGTTATTAGTAGTAGTAGTAAGCACACATAAAAGTTTGTATTACTTTGTCTTCCAGGTGGAAATCAAAGGCTTTAGTAGATGACGAATTTCAGAAAATAAAGTAAAAGGATTATAGTCATGCCAAAAGAGTATTTCAATCTTCTCTACAGTTGCAATATTTTAAAATGCAGAGGTCTGTAACTTGAACTCATATTTAGCAATACAGTATATAAATATACATATATTTTTCTTATCTTACAGATGAAATAATGGAGAAGAAAGGAATTTCAAAGTGAAGAACCTCTTCTTCACTTTGTGAAGACTAATTTCAGATTTTCAGGTCCTGGCAAGTACCTGACACTTTAAACTTAGGCAATTTATTTCCTCACCTTAACTTAAAACCAGCATGCAATAATTTAGTGCAGCAATCACAAAATATTGAATTGGTAGCACTGCTTTTTCAGTAAGGCCAGAATGAAAACAGATAACCAGTGTAACAATTAAAATGATGCTAGACTTGGAAACTCAGAGAAAATTCTCATTTTTATAACATTACTTCGCTATTAATATCTCTAGCTGTATTTTATATTGATATTTAAACTGAAACAGCATACGTTATTTTGCTAAATTAGATCTAGACTAAATTAACATCTAGAAATCACATTGGGAACTCATTACTAGACATGCATGTACATGCATTCATTTATATTACCATTAAAATATTTATAATGCTTAGCAACCATGTATTTATAGTTCTGATATTTAAAAATGTAGCTGCAGAAATATGATGTAAATGTCATAAAGAAAACACAAATACTGTACAAAAAAGCGGTAAAGTTTGTGTGCAAAATCTCACTATTGAAATTGTTACAAAGCCCCACAAAATATTATTTATGTTCAAATATTATCTATGGCCTACTGAGAGCTAAAACTATAACTCAGTAGTAAAGATTTGCTTGGTATTTGCCCAGACAGTAAGCATTAATTATGCAGAATTGAATAGACCAGTGATAATCTACAGCACCAGGCAAACAGCCTGCTGAAACCAGTATCCACGTGGAAAGTTTGTGAAACCTATGGTGATGGGAAGTGCCCATCTCTGACACTAGTAATTTGCCCATCATGTGGACTAAATAAATAAATTCCATTCTTTGGCAAGTACAAATACATTCACTGTGACACAGTCATCACTGAAAACTGTGTAGTTTTTAAAAACTATTTGCAGTTTAGGATTTTTTAAATTATGAATATACTATTTACTGTAGAAGAAAGTAGTTTTCTGCATGCATGTGTGCAAACACACACACACACACACACACACACACCATACATTTTTCATGCCGAGTAACTCTCAAACTGTGGAGATTCCAAGATTCTCCTTCTCAGGGTAGCTGCAGGTGTTTTCCACTCATCGTTTGAACCTCTATGGCCGTTCTGTCAGTTCTACTACAGCTTTTGCAGGATTTCCTGTTTTTGTTGTGACTCTCATGTTCACTTTGAACAACTGGATGATTTTTTTTCCATTGCCGAATATCACATTTTTGAGGAGGGAAGGACTATGTGCAGCTGTTCCTTTTCACTAAGTGCCAGAAGCTTTCGATTCAAAAGCTAAAACACAATGGAGTCATTGTCCTGGAACTCACTATGGCACTGTGCAGTCACTACATTTCTTCTGATACTTTTTCCATTTGTGTTAAGTATGTTGAGGGGGTCTTCTGTATCAGTTTGGTCATCTCCATCTCGAGAATGTTATGTTGACACACAATGACACATGGTGTGGTGAAGTAGTTGGAGTGCCAGGCTACAACAAAGATCCAGCTTCAAATGCCTACCATCAGGAAGCTCATGGAATGATTTATTCCATGAGACAGACAAGAAAAGTGTGTTCTTGTTTTTTCTGGACCTCTGAGGTGCTTCCAATATCAATAACTATATTATCCTTCTAGGCAGCCTTGCTGAAATGAGATTGGAGGACACTGTTTTACAGCAGTTTTAATCCTTCTTGGATGAGTGAAATTAGAAGAGGTGCTGAGGGATTTCTATTTGCCATCTTGGCCATTGGTATATGTAGTCCCTCAAGGCTTAGCTAAATCCATCATGTCACTTAATGTATACATGAAATGCCTGGAAGAGATTCCTAAGCTTTTGCAGCTTTGGTGTTATCAATATGTATCTCACACCTATCTTTTATCTCTGCTTTGCTTCTAATTCCACAAACCCTGTTATGTTGTAAACTGCTGCCTGTTGTTTGTAATAGACTGAATGAAAGTGAACAAGTGAACAATCTGAAGTTTAAACCAAACAAAACAGATGTGTTCTTCATCAGATAAAATCAAGTAACAGAAACATAGCCTATGCTTGAGCTCCTGGAGATGTCATATTGGGTCATGATCACAAATGTCTTGATCACATATGCCTGTTTGGATTACTGTAAATGGGTCAACGTGAGACCGCTTACTAGGGCTGGTTAAAGGGAACATATTGCAATGTTGCTTGTTACAAGGGCTTCACCAACTACCAGTTTGTTTTTGGGCACAGTTCAAAGTGCTGGTTGTCAGCTAAAAAGCTTGATACAGCTGAGATTCAGAATATCAGAAAGATGTGTATCTTCCTATAAGCCTGCCTGTGTTTATAGTCCTTACAGGAGGACTTTCTCTTAGTTTCAGCATATTCACAGGCACATCTGGTGAGGAAACATGAGATGATCATCTTGATGGGTGCTTTTAGCCTGTAGAATTTCTCTTCTAGAACATGACTTGGAGTGCAGGTTGCAGAAGCAAATTCAAATATTCTCACCTGGATGCTTCCTTTGCTCCACGGTATACCCTCTTAATGGCAGATGCAGAATTTCTGGGTTTCACTGACTACACAGTTTCCTATCCACATACTTCCTTAAAGAAAAAGGCTGTAGAATTCCCTCCCTGGGAAGGATTCCTTTTCTCCCTTTCTCCTTTACTAGAAGCCTTTGGGACCTACTGGCTGGGAAATTTGCAGTCAAAAAGACAATATTCCAATGTAGTAGATAAATAAAATACAACACAAGTTTAAGTACATCAAAATGATATACCAAGGCAGGCCATATTATGCAACAAGAAAAACTTATTTTAATTTTTTTGAAACCTACAAATTTTATGGTTTATAAAGTTTTTGTAAAACAGTCTGTTGTATTTGGGATTAATAATTAAGCATTAGATTTGAAGGACTACATTGTTTAATGTGTTCAAGGTGATTTCTTTAATTACTGAAAAATAGAATGAATGATAATTATTTTCAAGCTCTGGCTAGACTAGGTGGACCTTTGATTTTATTCAGTGGGGCTCTTAAGAGTATCTGTAGTACTATTTGTGTTTGTTGAAAAAGATTTTTTACATAATTTTAAATGTTACATAACAGAAATGCAACCTACATTAGATACAGCACAATTAAGAACCACTCGAATGTGATAAAGTATTTCCTATGCTCTACAGATTTTAAAATAAGAATGTTGCATGCACCTTTCTGAATCTTCTATATAGACGAACAATATTACTAAAGTGTTCATTGTATCCTACATGTTCAGAGCATAATTGCAAGGAAATCAGGCAGAAAGATGTGAATAAATTGAAGCATCTTACATGAATAGTTCTTTATAATGGTGCACTTCAGCTGCTGATTTCTGTAACTGGGATTCAATTGTCTTTATCTGGCTTGTTAAATCTGAAATGAGAAATTATTATTATTACTCTCAGCTTTATAATTATTAATAATTACACAGCCTGAGATAATTAGCTACAGATAGCTACTTGTAATTCAATCCTTTCCTCAATGAATATGATATAACTACTGTATATACTCAAGTATAAGCTGATGGCAGTTTTTGAGGCCAACATTCTTCATTTTAATCTGACCAGTGGATAAATCGAGAATCATTCCAAGGAAATGATCTCAGAGGAGATTCAGTGGGACAGCCATCTCTGGCTGCTGCTGCCATTTTTGCAACCAGGCATTCAAAAAGAACTGACGTGGTATCACAGTGGAGAAAGTAGAGGGGGTTATTGCTTCTTTAAGGTTTTTCCGGCACAGATTAAGGTCTTGCCTTTCACCACTCTACTCAGAAGAAAGGTATGGCTCCTTTTTTTTTATAAGAGTGAAGGTGCAGGATTCACATTGACCAATGGATAGATCAACCCACTTTCTGGGTTGATTTTTTTTACAAACATTTCTAGATGTATACATGGGTAATATAGGGTAACAGACTTTCTATATGAAAACACAAATATATGTATAAGGTGGTTCCTGTATGACTGTTTAAAAAGGAAGGTGCAAAAATCAATAAACACTTCTAACGAGGTATAGGTAAGAAATGAGAATTATTCTTTCAACAATACTTGAGGTATAGAGTATTTATTTCAATTATAAAAAGGGGTAACTCCACTCCATTATGGTATACATTTTAAAGTTACTTTTACAGTTATAGTTTCGTCCTTATTAAATGAGAAAAAAGGATTATCACATGGTTCATGTTGTGACTCTTTCTCTGTTGTATATATTTAGGTGAATGAGAGGAAAATGTGATTTGTCTCAAAGCAAGCAGTCTGCTGAATTCAAATTTCTCAAGTAATTAAAATGTATTTGTTTTACTTACTTTGGAGAAATGGGAAAGAATGACTTTTAAAAGAAACTAACATCTTGCAGCAAATGGGACTATAAATGATAATTAATTCATTTTAAAACTACATTTCAACATCTGTTTGTATTTTGCTTTCTTTTCCAGAAGGTAGCCCACAAACTCTACAACAGATACACTTACAGACGTTATTTACATTTGGTGTTATAATTGCCTCTCTTGGCTGTTTTAGTAAACACTGAAGCTCGTTAAACTTAGATGACTGTCTGGAGTCAGGGCTTCCCCTGCTTCTTTGGAATTCATCAAGGGTTGCATTCTCCTTTCACCATTACTTTTTTTTTTTTAAAGTATGGCTGTTGCATTTCAAGAGCTGGGATTTTTTATAAGAAAGCAAAAATCCATGTGCCCCCCTCCCCCTTAGATGTTACATAAAAAGAAGCAAGTTTACACCATATGCAGCAGCCAATCTCTTTCAATTTCATTGCAAGGGGAAACTTAATGGAGGAAAAGCAGACCAACTGTCTGGCTTGATTCAGACGGAAACAGTCTTGGTGCTGAAGCAGTTTGTATCTGCAACTATTGTGGATTGCTGTTGATTGTGGTGGGTGAGAATCACTACACTGGCCTAATAGGAAGTCCAGGTCAGTGACAAGCTAGCAAAAACATGTTTATTTTCTGTATGGTCCAATGGTGAGACTGCAGAAAAGCAAAAACCGTAATTGCCATTGACTTCCCCACATACATTTATACATGGCTATCAAGTCTCCTCTCAGCCTTCTCTTCTGCAGGCTAAACATGCCCAGCCCTTTAAGTCACTCCTCATTGACTCATAGGAGGGCGACTAAAATGATCAAGGGTCTGGAGAACTAGCCCTGTGAGGAGTGGCTTAAAGAGCTGGGCGTATTTAGCCTGCAGATGAGAAGGCTGAGAGGAGACATGATGAGAGCCATATATAAATATGTGAGGGGAAGTCATAGGGAGGAGGGAGCAAGCTTGTTTTCTGCTGCCCTGGAGACTAGGACACGGAACAATGGCTTCAAACTACAGGAAAGGAGATTCCACCTGAACATTAGGAAGAACTTCCTCACTGTGAGAGCTGTTCAGCAGTGTGGTGGAGGTTCCTTCTTTGGAGGCCTTTAAGCAGAGGCTGGATGGCCATTTGTCAGGGATGCTTTGAATGTGATCTTCCTGCTTCTTGGCAGGGGGTTGAACTGGATGGCCTGTGGGGTCTCTTCCAACTCTATGATTCTATGATTTTTGCAGCCTAACTTGCTATCAGCTATGGCACCACTTGGTGGTGGCAATTCTGCTTTAAAGCATAATACCATATGGAGTCATGTATAAGACAAGGACAGGCTTTGAGCCAAAATTATGGATTTTGATATGAGCCATGAATAAACTGAGGGCCATCCTTTGGAGAGGGAAAAGCCACAATACTACCACAATGAGTCAGCCTGGCCACAGCCATTTCTTCATCCAAACTTTGAAAAAGGCCGGAGGTGGCACTGCAACAGACAGAATAGAGTGAGTTGGTGCTTCTTTTAAGTTTTCCCAGGATGGACTAAGCTCTTGCTTTTTGCCACTTTCAGAGAAGATTATGATTTCTTTTTTCATAAGTGTTAAGGTACGTTGCTCATATTGACCCAGCGATAAGTTGACCCAGGTTTTTTTTGGCTGATTTTGAACTAACCTTTTTTGATTAAATACATGGATATATAGAGCAATTGCCTTTCCCTATGAAAACACAAATACATCAGCTACTTCCTGTATGGCTGTTAAAAAGAAGAAGGCACAAACAACAAAATCGCTTCTCACAAGAGATAGCTAAGAAATGGGAATTGTTCTCTCAATGATACTTGGGGGGTATTGGTCTTAATTGTTTTTCACAACTCTCAATAAAACTGCAAGACACAATATATGCTGACCTACTAAATCAATGAGAACTTGGGAGTCACACTTAGGAAAATCTGTTGCTTCACTATGTCTTTTAGTTAGGACAAGTCCTCTACATTCCCCAGTAGGAGTTGGAGTGGTCTGACTTGATGCAGGGTGAAGTACAACTTCCACCTTGTGTAGTCAATCCCCAAACTGCTGTAGTAAGTTTAGTTGCAGCTCAGTTCTGCTCTGTTTGTTATGCAGACAGATTTGAAAGGGAAGGGCAGTAGGCTGGGTCATGCAAATTCCGCAGCAATGGAGAACCCTGGGATGCCTGCCTATGGTGCAAGGGCAGTAGGCGGAGTCATGCAAATTTCACAGCAATGGAGAACCGTGGAATGCCTGCCTGTGGTGGAAGAAAAAGCAAAAACTAGGATGAAATGGTCCCCAAATGAAAGCATTACTTGGGTGGTGGGCTGTAGTGTTTGGGAAAGACATTGGCAGGGGTTGGGCTGCATGTTCATGGAAGTCGCTGTAACCGTAATGTCAGTGAAAAGGAGTGGAAGCTATAGCCTGTTTGTGGAGGCTGGAGGCTGTCTGTGTGAGCGGACACCTGTGCCACATACAAACATACGGGTTTTCACTTTTATTATGGATTTAGAATAGAATTAGAATTTAGAATTAGAATTAGAATTTAGAATTAGATTAGATTTAGATTAGCTTTAAATTAGATTACCTATAGCTTTATGGGCCCTTTGGCTGATTCCAGTTTAGAAATAATGTGCTTCAATAGTAACATTATCTGAATAGATATTTCAGTAGCAATATTATCAATGCCACTACTTTTACAAAAGCAATATAACGATGGGCAGTACTGTGGTTCTTTAAATTAAAAATTAGATTTATTAATGATTCTAAAAACAGTGATTTTTAGAGAACATTTGGAGTGGATTTTTGATCATTTTCATTTATTCTAAAGTTTTATATTATTTAAAATGTACGTGTTTGTAATTTAAAAGCTTTAATTGATTTTAAGAGCTAATTTATTAGCTTCAAATAAAGTTGACATATTGGATGAATGGGATTTTGTTAATCAGCACTTATAATAAACCCCACTGATTAAATGAATTTGCTGTAGTTGCAACTAACAGCTGGGTTGTTCTTTTGGTAGTTTAAGTCTTTTTATTTCTAATTAAAAACTAAAAAGCAACCTCTTAGTGTTGAGTGATGCGGCAAGCCACACCTTAGTACTGAGCAACATCATCAAGCTGCCTTTTAAAAGTAATGAGTCACAAATTACTTGTTCAAAAGAACATTTCAACCTCTGGCCTGGTATGAACAGATGCTAAACCTGCATATAATGTTGAAACACATTTTTCACATTCCTTTGAGGCAGAAAAGCTACAGATTTACATTATATTCAAATAAATCAAAACTAGCAATTGATTTTGATTTTTTTTTCTTATGATGTCCTAGTCTTAATATGCAGTCATAATTCCTCCCTCCAACCATAGGAGCAACCATCAATGTGAGAAAGGTAGAATCACCATCAACTGCTCAGTGAGACCAGCAATGTCTGGCTCCCACTCTCTTTGACATATTTTTCATTTCAGCTACTTATGCTAAGACCTTTACACTACCAGAATTGGGGGTGGATGGGTTTCTCCCACACTCCCCACCCCCCACCCCGAGTCCTACTGGCCTGGTTTTCTTTTGTGCAGTGTCTTTTAGATTGTAAGCCTGAGGGCAATGTCTGCCTGATGTTTTAGTGTTATGTAAACTGTTTTTGATTTTATTGGCTTCAGAATTGGGTACAAATGCTTTACATAATGATAAATGCATAATGCATTACAAAGTGCAATACACCTTCGCTGGTGCTAGGAATATTTTGAAACATTTCATCAACTGAGTATACAAACATTAAGATAACTAGCTTAGACAAAGGAAAAGTTTAGTGGGCATCAATTTATATTTTGCATTCTGGAAGGTTTTAGCAAATCCTTCATCTGTATCAAACTAATGCAATGTATGAAATGAGACTTCAGAGATTTCTCTTGCGGAAAAGTTAAAAAATGATGGTGACTAATATATGAGCTGCATGCAGTGAAAGGAGAACGCAGAAGTAACATGAGATAGTCACTAAGTGTTCCCCACAAAATTTTACAATCCCTGTGTTCAGATTGTTAACAAATGTCATTTGATCATAACCACTGTATTAATTTAGCAAGGCTATTTTCCTGATATTTGAAATAATTCCTAAATATAGACAAATTGTAAGGTTTTGTCCTTATCTAACATTTCATGAATACCAGAACTAGGGATAGTACATAGATGGAGTTTATAATCTAAACAAAGAAACATTAGAGAAAGAATATGGAAATGATATGTCATTTTATGTATAGTAAAAGATGAAAAATGGTTTCCCAAAAATATGAATTTACTTTTAACAAGTATGGTGGGCTTTTGTCACCAAATGATCACTTCAACTGATGAAAAAAATAAGTTGCACAGACTCCGCTGAGGAAATAGACTGTCAGCTTTGATTAGCACACAGTGGCTGCCAAATGGCCTTGCTCCCTGCTGTGGATACAGTGAGGCACCTCAGATTGTACATCTCAAAGGTCTGCTGTTCCCTGAGTGACACAATTTAAGCTACCTAACTGTTGCAGAGAGAAAAAAAACAATTATGATGAAACATGGTAACAAAAAATGGCCACAATTCTTGGAAAAATGCTTGGGAGCATGACATTCAACTAAGACTTGTGCGCCAGCTGCGCCCGTACCTTGGGAAGTCTAACGGTGGTCCACGCTCTGGTTACATTCCGTTTGGACTATTGTAATGCTCTCTATGTGGGGTTGCCTTTGAAGACGGCCCGGAAGCTCCAATTAGTACAACAGGCGGCAGCCAGATTAATAACTGGGGCGGCTTACAGGGAGCGTACTACCCCCCTGCTAAGCCAGCTCCACTTGCTGCCGATATGCTACCGAGCCCAATTCAAAGTGCTGGTTTTGACCTATAAAGCCCTAAACAGTTCTGGCCCAATCTACTTGCCCGAACGTATCTCCTCCTATGAGCCAGAAAGATCCCCAAGATCATCTGGAGAGGCCCTGCTCTCGGTCCCACCTGCCTCGCAAGTGCGGATGGTGGGAACAAGGGACAGGGCCTTCTCGGTGGTGGCTCCCTGGCTGTGGAACACCCTCCCCAAAGATATCCGACAAGTCCCAAGCCTTTTGGTCTTCAGAAGAGCCCTAAAAACATGGCTATGTGCCCAGGCTTTCAAGGAATAAATGATAAAGACGATGTGGATGGGACTATGGATACAGCACGAGGTTTTCTGGACGAACAGATCTGATCAAATGTTTTAAATTTATATATTGTAGTTTTATATTGTATAGTTTTAATTGATTTTATGTATTGTTTGATATTGTTTTTGTGTGGGCATCGAATTGTTACCATTGTTGTAAGCTGCCCTGAGTCCCTTCAGGTGAGAAGGGCGGGATACAAATGTTGGAAATAAATAAATAAATAAAAGCAGCCACATTGTATGCTACTGCGTATAACTCCAAATGCTTACTTCCTGGGTGGAAAATAGGCATAAGTTATTTTTAACAACAAATGAATAGCTGAAATACAAGCACCAAAAGCTGCTGCAGCTGCTGCTGCTGTTGCTTCTATTTCTTCTTCTTCAATCACAGAGTCGTCTCCAACTCTTCGTGACCTCATGGACCAGTCCACGCCAGAGCTTCGTCGGCAGTCGCCGCCCCCAGCTCCTTCAAGGTCAAGCCAGTCACTTCAAGGATACCATCCATCCATCTTGCCCTTGGTCGGCCTCTCTTCCCTTTTCCTTCCATTTTCCCCAGCATCATGATCTTTTCCAAGCTTTCCTGACTTCTCATGATGTGGCCAAAATACTTCATCTTTGCCTCCAATATCCTTCCCTCCAGTGAGCAGTCGGGCATTATTTCCTGGAGGATGGACTGGTTGGATCTTCTTGCGGTCCAAGGCACTCTCAGGATTTTCCTCCAGCACCAAAGTTCAAAAACATCTATCTTCCTTCACTCAGCCTTCCTTATGGTCCAGCTCTCGCATCCATGGGTTACTATGGGGAATACCATTGCTTTAACTATGCGGACCTTCATTGCCGGTGTGATGTCTCTGCTTTTCACTATTTTATCACGATTTGGCCATTGCTCTCCTCCCAAGAAGTAGACTTCTTCTGATTATAAAATCTTATATGGTTTAAACCACACTTAGTTTTTGTTGAGAGTTGCAGAACAACCGCAACAGCCTACTCAAGTTGTCACTTCACTTTTGCATCTGCTTAAACAAATTCATAGATTTCTCAAACTAATTTAAACATTTGATCCTCAAATTATGGCCACAGGACATTTTATATCCCACAGTTCCTATGCTATAAATTCTGCTCTTTCTAATGCTGCTTCTTTCTTTAAAAATGTGTTGGGTCTCTATGCATATTTGAGTAGTTCTGTAATTACATGAAACACATGGATTAGCAACACTTTACTATAACTGGAAACTTTAATTTAGTTTTTTCAGGACCCTTACTTTAGTTACTTTTCCTTCCAGTTATTTTGCACTGACGTTCTCATTACCCCTTACTATTAACCATGTTGGTTGGGGCTTGAAGCTAAAAACATGTTATGATTCAGAAGCTCTCTATCTGAAACACCTGAGAACTTGAAGCCCTGGCCCTTGAGTGCTCTAGCTGGAGGTCAGTTGTAACCAGCAGTCTTGTGGAATTTGAAGAGGTACGAATGGAGGGTGAAAGAGAGAAACGTGCAAAGACGAAGGCACATCAAGCCAACCCTAACCGGGACTGCCTTCCACCAGGAAACCAATGTCCTCACTGTGGAAGAACATGCAGGTCAAGAATAGGACTCCACAGCTGTCAAGACACTACACCTAGAAGGCCATGATACTCAGGCAATGAGGGATCGCCTAAGTAAAGTCTCCACCTGTCAGGACCCAGGCTGCAGAGCACCAATAACCATACGCAGAGGCCAGAATCTATCTAATATCTTTATTAAAGAAATATATAAAGTCAATAAAAACAAGTGTGGAATATAGTTCAGAAGTAGACCTTTCAGGAAAGGTCAAATATAGTCCAGAAAAACAATGTCCAATATATGATATTAAAGTCCAAAGTTATAATCCACTTCACCGAAACACACACTATTTGGCAAGCAATAGTGTGGGGAACTGTCCATAGTCTTTGAGGCTTAAGGTAAATCCGAAGCAAAGGGAAACAAGGCTGGAATCCGAGAAGCAGGGTCCGTGGTTTAAAACGCAAGGCAAGGCAAAACTTGAGACTTGGCAAGGTCCAACTTGAAACAAGGCAATCGTGGAACAAGAACTGAGTCCATAGAAATCCGTGGAACAAGGCAGGGCTGGGAACTTGATTCGGGAGCTGGGAACTGGAGTACGAAGTCTACACACGATCTCACTCCTCGAGCTGACGAATTGACTCCGCAAGGTTTCCTCCGAGAGCAAACATCTAAATAGGATCTTGTTTTCCCGCCAAAGAGCACTTTCTCTGGGGAACAAGAAACGAAAGCCATTCTGTGTCCAGATGTTTGACTCCTTAAAGTTTCCCAAGGGAAACAGACTTAATCAGCTAATTGTCTGGCAGCTATCCTAGCGCTCCGGCGAGTCGCCTCGCGAGCGCCTCTTTGTTGATTATAATAATCCCGGCGAGAGAATGGGGGAGATTTCTGCTCAAGGCTTGTTTGGCTGGCTTCTGGAGGGCAAATATCCTGCAGGTGCAAGGGCTCCAATTCTGGCTGAAACGGTGGGAAATCCAAGTTTTCCTCTTCATCTGTCACAATAATACTAGGAACAGGACTACATGGCCCATGAGACATCACACCACCTGAGATACTTGTTAAAAATGTTATTTGTATTCAAAATACCTTGTCTACTTTATATTTTTGTTTTTAGAATATGTCTTCTATTGCTGACTAATGTTGACAGATTGATTCAATCCAACTTAATTATCTATTATGTTTTGCTGAAATAATTGTACGAAAGATTGTTTTGGAAGTATTTTGTGCACAACAGCTCTCCTACTTGTTACATTTGATTTTGTTCTCTTGGTAAATATGGCTTCCTAAGAATATTTTTTTTTCATGCAAAAGATTAAAAGTTATCTCAACATTTGGTGTGATTGTATAAAATTGTTATCTCTGCAATGCCTGAGTTATAACAGAAAGGTCACCATGACCAATTCTGTTATAGATGTTGACAATACCTTTTTGACACAATCTAAAGTTGTAATGGATTTCTCGTCCTTGCCAGATTTTTCAGAGGCTTATTTCTGAACAGCAATAGAAGACACATTCTGGAAACAAAAATATAAACTAAACAAGATATTTTGAATACAAATAATGTTCTGTAACAGGTAACTCAAGTACAGAATCTCTGAATCATGAGATGTTTTGAGCTTCAAATACCACATAGAACAAACAAAAACTATTTTCAATTTTATACAAAATTCTTATGCCGCATTAAAAGATATGAGTAACAACGAGACAGCAGTTTTTTTCCATATTTTGTTTTATTAGAGTAAACAAGAACAATGCAATACATTCTACCCTAGCATAGATAAAGACATTGTATGTAAAACTTTTCTAGATGGAATGCAGTCCCATACAGTAACAAAATCTACAAGCAAATTTAGACATGACACTAAAAAAGGAAAAGGTGAAAAATCAAGATTCAGGGTGATGTTAACGGAGTGGAGAAGTAACAAAATTAATTCCAACAGGGATAAATGTTGGATAAATGTTTTATAGGTCTAAGACTTAGACCTATAAAAGATGCACAGCGATTCAACAGAAAAAAATTACAAAAAGGATATAGTGGTTTTTATAAATTACAAGCTAAACATAATTCCAATCACATGATATGGCAGCAAAAAAGGCCAGCACAGTTTCAGGCTGCATTAACAGAATGATAGGAGACTCTGACTAAACATGAAGGAGGAATTCCTGACAGTAAGAGGTATTTGGCAGAGGTTAGATGGCCACCTGTCAGGGAGGATTTGGTTGGCACTTACTGCACTGGCACAGAATTGGATCAGACAGGCCTTGGAATACTTTCCATGATTCTGTAAATCTATATCGCTACTGCATTGTTAAAAAATAATTTTTGTTTGTTTAAACTCACATTTGGTTACAATACAGTTACCTGAATAAAGCAGTAACCTAAAAGCCAAATTGTGTTATTTATTGTTTACATTTCTACCTTGCTTTTCTAAAAGAAAAACATCGGTGAAGGCAATAAAAAGTATATATAACAACTGAAATGTAATAAAAATGCATTAAACACTGAATTATAATGATAAAATTTATAGAAGACAACAAGTGGAAGAGCTTAAACGCACAGTGCAAAAGCCTCCAGGGAAAAATCAAATATAAGATGATAGTATGAAAACCAGAGCTAGGGCCAAACCAAACTTTTTTTTGGAACACTTTATTGTCTTGGTGTATCTGCAGCCATCTGCAGAAAAGATATGCAGCCAGGCCTGTAGCCAGGATTTTGATTTGCGGGGGGCTGAGTCTAAATGAGAGAGGATCTACCCTAGCAAACGTTTTGCATCATTATCCCAATACCCCCATGCATATGGGATATATTGAGCATGGTGATCAGATCATGATATGAATAAACATAACAATTTAAATAATAAATGTAAGGCCTGCTCGTGGACCACCCTGAGAATTTGGGGCAGAGGGGCTTGAAGCCCCTCAAGTCCCCCCCCTCCCCCGGCTACATGCCTTTCTGCAGCTAAAGATCTGTACCTATTCACTGCACTTCAGATAGACAGGGACATCTTTTGAGGCCACCGGATAAAATCTCACTGATTCTAGAGTGTTATATTGGTATATATTATTCTTGTTATTTTAAAGTGTAAATGAAGTCATTTTATTCAACAAAAGATAGTAGATCTTGGATAGCCAATGCCAGTAGATGGAGAAAATGCACAAATTGTACAACAACTTCCTTTGCACTGCTGAAAGCAAAAGCTATAGATAAATCAGCAAATACAAGGAGGCATGCTTCCATTTTTCTGTCTTTAAAATACAGATAGATGTCCCTAAAAATTGTCTTAACATATCAGTGTAATAGTCAGGACAGAGAATGTATGAAATTATCTTTTCATATTATTTTAAAAGTAGAAGTACTCTTGATAAAACTGTTTGCAGAAGAGACTTATTGAAAATTAACTGTGTTCAATATATCTGTATTTACTTGAGTCTAATGTGCCATCGAATGTAATAAGTACCTCAATTTTCAAAACTGTGAAACCAAAAAAAGTCTTTGCTGGCAAATGTAATGTGCAGCGGAAAAAAGTGCAAATCTGTACTCTCTGTAATTTGGCCAAAAAAGGTGTGCATTACAGTAGCTGCATGCTTAGAATTCTTTCTTTAATAACAAAATATTAGCACACCAAAGCTTCAAACCATGAAAAAGAAAATCCTGGGGTGCATCTATGCTATAGAATGAATGCACTTTAATTGCCTTGGATCAATGCTATAGAGTCATGGGAGCTATAGTTTGGGATTATGGGGGCTGCCAAAGAATTCTGATGCCTCACCAAACTACAAATTCCAGCACTGCATAGCATTGAGCCATGGCAATTAAATTAGAGATGACATCCCTCAAATAGGCGCTCCAGTTGCTCCTGAAGGAGCTTCCCCTTTTGCTTTGGCTCAGCACACCCTAATTGTGGGAAGGTAGTTTAGCAAGAAAAGTGAGCATTAGATTCAAGTAAATGCGGGTATATTTTAATTTACTCTTTCTTAAAAAAAATAGGAATTTGGTTTACCCTGTTTTTTTCCACCCAGTTAATGGTCACAATGTCTTTCTGTTTATTAAAATTAAGAGAGCACTCCAAGTCTTCTGGGGAAAATAGGAATTTAGTTTACTAATTATCTGGTCATACTGACCTCTAAGAACAGAAAGACAGATTAGGGGGGAAACACTCATTTTTAAGCATGAACATTTAAAAATACTTCAGAAAGAACAAAATGTGCATTTATTAATACACCAATTGGAGTTTATTAGCCATAATGTGTACTTCACTGCCTGTTACACAATACATTTATCACTTTTAATAAAATTGTACCAGATATCAGGACAACAGGAAGTACTATATCATAGCTTGATTAGACAATCTCTAATACCTTTTTCAAGGGTCTCATTATTTCAGTGAAATTTTGTAAGAGGTAAATATATTTGGCCATGGGATGAAAATAAGACTACAGGGAGACCTATAGATCTCATTCCGTGCCCATTTTCCTTATTACAGGGCAGAATCCTCCCTCACTTTTACATAACTATCCATCCCCCTTTGAGGAAGAGGGACAAGGGAAATGCTAACTTTTAAAGGGCAAAGGTCATAGGACTTTTGAGCTGGAACACACTTTTTGATTGTATAGTTGAAAGGTTTGCTTTAAAAAACTAAGAATTTAAATGGTTTTTCTGAGAACAAGTTGGCAGGACTATGCAGGCAGCTTTATTCCTTTCACAACCTGTTGGGAACCACATTTTGTGATAAATGGGGGAAATAACTGCCAGTATATTCCAACACCATCTCAACTTTTTTTGGAGATGAAAGCATAGCTATTGAACAAAGCTGTTACTTGGAATGATAGCTTACCCTTTTCAAACAGATAAATACCCTTAGGCAGTTTGCTTAAAAGTTAGCATAATCCTATTTGAAAGTCTATAACCTCCCATATTGTCTGAAAATGAATATTAGCTTCAGCAAAGAATTTTGAACATCCCTAAGTGCTGAAAAATGATGGGGCAAATATTTCAACCTAGGACTAGATTTTCAATCTATTACTTAGAGGGCAGATGGTATAAAACAGTAGATTACTACTGCAGTCTATGCCACAGATTCTCTTCAATGTTATGCAACAGCAAATATCAACAAGACTAGAAACCGGACAGAGTGGAACTTCTACAGGAGAATGTGTGCCCCAGGAGGGTGTTTTACAGATGCTTCCTTAGATTTAGATCCAGGTTTTTAACTTCTTTAACCTTATGAGAGCATCCTGAGCAGTTCTCTCCTGTTTTATACTATAAGATCATATGGCACTGGCTATGTTGCACTCTGCTTGACATGGATACTAAATAATCCCACAAAAGGAACAAGATATTAATGTTCTGCCTCTCAGATTTCAAAAAGGATATTACAAGATACCATTGGTAGTAGTCCCAGACAATGCCCAAAACCATTTGATGTACCTTAGTGCTTTGTGCCTAGCCTCATCCAAGGTTCACCAGGGATGCCAAAGACACTAAAACTATCTGGCACAAACTGATCAGATAGAACATTCAAAAGGAAAACCAAGATAGATATTTAAAAAAAGATATTCTTAGTGCTCTTTTGAGCTCTCATTTTAATATTTTCATGTTTAACCAAATGTTGACATGTGTTCTCAACAGGCCACTACTCTCTCATGACCAGATCTTCTTTTCCTTTCTTCAGAGGCCAAGAAAAGTACCTGGGTAATTTAGAAGGAAGCAATACAACCCCCTTCTGTATTGAGCACCTGTGGCTTGAAACTTTATGACATACAAGACAAAAACTAGTGGAGTAACTTTTTTAAAAAGAGCTCTAAACCAAGAGGTCTGTGATTTGAATCTCTTTCAGAAACTTGTGTGACCTTTGGAAAAACACTCTTTCATCATCTCAGTCCCCATGCCCCTTGTCTGGTTTCTTTAAATGCCCAAACAGAAACTTCTAATTGGAATTGGCTGGTGGTAGGGTGGGGAGGGTGAGAGTGCAAATCTATGGTGGTGTCAGAACCCTGGCTGCTGGGCACCAATAACCTTACACGGAGGCCAGTCTCTATCTAATATCTTTATTAAAGAAATATATAAAAGCAATAAAAACAAGTGAAGAATATAGTTCAGAAACAGACCTTTCAAAAGAGGTCAAATATAGTCCAAAAATGTATTGTCCAATAAATGATATTAGAGTTCAAAGTTTTAATCCACTTGACCGAAACACACACTCTTGCCAAGCAATAGTGTGGGGAAATGTCAGAGTCTTAGAAGTCCAATGAAGCTTGACAACAAGGCTGGAAATAAACTTGATTCTTGACTAGGTCCGTGACTAGAAACAAGGCAAAACGTGAAGCGTGGAACAGGGTCCGTGGTTAAACTGCAAGGCAAGGCAAGGCTCGAAAACTTGATCCGGGAAGCAAGGAACTGGGGTTACGAAGTCCACACACGATCTCTCTCCTGAAGCTGATCAATTGACTCCGCAAAGAATCTCTCGCGCCAAACCCCTATATTGGGTCTCGTTTTCCCGCCAACAATCTCTTTCCCTAGAGAACGAGAAGCGAAACCCACTCTGTCCAGATGCATTACTCCTTAGAATTTCCCAAGGGAAGCAGACCTAATCAGCCAGTTGTTTGGCAGCGATTCTTAAGCTTCTCCAATTAGCTTCTCTAACTACTCTGTCTCTAGAATAAGATTCCTTCCTGGGAAATGGAGGGGAGTACTGCCCAAGGCCTGGTTTACTGAATTCTTGAGGGCAAACATCAACATCCGGCAGGTGAAGGGACTCCGGCTCTTGTTGAACCGGCGAAAACCCCATGTTTTCCTCTTCATCTGCCATGATAGTACCAGGAACAGGACTACAAGGCCCATGAGGCATCACACTATCCCCGCCCCCAAGGCCCCCCTCATTCAGGGCCCCTCTCCGAGAGTCGCGGGGCCGCGGCTTGATAGGGTAGGCCTGATGGAAGCGGCGGACTAAGTCGGGGGCATGGACTGTGGAAGCATCTTCCCAGGAGCGTTCTTCTGGGCCAAACCCCACCCAGTCAATGAGATACTGAAGGCGGCGGCGATGGAAGCGAGAATCCAAAATGTCCTGAACCTCGAATTCCTCCTCTCCGTCCACTAAAACAGGGGCGGGGCCGGCCAGCTTGAGTCGGGGCGGACACCATCCGCCGGAAGGAGCAGGGAACGGTGGAACACCGGATGAATGCGAATGGAGTGCGGAAGTTGGAGTTTGAAAGTCACGGGGTTAAGTTGCGCCACCACTGGGTAGGGACCAATGAAACGGGCATCTAACTTCCGGCAGCGACGGTGGGAGGGCAAAAAACGAGTGGACAGCAGAACCCGATCTCCTACCTTGATCTCAGGGCCCGGCTGGCAATGGCTGTCAGCGTGCCGTTTGTAGTCCTCCTTGGATTGATCCAGTTGCTGGTGCAAGAGTTCTTGCACTGCTGTGAGTTCCTGCAGCCAGTCCTCCGCTGCAGGGACTTCTGAGGTTTCAATGACAGAAGGAAAGAAACATGGATGGAAACCGTAGTTTGCAAAGAACGGGGTTTCTTTAGTTGAAGTCTGGACACCATTGTTGTATGCAAACTCTGACAGAGGTAATAGGGAAGCCCAATTGTCCTGTTGGTAGTTTACATAACAGCGAAGGTATTGTTCCAAAGTGGCATTGGTGCGCTCAGTTTGTCCATCCGTTTGGGGATGGTGAGCTGAAGATAAACGAGAGTCTATGCCCAATAGTTTTTGTAGTGCTTTCCAGAAACGAGAGGTGAATTGAGATCCACGGTCAGTGACTAAACTCTTGGGCAATCCATGTAGTCGGAAAACATGTTGAAGGAATAAATCTGCAGTCTCTTTGGCCGTGGGGAGGCCATCGCAGGGGATGAAATGGGCTAACTTGGTAAAAAGGTCCACCACTACTAAAATCGTGGTGAATCCAAGGGAGGGTGGTAAGTCAGTGATAAAATCCGCGGAAATTATCTCCCATGGGCAAGAAGGAGTGGGAAGGGGATGTAGTAGCCCTGACAGCTTCTCCCTTCGTGTCTTGGAACGTTGACATACAGGGCAGGTATTGACATACTTCTCCACATCCTTGCGGATCTTGGGCCACCAGAAATCTCGCAGGATCAAGTGCATGGTTTTAAATAGCCCAAAATGTCCTGCTGGCTTGCTGTCATGACACAGATGAAGTGCTTTTTTTCTGCCGGGGCCTGGAGGGATGTAAACATGATTCCTGTAGCATAGTAGCCCGTTCTTAAGTGAGAATGGAAAACGTAGTCCTTGGCGAATCTGTTCTTGAGCCCAGGCATCTGCCTGTTGACTGGCTCTAATTTCTTGAGTGAAAAGGGATTCTGGGTTAGAGGGAGTTGGTTTAATTGAAGTGGATTTGGTGTTTCCCACTGTGAGCGTGGCAAAGTTTTCGGGTTGCAGCAATCGAGATTCTGAGGTCTCTCTGCGTCCTGCAGCATACTCTGGTTTCCGTGATAGAGCATCTGCTTGCTTGGTCTGAGCCGGGGTCACATAATGGATCCGGAAGTCAAAACGTTCAAAGAACAAAGCCCAGCACTGCTGCCTTTGATTTAACTTTCGTGCGGTCCTTAGATGCTCTAAATTTCGATGATCAGTATGAACTTCAATGGGAAATTTGGCACCTTCTAACCAATGTCTCCAATTTTCAAAAGCTGCCTTTATGGCCAAAAGTTCTTTCTCCCAAATAGTGTAATTTCTCTCTGGGGCTGTTAGTTGACGGGAGTAATAGGCACAAGGATGAAGATGTTCTCCCACTGGTTGCATGAGCACAGCCCCAATTGCCACATCGGAGGCGTCAGCCTGCACAACAAAAGGGGTTTTAGGATCAGGGTGCTGTAGAATTGGCTGGGTCGTGGATAACTGCTTTAGCTGATGGAACCCTTTCTCTGCTTGCTCCGTCCAGCGGAAAGGCTGTTTCCCTCGGATACAACTGGTGATTGGGTCAGACCAGCGAGCGAAGTCTGGGATGAATTTGCGGTAGTAGTTGGCAAACCCCAAGAAGCGCTGTACTTTCTTTTTATTGGTTGGCGAGCCCTAGTGGCGAGCCCTAGTGGCGAGACGCGGTATCCCAGGAAGTCTACCTCTTGCAAATCAAAGGCACATTTCTCTAACTTGGCATATAGTCCATGATCCCGCAATCGTTGTAGCACCATTCTGACGTGTTGCTCGTGTTCCGATTGCGATTTAGAAAAAACCAAAAAATCGTCAAGGTATATGATCAAGAACAGATCTAGATAGTCCTGGAAAATATCGTTGACAAAATGCTGGAATGTTGCGGGAGCTCTGGATAATCCATAATTCATGACTAGGGACTCGAATAATCCGAATTTGGTCTGGAAGGCGGTTTTCCATTCGTCCCCTTCTCTTATGCGAACTAGATTGTAAGCCCCGCGGAGATCCAGTTTGGTGTAAACCTTGGCCCCTCGGAGTCGGTCCAATAGGTCTGAGATCAATGGCAATGGGTAGCGGTTCCGCTTCGTGATGTTGTTCAGGGCCCGATAGTCCACAACCAAGCGTAGGTCCCCTGACTTCTTTTTCACAAACATCACTGGGGAAGCGGCTGGGGATTGAGAGGGTCTGATGAACCCCTTGCGAAGGTTTGACTCTATAAACTCCCTGAGAGCTTCTTGCTCTGGTTCAGTCAGGGAGTAGAGATGTCCTCGCGGAATTGGGGCCCCCTCCACCAGGTCAATGGCACAGTCATAGGGTCTATGTGGGGGTAGTTTCTCGGCTTCTTTTTCATTGAAAACATCCCAAAAGTCCGAGTATTTCTTGGGCAAGGTGATGATGGGTTCTGCGTCTGTGGCATGGCAGACCTTGGCTACTAGACAATGATTTTGGCAAAACCTTGAGACGAACTGCAGTTCTCTGTTGGTCCAGGAGATGTTTGGGTCGTGGAGTGTCAGCCACGGGATACCCAAAATCACGGGGAAATGGGGAACCTCGGTAACGAAGAAGGAGATTTCTTCCATGTGCTCTCTTATCCACATTCTGGTGGGCTCGGTCCATTGGCTTACTGGACCTGTCTTCAGGGGTCGGCCGTCTATGGCTTGCACCACCCGGGCGTTCTTGAAATCATGATATTGTAGTCCCAGAGAGTCAGCATAGTCCCTATCAATGAAGTTGTTTGTTGCCCCTGAGTCTATCATGGCATGGATCATGACGGGTCCTTTTTTCACTGACCACAGCGTGACCACCAGGAGAAATAGGACCCCTGTTTGCGGCTCTTGAGTGGAGTTTTTCATAGAATCATAGAATCATAGAATCATAGAATAGTAGAGTTGGAAGAGACCACATGGGCCATCTAGTCCAACCCCCTGCTAAGAAGCAGGAAATCGCATTCAAAGCACCCCCGACAGATGGCCATCCAGCCTCTGCTTAAAAGCCTCCAAGGAAGGAGCCTCCACCACGGCCCAGAGGAGAGAGTTCCACTGTCGAACAGCTCTCACAGTGAGGAAGTTCTTCCTGATGTTCAGGTGGAATCTCCTTTCCTGTAGTTTGAAGCCATTGTTCCGTGTCCTAGTCTGCAGGGCAGCAGAAAACAAGCTTGCTCCCTCTTCCCTATGACTTCCCTTCACATATTTGTACATGGCTATCATGTCTCCTCTCAGCCTTCTCTTCTGCAGGCTAAACATGCCCAGCTCTTTAAGCCGCTCCTCATAGGGCTTGTTCTCCAGACCCTTGATCATTTTAGTCGCCCTCCTCTGGACGCTTTCCAGCTTGTCAACATCTCCCTTCAACTGTGGTGCCCAAAATTGGACATAGTATTCCAGGTGTGGTCTGACCAAGGCAGAATAGAGGGGGAGCATAACTTCCCTGGATCTAGACGCTATTCCCCTATTGATGCAGGCCAGAATCCCATTGGCTTTTTTAGCAGCCGCATCACATTGTTGGCTCATGTTTAACTTGTTGTCCACAAGGACTCCAAGGTCTTTTTCGCACACACTGCTGTCAAGCCAGGCGTCCCCCATTCTGTATCTTTGATTTCCATTTTTTCTGCCAAAGTGAAGTATCTTGCATTTGTCCCTGTTGAACTTCATTTTGTTAGTTTTGGCCCATCTCTCTAGTCTGTCAAGATCGTTTTGAATTCTGCTCCTGTCTTCTGGAGTGTTAGCTATCCCTCCCAGTTTTGTGTCGTCTGCAAACTTGATGATCGTGCCTTCTAACCCTTCGTCTAAGTCGTTAATAAAGATGTTGAACAGAACCGGGCCCAGGACGGAGCCCTGCGGCACTCCACTTGTCACTTTTTTCCATGATGAAGACGATGCATTGGTGAGCACCCTTTGGGTTCGTTCGCTTAGCCAATTGCAGATCCACCTAACCGTAGTTTTGTCTAGCCCACATTTTACTAGTTTGTTTGCCAGAAGGTCGTGGGGGACTTTGTCGAAGGCCTTACTGAAATCCAGGTACGCTACATCCACAGCATTCCCTGTATCGACCCAACTCGTAACTCTATCGAAAAAAGAGATCAGATTAGTCTGGCATGACTTGTTTTTGGTAAATCCGTGTTGACTATTAGCAATGACCGCATTTGTTTCTAAGTGTTCGCAGACCACTTCCTTAATGATCTTTTCCAGAATTTTGCCTGGTATTGATGTGAGGCTGACCGGACGGTAATTGTTTGGGTCGTTCTTTTTTCCCTTCTTGAAGATAGGGACCACATTCGCCCTCCTCCAATCTGCTGGGACTTCTCCCGTTCTCCAAGAACTCTCGAAGATAATTGCCAGTGGTTCTGAAATAACTTCCGCTAGTTCCTTCAGTACTCTTGGATGTAGCTGATCTGGCCCTGGGGACTTGAATTCGTTTAGAGTGGCCAGGTGTTCCTGGACAACTTGTTTCCCTATTTGGGGTTGGATTTCCCCCAATCCTTCGTCCATTCCGTGTTGCTGAGGTTGAAGATGGCTTTCTTTTTCTGAGAAGACCGAGGCAAAGAAGGCATTAAGTAGTTCTGCCTTTTCCCTGTCCCCTGTCGCCATCACCCCATCTTCTCCTTGCAATGGCCCTATCGCCTCCTTTTTCTTCCTTTTTCTACCAACGTAAGCAAAAAAGCCTTTTTTGTTGTTTTTTATGTCCCTGGCAAGCCTGAGCTCATTTTGCGCTTTAGCCTTGCGAACCTTTTCCCTACAGGTGTTGGCTATACGTTTGAATTCTTCTTTGGTGATTTCTCCCCTTTTCCACTTCTTGTGCATGTCACTTTTGAGCTTTAGCTCAGTTAGAAGTTCTTTGGACATCCATTCTGGCTTCTTTGCACTTGTCTTATTTTTCTTCTTTGTTGGCACTGTTTGCATTTGCGCCTTGAGTATTTCACTTTTGAAAAACTCCCATCCATCCTTAACTCCCTTGTTTTTTAATATCGGCGTCCATGGAATGCCGCTCAGTAATTCCTTCATTTTTTGGAAGTCAGCTCTCTTAAAGTCCAGAATGCGTGTTTGACTTGTCTTAGTTTCAGCATTCCTTTGTATTGCAAACTGCAGGAGCACATGGTCACTTGCCCCTAAGGATCCAACCACTTCAACTGTATTGATCAGGTCTTCCACATTTGTTAAGATTAGATCAAGAGTTGCTGATCCCCTTGTTGCCTCTTCTACCTTCTGGACCATAAAATTATCTGCAAGGCAAGTGAGGAATTTGTTGGACTTTGTACTCTTGGCTGAGTTTGTTTTCCAGCAGATATCGGGATAATTGAAATCGCCCATGACTACTATATCTCTTCTTTGTGCCTGTTTGGTCAGCTGTTGACAGAAGGCTTCATCAAGTCCTTCATCCTGACTCGGAGGTCTGTAGTAGACACCCACGACAAGATCTTTTTGACTCCCGGTTCCCTTGATTCTTATCCAGATGCTTTCAAGCTGGTTTCCCGGATTACAGTCTTGCATTTCTTCTGCAACGTAACTGTTTTTGACATATAAAGCTACTCCCCCTCCTCTCCCCTTTGTTCTATTTCTGTGAAAGAGGTTATAGCCCTCAATGGTTAAATTTTGACCGGGTTGGCGAGCCCTTCTACGCCCGGTCGCTGGCTTCCCCCGCCGGCTTTGTTCCAGCCGCCTTGGCGGCCTCCGCCTCTGTGTTTAGATGCGTGGAACCCGCATCGTATAATGCCGTCGCCCAAGTGGCCGCAGGCCCATCTAGGAGACTGAAGATCCACGCCACCTTGTCATCTACTTGGGGAAACTCGGCTTGGCGGGCTTCTAAGTACGCCTGGCACTGGCGACGGAAGACATGAACCTTGGAGGCTTCTCCAGAAAACTTGGTTGGTAGCGCTAAGGCAGGGAGACAGGCTCCACGTTCCTTCAAGCCCCGTATTTCTCCCTCCTGCGTCCGGAGTGTGTCCCGGATCCGATTGAATGCATCTTGAGAAATGGTATAGCTGGGTGGTTGAGCTGGGGCGTCCGCTCCGGTTCCTGTAGACATTCTGGCCTTAGGTTGTTTGGTGCTTATTTGGCGGAGTCAAACTGTCAGAACCCTGGCTGCTGGGCACCAATAACCTTACACGGAGGCCAGTCTCTATCTAATATCTTTATTAAAGAAATATATAAAAGCAATAAAAACAAGTGAAGAATATAGTTCAGAAACAGACCTTTCAAAAGAGGTCAAATATAGTCCAAAAATGTATTGTCCAATAAATGATATTAGAGTTCAAAGTTTTAATCCACTTGACCGAAACACACACTCTTGCCAAGCAATAGTGTGGGGAAATGTCAGAGTCTTAGAAGTCCAATGAAGCTTGACAACAAGGCTGGAAATAAACTTGATTCTTGACTAGGTCCGTGACTAGAAACAAGGCAAAACGTGAAGCGTGGAACAGGGTCCGTGGTTAAACTGCAAGGCAAGGCAAGGCTCGAAAACTTGATCCGGGAAGCAAGGAACTGGGGTTACGAAGTCCACACACGATCTCTCTCCTGAAGCTGATCAATTGACTCCGCAAAGAATCTCTCGCGCCAAACCCCTATATTGGGTCTCATTTTCCCACCAACAATCTCTTTCCCTAGAGAACGAGAAGCGAAACCCACTCTGTCCAGATGCATTACTCCTTAGAATTTCCCAAGGGAAGCAGACCTAATCAGCCAGTTGTTTGGCAGCGATTCTTAAGCTTTTCCAATTAGCTTCTCTAACTCCTCTGTCTCTAGAATAAGATTCCTTCCTGGGAAATGGAGGGGAGTACTGCCCAAGGCCTGGTTTACTGAATTCTTGAGGGCAAACATCAACATCCGGCAGGTGAAGGGACTCCGGCTCTTGTTGAACCGGCGAAAACCCCATGTTTTCCTCTTCATCTGCCACGATAGTACCAGGAACAGGACTACAAGGCCCATGAGGCATCACAGGTGGTGTGTGCAAACAGTGGAAAATAAATGAACAGTGGAGCATTACACAAAACTATGCCTTAAAGCGATGCTGTCTTTCTGTGAACCACATCACCTCTTTTATATTTTACCTTGTGTTTTCTTTTGCAGTTCATGACATTTGTTTTGCAATTCACTCTCTCGTAACAAAGAAGTCTGAAGTTGCTCTCCTTCCTGTTTAGCTGCCTCTGACACCAATCTTAAACGTTGCACCTCCTCCTCAAGAATCAAATTTTCCCTCTGGCATTCACCTAGACTTTGGTTTGCACTGGACAGTTCTGAAGAAAAAAAAGAAATTGTTCTGAATATTCAAGCTACAATTGTAAACAGAGCCACAATAAAAAAAATGCTCACCTTATATGTGGTTTAAATAAATATACAAGAAGCGTTGATTTATTTTATAAATTCATTCTGCATTCCCTTCAGAGTTGCATAATGGCTCCACTTAATGAAATCAATCACGGTCCTTTACAGAGTATTAGCCAGACATTATTCTAAATCAAATTCACCAATTCTATATATGACATTGTATAGAGATTTTGTGGAGAAGACAGACCCCTCCAACCAACTCAAAATGCCAACTTCATAGTATGTTCTGAATCTTTTAACAGCAGTGAAGATAGCACGGGCTTCCCTTGTTTAGTGTGTTTTAGCAATTGAGAAAATTACAGTTCAGCTCTGGCTGGTACAATAAAAAGAATGGGTTGCTTACCTGTAACCATGCTTCTTCGAGTGGTCATCTGTGAAATTAGCACATATAGGTTTCATGCGCCTGCACAGTTAGTTTAGGAACTCTCTAGAAGCTCTACAAGATACATTTTGGTGAGTGTACCACCCACACTCCCCTGGGTAGTATATAGCCAGTGGGAGAGGCTCCAGCCTCAATTGGCCACAAGATAGCAGCCATGGATACTGAGGCAAGATGATAGCAGGGAGGATGGGGAGGGATGTGCAAATTTTACAAATGTGCACTCAAAGAAACATGGTTACAGGTAAATAACACATTCTTTTTCTTTGTGGTCTTTGTGAAATTGCACTAGCAAGCTACTGAGCTTGGAGGTGAGGTCATGTCATGGGGGGAAAGGGCACAGCTCTTCCAAAGGCAGCATCCCCCTAAGAGGAGGCATCCCGCTTTCAGTGGGGGATGCAACGGCACTCCTCAGAGAAAAGTTGCAGACGTAGTAACAGCTCTAAATGACACTTCATGTGATGCAGGAGGTCATGTTTCGTAAACTGGAAGGGAAGGCATATTGTGGCCATGATTCATAAAGATATGAGTTACCGAACGTATACGTGCATCTTGGCAGTAATTACGGAAGAATTTAGAAGATTTTGTATGTACACTTGTTCCATAGATGTAGAAAGCTAGAGTTCTCATCACATCTATCGAGTGCAGAGTTTCCTCCAGTGGAGTGGTTGGATTCTGGAAGAATACCAGCAGAGTGATATTTTGATATATGTGGAAAATATCAGTTCAAAGGACTACCTTTGCTTATAGAAACAGATGTAGGGGTTATCCACCTGTAAGCCAGACAGTTTGCTGACCTATCAGGCTAGGGTGACTGCAACCCTGGGCAGTTTTGTGGGAGAAGATGGTAAGTTCTGCTGAGACTAGTGGCTTAAAGTGGATTTTGGATAACCACTCTAAAACCAGCTGCAAGTTCCATGCAAGAGCTGGAAGGTATATATGTAGAGGGATATGCTAGTGACCCTGTAAAATAGTACAATAGGTCAGAAAGCAGGATAGGTATCCTTCGTTTAGCAATATGGTGGGATAGCCAATAGGAATTTTTAAAGATGGAATGGGAAGCCTACTGTTTCACAGATGTAAAGGGAAAACCAGGAACACTGTGTTGAGCATGGAATAGTGGAACGAGATTAGATGACTGGGAAATTAGATGAACGGTTCCATTTACATAAGCATATCACCACTTGGTGGATGCCCGTGGGCAACCTCCATGATCGACAAGGCTGGTGTGCAGAAGTAGTAAGTGGTTGTAAATCTGGGTGGCAAAAGTGACCCTCCTGAGACGTGAGGGGGTCTGGCCAATGATGCCAGAAGTTGCTCCTCGATGGCAGTAGAAGAGGCGCAAACCACCACCAGGAGATTAAGATGCAGTCTGCCCCATCCAGCATAACCTTTGCGGAGGATGCTGTGACAGCAGCCCGCGAAACCAATGGGAAGAAATTTAATTAAAAAACAGGATGAGAAAGATAAGGAAAAAAAAAATAATAGACATGGTATTAACAGCAGCTAGATTACTAATTGCAAAATATTGGAAAGGAGAAATGAAAATACAAATTAATGAATGGTATAAAGAAGTTTGGCAAATGGCACTGAGTGAAAAGCTAACATCAAATTTAAAAGTAAAGAAGGGATTATAGGAAAAAAATGATTTTGAAAGTATCTGGAGAAAATTTCTAGAAAAACTATTGGAAAAAGAAGATGGGAATTTACCTCCAAATGAAGAATTGAACTTTTGGTGGGACTACAGAAGAGATGGCTCTGGGGAAAGGGAGCACAGGGGTGAATGTAAATAAAAGAGGGGGAAATAGCTGTGGTATTTTCCCTAGGCACCTGGGCTGCTAGCCCCCTCCCCCCGGGACACATGAATGTCCAGAGGGTTTTCTTAACAGCTGGGGATTCCAAGGGTTAATGTGTTGGGTGTGCTGTTCCATTGGCCAAGTACCCCTAGTGTTTAGGTTGTTCATGTGTGCTACTCAGTTCCGTGGTGATGGATCTGCCGTCAGTGACAAGGAAGGGTGAGGATGTGGAAAACAGTATTACCCTGCGAGCATCGTACCACTTTGCCCACTGATGCGGGGCCTAGATGACCAACAATGAGGGAGTCAGGCAGACTCTCAGGCTGCATTTGATAGAATGCGCTCGAGAAGCAGCTCTGAAGAAGTGGCAGCGTGGGACTGAGTGCCGATGGTAGATACATGAAGCTACACAAATGCTCGCTGGATTAGTGATATCAGGGTCCTGAAGCGGTCTTTCAGGAGGCATGCCATTCCCTTATTGGGATGTAGTGGTGCTCACTGGGGCTAAATGGGCTTTTTCGTGGTTGACGGCGAGGTCCCAAGGTAAGCTGAACATCAGAATGTAGACGAGGATCAGAATTAGTGTAGGAATATACAGTAATGTTATGCTGGCAGTAGGCCGCCATCACAGATAGGCATTTTGAAGACATCTAGTGTGCAGTCGAGTGACCAAGAGTAAAACAGTAGGTATAGTAACTCATTTCCAAAACTGAGGAACCTGTAGTGCTGATTTCTATCTCAAATGTGGAAGCCACATCTTTCAGGTGAATCATTGTAAATCACACACTTGTCCCCAGGAGAGGTCATGTGGAGGAGAGAATAACCATTCAGGATCATTGAGTCTGATATCAGTGTGATCACCGCGAAGATCCAGGTTAGGTCATAAGCCATCATTTCTCCTTGGAGCTATGGAAAAAACGTTTTTAATTACGTTTTCAGACTTGACCAGATTTTGAACTCAGCTTCCTGAATATTCCTTGTCTTATTTATAACTATATATGGCAATCTCTGTTCCAACTGCAACTCAATTATTAATTTGTATAATATTTCTGCATGTGAAAAAGGCTTTCTATTTATACAAGGAAAAGGTTCCAAAATTCAGCCCCCTTTTGCTAAACGTGCATGTGCTATGTCAGTTGCTGTTGGAAAGCACATTAATTGTGACAAGTAAGGGCTGAAAGACTAAAATCAGAGGTAATTATATGTGTGGTCTGAATTGCCAAGAGCATAAATGGCAAAACACAATTTCAAAGTGGCACGGCATACAGAGGGGCATAACGCTCTTTGATTTCCTACCCTTCAATTTCCACTATCAAAGTTCAGCAATAAGAGGAGACATGCTTTAGAAACAGGGATCTTTTTTTTTACATAGAAAGAAAGGAGAACACATGTGCATATGCCTGAAGTAAGATATTCAGAACAATTCTACACCAGCTACTCAAAAAGACAGAAACAGTGTAATATTCAGCACGAGACATATATTTATTAAGACAGCTGCTCTCAACATTTAGAGAAACTGATTTACTAACAAGCCAAAGCAGCAGCATATCTAAATTAGGAGAGCAAAGGGTTTGGGGGTTTGCTACTGGTAGATTATTTTTTTAACATTTTTAACAATAACTTCACATGTTGGGCAATATATTTTAAACAGATTTTCCTGTAAACCACCTGATCTTGTGAGGGCTTTTGGCACTAGTCTGGTGTCAGAACAATTCCTTCACACTCCCACATCAATTTGTTGCTGTTGTTGTTAATCATTCAGTTTTTTAATGTAAAATGTTAGAGTGGATGTTAACATTTGTACAAGAATCTGATACCACCTCAGGCAGAATGTGGAAGCACAGCAGATAGCAATGGCAGCAGCATCTTGCCCATACATCTCGTGCTTGCCTTTTGCAAGTGAGAACACGCTGAGTTCGACCAGTCAAGGCCTTATCCGCCCCTTGAGGCATCTTTGGAGATTTTACATTCAGTGATCCTTCATCTATATGACTTAAAGGAAAGACTGACAATCTCCATTGTCAGTGACACAGAAAATTCCCCATGTTAGATTTTATTCAAACCATTTCATAGCATGACCCACAAAAAACAGTCACGAACTGCTATTGCATTCAGTTATTTCTGGTGGGCACAACTATGCAGAGTAAAATTGTGAACTTGGATTCTTAAGACCTGGGACCAAATCAATGCTTACATTTAAAATTCAAGGAAAGTCATCTTCCAAGGTCCAGTTCTCATTGGAATGTGTTTGGATTCTACCACTTTGAGAGGAGTTCAAAAGAAGCATTTCATCACACTCTTTCCCATTAATTGTGGTACATTCATGGCAGAGGTTTTCTGCATAGGAATTATGTAGCAGCTTATTTGCATTACTTACAAGATCATTATGAAAAGGAGAAAACAAATCAAATAGTGAAGAATAATGTATGAAAAAAAGTTATATTCTGATCATTTACCTTCCAATGCAGTAACATTCATGCTTTTTAGGTGTAAAAAAATATCCTCTTTTAGTGCAACCCATTGTCGAGAGAAGCCAAATATTTTTTCTTTAATACTGTTTATTTCTTCTCTGATAAAGGGAAGGAGGACAAAGGCTTTTCTTATGATAAACATACGTTGTTCCAATGCCTTTCTGCCAAAAAGGAAGAAAAACTAATTGATCATTGGTTTTCAAAACAAAGTAACACTTGAAACAATTACCATTGTAAAAACTACTGATACAAATCAAGAAGCGTAGCTAATATAGTTCTCCATGTTGTTTAGTGGCATCATTAATTAATTCCATGTTGAGTTTGCCATTACTTTGAATATGATTCAAATTTTAACTGGTCTTCATAAAACAACTGCAATTATATTTCCAATATGTCTGTTTATCCAACATCTTGGGAAATACATTTTTTGATCTTTCAATTCGGGTGGCTGGGGGGCATAATTGTATGAGCAAAATGCATATTCCACAAAAGGTTTATTTTTGATACCTTTTTAAATATCATGAATAAACCTTTGGAATGTCAACAACCAGCAAGTATTTTAATTTATCAGATGAAATTTTTATCATGAGAGATGTACTTTTAAATAATCTCCTCTCATGCAGACGGCCAAATCTTTACCTACAAAATATTTCTCCAAGTAAATTTAGATTAGTGCACAAACCTGGAAAACAGTGGTATTGGACCTTTCAATAGACACTCCGTCCTTTCCAATTCTAGTAATAAGATCAAGGCAGAGAGGGAGGTGGCAATACCACTGTGATCTGAAGGTGCCCATGTAGGAAAATAGAAGAAAGGCATACAAAATACCTGAAAGGCCAAACAAAGAAGCAAAAGTGAGAAAGCCACAGACTAAAACTGTACTGAGGATACTGGGCAGCAACAGCATGGATAATTATTTTTATATATGCTTTTAAGGTTTTTATAATATATTTTTATAATGTTATTAATGGATTTATATGTATTGTTTGCTTTTATGATTGCACTTTTGGGCATTAAATTTTGCCAATTTCGGTAAGCCGCCCTGAGTCCCCTCAGGTGAGAAGGGCAGGGTATAAATGTTGTAAATAAATAAATAAACTGAGATGTTAGGTATCGGAAGTAGAAAACAAGGCATGCTGAGAGTCTCCACTATTATATGACTCTGTGTGTGCTATATATGCTCATGTAAAAGTCAACCTCATACAAAAAGTTGCTGCAAGTCAAGAGCCTTTTGGGGATCAAAATTATGGATTTTGATATGACCCGTGGGTAAGTTTAAGGACATTTTGTGGAGAGGAGAAAGCACCAATACAGCCTCAGAAGGACAATTAACCCTGGACACCACCACCATTTCCCCACCCAGACATTGAAAAAGGCCAAAGCAGCACCACAGAGAGTAGATAGGTTTGGTGCTTCTTTTAGATTCACCTTTTACTTAGAGAAGAGGGTGTTTCCTGTTTGGATAAGAATTAAGGTATAGTACTTACATTGACCCATGGATAAGTTGACCCAGTTTTCTTGGTTCCATTTTTTTACTAAAATTTCTAGACTTATACATGAGTACATACAGTATCTGGCAGTTCCTTCCTCTGAAATATAGCCTACAGCATCTGATATTCACAATCTTCCATCTAAGTGCTAACCAGAGGTGACACTGTTTCCAAGATGGGACCTGGAAATGTCTAATATACAGACTGCTTTGAATGGCATTTCCCAAGCTGGTGATTTGTTGAAGTTTAAAACATATGAGGGCACCAGGTTGGAAACAAAGGTTCAGTTGCTTTTACAGGTAGAAATTACAAACAATAGTTTTCTGTTCAAATAAAAATAATTATTGTACAAATTACCGCAACAGTTCTGACTGCCTATGTGAAATTTCCTTTTCTTTCTGAAGGCCTCGCAACTGTTCACTTAGATTCTGTAGTGCAGCGTGCTTATTTTCAATCTCAAGAGATAAGCTTTTTATTCTAAAAAAAAGTAAACAAAGGATAATATTAGCAATTGCCTAAAAACAAATAACCCCATGCCTTAGGCTAATAGTGTTTTCTGTTAGAGAAGGAAACTCCCCAGTTTGGTGGGACAGCACTACATCAAAACAATAAAGTGAAATTCAGTAAGATTCTTCCCTTTCCACAAATTATTACTCACTTCCCTCTCTATTTGCACATAAAAGGTAAAGGTAAAGGTTTTCCCCTGACATTAAGTCCAGTCATGTCTTACTCTGACCCTATTTGCACAAATGAACACAGAACACAGAAAGTCCTAATCATAAGACCACAAGTACCTCCTCACTGCAAAACAAGCCCAAATAACAAGAATACAAACTATATGTATCTTAGCTATTAGTACTTACCTTACAATGAAGACTTTCATTTACTTTGTGTAATAAAGGGAGTTAAAGGTTTCCCCGACATTAAGTCTAGTCATGTCCGACTCTGGGGGTTGGTGCTCATTTCCATTTCTAAGCCGTAGACACCTCCATAATCAAGTGGCAGGCATGACTGCATGGAGAGCTGTTACCTTCCCGCCAGAGCGGTACCTATTGACTTACTCACATTCGCATATTTTCCTACTGCTAGGTTGAGAGAATCTGGGGCTAACAACGAGAGCTCATCCCGCTCCCTGGATTCGAACCGCCGACCTTTCGGTCAGTAAGTTCAGCAGCTCAGTGGTTTAACCCACTGCGCCATGTGTACAGACATGGAATTGTGTGCTCCCTCCCTGCATACTCTGAAGTAGTTCCAAATATAAAATCTTCTGCTACCATTTACACAATACTTCACAGGGGGGCATAATGGGGTGAATTTATTCATCTCATGTTTCTTTGGATTCATTCCTATATATTTTATATTTCAGAATTGTTTTAAAGATGTCAGTGTTTCATCAAAACCAATTTTACAGCTTTTCAAAATAAATCATTAGGAAAGTAAAATGAATAATCATCTCAGTAATCAATGGCTCAGACAACATTGCGTATCTTTAAATGGATAGATAGAAATATGAGAAGTCCTAGATACTACTAGCTACCAAAGATTTATCTCTCTTATATTGAAAGCCAAAAATCTTTTACTGCCTTTGTGGAAGAGAGCAAATTACACACCCAGTATCTGCAGTTTTTTTTCCTCAAGGAGCCTTGAGGGAAAAAGAAAAAAAAAGGGGGGGGGGAGTGGGAGAACACCACTTACATGAGGCCCCTGTAAAAAGCAGACGTTCTAGATGCTTCTGTGCCCATCTTCCATCCAGCCAATGGTTATGCACAGGCATGGGAAACAGGCCCCTAAAAGGCAAATATAAAGCAACCCCATTGGCTACCACCTCTATCCAACCCAGAAAGAATGAAAAAGTGTCGGGGGGTGGGGGGGTTGTCAACTACTTTGCTAAGTGTATTGACTGTCATTAATGTGTCTGGGATGTTTGCTTTTTATAGGGGTATTGTGTAAGCAGTGTCCTCTTCCACTTCGCTTTCCCCATCAAAGTTGCTTGAGAAAAAACTTATTTTACACATTCTTCATTAACAAGTGAAAATATTTGTGCCTTGGGTAATGTGTATGTATTTAACTATAATTGATTAAATACTTAAAAGCCAGATTATTAATCAACCACAGTTATTGAGATGATTATTCCCCAGTTTTGGAATACCTATATTACATAGTGAATGAGGAAAGACGGCTAGTCACACATCTCGCACACACTGAGCTAAAAGGATTTTCTTCTACTTGCTTAGGTTCAGGGTGAGCAACTAGAATCTGCTTTCTTCATTTAGTAACTCTGCTGGAGAGGGCACAGAAAGATATATGCTGTCTCTCTTCATGTTATGTATTCTATTCCTGTCAAAGAAGATACAGAAGGAGATTCACGCCTTTATATCAATCTCCTGGTGTGAGTTCTCTACCATCGGAACTTGACTTGATCACATAAAGGAGGCAACAACCTTTGGTGATGATTACTATTAAACAACAGAATGTGCATCTCACTATCGATTTGCCTCCTCCGAACAATTAACCTCTCCCATTATTAATGAGCAAAACCAATCAACAGCTCGCAATGCCGCAACATTCCCATCACCCACCTTGTCTGATGAGTCTGTTCTGCTTCTGTGCCGGCATGTTGGCAGTAAAGTGATATCACAAACTAAATTCTTCTTTTCTCCCACACTCCCTATTCCCCCTCACTATTCCCAAGCTACTTGCCTATTTGTTCATTTAGAATATTAGTTATACTTGTATCTTTTTCTGTTATTCATTGTTGGAACTACAAAATTGCTTAAAAAAATTATGAAGCAGCAGAAGTGTAGGAAGACAGAGTTATAAGGGTATATGGAAGTACGATTGCAGACCATGGACTGTCAAATCAGTGCAATTGTACAAATGATGACAGATGCAAAACTAAAGGTGTGTTCATCCCAGTATGCATTCACTATCTATCATAGCATGACTGCCGTGGAATAGTCGGCCTTGTGTGACAAAGCCCACAGTTCTTACCAATTGCTCTCTGTCTGTCTCTCCTCCAAAAAGGAATGGCAAAATAGATCACCTCAGTTGAGTCCCCTTGAGATTAGGAATTGCTACCTTCTCTGGTCCATCTGGAAGGCAGTTATGCTCTGATATTTTTATCCTTTAAACATATTAAAATTGGTAGTAGATTGAGCAAAAACACAAACTTTATAACTTCTTCAACTCAACTGGAATGTTGAGTTTCCAATGAGTCCCTGTGTAACTGACTCATCCCATTTTTGTCAGTGTCAATTTACTTCATGAGTCTAGGAATGCAAACTTGACATGAAGTCCTACATGTATCATTGTTCCGTCCCCCAGGACGATGGTTTGCCTTACCTATTGGTCGTTTGTTTGTTTTCCCTCCTTTACATTTTGTTTGAGCCTCTGGCTGCAAAAGCCTAGGAAAAGTGGCTTGGAATCTGCAAGAGCTGGCTGCAGTTTTCTTTGCAGTGATTGGTCAAAGAGTGCAACATCTTAGGACCGCCCTTTTTACCAGGGTCTAGTCTCCATTTTAGAGTTTCATTCTGGCTATAGTCTTCCAACGTGCTGGAGCTGTGCAAAGCTAACTGGGACAAATCATCCTCAAAACCAGGCCAATCTAAGCCTATCCAAATTAGATAAGTATTGAATTATATTGATCTGGAATAGGAAATCTAGTTAGAGGAGCAGAGTTATTCCATCGCTTCTAGAACTAATCTTTGCTGTAAAGATAGGGAAGGAAAGAGTTTCTCCTTCTAATATAGGCAGCGTGATTAGGGTATAGTGGTTTTGTAATCACCTTTGCCTTCTGGAACCAGGGATAATTCTGTGACTAAAACCTATAGAAATTTGTTTCATTTTCTGCAACTTTAAGATCTGTGCCAGGTTTACAACCTTGTATGAATAAACATCCTTTTTTGAAGTTATCCAGACTCAGTCGTTCAATATCTATAGGACAGCTTATAGGGATTTGCAGTTCGCCCGGATAAAGGACAGCACGTTTCAGTTTTATAGTTTTTTATTGTCCGGCGGACGGCACAGTTTTGAGGGAGATCAGCGGTTTTTCCGCTTGAGCTAGCTTGCACGGCTTTATAGTTTTTTATAGTTTAGGAAGTTTTAGTATAGGCTGCGGCTTTTCCGCCTGAGCTCAGTCTGCATACCTAAAGACTCTACCAGCGTCTGAGGCAGTGGAGCCCGCTCTCAGACCCGAAGGAGTCAAATAGTGGGGCTCTATTTCCTTGCTATTTGGCTCGCGTGTGCGCACGTGGCCCAGTGGCTTTCTGGGTTTGCACAGGCTGTGCAGTTCCCAGCAACGTCCAGGGCTCCCTCGGCGGTAGACCTCGAGCCGCGGAGCACCAGCGACAGTTCTTTGGCTGGCTCTGAGGCGTGGAGCCCACCAGAACCAGGCTAGAACCTGGACAGGCCTGGCAACGCTGCTGCGAGTTCGGCCGGAGCACTCAACCGGCTTTGACAGCCTCTTCATCAGGAGTTCGGCCGGAGCACTCGGCCGGCTTTGACCTGCCTCATGGTCCGGCGGTGGTGACCTGCCTCATCGTCCTGCGGTGGTGACCTGCCTCATTGACCTGCGGCGGTGACCTGCCTCATCGTCCTGCGGTGGTGACCTGCCTCATCGTCCTGCGGTGGTGACCTGCCTCATCGTCCTGCGGTGGTGACCTGCTTCATCGACCTGCGGTGGTGACCTCCCTTCACAGCGGGGAGGAGGCGTCTCTTCTCTCCTCCTTTCCAAAGCCAGCCTCGGTGCTCCTTCGGCGGCAGGCCTCGAGCCGCAGAGCACGAGGTGCTCGAAAATTTGGCGAAGTCGCCATTTTGGCAGTTTACGTCACTCGGGCAAGGGAGGTATCAAGTGGCAAGTTGCTGTCAGTTGGCATTTTGCAACTTGCCCACCAAAATCTGGCGCCAAAGGTCACAATCTTTGTAAAGTATAGTTACTTAGTGATATATATTGCTATGGTTAAGTGCTGTGAATTGTATTATATATTGAATTTGCTTTTATTGTAAATTTACTTGCAGGTATATTGCATTTGCCTTTGTTGTAAATTTACTTGCTATTAAGAATACATAATGTCTATGCAATTTCAAGATGATACAGATGGTATACCTCCTTCTGAGGCTGAAAGTAGGAATGAAAGGCCCCAAAGGATAAAGCACCCTTCAGCCAAGATGCTAGCCCATCTAATAGATGAAAAGGAGCTCCTCCATGTGAGGTTAGGTTCGGCATGGGAGCGAATTGTAACATTAATGGACAGAATAGAGAGCTTGGGTATCACAAGGGTGCCAGCCATATTACAGACAGACCTCGAAGAAGCCTTCGGTCTTTGGAGGGGTTTAGTGTCTAAGATAGTCCAGGTCCTCGAGCGCATTAACGCCAAGGATTCAGAGTTAGAAATAGGGAGTGTTTTAGCTGACACTAATGAGAAAGAAAATAGGGTGAGGGCAATCCTAGCTTCCTTATGCAGCCATGAGACCAATCTTTTGAAATCACCTGCTGTGGCACTTAGTCTTAAGTCCAACCGCTCTAGCCAGGTATCTAAACTAAGGGAGCGTGCATCGTCTAAACACAGCCACTCTAGCAAGTCTTCTGCTGCTGGGAGTGCCATCTCTTCCCTAGCTGCCTTGCACATTAAGGAGGCTGCACGTCTGGAGCTAAAGAGCAAGGTAGCGGGGGCGGAGGCTGATGCTAAGGCAGCTGATCTCACCCTTCCCTTTAAAGAAGAAGAGCAACGACTGCAAATAGAACAGGCCCGTAGACAAAGCGAAATGCAAATGGAACAGGCCCGTAGACAAAGCGAAATGCAAATGGAACAGGCCCGTAGACAAAGCGAAATGCAAATAGAACAGGCTCGTATAGAGATGCTTAGAATAAAGATGGATGCCGCAGCCAAAAGGGTAAGGGCTGAGACTTTGGCCAAGGCCCTAATTGAGCCACTCACAGAAGAAAATGTAAGCCAGTTACCAATACAGGACCCTTCTGCCAAAGTGTTTGCGCACCTTGGCAGCATGTACAGCCAGTTTTCGGATGAGGAACAGGGAGACTTCTCTCCTTACCCAGAGCAGGGCCCCAAAGTCACTTTTGAGTTTCCTGCAGAGCAGAGCGTCATAGCGGGGAGCTCACCCTTGCTCGAGCTACCTGTGCCTCCTGCTAAAACCCTAGGTCAGTCAATCAGGGCCCCAAGGCCGAGCGCTAGTTGGCCCCTACAGACAGCTGCACAGGGAACCATCGATTCGTCAGTGGTCGATGTCATCCCTCCAAGAGGCCAAAGGTTGACGCAAGGTACACGGTGGGAGTCCACTCCACAACAGCAAACTCCTCAATTGTTCCCTTCGACGCCAGAGTCCCAGCTTGTCTCCATCATCAGAAGTCCCAGAAGAGATCTTAAGGACAAGGGTGTCGAAAAGTTTTCGGACAAGCCTGAGGAATTTCTTCTCTGGAAGACCACCTTCCAGAGAGCAATCAGAGACTTAAAGTTATTGCCTGAGGAAGAACTGACTCTTCTGGCTGCATGGTTGGGCCCAGCCTCATCCTCACAAGTTAAGAAGATCTACGCAGCCCACGTAGCCGATCCCGACAAAGCCCTGGAAAAGGCCTGGGCCAGGTTGCAGCAGAGGTATGGGGCCAGTACAGAGATTGAAGCATCTCTTATGGACAAGCTCCAAAGGTTCCCAGCTTTAAAACTCAAAGACTTCAAACTCTTGTGGGACCTCAGCGATCTCCTTGCGGAATTAGAGTCGGCCAAGGAGAATCCAGAACTGCCCGGTTTGAAGTGCCTCGATCAGCACCTGTCCCAGAGGCAGATCTTGACCAAGCTGCCCTTCACTTTGCAAGAACGCTGGGGACAGGAGGTCTTCAACTACAAGGAGGCCCACTCCCAGGCATACCCTCCATTTTCTCATTTGGTCCAGTTCATCACCAGGGCAGCCAGAGAAAGGAATGATCCACAGACGGGCCTCCCCACCTTATACCAAGGGACCCAGCCAGAGAAGGCACCTGAAGTGGACAAGAAACCACCTAGAGAGGCCAATAGACCTGTCAGCGTAAAGGCAGTCGAAACTCAACACAAGACTGACGAACCCAGGTCGGAGGTAAAAGAGTTGCTTTGCCCTATTCACCAAAAGCCTCACAGCTTGGCCAACTGCAGGGAGTTTAGTAGAAAGACATACAAAGAAAGGCAACAGCTAGTTCAAAAGCAGGGAATCTGCTTTAGATGCTGTGGAGCAACTCCACACTTTGCATCCAACTGCAAAGAAAACATCAAGTGTGAGAAATGCAACAGCCTCAAGCATTGCACCGCAATGCACAACTCCAATATCATCTCCCACCCCAAAGAGAACGCTTCACCAAAAGAAAAGTCAGCAGTCGAAGACACCGACAAGCCAGCCGTACCAGAGATGCAGGTGGAGGTTTCAGCAGTCGCCTGCACAGAACTATGCTCTGACTCGCACCAGTACAGAGTTTGTCATCCTATCTGCCTAGCGGATGTATATCCAGCCAAGAGCCCTTGGCTTAGAAAGAGACTCTATGTGGCCCTGGATTCACAGAGCGACGCCTCCCTGGCTACTCCAGAGTTCTTCCGCATGTTTGACCTTAAAACCAAGATGGTCGACTACACTATGACTACGTGTGCAGGAAAAAAGAAGTTGCAGGGTCGCATAGCATCTGGCTTTGTTGTCTCCTCTTGCGACCAGAAGAGACAGTTCAAGTTGCCAGACCTGATTGAGTGTTCCTCCATCCCTCGGAACAAAAAACAAATTGTAACTAGAGAAGTTGTGGAGGCTCATCCACATTTGCGACGGTTAAAGAATGCTATACCAGCCTTTCGGCCAGATGTGGACATTGCCCTTTTGCTTGGCTCGGACTGCCCGAGCTTGTTCTGTGTGAACGACCAAGTTAAAGGACCTCCAGGTGCACCTATCGCACAACAATTGCCATTAGGCTGGACAGTCATAGGCCCAGTGTGCATAAACAAGATGCATCCACCATCGTCGTTGGACTCCAATCAAGCACAGGTGCTTAAAGGTGGACGTCCTACACTTGTGCGCAGTTGCCTAAGTCACATCTCAGTCTACTGCCAAGCAATAACTCCAGAGTATTCCTCCATCTTCAAAGTCTCTGAGAGAGACGAAGCCACAGCGCTCTCGAAAGATGAGCAAAGGTTTTCGGACATTATGAATGCTCAAGTCTCACGAAGTGCAGAGGTGAAAGTTTGCAAGATGACCACAGAAATCAAGATGGGCCAAAGATCTTGCCTGGAACCACACCGTTTTGAACGTTTTTCGGAGTGGCACAGTCTTCTTAGAGCAGTAGCTAGGCTTATACATCGTTTAGCTTGCAAAGATAGTGAGCCTTTACAGGTCCAGGATATGATAAAGGCTAAGAGCGTCATATTCAAGTCAGTACAGAGATCTGCTTTCAAGCAGGAAATAGCTAGGCTAGAGCAAGGGCTCAACATCCCTAATCAAAGTCTTCTAAATGAGTTAAACCCATTTCTAGACAAGGAGGGTATTTTGAGAGTTGGAGGAAGGTTAGCCAAAGCTAAACTCAAAGTGTGTATAAAGAACCCTATCATTGTACCCCCCAATAGCCATATTGCTTTGTTGTTGGTTCGTCACTACCATGAGAAAATCCATCATCAAGGTAGAACTCTGACTGAGGCGACCCTTAGAAATGAAGGCCTGTGGGTGGTAAATGCTAAAAGTTTGGTCAGCAGTGTTATTTTTAAGTGTGTCAAATGTCGGCGACTCAGACGTAACTGTCAGAGTCAGCTGATGGCTGAGTTACCTCAGGACAGGACTTTGACAGACCCCCCCTTTTCCCATGTGGGAATCGATGTGTTTGGTCCTTGGGAGGTTGTCACTAGGAAAACCAGGGGTGGTGTTGTAAATAACAAAAGATGTGCGGTTTTGTTTACTTGTTTGTCAGTACGAGCTGTCCATATAGAGGTTGCAGAGGGAATGGACACTTCATCATTCATAAACGCATTGAAAAGGTTCATAGCCCTCAGAGGGCCAATTAAGTCAATTTGGTCGGACTGTGGCACCAATTTTGCATGTGCAGACCTTAGCCAACCACTTCTGGAAGAGGTGGAAGGCCGAATACTTAAGCCAGCTTCCAACCAGAAGACTCTGGCAAACCCCAAAGGACAATGCCAAGGTGGGAAACCTTGTGTTGCCAAAGGACAAAGACTTGCCCCGCTATGCCTGGCCTATGGGCATTATACTAAAGACCTTTCCTTGCCCTGACGGTAAGGTTAGAAAAGTTCAAGTAAAGACTCATAGTAAGGACAAAATGTCTGTCCTGGACAGACCAATTAGTGACCTCGTGTTGCTTATTGGAGATGTTTAAAGTTTTATACTGTTTTATTGTTGTGTATACAAAGGTGTTTGTATGTTTTTGATTGGTAAATTCCCACATCCTGGGAATTTAGCGGGGAGTGTTCCGTCCCCCAGGACGATGGTTTGCCTTACCTATTGGTCGTTTGTTTGTTTTCCCTCCTTTACATTTTGTTTGAGCCTCTGGCTACAAAAGCCTAGGAAAAGTGGCTTGGAATCTGCAAGAGCTGGCTGCAGTTTTCTTTGCAGTGATTGGTCAAAGAGTGCAACATCTTAGGACCGCCCTTTTTACCAGGGTCTAGTCTCCATTTTAGAGTTTCATTCTGGCTATAGTCTTCCAACGTGCTGGAGCTGTGCAAAGCTAACTGGGACAAATCATCCTCAAAACCAGGCCAATCTAAGCCTATCCAAATTAGATAAGTATTGAATTATATTGATCTGGAATAGGAAATCTAGTTAGAGGAGCAGAGTTATTCCATCACTTCTAGAACTAATCTTTGCTGTAAAGATAGGGAAGGAAAGAGTTTCTCCTTCTAATATAGGCAGCGTGATTAGGGTATAGTGGTTTTGTAATCACCTTTGCCTTCTGGAACCAGGGATAATTCTGTGACTAAAACCTATAGAAATTTGTTTCATTTTCTGCAACTTTAAGATCTGTGCCAGGTTTACAACCTTGTATGAACAAACATCCTTTTTTGAAGTTATCCAGACTCAGTCGTTCAATATCTATAGGACAGCTTATAGGGATTTGCAGTTCGCCCGGATAAAGGACAGCACGTTTCAGTTTTATAGTTTTTTATTGTCCGGCGGACGGCACAATCATCATTAAACAGGAAATTTTATTAGCTAAAACAAGATACTAATAATAATAATAATAATAATAATAATAATAATAATAATTTATAACCCATCCTATCTCCCCTGGGGGACTCGTATCTTATTACATAATGCTTTTCTCGCCTCTTATTTTCTGAAGGTTATAACCACTCATTAGTAACATTCCTAACCACACTTAAATTTGAGATCTTTTAATTAATTAATCAATTCAGATGAGAGGAACAAGTATCCATACAGGCATAACATCATCTTCTATAGGAGTTTGAAGTATAAAACCTCATCCTTGTTGTATATTTCATCTAATGAGATCAGATCTTTCACTGGCCATTAATTTAGACCATCAGAACTTTCTAAGTGGTTGTCCAAAATAAGTTCCATGAAAATTAGATTCCAGATCTGAAACAGCTTCAGAAATCTTATTTAACCATAATATGTATTACATTATTTGTAATATATTGATATAAATCAGGATTATATATGGTGCAATATCAAAAGCAGTGTGGTTCTTGATATTAGATGTTGGAAAACTGCACTCCAGTTCTGCAGGTAGCTGGAGGGCTTTCCATAGGCAACTACCTGGCCACTGTGTGAACTGAATACTGGCTTAGACAGACCTTTACTTTAATCCAACTTGACTCTTGTGTTCTAGCCAGCCATGATATGGCTCTTTTCACAGATAGTTCAATCTATTCTCTTTCCAAATGCCATCCCTGCAGTTTTCCCAAATGCTATTAATCTGACATGCCTACCAAGCATGCTTAGTATTCACTGGGTTATGTATGTGCATAGAGGAAGAGAATTATAAATAAATAAAAAACATTTTATTCTTCTGAAAATCTCCAGCTTAACTTCTGTAGGGTTTGGGTTTTCTGATTATAAAGGAATAGCAGGAGGTGACAAATATGTCATAGTTTTGGGATTATCTGAAATCACAGTTACATTTATTTATGATTATTTATGGAAAACTGGTACTACCACTATCCCTCAGCAGTACAGTACAGTGTTTGATCAGGGGTGGTGTGTTACCCTAAAATGTCAGTAAGAGATATGGATGACAATCTGTGTGACTTTCTCAGAGATTTTAAAAAACATAGACTACCACACTATGTTACAGACTATACTGAAAATATATGCATTTTTGCTTTGCAGATCTGGCTGTAGTGAAGGTATTATTTTAAAACATCAGTAAGCTGATCTTCTTAATTAGCTTCTGTGCACTGACAACCTGGAAATCCTAATCACATCATTTTTGCAACTTTCATTATTCTTTCTTTTATGAATTTATACTGGCACTTCAGGTTTATAGCATTAGATTATATTATCACCAGATTTGAAATGTCTACTGGGATCTGTTTTTTGTACCTCTGTTTATGACTCTTCCCTTGAGTGCTGCTATGTCCAGGTTAGACAGGCCGTTAAAAATGAATGTATTATCTGTTCTCCCCAGTTAAAGCTGATATTTGCAATTAAATGCAACGATTCAATCTAGAATGCTATTGTAGACCAAGGCGTAGCTCTAATGTTTCTAATATTGTACCTCTTCTCCAAAGTTCAGGATAGTATTTACAATAACCTGGACAATTTAGGCTCAAGCATTATTTAGTTTATGGTGTCTCAACAAAGGACTACACTGTCCTTTGCCAGCTCAGTGACTGTTGATTCTAATCCATTGGTCATTATACTATTTATTGCAGAGAGACATACACACAAATCAAGATAGCTTCCTGAGTTCTCTTTGAGATGGTGGCTACAGAGATTATTGTGATAAATGTCTGTGCTTCCGAATTTGCCAGGACATTGTTCAAAAAGTTTTGCTGCTGACACTTATCTGTCCCAGTGAACAAGAATAAGGTTTTTCTTTTCCCACAGATTGCCTGAAATGAGCTAGTGCTCTTCACAATGTATCAGTAAGTATATCCTGTTCAAAAGATCTGTTAACTTTTATCTTTGAGTACTTTATTCTTTTTATGCATTGTGGTTTGACCTTCCACTATCTGCATTTAAAACTGAAAGATGAATTATTATATAAACTTAATTTAGCATGAAAAATATATCCATTTGGCACACCAAATAGCTGTCATGTTTAACATCATGCACAATGGTATTATGTCAACCATAAGACATGATACAATCTTATTTTACAAAAAAGCAATTTCTTCAAAGTGACGAGGAGCACCCTACTGATCGCACTATGGTTTGGTGGGGCTTATTTGATCATAGTGTCGAAATTTTCTATGTTATGTTTCTCACTGTTGAATAATCCCCTCAGTGATATGAGTTGAGCTTCCAAAATGGGCGTTGGCATAATCAATTAAAGAAAGAGTCATTCATTTACTCAGGCAGTTCCCCAATTCTTTAACACTATATTACCACTTCCTACAGATAATTATAACCGGGACTTTGACACAAGAGTTGTAATGGTACTAGCTATTATTACAACTGCTAATATGAGTGCACCTACACTACAGAATTAATGCAGTTTGACACCACTAACTGCCATGGCTCAATGCAATGGAATCATGGGATTTGTAGTTTTACAAGGCTTTTAGCCTTCTCTGGCAAAAAGTGTTGAGAGCTCACCAAACAACAACTCCCATGACTCTATACCATTGAGCCATGGCAGTTAAAATGGTGACAAATTGCACTGATTCTACCAAGTAGATGCATACTACATGAAACTTCTTAATACAGATTCTTTAGAATACAACAATAACATCACATCTCTATGCTCAAAGAGATCTGGTAAAGAGAAGGAAATACTTCTAAAAGGGTTTTGCACTTTCTGTATTTTAATGTAACCTTGTTTATGTGCTGAATATCTATAGTCATTTATATTTTGGGGTGTTGTGTGGTTTCCAGGCTGTGTGGCTGTGTTATAGCAGCATTTTCTCCTGACGTTTCGCCTGCATCTGTGGCTGGCATCTTCAGAGTTGATGTTATCACCTACAAATCTCTACATAGTTTGGGTCCAAACTATCTTCGAGACCGCATCTCCTTCTATCAAAGATCTGCCTGGGAGGCCCTCCTCTCGGTCACACCGTCTCATGTGCAGTTGATGAGAACAAGAGAGAGGGCCTTCTTGGTGGTGGCCCCCTGGCCTTGGAAATTAGATTAGCCCTCACACTCCAATGTTTTCGAACAAACTTGAAATCATGGCTCTTTAAACAGGCCTTTGAACTTGATTAGAACTTCAAATGTTAAAATTTAGGGATTCTTCTCACTGTAGCACTTTAAGTGACTAATATCGAATACTGCCTATTTTATATCTGCAGTAATTGCCGCATTTTAGTGAATCTTTTAAATCAGCAGGAGTTTTAAATGATCTATATATATAAATGAGTAATGGCATCACAGCAACCCACAAAACAACAAAACTACAGGCCCCCCAACTTCGAAATTTGACAACACAACCCATCATCCACGCCTCTAGGTTGATACAACAAAAAGAAAAGAAAAATAAAGTCCTAATTAGAGAGAGAGCAATAATTGTTTTTATCCAACTGCTGCCAGTTTAGAGGGCTAATCTCTGCCCACTTGGTCTCCTAGCCACCAAGGGACAGCCAGGGTTGAGTTAGGGGACAGGCAGATTTAGGCCTCACTTAGGCTTCTTCCAGAGATTATCTAATTTGCACTGGATTATATGGCAGTGTAGACTCAAGGCCCTTCTACACAGCTATATAACTCATTTATAATCTTATATTATCTGCTTTGCACTGGATTATCTTGACTCACACTACCATATAATCCACTTCAGTGTACATTTTATACAGCTGTGAAGAAGGGGCCTCATATAATCCAGTTCTAAGCAGATAATATCAGATTATAAATATACAGTAGACTCTCACTTATCCAACATAAACAGGCCGGCAGTATAAGTGAATATGTTGGATAATAAGAAGGGATTCAGGAAAAGCTGATTAAACATCAAATTAGGTAATCGTTATACAAATTAAGCACCAAAACATCATGTTATACAACAAATTTGACAGAAAAAGTAGTTTCATGCGCAGTAATGCTATGTAGTAATTACAGTAGAGTCTCATTTATCCAACACTCGCTTATCCAACGTTCTGGATTATCCAAAGCATTTTTGTAGTCAATGTTTTCAATATATTGTGATATTTTGGTGCTCATAAATACATAAATACAGTAATTACTACATAGCATATACATATTCACTTATCCAACGTTCTGCTTCCCCGTTTATGTTGGATAAGTGAGTACTATTATTATTATGATTATGATTATTATTATTATTATTATTGTGTTGTGGTCAACTGTGAAAATGAATACAATCTGGCTCCAAGTATTCAAAAACACTAAAATCAGAATATATAAAAATAAATGTGGTATAATAAAACAGAACAATACAATCTCTAAAATCAGAACACTAAATAAAGAACAACACTCTGAAAACAGGGGAATTCCACACAGGAAATAATCAGGGCCAGCTAACACCTCCCAACAAAGTATTCCCATCATCAAAGTCTGGCAAATCCTCTGTTTTCTCAGGGCCACAGACAGTAGAAGCACATAAAATCTCGCAAACAACACCACTCTGAAAACAAGGGAATTCCAGACAGGAAATAATCAGGGCCAGCTAACACTTCCCAACAAAAAATTCACTCACAGAGGAAACAGCCAGGCTTTAAAGCTGCAAGGCCATTACATCCTAATCATTTTCCCTAATTGCAGCATTCATACTTGCCTCCAACAGACAAAAAAAACAATCAGAAATATTGTATATTCACAACCTTTAGGAAATAATATCCCCTGATGGCACAGCGTGTTAAAGCGCTGAGCTGCTGAACTTCTGGACCGAAAAGCTACAGGTTTGAACTGGAGCGGAGAGAGCCCCCACTGTTAGCCCCAGCTTCTGCCAACCCAGAAGTTCAAAAACATGCAAATGTGAGTGCATCAATAGGTACTACACTGGCGGGAAGGTAACGCTGCTCCATGCAGTCATCCCACATGACCTTGGAGGAGTCTATGGACAACGCTGGCTCTTCAGCTTAGAAATGGAGATGACCACCAACCCTCAGAGTAAGACATGACTGGACTTAACGTCAGGGAAAAACTTTGACCCTTTACCTTAACTACCACCAATTCCTCAATACTTTATTTCCCATACCACCATACTTCGCCACAGCAACGCGTGGCCGGGCACAGCTAGTGTCTTATATATGTGTGCTTATGTAAAACTACACTGTGATTGTGATTGTTTTATATGTTCATGTATTTTATTGTCTTTGTGTATTTTCTTGCACTTATAGTGCTTTTGTAAGCTGCCCCAAGTCCCTTTTGGGAGATGTGGCAGGATATAAAAAGTATTATTATTATTATTATTATTATTATTATTATTATTATTATTACCCTCTGAGGCTTCACAGGCCTCAACACTACTACAGCACACAGTCTCTCTCTCTCAAATGTCAGGATGCCATACCAGGAGCTTGCCCTGGTATATATAGACCAGCCTGGCAAAAAGACATGTGATCTGCTTTCTAGCTCTGATTGGCTCAGGCAAGACTAAGGGGGAATTCCCCTCTCCGTGTGCATGAGCACGGCTGCTACTACCATGGTGCAGCCGATTTCAGGCACCACGTAGTCTGTTTCAGTCAAGCCCCATCGCCCACCCCATTTCCAGATATTTGGTTTTCAGAACTGCCAGAATTCCTGGATCCTGTTTTGAAAAATGGTACCAAGTACACCCTTAACACCAAACACTTTTCCAGATGTTTACTCAATCACCAACCCTATACTTTTTCACCTTTTCCCCTCCGAGTTTTGGTTCTGCCTTGATTTTTAGACAATGGAGCCCTTGACTGAACATTTACCAGATTTCACTTTTACTTCTTAAATGTGGTTTTTGCTGTTTCCAGATTGATCTGGATTAGAATTACATTAGCAATATCAATGAAAGAAAAAACAAAGGTAAGAAATCAGAAAATAAAATGGTCAGCAAACCATAATAGGAAATTGTTTAGGAGCAGATCTAATGACTGGTAGTCATAGACAGCATCAGTACTCGTTCCGCTATAGATTTAAAAAGCTTTCTAATCTAATAAACAAATTCTAGGGAATCATCCACAATCATGTCCAAATTAACAATTATGTTTCATGGAAAGCGCTGAGCTGCTGAACTTGCAGACCAAAAGGTCCCAGGTTCAAATCCCAGGAGCGGAATGAGTGCCCGCTGTTAGCCCCAGCTCCTGCCAACCTAGCAGTTCGAAAACATGCCAATGTGAGTAGATAAATAGGTACCGCTCCAGCGGGAAGGTTATGGCGCTCCATGCAGTCATGCCGGCCACATGACCTTGGAGGTGTCTACAGATAACGCCGGCTCTTCGGCTTAGAAATGGAGATGAGCACCAACCCCCAGAGTCGGTCACGACTGGACTTAACGTCAGGGGAAAACCTTTACCTTTTATCTATACAAGGAGCACTTTGAACACTTAGGAGTGTAAAATGCTGCAGAGATATGATTATTAATGTGAATGTTTAAGCTGTACGGTCAGCCAAAGTACAAAAATCACTTTTTTAAAGCTCTGACTAAACCATGGCTAAATATTGTAAGAAAATGTTTAAAAGCACTTCACTGACTAATGCAGGAAGGTACAAGGACTATCTAGCACAACCTTCTACCATACAAGAATATACTGCTAAATCACTCCTCAAAGATGCCAATTTAATCACTATGAAGGAGAGTCCACCAAACTCTAAGGCAGTCAACCCCACTGTCAAACAGTTCTTGTAATCAGGAAATTATTTCTAATCATTAAGTAGAATCTCTTTTCCTGCAATCTGAATAATTTCTCCATTCTCAACATGGCATTCCTTCAATTGTAATGTAAAAGGTGGAGTAAACATTTGCATCACAAATGGAGGAAGAGAAAGCTCTTTCTTTCCTAAAATGACTCCTGATTTATAAACAATAAATCAGGGAATAAATAACAGTTGCACCATAGTCATGATTAAGAGCAAATTAAGAGCCAATTTCCCATACTATACTCAGAATGGGAAAGTCATAGTCTCACAATCCTCTGCACACAAAGACAATCATTAAGGTACTTAAACTATTAGTATTTCAGTTTTACTCCTCCTACAGTAGATTTTAAAATCACTTTCCATCCTCACATACCCCATGCAATTGCTAATATACAAATGAAGCAGCAAAAACTGGCCTTTGAAAAAGATTTCAAACTGTGGCTTAATTAATATGAAATCACCTAGAAAACACCAGTGTATATAACGCAAGTTGAGTTTGGCAAGACAAACAAAGCTTTCTCCTGCAATATATTAATGAGTGTGTTACTATGGATGAATAATGTCTTCTCACCTTTCTGTTTTTGATTTGCTAGCTGCTGTGCACTGCTCAAAGTCTTGACTTAGGCACTGTAGTTTTTCTTGAAGTATTTTCTCCCGTTCAACATTTCTTTCATAAAATTTAACTTTCTCTTCCATCACTTTTAATTTTTCTTCAAGGAGCTTAAACTCATGAAGGATCAAATAACTGATTCCACAGTATTTACACACTGTCTGATCCCGGGACATCTAAAAATAACAAATATAAGAGTATAAAATATGGTGAGCATTGCTTATATTGTAAGCAATATGTGTACTAAACACACAGGAAACAAAAAACTGTTTTATATCAAGTCAGATTTTTAAGCCATCTAGCGAAGTACTGTCCACTTTAACAGGCCGTAACTCTCAAGAGCAAATGGGGATATCCAGTCCTCTCTGGAAGTTGCTGCACTCTAATGTCTGAAGGGCCAGATCTGCCATCACTGTTCTAGGGTCTTAGACAAAAGTTTTTCCACACGCTGAATGGAGATGCATGCAAAGAATAAGGTCCGTCACTGAACTACAGTCTTCTTTGAATGATTACACTGGCCTCATTTTTTTTAAAAACAAAGAAATCATCAATATTTGTTTCATCAGCACGAGCATACTGCTGTAGTAGTCAATCTGAAAAGAAAAAGATTGCAGTCAGAGACAGAAGCTTGCTACTTATGAGCAAGAAGAATTCTGATAAGTATGTGCATGGAAATCTCTTTCACGCAATAGGTTTTTTCTCCTTTTCTACTAGCTGTAGCAACTTACAGCTGACTGGTAGCAATGAACAAAATGCAGTAGAGTGGAAGCATAGTAACCATTTCCACAGTGTTGCACTGTCCAGAGTTGCAATATTTTAATCTGCCATCTTCACCTCTTGATGATGGTTAGTGACTAACATTAGCAGGGAATCAGAGCAGAATGAGGTCACCCTTGCTACTGAGGGAGGACAAATATTCAAGCTTGGTCAAATACTACTAAAGCTATGAAAGGCACTCAAACAATTTTTCACATACCACACAACTTAATAAGAGAGGAAGCACTTCCCTTTAAAATTCAAATCTCATTTTTCTTAGAAATTCTGTTACATCTCTCAAATACAACATGTACTTCAAATAAAGTCTTGTAACAGTTGCCTGACAAAGTCACATTTATGGTCCACCAAAACTATGAGTAGGTAGTGTTTCAGTGTAGTGTACTGCACATGGTATTTATGAGTCACACAGAAACTATGAAATTTGGATGGTGTGAGATTAATCATTTTAAACCGGATGTTTCTCAATACATAATTACATGTTTGGATATACCTGAGTTCCTTACAAAAGGAGGTCAGCTTTATTTATGAGCTCTGCCATTTCTTTTTTGAAGTTTAGTTTTCATAATTGCCTATCAATAGATCACAACAGGTTTGAGTTCTATACATGTTTGGCAACAGAAATGCTGAAAAAAAGTTACCTAAGCACACTGTATTTGTTCTACTATATCAGTGACTCAAAGTTTTAACATAAAAACTATCAGATGGAATCAATGCTCAATTGACAAAACATCCCTCATGCATGTTTCTATCTGCATACCTGGGCTCTCCTTAATCATAGAGTTTGTGGTATCATCCTGCCTCCTACACAAAAACTCACTACTGCAGGGATACCACTTTCCTTTCAGAGATTGCAGTTGTATGCCTTCCATTAGTTTCTTGCCGAAGGTCACCCAACAGGTTTCCAATAGCTAAGCAGGAAATTGAATCCTGTTTTCAAGTCACAGCCCTACCCTCAAATCGCTACACCCCATTGGCCACACAGGAAAAAATATGGGATAGTTGTTCTATTGATAGTTTCTGTTAAAGCCAACTCAATAAATCAACTGCTAAATAATACATTAAGACTTCCTAAATGGATCTACTCTAGTTGAGACTATGACCAGGATTCAGATCTCATAGCTTAATATTTCCTATACATTAAAAACTAGTTACATGCACAAAGAAAACAAGTCAGAGCAAGTTGTATTTCAGCCTCATAAGAATGTCATGCGTCTAAGCCTTAGAACTAGAAGATCACAGCATACTGTGAAGATGCATGTAACAAATCACCCTGCTGACACTATGAAGATAAATGTCTAGACAAGAATAATTACCTGGATATCTCATTTATGTCACCTTGAGTTCTATAGCAGATGGGACCCGAAGTATAAAATAAAGTAACATGGATAAAATAATCAAATTATAGAACACTTTTGAAAGGAATATAATTGCCAGAGTGCTGCATGAAACTAAAACTGCATTTTGTTCAAAGATAGACAACTTTGGCCCATCAAGTGTTTTTGGACTGCAGTGTTCACAGTCTTTCACAATTGACAATACTATCTAAATGATGGGAATTGTAAGTCAATGCTATCTAGGGTTACCCATCCCTGAATTACTTTATTTATTTTCAACAAAGTTAAGCAGGTAGTTCTGGAAGCTTACACAACATGCTTTTCACAACATCAACCCAATACACATTACCTTTGAACGTGGAAGTAATATCATATGAATATTGGAGTAATGGGTTACAACCAGGAATCAAGGATCCTGGGGTGGAAGGCATACATACAGTATTACGGAGAGGTATAAGAATATGACATGTAAGAAAGATCAGAGTGAGGGCAACACAACAGAGAAGAAGTAATAGCAAGGAGTGATGTGAACTTAAAGAACATGTCTACAATCGAAACTGAGTGAATATGCCATAATAAATTAGTGAACGACTTCTCTAAGTTTACCAGATGTCACCAGAGGGCGAACGGCAATCTGTGCCCAGCCTAAGTCACCACAAAGCATGTTAAGGCATTTTAAGATTTATTAAACTGATTGCACGGCATGAACTCTTCCCCCAAAACCTACTGAGGCAAAATTCATCATCAAATTACCAAATATATGTATCAAAGAAAGTATATCCTAAATAATGTGTCTTGCTTCAATAAATGAAGACTTCTTTCAACTATTGTACAAGTATTTTAATATTTTATTTTGTTCAAGGCTTTAAAAGATTTGGGATGTTTCAAATTCAAAGAGAGTAAAAAATGGGGACAGAATGATGGATATCAGATACGAAAGCTCCTTGAGAAGGGGAAAATATTGTTAAAATGTCAGCAAATGGGGGAAGAAAGAAAAGAGAAATGTAGTCAAGTTCTTTTGCAAGAGTCAAAACAATGAGCATTAATAGATTTAATTAAGAGACAAGCCATAACCAGATTAAGGATTCCAATGACATGCCTCAATGTTATTCATTTTAAAACATTCTTTCAAAAAACAACATGCCTGAGACCTGGTTCCAGGGTTGCTACACGAGCCTTTAGTTATCCTAATTCTTCCTTTTTGCCTCATGAAGGCTGATCATAGTTACAGTGGCTTTGAAGGAAATGAAAAATTAATTCTATTTTTCCTGGCAGTTACAACCTGTGCTTAGAAATATGAAACTGTTATTCAGAATAAATACCATAAGGTTCCAAGGTACTAAAATTACTTATTGAAAGGGGACAAACCGAGCTGTAATGTGAAGGGAAAGGGAGGGACTGTTATCCTGAAAAGAACATTGTGATTTCTTGCAGCACTATTGCTTCTGTCTCTCAAAACAATCAGTTTTAGACATTCCACTTTATGTCTCCACTTTGAGCAGAAATGATGGGTGAAGGAAAGTGTGTTTAGGATCTAACTGAAAATGTGGCAAAATCATTTATTTTTCCATAGTTCCTATGGAAAAATAAAAGAAATCAGTGTTGTCAATAAAATGCAGTTCCTTTAAATCAAGAATTTAAAATATTTCCTTAATCATTTGTTTTTCATGAAATTGATTGCCTCCCATGTCTACCACTAAACTCAAGCCAAAGATGTGATACATTTATCATCATGAATCAATTTAATAATAAAATAATAATAATAATAATGTATTTCTTATAACCCGTTTCCATCTCCCCCAAGGGACTCGGGGCGGTTCATATGGGGACAAGCCCTAAAACATTGGCTTGATGTACAATTTAAAACATAAAACAAATTACAGAATTAGCATGATACAACAATTATTTAAAACGACATTAAAATAAACACTACCATATTAATTAGAAAGCGGGGTGGAATTATTCAGGTTGCATAAGAGGGGCACGCTGTGCAGCCGTAAAAATAATTTTATGCTTATGCTTGAAGCAAATGAATTCCTTTAACAGGAAACTAAGTATGCTAAAATATGTATTTTAGATATAGGTCAGATGACAGATCATCTGCTATCTGAAATTATTTATCATCTACTCCCATACTTTTTATCCTGGACTGGAGGAATTCCTGGAGGAATTCTTGAAGTAATTTTCAAATCTCAGGGAACCATTGTGTAAGAATTGATTATATTTAAAGCTCCAATCAAGTTTGAATAATTCCAATATACTTTATGTATTTGTGTATAAGTCTAGACATTTACCCCGCAAAAAATTGGATTGACTCATCCATGGGTCAACTCCCTTCTCTCTGAGTAACGTAGTGAAAGGCAAGCACTTAGTCCATTCTGGTAGAACCTAAAAGAAGCAACAACCCCTATACTGTCTCCACCGTGTTGCAGCTCCTGGCCATTTTGAATGCCTAGGTGGGAAAATGGTGGTATCCAGAGGCAGATGGTCCCCTGAGATGCCATTGGTGTTTTCCCTTCTCCACAGAATGATCCTCAACTTATCCATGAGTCATATAAAAATACATACGTTTGACCCCAAAGTGCCATCGACTTATACACAAGGTGGATTTATACAAGTGTATATACAATAATTTCAATCATGATTTCTCAAGGTGCCCTACTGCTTCTTGAAGAACCCCAGAGTTCAGGGAAACCTCATCTTACTAGTTTGCTGGAAATGTTATTGAGAAAGTTGTTCTGTCTTTCTTTGTAGAAGAAGAAATATTTATATAAACAGAATGGCCATGAGCAATTATGCATTGAAAACATGTGAAGGGGAGCAAGCTAGCTCTGCCTCTTTTGACACTACAGGCAGACTTCAAGTTACAAACAAGACAGGTTCTGCAGATTTGTTCATTAGTTGAATTGGCTTTGGATAGCATAGGGAAGAGTTAACACCGCTGTATCATTTCTTTTGCTGTTTGTGCTCCTGATTGGTGAGAAAGCTTTAGTGGAGACACCTTTTCCCTTGATAACTCTTGCAGGAATAAATTTCCATTCCTAGAGGAAGATTTCTTCTCAGTTCCTGTTATCTTACCCCATTCTTAAGAATGAATTGCATGTAAGTCAGATGTTTGTAAGTTGGAGACTGCCTGGATTTCTGCTCCTATGGCAGATAATAGTCTGAAAAAGAGAGCTTTGTCCATCTGTGAAAGCTATCCACATGATTACAGGATGAAGAGAGTATTGCAATCAAGTCTAGAGACCCCTTGTAATCAAAACAAACTTTAGCATTTTTTAAAAAAGCTTTTTTTTGCCTCAAAAATGTCCTTTAGCAATGCAGGGAGAACCCAAGGCATGGTGAGAATGCCCCATTCCCTCTCAAGAGAGAATGCCCTACATGGTTTGGGTCCAGGTTACCTATAGGATCACCTTATTCTGTGCAATCTGCCCTGAACACTGAGGTGCTCTGGTAGGCATCTGCTACAGCCTGCCAGAACCCAACAGGCAACCGTCACCCAGAGGACCTTTTCACCGGCCACCACAAGACTGTGGAAAAACATGCAGGAAGAGGTCCAACATCTAGATCAGCTGTCACAATTTAAGACACAAGTGAAGAACAATCTCTTTCGGCAGGCCTATCCAGACAGTTTTAATGACGAATGTTTAACTTGCATCTTATGTTTAATCTCTGTTTTGTGATTTTTATATGTATTTTGTAAAAATATGTTTTAATATGTGTATTTTAAAGAATGTTTTTAGGTGTGTTTGTGAATGTGTGTTTTAGCAATGTTGTAGTAGTCTGCCTCGAGCTGTGAGGAGAGCGGGCAAGAAATAATAATAATAATAATAATAATAATAATAATAATAATAATAATAAGCATTTTGTCAACCCATGATTTAAAGCTATAATTGCAGAATACACTTGAGTGTGTACACATGCAAATATCAGTAGTATTGAACAAGAGAGAAAAATGAAAGGGAAATACAATAGAAGAACTGGCTGATATGTGATAATGAACAGATGGGAAATCAAAACAATAAAACATCATGTCAACATGTAACAGTAGCCATAACATTTCCCTCCAGTAGCATACCTTCCGTATTTCTTCAGGCAATGGATGCATTGGAATATGTCTATCCATGACTGTCAATAGTTATCAAACTGTCACAAAAACCTGTTAAGATATTATAAAACAGATAAAATGAGCTTACTTTGCCAAGTCTCTGGTTTTGGTTTGCCAAATCAAAGGAAATAAGTTATTCTAATGATGCAACGCAGTAACTATATCCAGATGGGTAAATGTATTTATATAAACCATTCAGCTGTAAAATGAGCTGTTTGCACAGAAACGCCTCTGCTCTGCATTCACACTGACAAGCACCTGTTATATGGGGAGGGGGAGGCATGAACTGACCTCTCCCTAAGAGGGACTGATTCGACAATCATTAATGTTCATAGTACCGACCCAAACAATTTGAATCTATTGAAAACACTATTCGTAAGTTTCTAGAAACGTCAGGCTTAGCTGACAGGCATGTTGAGCAAATTAAAGAAACGTAAATTGTCAGAAGCCTCTGAACTCTCCTGAATGCAGCACTTCACCCAGTTTAAAATGAACTTTCTTGAAATGATTGCTGCCTAAAACAGCTGTGCAGTAATTGCGACCTTGGAATTGAACTACTGTTATCCATATTGTCATAGAATATCTAAGATTAAAACATAGTTAAATTCACTCTCCTATTAAATTTGATTTAGTATACTGTAATGGAAGTTTCACCTCAGCCTTTCTCACCCTTGCTTTGTCAAATAATGTACTTATTTTCTCTTGGCTCAATCTTTGATAACTGGAAGTTTAAAAAAAAAGATTATCTAGTATACAATTTTCCATTTGTGCTTATAATGGTCACATTTTAATCTCGCTCCTTTCCTTTTTCTTTAGAAACATTCACAAAGATCATTTGGCTAAGATAATTTTTAAAAATACTTTTAATAGGAATTGAATGCAGCCTTTTTATCATGCAGTGTCATTCGGAGGTTGTGAATTACAATTACAACTCCTATTGGCATGGCTGGGGATGAGGGATGAAGGTGTATGTAATCCAAAACATCTAGATGTCACCACATACTGGAAAAGATTTATTTGAAAGCCAGTTTGCTAACTCTATACATATTTTTCCTTAACATGGCAAAATGAATGACACTATGGAATACCAAAGAAGTTTGAAACCCTAAATGTAACAGCTGTGAAGGAAAGAAACTCAAATAAGACAAAAAAAATAAGTGTTTTTGTTTTGAATGTCAGTGAAAAAGCAATGTTTTGAAGTTGTTTGCTTAGAAACATTTTCAAGTTATAAACTGAAATTTAGACAGTTCTTTATGAGTGATGATCAGAAATACTTTCGGCAAACTAAAGTGTACAATTCAGGGTATACATTTTATGGTCAGTTCATTTTTTAAAAAAATCAATCAGCTACCATGAACTTCTCATTTTTATTTTTATTTAGAAAAACTTCACAAAGATGATTTGGATAAGATATTGTTTTTCCTGATATTTTGTTGCTGTTATTTAAGAAAGCATCATTAGGGAGCCTTTGGATTTTCTTATTGCCTCTATTGCTATCACATTTTATATATGTCACATCTTGCTATCCTGAAAGTGTTTGTTAAGGACCAAATGTTACAGGAAAAACAGAAGGGAGAAAGAAATATCCTAGTTCATTTACTATCTTCTCTCCTCATACTGCGTAACAGGTGAAGCCTTGCTCATTGTTTACAGTTAAAGGAGAATAATCCCTTGTTATCATGATAAAGCCAGTGGGACACAAGAAATTACCTCTTGTTGGGTTTGTAAGACCTTTAATGTGCACAGCTTTTATCTCTTTGCAATAAATACAGTCACCCATTTCCAGTTCACTGACACTTCCTTCATCTGTGAGTCAGTGCAGCTCACGCAATCCATTGTTTCAAATTCAAGTGAACAGACCTTCCTTCCTTGACCATACACTTATATGCACATATATAATGAGTAAATTCAACAATCATGGAGAAAGCTGACAAGCAGTTTCCACTACTGCAACAGTTCAAGTCAGAATATTTGCCGGAACGGGTAGCTTGTCATGCACACAGCTGCACATTCTGCACGTATTTTGACATGTGTCCTATGATCAGCATGGATACAGCTCTTTCCATTTTATTGAGACTCAGCACTGGGTAGTGTTTACCATTTTGGATTTTAATTCAAATTCCTAGCTGCTGTGAAAACCATTTGAGAAGGTCATTCACTTCCACCCTTAACCATTGGTTAAGATAAAGATAGAAAAGGGAGGAATCACCATAAATAGTGGCATTGCTAGATGGGACAAATTGCAACAGGTAACATCTTCAGAGGGGGAGGCACCAAAATGATTGTCCTATAATTTTTTTTGGCAATTTCTGCATTTATTTTTTACAATAAAAAATAAAATAAAATCAAGGCAGAAAATTCCATATCTGATTTGAACTGGGTTATCTGACTCCACACTGACAATTATTTATTTATTTACAACATTTATATCCCGCCCCTCTCATCCTAAAGGGGAATCAGGGAGGCTTACATGAGTGACATTATTCCATGCCTGAACAAAAACAATTAAAAGGAATTAAACAATTTAAAACATTAAACAAGATTAGATACTATTGTGCATAGATCCAAAGCCAGATAATAAGATAATCATATTCATCAATCCAAAGCCAATTCCAACTATATTGCACAGGTAATTATGCTGGGCCAAATGCTTTCTCCCAAAGCCAAGTTTTCACTTGTCTGCAAAATGGCAGGAAGGGCTCAATCTAATCCCACTAGGGAGAGAGTTCCATAGCTGAGGGTCCACCACTGAGAAGGCCCTCTCTCTTCCCCACCAATTGAGCCTGCAAAGGGGGTGGGACCAAGAGCAGGGCCTCCCCAGATGATCTTAACCTCTGTGCACCTCCAGGTCAAAGCAGAAAATGTGGGATTTTATTCAGCGGTGTGGAATGGGCCTCAGATATGCAAAATACTTTTGGTCCCAAGCATTTTGGAAAAGCAATACTCAACCGGGACTTCAAAAAAAAAAAAACCCTTAACCAAACAAAAAAGGCTTTTTTTGCCAGTAGCAAGATAACAAGGAGAGAGAGTTAAAAAGGCCTCATAGGGAAGAAATTGGCACCTGTGAGCCAGCCCTGAGAACGCTCTGTCACATAGCATATTTTTATTACCGGCAGTTAAAGACTATTGGGCAGGCATGGGCAAACTCCAGTCCTCCAGGTGTTTTGCATTTCAACTCCCACAATTCCTAACACCCTACCAAATGGTAAGAATTGTGGGGCTTGAAGTCCAAAACACCTGGAGGGCCAAAGTTTGCCCATGCCTGCTATAGGGGCACTTCTTAGGGTCACAGCCACTGCCAGATTGAAATTAATATAAAAGATAATGGTGCAATTAAACTACAGTAGAGTCTCACTTATCCAAGCCTCGCTTATCCAAGCTTCTGGATTATCCAAGCCTTTTTTGTAGTCAAATGTTTTCAATATATATTTTGGTGCTAAATTCATAAATACAGTAATTACAGCATAACGTTACTGCGTATTAAACTACTTTTTCTGTCAAATTTGTGGTATAACATGTTTTGGTGCTTAATTTGTAAAATCATAACCTAATTTGATGTTTAATAGGCTTTTCCTTAATCCCTCCTTGTTATCCAAGATATTCACTTATTCAAGCTTCTGCTGGCCCGTTTGGCTTGGATAAGTGAGACTCTACTGCAGGGGTCCCCAAACTAAGGCCTGGGGGCCGGATGCAGCCCTCCAAGGTCATTGACCTGGCCCCTGTCCTAAACTTTAGACTTAGGGTTGACCTAAGTCTACCTGGTCTTTGGAAGTCTCTTTGCTTACCTGTGGTCTTATGAGATCATCTAGATGGTCTTTGAAGGTCTCTTTGCTTAGCTATGGCCTTATGAGACCATCACTTTCCTTACCTGTGGTCATATGAGACTATCTCAATGGTCTTTGAGGTCCCTTTCCTTATCTATAGTCTTATGATGGCCTTATGAGATCATCTAGATCAGGGGTCCCCAAACTAAGGCCCGGGGGCCGGATGCGGCCCTCCAAGGTCATTTACCTGGCCCCCGCCCTCAGTTTTATAATATAATATATTGTATATACATATAATATTGATAATAATATTATAATGTAATACAATATAACACTAATAATAATACCATATAATAATATTAATTATATATTCTATATTACATATAACATTACTAATAATATTACAGTATAGTGGTATAGTTCAATATAGTAATATATAATGCTAATATTGTGCTATGCTAATAATATAATATATTGTATGTACGTATAATTTGTAAGCCACTCTGAGTCCCCTTTGGGGTGAGAAGGGTGTGATACAAATGTACTAAATAAATGCAGTAAATAAATAATAAATAAATTTTAGACTTAGGCTCACCCAAAGTCTGAAATGACTTGAAGGCACACAACAACAACAACAACAACAACAACAACCCTAATTAACTTGACTATCTCATTGGCCAGAAGCAGGACCACACTTCCCATTGAAATCCTGATAAATGTATGTTGGTTAAAATTGTTTTTATTTTTAAATATTGTATTGTTCTTTCATTGTTCTTGTTGTTGTTGTTGTTGTTGTTTTGCACTACAAATAAGACATATGCAGTGTGCATCGGAATTTGCTTGTATTTTTTTTTTCAAATGATAATCTGGCCCCTCAACAGTCTGAAGGATTGTGGACCGGCCCTCGGCTTAAAAAGTTTGAGGACCCCTGATCTAGATGGTCTTTGAAGGTCCCTTTCCTTACTGATGGTCTTATGAGACCATCTGGATGGTTTTTGGAGGTCTCATTGCTTATCTATGGTCTTGAGATCATGTAGATCAGGGGTCCCCAAACTAAGGCCTCATTTACCTGGCCCCTGTCCTAAACTTTAGACTTAGGGTTGACTTAAGTCTGAAATGAAGGCACTCAACAACAACAATCCTAATTTTGGACTGTTTCATAGTCCGCCCCCCCCCCCCCCCAACAGTCTGGGGGACTGTGAATCGGCCCTCCACTTAAAAAGTTTGAGGACCCCTGCTCTACTGTATTTATTTTCAAATGTCTCACAAATGCATGCAGTATGATCCTTGTATTCATGGGGCTGCTTCTGGCTTTTTCACTGTGTATTGGGATGCTGCAGCTCCCAGCAGCCCTGGCTCAGAGTTTGGGGAAGTTACAAAAGCAACAGTTATGTGTGTTTAGTGCTTATAGTGTCAGTGGGCCAAATCATGTGATTGGAAGCATCCTCGGAATGCCTGGCACTGACACTGTGAACATAATCAGATGTTCTGCAACTTCCCCAAGCTCTGAGCCAGGGCTGCTGGGAGCTGCAGCACCACAATACACAGCGAAAGGCCAGAGGCAGACCCTTCCTCTTTGGTTCCAGCATATATGAGGAAGATAAAGACCTCCTTATGTTACTAAAGAGCTGGGGAAAGGCCCTTCTTCCTGCGGACTCACTGAGGAAAGAACCGAGTACTCACCCGCTGAGAAAACCAGCCAGGCCCTGAAATACGCCTTCGAGCTGCGAGCGGCTTCCCCGTTGCCACGGCAACCGGCCCAGGACTCGGAAGCAGGGCCCACAGTCAGGGCGGAAGAAGCCGCCACGGCTGCGTTATCCTTTCTGCGCATGCGTCCCTCGCTTGGCTTCCTGGAGAAGTGATTCATGCTACAGTAGAGTTTCGCTTATCCAACATAAACGGGCCGGTAGAACGTTGGATAAGCAAATATGTTGGATAATAAGGAGGGATTAAGGAAAAGCCTATTAAACATCAAATTAGATTATGATTTTACAAACTAAGCACCAAAACATCATGTTATAGAACAAATTTGACAGAAAAAGTAGTTCAATACGCAGTAATGCTATGTAGTAATCACTGTATTTACCAATTTGGCACCAAAATATCACTATTTATTGAAAACATAGACTACAAAAATGCGTTGGATAATCCAGAACGTTGGATAAGCGAGTGTTGGATAAGTGAGACTCTACTGTATTTTAAAAAAGCAGTGTTTGACTTCAGCTCTCAGAATCCTTAGGCAGCCCCTTCCACACAGCTGAATAAAACCCCACATTATCTGCTTCGAATTAGAACAGTTCAAAGCAGATGTGGGGTTTTCTGCCTTGATATTCTGGATTATATGTCTGTGTGGAAGTGCCCTGGGAGTTGAAGCAATGCACCATTGATAAATACACTTTTAAAAGGTTAAAAACAAAATAAAAACAGCCTCAACTATTCTCAGAAACCAAAAGTTTTTAAAAGCCAAAGACTGTGGGCCCTCCCACACAGTCATATAACCCAGAATATAAAGGCAGAAAATCCCACGATATCTGCTTTGAACTGGAATATCTTAAATCCACACTGCCATATATCCCAGTTCGAAGCATATAATGTAAGATTTTCTTCAGTTGTGTGGAAGGGCCCCTAGTGAAGGAGACTAAAGTTTGGCACTCATTACTCTAGTCATATAGTACAGGCATGGGCAAACTTGGGTCCTCCGGGTGTTTTGGACTGCAACTCCCACAATCCCTAACAGCCAATAGGCTGCTAGTAGTTGTGAGAGTTGAAGTCCAAAACACCTGGAGCGTGCAAGTTTGCCCATGCCTGATGTAGTAATATAGCACAATAATATACTATACAACACCGCCTGAGCTCTGCGAGTGCAGCATTCTTCCGAGAGTGTTTGAGCATCAGGACATCCGTAGGGATACCAAGGTTCTTGTTTATAAAGCTGTTGTCTTCCCGACTCTGTTAGATGCCTGCGAAACGTGGACTATACAAACATCACACTCAACTCCTGGAACGATTCCACCAATGTTGCCTCCGAACAATCCTGCAAATCTCTTTGGAAGACAGGCATATAAATGTCAGCGTGCTGGAAGAAGCAAAGACCACCAGCACTGAAGTGATGCTCCTACACCATCAACTCTGCTGGACTGGCCACGTTGTCCGAATGCCCAATCACCTTCTCCCAAAGCAGTTACTGTATTCCCAACTCAAGAACGGAAAACCGAATGTTAGTGGACAGGAAAAGATATTTAAAGATGGGCTTAAAGCTAACCTCAAAAACTGTAGCATAGACACAGAACTGGGAAGCCCTGGCCCTTGAGTGCTCTAACTGAAGGTCAGTTGTGACCAGCAGTACTATGGAACTTGAAGAGGCATGAATGGAGGGTGCAAGGGGAAACGTGCCAAGAGGAAGGCATGTCAAGCCAACCCTAACCAGAACTGCCTTCCATCTGGAAACCAATGTTCTCACTGTAGAAGAACATGTGGGTCAAGAAACCGTCTTCAGAGTCACCTACGTACCCACTACCAAGACACTACACTTGGAAGGCGATCATACTCGGACAACGAGGGATCGCCTAAGTAAGTAAGTAATAATATAATAACATAGTACAATATAATATTACAATAATTGAGTGTTATATATTCCATGTAATATTACTAATAATATTGCAGTATAGTGGTAATGGAGATGAGCACCAACCCCCAGAGTCGGTCACGAATGGACCTAATGTCAGGGAAAACCTTTACCTTTACCTATAGTGGTATAAGTAAAGGTAAAGGACATTAAGTCTAGTCGTGTCCGACTTTGGGGGTTGGTGCTCATCTCCATTTCTAAGCCGAAGGGCCATTGTTGTCCATAGACACCTTCAAGGTCATGTGGCCGACATGACTGCATGAACCACTGTTACCTTCCCACCAGAGCAGTACCTATTGATCTATTCACATTTGCATGTTTTTGAACTGCTAGGTTAGCAGAAGCTGGGGCTAACAGCAGGAGCTCACCTCACTCCACCGACCTTTCAGTCAGCTAGTTCAGCAGCTCAGCAATTACCTTCTGTGTCACCGGGGGCTCCAATATTATTATATTATTATAATGTAACGTATTGTAATATAATATAATGTAATGTAATATAACAATAATGTAATATAATAATAATATATTAAATATAATACTACTGATAATCTATATATATAAAAGAGTAATGGCATCAGGGCAGTGGACAAAACAACAAAAGTACAGGCCCCCCAACCTCAAAATTTGACAACACAACCCATCATCCACGGCACTAGGTTGATACAACAAAAAGAAAAGAAAAATAAAGTCCTAATTAGAGAGAGAGTAATAATTGTTTTTATCCAATTGCTGCCAGTTAGAGTGCTAAGCTCCGCCCACTTGGTTTCCTAGCAACCTACTCAGCTCACGGGACAGGCACAGTTAGGCCTCACTTAGGCATTTTCCATAGATTATCTGATTTTAACTGGATTAAATGGCAGTGTAGACTCAAGGCCCTTCCACACAGCTATATTACCCATTTATAATCTTATATTATCTGCTTTGAACTGGATTATCTTGAGTCCACACTGCCAGATAATTCACTTCAGTGTGCATTTTATACAGCTGTGTAGAAGGGGCCTCATATAATCCAGTTCTAAGCAGATATAAGATTATAAATATACAGTAGAGTCTCACTTATCCAACATAAACAGGCCGGCAGAACGTTGGATAAGTGAATATGTTGGATAATAAGAAGAGATTCAGAAAAAGCCTATTAAACATCAAATTAGGTAATGATTATACAAATTAAGCACCAAATATCATGTTATACAACAAATCTGACATAAAATGTAGTTCAATACTCAGTAATGCTATGTTGTAATTACTGTATTTACAAATTTAGCACCAAAATATCACAATGAATTTAAAACACTGACTACAAAACATTGACTACTAAAAGGCAGACTGCGTTGGATAATCCAGAACTTTGGATAAGCGAATGTTGGATAAGTGAGATTCTACTGTAATATGAAATAATTACTGTGGTAATCCAGAACAACCCAATTCTGCCATGGAGGACACAATCCAAGCACGCCCAACAGATGGCCACCCAGCCTCTCAATAATAATAAGAATAAGAATATTGTACAATCCTAAGGTTAGGAGATACCCCTAAGGATCATCCAGTTCAACTTCCTTATATCATGCAGGAGGACACAATCCAACCACTCCTGACAGATGGCCATCCAATATCTGCACAATAATAACACACATCGAATCATAGCATCAGACAGTTAGGAGACACACCTAAAGGCCATCCACTCCAACTCAACTCTGCCATGGAGGACACAATCCAAGCACTTCCAACAGATGGCCACCCAGCCTCTCAATACTAATACTAATAATAATAATAATAATAATAATAATAATAATAATAATAACAACAACATCATACAATCCTAAGGTTTGGAGTTACCCCTAAGGTTCATCCAGATCAACTTCCTTCTACCATGCAGGAGGACACAATCCAAGCGCTCCTGACAGATGGCCATCCAGCCTCTACATAATGATGATGATGAAGAAGATGATAATAATAATAATGATAATAATAATAATAATAATAATAATAATAATAGAAGCATAGAATCCAAGAGTTTGGAGAGACTCCTAGGATGGCCCATCCAGCCCAACCCTTTCTACTATGCAGCTGGACACAACCCAAGCTTTCACAACACATGGACAACATATAAATACTATACAATACTAAAGGTAAAGGTTTAGGTTTCCCCCTGACGTTAAGTCCAGTCATGTCTGACTCTGGGGCCTGGTGCTCATCTCCATTTCTAAGCCGAAGAGCCGGCGTTGTCCGTAGACACCTCTAAGGTCATGTGGCCGGCATGACTGCATGGAGTGCCCTTACTTTCCCGCCGGAGCGGTACCTATTAATCTACTCACATTTGCATGTTTTTGAACTGTTAGGTTGGCAGGAGCTGGAGCTAACAGCAGCCACTCACGCCGCTCCCGGGGTTTGAACCAGGGACCTTTTGGTCTCCAGCTCAGTGCTATAACGCACTTCGCCACCGGGGCTCCTTATACAATACTACACAGGGACATAGACCCCCTCTATCCTCACCACTTTCACAGTACACAAATAACCAAATGCATACTAAACATAAACCATACAACAGACATTCAATACCACCGCTACCTCAACAAGTTCTCACCAACACCACCAGACAACGCCACAGCAACGCGTGGCCGGGCACAGCTAGTATATAATAATATATAATGACATACTGTTTTATTGTTGTCAAAAGTCAGACGCCAACTGAGAGCAAAATATAGTTTATTGAAGTAATGGTCCAAAAATAGTTCAAAGAATTAGCAGAAACTTAAAACACTTAAACTTCAGTGTTATTAAGTAGTTAAAACAGAAGAAATGCCAAAAACTTGAACTGACCTATAATCCGGATTAACCAGAGATAAAATCCGTACTAAACATAAAATACTTGAACTCAGCCCAAAAGCACAAAACAGGCTTGAAATGATGAAACAAACAGCTATGAAGCCCCAAAACCTTCCCAAAATTCAGGAGTACGAAAGTAGCTTTAAACCAAAACAAACACCCAAACCGGGCTGGAGAACTCTCTGTTGAGAGCAGCAAAGCAAGCAGAACAGAAAGACGCTGGCGAGCCCGCAGCAAACCGCTGCTGGAGCGAAGGCCAAACCAGGAGTTAAAGGAGCAGAGCAGGAAAGCGTCGTCAAGCCGGTCCGAAGTCAGGATAAGCAAGCAGTGTCAAACCGCTGCAGGAGCAAAAGCCAAACCAGGAATTGAAGGAGGTCGTCAAGCCGGTCCGAAGTCGGGATAAGCAGGCAGCGTCAGGGTCAGGAGCGAAACCAGTAGTCAGCAACAGAAAGCAGCCACGGAATTGAGAACGACGCCAAAACACATTTTGGGAGCAAAGAGCAAAGCCGAGTCGAATTCCAGTCCAAGGTCCAAGGAGTTGAAGTCATCAAAAGAAGGTCCACGTCACAGAATGGCACTGAAAGCCAAAACAACGAAGGCAAACAGCAGCTAATGCAAAATAGTAATAACAATGCAGTCCAGGGAAACCCACACAATTCCAGCCCTCCGTTGCAGAATAACCCAAATCAAACTTACATCTGTTGCAAAGTCCCAAGCCAGTCTTCAGAATCATGTACAGGAAACCCAATGGCGCCCAGCAACACCTTGCCACACGCAAAGCATAGTGGCCAAACATCCCCAATTTATTTAGGTTTCCTTGGGCGTCCAAACATCTAACGCCCTAGGATCAGGTGTCCCAAATTCTTCATCAGAATCTGAGCTCCAAACAGCAACGCCCTTGGATCAGGCGTCCCAAACTCTTCATCAGAGTCAATACCATTCTGCCCACACCCAACTCTGTCCACACCTGTGGAACCACCTTCATTCCTCCAGGCAGACCATGTGGGATCTGCTTCTGAAGATACCCAAGCCTCTCCAGCATCAACAGCATCCATGGATCCAGATTCTTCCCCAAGCCCTTCCAGAGCCCGTGCCCAATCTATGCCAGCTTCCTCCGTCACCACTGGTTCCTCAGCATCCATTTCCACCTCAACACCCTCTCCCAAATCCTCACATGAATCTTCCTCAGAAGATTCTTCATCAATCTCCCTAATTCTCTTCCTATATAAATCTTCCAGCGAGCCCTCCTCACGAGGATTCTTCCTTCCTCTCCTGATCTCACCATTATTACTCACAGCCTCAGAAGACTCATTCACAACAATTGTTGTATATTTGTATATTTTAAGTTGTAATCACATAGAATGTTAAAATAGTTAAAATTGACTGGGTAGGCCTACTGAAAGAGTTATGTCTTAAGTCGTGTCTTAAATTCCAACAACTCATTTAAGCTGTATTTCCAAATTCTCAAATGAAGTTTTAAGTTACTATGATGCTAAAAATGTGATGTTGTTCTTATTATGTGCCTTCAAGTCATTTCTAAGCTATGGTGATCATACCACAGAGGCTGAGAGATTGTGACTTACCCAATGTCACCTAATAGGTTTTCATGGCTAAGCGAGGATTCAAACCTTGGTCTCCATCTAGAGCCATGATCCAATGCTTAAACCTTTCCACCATGCTGTCAGGACTAAAACAATGTTTAATTATATAAGAATTGTTATTGGTAGGGACATTACCTTTGGATTCCTACTAACCACATTCCTGGAAATGCCTAGTAGATTATGCATGTTCTATAGATAGTAAGTATAAATGTAAATGAAATGAAAGTGATTCTTTTGATGCTCTGGTTGAACTTTGTGACTGGGGGAAACCCCTGACATTTCACATGTGTATTCAGTTCCTGTCTGGCAATAGCTGCCTATTGTGAAACAAGAGAGTATGGTTATTTTGTTCCATTCTGTTCTATTCCACTTCCCATTCCTCCTACCAGTAAATGCTCATTCTGTGGCAATTGGGCATGCTGTGTCCTCCTTGTACACTTTGGGGTCAATTTCCCTACATTTTGAATATTTTTGTTTTGACAATCGGAGCAACAGCATTCACAACCTGCACATTCCAGAAGGAAAATTCTCCAGTTTTAGGTTTAAGGTCTTAGAGTGTGTTGAAGTGCTGCAGTGTCTCAGGGCCCTACCAGACAGGCCCTATATCCCAGGATCTGATCCCAGATTTTCTGCATTAAACTGGATTATATGAGTCCCCACTGCCAGATAATCTGGGATAAACAGAAAACCTGGGATCAGATCCTGGGATAAAGGGCCTGTCTGGAAAGGCCCCTAAGTGAAATAGATTGTCAGAGGTTTTCAATTACAACTTATCTTCCAGAATCCTCCAGCCAGCTAGCTGAGAGATTCTGGCAAGTGTAAACTGATTTTTCCAAACTTATTATTTTCAACCCTAGCACAGTTTGATCAATTCTTCCTATTTCCAACTTTTATTTTATACTACTATTGCATCATTATTTAGACCCTATATATTCATGTTTGGGGTTTGCATGTTGTTTTTTCTCATAATTCATCCTGGAAGCTTGACAGAATAATGGTAAATAATTTTTTAAAAAATAAATGTATTTATGTACTGAATTCCAAGCTCCCAGACTTGAGGTGCCAAAAACAAATGTGTCATCCAACCCAGCCTTCCTTCCTCCCAGCTTCCATATTACTTCTGTTAGCGTTACAAAGGTCCTGTTCCTGATGGAGACAAAAAACCGGAACTCACTTGTTGGTATGGATTAATAAAGTTTCCTTTATGTGGAGGAATTTCATTGGGGTGTGGCTATGGGGACTGTTGTGATAAGCACCTAAAGTTTAAAATTCACTTTTTCAGAAAGAAATGAATTGTTTTCTCATGAAGTCCTTGGTTTCATGTGGTGTACACCCACACTGTAGAATTAATGCAGTTTGAAACCACTTTAACTGCCATGGCTCAATGCTGTAGAACAGGGGTCCCCAAACTATGGCCTGTGGGCCACTGCCCATCGAACCCATTTATTTGGCCCCTTCAACGGCGGCTCCGTCTCCTCTTTCCTCCTCAGAGGAAAAGGCATGTGCCACCGCAGAGGAAGGTGTGCACCGGGCGAGGGAAAGATGTGCCTTTCCTGCCTCCTCCCTCGCCTGGTGCGCACCTTCCAAAACTTTGTTTTTGTTTATAATGCTATTTTAATTATTATTTAATTAATAATTAATTACTAAGGGGTGCTTTGCTAGTGCTTTTGGGGCACAAAGGCAGACGGGGGTTGGACTAAATGGCCCAAGGGGTCTCTTCCAATTATTATTATTATTATTATTATTATTATTATTATTATTATTATTATTATTATTATTGCTCGGTGGCCAACTATAGTCCGGCCCTCCAACAGTCTGAGGGACCGTGAACTGGCCCCCTGTTTAAAAAGTTTGGGGACCCCTGCCTTAGAATCATGGTAGTTGTTTTTTAGTCTTCTCTCTGAAAGAGTGCTAGTGGCAGTTCAAGTGCATTAATTCTACATTGTAGATGCAGCCTTCGCCCAACACGGGAAGTGGAACTACACCCAGGAGTGTCCTCTGGCACAAAGCATAGAGTGTGAGTGCAATTCTCTCCATGCCGGCTGAAAAGAAAGCCGTGGGGATTTCAGTAACATTTGCTTCCCAAGAAGCGTGTGTGCTTGGAATCGCTAAGGTCTGTACCAGCTGTTCCAGGGGTATTCTGCTGGCACAGCAATGCTCTTGTTTTTCCTCCATTTCCCGTAACATAATGCCCCAGCCACCGTCACTCAGCTGTTGTAGGAGGGCTGAACTGTGGTGAACCCGAGAGTGATGGAATGGGACGTAAGCCTAATTGTAGCATGTTTTTTTCCCCTTTTGCTCCCGTGAACTTTTGGCCTGGGTACGCTGTCATCTCTGCAGGCTTACAGCATATTCTGTGCCGTTGCATGACAGATTGCAATGTCCTCATGTGCACCCTTGTAATCCGCAGCCTGCACCCTGCCCTGGTTAAAATGAGTGACCGGTGCTTTGAGCAGGCATAACACACTCAAGCACAGAAGGAGGAAGGAGCCAGGGGGAAAAGAGGAACCACCTGACCGTGTAATGCCAGTGAAACTGATGCACACAGTCCTGATTTCACTAGAACTCTCCGTGACCCAAGAGTTGTCCCTTAAACCTGGGTCAATCCCTCTAAACTAGGACATCTGTTTAGCCTGTACTTGAACTGCCTTTGCTCTGCCAGCCCCCAATGAAAGCTCTCTTAAAGCAGCCTCTAACAAAAGGCAAGCAAACTAATAAATGCAATGATCCCCAGGGTAGATGGACCTCCTGTGGTTTCTTTGCAATGGAGTTAATTCCGCACATATGTCCAGGCCTTTTCTTCGCTGTTCTGACTCCGCCAAGGTCAAGGTGTTTGTGATTGCTTTGTTGGTCTGTTTGAGCATAACAGGGCTTTTTGAATACATTTAAATTGTGTAGAATCCAATAGTATACCTCTATACTGTAGAATGAATGGATGAACCACTTAACTGCCCTGGCTCAATGCTATGAAATCATGGGAGTTGTAGGTTTGCAAGAACCTTAGCCTTCCTTGCCAAGGGGGTGTTGTGTCTCAACAAAGTAGAAATCTCGGGATTCCATTCCAATGAGCCCTGACAGTTAAAGTGGTGTCAAACTGCATTACTTCTCTAGTGTAGCTGCAACCGAAATCAAGAATGGTGGAACCAATAGTTCTCTAGATATAGGTAAAGAATGTTCAGTTCATTTGGAGAACATGGTTGGGGATGATGGAAGTTGTAGTCTAACAAGAGATTCCCACCTAAATATTAGGAAGAATTAGGCAGACTCTCCTCCCTGCTCTCAAATGATCTTAAATTGAGTCAGACCTTTTTTTTCGTCCTGATGTCCCATGTGTAAAAAGGCTGATTATATGGTGTGCGAACATTTGTTGATTAGTATAACATTGTAGAAGCTGAATATATGAACCATGGGGCATCTGACATGATACAAAAGAACTCTCCCTTCATAGATCGTCCATTTAGCCTTAAAAGATTAGATGACTTTAACAGATTAGAGAGCCGGGCCAACTAAAAAAATGAATTTCAACAGGGAGAAATGTACAGTACTACACTTTGGCAATAAAAATGAAATGCACAGATATAAGATGGGTGATGCTTGGCTTAAAAATAGTGCATGCGAAGGGGATCTAGGAGCTTTAGTAGAACACAAGCTGAACATGAGCTGACAGTGTGATGCAGCAGCTTAAAAAGCCAATGTGATTCTAGACTGCATCAACAGGAGTATAGCACCTAGAGGTTGATGGAAATCATAGTCCCTGTGGTCAGACCTTACTTGGAATACTGTATCCACTTCCCGGCAGCACAGTTCAAGAAGGGTATCGACAAGCCTCCCCAAACTGGAAGAACTCGCAAGATGAAACTAAGGCACACACCTACCATATATAACAAGTTTTTCAGCCCTTTTTAGGGTTAAAAAGCCCCCCATAGCTTATACTTGAGTGAGGGTCCTGGCCGGCTCACATTTGGGTCAGCTTACACTCGAGTATGTAGGTAATCAGAGTTGGACAGTCTTATCTTAAATTACAGTTTTATGTAACTATTCAAAAACATTTAACCTACTGATGCCTCAATTAATGTAATTGTATTGGTATCTGTTTTTATTTTTGAAATTTACCAGTAGCTGCTGCATTTCCCACCCTCGTCTTATACTCGAGTCAATAAGTTTTCCCAGTATTTTGTCGTAAAATTGGGTGCCGTGGCTTACATTCGGGTCGCCTTATACTCAAATATATACAGTATTTTCTTTTTCAGTTGGAGCATCCAAATAACTAGTTTTTAAATGGTATATTGTGTATTTCTGGTTTATATCACTAAATTCCTTCTGTATACTTCGTCCCTTTGATATGTTTACCTGACATATTCTACTCTCCCAGAGGCCAAAAAAAAGATGGCCCTTTGTCTTAAAAGAATGAGATGAGCCTATGCTATCCTCTCTTTAATCTCAGGGAATTTACTGTTGGTCACGCAGGGTACCTCCAGAAAAAAAGCATGAACATAGACAAAGATTTTCTGGTCTCAGGTATAGTGACTCAAAAGACACAGGGGGTGTAAATCCTTTCATTGATTGTTACTAATCCACAGGCAGACCAGCAGGTTCTAGGGAAGAGCCACAGCAGGAGAGCACAGGCTTTGCAACCAGGAACATCATTGTATTCCAAATTGAGGGCCAATGAAGGTGAAAGGTGATTTAAACCAACAGCAGAAAAATAGCCAAATGGACTCAGGCATCTTTCTCCCTGTTGTCTTTTTAAAATAATGATTTGTACCTGCATGGATTGATATTTTCAGTGCATTTCCTTTATTCTTTTCCAAAAATGTGTTGTTTCTCGTGTTTTCCTCAGGGTACATTTTATATTGTAGAATTAATGCAGTTTGACACTACTTTAACTACCAACGTTAAGTGCTTTTAAATAATGGGAATTGTAGTTTAACAGGGTCTTGAGCCGTTTCTGTCAAAGAGTGCTGGTGCTTCACCAAGTTACAAATCCCAGGATTCTTGAGCATTGAGCCATGGCAGTTAAAGTGGTGTCAAACTGCACAATTTCTCCTGTGTAAATGCACCAGGAGCCCTGGTGGCAAAGTGTGTTAAAGCACTGAGCTGCTGAACTTGCAGACCTAAAGGTCCCAGGTTCAAATCCCGGGAGCGGAGTGAGTGCCCGCTGTTGCTCCAGCTTCTGCCAACCTAGCAGTTCGAAAACATGCAAATGTGAGTAGATCAATAGGTACCGCTCCAGCGGGAAGGTAACAGTGCTCCATGCTGTCATGCCGGTCACATGACCTTGGAGGTGTCTATGGACAACGCCGGCTCTTCAGTTTAGAAATGGAGATGAGCACCAAACCCCAGAGTCAGACATGACTGGACTTAACGTCAGAGGAAACCTTTACCCTTACTTAAATGCACCTCAAGAAAATGGTAGCTAGAAAAGAATTCTTCATAATGATTGTCAGCACATAGAAACCATCTCTAGGTTATTCTATAACTGGGGGTTTAAAATGCAATTTGAAACAACTTTAACTGCCATGGTTCAATGTTACGGAAGCCTGGGAGCTGTAGTTTTACATGGTCTTTAGGTTCTTTGCCAAAGAATGCTGGTGACTCACCAGACTACCAGGATTTTATAGCTTTGAGCTATGGTCAGTTAAAGTAGTGTCAAACTACATTAATTCTACAGTGTAAATGCTCCCTGAGTTTGAATGCTTTTCCTGTGTAAGAGCTGTTCAGAGGTGGAACTCTTGAAGTGTGGTGGAAGATCCAACTTTGGAGGCTTCTAAACAGAGGCTGGATGGCCATGTGTTGGGAGTGCTTTGATTGTGTTTTTCCTGCATGACAGGAGGTTTGGATTGAATGGTCCATGTGGTCTCTTCTAACTTTATGATTATATGATTCTATGTCTTGCAACATATCCTCACTGATAGTCCTTTCCCACTACATAATTATATCATCCTGATAATAATAATAATAATAATAATAATAATAATAATAATAATAATAATACTTTATTTATACCCCGCCACCATCTCCCCGCGAGGACTCGGGGCGGCTTACATGGGGCAAAGGCTCAAACAACATAAGGACAAAATAAACAACAACATGATATAATCACAATATAAAACAGTAATACAATATAAAACAAGAATATTATAACAGTTAAAAACCAGTCAACTAACTGCCATGACAACACCTTATGGACTCTTGGGATGCCAATCTCAGCGATTGAACTCCAGTGCCTCACCAAACCTCAAACACCACAATTCCATAAAAGGTTGCCATGGCAGTTATAGTGAATCACAGTATTATAATTGCATGGTGTGACAGGGTCGGCCCTGATGCAGAGTCTTTAGTCTGATCAAAGCTGGATAAAATTCATCTTTGAACTGTAACACCCAGAATATCTAGACAGCATGGAGATATAGATCAATTAAGTAATTTTTGCAGGTTCTCAACCTGGTTCAGCATAAAACAGTTCTAATGCTGTGCAATGCTATTTTTAATTTTTGTACATAGTCTTTAATGGTTTTGTGCCTTAATGTTTAACATTTTAACCTTATTAACTAATGGCTTTTAAAATAGAGTAGTGCTTATATTTATACTATATTTGTATACTTTGAATTTCTATTGTTGTATATATGTTGTTGAGCCCACAGTGGCGCAGTGGGTATAACCGCTGAGCTACTGAACATGCTGACTGAAAGGTTTGCAGTTAGAATCCGGGGAGCGGGGTGAGCTCCTGCTGTTAGCCCCAGCTTCTGTCAACCTAGCCATTGAAAAACATGCAAATGTGCGTAGCTCAATAGGTACCACTCTGGTGGGAAAGTAAAAGCGCTCCATGCAGCCATGCTGGCTACATGACCTTGGAGGTGTCTACAGACAACGCCGGCTCTTTAGCATAGAAATGGAGATGAGCACTACCCCCCCCCCAGAGTCGGACACAACTAGATTTAATGTCAGGGGAAAACCTTTACTTTACTTTAAATGTGTTGTTAGCCACCTTGAGTCCCATTATTGGGAGAATATACATTAATTAATTAAGGCAGGATATACATTAATTAAATGAATACATTCCTGTCTTGGATGAAAATACAGCAGAAATTTTAATTTTCAGCATCTCTATGAGACAAAGATTCTTACTACACAGATTTTTCATTTCCTTCTTTCTAGAATTTTATTATATTGATTAAACCCTTGATCAAATGTCTGCTACCATTCAAAATCAGAAAAATGGTTCAGCAAAGACAGGAGTATATTTCAGAAAAAGATAATAGCAACAACTGAGAAGTTCTTGCCCAAATAAACTTTATAAAATTCATAGTGATCACCAACAAGCAACTTGAATTTACACACACACACGCAGACACAACTATTCCAGCATTATCACAGGTGTTTACTCCTTTGTCCTGAATACTTCATATACAGGTTCCATATTACTATTTGTAGCAACTATTATGTGTAGAGAAAAAAGCAATTACTGCTTTGAAGGAACAATCACTTCACTTGAAATGTGGGGGAAACTCCCCTTCCATCTCAACTTCCCTAGATGGTGCTTCTGCTAGAAATGTCAGAATGCAAAAAGAATTCTGCTTGGACAGATCAAAATGTCACATAGCATTCCCATTTCCCACAAAGCAGGGCTTGGGAAGGTTTTGAACTAAATCACCCCAAATCCCCAGTGGCAATGCAATTCTGGGAATTGCAGTCAAAGGAGATCACATTTCCAACACTGGAGCAAGGGGATGCCTCCGGGAAGACCACAATCACGACATGTATTGGTTTTTTTAAATGAAAGAAATGAATTTGAAGCAGTTGAGTCTTGAAAAATAGTGAAGGAGAAAATGGAATACTCAGCCAGTGCAATTCATGGAAGATAAAATGTGGCAGACTTTTGACAGATGAAAGTGGGTGCTTCTTCACGCAGTGCTTTATAAAACTGTGGAATGCACTGCCACATGATAGAGTGAGGACTACCAGCTTGGGCTGCATCTACACAGTAGAATTAATGCAATCGGACACCACTTTAACTGCCATGGCTCAATACTACCGAATTCTGAGAGTTGTACTTTTACAAGGTCTTTAGCATTATCTGACAAAGTGTGCAGGTGCCTCACAAAACCATAAATTCCAGGATTCCATAGCACTGAGCCATGACAGTTAAAGTGATGCTAAACTGCATTGAAATGTTGACCCCATTTTAGAAGGCAACCCCTAGCAGTGAGACCAGAGAGATGCCTCTTGGCAGAAACCCAGGCAAGTGATCAGCCTGAGCTGCCCATTTTAAGTGGGTCCCTACTTTGGCGAGCATACAGAATACAGGCCCAATCGAAATTAGCCAGCAAGCAAGGAGAGAAGGTAATTTTCAGCCAAGGAAGATTTTATTATCTGCATATAGGATGATAGCTAGTGATTCATTCACAAAGTAGATAGCATACAGAATACAGTTTCATAGCCCCTTTTATACACAGGCTGGCAGACTGCAGCCAAGCCTCTAATTCTGACCAGTCACAGAGAGGGGCTTGGCTCACTGGCCAGCGTGGGCTGGGAACAAGGGATGATTAAGTGTCTATAAATGGGGTTCCTCTTACTGAACAGGAAAAATAACAAAGTGATTGAGGGCATCTCTGGCCCTACCCAAGAATGCTATTGTCTTATGAGATGAACATGGCATGGCCCATTAATAGGGCTGGGCTGGCAATTCCAGACCCCAGAGAAACAAAACATCATATATTAATACAATCATTCAAAAATGACAGAGGATGGGTTTTGGCTGTAGAAATGCTGATTCCTTCCGATGCGAGTGGTCCCATTCATCAAAGACGCAGGGTGGTGAAATTGGTTCTTCCCCAAGGGCAGGGAGAGGTGATTTCCCCTGCCTGAATAGAAGTATTGTGTTGCAATGTCCAGGTAAAGTCCAAAGATATAGGTGAAATTGAGAACTTGATGGGGAAGTTCCCAGCTTAGTTTCTTTCCCCCAGGCTATATACCCTGTTTCCCCTAAAATAAGACATCCCCAGAGAATAAGACCTAGTAGAGGTTTTGCTGAATTGCTAAATATAAGGCCTCCCCCGAAAGTAAGACCTAGCAAAGTTTGTGTTTGGAAGCATGCCCGCCGAACAGAACACCAGAGCATGCAGGATCGGTAAATGTACGTATTATAGAGTGTTGTACATGGAAATAATGTTAGTAGCAAGTAATTCTTGATAAGATTCACAGTTTATCTGGTTATGCTGGTTTGTGATGGCAACTACTGTACAGAATATAATAAATGTTCATTTTTTTTTGTTCAACGATAAATGTGAATTCTTCTTCATGGAAAACTAAGACATCCCCTGAAAATAAGACCTAGCGCATCATTGGGAGCAAAAATAAATATAAGACACTGTCTTATTTTCGGGGAAACACGGTAATTGTGTGAGATGCAAGACATCTTTGGGTTCAGGAACAAGGTTTCCCTCAAAGGGAAGGAATGGGAATCTCAGGAGCATAAAACATTAGGTTAACACAACATATAGGCAAAATAGAAACACATAGGAAAAAACATGGGAGTGTTTGGGGCAAATCATATACATGTGAGACATAGTTTTCCAAAGTAACTTTAACAAGCCAGGCTTCCCAGAGGAAAAAGGGGAAAGAAGGCAGGCAGAGTGGAAGAAAAGGAGGAAAGGGAAAAAAAGTGAAGAAGGAAGGAAAAGGGGAGGGAGCAAAGGAAGGAAGGAAGAGAGGGATGAAGGAAAAGAGGGAGGAAGGAGAAAGAAAGGGAGGAAAGGGGGGGGGAAGGAGGAAGAAAAAAAGAGAGAGAAAAGGAGACTTCAGTGAGTGGGGACCTGGCCCAGGTAAACTAGACATCCCAAGGACCCAGGGCTGGTTTTTTCCTGCAACTGTATAGATATATCCTTAGAGAAGTTTAAAAAGAAATTTTAGGAAATGAAGTGACCACTGACTACTGATTACTAAGATACATACCATACATAACTTCTTTCTGGCAGCAAAAATGCATGGCTTAGCATATTCATAAATAGTGGAACTCCTTTCCAAGGTTCCTGCCCTTCTGAGTTTCTGAGGACCATCATTGAAGACTAGGCTGTTGAACAGATGACAATCCATTGGGGAACACAGGCTGGTAACTCCTATCCTGCTTGGCAACTACTTAGCCATCATGCGAACAGAAAGTTGGGTCTGTTTCAGCATGGTCCATATTATCTCCTTAGACTCCCAGTGGGAGGCTACCTATAGCTGTCATGACTAATAGCACTAATTGATAGGCTTATTCTTCATGAGTAACTCATGGGTTTATTTACTGTTTCCACCTGGCCCCTGAATCACCTTGTTACTATGGGAAGGATTTGATGCAACAAGGATCCTACCAAGAGCAGCAAGAAAACAATTTCATTGGAATAAATGTTTCACCTCATTACAAAGGAAGCCTCTGTGATCTACTTCTCCCATAGCAATCCAAGATAGTTAATTATGGAAAAGCAGAGATAGGACAGAACAGATGCCCCACATAACATGCAGAGCAGACGGCAAACATAGCAGGATGGAGCTACATTTGTGACCACAATATCTCACTTCCAGAACTTAGGTCAAGTTTTATTGAAACTCCAGCAATGAGATCTCTACATTATAGGGGAACATGTAGGAGACAATAAGACAGCAATCAAACTTCAGCCCAGATTATGAGAACAAACTGAAACTAATAAATACTGTACTTCAAATACAAACATCTCTGACGTCTTAAGGACATCATGTTGTGTTATAGAAAATGTGCACTGAGACCTGAATTGTTTATTATCTCAACTGAGGTTGCCACAACTTCAAACCTTCTCTCCTTCCTCATTAAAAAGAATAGTTTTAACTACTCTGTTATCCAAACAATCACAAATAGTTTTATATTATTTCCGTATAAACAAAGAACAGGAATAAGGGGCTGCTTAGAATACAAACAGCAGAATCCCCTGCCCTTGTATATTTTGGGAAGGAGAACAAAATCTTGGGTGGGGTAGTGCAAAAAAGAAATGAAGAATGTGTGTTTATACTGGATTTGTTCCAATTGGTCTTTGCACCCAAGCAACATGGAAGGAGAGGTGAAAGAGTAGCCCCCCTCAATTCTTGACACATTACAAGTTGCTTCTGGCATATGGCAAATCTAAAGTGAAACTATCACCAAGTTTTCTTGGCAAAATTTGTTCAGAAGGGGTTTGCCATTGTCTTCCTCTGATGTTAAAAGAAAGTCTTGTCCAAAGTAACCCAGTGAATTTCAATAGTTGACTGGAGATTCGAACCCTTGTGTCCTGGAGCTTCAGTCCCAAAGTCTACCTAAGTTCTAGTCCCGGACTCAAATCATTACAACACATTGACTTATAAGGACCACACACACATTTATTGCAAAGGGCCTTCCAGACTCTCCAGAGTGGATAGGATTCCCCCCCCCCCCCCCCCAAATCCCTTGTTTTGCGAGGCACGTTCATATCCCTGTGCCCTGATCCTGGGAAATATTTACTAAGGAACTAGGGTAAGCAACCCCTCTCACTGCACTCCTTGTTATTATTATGGTAACCAAAAATTGTAAAACTCTATGTTTTATGGCTTAGGGAGCTGGGTGTATTGAGCCTGGGGAAGAGGTTAATAGGTGGCATGATAGCCATGTTTAAATATTTGATGATGGAGCTGGCTTATTTTTTGTTTTTTGTTTTTTTTGGGGGGGGGGGTGTTGTTGCTGTTCCAGAGATTAGGATAAAGAGCAATGGATTCAAATTGCAGGAAAAGAGGTTCCATCTGAATGTTAGGAAGAACTTCCTGATGGTAAGAGGTGTTTGACATTGCCATGCCTTGGGGAATTTTTAAATAAAGACTGAGTGCACTGCTCATCTGTCAGGAATGCTTTGATTGTGTGTTCCTGCCTGGCAAAATGGGGTTGGACTGGATGGCCCTTCAGGCATCGTCTTATTCTAGGATTCTAATGTGTCTTCAAGGTCTGGCATAAGGGAGCTGTGGTGGCACAATGGGTTAAACCCTTGTGCTGGCTGAACTGCTGACCTAAAGGCCAGCAGTTTGAATCTGCGAGACGAGGTGAGCTCCTGTCTGTCAGCCCCAGCTTCCTACGCGGGGACATGAGAGAAGCCTCCTACAAGGTGGTAACACATCCAGGCATTCCCTGGGCAACATCTTTGTAGATGGCTGCGTCTACTAATATGCTAATATTTGAATACCACTTGTTTAAAGGGTTGATTTTTAACCAGGTCACGCTTTTCTTGGCTAGTGGTTTTCAAAAGGTGGTCTCCACAGATTCACTTTTGCCAAACTCAGCTATGACATCATTTTTTCCCCTTTTCAATAGGGTTATGGTTGAAATTTATTTCCAATGGGAAGTGTGCCCAGAAACTGGGTGCAGTTATTTCTAATAATGCCTGCTGTACATCAAAGATCCCCTTTGCCTTGAATCTGGGCGTCATGGCTGCCCTATCTTCCTCTTACCCCTTCTTCCAGCGCCCACTCATAGAATCATAGAGTTAAAAGAGACCTCATGGGCCATCCAGTCCAACCCCCTGCCAATAAGCAGGCAATCGCATTCTGAACACCTACGACAGACTTATTTATTTATTTATTTATTTATTTACAGCATTTATATTCCGCCCTTCTCACCCCGAAGGGGACTCAGGGCAGATCACATTGCACATATAGGCAAACATTCAATACCTTTTAACATAGAACAAAGACAAACAAACATAGGCTCCGAGCGGGCCTCGAACTCATGACCTCCTGGTCAGAGTGATGCATTGCAGTTAATTGCAGCTGGCTTGCTCTCCCGCCTGCGCCACAGCCCAGATGACCATCCAGCCTCTGCTTAAAAGCCTCCAAAGAAGGAGCCTCCACCACACTCCAGGGCAGAGAGTTCCACTGCTGAACAGCTCTCACAGTGAGGAAGTTCTTCCTAATGTTCAAGTGCCTATAGTTTAAAGCCCTGACAGTGCCATCTGCCTCCCCAAGGATCTCTAAAGGGGAAGAGAGAGAGAGCGAGCGAGTGAGAGAGATCCCTTCTTTCCCACTGGGGAGGGAAAGCCACAGATCGTGATGATCACGCAGCATTTCTCCGGATCGTGTCTTGCCCTGGGGAGGGAGGGAGGGAGAGGGAGAGAGCAAGCGAACCAAGAGAGAAACCCGGGAGCCCGGGCGGGCGCGCGCCATCCATCTATCCATCCATCCAGCCTTGCCTCCCTTCCCTTTCTGGCCCAGTGCGCGCACGCGCGAGGGAGCGAGCGAGCCAGCCCTTCCGTGCCGGGCGGCGGGGCCGCGGCGTGCCTTTCCTTTTGCGTGCGCGGCTGGCACGCAAGGCCAGCTGCCACTGCCTTCTGGGCTCCTCCCGGCTCGCGTGCTGCGGCGGGATCAGCGGGGCTGGCGGAAGCCCAGCGCGCACGCACTTAGCCCGGCCCCACGCACGCCCTCCCGCCCTGCCTTCTTCCCTTCTGCCCTGCCGCCCCACTGACCCCGGCGCCCTCCTTCCCCGGACAGAGCCCAGAACCAAGACTGCATCTACACCAGGCATGGGCAAACTTGGGCCCTCCCTCCAGGTGTTTTGGACTTCAACTCCCACAATTCCTAACAGCCGGTAGGCTGTTAGGAATTGTGGGAGTTGAAGTCCAAAACACCTGGAGGGAGGGCCCAAGTTTGCCCATGCCTGGTATAGACGCACCTGCAGCTCTATCACTAGGCCATGGCTCAATGCTATGGAATCCAAAGAGTTGTAGGTTGCTGTGAGTTTTCCAGGCTGTATGGCCATGTTCCAGAAGTATTCTCTCCTGACGTTTCGCCCACATCTGTGGCAGGCATCCTCAGAGGTTGTGAGATCTTTTAGAAACTAGGCAAGTAGGTTTTATATATCTGTGGAAGGTCCAGGGTGGGAGAAAGAATATGTGTACTCTGGATTGGTGTTTTCATAAAATTAATTAGCATATAATGAAACCATTCCTGGGCATTCAGTCACCTAAGTATAAATAGGTAAAGGTTTCCCCTGACGTTAAGTCCAGTCGTGGCTGACTCTGGGGGGTTGGTGCTCATCTCCATTTCTAAGCTGAAGAGCCGGCGTTGTCCGTAGACACCTCCAAGGTCATGTGGCTGGCATGACTGCATGGAGCGCCGTTACCTTCCCGCCGGAGCGGTACCTATTGATCTACTCACATTTGCATGTTTTCGAACTGCTAGGTTGGCAGGAGCTGAAAGACTCATAGAATCATAGAATTGGAAGAGACCTCATGGGCCATCCAGTCCAACCTGCCAATGAGCAGGAAAATCGCATTCAACCCCCCCCCCCCCAACAGCTGGCCATCCAGCCTCTGCTTAAAAGCCTCCAAAGAAGGAGCCTCCACCACACTCCCAGGGCAGAGAGTTCCACTTCCGAACAGCTCTTGCCTGTTGGAGGAAAGTGTGAATGTTGCAATTAATCATCTTGATTAGCATTGCAAGGCCTTACAGCTTCAAGGCCTGGCTGATTCTTGCCTGGGGGAATCCTTTGTTGGGAGGTGTTCGTTGCCTTTTATTTTTCATGTCTGGAATTCCTGTTTTCTGAGTGTTGTTCTTTATTTACTGTCCTGGTTTTGGAGTTTTTTAATGAATAAAATCTGGCTACTAGTACAGTAGAGTCTCACTTATCCAAGCTAAACGGGCCCGCAGAAGCTTGGATAAGCGAATATCTTGGATAATAAGGAGGGATTAAGGAAAAGCCTATTAAACATCAAATTAGGTTTTGATGTTACAATTTAAGCACCAAAACATCATGTTTTACAACAAATTTGACAGAAAAAGCAGTTCAATACGCAGTAATGTTATGTTGTAATTACTGTATTGACGAATTTAGCACCAAAATATCACGATATATTGAAAACATTGACTACAAAAATGGCTTGGATAATCCAGAAACTTGGATAAGCGAGGCTTGGATAAGTGAGACTCTACTGTATTTTTTTTTTTAAAAAATCTCTTAATAATCAGGACAGTAAGTAAAGAACAACACTCAGAAAAAAGAAGAATTCCAGACATGAATCAGTCAGGGTCAGCTAACACTTTCCAACAAAGGATTCCGAGCTGTGGCGCAAGCTGGTGAGCAGCCAGCTGCAGCCTGCTGAGACCAATCACTCTGACCAAGAGGTCATGAGTTCGAGGCCAGCTCGGAGCCTGCGTTTGTCTTTGTCTTTGTTCTATGTCAAGACATTGAATGTTTGCCTTATATGTGTAATGTGATCCGCCCTGAGTCCCCTTCGGGGTGAGAAGGGCGGAATATAAATACAGTAGAGTCTCACTTATCCAACACTCGCTTATCCAGCATTCTGGATTATCCAACGCATTTTTGTAGTCAATGTTTTCAATATATCGTGATATTTTGGTGCTAAATTCATAAATACAGTAATTACTACATAGCATTACTGTGTATTGAACTACTTTTTCTGCCAAATTTGTTGTCTAACATGATGTTTTGGTGCTTCATTTGAAAAATCATAACCTAATTTGACGTTTAATAGGCTTTTCCTTAATGCCTCCTTATTATCCAACATATTCGCTTATCCAACATTCTGCTGGCCTGTTTATGTTGGATAAGTGAGACTCTACTGTACTGTAAATAAAAAATTCCCCCATGCAGGAAGCAGCCAGGCCTTGAATCAAGGTGATTATTTGCACCATTCACACTTTCCTCCAATAGACAAGAGTTCTTTCTCCCAACCTGGACCTTCCACAGATATATAAACATCCCTTGTCTACTTTCCAATATATCTCACAACCCCTGAGGGTGGCTGCCATAGATGTGGGTGAAACTTCAGGAAAGAATTCTTCTGGAACATGGCCATGCAGCCCAGAAAACTCACAGCAACCCAGTTGATTCCAGCCATGACAGCTTTCGACAACATAATAGAATTGTAGTTTGACACAGGCTATGGCCTTGGTGTTTATGCTTCACTGTAAACCCAATTATCCTGTTCCCACAGGCAATTGAAGTGGTGGCAAACTCCATGAACCCTCCTCCCTCCGGTGTGGTTGCTCCCCTGGCCAGCTGTCTTCCTGCCAGCCGGCTGGCCGGGCTTCCCAGCTGCGCTTGGCGTGTCAACCGGCTTAGAGGACGGCGGCTCCCTCCGGGCTGGGAGCAGCGTTGCGTGCAGACCGGCCGGCAAGCAAGGCCCGGCTGGCTTAATCCTGAAACAGACCCCAGCAGATCCCCCCCCTTCCCAGCACTTGATCTCCTGAAGAAGGAAGGAAGAAGGGACCCAGTTGGGGGCCACAGGACAGAAGGAGAAGAAAGATCCTCTCCTCACTCCTTGGCCCAGGCTGCCCGGGCTTTGCTGCTGGAAGAGACTCACGGATGAACGAGTCTCTCTACATATTTATAAAAGATTGCCACATGTCTAAAACAAGAGGATGACCATATGTAAACACTAAAAAGCAGGGGGAAATAGATTTTCAAAAGCCAGTCAACCACATAAAGAAAGAAAAAGAAAGAAAGAAAGAAAGAAAGAAAGAAAGAAAGAAAGAAAGAAAGAAAGAAAGAAAGAAAGAAAGAAAGAAAGAAAGGGAAAACAAGAAAAAGTACCTTTTCAAGAAAGATAAAAAGGGACTTCTATCTCTTCTCCTTCCTCTTCCATATAAGAACTTAAAACGATTCTTTCACCAGCTTTTTCTATAAAGTACAGGTGTTAATGAGCCGCCGGTGTCTCAGTGTGTTAAAGCACTGAACTGTTGAACTTGCAGACCGAAAGGTCCCAGGTTCAAACACGGGGAACGGAGCGAGCGTCTGATGTTAGCCCCAGCTTCTGCCAACCTAGCAGTTTGAAAACATGCAAATGTGAGTAGATCAATAGGTACCGCTCCAGCGGAAAGGTAACAGCATTCCATTTAGTCATGCCGGCCACATGACCTTGGAGGTGTCTACGGACAACGCCAGCTCTTCGGCTTAGAAATGGAGATGAGCATCAATCCCCAGAGTCAGACATGACTGGACTTAATGTCAGAGGAAACCTTTACCTTTACCTACAGGTGTTAATAGGAGCCCCTGATGGTGCAGCAGGTTAAATTGCTGAGCTGCTGAACTTGCTGACCGAAAGGCCAGCAGTTTGAATCCAGGGAGCAGGGTCATGCCGGCCACATGACCTTGGAGGTGTCTATGGACAACGCTACCTCTTCGGCTTAAAAATGGAGATGAGCACCAACCCACAGAGTCGGACACGACTAGACTTAATGTCAGGGGAAAATCTTTACCTTTTTACAGATGTTACTAATCAAAATCACCTTCAAGTTGCCCATCAACTCCATTAATTTTATTATTATTTACTTTATTTACAGCCTGCCTTTCTCCCCAAGGGGACTCAAGGTGGCTAACAGCCACACACTTTGATCAATTTAAAACAAAGCAAATACAAAAATAAAAAAAAACACACACAACAGAACAGTAGTATGTGTGTTAGGTTAGAAAGACAGTTAAAATGCAATAAATACAGTTAAAATGCATTTTAAAACACAAAATCCCACCCACAACCTCCCCAAAGTCTGTTCTTTATCCTTCCCCAAATGCCTGCTAGAAGAAGAAGGTCTTGACCTGCCTGTGGCAGGCCAGCAGGGATGGGACCATCCTGGCCTCTCTTGGGAGGGAGTTCCACAGACTGGGAGCAGTCACCGAAAAGGCCCTCTCCTGTGTTCCCACCGAACGCACTTGAGCGGGTGGTGGAACAGAGGGAGGCTCTCCCTAGTGGATCATCAATGTCTACCAGGTTCATAGAAAGAGATACAGTCCTTCAAATAACCTGGACGAGTTCTATATAGGACTTTGTAGGCCAAAACCAACAGTTTGAATTGTCCCCGGAAATGTGTTGGCAGCCAGTGGAGCTGTTGCAACAGAGGAGTCTTCCGCTCCCCATAGCCAGCCCCAGTTAACATCCTGGCTGCTGTTCATTGGGCCAACTGAAGTTTCAAAATGGTCTTCAAAGGCACATTAGAGTAGTCCAATTGAGATGTAACCAAGGCATGTACCATGTCCAGATCTGACTTCTCTAGGAATTGACGCAGTTGGCACACTAGCTTTAACTGTGCAAAAGCCCTCCTGGTCACTGCTGATACCTGGGCCTCCAAGTTCAGGGACAAATCCAGTACTCCTAAACTGCAAGCCTGTGTTTTCAGGGGGAGTGTGAACACATCTAACACAGACTAACTCCCTATTCCCGGATCTGTCTTACGACTGACCAGGAGCACCTCTGTCTTGTCTGGATTGAGCTTCAATTTGTTTGCCCTCGTCTAGTCCATAACCGCTGCCAAGCACTGGTGTAACATAGGCATCACTTCCTTGGAATTAGGTGAAAAGGAGTGATAGAGCTGGGTGTCATCTGCATATAGATTGTATAGGGTTTTCTTAGGGAAGGAGTACTCTGGGTGACTTTGTCAGGTCCTTCCCCTGAAGTACTGTATAGCCTTCAGCAATTGGTATTTCTTGGCAGTCTACCATCCAGATACTAACCAGGGCTGGCCCTGCTTTGTGCCCAAAACCAAGCAAGTTAGAATACTTACCTGTTGCTGCTGGATATATATATATATAATTTTTAAATTAAAAATGTATGTACCTTTAGGGTAAAGGTAAAGGTTTTCCCCTGACATTAAGTCTAGTAGTGTCTGACTCTCGGGGTTGGTGCTCATCTCCATTTCTAAGCTGAAGAGCCGGCGTTGTCCATAGACACCTTCAAGGTCATGTGACCGGCATGACTGCATGGATCACTGTTACCTTCCCACCAGAGCGGTACCTATCGATCTACTCACATTTGCATGTTTCGAACTGCTAGGTTGGCAGAAGCTGGGACTAATAGAGGGAGCTCACTCTGCTCCTCAGAATCGAACCACCGACCTTTCGGTCAGCAAGTTCAGCAGCTCAGCAGTTTAACCCGCTGTGCTATGGGGGCTCCTTTAGCAGCATAGAATTCTAGATATTTTACTTTGTAACCCATGTTTCCAAGATGCAAACAGTCTTGTATGGGTTGTGTTCCTTCAAATTGCCTGTCGCTTTATGGCAACCCCAAAAATTCCATTGGGTTTTTTAAGGCAAGGAATCTTCAGAGGTGGCTTTCTCAGTTACTTTGTCTGCCTACTGTACCTTGTAGCCTTGGTTTCCCATCCAAGTACTAAAACTATTATAACATGTATGTAACACAATGTGAAATAATTTCTGTGCCTGGTTTGAAAGTGTCATTTCCTGTTTAAATGTGCAGTACATACTTTGAAAGTTGCTTTTATACTCCAGAAACTTCACTTTTGTGGCTTCCACAAACTATGTTGAATTGATTGAGACTCTATGAGATATTTATTGAAAAACTACAGCAAAATGTGCTGCAGGATGTCCAGCAAAAAAAAAAGTTTTTATAATAGAACTAATTAGGAAGTCACATTTATTACCCAGGAACAAAGATCGTGTTAGATAGTGTAATCTTTACTAGTAATCTTTGAACTGTTAGTATTACTCCTGCTATAACCTAACTTAAACAAAACTCTTTATCACTTTGCCTCTGAACTATATCCACTTCCCACAGACAAAAGAGCTCTGCTTCTTGACATATAGGCCCTGACACGTGTCCTGGCCCCTTGGCCCCCCCTTAACCCCAACGCCAGCCTCGAAATGTCCACTGTCGTGCCAGACTGCCGCTGCGGTTTGAAATGAGGCAATTATCACGCCTGCCTAGTGGCGCTATTTTGAGACGAGGGAGACGGGAGGGGGAATGTACCAGGGATGGCACACACGGGCACGCACACAGGCTTCCCTTGGCACTCCGAATGCAAACAGAGGAGAGTGCACTGGTTTCCAAGGATTCAGCAAGTCGACTCAGCCCGGCCAACACTTCATCGTGCCTCTTTCAGGGAGCTGGTCTTTTCCTTGGAACATTATCTCATGTTAGGACCTTATGCCTGAGTTTTCTTGTTTTTCTTGTCCTCTTTTTCCTTTCTGTCCTCGTTTTTTAAACATAGTAAGTTTGAAGGTAGGAACTATTTTGCATTTTTTAATCATCAGTGAGCCACTCTTGGGAACCCTTTCTGGTGCAGAGTGGAGTGCATGTGGCATAAACAAACATCGCAATCAGTCAAATAAGGCCCCTGACAATGCCCTTGAGGATGTGCAAATCATCTTCCACAGTACACTTGAAACACACCTATGTGACCTTGCTTCTTAGACATGGGACATTATGATTGGAGAAAATTTCCAAGAGGATAGTTGTATGGGTCAGTTACACAAATATCACAAAAGGTCTTGTAGCATACACTTTTATGGATTTTAGCCTATTTCAGTTTTATGACTAGTACTCCTTGGTCTGAGCCACAAGTAAAGTTCATCCTACTGGTGGTATAAGATGAGGCACTTACCTTTGGCTGAGATTATAGGTGGAGGAGGAAGCAAGGAACCTCTTTTTGGGTGCAACCTGTGGTTTCTGCATTGGGTTTGGAGAGCGGGCCCATAACCATATGTCAGAGTAATTGCAGCGAAGCAGTAGTTGGATGGGTGCAAAATGGAGGCCACAGGATGTGTTATATTCTGGTAAGTTATTAAACCCTTGTTGACTTATGTACTATTTTATTTATATTGTAAGCTGTTTTGAGTTCTGTACAGGTGAAAAGCAGAATTTAAATCAATCAAAAAAAAATTGTGTTTTAGAGCAAAATCACTGAATGTTCTCTACCAAATAGTCATGTTACTAAAATGGATCTTGTGCGTCAGTCCCACCATCTGAGGGTAATATTTATCTGATGTCTTCCTAAGCTAGTTCCCTGCTGGGTTGTTGTGAGTTTTCTGGGCTGCGTGGTCATGTTCCAGAAGCATTCTCTCCTTATGTTTTCCCCACATCTTATTACAGGCATCCTTAGAGGTTGTGGGGTCTGTTTGAAAACTATGCAAGAAGGTCCAGGGTGAAAGAAAGAAAGAATTGTCTGTTGGAGGCCAATGTGAATGTTGTAAGTAATTAATCACCTTGATTAGCATTAATGGCCTTACCAGCTTCAAGGCCTGGCTTCTTCCTGCTGGGTCAATCCTTTGTTCGGAAGTGTTAGTTGGTCCTGATTGATTCATGTCTGGAATTCCTCTGTTTTCAGAGTGTTGTTCTTGATTTACTGTTCTGTAAATAAACGTATCCCCCCTTGCTTAGTTGGAAACGAATACCTCCCTTGCTTAGTTTCCAATATACCTCACAACCTCTGAGGATGCGGGCCATAGATGTGGGCAAAACGTCAGGAGAGCTTCTGGGAAATGGCCATACAGCCTGGAAAACTTGCAACAACCCAGTGATTCTAGCCATGAAAGCCTTCGACAACATATTTCCCTGCTGTTACCTATGTAAGGTTTTCTTCCCGTTACACTCTTCATGTCTTCCCACTGGAGCTTACACATTGTTCCTACACAATCTCCTATGTAGGCAACCTACAAAAATCAGATCTGCTTAGCTTCATCTATCTGGAACTACTTTGCTTTCATTTTAGACTGTTCTCTCTGGACTGCTTGCCTGATACAAAACAGATCAAAGCCAATGTAATTTTAGCTTACATCAGCTGTAATATAGCATGTAGATTAAGGGAAGCAATAGTCCCACTCTGTTCTGCTTTGATCAGACCTCACCTGGAATATGTGGAGTTCTGTGTACCGCAATTCAAAAATGATATTGAGAAGCTGGAATGTGTCCAGAGAAGGGTGACAAAAATGGTCAAAGGGTTGGAAGCTAATCCCTATGAGGAATGGCAAAGGGAGATAGGTATTGTTAAGCTTGGATTAAAGAAAGTTGAGATAGCCATGCTCAAATCTTTGAAAATATGTCACATTCAGGAGGGAGCAGGGTTGTTTTCTCTAGAGGCTACGACACGGAGCAAGGTATTCAAATTGCAGGAAAAGATTATATCTAAACATTAGGAAGAATTTCCCGTTTGACAGTGGAATATGCTGCCTCCAAGTGTGGTGGTTTTCTTTTCTGTAGAATTTTAAACAGTGGCTGAAGGACATCTGTCAGGAGTGCTTTTATTGTGTATTCCTGAATGGCAATGGGTTGGACTGGATGGTCCTGAGGGTCTCTTCCAACTCCAGGATTCTATTATTCAAACTCAGTTTTTACTTAGCAGAGGAGAAAAGAGGAGATGATTTTGCGGAATTCTTTATCCCTCTGGTTTTCTTCCTTAGTTTTGCTCAAATTTCAATATCAACAACATCAATAGTAGCAGAAGCAACAACCACAATAATGACAACAGTAATTTCATTGAAAAATTACACAGAAAAAGCCAGAGGACGGGCCTTCAGCCGAGAGAAACCTGGTGCTGTGTAAGCACGAGATCTGCTTTAAAATGTGTGCTGGTCTGCCAGTAATATTTAAAAGCAACATAACCCTGTACAATACTGACAGGCCAGCATGCAAATTTTGTATACAGTGCAGGATTAATGCATTAGTGCAGGATTACAGTGCAGGATTAATGCATTAATGCAAGACAAGAAAAAAGAAGCAGTCAGAATGGGATCCTTTGGTTTATAATAATGGCCTTGGCTACAGAAACACACATATGTCCACTCTTTGATAGCTGCTTTCTCAAGTGATAACATGCATGTGATTGGGATGTTCGTTAGGAACAAAAAACGTCATTAAGCACACCTGAAGGTCCACCCCCTTGGTCAGTTGTATACATATAACTTTGAGGCAACAAATACAGGTTGAGTATCCCTTATCCATAATTCCAAAATCCAAAATGATCTACATAGGTTCAAAGTACACAAACTTTGTTTCATGTCCAAAGACATTTAAAATGTTGGGTATAAAGTCACCTTCAAGCTATGTTTATTAGGTATATGGATATGAAACATAAATACATTTCATGTTTAGATTTGGCACCTACCTCCAAGATATCTCAGTATGTATATATAGAAATGTTTCAAAATCTGGAGGAAAAATCCAAAATCCAAAACACTTCTGATCTCAAGCATTTTGGATAAGGAATGCTCAACCTGTGCAACCAAATGCTCAGAAATCAGGCAGGATATATGCATATGTGAACTGCATATGCCTGTGCTTTATGTGCTAAAGGAACACAGGATGTTCTCTTTGTGTTCCACGACGTGCAATATGCTTCTGTGCAAGTCATCCACTTCACTGAAGCCTGCATAGAAGTCAAGGCTGTCTTCCCCATTCTGCAATTCCTAATGGTTACTCTATCTTAGAATGACTAGGTCATCTTAGTTCATGCTGGGATCAATGCTGTTTCCAGTCTGTATTGGTACTCGCCTCAGAAAAGAAGTATTGATTTATGCAAAGTATTTATATGTGAATTCATAGCGCATTTTACAGTACAGTCCTATGAGCATTTACTCAGAGAGACAGTTCAATGGGCCCTGCTTCCAGGTAATGGAATCAGGACTGGTGTAGTGGTTTGAGTGTTGGGCTGCATCTTCTATGTAGGTTTAATGAACTTTGACTCCACTATAACTGCTATGGAAGTTATTCTCAACCTGGTGGTCCCCAGATGTTTTGGTCTACAACTCCCAGAAATCCCAGCGAGTTTATCAATTGTTAGGATTTCTGGGAGTTGAAGTTGGGGACCCACAGGTTGAGAACCACTGTGCTATGGCTCAGTGCTATAGAATCCTGGGATTTGTAGTTTGGGGAGACACCAGCACTGTTTTGTAGAGAAGGCTAAAAACCTTGTAAAACTATAGGTCTTATGATTCTATAACAATGAGTCATGGAAGTGAAAGTGGAGTCAAGCTGAATTAATTCTTCAGTGTAGATGCACTCCTAAACTAGGGGCTCACTGCCCCTGGTGGCACAGTGCGTTAAAAGCGCTGAGCTGCTGAACTTGTGGACCAAAAGGTGCCAGATTCAAATCCCGGGAGCGGAATGAGTGCCCGCTATTAGCCCCAGCTCCTGCCAACCTAGCAGTTCAAAAACATGCAAATGTGAGTAGATCAATAGGTACCGCTCTGGCGGGAAGGTAACGGCGCTCCATGCAGTCATGCCGGCCACATGACCTTGGAGGTGTCTACGGACAACACCGGCTCTTCGGCTTAGAAATGGAGATGAGCACCAACCCCCAGAGTCGGTCACGACTGGACTTAATGTCAGGGGAAAACCTTTACCTTTACCTAATTTCCATGGTTAAATGCTATGGAATCTTGGGAGTTTTGCCAGTTTTGCATTGAAATATTCCCATCCATCCCATGCCCCCCCCCCAAGTCAGTAGGGTATACATGAATGACAAATTGACAATATTTCATATGTGTAGATTGCCTAAGGTATCTGAGCAAACACGAACTGGGAGCAGGCTGTAAATTCCTTCTAAACAGGCCTAAATAACCACAATTAGATCATATCCCATATCTCCAAATCTCCTTTCTTCTTCCCTGTTTGCAGATCCTTTCAATAAATCATCACTCTAGTACACTGTTTAGCACGGGTATAGCGCTTCATTTAATGTGAAAGCTCTTTACGAACTAACCAATGATGATCTTGAATGTTATGAGAGCCATATGTTCAAAAGTGAAAAGCAGCTGGTTGAGGCTTTTGCTGCTGCTTTTGGAAATGGCTCATGCAGGAAGCTGGATTTCTCTTTCTGCATAGACAATATTCCTGCAGTTGTACAGGACTAGGACACTTTTAGCCCTTTAACTATTGTGGGAGAACTCCCATCATTTCTGACTATGAGTTATGTATACAATTAGGTATACTCCAGATGTTGGAGCCAGCATGGTGAAATGATTTGAGTGCTGGACTACAACTCTGGAGACCATGGTGCAACCCTGGAGATTAGGATTCAATCCTCATTCAGCAATTGAAATCAATTGGATGGCCCTGGGCAAATCACACTCTCTGAGGGCCCTTCCACACAGCTATATAACCCAGAATATCAAGGCAGAACATCCACAATACCTGCTTTGAACTGGATTATCTGAGTCTGCACTTCTAGATAATCCATTTCAATGGGGATTTTATACAGCTGTGTGAAAGGAGTCTCAGCCTCAAAAGAAGGCAAAGGCAAAACTCTCTCCAAACAAATTTCACCATAAATTGAAAATGACTCAACGGCCATCTCCAGATGCAGATCAATTGCTCCCATCCAAAAACATGTGCCATTATAGCTAAGAAACAAGGCTATTGAAGTCCAACATGTCTGGAGGGCACCAAGTGGGAGAAAATGAACCAGTGCTCTTTATTGGAATAGCATAATTTTTCCCCATGCTAATTTGTGATCTTTCTGCACAAATCTCTGTATTGTAGCAGGGAAAAGATGAATTGTCACTTCTAAACTGTGTTTGTTTTCACTGCACATACACTGGCAGCACTATATCTATGCAAGCTACACTTCAGAAATCATAGGGTTCTTTTGCTTTCTAGGCCTAAGTATAATTTTCACGGAAACAACTGACTAGCTACGTAAATCCCCACAGCTGTGTAAAAGAAGAAATATGTGTTTGGAGCAGAGAGAGAAAAATAAGGAAAGTTCCACAGACATTATCAAGGAGGTGTGGAAGAGACCCTGGTTGGCTGTAACAATCTACCCAGGAGAATTATGTAGGGAAATGATGTTGGCACTGTAAAGTAGCACTTTTTTCCCAAGCAGAAATGACATACACACTTCCTAAGGGGCACAATTACTTGTTCCCTTAAGGATTTTTCTGTTTTGTATGTTTAGCTTGAAGCTATGAGCCAACACAGGGGCTGAGTTGGTGAAGTGGGTTAAACCACTAAGCTGCAGAATTTGCTGACCAGAAGGTTGGAAGTTCAGATCTGCAGGATGGGGCGAGCTCCCGCTGTTAGCCCCAGCTTCTGTCAACCTAGCAGTTCGAAAACATGCAAATATTAGTAGATCAATGGGTACCACTCTGGCAGGAAGGTAACGGTGCTCCATGCAGTCATGCCAGCCACATGACCTAGGAGACGTCTATGGACAATGCCGTCTCTTTGGCTTAGAAATGGAGATGAGCACCACTCGCCAGAGTTGGACTCAACTGGACTTAATGACAAGGGGAAGTCTTTACCTTTATTTTATAAGCCATTATTCATTATTTGTTATTTTACTGAAATATTTTAATTCCACCCTTTATCTTAAGATCTCAAGGTGGTGTATGCAATAAACCATTTAAAACTCTTCCAGATTTAAAAGCATTAGTAATTTAAAGAAGATAAAGCATAGCAAACAAATCAGAAGCAAAAACACATTCAAATGCCACCTTTTAAAATCATACACATGTATGCTTTGAAATAAATCTGTCCAGGGGATGGAAGAAGCCACTGAGAAGACGCTCTCTCATGTCCTCACCAAGGAAGCTTATGATGGTGGCAGGCCTAAGAGAGTCTTCCCCTGTAGATATTATGGTTCCATGAGATTCATATAGGCCCCATCTACACTGCTATATAATGCAGTTTAGAACTGCATTATATGGTCAGTGTATACTCATATAATGAAATTAAATGCAGTTAAACTGCATTACATGAATCTATACTGGTAGATGTTTCTAGAAACAAGTGAGGTGAATGTAAATTGTGTAATTGTCTTCACTTACAACCTCATATTAAGTCACTTTATTGCATGTGCATCCACCAACTGATGATAATTCCTAATGCCATGTTTGAAGAAAGTTGTTAATGCACACCAAAATGTGTATCTTTTATATTTCCCACAAGATTTTGTTGTCTTGATTGTGAAAAAAAAAAACATACACTGTTGCCTCTTTCTGGACTGGCCGTTCTGTTTATAATGCTTTCAGCCAAGGTAAAATATTTACACAGAAGGCTGGTCTGTGTGGATCATTATATATGACAAGGGGACATTGTGTCTTGCACTGAACTGTGTCTGCACGTACCAGCAGGCCAGTGTTAGCTGTGAGTTCTGGGTGAGTCGATACTACATATTCTGTACTGCACAGTCCACGTTATGCCCCGAGTGATGTTTAGCTGCAGGCACTCTGTGTGTGTGCACAGGAATATTGGGGGAGCATGTCTACAATATACTTGACAGTGACTCAGAAAGTACAGCGGATGTAAAATCCATCCAGAAAGGTTGCAAACTGGACTACTATATAGGCAACACAGAATATGAGTTGCCAGAGTTGCAATGCTGTCCATTAGCTTCCAAATTGAATTCAAGATTCTGATGATGATATTTTAGTCCCTAAATACTTGAAAAAGCAACCCCTTTTGTACATACCTAGAATTTAAGTCTACACGAGAGACCATCTTCTCAGCTGTGCCGCCCCAACTCTGGAAAGCTTTCCCCTTGAGATCCAACTGAGCCAACTTTTGTCTTTTCCAGCAAGTCTGTGGCCCCAACTATACTGACATTTGGTGAAGTGGGTTGTATTCTAGTTCAGTGGACCCCAGCAGATGTTCTTAGACTTCATTTCCCAGAAACATTAGTTGATGTGGTCTAGTCCACTGCTTCTTAAATATTGTTCCCGACCCCAAATGGGGTCAATGTCTGGGTCACAAAAATTGGCACTAGTAAAAGGTTTCTGAACATAAACTGTTTACACAAAGCAACAATGTGCTCAAAGGTAATCAGTACAACCCAACGCCTCACACCAGTGTTTTGCCACTATGCACTGGGGAATATAGTACATTAGGGACAATATCATGTTGGTCTAAGTGTAGGTCCTGATGTGCACTGATTATTTTACTGTCTCCCAAGTCAGGAATGTGGGTTTGTTTAGTGTGGAGATGAGAAGGATGAGAGAGCTTAAGCGGCTGAGAGGGAAAAGGAAAGGCCCTGAGGCTGAGGAATGGCGGGAGTTGAAGTCCAAAACACCTGGAGGGCCCAAGTTGGTCCATGCCTGTGTTTAGAGGAAGGCACTGGCCAAACCACCCAAGTGTTCATCGCCTAAGAAATTCACGGCAGTAAACCTTGAGTTGCGTGCTAAAACCAAAAGAGCCCCCTCCCTTTGATCTGCAGGCGCCTCCTTGTGCTTATCACCATCTCATTATGGTCTCCACGGGAGAGATTTAATTCCGAGCCCGAGAAGGCGGGCGCTTTTGATCAGGCCGGGAAACAAAGGCGCGCCTCGCTTGGCGGCTGCCTGCCTGCCTGCCCTTTGCGCCTCGGTCCCTCTCCTCCTCCTCCTCGTCCTTCGTGGGGAGGCGAGGGGGAGGAAGGCCGGCAGGGAGATGCTGGGGACACTGCCCTCCCTCTCTATCTCTGTCTCCTCCTCCTCCTCCTCGGAGCAGCCTTGGCTCTTCTCACGCTATCGCTGTGTAGATTGCAAGCGAAGGGTGTCGTGCCGCTCGGCAGCGAGGATCACTTGAAATCACCCCCGTGTTTGTGGTTGTGAAATGGAGCAGTCACGCAGCAGCCGAGCCGGGGACTCGGGGAGGGGGAGGGAGAGAGGAAGGACAACGGGAGGAAAGAAGGGAGGAAGGGAGGAAGGAAGGGAAGGCGACTCCACCTTCTGCGATGCAGGACCGACTACGCGAGAGGAAGGCGCGCAGCCAAGGCGCACGCGAAGAGCGCTCTGCTCGCTGCCTGGCTCCTTGGCACAAAACTCACATTAATATTATTAGTAGATTCCTTTTTAATGACAGGCAGAGAGAAAGGAAGGCAAGAGGCTGGGCTCGGTGACTCATGCGGCGGGATAGAGCAGAGTTGAAAACGTGAGAGGTCGGGGAAAGGCGGTGCGTGTGTGGAGTGGAGCGCTTTTGGCGCACGCTTCGGGCTTCTTCTGTTCTGAGGCGGACGTGTGCCTCCACTCGGCCCTGGGTTTCGGTTTCCCCTGAAAATAACCCGGGGTTTCTGCCTCCGCTTCCCTCCCAAGAAAGCCCTCCTCGTGCTCTGAGTCAGGTAAACGCGCGAAGCTCACTGAACCAGAAAGCAACCCCAGAAGGAACTGCGCCTTCTTACATCACCGGCCGGGATTTAGGAAGGGCATGCCCGGGACTAGGAATGCCTTTACGGTTCAAAGCAGATATTGTGGAGTTAAAAAAAGGTAAAGGTTTCCCCTGACATTAAGTCCAGTCATGTCTGACTCTGGGGGTTGGTGCTCATCTCCATTTCTAAGCCAAAGAGCCGGCGTTATCCGTAGACACCTCCAAGGTCATGTGGCCGGCATGACTGCATGGAGCGCCGTTACCTTCCCGCCAGAGCGGTACCTATTGATCTACTCACATTGGCATGTTTTCGAACTGCTAGGTTGGCAGGAGCTGGAGCTAACAGCGGGCGCTCATTCCGCTCCCAGGATTTGAACCTGGGACCTTTCGGTCTGCAAGTTCAGCAGCTCAGCGCTTTAACGCACTGTGCCACCAGGGGCCCCATTGTGGATTATCAACCATGATATTCTGGGTTATACGGTTGTGTGGAAGGGCCCCTGGAGTACATCTACATTTTTTCACCATGGGGAAAAAATATGAAGGAAAACTGCAGTTTCTACATGTCTTGTTATTTTATTTATTTATTTATTTATTACTATCCCACTTTTCTCCCGTGGGTGGGATTCAAAGCGGCGTACAACATATAAAATTCATACAAATACATCCGACCGCCGTACAAAATCAGATTAAAACATCATCCTAATATAAAAACCTAATTAACATATCAGATAAAACAATTTTAAAAACTTGCAGCAAACACCATTTACAGATATCCATAACCTCCGGCCACTAAAATTATTTGTCAGGAATTATCCGAAAACTTTCCATGTGCATGTGGATTTCAACCTCTGAGGATGCCTGCCATAGATGTCTGTGAAACGTCAGGAGAGAATGCTTCTGGAACAGGGCCATACAGGCCGGAAAACTCAGCAACTCAGTGATTCCAGTCATAAAAGCCTTCGACAGCACATACATCTACACTGTTGAATGAATACAGTTTGACACCACTGTAGCTGTCATGGCTCAATGTTATGGGATCTCGGGGTTCTTTGGTGAAGGCCAAAGACTCTGTAAAATAAAAATTCCCAGGATTCCATAATATTGAGCCACAACAGTGTTGAACTGCATTCATTTGACAGTGTAGAGCAGGCATGGGCAAACGCCAGCCCTCCGGGTATTTTGGATTCCCAACTTCCACAATTCTTAACGGTCAGTAGGCTGTTAGGAATTGCCCATGCCTGATGTAGAGTCTTTCAGTACAACTCAATTGTGTTCTTTCTTCTTGGGTTCAGGATCGCCAGTATGTTTCATAGCATGGTAGCTGTGAGGGCTGTAACACCAATAGGACTGTTGATACACTCAGCCTTCCAGATGCATGGATTCCAACAAACGTGACTTGAAAATCTACAAACCTTGATTTTGCCATTTTATATGGGCCATCATTTTACTAGATCACCCACATAACAAGGGCCCATTATAAGTGGTAAACATATTGATTTGTATTTCCCTGGATTTACAGTAGGGTTTAGTTACAAGATTTCCATTAATAGAATGAGAATGAACATGGGGATAGTCAGGTTTTGCTTCATATATATTAAAAGTGTTTTGCATCTCTAGGATGAAGAAAAGGGAGCTTTTGGACCAAGCCAAAGCAAATTCATGTCCCGGTGAAAATAAGCTCTGAGTGGTAGCTTAATCTAGGGACTTTTCTGTCATAGCAACCAATGTGAGAAGAAGATGCAATACTTTACTCTTTACACTAGCCATGGCAGTGTTGGCTAGGGTTCTTGGATAGAAAGGTTTAAATTCCCTACTCAGTCATGCAAGTGATCTTTGACAAGTCACATTCTCTCAGCCTCAGAGAAAGGCAAAGACGCAGTTGACTTGAAGGCACATAAAAGTACTGCTGGAGCCCTTGGTGGCAAGTGGGTTAAACCACTGAACTGCTGAACTTGCTGACCGAGAGGTTGACGGTTCAATCCAGGGAGTGGGATGAGCTCCCACTGTTAGCCCCAGCTTTTGCCAACCTAGAAGTTTGAAAGCATGCAAATGTGAGTAGATCAATAGATACTGATCTGGCAGGAAGATAACGGTGCTCCATGCAGTCATGCTGGCCACATGATCTTGGAAGTGTCTATGGACAACGGCGGCTCTTTGGCTTAGAAATGGAGATGAGCACCCACCCCCAGAGTTGGTCATGACTAGACTTAATGTCAGGGGAAAACCTTTACCTTTCAAAGTACAGTGTTCCCTCACTACTTCGCAGTTCACTTTTCATGGATTCGCTGTTTCGTGGTTTTTCAGTAAACTCTAAAAGACTATTATAAATCATAAAAAATTACAATTTACAGCCTAAAGAAGTGAGAAAGGAGAATCCAAAGGGAGAGAAAAGGAGCCCAAGCGGCAACGGGAGTAGGAGGTGATTTATTCACACACTATTGGTTGATAAAGACTTAAAATAGTGTATAACTACTAAAATAATGTATAAATATTAAAATAAATATAGCGTTCTTACTTCACGGATTTTCACTTATTGTGGGTGGTCCTGGAACCTAACCCCAGCGATAAGTGAGGGAACACTGTATTGCTGTGTGTGTGTATGTTTATGTGTGTGGAGAACTCTTATATTAACTTTCCTGGACAAAACAGAAGGGATTTACAGGTCACAGTCCTTGATAAAGGAAATTACAAAGGAAGATAAGAAAGATAAACAGCTGAATATTCACAAATACTAGGTATAAACAAAGACAATTGCTTCATGGTGCACTATATATAATCATACAAGAGTCATGGCTACTGCATATATAACAAAAGGAATCTGTTCAGAAGGAGTTTTGAACCCTGGGAAATGAGCATTAGGCAAGCAAATGAATTGCTTTCATACATCAGTGCTAATTGACCACTCTAAAGATCTGAAAGACTTGTATCAGCTTGCCAAGTCATTTGAACATTTAGGGCAAGGTATAGGATTTTCTTTTTTTTTTTTGGATCTTTTTATATTCTGTCCCACTCCTTTATGATGTACTCTATGTTTTATGACCTCAGGCTTTAAAATCACTTTGTGCTGCATCTGAAGAAATGGTTTTGTACCCACAGAGGTTCGTGCTAAAATTTTTTTTAAAAACAGTCTTAACGTTTTTACCACTTTCCCCCCTTGTCCCCCCCCCCCCCTTTTTCCATCTGTATAGATGTGAGCCAAGAGAGCTTTGGTTTCTATCAACAGTTGGCAATTGAGGAACAATTGAGTAGGGAGATTGGGTTGGTCCTGCTTTGTGTGCCAGAGGTGGAGCACAGTTATTTCTTCACAAAGGCCTCTGACAGCACAGCACTGAACTTATGGTGTCTATCCAGGGCAAGAAGTTCCTGACAAATGCAGTGCTGATGCACCTGGACTACACAGGCGAGTCCTCCTCCACGTTTCTACATGACTGCGCTAGCATTATGAACGATGAAAAAACCTTAGCAATGGCTTTTCCCTTCCAGTCTTCAGTGAAAGCAAACAGTGCACAAGAAGTGAAAGGGAGGTCAGCGACTCCTGTATATTCATGACTCAGTCTTTTTCGCCTATTAGACACAGTCCTGCCTAACTGTGGGGAATGGATGCAAATTAAATCCCCTTCACCAGGCAAACAACGGCCAACTTTTGTGGAAAAATCTGCAGGCTGTGTTAAGCACCAACCTATGAACTATAGGCAGACACATGTGACAGTATTTTCTACTTTTAAAAAAAGGAAGCAAAGTTTTGAAGGGGCAATCATTGAGTTCTGGCTGTAGCATTGTATACATTCTGGCAAACCCAGGCTTGCTGCATCATGTCTGAGTGCTTGTCTATGCTGATGAAAAAAATTCTGCTTAGCATAGTTCTTTCCTGGTCTGCAGTGACCATGTATATGCCACACACATAGCAGTTAGATTGCCACAATTAATCACATATGTTACCTTCCCAGACTCAGCTCTCTGTTAGGGGGTGGCCCATATTTCCAGTCCTTTGTGTTATTTTTGGCCACATGGCCATGGCCATTCTGTTTTTTTTCCTGCCATGTATTCAAATACTTGCTGTGATGTAGGGGAGTGTTTTTCTGTTGTGCAGAGGAGTGCTTATACTGATATGCTAGTATCCACACATATTATGTGTTTTTTAAAAAAATAATGTTCAAGCCAGGAAAGCTCAACTCCCACCAACCAGTTGCTCCCACCATTAATGCCTCCCCCAATGACACAATGATGCAATGCTGTGGGGTGAAAGATAGGTTTTCTGCATGTGATTAAATCTCAAAGAACCACATTGCAAGAGCATCATGCATTAGGATTCCAGCAACTATGCCTTTTTGTCCATAGACAAACTTTGAGATGGCCATAATGTGTGCCCCATGTGTTATGGGGCAGATACATGCCTTTGTTGGCCAGTGAGTGCCAGGCAACCTTCAAATGAATTTTTGCCAGGCTCACATTGTTCATTTTTATTAGCACACATAAAACACTTTATGGATACACTTTTTTTCAAAAAAGAACTATCAGACGCAAAGCAACTCTGGGATGAAGTGAAGGAGCAATATGTGAAATATGGAAGTCATGCCACAGTAACTGTCTTTGTCCTCTGCTGGGTTCGTCTGAGGGAAGCTTTATATTGGCTTGACATTAAAACACACATGTGGGGCTCCCCACAGCACTCAAGGAATCACGACGTGAAGGAACTGATGGTTTTGAAACGTGCATTTAGGAATCAAGCTAATACCAAGTCAGGGATGGGTGCTAAGAGACCTCATTTAGAACCGTTTCACATCTTCTACAGAGAGTGTTCATTTCCTCATCATAATGGGACTGTGTGCACGAAGCAGTCATCTTACAACTAGTTTCCCCCCTTTAGTGTTAAATAGATTTTCTGTGGAGTGTTATTGTCACGTTCTATTCTCAGAGAGGTAAGAGAGGGACAGGGCTGAAAAGATGAGAGCTCTTTATCAAACCAATCTGATGGATAAAAAGAAAGTAGAGCTTTCAAGCTTCACAAAGCAGATGCTGCGTTTAAAAGCAAACCTCACACTTCCTGTGTACTGGAAAAAAGAAATTTGCTGTGTTATTCTAAACGTAGCCTATTATGTGAGCATTCTCATAGTTCATAAGGTTTGGAACACATAAGGCAGAACAGCTATTATTATATTAGTTCTAGCTATTTTAACACCATAGAACGGATTTAGCTTTCCTGTCATTCATCATCTCCAGCATAACGTTCTTAAACTGATAAGTTTGGAAAATTCACCAATAAATTGTAGCCTAACCATTCTGTTCTGCTATGGAATACCAGAGGAGAAAGAGGCACCGGAAGCTGAGTTCTGTCCCAGGATGTCATCTGTTCTGTGATCAGACAGGAAGGAGTATAGTTTGGGTCCTGGAACCATTATATAAGAACAGTGCTGGAAACTGAACCCCCTGGGCAAGTGAGCAGTAACAGTGGTGAGGAACATTAGCTACTGTCATCCTGTTACCTGTCTTCTTCTGAGGGACAATTGAATGGGAAAAAGCCGTAGCTCAGAGGGAGATTGCACACTTGCATGCTGTGACACCTCAGGGCAGCGTGAGCACTGGGAATCAGACACAAAGGCCAATAAACAATCTAATATCTTTATTAAGGAAAATAAAGGAGACAACTAAAAATAAGCAGAGTATATAGTCCAGCAGTAGACCTTTCAGGAAAGGTCAAATTTAGTCCAGTAATGTGAAAGCAGATATCCAGTATTAGAGTTTTAAATCCAATAACCGAAACACACTCAAACCTTTAGGCTGTTTGAGTGGGGATTAAGGCAAGATCTGTCAAAGAGTTCCAGGGCTCAAATCCGAGGCTAGGATGCAAGGCAAGGCAAAGTTAGTCGTGGTAAAGCTGAAACGCTGTCCATACTTGACAGGGAGCCGAGATGCAATGCCGGTCTACTCGAGAGTAGCACGCTGCAGAACTAGAGTCGATATGAATTCCTCAACTGACACGTTGAACACCGCAAAGGACAGTTGGTGCCCAGAACTTTTATGGGACTTCGCTCTCCTTTCCAGCCAGGTGTCTGAACACTCTTTCCCAAGGGAAAGTGGACTAAGTCAACAACTTGCCAGATGCAATCCTCCCGGGAAACTCTCAAGGGAACCGGCTTAATTAACGCTTTCTTTCTCCGCTAATCTAGCGCTTCTCCTCAAATTCTGCTTCTCCGCGCGAGATGTTTCCCAAAACAATTTGCGGTCAAAGCAACCTGAAAGATAGTTGCATCTATCAAGTAGGAAATTTAGGTACCACTTATATGTGGGGAGGCTAATTTACAACACCATAAAAATCATCCAGCTGCCATTGGAATGAGGAAATGCCGTCGCAGTGGATGATGAAGCAGCTCCTCCTGTGGCCGGAATCAACCATACCCTCAGGAAGCTGGAAGCTGGAGAAGGTTTAAATTGCCTCTGCATCTGTCTCTGTCTCTGTTCTATGTTATATGATATTGAATGTTTGCCTTATATGTGTACAATGTGATCCGCCCTGAGTCCCCTTTGGGGTGAGAAGGGCAGAATATAAATACTGTAAATAAATAAATAAATAAATAAATAAATAAATAAATAAATAAATAGATTTCATGTTGAAATTTGCATCCCATCTCCTACAATTTCATCACATGGATCTTAGCAAGTGTCCCAGGACACTTGCAGCACACTTAGTCTACAGAGTCCCACACTGCCCATCACACTATGCACACTCACTTCTAGCGGGGCTCTATAGATGAACTGTGCCGCTAGTGTCCTAGGATGCTTCGCCCAGAACATGGGAGGCTTCCCGTGTTCTGTAGGCAGCAACAGTACGGGGGAAGCCACGTGGCGGTGCTTCCCCATGTGTGATGGGGAAACATTGCTGTGGGCAATGCGAAGCACAGGGTGATGGGATTGCCCCACTGCCCCGCGGATTCGCCACAGAGGCTGGTGAATTGCCACAGATCCAACAATAAGTGTGACGAAGTCCCAAGATTATGTATGTATATAGAAATATAAGTATTACAAAATTGGGGGGGGGGGGGCGGGATCAAAATATAAAAAGCACTTCGTGTTCAAACCATTCTGGATAAAGGATATTCAACCTATCTTCTGTCTCCGCACAGAGATTTTCATAGTGCCAACTTATAAACCTTCAGCTGGAATAAGAACCTGTTCATATACTTTGTTGGAAATAATGTGTGCATGTATGTGTATGTGCCTTCAAGTCACTTATTGTCTTATGGTTATCTCATTAATTTCATAATGGTTTTTTTAGGTGTGAAATACCCAGAGGTTTTGCCAGTTCCTTCCTCAGTATAGCCTACAGTACCTGGTATTAACCGATAAGGACTTTCAATTACTGTAGTATCTTATCAACCTCATTTTTATAAAGTACAATGATTAATAATCAAAGTCAGAATTAATATGTGTGAGCAGGTATCTTTAAGTTGCTGATTTATGGTGACTTCATGAATTTTATGGGGATTTCTTAAGTAGTTTTGCCAATTCCTTCCTCTGAAATACAGCCTACAGTTGCTGGCAACGTTGGTAGTTTCCCACCCAAGTACTATGCTGAGCTATCCTTGCTTAGCCTCTGAGGAGGATCTGGTATATTCAGTTCATTGTATTTCCCTTCGTTCTAGGGAAGAAGCTGTCCAAGGATCCTGACCCGGCATTGCAAGATGTTGTAAAATAAGCTATCACAAGTATGGGTTTGACTGAGAAGGTGAGAAGATCAAGGTAAAATTGTTCAAAAAGAATTTAAAATGGAGGCCTAGCTACAGGAATTGGTTCAGTTGTAAGAAGTTTGTTCTGCACTGGGAGACAAAGGTGGCTATGTGGGGGGAGGGAGGATGCAGGAGGGCTGAAAGGCAGTTTGGAAGCCAGCTGTGCGAGCAGAGTGAATCGCTTAAGAGCCTGGTGAGAGACAGGCGAAGAAGGCGATGGGGAGGGGGTCGCATGTGGAAGCTGGGTTGGAGGAGGGCACCGGAGAACAAAGGCAACGGCTGGGATATTGCTTTTAATGCATAAGGAGGCACAGTGCCAGCAAAGTGGCTGGGAGGAGGAGGAGGGCTCACGGCCAGAATGACAAGCGTAAAAGACCGTTTTGGCAGCAATTTGGATGGGCTCAGAAGGGGGCAATGCAAGAGTCAGGAAAAGGCCAGAGGGAAGGTGATTCGGCCAGAAGGACAAGGCACAGTCACAGACGACAAAGCTTTTCAACGCAGCCGGTCAGAGGGGCTTGTGGATGGCCTTATGGAGGTGATGCTGAGAGGATTAATATCAAGAGATTTCAGGGAAGAGGGTAAAAGTGCAACTGGGGGGAGGTTGTTAGGAGATTATTCTGTGATGTACTTGAAGGGAGAGATGAGTTTACAATGGCTTTCCCGCTGCTATATATTTCCCAGCAATGGGGTGACTTCCAGGTCTCCCATAGACAAATAGGGGTTATGGTATGCCAGCAGTTTTTCAATTTGTCATTCCCTTCAGATTTACACATGCAGGTATATACCCACAGGAACAACTATGTTGTCTAAACAGTGAGGCAAAGGAAGGTCATGAACTGCAAGAGATAGAAGCTTTGTTTAGGTATTCTCTGACTGGTAAGAATAAATCTACAAGGAAGAGACAGAGTGCTAGCCTCACCTCATGTTTCTGTCGCCCTCAAAAATGCAAAAGGCAATGACTGATAGAAGTAGGGCTACCCTTATCACATGCTTTTCCCTTTGAGCAAGGCTTAGCTATGTACCACTCCTATGCAAAGTTCAAGATGAACACAGTAGCCACTCAATACAGAAGCAGGGGCAATAACCCCATTTCCTAGAGTGACAATGCTGATTGAATACTGGCAGTAGGAAATAACATTTTGGTCTTGGTTGAATCTTAGGACTTCACTGCATGAACCCACTACAGTAGAGTCTTACTTATCCAACATAAATGGGCCGGCAGAACGTTGGATAAGCGAATATGTTGGATAATAAGGAGAGATTAAGAAAAAGCCTATTAAACATCAAAATAGGTTATGATTTTACAAATTAAGCACCAAAACATCATGTTATACAACAAATTTGACAGAAAAAGTAGTTCATTAATGCTACATAGTAATTACTGTATTTACGAATTTAGCACCAAAATATCACGATATATTGAAAACATTGACTACAAAAATGCGTTGGATAATCCAGAACGTTGGATAAGCGAATGTTGGATAAGTGAGACTCTACTGGATTTCACTACAGCCCTGCAATCATTGATAGTGGATATATACTGGATTGTGCACCTTTCATGTTGCACTTCTCTTCAATCATGTAATTGCACAGATCCTCCAATTTGTGGTTCTATTATTGCATTTCTTCATACCCTCATAGCCTGCACTACCAGTGTCACGATTTTAGTTTTTAATTTAGAGCAATTTCACAATTCCAGTTATGAAAAACAACAAAAAGAGCAATATAACTACAAAATGAAAAATAAATGTAAAACGGAGAGCTTTGTAATAGTGAAGGGATGGGGGGGGGGGAAGAGAGAGAGAGAGAGAGAGAGAGAGAGAGAGAGAGAGAGAGAGAATCTTCCCCCATGTGACTTTACTGTCAGCATTCAGGCACAGAAGAGAAAGGGATGCATCTTACCAAGGTAGTTGATGGGAACACTGCAGGTTTGGGAGTTTACCCAACAATAGCTAGGGATTGATATCATCACCAAGAGGAAGCAAAACAAGTTTGCCTACATCATGCAATAAAGTCCTTAAGAAATAAGAATCGAAATAGTTGATAAACCAATTTAAATCAAAGTTAGTCCCCATGCTTTCTCCATAAGCCCCTCTTGCGTGAGAAAAACTGATTGTGTTTGAAGCAACTGAATGATGAAATGCCTTTCTGTATGGTTTGACCTATGAAGGCTGGCTGCTGCAAGTTGTCATTTGGATGCCACTTGTCATCAGATGATAAATGCATGTTTGTGCCAATTGATTCCGGCAGAAGTGTGTGTGTTTCCCCTAGCCATTCATTTGGTCACAGATACAATCGAAACACCACTCCTGAACATCTACTTCTTCCCTCGCTGGAGTCCCCAGCACAAGCATTCACAGATAATACATTTGGAGCCAACAAGGGGCCCCTGACCTTTATGATGTTTTTATGTCTTTATCAACCTTTATTTCTTGATAGACCTTTATGTTTAAGGTTATTTTTCTAAAGTAAAACAGGTCCCTGGGTACATTGCAAACTAGAGTGTCATATGTATTTTCTCCGATATGGCTCTTGAGATTCCTATGGAGATCAGAAAAGGGAAACATTTGAAATATGTCATTCCACACCCCATTTTGGCTTTGGACAAGAGAAGATCAGCTGGAAGGAAAAATATCTTGAGGTCCTTGTCCTCATAATTTATAAGATCTGGAAAAAGCAAAATAAAAGAGATGCTCTCTGTGCTTTTTTGAAAGTTTGGCAGGACTGTCTGAACTCATAGAAATATTGGGTCTTGCCCAAAGTTGGAGAAGATGTTTTTTGGACTGAAACCTCCATAATCCCCGAGCCAGCATGTGTGGTGGTTACGCTGGCTAGTAGGCTTGGGAATTTGTTCAAAATGCAGTAGAGTCTCACTTACCCAACACTCACTTATCCAACGTTCTGGATTATCCAACGCATTTTTGTAGTCAATGTTTTCAATACATCGTGATATTTTGGTGCTAAATTTGTAAATACAGTAATTACTACCTAGCATTACTGCGTATTGAACTACTTTTTCTGTCAAATTTGTTGTATAACATGATGTTTTGGTGCTTAATTTGTAAAATCATAACCTAATTTGATGTTTAATAAGCTTTTACTTAATCCCTCTTTATTATCCAACATATCCACTTATCCAACATTCTGCCAGCCCGTTTATGTTGGATAAGTGAGACTCTACTGTAGCTTCTTTTTTCTAGGTTCTTATACTGATGCATGCATGAGTGAATCACCTGTTGGTAACCGGTGATCCATACATGCATGTTGATCTCAGTTATATAGAGTGAACAGAAGGCAATGAACTGCATCTCTCCAGCAGCCATAAGAGATTAAACATAATCACCTGAACTTTCATTGAGTGTAAATGGATTGTGTGATGGGTGAATATGTTATGTATACAAAATAGTTCCTCACTCCTGCTGTATTTGGAGAACTGGTCAATCATTTTTTTAAAAAAAAAACCTGAAGAAGAAAATAGAGTCCTTGAAGTTGTCCATCAATAGTGAGCATCTGACTAGCACATGGAACAAATACACACAGGTCACCTGATCACCCCTACTATGATGAAATGCTTTGCTATGATAATAATTATGCCAAAACTTGCAGTTATACATATTAATCAGCACATTAAAGTTTTATTCAGATTTATGCCCTATTTTCTTACTGATACATCATTACTGGTATTTCTCCTTCTTCTTGACTAAGCAAAATTGCCACTCTTTTTCTTGCAGATTTTGCAAGATAGATTTGCATCTGAGTTTCCATGTTCTGAACTGCCTTTGGGATCAGTCTGGTGGGCACAGAGGTATAAAGACAGATAGTTCAGAGGCTCTCCATGAAGGAGGGTCATGCCATTTACATTGGCTGGCAATAGGAATCTCCTTACTCTAATTGTCTTCACAGTCAGAAGACTGAACATGTACAGTGGACTCATGCTGTCTTTTTCGACTGCTAATCCCAAGACTTCTCAGTTAAAAACAGCATGCAAAGCAACACTACTTTCTTATCCTTACTGTGACCAGAGCTAACCATGCAGCTTTCCCATTTGTAAAGGTGGGCAGAATAACATCCTCACAGTCCAGATCATTGGTTGTCCAGGAGGGGAGAGACATCCTTGGGGGCTTTTCATGGGCAAGATAAGACTACAAGCCACCCATTTCTGTTCCATGAAATACCATCTTCTGTAAAAATGGGATACATTACCACCTGAGTTATGAGGCTAGAAAAAGCTGGTTGTTGACTTTCCTCCTCAATGCTTCCGGCCACATTCTTTGATTCTAAGTGAGCAGAATCAATCACTTCTGGGTTTACTTTTGCTCTTTTCCATCTCATGATTTTCTGTCTGTGGTGACTCAAAATTAGTGTCATGGTGTCATATTGTGGTGTGACCAGGCAGATCTAAACTAGTGATAACCCTGCAGGACAGGACAGGGTGTGCTTTTTATTATGTGCTTTTTCCTTAATTGTGACCTTCTGCTTCACAGCTGGAAATAAATATTGCCTAATAAGAGTGGCCTGTTGCGGTTTGGCTCCCATTTGCCTCAGTGGCAAAACTCCCACTGACTTTTGAGTGAGTGCAGGAGTGGATTCTTGCACTTCATTTGCTTCTCTTTGCTTTGCGCTGGAAATGCTCACAATCAAATGCTAATGATTGGGCCATAATTTCTCAAGACACATATACAAAAATATCCAGGGACCAGAAGGATATGGAAATAAAAGATAAACATGCAGCATGACTACCAAACAGGCTCTTTTAAACATATCTTGAACACCAAACCCTGTTTATTTGATTTGTAGTCATCTTGATATTTGGCAATTTACCATTCACCTCATATTTGTGCCAATGTACTGCCTGAAATTGTCAAAAGCCATTTTTAACTAAGAAAAGATGCCTTCAGGCTAAATGATCACAGGCTTCTCAACTTTTTAATTTTCCTTGTTTAGGAAGAGGAATGTAAAATCTAAGTTGTGTTGTGCTGAGTCTTTTCTCTCTGAAGAAAGCAACTTTAGAGAGTCTCTCTCTCTCTCGCTCTTTGTGATGGAAATTAAAGAAATGTCACACATGAGGAGGGAGTTAATCCCATTTGCTATCTTGGTATGACCTGATCCATATCTGTCTGTACAGAAACCCTCTAAGTATGAATAACCGTTACGTTAGGCCTGAATTCTTACAACCTGCCTACTTTCCCCCCTAGTTTAACTAGGTCTTTAGGCTTAACTGCCAAAGAGTGCTAGTGTCTTCGCCAAACTACAATTCCCATGAGTCCATAGCATTGAGTCATGGCAGTTAAAGTGCTCTCAAACTACATTAATTCTACATTGTAAAGCCACTCTCAGTCTGCCAAGTAATATTCAGTTCTGCATTATAACTATCCCACCTAGATTACCCTCATATCAGTGATCACTGAATAGAAATAACAACATGAGAAGATGAAGGTTCCCCCTTACTGTTTTTATATAGACGTTAGCCCTATTCTCATATTATGAAAGTGAAAAATCCTCCAGGTGAGAGAATTAGGGCTGCACTGAGTGGCTTCATCACCCATGTAAGACATATCATGTAATCCTAACATTTAGATATAGCATGGAGAGCTATAGGGAAAGGTTTCCTCTATACTTCTATGTGCACACAAAGGCCTGCTCAGGAGTCAGCAGGTTCAATGTGCACGATATATGTGGATGTTAGGAGAAGATTAATATAATGTGCATGACATGGGGGCAAGGCTATTTGGTACAGTTCCTCTTCCACCCATAGTGTGAGCAATCATTTTAATACCGTGTGACACCTGTATCTATAGCAGTGGTTCTCAATCTGTGGGTCCCCAGATGTTTTGGCTTTCAACTCCCAGAAATCCTAACTGCTGGTAAACTGGCTGGGATTTCTGGGAGTTGTAGGCCAAACATCTGGAGACCCACAGGTTGAGAACCACGGATCTATAGGGGATATATTCTAAGACTCCCACTGCCCATGGTTACCTGAAATAGTGGTTAGCAGTGAACCTCTTGTATTTTGTCTATACTTGGGCCAGAAGCATACCTTAGAATGGCACTGAAGGACCTAGAAAGGCTCACAAACACTTCTGAGGGATCAAATCTGTAGGTAAGGTGATTGCACTGTAATATATAGGAAGGACTAATGAACTCACAATTTCTGTTGTTTTATTCCTTTAATAGTTCATCACTTGGCAAAAGTCACAGATATTGTCCCCATGCAAGTATTTATTTATTTATTTATTTATTTATTTACAGCATTTATATTCCGCCGTTCTCACCCCGAAGGGGACTCAGGGCGGATCACATTACACATATAGGCAAACATTCAATGCCTTTTAACATAGAACAAAGACAAACAAACAAGGCTCCGAGCAGGGCCTCGAACTCATGACCTCCTGGTCAGAGTGATTTATTGCAGTGATTGATTGCAGCTGCTCTCCAGCCTGCGCCACAGCCCGAGCCCGAGTAATTCAAGATGCCCCGAGCAGAGGCTGACCTTGCAAAATTCTGACTAGCTTCCAATTTTTTCTCAACAACAACAACAACAAACCCAAGACATAATAAATGAGTACAAGGAATTGTGTCGTTATGTGCTGACAAGTTGGCTTTGACTCATGGCAATCTTATGAATGAGAGCCTTCCAAGACATCCTGTCATCACCAGCCTGCTCAATTCTTGCAACTTTGTGGCTTCCTTGATCGAGTCTATCCACCTGAAATGTGGTTTTCTCCTTTTTCTATTACAAACACCTCCTTTTTCTATTGATAACATTACCAATTGTAATCCTCCTTTCTAGTGAGTCATGTCACCTCACTATATACCCAAAGCAGGAGCAGAATCACAAATAATAACTCTTTTTTAAAGCTGTGAGCCACTTTGAGTACCAATCCTGGTGGACGGGAGTGGAATAATATTAATTAAAAGTAACATAGTAAAATTAATCAATGCTTTAGCAATACTTTTGAATAATTTGAAATAAATCATCCTCAATAATCTTTGAAACAAAGTTTTAAAGTAATTTTTGAAACAACAAAAAAAGAAATGGAAAAATCTTTCAAATACTACTATTCTTGTTTTATAAATAAATACAGTATGTGTAACAGCGTTCTATGCAGTCATGCCGGCCACATGACTTTGGAGACATCTACGGACAATGCCGGCTCTTCGGCTTAGAAATGGAGATGAGCACCAACCCCCAGAGTCAGATATGACTAGACTTAATGTCAGGGAAAAACCTTTACCTATAGTTCGTGTAAATGCTTATTTATATTAGCAAAGGTAACAATGGTAAGCATGTTTGATAACACTGAGATAGATACACTCTTATTATCCTCAAAGAGTACAACTTTATGATTTACAAAATAACCTTGAACATATTATTTGTAACAGATGTTGGTGTTTAAGATTTGTTTGGTTTTTCGATTGCACACTATAGTACATTGCTCTTTATTTGTTATTCTAACAAAAATGCTTCCACCAAATAAGAATCTGTGCATTGCCCTCTTTATTTGCCACTGGAATTTGTAATGTTTCTCTACATTTTAAGACGGTAAGTACAGTGGTGTTTACAGCTGTACCAGTAAGAGAAGGAGGCCCCCAGCATAACACTGTCACTTAGGATCAATCATGGTTGTAGCCACAAGAAAACTGTGGAGATGAACAATCTCACATTTGACTATCTACAAGGTCTTTTTATAGTCAGTGATTCTTCCTTCCACATAGAATATAAGCTTGCTTCTGTTTTTTAAAGACATTCATATTGACCTTCCTGGAGTTCTTTCACAGGCAATATAGAATTACATGCTGTAATTCTGCCCTACAAAGCTGGTTTGTATATTGTTCTTAGTTCTATACAACCTTATATTTTTAAATTTTAAAAATGTCATTAAGTGGAGGGGGGGGGGCAACATGCGTTATTTTCACTTAAGATTATGTCCTATAATATACAGTTGTCCCTCTCTATCCATGGATTCTGCATCCATGGATTCAACCAAACCTTGCTACTCCATTGTACATAGTGGGACATGAGTATTTGTGGATTTTGGCATCCACAGAGGATCCGGAACTATATCCCAGTGGATAAGGAGGGCCCGCTCTACCATCATGGCCACTATGTATCCCATCTGCTTATGATTATGGTTCTCTGCATATCCATCTATGTGCCTTGAGACTGCAAGTCCTCAAATATGTATCCCAATACGAAAAGACTAGTGACAGTGTTGGTAGTAACTAGCACTATAAAGGTCTAAGCACATTCATGGCTTGAAGGCTGCATAGGATCTCTAGGCTTATTGAATGAACAGGATTTGCTGTGTAACATGAATAGGAAAGTGCTGTTGCACTCACCAGATGTCCCACTCTGGGAATAGAAAGTTGAATAACTTGGGGCTAGAATATCTGAAAGACTGCCTTCTCCAAAATGATCCTGCTCAGAATCTAAAATCATTAGTGTCCTACCACGTTGTAAAGCTTGACTGGTGGGGATATGCGACAGGACTTTGTCTGAACCCATCTACCTGAGCCCAGTAACTTGCAGTGGCTAAGAATTTACGCAATGTTCAAGAACTTCCAGTCCTTATCACAAAGGTAAACTGGCTTAAGCCAGTATAAGGTAAAGGTTTTCCCCTGACATTAAATCCAGTCGTGACTGACTCTGGGGCTTGGTGCTTATCTCCATTTCTAAGCCGAAGAGCCGGCGTTGTCCGTAGACACCTCCAAGGTCATGTGGCTGGCATGACTGCATGGAGCGCCGTTAACTTCCCACCGGAGCAGTACCTATTGATCTACTCACATTTGCATGTTTTCGAACTGCTAGGTTGGCAGGAGCGGTGGCTAACAGCGGGTGCTCATTCCGCTCCCGGGATTTGAACATGGCACCTTTTGGTCCGCAAGTTCAGCAGCTCAGGGCTTTAACACACTGTGCCACCAGAGGCCCCTAAGCCAGTATAGCTTCACACTAAGGAAGATGAAGGGTTGCATTGAATCAATTAACTTGAGTGGAGCTTGGGAAAGTTATTTTCCTGGACTACAACTCCTGGAATCCTCCTGATGGGATAGTTATCAACTATGCAGGCTAGAGCATTCTGGGAGTTGTAGCCCTGGGTAAAAGTTAACCACATTAGAACCCATCTTGTTATGACTTCATGGTCCCCCTTCCACAGCCAACTCTTATTTTTAGTTCAGTAACAAGCAGTTTGGGGTATTAGGTCACAAACTGAAAAGCAGGATGGTGTCAGAATATAACTCAGCATGGGTTCTCACATTCCCAGACCTGGCCCATGCTGTGAGAAGTAATGGCATGAGTGGTGTAGAGAGAGGTACATTGGGACAGGTTTCAAGCAGAGCGGTGTTAAGAATGCAGACTCAGTTCAGTGCATTAACCTCCCACACAGTTGAAGCTTTCAGTATTTTCCCTGCTTCTTTTGACCTGTTTATTTGTAAGTGTTCCCATCATCTTCAAAATAAATGATAAGAGAAAGACTGTTCAGGCATTGGGGCCAGCATAATCAACCTGATTTCATTAACTTTCAAAGAATGTATTTGTCAAGTGGTAGATTTAGCTTTCTTAATAATGCTTTTTGCTACCTGGCATCTGAATACGACATGTGTTGATTGCTAGGAGTTCATATGAAGATCTCTGGATGTTCTTAGATGCTGGAGTTGACTGAGGCGTTTTCTCCAAGACTGGCTATTTCCAGCTCTTTCATTGTTAACATGTATCACACTAGGGCTGAAAGAGTAGCCAAAGAGTAATCATCCCATCTGAAGTCCAGTCGCTGCCTCCTGCAGAATTTTTGGGATTGTAATTTGGGGAGGGGGCTTTAAAATGCTCAGCCAGAGAGGTCCTGGGCACTTCCAGACAGTGTCAAAATGCAGGTTTAAAAGTGGGGCAAAAAATCCCAATACCTGACAGCAAGTCCACACACAGACCTGTCAGACCTGGGAAATGTTTCCCTGCATCCTCAAGTCCACAAGATGGAGGGGGGACGGGAGACATCTGGCAGAAGTTTTTAAAAAAATTATCTCCAAAATGTCCCAGACCACATATGTGCTTTTGTGGAGATCCTAATTTACAAACAAGCAGATTTCTTATTCTCTCTCTTAATTCAATTATAAATTCAAGCTTTGTGTGATATGAAAAACATTAGAAAAAAAGTAATGGTTGCAGAGAGTTCTGATTGCTTTCTAACTCTGCTTCCATTTAGCCACCTGTGTGTCCGTAGCTCCATTTTTTTCACAACCCGATCAGCTGTTTTGGGCTTTTAAAATGTGCACTTGCAGTGGAGCACTCCACACAGGGGGCTTGAAAGGAAGTTACTTGTTTTCCATGACAGCAAGGAAATTCAGTCATGCAAAGTTGTGCATTTTTTTGGGCAGAATCAGGTTTAAAGTGCATAATTTAAACATGTACTTTTCAGCAGTTAACCCGGTTCTGCCCGCACTTTCTTCAAACGTCATTTAGCCACCCCGCTCCTATTAGATCCCAGTTTCTTCTGAGTTTTTAGGCATGTGTATAAAGGCCCTTTGTCTACTCTTTCAGCTCTAGTGTGAAAAGGCACATCATTTCTTCAGCAAAATCTTTATTTGATTAAAGACACTTTTCTTTGATGGGAACTTATTTAATTCTCCTTGCTTTCTTTTTATCTCGTCCAGTATAAGATTTGCTTTTTCTTTCCTCTTCTTCTTAAGTTCAGAACTATACAGGATGAAATACCATCTCACAAAAGCTTTACTTATACCCAAAGCCTTTGTGGTTTCCATGCTCTTATTCAAATTATACTCAAGGCATTCTTTTAAGTTCTTTTTATAATCATCCACCACTATTTTTCTTTGCTTCATTCAATCACCATCTTAAAAGTCATGGTTTTTTTCTTTTAAAGCTTAACAGGGTTGTTATTTGGAAAAAAATCTTCTTAGTATCTCCACTTTATGAACCTTAATAACTAAGTTTTTAGAAATCTAAATCATATCTGTTCTAAAGAAGGATCTGTGTCTTTGAGAAAAATATGTATAAGGGAATCTCCGTTTATGTCTCTATAAAAAAAACTCTTGCTTTCTATACCAAATTCAATCAGAAATTTTGTTGCTTATAATATAAATGGAAATTAGGTAAAGGTAAAAGTTCCCCCTGACATTAAGTCTAGTAATGTCCGACTCTGAGGGTGGTGCTCATCTCCATTTCTAAGCCGAAGAGCCGGCGTTGTCCGTAGACATCTCCAAAGTCATGTGGCTAGCATGACTGCATGGAGCACCATTACCTTCCCACCACACCTATTGATCTGCTCACATGTGCATGTTTTCAAACTGCTAGGTTGGCAGAAGTTGGGGCAAACAGCAGGCACTTACCCCGCTCCTGGATTCGAACCGCCAACCTTTTGGTCATCAAGTTCAGCAGCTCAGAGGTTTAACCCATTGCACTACTGGGGGCTCCAGATGGAAATCACTCCATCCAATGTGTTCTATCTAGATGGAGTCATTTCCCATTTAAGTTTATCTGTCAAAAAAAGCATATGGTGTGTCTTCACTAACTGCTTAATCCAGGGCCAGTTGGAAGCATTATGGTCCAGACTGACCATGATGGTAGTTGTGTTCACACAAGCCAACCATGATGGCATTACCTCAATTCCACTGGCTCAACACCCGCCCCCCCCCCCCCCAGCCGTATTTGATGCTACTGCTTCCACTTTCTCACAAACATAGGTGATGCTACTTCTGCTGAGGTCAGAAATGGGCATCCAGTCATTTCATCGGCAAGTAAGGTTCACTTTTCCCATCCACGATAATTATCTGAGGAATGGCATGGTGTCTGCTGTATGGATGACTGATCAGTTCGAATATAACCCAGTTCAGCTGTACATGTGATAAAATAAGTTGAAGTCACTCCAGAGTTTCTGGAAAACACTGCACTTTCCCAGTTTTGCTTACCTAAAAGCAAAGGTGGATTAAGGCCAAAAAAAAAGAAAAAGTATCTTCCCCAAAAGTAGCCATACATCATCTGCACTACCAGCACTGGCTTGGAAGTGAGGCTGTCTTTTGTTGTGAGTTTAGCCTTGGCCAAAATCTTTTCTGTTATTCAGTATTCCAATTAGAATCTCTCCTGCAGACCTCAAAGGCTATCTAGGTGCATGTGGGAGAATAATGGCCTTTCAGATAGGGTTGTTGTATGTCTTTCGGGCTGTGTGGCCATGTTCCAGAAGCATTCTCTCCTGACGTTTCGCCCACATCTATGGCAGGCATCCTCAGAGGTTGTGAGGTATGGAGAAAACTAAGCAAAGAGGTTAATATATATCTGTGGATAGTCTAGGGTGAGAGAGGTCAGTATGAATGTAGTGTAGTTAATCACTTAAATTAGCATTGAAAAGCTTATCTGCTGTCTTCTTCCTGCCTCTGGGGCATCCTTTGTTTAGAGTCGTTAACTGCCCTTGGTTGATTCATGTCTGGAAACCCTCTGTTTTCAGAGTATTGCTTTTTATTTACTGTTCTGATTTTTGAGTTTTGTAATACTGGTAGCCAGATTTTGTTCATTTTCATGGTTTCTTCCTTTCTGTTGAAGTTGTCCATATGCTTGTGGATTTCAATGGCTTCTCTGTGTAGTCTGACATGATAGTTGTTAGAATGGTCCAGCATTTTTGTGTTCTCAAATAGTATTCTGTGTCCAGGCTGGTTCATCAAATGCTCTGCTATGGCTGATTTCTCTGGTTGAATTAGTCTGCAGTGCCTTTCATGTTCTTTGACTCTTGTTTGGGCGCTGCGTTTGGTGGTCCCTATGTAGACTTGTCCACAGCTGCATGGTATCCGGTAGACTCCTGCAGAAGAGAGAGGATCCCTCTTGTCCTTCGCTGACCGTAGCATTTGTTGGATTTTCTTCGTGGGTCTGTAGATAGTTTGTAGGTTGTGCTTCTTCATCAGCTTCCCTATGCGGTCAGTAGTTCCCTTGATGTATGGTAAGGACACCTTTCCTCTGGGTGGATCTTTGTCTTGACTCTCAGGGCTTGTTCTTGGCCTTGCAGCTCTTCTGATGTCTGTGGTGGAGTATCCATTGGCTTGTAGAGCCCAGTTTAGGTGGTTGAGTTCACCTTGGAGGAGGTGAGGTTCGCAGATTCTTTGTGCACGGTCTGTCAGGGCTTTGATTGTGCTCCTTTTTTGACTTGGGTGATGGTTGGAGTTTTTATGAAGGTATCTATCTGTGTGTGTAGGTTTTCTGTAAACTGTGTGGCCCAATTGTTGATTGGGTTTGCGGATGACCAGAGCATCTAGAAATGGCAGTTTTCCTTCCTTTTCTTTTTCCATGGTGAATTGGATGTTTGGGTGGATGCTGTTAAGATGGTCCAGGAACTTGCTGAGTTCTTCCTCTCCATGGCTCCAAATTGTGAAGGTGTCATCTACGTATCTGAACCAAACAGTTCGCTTTTTTGGTGCTGTTTCTAGGGCCTGTTTTTCAAAGTATTCCATATAGAAATTTGCTACTACTGGGCTGAGAGGGCTCCCCATGGCCACTCCATCCTTCTGTTCATAGAATCCAGTGTCCCACTGAAAGTAGCTAGTGGTGAGGCAATGGTGAAACAGGGCTGTGATGTCTTCTGGGAAGTTTTGTTTGATTAGTGTGAGGGTGTCAGCTACTGGGACTTTGGTAAAAAGGGACACCACATCAAAGCTGATCAGGATGTCCTTGGTGCTTAGATTGAGGTTGCTGATCTTTTCTATAAAGTGTGTAGAGTCCTTGATATAATGTGCAGTGAGCCCAATGTGGGTTTGTAGCTGTGTAGCCAGAAATTTTGCCAGGTTGTAAGTCGGCGATCCAATGGCACTTACCATACATCAAGGGAACTACTGACCGCATAGGGAAGCTGATGAAGAAGCACAACCTACAAACTATCTACAGACCCACGAAGAAAATCCAACAAATGCTACGGTCAGCGAAGGACAAGAGGGATCCTCTCTCTTCTGCAGGAGTCTACCGGATACCATGCAGCTGTGGACAAGTCTACATAGGGACCACCAAACGCAGCGCCCAAACAAGAGTCAAAGAACATGAAAGGCACTGCAGACTAATTCAACCAGAGAAATCAGCCATAGCAGAGCATTTGATGAACCAGCCTGGACACAGAATACTATTTGAGAACACAAAAATGCTGGACCATTCTAACAACTATCATGTCAGACTACACAGAGAAGCCATTGAAATCCACAAGCATGTGGACAACTTCAACAGAAAGGAAGAAACCATGAAAATGAACAAAATCTGGCTACCAGTATTACAAAACTCAAAAATCAGAACAGTAAATAAAAAGCAATACTCTGAAAACAGAGGGTTTCCAGACATGAATCAACCAAGGGCAGTTAACGACTCTAAACAAAGGATGCCCCAGAGGCAGGAAGAAGACAGCAGATAAGCTTTTCAATGCTAATTTAAGTGATTAACTACACTACATTCATACTGACCTCTCTCACCCTAGACTATCCACAGATATATATTAACCTCTTTGCTTAGTTTTCTCCATACCTCACAACCTCTGAGGATGCCTGCCATAGATGTGGGCGAAACGTCAGGAGAGAATGCTTCTGGAACATGGCCACACAGCCCGAAAGACATACAACAACCCTGTGATCCCGGCCATGAAAGCCTTCGACGACACATTGAACGCCTTTCAGATAGCCTAGAGCCAAGTTGAATAAGGCTTTAAAGATCATAATTAGGCCTTTGAAATGTGCCTGGGAACAATTGCCGACAGCAGGATCTCTAAGACAGGCTGTATCAAAATGCCAAAATGGCAGCATTTATCACATTTTGGTACTAAGGAACCAAAACTATACTAATCTGGCTCATTACATGAGGCTAGTGATACAGGATACCAGGCCATATTTATAGGTAGGGCATTTGTATTTTATCACATTTAATGGATGGTTATAATTTTTGTTACCTGACCTGCATAGTGCATAAGCATCAAACGTTTGGAAATAATCTTTCTAATGAATAAAAAAATGCAAAACTATTACATATGTGGCAATCAAGAGAAAACCTCATTGTGGAAGTGGCACAAAAACGTTGGTTAACTTTGAAGAAGTATTTTAGCATTTACGATTGTAGATTTTTGGTGTGAAGTCTGACTGGGAATCAACTACCGGTAATTTGTAGCATACCGATACCGTTATGTAGTGCTGGGAAAATTCAGGGCAACCTGCCCCTTGGATGAGTAATAGCAGCAAAATCTGGTAAAAAAAAGTTCAGAGTATATAAGAAACTTTCTTTGATTAAATGATGAACATTATTTCAAGATCATGTATCCTGTAATAAATTAAGGATGTTCTTCCTCTCTACTGCCAGCCCCACTTCTCAGAAAGTATGTGGCTCTCTGGAACAATCAGAGAAAGGGTGAAGATTGCTGAGAAAGGGATAATCATCCAGATTGGGCTTGGATCCTAAAATAACCAGGGTTCTTCCTTGCATACAGAAGCTTTGTGCAAATACAGTTTCTTCACATATCTGATGAATACACAGACTGTGTATGTGTAAGTGGATGGATCATGATATGCCTCAGTAGCAGGAATTGTGCTAGCCTGCATGGTTCCACAATCCCACTCACATATTATTTCAATATATAGGGAGAGTGTCGTTTTCAATCCTCCATCCATCAAATAAATCGTTGGAACGTTAATATACCCAGTAGGGCAGCATGTAATATTTTGCCCAGTAGCACAGCTATGTTTATTTGTTTATTTACAGTATTTATACCCCACCCTTCTCACCCGAAGGAGACTCAGAGTGGCTTAATGCCAATTATACAATTAACAAGGACAGACAACACAAACAGAGGTAAAGGCGTTTTTTCCCAACTTATTTCCGGCCTGTTTGGAGTACTACTTGGACACCCCAAATATTAAAATTTCAAGACTGTAATGAGCTCTATGGAAAGTGAAGAGGAGGTTGTTTGTGTGGCTTCATTGCGTTTACAGAAAGGAACTAGTTCCTTGATGACAGTTCCCAGGAGGAGTCGTCAAAGTTGGTAAAAACTGGTTGGCTCCTGTCCTAAATACATTAATGAGACAAGAGCAGCTCCTTAACAGAAATAATAAATAGACAGGGCAGAAAAACGAGACTCTGGTGACATCACCTTGTTGATTTAATCACTCCTACCTATGTGCTCATGTATAATGGATATACATTGCACGCCTTGTTGGCATGCAATTCTATATGGTTTATGTCATCTTGCAAACACCTTACTCCCATCGCTGCTATATACAAGATGTATGGTTCCCCAAGGTCCAGCCTGTATGTTGCAAGAAACTGCTATATAATACCTTATTCTTTGCCAACTTGTGCTTAATCCCAGTAATCAGAAAACAATGTCTTTCTTGGCTTCTCCTGTGGCCAATAAGTCACAGCTGCAAGTAAATGTGCTGAGCCAATTTCATGCTTAGTATAATTCTATTGTTTTAGCCTACTCTGACGGAACACCCAAGGCAGATCTGACCCATTATCTCTTTCATGTTTATGACACATTATGTGGCGTGTGAACTGACTGAGGCAGCTGGCCTGATGTGTCATTACTACGCAAGGAGAGGAGAGCTGATGAAATTTGTGAAGCGCAGAGATGAGCTTCCTGTCTCTGGCTGCTCGCGCAACAATATCTTTCATTTAAAAGGTGACCGTGAGCTATGAAAATGGCGGTCAAAGTGACACCATACAAGGACCTCTTGAGTAATGTAGCTTGATCACCATGGTACAAATGCAATGAAGTCAGTCAGCCCTGACTTTAGGTCTTTTTGGATTCCCTGAGGGAAGTGCCTGGGTATAAGGAAGAGAATAATGTGGTGTTTTTTTCAGAGCTTGGCAAAAAGGTTTTTTTGGACGACAGTTTCCAGAATCCCAGCCAGTATCTAATAATGTTCCAAACTCTAATATGTCATCAATTTGTCATTTTTCATGATTGTTGATGTTATCTGACATTGCTTTGACCTACTTTAAATACCACTTGGTGAAAAGCAAGTATACAAGCCTTTCAAATCAGTGTGGGCAGATCTCAAGCTTGTTGGAAATCACTTTTTTTTTTGACATCTTGAAATCCACTAACTGGATCCTAATGGAAATGACATATACTTGAAGATAATAATAATAATAATAATAATAATAATAATAATAATAATAATAATAATGAAATAATAATGAAATAATAATGAAATATGAAATCCAGCATATCTATCTTGTTTGCTGTGTCATAATAAAATAATAATAATTTTATTTCTTACCCACCTCTCCTCACTCCTCGAGGTGGGTTACAACACAGCTAAAACACATAATCATTTAAAAACACTCCATAAAATACAGACATTAAAACATATTTCCATAAAATACATATTAAAATACACAAAACAAAAGTTAGACATAGAGTGGAAGTTCAGATCAAGAAGTATATTTCAGATAAAAAAGTACTCAATAGCCTGACCAGCTATGTAATAACAAGTGAATTTGTTCAGATGAACAAAAACCTGCCCTCCCACCCAGCAAGTTATAAAGCTTTATTAAAATAGATCAGTCAAAAGTTATAAGTGACAGATGTGAAGAAAGATTTGTTTCAAATATAGAAGAAATACTCAATTACCCTTCCAGCCCCACAAAACACTATCCACGTGTTAAAACAGGAGACAAACTGAATTGACTGCCTGGAGTATGATTCAATAGTTTCAAATAGAAAAGCAACATTTATAGCACTCAAACTTTAGGGGTTGTTAAAATGTGGGTGCATTTTTCATGCTGTGAAGAGCAGAGCTATATTGGGAAGCCAGCTACTCTTAGAGTGGGAGGTGTGCTGTACGTTTCCATTCCCCGTCTTCCACCTCCAGGCTGCTTTTCTTTTTCTCCTCAAGTCCTCGTGTTCATTGACAAATTTAGAGTTTGGCACACTGTGATGGAAATTATGTCAGCCTACACTGCCTGATTGAATGGGTGTTGATAATGGAACTGAATGGCAGGCCTGAAAAAAACAACGCCAAGTGGCAGAAGGGAATAAGCTGGAGAACAATTGTACTCTCCTTTTTAAGTCCATTGTCCTGTTTCCTTACACCCTTATAAGGGTTGCTTGGAAGACTGTGAAAGATATCTGCTCTTTCCTACAGACATGAAAGGAAACGGCTTGCATTGACCCAGACCTTTGGTTGACCTAACCCAGGACATATAGTGAGTCAGTGAATTCTTTTTCCCTAGCCTTTACTTCAGAGGCTTTCACTTGAGATGCCTGATATTGAAACTGGAGCAAAGCCAGCCTGAGAAATCTTGCTGCCATTCAACATACACAAGCCAGCCAACCTGGCAGGTGAATCTTATTTCAACTCCACCTCATTTTTGAACCCACATGTGGTGTTAAGACAGCTTAACTAGCATATAGCAAAGTTATACTTTAAAGCTCAAAACAAACACTCCAAGTGCTGGTTATGACCTATACATTTGTATACAACATGGGTTTAGACTTTCTGAAATTTTGTATTTCCCTAAAGAAGACTAGTTGAGTTTTCCAGTTTTGGAAGGAGGTGTTTTCTTTGGCCTCAGCACCATCACAGATACCCGATGAGAATTGGAGAGAGCCTTCTTGGAGGCTGTCTCCAGGATATTAAATTATCTTTGCAACCCTTTTGCCACTTCCTGTTTGAACAGGGATTCCCCTTTAATTGGTATTGCAACTGGTATGCTGGTTTTAAAGTGGAAGAGGTTTTAATGTGTTTTCAACTGTTCAAGATTTAGAGTGTTTTAGCTATCTTGTTTGACTATACAATGTAAACTGTTTTGGGCCCTACATGGAATTACAGCAGGATAAAAATAAATAAATAAATAAATAAATAAATAAATAAATACAGAATGCTCTCCTCAGAATGCAGTATGGATTTCTGTATCTCAACCACTGAAAGCAAATATTTTGGTAACAAACTGTGAGACAGTGTATTTGGAAGACTAAAGTCATGTATTGTTATAGGTCATTGAACTTCTTTTCAAAAAATATTACTAAACATAATTAAATCCTTATGAGGAGTCTCCTGAGTTGGGCGAATCCATACCTAATGTCTGTGGCCCTTCTTTCCCTGGCTTGAGGATGGTTGCTGGTGTGATGTCTGGCATTATGACTAAAATAGAATTGCTAAATCAGGACAATCCCAGATCTTGAGATTTCAGAACCAAAATCTTAAACTAAGAATGGCCTCTTAAGATGTCATGGCTGTGGGCCCTAGTGTCATAACTTATTCCTGGACAACTTGTACAATGGGGACAAGGAGGCACTTTGCCAGGAAGCTTTAACTCTTGATAGTAGAGCTCTCACTAAGTCGGAGGAGATGGAAGCTGCAGCTATGGGGGACTCTGCTCCCCAGCAATAGTTGGCAGAGGCCATAGATCAGGTGGTCTCCAAACTTTTAAAGCAGAGAACCGATTGATGCCCCCCCTCCCAGACTGTTGGGGGCCTGGACTATAGTTTGGAAAAAAAACCCGAATTCTTATGCACATTACACATATCTTATTTATAGTACAAAAATTATGGAATTGTTGTTGTGTACTTTCAAGTTGTTTCAGACTTAGAATGACCGTAAGTTTGAAGTTTAGGGCGGGGGTCAGGTAAATTACTTTTCAGGGCCACATCCAGCCTACAGGCCTTAGTTTGGGGACCCCTGCCATAGATGCTGAAGATCACATGCCCCATCCTTTGTTGAGCCATGCCCGGCGCTGGTGAAGCAATAGATGCTGACCTGATTAGGTACCTATGGCCTTGATGGACCTGCTCATAAATACCCAAGCAGTTCTTTCCTAGCCTTAGTGCTGACAACTATCTTATTTGGTTGCCTCTTGCATTCTTGTTTTGTCTTGACTTCAAACTGGCCACATTTTGGACTACTCTGTTTATTCACAGGTGGTTTGTGTACCTGGATTTCTGATCTGCTGATACATCTACTGAATTACCATATTTATTTGAGTCTAATGCACCATTGAATCTAATGCACACCTCAATTTTCAAATCCCCAAAACCAAAAAAAGGATTTGCTGGCAAATGTAATGTGCAGCGGCACTAAGTGTACTTTGTTCTTTGTCCCGGGGGATCACGGGGGCTGCCAAAGAATGCTGATAACTCAACAAACTACAAATCCCAGAATTGCTTAGCATTGAGCTATGGCTATTAAATTACAGATTATGTCCCACAAATAGGAGTCCCACATGCTCCTGAAGTAGCTTCACCTTTTGCTTTGGCTCAGCACTAAGATCACCATATTACACGAATTTCATGCACAACCTAATTTTGGGAAGGTAATTTAGCCAAAAAAGATAAGCATTAGATTAAAGCAAATACAGTATTTAGCAACCACACCTTATATGTTGCTCAGGTAAGCCATGACCACTGACCAAGACTGCATTGTCTACTCAATAGTTACTACAGACCAATCACCTACTTCCTTGTGCACTTGCTGACTTGTTTTTCAGAACATGTGTTACAAGGGAGACGCTACAAGAGGCAGCCACTTATAATGCAGTTAACCATTATAACTATCAACTAAAGAGTGTCCCCTTCAAATAAAAACAACATCTAGCAAATGAGGAAACTATATATCTGTACACTGGGGAGAACTGAGGAAGAGGGGTCAGACCCTGAAATCTGGCAGCCTTCGTATGGAAGCTGATTTAAAAAATCTAGTAATATTAAATAAGTTCTTCGTAACCTGAGTGAAATGATATTTTTTTAAAAAGGAAAATGGTCATGCTATCATATTATCAAATCACATGAATGCACCAGATTGTGGAGAGGCAGCAATAAACTGAAGACTAGCAAAACAAAAGAAGAGAAGGGCAGCATCTTTTGAAATTGGACTTTCAGAAAAGAAAAGAAAAAGCTGCTTAATAGAGCAGAAGATTCTGAATTACAGATAAATCTATTATTCACAGTCTCTCGGATAATGCATCAACCCAATTGCTTTTATGCATGTTAAAGGGAGGAATTAGATGAATTTACAAGGGTCAAATCCTGCCCTAGCTTCACAGAGGTCCTCTTTGCTTTGTGTCAGTGGGCATTTTGTTAGGATGGCTAATGTGTTATGGAGGGCTTAGCATTTGAATTCCCTCTGGGCCTGAACTTTGAGTGCTTGGTGGCACCTGAAATGGGGATGCGATTTTAAGGAGCTTAGCTTCTGAGGATTTAGGCAACAAGGCTTTTAGGCTTTCCTAATGCACAACCAAATCTTATATTTATAATTTGTCCCACTTCCCATGTAGTGAGAGGCACCAGGGGGTAATGCTGCTTGGGCACGGATTGAGAGGGTACTGCAGATGTGTTATTTTTGCAATGTTTGTTTTATTTACAGTTTAAAAAATGACAAGCAAAGCAGGAATGGAAACATGAGGGAGGCACTCCAGCAAGACAGCGATCCAATATTTAACATCGGATTGCCAGAAAGAGAGGTCCAGCAGCTTCAAGGTGATTTCAGCCAATACACAGCCTACTCTTTTTTTCTCTTTATAGGCATTTGGACTGATCCAGTAGACCTCTTCTTGTCTAAGCTCTGATAGATGTGTGGTATATTGGTTTGAGTGTTGGACTAATATTGAGTAATTTCAGCTTCAGGTGTCTCGGCATGTCTAACTTCCCAGAAGACAAAATCAGACACAGATGGGTAGAAAGCAAAAGCAGAGGTTTAGTCTCAATGGCCAGAGAAGATGTCAGCAGAGAAAGCACTCCAAAGTACTGACATACCTCAATTGTAAACCCAGAGCATTTTTAATTTCATTTGACAGCTATTCAAGAAAACTGCACCACCTCTGGATTGTTCAAAAAACTGTCCAGCTAGGATCCGTGTTCTGATTGGCTTAGGACTCTGTCGGATGTCATCACTAGTTGGCTCTTTGTGGTGATGAAAAGTCAATAAGCTGTCATTTGAGTATTTGAAGTGTCAGCCCATTTAAAGGTCCCCCTCAGAGAGGAGCACAATCCAAAAAGAATGTGATGTGCCAATATACTTAATGAGGTAGCTCTAGGTAACACAATAAGGTTAGTTCAGTGTACACAATGGATACTTGGGGATGATGACCATTTCAAAAGGGGTGGTAGGCTTGAAACATGAGTGCTGGATCTTTTCCACAGATAGCCCTGAGGCATCATTTTGACACCTCAGGTAAATCCTTGACAGGTCACAAGATCTGTCTGGAAGGGTCCACAGGCATGCCACAGTTTAAAGAAGCAGATCTGTTCCTGGGCATTCTTTAAGAGAAATTTGGTACAAGAAACATGGAAACATGGAAAGAATAGGAAGAGCATAACCTACAATATTTCACAGATGAAAATTGAATTATACATGGACAAGCAACATCAGAATGCTAATAAAATGGATACTTCTATAACAAAACAAAACAAAAAAACCTCTGGTTTCAGAAAGGAGAAAATGAAGGGTCTTGAAAAGTGTAAAAAGACTTCAGTAGGTTGCCATTGTCAAAGCTACCATCCCATTTGGAATAATGAAGGAATAAGCTACCTCCATAGGAATGGATCCAGTAAGTAACCCTTAGGTTCTGGGACCAATTTCCTTCTGGCAGCTTTTTAGGGTACTTCCAGACAGCACCAAAATCCAGATTTTAAATGGGAGGTTAAAAAAATCATACCCTGACTGCAGGTCTCTACACAGACTTCTTAGTCCCAGGATTGGATCCTCCGCAATCCTCACAGGCTTACTCTGTATTGGAACAAGATTGAGGGCAGACAGGGAACATCCAGTGTAATTTTTAAAGACAAAAATCATGCCATTTTGCTGGACTGTATATATGCACATGCAAGTATCTTAATATAAATATAAGCAGATTCGTATGTGTGCATATGAGGTTCAGTGCATAATGGAGGGATTTAAAAAACAAACTTCAGCTGGATCTCTCCCTCCAATTGATACTTCAAGCTCTGTTTAATATCATAAAATTTAAAATACAGAGTTTCATAGATGTCACGACCCAGGTTGCAAAGGCACCAATAACCAAACACAGAGGCCAGAATCTAACTAATATCTTTATTGAAGGAATATATAAGGTTAGTAAAAGCAAATGTAAAAGATAGTCCAGAAGCAGACCTTTCAGGAAAGGTCAAAATTAGTCCAAAGAAATAATGTCCAATATGAAATATTAAGGTCCAAAGTTGTAATCCAATAACCGAAACACTCACTTTGCCAAGCAAAGTGAGGGGAGATGACAAGGTCCTTTAGTCCATAAACTTGAGCAAGGCTAGGAAATAACTTGATACTTGAAACAAGGCTTAAAACGTGGAACAAGGTAACTAAGAACAAGAACAAGGTCCGTGGAATAACTTGGTAAAATCCGTGGAACAAGGCAAGGATTGGTCCTGGGAAACAAGGCAAAGTCCGTAGATAAACAAAGGCTGGGAAGCAAGGCGAAGGCTGGATAGCAAGGCAAGGCTTGAGCAGGAGCGAGGCTTGAATCGGAGCGCGCTGTCCAGACACAACTCGCTCCGTAGGCTGACGAATTGACTCCGCGAAGTTACTACGCGGGTAAAACCCCTAAATAGAGTCTAACTTTCCCGCCGAAGCAGTTCTCTGGGAATCAGAACCGAAAGCTAAAGTCTGAGACCAGATGTGAGACTCCCCAAAGATTCTCACGAGAAGCAGTCTTAATTGGCCACATTCTTAGCTGCAATCCTCGCACTCCTGCGCGAAGCTGATTCCAAACTTCTCTGTTGTTTACAAAACTCCCGGCGCAAGAACACGGGAGAAGTAGGCTCTGGGGTTGTTTGACATACTTCTGGGAGACAACTTTCTTGCAGGTGCAAGGTTCCCAGATCTGCCTGGGAAAGATCTGGCTGAGAGGAATCCAGTTCTGACTGGGAAGGTAAAAAACCCAAGTTTTCCTCCTCATCAGGAATTACAATGTCCTGAGCAGGACTACAAGGCCCATGAGTCATCACAATAGATTTCTAATTGCTCTCCTTTAGATGTGTGTCTGTTTTACAGACCAATCAGCTGTTTTGGGCTTTTTAAAAGTGCAATTGCACTGGTGCAGTCTGGGGGCAAGAAGGAAATCATGTGTTTTTTACGAGTGCAGGGACATACAATGATGCAAATATACGCATTTTCCGGCTGGAATCGGGATATAAGCAGACCTTTTTAACATGTGTTTTTCGTCCATTGCAGGAAATCAGTGCGGATTTACCACTAGCTTCATTTAGCCACACACCCTTTTTACCCGGTAACCTCCGCATTTTAGGTGCAGTATAGAAGGGTCATTAAAGCCACACTGACTTCAGGGCCATGATTTTGTTCTCCAACATAACCAGGTCCCAGTGAACCTCTTCTGTCTGTTGCTTTAGGTGGGAATTTGACTTTGCAGCTTCTTGTTGTTGCATGTTTGTGGAAGAAATAGAAGAAGCACCTGCTTGTAAATCCCGACTGAGAGTAAGTGCTTTGTCACCTCTCTCCCTCTTGCTATGTACAGAGAGAGCAACCCGCTAGAGTAATTCTCCCTTCTGTTGATTGAGGGCATGAACAGTGGCTAGAACACAAATGGCTTAAAGAAACAACCTAAAGGCTTTATAGTAGGAACTCCATTAATACAAGAACATTATCTTGGGTGTTAAGATAATACTGAGCTAAACTAGTTCCACGTTTGGAAGTAACTGAGGCCCCTTCTACACTGCCATATATCGTAGGATCTGATCCCAGATGATCTGCTTTAAACTAGATTATATGAGTCTCCACTGCCAGATAATCTGGGATGAGAAGATAATATGGGATCAGATCCTTGGATATATGGACAGTGTGGATGGGGCCTGAGAGTGGGGGAAAAGGGTGGGAAAAGATCCCCAAAGAGGTGGAAAGATCCCTAAAGAGAAGCACTTTACACTACTAACAACGGGAGCTCACTCTGTCCATGGATTAAAACCTCCAACCTTCTGGTGAGCAAGTTCAACAGCTCAGTGGTTTAACCCACTGCGGTCCAGGAAACAATATGAGTTATTATTAAAAAAACACAATAGAGAAAAGGATAATTTATTAGTAAGAGGGCTGACAGGGAAGAAGTGTTTAGTTTTTGTCATCATCATCATTACCATAATAGTTAGTAGCAGTTGTAGTGGCAGCACTCAGAGTACTAAGTAAGAACTATATGCCCAACTGTTTCACTTTTAAGCAAACATGTATTGGTTACAGCCTTAAGCTTATGTTAATCCTCAGGTTGATGTCAATGCAATGTAAAAGGGCCCACATTGAGCTGGACGGTGTCGTGTGTAATTGTGCAGAACAGTTTGTGAATTGGGGGCAGGGCATGACAGTCCCTGACTTATATTTCCCGTTGAACAAGAGGAACTTTCAGTTGTTATCACGTCCAGACTGGGACAGTTTCTTTCCACTGTAGGTTAGGAAATGTACATTCTTTGGTTGGTATGTGTCGTTTTACAGAAGGACATTATTCATCCACGCACAGCCCAAGAGTGGTCTAACCGCACGTAGGGGGAAAGGGGCTATTAGCAGCAGTGCTTCCTGTTTGGAGAAACAGAACACTTTCTGTTTGCGCTTGCTTCCCATGAAACAGCAAAAAGTGAGAACTGTCTGGGAATGAGCCAGAACATTTGCTCATTTAGAACCAGGGCATTTAGAAATGCAGATAAACTGATTTCCTAGCAGTTGCAATGCCTCACCCTGCCTAAATGAACTAGATTAAGAAAAATTAGTTCCCTTCAACATAATCAGGCAACAGTAGATTACAAAGACTTTTATGAAGCTGAATCCCTCAGGAATTATTGGTTAGATATGGCCCAAATCCACAGTAAAGCAATCCTGAGAGGTGGCCATCCAGTTTCCAATGAGGTCTCTATTGGAGATACAGCAGTTCCCAATGTAGTCCCTCAAATGAGCTGAATATGCATAAGATAGCCAGAAGAAGGCGAAATGTTGTGCAGAAGCCCCTCATTTCCCTAAAATTTTTACATTCTGTAGATTTTGTGATAGCCCAATCAGCCAACACAGAAGTTCTTACTTGGAACAAATGCCTAACAACATCAGAAAGACTGAACCAATGGTGTTGCAGGAGAAATATAGATGCTATAGCTTTGTATTAATTAGGGGTCACATTACTTCCTTTTTTGCATGTCCTATTCACACATTTTGTGTTGTTCTTAGTTAAGACATGTGGGATTTTTCTGAGACAGAAGAAGGAAGTCATATTTTCTTGCTCATCATCCTGACCAGAAAGAGCCCTTCATTGTTCCCAAAGTTTTGCTTCATCATAAGCTATTTTTTTCTATTTTCTTCTTTCTGTTTAGTTTTAGCATTTCTTTTAGAACTCCACTGACATCATGATGTATATGATCTGGTACTTATTAACTTTTGTTTTTAGAGTAGCGGGACTAGTGTGGGAAAGTGGTTTGAGTGTTGGACTACAACTCTGGAGACCAGGGCTTGAATCCCCACTCGGCCATGAAAATCCACAAGGTCACATACTCTCATTGGAAAACCCTGTGATAGGCTCTCTTAGGGCAGTGGTTCTCAACCTGTGCGTCCCCAGATGTTTTGGCCTTCAACTCCCAGAAATCCTAACAGCTGGTAAAATGGCTGGGATTTCTGGGAGTTGTAGGCCAAAACACCTGGGGACCCACAGGTTGAGAACTACTGCCTTAGAGTCACTAAGTCAGAAACAATTTGAAGGTACACAATAGCAATAAAGAGGAGAGACAATTTGTAGCGATACCTTTGCACTCCCTTAAAGGGGTTGTATATATTTTCTCTTTGCTTGATATATTACTATTTTTAAAATGTATTCAGTTGTGTAATATTTCATCTATTTTGCCACTCTTTGTTTCCTGTTTGATTGCTGTTATGGTTATTGTTTAAAGAAAACGTTGTGAGTTTTTAAAGGTTTTATAAAGATACTAGCTTTGCCTGGCCACACGTTGCTGTGGCTTATGGGAATCATTTGTTGGCCAGGTGGAATAGTAGTGAATAGCCTTGCAGCCTCAAAGCCTGGCCTTTTTCTGGAGTAGCTGGAGTAGCACCCTCAATCAAAAAACCACTTTGAAGCCTGGCTACTTAGTAGGGGAATCCTTGTTTGGCCAGCTTGAACTGCCAAACACTGAATAGCCTTGCAGCTTAAAAGCCTGGCCGCTTTCTACATAGGGCATCCTTTCTAGGCCTGGTTGTATGGGACAGAGTAGCCTCGTGGCTTCAGAGCTTGGGGGTTTTCTATCTAGGGGAAATCTTGGTTGGCCAGGTTGAATAGCACTGAATAGCCTTGCTGCTTGCAAACCTGGCCACTTTCTACCTTGCAGAATCCTTGGCTGGCCGGGTTGAATAGCAATTAATAGTCTCAGTGTGGCAGGTATGAATGCTGCAATTAGCCACCTTGATTAGCATTTAATGGCCTTGTAGCTTCAAAGCCTGTTTGCTTCTTGCCTGGGAGAATCCTTTGTTGGGAAGTGTTAGCTGGCTCCGATTGTTTCCTTTCTGGAATTCCCAGTTTCCCTGCTTTCAGAGTGTTGCTCTTTATTTACTGTCCTGGTTTTAGAGATTATATTGTTCCGTATTATTATACCACTGTAAATATTTCATATTACAGTAGAGTCTCACTTATCCAACATTCACTTATCCAATGTTCTGGATTATTCAACACAGTCGGCCTTTTAGTAGTCAATGTTTTTGTAGTTAATGTTTTCAATACATTGTGATGTTTTGGTGCTAAATTCATAAATATAGTAATTACTACATAGCATTACCGCGCATTGAACTACTTTTCTGTCAGATTTGTTGTATAACATGATGTTTTGGTGCTTAATTTGTAAAATCATAATGTAATTTGACGTTCAATAGGCTTTTCCTTAATCCCTTCTTATTATCCAACATATTCGCTTATCCAATGTTCTGCCAGGGTGTTTATGTTGGATAAGTGAGACTCAACTATATATTTATAATCTTGTATTATCTGCTTAGAACTGGATTATATGAGGCTCCTTCTACACAGCTGTATAAAATGCACACTGAAATGGATTATATGGCAATGTGGACTCAAGAAAATCCAGTTCAAAGCAGATAATATAAGATTATAAATGGGTAATATAGCTGTGTGAAAGGACCTTGAGTCTACACTGTCATATAATCCAGTTTAAATAAGATAATCTGTATTTTATAGGCAATGTGGAAGAGGCCTGATTGAAGAGGCCCTGGGTGCCATTCTCAGGGTGCCTCCAAAAATGTACATACAGGTGTTTTTCTCATTTGGTATACTTGGTGTCTTTTGCTTTAATGAATACACCATTTGAATGTTTACATATTCTGTGCAACTATGCATCACACTTAAGGCCCCTTGTATGACCTCCATTGTTAACATCTCCAGGTCTTCCTCCTTGTGATATCACGGTGGATCATCTCTAACCAACTGTAGTTTTGAGAATTATAGATAAAGACATGTTGGTATAATGTGCACACTGAATATAGACCTGATTGTTTGGGCCTAGCATCAACACAAATGGTGTTTTTGCATCCATGCAGCTGCCCAAGGATGTCTGGCCTAAATAAACTTATGTTTGCTGAATAAATTGCTAATCTGTGGTTTAACCTAACATGGGGATCAAGCCTGACATTCAGTCTAATGTGCCATGTTGGGGCAAAGTTTTCCTTTGTGCTGACACTAAATGGAAATGGAGCTCTAGACAGTTCAGTTCAGTGACCTTAGGTTCCCTCTGGAATAATACTCCATCGTTTGATTAGAGAAACCTTAGTGTGGGGAAAATATGACTTGGTGTGTCTTGCAGGAGCTTTTATGTTGCTTCAGGAATATAGATAACCACAGGCAAGTAATTCAAATAGCCAAGGAGTTTCCAGGTGACCTGGAATAATTAATGAGAGTAGAAGGACATCCGAAGAAGTAGTGTTTGCAGTGTATACCAGGATGTTGTGGAAAGGCTGTCCAGACCCCACGCCTACACTGTCACTTTCATTTATAAGATTACTCATTATTATGGCTGAAATTAAGAAAACCATCTCCAGGTGCAACCCTGTGCCTTCTACCATGGGAAGCAAGTCCAAAGTAGACTTGATGTTTAGGATATAATCAACAACAGCTGGTGACCTCTATGTCGGGGAATTCTGGGTTTTAGTAGAAATTTTAAAGGCATTGTCTAAGGTTGCTGAACCTTTTCTGGGGATAAGCTTCAATTTCTCAGATACCTTCTTTACATTTCAGTCTAAAATATGGAGTAGATACAATGGCCCCACTTACATGGAAGCGACCAGTTCACCAATGTACATAATTTAGGCTTATATACATACACATTTGTTTACTAATTGACTATGAAGGGAAAGGGGGCAAACTGAATCTGTTATCTGGCATTGAGGAAGGGATTTAATGCCTTGTTTCCCCTATTCAGTGTCCACAAGGAGAGAATGGTGCTATGTATTAAAACCTCCAAAGGTCACACCTTGTGCAGAAAATGGGATCCATAAGAAAAAATGATATTAATTTAATTGGCAAGAACAAAGATTCAAATGTCAATACAGTAACACAGAGTTTGGAAAACAAACAAGATGAGCTTGAAGTCCTAGTACAGAAAGGTAAGTATAACGTGATAAGCAGAGACCCAGCAGCTTAATTATTATCATTGGAATATTACAATTAGAGGGTATAATTAATTCAAAAAGAATAGATGTGGTAGAAAAAGAAATGGAGTAGCATTATATGTCAAAAACAAATTTCTTTGTAGAGAAATAATAAGAGAAAACAGAGTTGAGAGCACTTGGGTAAAAATAAATGGAGAAAATAAGTGCAGTGACATGATAGCACTCTTTAAATACCTTAATGGCTCATAGAGAGGAGGGGGCAGGCCTAAGCCTGGCCCTTCCCTGGGGGTAGGACAAAGTCTAATAGTTTGTTATAGTAGTTAGATTTTGATTGAGTATTAAGAAGGAACCCCATGTCATCAAAAGCAGTTTGGTAATGAATTGGGTAATGAAATGAATTGTCTAGACCAGGGGTCCTCAAACTTTTTAAGCCGAGGGCCGGTCCACAATCCTTCTGACTGTTGAGGGGCCGGATTATCATTTGGAAAAAAATACAAACAAATTCCGATGCACACTGTCTTATTTGTAGTGCAAAAACAATAACAACAACAACAACAACAACAACAATGAAAGAACAATACAATATTTAAAAATAAAAACAATTTTAACCAACATACATTTATCAGGATTTCAATGGGAAGTGTGGTCCTGCTTCTGGCCAATGAGATAGTCAAGTTAATTAGGGTTGTTGTTGTTGTTGTTGTTGTTGTTGTTGTTGTTGTTGTGTGCCTTCAAGTCATTTCAGACTTTGGGTGAGCCTAAGTCTAAAATTTATTTATTATTTATTTACTGCATTTATTTACTACATTTGTATCACACCCTTCTCACCCCAAAGGGAACTCAGAGTGGCTTACAAATTATATGTACATACAATCTATAATCTTGTTAGCATAGCACAATATTAGCATTATATATTACTATATTGAACTATACCACTATACTGTAATATTATTAGTAATATTATATGTAATATAGAATATATAATCAATATTATTATATGGTATTATTATTAGTGTTATATTGTATTACATTATAATATTATTATCAATATTATATATTATATTATAAAACTGAGGGCGGGGGGCAGATAAATGACCTTGGAGGGCCGCATCCGGCCCCTGGGCCTTAGTTTGGGGACCCCTGGTCTAGACAGGTGGTGAGGTCTCTTTTGGATATCTTCCAAAAGAACCTGGATAGCCACCTGCTGGGTATGCTTTAGCTGGAGATACTTTACTGAGCCAATGACCCCTTCCAATTCGCCCTCCTTTAACTTTGGCAAACTGAATTTGCAAAAGTAATTTACATTCCCTGAACTCCCCTGGGGGCTGGGGGGGGGGGGAGAGATAGCAGCAGAACCTTCCCTGCCCAAAGGACATTGGCAAAAAGCAAACAGCTACAGCATTTTCTAGCTTCTCCTTGATCCCTCCTTCATAATTTTTGCTATCTTGACCATTTGCTTGGCCACATGTGCCACAATTTTCCTCTGTGAAATTCTGGAGGGAATGCTAATGTTGTATATTGCCCCTTTATGAGGCAAAACCCAGAACCTTCAGAGCTGGCAGGCCAATGTTTTCACCTAGTAGAAGATGGGTGCTCTATTATCTTCTCAGAGACCAGTACCATCCTGGACGTACTAGGAAAAAATGATCCTGATAAATTATCTTAAAGCAAGTCTACACATATATACATATGTAGTGGCAATGTAAATATGTAAGTAGTTTTTGGGGAAAAGTTTTTTAGAGAAATAGAGGAGATAATGAATATTAAAACAGAAAGAAGTCCTAGTATAGCTTTAGTATCATTATATAATAATAAACAACTGAAAAGAGAGGATAAAGATGCAATAACATACTTATTAACAGTAGCAAGACTGCTTATAGCAAGGAATTGGAAAAGAAATAGATATACAAATAGAGGAGTGGTATAAGCAAGTATGGAAATTGGCAATAAATGATAAATTGACATGTAAATTGAAAGTTAAAACAGGGATATGGAAACAAAGTCATTTTGATGATATATGGAGAATTTTAATTGAAAAATGATTTTTAAAAAGACAGAAAGTTACCTCCAAAAAAGAAATGAAATTTTGGACAGATTATATATAAAAGTAGTGGCTCGGGCGGAGGGGAACACAGTGGTGAGGGATAGAAAATATGTATAAGCATAAAAATAACAGTAGATGCCAAAAGTTAATGAATGGTAGACTGCATTGAATATTATGTGTCCATTGTTAAACAAACAGCGTATAACAAATATGTTGAATTTTGATAAAATAAAAAAATGTAAAAAATAATGCAAGTTGTTGCTGTTTGATTGAAAAGGGTTTCATTAATAACCTATGATTAAAGACATATCCTTATGATGCTGTTTTTCCTATTTAAAATTTCATTTGATTTCCATGAATAAATATGAATATATAATTATAGGATCAGGCTACATGCCACTTATAACTCTACTCCTTCATTGTTCCAGACTTTGTGTTACCTAATACATGACATAGCTCCTTTGCTGTAGAAAATCACAACTCCTACACAGTAATGTGTACATGATTTCGTGTGTGAGAACGAAAGATGTAGACCATTTGGCATTCAAGCACTTGTTTTCCAGAGCTTTGAAAAGTTTCTCTCTCTTTTGGATTATATCTGTTATTGTTGTTGTTATTATGGTTATTTATACCCCACTTTCTCTCTTTACAAAGAGACTCAAAGCAGCTCCATCTCCCAGAATCCCCTAGATAGCATAGCTTTAGGAATAGTTCTTGCAGTTTGAGACAAAACATTCCCAAGCTCTTATTTCCTAATACTGTATTTCGTGCCAACCTGAAGATCAGTTTTAAGTGCATAGTGTTTTTTGCGCCCTGCTGGAACCACACATTTGAACTTTTCAAATTACTTAATAGCAATTTCAACCCCTGCAGTCTATGATCCTTTGTTCAGCAGAATCAAAATACACTTCTGGTATTTGGAGAAAATAACTATCTTCCTCTAATGGGTTCATCCAAATAATTTACCAGAAATTGCCACTGTCTGGGTTCAGTGTTGATATAGTACTCAGAAATATTAGATGATAGAAAAAACTTTGAATCTGTCCCCGCCCCCCTATTTTTATCACAGTATATGTTTAGTTTCTGTAAGATATGCATGCCATGGGTGTTTATAACACAGTTTCTTAGCAATATAAAATGGCTATGTGCTTATAACCTTAATGGTTGTTATCCAAACCTTTTGTTTCAGTAGTTTAAAAGGAAGACTTTAAAGTTACAAAGAAGGTCTTAACAGCATAGCTTAAAAGAAGAGGTCCTTTTAATAGACATCCAAACCCCAGAATTATAGAGATCTGAAATCACTTTAACTGCCATAGCATCATCCTATGAGGTTCTGAGATTTGTAGTTTTGTGGCACCAGAGTTCTGATGGAGAAGGGTAAATAGCTCACAAAACTCAAAATCCCACAATTCCATGGCACTGAGCCATGGCAGTGTTTTAAAACTGTATAATTTTGCAGTATGGATACAGCCCAAGTTCCAAGTTTCCTCCCATCTTCACAGTTGCTCAGTCGCTACTTGCTTTGAGTGATGGATCTTGCATCTTGCCTTTAGGTTAACCATAAGTATTATTTGCTAGTCAGTGATATTTAAAAACACAAATACAGTGCTTCTTTGACATACAAGGTTCTGTCAATTTATAACCCAAGCATCCTATCATATTCCTAGAATTGTGACAGATCATTTCAGACAGCCAAGGTGCCACATGGTCTGGTGCCTTTATGTCTCCTTACCAGCTGGAGACATCTGTTGCAAACCGTGACCAAGCACTTACAATATTATATCATGGTTTGATCACTATCAAAATGAGCTGGCAGCTCTCAGTAGGCTGTGAGTTAAATTGATTTATGAAATCAAGTGTGTATTATTTGATTCAGATTTTTCTTGAAGACCTCCTAGGTCTGTTCCAATATGCTCCAAGGTGATTTTCTCAAACAGCCAGGAAAAGCATTTCATAGACTCACAGAATCATAGAGTTGGAAGAGGCCCCAAGGACTATCCAGTCCAACCCCCTGCCATGCACGGAAAGCACAATCAAAGCACTCCAGACAGAAGGACGCCCAGCTTCTGCTCAAAAAACTTCAGAGAAGACTTTCCTTCTTTGCCAGCCCCCACAAAGCCAAAAGTGATCTCTTCCAAACATGAGATTTTTCCTCTGGACTCCGATGTGTGCAGTCCTAGCATGTGTCCAGGGAGTGTACCAGTTCTGAAGTACAGAGAGTATGTTTTCAAAGAGCACAGAGTGTTTCTCTTTCTGTGTATATCTTTAACTGTCATTTCCTTATCCCTAATCTAGTCAGCATTTTCCTTTAATAAATTCAGAACATTATTATGAATTTCATAACTGCTCTGGACAAGCCAGATCCATTGGGAATTGGATAAAAATCTAGTGTAACACAGTAAATGAAGGTCAAATTAAACGGAATAGGCCGTTCCATCAACATTTTCTCCGATCCCAGCCTCAATGCTGCATTACAAAGAAATAAGCACAGCTAGTAAGGTACAGAAGGTAGCACAAGATAGGCTGTGTGGGCAAGGGGAAAAGGAGGCTCCTAGCCATTTCTTAATTTTTCCTGTCAAAACTACCCATCCCTATATCCAGAACTGACAATGGGAATTTTACTTTCAGCCACTGTGGTTGGGGGTTCAGTAAACTTTGCGGATACCAGTTCAAGCTACGTGTCAAGGTTATAGTGAGGTGGAAGTGGAAATACAAGAGCACCTCCTTGAGCTAACTGGCAAGAAATCAGGATAAAAAATTAAATAAATACTTAAATAGAGGGTGAAAATACTGGGAAATGGATCCCAAAATCCCAAAAGGCAAACATGTATGATCACATTCAAGACTTTATAAAATATCTCATCATATGCAGAAGTGTATTTTGTGGGGGTTTTTTTGTTTGTTAACAAAAGAAGTACAACCATAGGGTTTGGGAAAATGTGCATGCCTTCTACATGCTGAAGACACAAACACAGTTCCTAAACACGAGGCGTCCTAATGTTTAAACAAATAGGGGTGTTGTCATCATGTCTAGTTCAATCCTGAGTCATTGTTATTACAGTCAGGACATTTTATCTGATGCTTGACCCTCTTTCCTGCCCCACTGCACACAAAACCACCTTCTTGTGGATCAGCATCCCATCATGTCTGTGGAGGATGAAAAACTGTCCCATCTCTTCTTTTCGTAATCCACAAATGTAATCTTTCCACTTCTGGCTAAACACACCCAGCTTCCTTATCTTTTATGCACATGACTAAAGTGGGTAGAACTAGAGCAAGGCTTCCTAAACCTTTTTCTCTTGACCTCTTTCTGCCTGAGCAATTTTTACATGATTCTAGATATATAGGTCTATAAAAAAGGTATAAAATCAAACATTTACTGATAATAAATCAGCATTTATAAGGCTTCCTAAATAGGCCGATTTTCCTTTTTGTGGAGTACAGCTGAAGCAATTTCTGCAGAGTGCACTATAAACACTGCACGTAGTTGCGAATAGATTTGTGTAAATGGGTGGCATTCAGAAACCTTTTACTGTTGCCAATTATTTTTTGGAACTCCAAAATTGAGCTAAGCTAAGGGGGACCCCATTTGGGGTTAGGACCCACAATATAATAAGCAGTGATCTGGAATTTGATAGATTTCCTCTAGCTCAAGAACAAACAGGGTTTCATTTTCAGTCATTCTAACATTTTGTGACCAGGGAAAGGGGACAAGCCAGTTGTACAGTCATAGCTGGGGGGTGGGGGGCAGAGGAGGAAAGAAAAGTGATGAAGGAAAGGCAAAAAAAAAAAAAAGGCGAGAGATTGAAATAGAGCCATTTAAAACGACTGCAGATAGTGAAATCTGAAGCACGGATACCAAGACCCAATATGCAGTTACCAGTACTAGTGACAGGCCACTCTGTAGGTCTGTGCACCTGGCGATATGAAGAAGCCCAATATTCCTGAATAAATTTCACCAAATTGAAGAAGAAGCCACCGAGGTATTTTATTCAATCAGCTGAAAGTGACTTGCGGTTATCTGCCAAAGTAAGCTGAGATACCATAACATTGCAAAACAGACATTCCTGCTCCTGTCCCAGCTGGACCCTGGGCACCCATGGGGGAGTTTGGGGCATACAATGGGGCAAAAGGTGAAGTGACTGGAAAAGGAAAAATGAAGGTTTTGTAGGTGTTGGGGCTCCCGTTTAGGGAACCGGGGCACCCATAGTACAAAGATACAAAGAAGCAAGAAGAGGCAAAAGGTAAGGGTAACTATCATATTTATTTAAGGGTTAGAAATAATATAACTATTTAAAATGGGGAAAGGTAGTCTCAAGAAATATCCTAGGCGCTGTTGGCTGCTCCGAACCTCCAGACGTTCGTAAAACTCTTGGTTAAAAATTAAAGCTGCGGCCACCTGCAGAATGCTCCACTGCAGTTCCAACTTTAATACCTTATTATTTTGACCCAGGGGGCGGGGGGGGGGGGGAGTGTCCTTGCTCAACAACAAGAAGGAAAGCAGCTTTTTGCCACCACCCCCAATTCCACTGTCTTGTTAGAACAGCTAACCTTTGTCCCTTTATTGTACCTTCCCACTGCCTTCCCAGCCAAGCATGTTCCCAGCAGAGCCCTGATTGTGAAGTCCCTTGCTCTTAGGTCAGAACGAGGCACCCAGGTGTGTGATCTATGTTGAGTGGGAGCCCAATTGACCCATCACCATTGACCACATGGCTGGGCATCATGTTCTGATAACTACAGAGAAAACTACTCTGCCATAAGGGCTATGCCAAGGAGGTGCTTTGTTGGAAAGGAAGCAGCAGCCCCAAGGAGAAAGAATAATCTTTTTCTTTTCACCATTTATCTCATGCCTGGGCTCAGCTGGGGAGTGGATGCTAATCCCAATGTTCGTTATTATTAAAATATTAATAAATGGGATCAACAGCTGTTAGACATACCCATACACCCAAGAAGTAGCCATAGACATTGCTTTCCAGCAACAACTCTCACACATATAAACAACAAATGCACATCAAATGGACAAACATAGCAAAATATTGCTTTTTCTTGGAAACTGCATAGCAACAACTGAGTTATGAAAAATCACATTTAAGCCTGAAAACAATGCTTTCACTTTTAAAATGTTCTTAAGACATCGTTTCCTACAGTGCTGGAATAGAAAAGGGCATGGATTTTTTTTTTTTTTGCTGGTGTAGACAACTCCTGTATGTGCTCTGTTTAAATTAAAAAATCTGAATGTTTGAATATTCTGAACACGGCTGTGGTTGATGGCTTAATGTATCACACTTAATGCCCCTTGTGACAACACCCTTATTAACATCTCCAGGGTCATCTCCAGGTCCCAGGTTTTGGTCCTGAAAATCCCAGGGCCTGGGATAATCTTGACCTGGCAACCCTATTGTGCATTGTATTGTTTATGTTCATTTTGTGCTTGCAGATGTCTGATAGCCATCCACAGTCATACTTATTCTAAAAAGAGAATAAAGCACATGTTTACCTTTTCCTAACTGATATCGGGAGGGTCCCAACAATGGTTAACTTTAGCTGCGTTGCGGCCATTGTTTCTAAAGTCTGTAGTAAGGACTGATGAGTCAATACACCATGAAAAGTAAATCAACCTCCTATCTAACTGACAAGAGGGGCCTACAGTTTTCTTTTCCACTCAGACAGGAAGTGTGTACTATACATACATCTGTGCTTTGGGGCATTTTTTTTGCTTTTGGGGAGCATTAAACAGGAAATTGATGCCACTGGATAAATATTCATTCTTCCCATCTTTTCTCGTGCAAAACAAGTACAGATTTGCTGCAGCTAGACTCCCTTCCTGTGGAACACAAATGCTTACCTCTGTTTCATGCAGGCAAAAATGTTATTTGGTTTACGATGAAAAGGGAGAGGGAAAAGGAGAAGCCAGTGAATGTATGTTGAAATCACATCAGTATTTGCCACATACGAGGAGAAACCAAAGTCTGCTGCTTCTGTCTAATTCCCAGGCCAGTTGAGACAAGTTGCCAAACCCTGAATCTGCTACAGGAGCCTCTCTTCACGTGGGGCCCCCAACCTTACCAGGTCTTAGTTGAAATGCTGGTATGGTGTCTGGTATTTATCCTCCATAGGTGCTCTGGGTGGGGTGTAAACTGTTTTAAGGTTGAAAGATATCTGGACAGGTAGGGAGAGGCAAGAAGGCAGGTAAAAACAAGCTAGGAGTCTATGCTGGGGGTTTATTGGGTCCTGCCTTTTAAATCCATGTTTTAATTATTCCTGTTTAAGAGAAATACCGGTTGAGCATCTCTTATCTGAGGCACTGAACAGATTGTGCTCTGGCATCACGAGATGCAGAGCCAATCTTAAGAAATGGGGCAATTGTAGAGCAGAGCAAACCACAGACCACCTTACTTACTTACTTAGGCGATCCCTCGTAGTTCGAGGATGATTGTCTTCCACCCTGGGGGTGTGTCCGTAGATGGCTGAAGAGACCAATTCTTGACCCGCATATTCTCCCGCAGTGAGGACATCGGTTTCCAGGTGGAAGGCGGTCCCGGTCAGGGTTGGCTTGACGCTCCTTCCTCTTGGCACGTTTCTCCCTTAAGCCCTCCATTCGTACCTCTTCGAACTCCGCAGCACTGCTGGTCAGAGCGCTCAAGGGCCAGGGCTTCCCACATGCACTATGGAGAACCTTCTTATAGCAACACCAGTGGCACTCCATCTACTGGTCAAAAGACATTTAGTATAATGACAAGTTTTTTTAAAACTTTGTTTTTTCCCCCAAATACATTACAACTTGTACCCTCAGTTGGCTTCTAACACAATAAATAAATCTCTTATCTGGAATTCTGAAATACTTCAAAATCCATAACTGTCCACCTGGGTGGCCGAGACAGTGACATCTTTGCCTTCTGGTGGCTCAATATACACAGTTTTTCATGCACAAAGTAATTAACATATTGTGTATGAAATTACCTTCAGGCTATGTGTATATGAAGTATATGAAACATAAATGAATTACATGTTTAGACTTGGGTCCCACTGCCAAGAAATCTCATTATTTTGGATAATGGATATTCCCCCTGTAGCATTTTTCTCACAGCTACAACCTGATATAACATGCTCCCCAACATTTCACCAATGGAAACAGGGACACATGTGCCCTAGCAGTATCAGAGTGTGCTCAAAAGGGTGCTATCAGGCAAAAAGATAGGGGAATAACATGAAAAACTACTACGTTCAGCAGAGAACCCCTAGAATTAAGATATTAGTTTTAGGAAAGCCTGAAAAATGGGGCAAAATCCTCAAATGAACCCATCAGGGTGGGCAAGACTCTGACCCCTTTTCTTGTCTTCATCCTGCTGAGTTAACTGAGTGTAGACTAGACTAGACTAAGCAGAGCATAATGGAATGGCCTCAGAAGCCTAGTGGTTTGAAGTAGATCTAGGGGCAGACTCTGTTTGTGATGTTTCTAAGCATGGAGCACAATGTTAAATAGGTCCATTAATTGAAGTATTTTTTTAATTGTTTGGATGGGAAAATTGTCTTGCCCCTTGCATTTTTATTAAAAAAAGAGAGTGAGAGAAAAAGGAAAATGTCACTATTACATTTTTTCTATAATAACAAAGACACGTGTTTGTGTCTGTCCTGTGTTTCTTCAAGTAGTTTCTGACTTATGGCATCCTTATGTAAAATTTATTATGGGATATCCTGGCAACATTTTTCAGTAGATGTTTGATGTTGTATTCCTCTAAGGTCAAGAGATGTGATTTGCCCAAGGTCACCCAATGGATTTCCATGTCTGAATGGAAATTTGAACCCTTATTTCCAGAGTCATAGTCTAGTGCTCAGCCATGCTGCCTGAGATCTATTATTTGTCATAATGAGAAGACTGACTAAGAACCAACAGTAGCTTGGTAAGTCACCAATTATATAAATGTCTTTGATTCAATTCATTCATTCTGGCTGGGACTAAGAATAGAATTCAGTCCTCTGTCCTCCACCATAGATAGCACCAAGACCGTAGACAACTGTTCATATTGAGAGGACTCCCAAGGGTGTGCATTTTAGAATTATTTTGTATTCACTGTGGATTAATTTTAATTGGAATCTCCTTGTGGCCTTCAACATCTCACTGTATCCAGAGAACTCTAGCTTAGACCAATAATTATAAAAATCTTACCAAAGTAAAATCTCAGGATTCCTTCTGAATCTTTTTGTAACATAAGATGTTTTAATGGTTGTGTAGAAAATGAAGTTTCAGCAAGTAACACTTGAAATTCCACTTTTTTACACAACTGTTAGAAGTACAGAGACTGTGTCCTGTATTTCACTTGGCAACCTTATATTTGAAATATCTAAAATTACCCAACTCTGCCTATATTTGGCCTTGTGTCCATGCTTCATCTTCAAAATAGGAAACGTGATATTGACAGTTAACAGTTATGTGGAAGAGGGAATTTCAGGTATGGCTTCCTGAAATTTCCTCTTCTATGCAACCCCATTAAAGATACAGAAGCCCTGTCCTTTATTTCAATTGGAAACCATGCTCAAGAAGAATTCTGGGACTTTTGAGATCTCTCATATCTGCAGTTGTCAAAGGCCCAGAAGCTCTGTGTGGGGAGAAGACAGTAAGAAAATAAAGAGGGTTGTGTGTCTCTATATCACATGCATAGTAGTTATGAAACAGCTGGTAACATTTTCCTGTCTATCAATCAGGGATGTGAATTGTAACCCAGATGCCGGACTGCGATTTCTGGCACCTCTACATGAAATGCTGGGAGTTATAGTCCAAAAATATGTGACCAACTACACAATTCTCAACTTTGCTATAAAGTTTCACTGAATAGGAAACTAATAATTGCTGTGCACTGCTCAACTCTTTCATAGTCCACAACACGATTTGCATAGAAAGAAAATAATCAGCAAATGTGGCTGCTTAGATTTGGGGACTAGAATATGGTAACTAAGAAAGAGAGAGAAACATTCCTGATGACATAAAGGATGAGGAGAGTTAGAGATGGGAATGCTGAATGAATGGGAGGTGCGGTGTGGTTTGGAGGAGCAATGCCAACATGGAAATAAAATGATTTGGTTGAGTCACTGTTGCCACAACAGTCCAGACTGGTGACCATCTGCCCTCTCCTTAAAAGTCTTTAACAAAGACTCCATTATCAACCAAGGCATCTGTTCAACTGTTAAACGGTTCATACCACCAGGACATTCTTTCTAATGAGTAGTTGAAATCCGTGTTCTTTTGATGAGCTTTCTTTTCATTTGAACCGGGTTGTTTTGAGTTGTATCCTTTGGAACAATCCCACCTCCTCCCCATCCTCATCATCTGTGAGACAGGCTTCCTAGTATATGATTCATTAACACTTCTGTCTGAGAGCAGCTTTGGCTTTTAAATCAACAGCAGACTGTCTATAGCAGAGCAAACAAATCCAGTGTACACAACAGATAGAGTGGAGCCATTGGTAATGTGTACTTGGTCAGCTGGGCTCTAGCAGTGATATCACCAGTTTTGTTTACTGAACTGAAGCACAAGATGGCACTCCTCCTGTCCTCAGTTCTGCTTACAGAGATCAGATTTGCAGCTAGGTTTTCCTACATCACTGGTGACAGAAGATCACCATCCAGATGCATGTTTGACATGAGGAATGTAAAGGAGTTACAAACCAACCACGAGGAGCACACAGCTCCATCCTCCAAGAGTGGAAGCCAACCCATTGCTGCTACCACTGCCCTCATGAGGGCTGCCACCACTGTCTTCATTTATAATTTCCTGCCTGGGACAATCACTTCCTTCTGCTTAACCATATCCTTGTAATGCCCCATTGTGAAATATTAGATGGTAGGTAAAGGTAAATGTTTCCCCTGACGTTGAGTCCAGTCGTGACCGACTCTGGGGGTTGGTGCTCATCTTCATTTCTAAGCTGAAGAGCCGGTGTTGTTCATAGACACCTCCAAGGTCATGTGGCCGGCATGACTGCATGGAGCGCCGTTACCTTCCTGCCAGAGTGATACCTATTGATCTACTCACATTGGCATGTTTTCGAACTGCTAGGTTGGCAGAAGCTGGAGCTAACAGGGGCCACTCATGCCGCTCCCGGGATTTGAACCTGGGACCTTTCGGTCTGCAAGTTCAGCAGCTCAGCGCTTTAACACACTTTATCACCGTGTCAAATAATTTCAGGATGTTTGAAACACTATCACTCTCCATGTGATTTGTCCCAAAATATAAGGGCTAGTACTCTATATCAACTATTGCCTCATTAGCATATTTAACAAAGTAATCTCTCATAACCTGTGCCTCGAATGCTGGCCAAATGGACCTCTTTCTCCTCATGCAGCTGATGCCCAGTAAAGGAGGTTGGGAAAGGGAGGTACAATTCTGATAACAGTGTCACAACTGTGACTACATAGTTATCATGAATATGGAACATGAACATAAATAAGGGTTGTATCACCTTCAGCAGGTAAACCGGTAACGAAACGGTACCTTTACATTTCATGACGGTCTTTATTCCACAATGTCATGTGCATCCCACTACCAGTCTGCCTCCTCCCCACAATTAATCTCTAATTAACTTCTCTATTGATGACAAACCCTATCAATAGCTTGCAATCCCACAATGTCCCAGTCACCTACCTTGTGCAATGGATCCATTCAGCTTCTGAGCTAGCATGCCAACAATAAAGGTGAGGTCAGGGGATGGAATTCCTTTCCCACCCTTACCCTATTAAAAGCTGTTTACTTTCTGTTTTTGTAATAGTTATATTTGCCTTTTTTCATTTTTCATTGCTGAAAATGAAAAATTACTCTTAAAAAACAAGAAAAAAAATTACAGAGCAGAGGAGGGGAGGAAGGAATGCTTATAAGGCCACGCAGAAGTGTGCCAGCAGCACAATTGCACAAATGAACAGAAGTTCAATATCAAAGGGGGCCATCCTGGCTTCATGTGGTAAAGTCCTAAATGTAGGTAACTGTTCTGTTCACATACATATAACTTAACTAAGTAGTAGATATGGAACATAAGGCAAGATAAGATAAGAGACATACAATAGGGCCTTATCTTATCTTGACCGTATTGTATGTCCCATCAACTTGTGAGGCTAAGTTGGTGAGTATAAATGAAAGGACTTTCTCTCAGCAGCACCCCAACTGTGGGACTCCCTAACAAGGAAAGGTTAGGTCTGTGTTGTTTCACTTAGTACCAAGGGTGGCTACTCTGAGATGTTTGAAAGATCTGTAATTTTAAGACTATTTTAAATAGTTGCTACCTCAGCAAATCTAGCAGGAGTAAAGACAATAGACAGAGCCGGCCCTAGATATTTTTCAAGTGTAGGCGAACAGAATTTTGGTGCCCCGCCCCCCAAACCAATCACTGAAAAATAAAAGTGTTGGATAAGCGAAAATGTTGGATAATAAGGAAAGATAAAGGAAAAGCCTATTAAACATCAAATTACATTATGATTTTACAAATTAAGCACCAAAACATCATGTTTTACAACAAATCAATAGAAAAAGCAGTTCAATACATGGTAACGTTATGTAGGAATTACTATATTTGCGAATTTAGCACTAAACATTGAACAAGGATATAGGGCAGTGTGGACTTAGATAACCCAGATAGCCCTCAGTATTAAAAAAAAACTCTAAAATCAGGACAATAAATAAAGAACAACACTCTGAAAACAGAAGAAATCCAGACAATAAACAATCAGGGACAGCTAACTCCACCCAAAAAAAGATTCTCCCAGGCAAGAAGAAGCCAGGCCTTAAAGCCACAGGGCCATTAAATGCTAATCAAGGTGATTAATTACAACATTCACACCTGCTTCAAAGAAAAGTTCTTTCTCCCACCCTGGACCTTCTACAGATATATACATACCTAGCTTCCAAGTTCCCACAGACCTCACAATTTCTTTTTTTTAAAATAATTTTTATTAAGTATTTTTGCATACAGGTTTAAAATAGTGGGGTTCAAAAATGGGAGAGGGAAGTAGGGGGTAGGGAGGAGGGGGTGGGGCTGGGAGAGAGGTTATAGAAGAGGGGGGAGGAAAAAGGGGAAAGGAGGAGAAACAAAAGCAAAGGGGGTGGGTTTTAGGAGGGTGGGAGGGGGGAGGGGGCTAGAGAGAGGCCCGGGAGAGTCAGTTGAGTCTTTGGATGTCAGAGAGTAGTCCCCTTGTGGTGTCGGCTAGTCCATGGGTAACTGTCCATTTGGGTGAGGGTGGGGGAGGGGGGTCCGTTTGCCTCCTGAAGCGACATGTTGTGTTGCTAGATTTGTATATTTCTGTTTGTTCTTATGGAATTTCTTCGAGGTATGTCCGTCTTTTCCTTATGTATTCTTCAAATATTGACCAGTCGGTTTCTTTTATTGGTTGTCCATGGTGTTTCTTCATCAGGAAGGTTAGTCTGTCCATGGTCTTTATTTCCCATACTTTTAATAGCCATTGATTGATTGAAGGGATCTGGTTTGTTCTCCATAGTTTGGCGAAGGCAATCCTGGCTCCTATAACCAGATAGTTTAGAATTTTTTCCTCATCTGTGTTCAATTTCAAATTTTTAAGGCCCAATAGGTATAGTTCTGGTCTCATATGTAGTTTCTTTCCCATTATTTTTACACATTCTTCATGGATTTTTTCCCAGTACCTCTTTGTTTCGGGACAGGACCACCACATGTGGTAGAAACTGCCCTCATTCACCTGGCACTTCCAACATTTTATTTGAATATTTTTGTTGTAATGGCTTATTTTTTTTTGGAGTGATGTACCATCTGAAAATCATTTTGTATTGATTTTCTTTTAAGTCGGTTGCATATGTGTGTTTTATATTTTTCTTCCAGATTGATTCCCATTCCTCATATCTTATAGGCCTTCCTATGTCTTTGGACCATTGCACCATGCTTCCCTTAATTTGTTCTTCCTCGGTATTCCACTCCAAGAGTTTCTTATATATCTTTGTAATTAATTTGTTTTCAGACTCTAGAATTTTGTCCCATTCTGAGTCTTTCTTCATGAAGCCGTCTTGTTTATCCTTAATATATTCTTCCTTTATTTGCCTATAGTGGATCCATGATAAGTGACCAAATGATTTCAATACTTCTTCTTGTGATTTTAGTACGTATTCATTTTCTTGACTTGTGAGGACATCTCTGTATGTGGGCCAGTTTATGTTGCTTTGGATACTCTTCTGAGTTATTGCTAGTGGCGATAGCCACATTGGAGGTTTGGTGAACATTCTTATTTTATATTTCTCCCATATGTTGTTTAGTGAAGTTCTTATTATATGGTTTCTGAATATTTTCTTATCGTTTTTGTCTGCTTTGTGCCATATATATAAATGCCAGTCGGCTTTTAGGTCGAAACCTTCTAGATTTAAGATTTTCTTGTTCTTTAGAAATAGCCAATCTTTGATCCAAGTTAAGGCACAAGATTCGTAGACCTCACAATTTCTGAAGGCCCCGAAGGTGGGCTCCCGTGGTGCAAAGGTGGGTCTGCGCCGGCCGGAAAGCCCAGCACGGGCACCGGGAGGCCCAGTGTGGCTACAGGAAGGCCCAAAAGAGAAGAAGGTAGAGAGTGGTGCCCTCCTCCCAGGACGATGGCGCCCCTGGGACGATGGCGCCACAGGCAAGTGCCTAGTTCGCCTTATGGTTGGACCGCCTCTGACAATAGATTAATACCTGAAATAAGTAAAAGCAAAGAAAACCCTTGCCTGGGTTTTCTTCTCTTTAGCTTCCCATGCTGTTATGATCATGAGCTGGTTTGTTTGAGATAACCTCACCCTGCATCGCTTGCACAAAGTGTCCTCCACTCAGCACAGTATAGCACAAGCTGTGCTCCATTCAATTTATACATTCCCTCCCAAATTTACATGGGCTGTATGAGGAGGCATCTCTCTGTACCGTAATACCCTCCTTCAGACACATGCCTGACTATAAATGCTAGATGTTTAATTTACGGGCTTCATGGCTTGGATCCAATGGTGTCTACATCTCAGGCTTGCACAGAGAGGCATCTTTTCTGTTTAGTTCTTGCCGTTTCACTATGCAGTGACAAATGATGGGTGCAGTGATAGCCTAGACTACATTCCAGTTGGCTGCCCATACACTGCTCTGACCCATCCTCTGCAAAACAAGAAAGCTACTGATTGGTCCATGGAGATACCATAAGCTCCCAGTCAGCTCTGTAGACCCATGAACTGTATGCCATGCCAATGATAAATGGATAGTTCTTCCTCTCTAGACCTGGAGCTTCTGATCTGGTCAAACTATACCAATAACAGAGCTTTTGGGGGGTATTGTGTGGTTTCCCATCTGTATGGCCATGTTCTAGCAGCATTTTTGTCTGACGTTTTGCCTGCATCTGCGGCTGGCATCTTCAGAGCTTTTTTTGCTCTGTCACTATTACACTCCTTAACATTTGTGGATGGCTTTTCTCTGTTTTGGAGCCTCCGGTGGCTCAGTGTGTTAAAGCGCTGAGCTGCTGAACTTGCAGACCGAAAGGTCTCAGGTTCAAACCCGGGGAGCGGAGTGAGCGACCCCTGTTAGCTCCAGCTTCTGCCAACCTAGCAGTTCGAAAACATGCCAGTGTGAGTAGATCAATAGGTACCGCTCTGGCGGGAAGGTAACAGCGCTCCATGCAGTCATGCCAGTCACATGACCTTGGAGGTGTCTACAGACAACACCGGTTCTTTGGCTTAGAAATGGAGATGAGCACCAACCCCCAGAGTCAGACATGACTGGACGTAATGTGAGGGGAAACCTTTACCTTTTCTCTGTTTATATGGATTTTTGTATGCTACTCTAGCATCCCACGATAATTGGATGGGATATAAATATTTCAATAAATCACAAATGTTCCCATTATTGCATTAATATGAATGATCTGTCTGAGTACCTTTACATATTATTTGGAATCTGAATTATCATTTCATAGCAGTTGGTCACCTTGAAGGGGCCATTTGGAAGAAAGATAGGACACATATATAATAAACAAGCTAATTAATTAATCATTTCATCACCAAGGGAAGCATTTCACATGCCATGGAAGCATGCAGAGCCTCAAATTGTCAGTGGTAGAAAGCACGCTCGCCTGAGTCTCCCCTGTCCTGGGAGAACAAGATGTTCCTAATATTTTTACAGCATACTTGACCTATCGTTTGTTCATATTCTCTCAATTTTGGTCTGTCTCAAGCATCTACTGGAAAAACAAGTAAGCTCACGTAAGGGAATGCAAAGATGACACCACTTTAATTCTCTATGCCCCCCTCCCTGATTTCAAAACCGATGAGAGAGAAAACAGAGAAGGAAGAGAGGAAGAGGAGGAGATGACTGTGGTTACCTGGCAGAGAAAGGCTTTCGGTTCCACATTTTGAGTTTTCAAATTCCTCATGCTACAGAAGCGAGATTAAACAAACTCTCCCATCCCTCATGATAATGGGAATCTGTAGGCAGAGCCTCCTAGTCCATGGATACTTGTTTTCTTCTGAAATGCTGCCCACTGGAAAAGCTCTCAGGGAGAGGCTTGGTGAAAGTTATCCATCCTTCCTCACCATTTGCAAAGATTGTTATCTTCATTCCACAAAAAGGGAACTTCTATGCTGGTTAGAGAAGCCGCATTGTACTGTACTTGCATGCCCTGTATATAGCATGAAGATAATAAAAGAACTTGTTTTTCCACTGTTGCCTTATTCTTTGAGGGCATGATCAAGAGTTAGTCACAAGTCTTTAAAGAACTTCTAGAAAGAAGAAGATAATAAATGGATAGTATCTTCACATCTCTTCTCATCTCTTTAAATTTCCTTAAAATTAGTCAGCCCGCACTATCTGTGGATTCTACATCCATGAATTCAACCATTCACTGTTTGAAAACATTTTTAAAAATCCAAAAAACTACCTTGATTTTGCCATTTTATATAAGGGATACTACACTATTTTATATAATGAGATATGAGCATCCACATATTTTTGGTATCCATAAGGATCCTAAAACCAAACCCCAGTGGATACCAAGCACCCTGTGTATAGTGGGTGCAGGCCTGTAGCAAGGGGGGGGGGTGTTAGGGGTTCACCCCCCCCCCGAAATTTTTCAGGTTAAAAAAAACCCTGGTTTACTCATGAATTTTAACTGGTTAACCAAATCCCCATGCTAAGTCTATGAGACGTAAAACATTAAGAGTCCCTCCAGGCACTATCTCAAGCAGATATTGACAGGTCTGAACCTGGGGGGCGGGTGGGTCAGGGGTTCAACCCCCCCCCCCCCCAATTTCAAAACCCCTCCCGAAATTTTTTTCTGGCTACGGCCCTGAGTGGGTGTACTTATTTATGCAATACTTTTGACATGAATCAATAAAAATGTATAGTGATGCTATAATTAGACACCCTTAAATATTTTAAAAATGAAAACTGGGCTGCATATGGGAAATCTACATCAGATGGCAAAAATCATTAATGTAGAAGAATACACAAGCTAGGAGACTCTAGAAGTTTGCTTTTGCATGGGAAAGGGAAGACTTCACCTTTGCCGCAATAGGAACTTTTATGCACATTTAAAATAAAGGAATACACTGTTAACATAAGTGTGAACACAGTTTAACACCTACGATCTCGTTAGATGGTCTCCTAAATCACTTCTCTTCTTAGAGGGGATGTGGGTAACCCTGCATTGCCCAGCTCCAGCCAAGGGTGATCAGATGGGGAAAGCATAAGTGCACGTGGCACGTGGTTTCCTCCCATGCATTGCAATGGTGATACGGAAGCCCTCTCATGTTGGCCTGCCAGCATCACGTGATGAGAGCAAGCCAGCTCAATGGATAAATTGGCACATGATGCAGAATTTAGCCTCATGTGACAAGGTGGTTAGTTAGCATAGCAATCTGTGAGAGAACTGAGGAGTCTTGAACGAATTTGAACATATCCTCATGAAATGAATTCTTAGGCTCCAAAAGCCAAGCTGCTGATAGGGAAACCACATTTACAACAATGATTCTTGTATTGAGTATAGATCTAGTTGTATTCAAAGTATGTCTACTGAAATGAAGAGGACTTGATTTTATGGCTAGTCGTGGTTAACTGATGCCCCATTGATTTTAGTGGGTCTACTGTTATAGCTCCCTCTGAATCTAACCATGATTTTATAATGTTGAGGGTATTAATTCGGTGAGGGCTTCCTGAAACCAAATGAGAATATGGAAGCTTTCCAGAGGAAAGGCAGCTATTTCTCTAGAGTTTTGTTGTTGTTGTGCACCTTGATGCCTTTTCTAACTTATGGAAAACATATCACAGATTTTTCTTCTGAAATTAATTGAGAGTGGGGTTGCCATTGCCTTCCTCTAAGGCTGATAAAGTGTGACTTGCCCAAGGTCACCCAGTGGATTTCAATGGCTGAGCAGGGATTTGAACCCTGGTCTCATAGCTGGTAATAATATACCACACTGGCTCTCCTTCTCCAAGGTATTCATAAATTCATTGGGGAAAAAAGGAATCAGCTGCTGGATAACCATCCACTAGAGATCTCAGTCAGTAGTTAAATATGCTGGCAGTGAACTTGTTTGGACTGTTTTGTACCCTGTAAATAGATGGGATTGAATGAATTCAAAACAGTACATCTCATTCCCTATCAAATATCATTTATGGGAAGATCATAAATCATGGGGAGTGGCACCAGTCTGGTTTGGTTTTCTCAAGACTAAGCATTCTGTCTCATTATGGCTACTCTGTGCATGTTGCCTTAAATGACCCCATGTGCTCAGTGTTAACACATAGGCCTAGATCCAGCAGAATGCAAGTCTCCACCAGTGTACATATGTTGGGGAGCAGGGAGCAGAAATCTCTCCCTCTTCTCACGTCTTCCTCAAATGCACAAGAGCAGCCCATTCAGGTGGGCTCATGGTCACACCTTCATCCCCATGGCTACCTACTGGCATCAGACCATAGGGCTACTGAAAGCTGGTATTGAGCCCTTTCACTCTAATTCCCATTACTATCACAGGCATATTTGGTGAATTAATATAAGAAGGCCTTCTTGGTAGTTTCTCTATGTACCTTGAGTTCCGTATTTTAAGAAAGATGGGATATCAGTAAAGTAAAATATAAAAGAGCAACACATGTTATAGCCACTTTATGGAATGTTTGAGCACCAACATTTATTTTGTAAATTTATTTGCTTTTTCACTCTCCTAGACCCAAATAGTTGCAAGTCGATGTATGTGTTTGTTGTTGTTGTATTCCTTCAAGTCATTTCTCACTTGACTCTAAGGCTACCCTATCATGGGGTCTTTTTGAGCTGAGTGTGTGTCCACCCAGTGGGCTTCCATGGCTGATTGGAGAATCTAACCCTGGTCTTCAGAGTTATCATCTTCATCAGCTTCCCTATGCAGTCACAACATACAAACAATCTACAGACTCACAAAAAAATCCAACAAATGCTACATTTAGCCAAGGACAAGAGGGATCCTCTCACCTCTGCAGGAGTCTACTGTATACCATTCAGCTGTGGACAAGTCTACATAGAGACCACCAAACATAGCACCCAAACTCGAATCAAGGAACATGAAAGGCACTGCAGACTAATTCAACCAGATAAGTCTCCCAATATCACTGCTTTTCCAGTATTGCTTCTGATGCAGTGGGTCACTTCCACGACAGTCATGTGGTGTGAATGGAACGGATTTTCCTTTTCTCATCCTTGCTATTCCTGAGCAGATTAAAGATGCTTCTACTATTTTTTCTTTTATATTTATTTTTATTGATACCATTGTGCCATAATTACACAATTACATCAAAATGATTATAACAAATTAAAAAGTGTGCATCTGCTTAGTAGCGCATGCATATACAGAAAGGCTGGACTAGTGTGGCAGTATGGAAGAGTGATACAGGCTTGAACACCACCAAAATAGCACCATAGCCTAATTGCAGAAAAGTGTGATAGTGATTATTTCAACAAAACTATTGCTGTAAAACAAGAGTCTAGTGTGACAAAGTCTGTATTCAGTGATTTGATAAATATATCCAATTGAGTAAATTCTCCTTCCTCAACCACCCAAACCTGACAGAAATGTCATTCAGCCATGCTTACATCCTCAGCAGAATGGACCTCCTTCTTCCTATTGCAACTGAACCTTGGTAAAGCAGGTTGGGAGAGGGAATTAGATCATGCCAATAATGTTACAATTATAAGTAGCGATTATGAACATGGCAACAGATGGCACATCTAGGTAGCCACTAACTAGTCATGATCACTTAGTCACAATTTTGACACTATTGCCATGATTGTAACTACTAGGCTTGAGCGATCCATGAAAAAATTGATTCTAAACTCGTTTCAAAAGCAGGGGGCGCCAGCGTTTCGTTTCTGATGTCATTTCCGAATTTTGCCCCCCAAAAAATTCGAAATTAACAAAAATTCGTTATTTTCTAAATTAATTCGTTAATGGCGGACGCACATGCGCAATTCCCAAAAACAGCACAGAGGGAGAGGACTTTACAGGACTCTCCCACCCTCATTTTTTTAGTGATCTTCTTCAAACTTGGTACAGTGGTAGAACACATTTAACACTGATAGCTCACCAAAATTTGGAACAGGGTTGTTGTATGTCTTTCGGGCTGTGTGGCCATGTTCCAGAAGCATTCTCTCCTGACGTTTCGCCCACATCTATGGCAGGCATCCTCAGAGGTTGTGAGGTATGGAGAAAACTAAGCAAAGAGGTTAATATATATCTGTGGAAAGTCTAGGGTGAGAGAGGTCAGTGTGAATGTGTAGTTAATCACTTAAATTAGCATTGAAAAGCTTATCTGCTGTCTTCTTCCTGCCTCTGGGGCATCCTTTGTTTAGAGTCGTTAACTGCCCTTGGTTGATTCATGTCTGGAAACCCTCTGTTTTCAGAGTATTGCTTTTTATTTACTGTTCTGATTTTTGAGTTTTGTAATACTGGTAGCCAGATTTTGTTCATTTTCATGGTTTCTTCCTTTCTGTTGAAGTTGTCCACATGCTTGTGGATTTCAATGGCTTCTCTGTGTAGTCTGACATGATAGTTGTTAGAATGGTCCAGCATTTTTGTGTTCTCAAATAGTATTCTGTGTCCAGGCTGGTTCATCAAATGCTCTGCTATGGCTGATTTCTCTGGTTGAATTAGTCTGCAGTGCCTTTCATGTTCTTTGACTCTTGTTTGGGCGCTGCGTTTGGTGGTCCCTATGTAGACTTGTCCACAGCTGCATGGTATCCGGTAGACTCCTGCCTCACCACTAGCTACTTTCAGTGGGACACTGGATTCTATGAACAGAAGGATGGAGTGGCCATGGGGAGCCCTCTCAGCCCAGTAGTAGCAAATTTCTATATGGAATACTTTGAAAAACAGGCCCTAGAAACAGCACCAAAAAAGCGAACTGTTTGGTTCAGATACGTAGATGACACCTTCACGATTTGGAGCCATGGAGAGGAAGAACTCAGCAAGTTCCTGGACCATCTTAACAGCATCCACCCAAACATCCAATTCACCATGGAAAAAGAAAAGGAAGGAAAACTGCCATTTCTAGATGTTCTGGTCATCCGCAAACCCAATCAACAATTGGGCCACACAGTTTACAGAAAACCTACACACACAGATAGATACCTTCATAAAAACTCCAACCATCACCCAAGTCAAAAAAGGAGCACAATCAAAGCCCTGACAGACCGTGCACAAAGAATCTGCGAACCTCACCTCCTCCAAGGTGAACTCAACCACCTAAACTGGGCTCTACAGGCCAATGGATACTCCACCACAGACATCAGAAGAGCTGCAAGGCCAAGAACAAGCCATGAGAGTCAAGACAAAGATCCACCCAGAGGAAAGGTGTACTTACCATACATCAAGGGAACTACTGACCGCATAGGGAAGCTGATGAAGAAGCACAACCTACAAACTATCTACAAACCCACGAAGAAAATCCAACAAATGCTACGGTCAGCGAAGGACAAGAGGGATCCTCTCTCTTCTGCAGGAGTCTACCGGATACCATGCAGCTGTGGACAAGTCTACATAGGGACCACCAAACGCAGCGCCCAAACAAGAGTCAAAGAACATGAAAGGCACTGCAGACTAATTCAACCAGAGAAATCAGCCATAGCAGAGCATTTGATGAACCAGCCTGGACACAGAATACTATTTGAGAACACAAAAATGCTGGACCATTCTAACAACTATCATGTCAGACTACACAGAGAAGCCATTGAAATCCACAAGGATGTGGACAACTTCAACAGAAAGGAAGAAACCATGAAAATGAACAAAATCTGGCTACCAGTATTACAAAACTCAAAAATCAGAACAGTAAATAAAAAGCAATACTCTGAAAACAGAGGGTTTCCAGACATGAATCAACCAAGGGCAGTTAACGACTCTAAACAAAGGATGCCCCAGAGGCAGGAAGAAGACAGCAGATAAGCTTTTCAATGCTAATTTAAGTGATTAACTACACATTCACACTGACCTCTCTCACCCTAGACTTTCCACAGATATATATTAACCTCTTTGCTTAGTTTTCTCCATACCTCACAACCTCTGAGGATGCCTGCCATAGATGTGGGCGAAACGTCAGGAGAGAATGCTTCTGGAACATGGCCACACAGCCCGAAAGACATACAACAACCCTGTGATCCCGGCCATGAAAGCCTTCGACAACAAAATTTGGAACGTTTCCCTTATCCTCTGATTTTTGGCGAATTTTCATAGCTTTTATAATAAACCATTTTTTAATAATTGCAGAAATCTGTTCCTGGTTTGAAAGTCTTATTTCCTGTTAAATTAGGTTGTCTTTACTGTGAAAGTCATTGTTCTACTTCAGAAACTTTGTTTTCGTGGCTGAAACTTTGTTAAATTGGTGTGTGTGTGATATATACTGTGTATATATATATAGTCCCTGCATATGTGTGTGTGTGTTTGTGTGTGTGTGTATATAGGTAAAGGTAAAGGTATCCCTTGACGTTAAGTTCAGTCATGTCTGACTCTGGGGGTTGGTGCTCATCTCCATTTCTAAGCCCAAGAGCCAGTGTTGTCCATAGACACCTCCAAGGTCATGTGGCCGGCATGACTACATGGAGTGCCATTACCTTCCCGCCAGAGCGGTACCTATTGATCTACTCACATTGGCACGTTTTCAAGCTGCTAGGTTGGCAGAAGCTGGAGCTAACAGCGGGCACTCACTCTGCTCCCGGGATTTGAACCTGGGGCTTTTCGGTCTGCAAGTTCAGCAGCTCAGTGCTTTAACACACTTCGCCATCGGGGCTCATGTATATATAATATACATACACATACACACAATGTGGAGAATATGTGGAAAGGTAGATAGATAAGTTGGGAGCCACAGCGAAGGCACCTTCCTGGGAGCAAGGTCTAATAATAATAATAATAATAATAATAATAATAATAATAATAATAATAATAATAATAAAAATCCCTTACAATATCCAAGATGGCTCACTGCTACAGAATCTTGGGAGGTTTAGTTTGGTATGGTACCATTATTGGTAGAGAAAGCTAAGCTGTAGGAGTTGAAATCCAATCATTTATCCTCCCTATAGAATCAATTTTATATGCATTTTTAGCTACAGAAAAGCTAAAATCAGGACAGTAAAAGAACAACACCCAGAAAATGGGAATTCCAGACAGGAAACAATCAGGGCCAGCTAATACCTCCCAACAAAGGATTCCCCCAGGTAGGAAGCAGCCAGGCTTTGAAGCTGCAAGGCTATTCAATGCTAATCAAGGTGACCAATTGCAACATTCACACTTGCCTCCCACAGACAAGAGTTCTTTCTCCCACCCTGGACCTTCCACAGATATATAAACCCCACTTGCCTAGCTTCGCACAGACGTCAAAACCTCTGAGTATGTCTGCCACAGATGTGGGTGAAACGTCAGGAGAGAATGCTTCTGGCACATGGCCATAGAGCCCGGAATACATACCACAACAGTGTGATCCCGGCCATGAAAGCTTTCGACAACACAACCACAGTATCCATTCAAGTTCATGTAGCGTCGTATGGAGACCTGTATTGGGGGGAGGGAGGGTGCGAATCTGGGCCCCTGGGAGTCATAGTCCTCCCTCCCTCCCTCCCTCCCTCCCCGGGAGCAGCCGAGGACGGGCCTGGCCCACACCCCCTCGCATCCCGGGCCTCTTCCTCCTCACCGCCGGGCCCCTCTCTGTCTCTCTCGGTCTCTCCATTCCCGGCTCCATCCGCCGCCTTCCCGCCTCACAGAGAGACACCAGGCCTGAGCTGAGGCGAGGCGGCGGCGGCGGCCATTTCCCCCCTCCGTCTTCCTCCTCCTCCTCGGCCTCCTTCCCCCTCGCCCCCTCCCATTGGCTGAGCCCGTGACGCCCCTTTTGCTGAGGGGCAAAAGGAAAGGGCCTGAATGGTGGGAGTTTGGGTGATTTGCAAAAGCTTTTTTTTCCTAACGAAAAAAACGACGAAATAAGAAAAAACGGCCTCTCGCGATTCGAAACCGCGATATCCAGACGTGTGGACAATCAAGGCCGTATATTGCTTCAAAACTAACGAAAATAACGAATTAATAACGGGTAACGGGGAAATCGAATTATTTGAGCAAGCCTAGTAACTACCTTCCTCCCAACTTACTGTACCAGACTTCAACTACATGTGGAAAAGAAGAGCCATTCTGCCATCAATTGGAACATAACAAATGGTGAGCATGGATGAATGATATTTAAGTATACCTAACTAAGTAACAGGTGTAGAATACTGGCTATTTGAATTGAGGCTATGACACAATAGGAAAACCTATGTGCGCTTATCAAGCAGCAAGGGCTGCCCTGTTTAAAGGAATTTATTCCAGGTAAATGCCCTCTGGATTGCTCCTTTATGTGGAAAATGAAAGAAAGGGGACGGTGGAAGGTAAGAAATGTGCCATCATCATTCTAAGACATGCCCTCTGTTTTATATCCAGCTTGTTTTAATGCCCCGGCTGTGCGCTGTGGTCATAATATGCAAAGCAATCATGACTGTCCAGATTGAATATCACCGGGATGTCATGCTCAGTCCGTCTTCCTGATAATTCCTTGCTCTGCCATCATCTACTTGAGGAACAGAGTGTGCTGCCAGGACATTGAAATAAATGACACTTTCTAAATCCCTTAACAGTAATAGCTCTTGCTTGCCTGCTGCTCTGCTTTTGTTGTTTTGTATAGCCATGAGGCACACAAAACAACAGTTTGTGAAATCTGCTGATTCTTCTCCTCAGTGCTTAATCTATGCCCACAGTTTATGTTGCTCCCAATGCAGTCGTGAGACTCATTTTCATGAGCTAAAAATGAACTGAAATAAAATCTAAAATTAGAATTTAAAATAAATTCCACAGAAACATTAAAATGGATGAATATGTTGTGGCAACAGGTTGTTTGCTCGTGATTCAGGGAAATTGTCTTTTATATTTTTCTTCAACAGTTTCAGTCTGATGGATGATACTGTGAAAAAATTGCACAGAGATGATATTGTTCCTTGGCAGTTTCTGACAGGTGGAATGCTGCAAGTTTTTGCTATGGCTAGATTTAGTGATTGAGCACTGCAATGGATGTAGACAGCCATTGGATACTTCTGCGGTATAATTGCTTGTGCATCACTAATATGACCAATTATATTATCAGCTCCGTCATAACCTTGAGGATTGGGGCAACTGGGACAGCAACTACTATAGCAGGGGTCATCAGACTTTTAAAGCAGAGGGCCAGTTCACAGCCCCTCAGATTGTTGGGACAATGGACTATAGGTGGGATAAAAAATGAACCAATTCCGAAGCACACAGCACATATCTTATTTGTAGTGCAAAAAAAAAAACTATGAAAGAACAGTACAATATTTAAAATAAAGAACAATTTTAACCAACATAATCTTACCAGTATTTCAATGGGAAGTGTAAGCCTGATTTTTACTGATGAGATAGTCAAGTTAATTTGGATTGTTGTTGTTGTGTGCCTTCAAGTTATTTCAAATTTAGGGCGACCCTAAATCTAAAGTTAAGGGTGCGGGTGGTAAATGACCTTGGAGGGCCACAACTGGCCTGAAGGCCTTGGTTTGAAGACCCCTGCACTATAGGATTCAGCCAACAGTTGTTGTTGTTGTTGTTGTTGTTGTTGTTGTTGTTGTCATTTTGCTGTTTGCTTTCAAGTCATTTCCAACTTACGGTAACCCTAAAGCAAACCTATTATGTGTTTTCTAGGCAAGACTTGTTCAGATAGAGTTCGGCATTGCCTCCATTCAAAGCTCAGAGAGTGTGACCTCAAAGTCACTCAGTAGATTTCAAACCACTACATCATATCATGATTTAAAACAGGGGTTCTCAAACTGTGCTCCGTGGAGCCCTTGGCACTCCATGGGTGATATTATTTTATTATTAAAAGCTAAAGGTTTCCCCTTGACATGAAGTCAATATGATATAATATAATATATCATATCATAATATAATATAACATAAACATAAAAAATTATCGGGGCTCCATGAGAAACATTTGCTTCAAAAAGTGTGCTCCACGGCTGAAAAAGTTTGAGAACCCTCTGATTTAAACAGACATCCCTAGCAGAGGAAAAGAGAGCTAGCATGGTGTAGTAGTTTTGTCCAGGGTATCCCCACTTGTTAATGGGAAACCGCTGGGTGATCTTGGGCAAATGACACTCTCTCAGCCTCAGAGGAAAGCAAAGGCAAACCCCCTCTGGAAAAAAGTCTTGCCAAGAAAACCAGCTATAGGTTCACTTTAGGGGTGTCATAATTCAGAAATGACTTCCAGGCACACAACAAATTAGAGGGAAATTCAGTGTTTTTCAAGACGCTACCTATTAATGGACAGTTTTATATCTCCTGATGTCCCATCTTACCTTCTTTTTAAAAGTTTAAACTAGACTTAGATTGGGTAAACTATTTAAGATCTTATGTCAAACAGAAAATGGGCCTCGAGAATCCTCTCCAGGATGGAGTTGTTAAATTGGCTTAGGCTGATCTAGGGCTGGATCTACAGTGCCATATAATCCAGTTTCAGAATCCAGATTTTCTGCTTTGAACTGGATTATATGAGTCTACACTGTCATATAATCCAATTCAACACAGATAATCTAGATTCATAATCTGGTGTCAGCAAAAGGCAGCACTGGGAAACGTTACTTTTCTGGACTACAGTTCCCAAAATTACACTTGACTATGTTGTGGTTTTGCTGTTAGTAAAACTGTCATTGGCCCCATCTAAACTGCAATATAATGCATCTTGAAACTGTATTATATGGCCATTGTAGATTCATTTAATGCAGTTTAACCGCATTGTATTGCATTATATGAATCTAACTGCCCATATAATACAGTTCCAAACTGCATTGTATGACAGTGCAGATAGGGCCATGTTTAAATAGAAAGTTTTTCAACTTGTGATTTATTTATTTTTTTCGTGTCAGGAGTGATTTGAGAAACTGCAACTTGCTTCTGGTGTGAGAGAATTGCCCGTCTGCAAGGATTTAGCCCAGGGATGCCGGATTTTTTTTGATATTTTTATCATCCTTATGGGAAGCTTCTCTCATGTCCCCGCATGGAGCTGGAGCTGATAGCAGGAGCTCGTTTGCACTCTTCTTGGGTTGGATTTGAACCGGCAACCTTCAGGTCAGTAACCCAACCTTCATCATAATGTCATCAGTTCTGCCAGCACAAGGGTTTAACCCACTGCACCACCAAGAGCTCTGATATAAAGATCTATTGTCACCCTGCAAGTAATCTTTTACAAACCAAAAACCAAAAACCAAGAGAGAGAGAGAGAGAGAGAGAGAGAGAGAGAGAGAGAGAGAGAGGAAGGGAGGGAGGATCTTTTACAAGGAAATCCAGGCACTACCTTAATTAGCCTGGAAGTGAAATGATTCACTTTCTTTCCTTGGCCTGCATCCAAATCCATTGGGGTGAGAAGCAAGTGGGAGTGAGACTCGGAGGATAAATCAAGTTCACAGAATGGTTCTTCTGCCCACGTGCTCTCTGCCTCAGCATTTTAGAGAAACCAAAATGGATCTACCCTCCCTCTCCTAAAAACCTCCCACACTTCAGCCAATGAAAACACCAGGGTGAGAGAGCAGATGGCGACCATTATTAGCTTCGTTTGCCAACTGCCATTATTCTAGCCGTTTGAAGTGGCAAGTGCTCTCCCCATGCCTTACAATGACGATAAGCCACGCCATGTTTCGCAATGTGTTTGGAATACAGACACAGCATTTGTTCAAACCATGGAAAATAAGGCTGGATCATCGATTTCTTCTTCTTGTTCCATTGCTGTGGGAGAAAAGCCTGAAAGATCCCACCCACTACTTTCTTTTCTTTAAAAAGAAGCACTGTGAACATAATTAACTCAAGGCCTCTGTCTTATGCTGACAATGCAATTCCCCTGGAAGACAAACCAATTACCAGATCTTCAAACTACTTGAGATTCACTGATGCAAAAGGGGATTGTATTATAGGAATAACTTAGGCAGTTGGCTGTTGTTGTCATCATCAACTTTATTTATATCCGGCCATTGCCCGAAACCAAGACGCAAAACAACACTGAAAACAGTTGAAAGCATTCAATTAAAATGTGGAAAAACAGTCTGAAAAACACTATAATTGAAATAGTACAGCATGCTTTTAAAAACCTTTTCCTAAAAAAAGCTTCAGTTCTCAAAATGTGTTGTAATAAAAGCTTTTGCTTGCTTATAGAAGGTCAGTAAAGAGGGGACCACCTTAGCCTCCCTAGGAAGGGAGTTTGGAGGCTAGTGGCAATCAATGAGAAGACTATGTTAGAGAGTTTATAAACAAACAAACAAACCAACCAACCAACAAACAAACGGAAACTATTGGCTAGAATTCTGTTGATGCAATACAGAGGCATGAGCTTCAAACAAAGAAGTTCCTTTTGCATTCTTTTTTATGGAAGACAGGCCTCCCTCCTTTTTCATGTCCTTTGTCTAGTTTGATGTTTTGGAGAGAATTGTTATTGGGAGGAAGTTGTGGTTCCGGAGAAAGATGGATTTCAGTGTTGGCTTGCAGCAGCATGTCTGTAGCAAACAATGCAATAAAGCTTGACCTTGGAAAGAATGGGTTTTAGGTCATTCTACTGTTATTGCATATGCTTATGTACAAGCTGCCCACATAATCCCTTCCATGACCATTTGTGAAGACCAAAATGGAAAGAAAGGGGGAAGAAGAGTAGTCTGCTTCCCATTTCCCTTGGCATTTTGAAAAACCATAGATCTATATGTTTCATCAACCAAGTAGAGTTGAAAATAAAAGTTTAAAGGAAAAAAAATGTTATTCTGGGATATATTTTGGAACAAGCTTTCAAGTCAGTTCTAGAATATTTAAAGCTTTTTTTTTTACTTATGCAAGCTGACCTGGCTATTTTGCATAAAAGAGCTGTTGAAATATGTTGTTTGTGACAAAGAGACTTGTCACAAAGATTCCTCTGCTACCCAAGTTCATGTTAAAGATGTTATATCCAGGAACATATCTCTTTTCTTAACTTAGGTATATCTGTATTAATGACTGCAGTTTGTCAAGGTGGCATAGTGGTGGCAAGGGATCGCAGTTAGCTGGCTCTGAGGAATCTATTCCTAATGCCTTGCCCTTTTCTCTTGATGCCATCACCGATGCCAGTCTAGCATATTGCCCTGACAGCATTCTGGCTACTATGTTAACCCCCTCTAAATGTCTATGAAGCCAACACATGGAGAGCATCACTCATAAGCCTAGAATCAGATGAAAGATTCTCCATTCATTCAGTGGCCACTGCTTTGGCCTTGAAGGAGACAAGCACAGCTCCATCTAGGTCCAAAAGCAGATTAATGCTCTCCATCCCAACTGCCACTTTTTTAGTGTCAGGACTGACTTGAGAAACTGAAAGTTGCTTCTGGTGTGAGAGAATTGGCCATCTGCAAAGATATTGCCTAGGGGATGCCCAGATGTTTTTGATGTTTTACCATCCTTGTGAGAGACTTCTCTCATGTCCCCACAAGGAGCTGGAGCTGATAAAAGGAGCTCACCCGCGCTGTCCCAGGTTGGATTCAAACCAGCAACCTTCAGTTATCAGTCCTGCTGCCACAAGGATTTAACCCACTGTGCCACTGCCCTAGCCTTAGAGAGAGAATAGATTTTCAGCAATTGAAGTAAGCTGAGGATAAAGGACAAAGAGAGAAACATCAAGACATTTTAAAAGCAGCTGAGAAAGTGAGATAGCACAGGATTGAGCAGGATTGTCCCTACCAGATTGGAACAATGGGAGAAACGGGATCTCAACCACATTATTAAGTTGGATTGTCCTTGCCAAATTGGGAGACTTTAAGGCTGACATGGACAAACTTTGGCCCTCCTGGTGTTTTGGACTTCAACTCCCACAATTCCTTACAACCGGTAGGTACTGAAGTCCAAAACACCAGGCGGGCCAAAGTTTGCCCATGCCTGATTTAAGGGTATGCTCGATTAGCTAAATCTCTTCAAAAAGCTTTCTTTAAACAAAACAACAAGCAGAAAAACCCAGCCGAGACGTTATCATCAGCATTTACGATGCTTTCCTTTCATACACAGTCAAGCTAAGGGCTTATTAGCCTATTTTAAACAAGTAACAGCACATTTTGTTGTGCTTACATAAAAGAAAATTTAAAGGAAAAATTCCAGAGGCAATGGCTTCTTATGGTAGATGTCATACAAACATCAGAAGCTTGCTTCAGTCTCTATCTCGTGCCTTCCAGCAGATGATAGACAGCGGCTTCTTCCCACTGAGAATCTAGATATAATCACCCTAATAGCCTTTGATGCCTCTATCTTCCCATGTACTTGTCTAATTCCCCTTTCTAGTCATTCCATCACTAACTTTACAGGTAGTGAATCACACACTTTACTGTAATTATGCACAGTCTAAAGAAATACTTCCTTTCATTTCTCCTGAGTTTTCCGCCATTCAGTTTCAATGGATGACCCTGGGTTCCAATATTAATGGAACTAGTGACAAACCTCCGCATTTTCTGGGCTTAGAGTCACAGGAGCCTTGTGAAAGTGAAAAAACTGAATAAAAAACCCATTTGGCAGTAGCTGACCATAAAGTTTCATTGAAAGATGTAGAGATTGCTAGAGAGCAGTTCTCAAGCAAAGAGATAAAAGTGGGATATACATTAGTATAATAATAATTACTACTACAATCAATGTGACAGCCTAAAGTTGGCTGCAGTTAACCCAAAACAGGCATTTCTTTGGTGCTCACTGATGTTTCAGCCGTCAAATCTAGGAAACATAGGAAACAGTAGATGCCAGGGGACAATGAGAAATGCTGTCTAAGCCAAGGGGCCCTGAAGAGCGGTGAGGCAGGGAGGAATCTTTTTCTGAATCCCACCGCTGCCACCAATTGAAGAGGACTGAGGTGACAGGGATGGAATCCTTTTGATCCCACCGCTGCCACCAATTGAAGAGAGCCCAATTTGTGGTACTCAACTCAGGCAGGGGAAATCTTTGTCTTTAAATCCCACTGCTGCCTCCAATTCAGGAGATGTGTGCACGTGTGAGAGGGAGGGATGGAGGATGTGTGAATGTATGACAGGGATGATTTAGTGGATAAGGAAGGATAACGGAACTGATTGGGTTTAAATGAGTAAAGATGGTAACTTATATAGGAAAGTACGGTAACTTATATAGATAGGTACGGTAACTGCCACCAACGTGAGGTAACAGGCTTACAGAGAGGCAAGGAGACTTATCTTTATGAACAATAACAAAATTCAAGTTTATTTTTGGTACATAAGCGTATGGTTTCAATCAGTAAACGTTCCGGATCTTAAGTTACAATGTAGTCTTTCTTGAATGGATATTTCTTAAATAACTTCTCTTCAACACAGTATACTAAACTCCCCTGGTCAGCTTATATTCCCAGCCTTTCCCCTGAGTGACCATAAGCTGCCGTCCTTAGCTGATTTCCCCAGCTCCTAATCTTTCCAAAACCTAACCGCAACTGTCCTTTTTAAACCCTCACAGCAACTGAACTTTTTAAAAGGGAATATCCTCCAACTGTCATCTTAGCCATGCCCCTTTTCTCCCAAGGGAAGCTGTGTTACCATGGCAACCTACCAAATGCTGCTTCCAGCTAGTTTCCATGCTAGGCTTTTCCTTGCTAATATATAACTCTTTTTTTCTTTAACAAACAAATAAATAAAATCATATCAATAATCTCTGTTTTTGTGATGACTCATGGGCCTTGTAGTCCTGCTCATGACATTGTAATGCCTGATGAAGAAGAAAACTTGGGTTTTTTACCTTCCCAGTCAGAACTGGAATCTTCTCAGCCAGATCTTTCCCAGGCAGATCTGGGAACCTTGCACCTGCAAGAAAGTTGTGTCCCAGAAGTATGTCAAACAAACCCTGAGCCTACATCTCCCGTGTTCTCTCGCCATGAGTTTTGTAAACAACAGAGGGGTTTGGAAGCAGCTTCGCGCAGGAGTGCGAGGATAGCAGCTAAGAATGTACCCAATTAAGTCTGCTTTTCGTGAGAACCTTTAAGGAGTCAGACATCTGGTCTCAGAGTTTAGCTTTCGTTTCTGGTTCCCAGAGAACTGCTTCGGCGGGAAAGTTAGACTCTATATAGGTGTTTTACCCGCGTAGTAACTTCGCGGAGTCAATTCGTCAGCCTCCGGAGCGAGTTGTGTTTGGACAGCGCGCTCCGTTTCAAGCCTCGTTCCTGCTCAAGCCTTTGCCTGCCTTCCAGCCTTCGCCCCAGTTTCCAGCCTTTGTTTACCTACGGACCTTGCTTGTTTCCCGGGACTATACCTTGCCTTGTATCACGGATTTTACCAAGTTATTCCACGGACCTTGTTCTTGTTCCTTGTTACCTTGTTCCACGTTTTAAGCCTTGCTTCAAGTATCAAGTTATTTCCTAGCCTTGCTCAAGTTTATGGACTAAAGGACCTTGTCATCTCCCCTCACTTTGCCTGGCAAAGTGAGTGTTTCGGTTATTGGATTACAACTTTGGATCATAATATTTCATATTGGACATTGCTTTTTGGGACTAATATTGACCTTTCCTGAAAGGTCTGCTTCTGAACTAACTTTTACATTTATTTTTATTAATCTTATATATTTCCTTAATAAAGATATTAGATTGAATCTGGCCTCTGCGTATGGTTATTGGTGCTCTGTAGCCTGGGTCCTGACAGTTTGACTCCGCCACCCTAAGCACCAATTAACCTCGGCCAGAATGTCTACCGGAACCGTACCTGGGCCGAGCGGCCAGCCGATTACCTACACCATCGACAAAGATGAGGTGGATCGAATCCGTGATAAGCTTAATGCCCAGGATGGAGAAATAAAAGGGTTGAAGGAACGCGGAATCCGTCTACCGGCCATGGCGTTGCCAACCAAGTTTACTGGAGAAGCTTCTAAGGTTCATGTTTTCCGTCGCCAATGCCAAGCTTATCTAGAGGCCCGTGCTGCCGAATTTCCCCAAGAAGACATCAAGGTGGCATGGGTTTACAGTCTTCTAGACGGGCCAGCGGCCAACTGGGCGACGGCACTGTTCGACCAAGCCTCTCCACACCTAAGGTCCGCGCAACGCTTCTTGGACCACCTTAAGGAGACTTGGGGAATCGAGGACAATTTGGAGGCAGCCGGTCACAAACTCCGTCGCCTCTTCCAAGGAGACAGACCTATGTCTCAGTACATAGCCGAGTTCCGAGTGCTGGCCCATAACACCGGCTGGAATGATGTAGCCCTCAGGGGACAATTCCGGGAGGGTCTCAACATCGAAATGCTGGAGGAAATCTCCAAGGTGGATCCTCCCCAGACCCTCGAAGCACTCATTGATCAATGTTTACGGGCTGAAGTCATGATTGCCAACAGGAAACAGTGGGTTCGAGGCCAGAGCGGTAGAGCTGGGGCAAAACCCCCCGCTCCCGCCAGCGTTCAGCCACGTCCAGTGTGGAGACCCCCACCACCATCCCCATACCCCAGAGGAAGCGAGGAGGTGCCGATGCAGTTGGGCAACGTGCGTCCCAGATTAGATGCCGCCGAGAAGGCCCGTCGTCAACGCTTAAACCTCTGTTGGTACTGCGGGAACGGGGGCCACTTCGCCAGAGAGTGCCCAGCCAAAGGGAAGCCCGCCGCCCGTCTTGCGGCGGCGTCCTCCACGGAGACGAAGGCGTCTGAGGCGGCTGGCACACAGCCGGCGGGGGAAGCCAACGACCGGGCGTAGAGAGGCTCGCCAACCCGGTCAAAAAACCCGTTCAAGAGCCGCCAACCGGGGTCCTGTTCCTTCTCGTGGTCACCTTATGGTCAGCAAAAAGGGGACCCGTCATGATCCACGCCATGATAGACTCCGGAGCCACCAACAATTTCATTGATAGAGAGTATGCCGACTCTCTGGGATTACAATATCATGATTTCAAGAATGCTCGTGTGGTACAAGCCATAGACGGCCGCCCCCTCAAGACGGGCCCCGTAAGTCAGTGGTCGGAACCCACCAGGATGTGGATAAGGGAACATATGGAAGAGATTTCTTTCTTTGTTACCGAGGTTCCCCATTTCCCTGTGATTTTGGGAATTCCATGGCTGACTCTCCACGACCCAAGCATCTCCTGGTCCAACAGAGAACTGCAGTTTGCTTCACAGTACTGCCAAAACCATTGCCTTGTAGCCAAGGTCTGCCATGCCACAGACACCGAGCCCATCATCACCCTGCCCAAGAAGTACTCCGAGTATTGGGATGTATTCAATGAAAAAGAAGCCGAGAAATTACCCCCACATAGACCTTATGACTGTGCCATTGACCTGGTGGAGGGGGCCCCGATCCCGCGAGGGCACCTATACTCCCTGACTGAACCAGAGCAAGAAGCTCTCAGGGAATTCATAGAGACAAACCTTCGTAAGGGATTCATTAGACCCTCTCAATCCCCAGCCGCCTCCCCAGTGATGTTTGTGAAGAAGAAGTCAGGGGAACTACGCTTGGTGGTGGACTACAGAGCATTGAACAATATCACCAAGCGGAACAGCTATCCCCTGCCCTTAATCTCGGATCTACTGGATCGACTTCGAGGAGCCAAGGTTTACACCAAGCTGGATCTTCGGGGGGCTTACAACTTAGTTCGCATCAGAGAAGGGGACGAGTGGAAGACCGCCTTCCAGACCAAATTCGGATTATTCGAGTCCCGAGTTATGAATTATGGATTATGCGGAGCTCCCGCAACGTTCCAGCATTTTGTCAATGACATTTTTCAGGACTATCTAGATAGGTTCTTGATAATCTACCTGGACGATTTTTTGGTGTTTTCTAGATCACAATCAGAACATGAGAACCACGTCAAAATGGTGTTACAACGATTGCGGGATCATGGACTTTATGCCAAGCTGGAAAAATGCGCTTTTGATCTACAAGAGGTAGATTTCCTTGGATACCGTATCTCGCCTCTAGGGCTCTCCATGGATCCAGCCAAGGTTTCAGCAGTATTGGAATGGCGGGCGCCAACTAACAAGAAAGAGGTGCAGCGTTTCTTGGGGTTCGCGAACTATTACCGCAAGTTCATTCCAGATTTTGCCCGCTGGTCTGACCCAATCACTAGCTGCATCCGTGGAAAACAGCCCTTCCGCTGGACTGATCAAGCAGAGAAAGGGTTCCAGCAACTAAAGAAATTATTCACGTCCCAGCCAATTCTACAGCACCCAGATCCTGGAACCCCTTTTGTTGTGCAAGCGGACGCCTCTGATGTGGCGATTGGGGCTGTACTCTTACAACCGGTGGGAGACCACCTTCGTCCCTGTGCCTTTTACTCCCGTCAACTAACCACACCAGAGAGAAATTACACCATTTGGGAAAAGGAACTACTGGCCATAAAGGCAGCCTTTGAAACTTGGAGACATTGGCTAGAAGGGGCCAAATTTCCCATTGAAGTCCACACTGATCATCGAAATCTAGAACATCTAAGAACTGCCCGCAAACTAAATCAGAGGCAGCAACGTTGGGCTTTGTTCTTTGAACGTTTCAACTTCCAGATTCATTATGTGACCCCAGCCCAAACCAAGCAAGCAGACGCCCTGTCACGTAAACCGGAATACGCTGCAGGACGCAAGGAGACCTTTGAATCCCAATTACTACAACCCGAGAACTTTGCCACGCTCACAGTGGGGAACACCAAATCCACTCCCATTGGTTCAACTTCCTCTACTCCAGGACCCATCTGTGCTCAAGAAATCAGGGCTAGTCAGCAAGCAGATGCCTGGGCGCAGGACCAACTTCGTCAAGGTCTGCATTTTCCCTTTTCGCTTAAAGATGGACTGCTATGCTATAGAAATCATGTTTATATCCCACCCGGACCGGGCAGGGAAAAAGCGCTTCGTCTGTGTCATGACTGCAAACCAGCAGGGCATTTCGGACTATTTAAAACCATGCATCTGATCCTGAGGGATTTTTGGTGGCCCAAGATCCGCAAAGATGTGGAAAAATATGTCAACACCTGCCCAGTATGCCAGCGCTCCAAGATAAGAAGGGAGAAGCCCTCAGGGCTTCTGCATCCCCTTCCTACCCCATCTCGGCCATGGGAAATAATTTCTGCGGATTTCATCACTGACCTACCACCTTCCTGTGGATTCACCACGATCCTAGTGGTGGTGGACCTTTTCACCAAGTTAGCCCATTTCATTCCCTGTGAAGGTCTTCCCACGGCCAAAGAGACTGCAGATCTATTCCTTCTACATGTTTTCAGACTACATGGATTGCCCAAGAGTTTAGTCACAGACCGTGGATCTCAATTCACCTCTCGTTTTTGGAAGGCACTACAAAAACTATTGGGCATAGACTCTCGCTTATCTTCAGCTCATCATCCCCAAACAGATGGACAAACGGAGCGCACCAATGCCACTTTGGAGCAGTATCTTCGCTGTTATGTAAACTACCAACAGGACAATTGGGCTTCTCTGTTACCACTGTCAGAGTTTGCCTATAACAATGGAGTTCAAGCTTCTACAAAAGAAACGCCGTTCTTTGCAAACTACGGCTTCCATCCACGTTTCTTTCCCCCTGTCATTGAAACTTCAGAAGTTCCCGCAGCAGAGGATTGGCTGCAGGAACTCACAGCGGTACAACAACTTTTGCTCCAGCAACTAGACCAAGCCAAGGAGGACTATAAACGCCACGCTGACAAACATCGCCAGCCGGGCCCCGAAATCAAGGTAGGAGATCGGGTTTTTCTGTCCACTCGCTTTCTGCCCTCCCACCGCCCTTGCCGGAAGTTAGATGCCCGTTTCATTGGCCCCTATCCAGTGGTGGCGCAATTAAACCCCGTGACTTTCAAACTCCAACTTCCGCGTTCAATGCGCATCCACCCAGTGTTTCACCGTTCCCTGCTCCTTCCGGCGGATGGTGTGCGTTCTGATACAGACCAACCGGCCCCCCCTCCTGTTTTGATGAATGGGGAGGAGGAGTTCGAGGTTGAGGACATTTTGGATTCTCGTTTTCACCGCCGCCGCCTACAATATCTCATTGACTGGGTGGGTTTTGGCCCTGAGGAACGCTCTTGGGAAGACGCCTCCACAGTCCATGCTCCTGATCTAACCCGTCGCTTTCATCAGACCTATCCCGCCAAACCACGACCTCGCGCCTCGGGGAGAGAGTCCCAGTTTGGGAGGGGCCTTGAGGAGGGGCATAGTGTGATGACTCATGGGCCTTGTAGTCCTGCTCATGACATTGTAATGCCTGATGAAGAAGAAAACTTGGGTTTTTTACCTTCCCAGTCAGAACTGGAATCTTCTCAGCCAGATCTTTCCCAGGCAGATCTGGGAACCTTGCACCTGCAAGAAAGTTGTGTCCCAGAAGTATGTCAAACAAACCCTGAGCCTACATCTCCCGTGTTCTCTCGCCATGAGTTTTGTAAACAACAGAGGGGTTTGGAAGCAGCTTCGCGCAGGAGTGCGAGGATAGCAGCTAAGAATGTACCCAATTAAGTCTGCTTTTCGTGAGAACCTTTAAGGAGTCAGACATCTGGTCTCAGAGTTTAGCTTTCGTTTCTGGTTCCCAGAGAACTGCTTCGGCGGGAAAGTTAGACTCTATATAGGTGTTTTACCCGCGTAGTAACTTCGCGGAGTCAATTCGTCAGCCTCCGGAGCGAGTTGTGTTTGGACAGCGCGCTCCGTTTCAAGCCTCGTTCCTGCTCAAGCCTTTGCCTGCCTTCCAGCCTTCGCCCCAGTTTCCAGCCTTTGTTTACCTACGGACCTTGCTTGTTTCCCGGGACTATACCTTGCCTTGTATCACGGATTTTACCAAGTTATTCCACGGACCTTGTTCTTGTTCCTTGTTACCTTGTTCCACGTTTTAAGCCTTGCTTCAAGTATCAAGTTATTTCCTAGCCTTGCTCAAGTTTATGGACTAAAGGACCTTGTCATCTCCCCTCACTTTGCCTGGCAAAGTGAGTGTTTCGGTTATTGGATTACAACTTTGGATCATAATATTTCATATTGGACATTGCTTTTTGGGACTAATATTGACCTTTCCTGAAAGGTCTGCTTCTGAACTAACTTTTACATTTATTTTTATTAATCTTATATATTTCCTTAATAAAGATATTAGATTGAATCTGGCCTCTGCGTATGGTTATTGGTGCTCTGTAGCCTGGGTCCTGACAGTTTTACACATAACTTCTCTACACCTCCCCCCTTAGAAAGATTATTTTTGCCTTTTCTATGCCTAGAATGGCAAAAATAATTAGTACATACATATATACATATATAACAGTATTCCTGAAATAAAACACAAAGTTAGATACAATACATAAATCATAAAATACAAACCTTCACTGTTGCATATACACATAACACGTCCATATCTTACCATACAGTTATGACATTGTCACCATTCAACATATAAACCATAAACGTATTGGTCATCTTTCCCATTGTTAAGATTCACAACCTCAAATCAAAAGACATTTTAAAAATACATTTTCCATAAATCATATTTGTAACAGTTTAATTTTCATTCAGGGTAATTCCCCAAGTCTTTATTTATACACTGGACTAAACATCTTCTGATACTCAGTACATTTCATAGGGATCTTCTTCATGCCACCTGGCACAGTTCATCGATGATCCTTCTGCGGAGCATTCCAGAGGTTAACATGTTGTTGGGGATAATTACACTCGTCCTTCCCAGCAACACAATGAACTCTCTCTGTCCCAAAATGTCTTTTTGCGAAACTTCCAAGAGTCATTTAAGAAGTCCTGCGAAACATTGTCCAAACATTTTTGTAGAATCTTGAAAGTAAACTGTTGATGGTTAAAACTACCAATCCCCATCACGTCAGGGTCTTTACCACTCTCTCCATTGAAAAATAACCTCTGCTTGCTTCTTGGTTTGGCTGACCTGTCATAGTAGCTCTTCTGTCTCTGCTGGGCTACAGCTAGATGTTCTTGTGCGATGTCTCTTGTCACTCTCATTGTTGACTGAAGATCGGTCAAATATTCAGCCACTGGAACTGTATCAGCTTCCCGTCCAAAGAACATATCAGATGAGATGACTTTGGCCCCTGCAAACTTCTGCTGAGCTTCATTGGACTCCACTACTGATATCTTGCTCTCTGTCTCTCTTCTGTTAATGGGTCTGTCACCAATAGGCCGGATGCTGGAGATGGCAATGTCTGCCTCCTCTTCCCCTTTGTCCATTTCCCAAGAGGAGTTGTCTGTTTCCCACTGTGAGCTGAAGGCATCGCCTAATGAAAAAGGATTATCTTTGTACTTTGGTGGTCCAGATGTGAAGCTTCCGATGTCTTCAAAGAGATCTAGCTGGGACCGTGTGGACTTTGCAGCCACTGGGGTTTCTTGTTCTATCACTTGCATCTCAGAGAGGACAGAGTGAGAAATAGAGCTCCTGGACACCAAGCCCATGCCCAGCCGCTCTGCCTGTTGCTCCTTCAGTTTCTCAGCCACCTGCGCTTGCCTTTCAATTTCAGTGAAACTCTGACTATGTATTTCTGACCTTTCTTCTGATTTCAAACTTTTGCTTTCTCCGTAAAGCACACCATCTTTTGTGACAAATTTATTGGGTAGTTCTTCTGCTGATTCCGGAATATTTTTGGCTTGCTTAAACAAAGGCTTCAGGGATTCATCTTCCTCCTGAGCTTGTTTAATTTCTTGCACTCCCCCTGTTTTACTAACAATTTCAATAATGACGGAACTGGATTCTGGACCCTGTTCAGATTCTGGTTGAATAGGTAAGCACACTGCTTCCTGAATAGGGCTTCTGTTGTAATCTTCCTTCTCCTCACACAACTTTCTCCAGTTCTTAACTTGTCTAGCTAGGTCATTGCCGATTAAACATTCATGAGGGATATCTGAGCTAATTGCAAAGTCCCAGATCCCTTTCCATCCATTGTATTCAATTGGGAGAGATACTACCTCAGCTGGTACAGCTGGTCCCAAACCCTTTAGATTTATCTCAGAGGTGGGCTTTTGATATTTCTGAGGTACCGATTTTGGGTGGATAACACACACCTGGGATCCTGTATCCCTCCAACCTTGTTTTTGTTGGTTCACAATAGTGATAGGCTCAAAATAATCTTCAGAAAAATCATCGGATAAAATAAATAAACATTGTTTCTCCCTAGGGACTGTTTCAGTACTGCTCAGCAACTTAATATCACTATTAAGAGTATTTTCTTTGGGCTCTTTATTCATAAAGAAGGATGTTTTATCTCTTCTTAAAAGAGGACATTGGTATTTTAGATGATCAGACTTTCCACACTGATAGCACCTTGCTTTTACCTCAGGTTTGGTCTGATTAATTACCTCAGGCCTCCTGTAGGCGGTGTTTTCTATGGCAGGCGTCTTTTTGTATTGTGTGTGTGTTTGATAATTGAAAAATGGCGGTTTATTCTGCCTTCTCTCACTTAGTCCCTCATCGTTCCTAAATCCTTCCCTCAGAGTGATTAATTGGTCTGTCATTGAAGCCGCTTCATTGGCAGTTGATGGCTTTCTGTCTTGAACTAACCACCGATAATCTGAGGGCACTAATTGAAACAGTTGTTCCAACTTAATTAATTCCCTCAGCTGTTGAAAAGTTTCCACTTCTGAGGTTCTGAGCCAACTATCAAATAATTGGGCTTGTTTTGAGGCTACTTCTGAGAAGCTCTGGGCCTTTTCTTTCCTCAGGGATCTGAATTTTAAACGATAAAATTCAGGTGTGAGTTGCAATTTCTGTTGTACCTGTTTTTTAAAGAAGTTATAATCTCGGTGTAACTCTTCAGGTACATCACCATATATTTCTAACAATTTACCACAAATCTGGGGTCTTAAATAAAGCATCCATTTTCCCTCATCAATTTCAAAATCTCTGCAGCACCTCTCAAAAGAAATCAAAAACTTTTCCACATCATCATCTTTATTAAACTTTGGGAATCTCTTCAGAAGTAGATCAGACGCTTCAGTCCTACCATTCCCTTCTTGGTTAATAATGTGTGGTTGAGACAGTGCCAATTTCTCTTTTTCCAATTCCAATCGTCTCAGTTCTATTTCCTTATCCTTCTCTAGCTGCATTATTTTCAATTCCTTCTCTTGTTCCCATCGTTTTTCCTCCCATTCTCTCTCTCTTTGCTTATCCTCCCTTTCTCTTTCTCTTTGCTTATCCTCCCTTTCTCTTTCTCTTTGCTTATCCTCCAATTCTAATTTTCTCAATTCAATTTTATATTTAAGGGTTTCCCTTGTCTCAGGGGTTTGCTCAGAGTCCGAACTATCTCCTTGGTATTCACTAGCCTCTCCTGCTAATTTCTTTTGTAGTCTGGTAGCCATTCTTCTTAACTTTTACCTCACGATTTCTTCCTAAATGGTCTTAAGGCACTTAGTTTGAGATGTTAAACGTATCCCGCCGCTTGGCACCAATTGAAGAGCGGTGAGGCAGGGAGGAATCTTTTTCTGAATCCCACCGCTGCCACCAATTGAAGAGGACTGAGGTGACAGGGATGGAATCCTTTTGATCCCACCGCTGCCACCAATTGAAGAGAGCCCAATTTGTGGTACTCAACTCAGGCAGGGGAAATCTTTGTCTTTAAATCCCACTGCTGCCTCCAATTCAGGAGATGTGTGCACGTGTGAGAGGGAGGGATGGAGGATGTGTGAATGTATGACAGGGATGATTTAGTGGATAAGGAAGGATAACGGAACTGATTGGGTTTAAATGAGTAAAGATGGTAACTTATATAGGAAAGTACGGTAACTTATATAGATAGGTACGGTAACTGCCACCAACGTGAGGTAACAGGCTTACAGAGAGGCAAGGAGACTTATCTTTATGAACAATAACAAAATTCAAGTTTATTTTTGGTACATAAGCGTATGGTTTCAATCAGTAAACGTTCCGGATCTTAAGTTACAATGTAGTCTTTCTTGAATGGATATTTCTTAAATAACTTCTCTTCAACACAGTATACTAAACTCCCCTGGTCAGCTTATATTCCCAGCCTTTCCCCTGAGTGACCATAAGCTGCCGTCCTTAGCTGATTTCCCCAGCTCCTAATCTTTCCAAAACCTAACCGCAACTGTCCTTTTTAAACCCTCACAGCAACTGAACTTTTTAAAAGGGAATATCCTCCAACTGTCATCTTAGCCATGCCCCTTTTCTCCCAAGGGAAGCTGTGTTACCATGGCAACCTACCAAATGCTGCTTCCAGCTAGTTTCCATGCTAGGCTTTTCCTTGCTAATATATAACTCTTTTTTTCTTTAACAAACAAATAAATAAAATCATATCAATAATCTCTGTTTTACACATAACTTCTCTACAGGCCCCATATGGAAAGAACCAAAAATGCCAGTTGATGGAGTGATGGGTAGAGTGAGAGAGTGCTGAATGTGTGCTTTGCAAAGGCTTGGTCCTCAAGATTTTCAAGACCTGACACTGAATCTCCTCTCCATGGGTCATCAGCAAGTGGAAAATGAATGTATGAATTCTCCATTTTCGTGAGTTCAGGAACAGGTAAGAGGAAAAGACTGCATGCAAATCTCCATCTCAGCTAATGATTTCATCAAACAGTTTTTCTCCTCCGTTTCTACACACTTAAAAATGGACTTCCACAGAGCCCATCAAACGACGCAGGACTGTATGCGGTGGTTGCTCATGGGACTCAGTCTCTGCAGCATGTAGAAATGGGAGGATTAAAAAGCCAGTCAGAAATTGACCCCACTCCTCTTCCTGCACATAGCAATGCCTAAAAATGGGCATTTGTCTTTGTGATGGGAAGTGGTGGATTTCTCCATTTATACTCAGTTTTATGAAGTGCTCTTCCATGATTCTTCTGTTGGCATTAGTGGATTTAAGACAGCGTGGGTCCCACAGAAGGAAGTGCTTTAAAAGTGTGCTGGTCTCCAGGCATGTAGTGTGTGTGTGTGTGTGGGGGGGGGGGGGTTGAGGGGCTGCAGCCCCCCCCCCCCCCCGAAATTCTCAGGGTGGTCCACGAGAAGGCCTTACATTTATTATTTAAACTGTTACGTTTATTCATATCATGATCTGATCACCATGCTCAATATATCCCATATGCATGGGGGTCAGGCCAGTTGCCAGGGTGGGGGGGGGGGGGGGGGTTAGGGGTTCAAACCACCCGCAAAATTTTTCAGGTTAAAAAAAAACCTGGTTTACTCATGAATTTTAACTGGTTAACCAAATCCCCATACTAAGTCTATGAGATGCAAAAGTCCTTCCAGGCACTATCTCAAGCAGATATTAGGTCTATAGCCGGGGGGGGGGGGGGGTTAGGGGTTCAACCCCCCTGAAATTTTCAAAACCCCCTCCAAAATTTTTTTCTGGCTACGGCCCTGATGGGGGTATTGGGATAACGATACAAAAGGTTTGCTAGGGTAGATCCTCTCTCACCCAGACTCAGCCCCCCCCCCAAAACCAAACTCCTAGCCCCTCCCGAATCAAAATCCTGGCTACAGGCCTGCTGGTCTCCACAAGAGGAAAGATTAAACAAGAAGAGGGGAAGATCCCAGTGAAATGTGTGTTGGTCTTCTTGACATGGAAGGAGATATCGCCAGCCTGGGTGATGGGAAATTAAGCAAATGGTTGAGCTAGAAACAGAGTAGGCGATCCTGTGTGATGGGGGTGAGTACATACTTTGTCTTCTTTGAAGATGGAACATCACCTAATGGCACACAAAATTGATTCCATCTACCACCACCACCCCGGTGTGTGGGATGAGGACCTAAGAGGGTAGCAAGACGTCATTGAATTCTTGCTGCAACTTGCAAAGATTCTTGGGGAGGGGTGTCTAATGTATTTACTGAGTTATTTTCCTCCTTCCCTCCCAGTCATTTGGCACCTAGACTCACCCTCTGCTGTGCTTTGTATCTACCTTCTGGCTAAAAGCAAGCAGGCTAGATGAAAGGTTTTTTATCGCATCTCCCTAAGTGAGAAAGAATGATCACCTCAATTCACCTTAATTGGGAAACAGCCCCTTAGTGAAGATTTAAATCTTAATTTACAAACAGGAAAATATTTTCTATGTGTGTGTGTGAGTCTGAGTGACAAGCAGTGAGCACCTGGGGTTAGTATTTAATGCATAATGCTTCATGACATCAGCAGGGGCTGTCCCCAGGTTTCAGGTTATGGCCTGGAAATCCCATGGCCCAAAACAATCTTGAACTGCTAATCCTCGCTCTGTAATGATTTCAAAGTGCTAATTCTCTATTGGAAGCAGAGAGCGGATACTAAAAGCATAAACACCAAAAGTGTTTAAGCTGTGCCATACTTCCTCCTTTTAAAAAAAATAGGTAAGTTAAACAAATAAAAAATAAGTATTCTAAAAATGTTTCTCCTAAATGCAGCCAGCCATAACCATTGCTAGAGATGTTTGATCTTCCCACATGGATACACTGTGACAAATCCTAGAAGCTCATCTATGCCAGGCAGGTTGTAATCCAGGGCAGCCAAGATCCAGCAAATATATGCTGAATCAATAAGCATTATCCAGATGACTTGGGACTGTTGGACTGTCAATTCCTCCATGTCACTGCCTTTGCGATTAGCCAGCCACAGAGTTCCATTTGAATGCTTAGTCACAATGGTCACCTTTGCTAATGTCAAAACAGGACATCCGTGCTAATAGCAATAATGAGAGTGTTGTTCTCTCCTCCTTCTTGCTGGTTGCATGGATGTCTCTTTCTGGCATCAGGAGAAGTGACCACAATGGCCAGGTGTTTAGACAGATCAAACTGGATGGCTAAGGGTGGCAGCAGTACCAGCAACATGGGCGGCAACATGGGCACATGGAAAGGATGAATGCAGTGGTAACTGGACAATCCTCAGTCCTGGCATGGTATGGGTCACCTCCTTTCTCATCTTTTTAAACACCTCTCAAGCCAACCCAAAGAATACTTTCCTCTAGGCCAGAATTTCTCAAACTGTGCTCCTCCAGATGTTTTGGACTTCAGTTCCCAAAATTCCTAACAACTGGTAAGATGGCTGGGATTTCTGGGAAGTGAAGTCCAAAACACCTAGAAGAACACAGTTCGAGAAATGTTGCTCTAGGCCATAACTTGTGAAACCGGAATATATTTGCATTATATTTCACACATAGTGATCATATGAGTCATCAAGATAGTGGCATTTTTCTTTTCCTTAAAAAAAGAGTTATCCTTCTCTGCCAGAGACCACTCACAAGAACATGTCATTCTGACAACAAAGATGTGAACACCATGGGAGCCCACAATTAAAGGAGATTTATCCGTCCCATGACAAAGAAAATGGTACTGATGCACTTTGAGATGGGAAGAGCTGAAGCCAGTTTCCAATTAACTACAAAGAAAACAGTGAGCACACAATTTTCCAACAGGAACCCCTTGGTTAAAAATGGTATGGGACATGCATCATGGATGGGAACTGTCAGATAGTGTGGGTTTGCCCTAAATAATGGGCACAATTTCATCATAGGAGAAAGTCCTTAGTTTGACAAATTTATGGCAATTTGTTTACAAATTAGGGTAAACATAGACTGGCATCAACTAATCTTGAAAGGTCTTTATACAAACGTGCCATTACATTATATATGAAAAAAGATAACCAGTATGGTATGATGTTTGAATGCTGGGCAAGGACACTTTGGGACCAGAGTTCAAAGCCGCACTCATTCATGAAAACCCATTGGGTGACCCAGGGCAAGTCACACTCTCTTAGCCTTCTCCCGTGAATAGACTTTGCTGGGAAAACCCCATGATAAGGTCACCTTAGAGTTACCATAAATCAGATGCTATATTCTTCAGCTGTTCCAATTTAGAAGGAGCAATTGCAATTAATCCTTTATCATCCCATGCTTTTTCAGCTGTGTTTAGAATGATTCCAGTTTTCCTTTGCTCCTCTGACTTCTCCCTTTGTTCTTGGGATTTCAACTGCAAATTGAATCAAAATTGCAAAAGCAGCTTTCACTCAGATCTAGAGGTGGAAAGGAAGAGGCGGCGGCAAAGTGTTGATTTTCCCAGTAGATTTAGGCAAAAGCAAATTTCTGCAGCCTCTTTTACCTTGGATTATTTTACCCATTAATAACTTTTATTATCCTGACCACACTCTGATGTTGCTTGAATACATTTGTTCTGGTATTCATCTGTGAAATGTTGGAGGATATATATGATGCCAGTTTCTATCTTACTGGAAATACCAGGATCTGGGTACCCCATGGAGCAACAGCGGACCTGATTCCTCTTATTCGTTAACTGTAGCCCATCTTCACTGACCATTTAATGCAGTTTCAAACCAGTACTGAAGAAAGTGGTTTCAGAAGTGTTGTGTGTTTTCCTAGCTGTATGGCCATGTTCCAAAGTGGTTTCACTGTGCAGATGATTACACTGGAAATCCTGGAACCAGTTTGAGGCTCAGGTAGTGATTACACAAACCACAGAGAACTGATGCACATTGACAACCTTTTCCGTGCCTTTCTATGCGGGTTTGCTACCTGGCCACCTCAGTTTGAAGCTAGCTTCAAACTGCAATAAACGGTAAGTGTAGATAGAGGCCTGAGACTGTGCAAGGTGAAAATGTATGTCATGTTTGAATATGAATTGAGTTTGGACAAGGAAGTTCAGTTTGTTCCTTCCAGTGGAAGTGGTGACCTCAGAAACATAGCCTTAACTGAGAAATGTCAGCATTCATTGTAAAGAATTATAAATGCTCTTACAGTCATTGCAAATAATAAGTGCTTAACTGAGGGTGCATTTTCTTGTTACTTAAATAATGTAGCAAGGAGTGTCAGGAAAATTGCATTTCTTGTTCTCTGCACTTTGTGCTTGGCATGAAACTATTTAGTTCTGTGCCCTTATCAAGGAGCTTTCTGTTGGAAAAGCAAAAAAAAGCAAAAGAAAACTCTGATTAACAATGGAGTAAGTAAACTGGAAAGTTCAGGTGCATTGATAGGATAAGCTAAGGCAGGCACCTTTTTGAAACATGCACATGCAATGGTTTCTCTACAAGATTTTTTCCCAGCAGCAAAGTTGTTCCACATCTTTCTGGAAGAATTACTGAATTTGGCAGAACTAATAAAAAGATGTATGACCTGTTTTGTGCAATGAGGACCTTTTCAACATTTCATGTTATTATTAGTCATGAAAGAAAGAAGCATTAACTTCTGCTTTTCTGCATTTTTGAAGTACCCTTTGGGCTTGTAAAAGTGGGCTTACTATTATTGTCTCCTATCTAACTGTGGGAGGACTTTGATATTTATTTGTGTGTGTGTGTGTGTGTGTGTGTGTGTAGACATATAGGTGATAGATAGATCCATTGAATGCATTTACCATCAATGTTATTGTTTCCATTGTTCCATCCTGGGTTTCACAAGTAGAAATATGTATCCAAACCAACATATCTCATCTCTCAAATTGCCCAGAGGAGAGAGCAATTAACCCTTTTGCAGCCAAGTATAATTGAGGGAATGTCTGAGATGCATGAAGTATTACATCCATTTTATTTCCCTCTTATTCTTGTAGTTCATGTGATGTTAATGGTTTTATAAAGGCATTGAATTACTACCACATTGTCAAGCCACCCTGAGTCCCCTCCGAGGTGAGAAGGGCGGGATAAAAGTATAGTAAATAAATTAATATAGTAAATAAATAGTTTTGCATTAAAAATACAAGAATTTTCTTAGCATCCTCGGAAAGGATGGAAGCATGGTTTCCTTAGGCCCACAATGGGCAGCGCTAGAGAAAGCTGCTTTTTTGAATTATACCTCTTTGAATACCTCAGCCAGCATGGCTGGTGACTGGCTCTTTGAATTTAAAGAGATACAGTTCCAAATGTGTAGTTCAGACAATGGCCAAGATTCTGGATCAGCCAGCTAGATTTACTCTTCCTATACTGTTCTGTATTCAGAAATCAACTGTACCAGGTTTTGCTAGATTGGCAGAGGTTGCTTGGGTGCATCTAGAATTAATGCAGTTTGATACTACTTTAGCTGCCATGTATCAACACTACCGGAGCCTCCGGTGGCCTAGGGGATAAAAGCCTTGTGACTTGAAGGTTGGGTTGCTGATCTGAAAGCTGCCAGGTTCGAATCCCACCCGGGGAGAGCGCGAATGAGCTCCCTCTTTCAGCTCCAGCTCCATGCGGGGACATGAGAGAAGCCACCCACAAGGATGGTAAAACATCAAAAAACATCCGGGCGTCCCCTGGGCAACGTCCTTGCAGATGGCCAATTCTCTCACTCCAGAAGCAACTCCGGTTGCTCCTGACATGAAAAAAAAAACCACTACGGAATCGTGGGAATGATGTTTGGTGACACACTAGCACTTTTGACAAAGAAGGCTAGAGACCTTGTAAAACTATAACTGCCATGATTGCAAAGCATTGAGTCATGCCAGTTGAAGTGGTGTGAAACTGCAGTAAGTATGCTTAATTATGTGACTGATGTGAAATACTAGTCTATATTTCAAAAGGATATCCCATTTTTGAGGCCATCTGCTTTTTCTAACTCGATAAGTAACAAATAATGGAGAAATGCAACCTGAAAAAGTGCATTTGATTTATAAATCATCATCATCATCATCATCATCATCATCTTGCTTTCACACAAGCTTATTGAACCAGCCGTCTTCCTCCCTCCCTCTCTTTTTCCTTCCTTTCAATTGACAGTTTGCTCTTAGAAGATGCAGAAAGGAGGGTTTTTTTTTTTAAAGTTGTGCTACGATACTTGTCACACGTCAGATGTGAAATGCTGGCATGAAAAGAGTCCTTTCTGCCGTGTTGGAAAGCATGCCTGCTCAGAGAGCTTCCTTTTTTAATTTGCAAAGGACAAGGGAGAGGTAGCTGCTTTTCATAGCCATATAGGATGCTGGGAAGTATTCTAAGGAAGCCAAGCATCAGCAGGCTAGAACAGACTATCAGTATTTGAGTGAAGCTTATGATGGGATGATGGATGCCCCTGTATCTCTTAGGGTGCAGAGAAGGGATTTTAGCAGAGGAAGGAAAATAATCTCTTGCCGAGAGGAGCTAGAGAGATGCATCAGAAAATCAATGACATCTGTTTTGTAGCACGCAGCAATTTTTCGCATGGAGAGGAACCTCACCAAAAATGTGCATGTCACACGGATGGGTGCCAGCCACATCCCCCTGTGCTGACCAGCTGCAGCTCACGCTATATCCAGGCGCTGTCTGTAACTTTCTCAAGTTTTGGTCTATTTAAAACTGTCTTTTCACTCACTCCTCCATTTCTTGCTGTACTTTTAGACTTTTCTTTGCAGACTTCACATTAAGAGTCAGCACAAACTCTCAGAGTGATGATTTGTGTGAAGAGAAAAATTTGGAACACTAACAGATGATGGGAAGAAGGAAGTCCTTGTGTGCATCTTTTTTGTTTTTGCTAATGATTTTAGGCTCAGGGTTTCCAGGGCTTTTAGTAGATTTCCATAGCAAATAGCATTATACACATTTTCTGTTCACTGTGATAGAAAGCACATGAAGTTTCTTAACCATAATAGTAGCTTTTCAGGCAAAGTTTAGAAAAGTTAGCATTTTGGATTACAGCAGTCAGAATCTCCCAACCAAGATCTTTCATCCCCGTCAAAAGAATCAGAAACATCCATGAAGACTAAGCACATTATGGTCCTCATAAAAATGTTCTTGCAGGGATGGTAGTATATAGAAGATATTTTCCTGAATGTGAGTCCCTGAAATCTTTTGTTGTTATTGTTGTGTTCCTTCTTGTCAAAATTATGGTGACCCTGAGGAGAATCAGTCATGGGGCAAAATTTCTTCAGAGAAGGTTTCTGTTTGCTTTTTTCTGAGGCTGGGAAAGTGTGATTTGTCCAACATCACCCAGTGGGTTTCCATGACTGAGCATGGATTTGAAACCTGTATCCTACAGTCCAGGAACCAGTGTGGCTTAACAATTTGAGAATTGGGCTATGACCCTGGAAAATTGGGTTCAAATCCACGCTCAACCATGGAAACCGACTGGGTGACCTTGGACTATTAACACAGTCCTACGACCGCATCACACTTACCTCTGAAAGTGACATACAATGCGTCCTCCACTCTAGCTGGAGGACGGAGGGAACACGTAGTACCATGCTTCCCTCTCAACACAGGAGGCTTCCCATGTTGTATTGGATCCAATGGAGCCAGCACACTTCTGCACTGTCTGGGTCGCTTTGAGGGAGCAGTATGCGGGGTGATGGATTTGGCCCAGCTGCCCTACATTTTGGTGACGAAGTCAAGTGAAGCGGGATGCTTCACCTGGCTATTATAAAAATTGGTTAGCCTCAGAAAACCCCACGACCCTAGGATTGCCATAGTTCCGAAGTAACTTGAAGACACACACAGCAACAATCCTAGGCTCCTAATCCTTAAAAGCAAAACACTATGTCATAATGGCACACTAATGCTTCTTACTAATGTGTGGATGCCACTAGGAGTTTGGCTTCATAACAAATGCTACTCAAAGAGCTGTAAAACTGTGGAAATAGGAATGTTGCACTCCACAATTTCAGCCACTTCGTTCTTCTACCACTGCCTCCTGGCCTCCTATTCCAATTTTTGGGTTTTGCTTCACAATTGTTCACTAACATTTCTTGCCCAATTGGTCTATTTTTTGTAATACTGGACATTTCACTTTGCATATGCTTTTGATTTTTGAGTGTTTCTAATATTGTTAATACCGGTATGTACTTTCACCTCGTGAAGGGATGGTGCCACCCTGGCTATAAAAGATTGTCACAACATGAACATTAGGATCACTGTTAGCAGAATGTGGGAACACTACTTTTTAAAGACTCCAGAATCCCCAGAAATTTCCTAAAGATTGCAAGGGCCAGAATCCCTCAACTAGCTGACCAGTTGCCATGTTTTCCGAGATTATTCTGAGAGACAGAGTCCAAAACAGTAACTTATCCCAGCTCTAACTCTTGTTATGTTTCATGACAGCCTTAATTTTAAAATTGCAATGTGACTTAGGGAAGTGTTATCAACCTATTATGGAGCAGCCTATGGGGGAGAAAAATGATAGATAGCTTCCCCATTTCCCAAGCTAACACCCTTACTGCCGACTCACCCTCCCTTTCACTTGACTCCACCAGCTGTGCTTGTGATAAATGAGAACCAACTTAGTCTGCGGGTGGAGTGGGGGATGAGTGGAAGAACCTAAGAGAAATAAATAAAACAATTCCACAATGAAGCCAGTCAAACCACTTTTCACTATAATTGTTCCCCAGCAGATTGCATATGAAGCATTGTTTACTGGCCTATAAATAGACTGCTGAACACGGTTCTGCACACAGCAAAACTGAAAGGGGATACAGTATTATCAAAGAGCTGTCACAACAGCTCTGAAATTGAGAGACATGCATAAGCATTACTTCTGATTAAATTACAGCTTGCACACCAGCAATTTGGTGCTTAAATGGCCCGATCTATTTCTCTGCTATTGCTTGCCTTGTTTCCATGTGCTTGAGGTTTTGTTCAACATGTGTGATTTCCATTCTGAAAGCACAGGAGAACAGAGTGGATCTCGCCACCAGATTTTTGGCTTAATTGCCTCCTTTCCAAGGCTTGGAAATATTACTTTTTTTTGGACTACATGAATGCTGGTTGCGGAGATTCAGGGAATTATAGTTCAAAAAGGAACTTATGCTAACACCATACCATGTGCATTGCTAGCTCTGGAAGAGGTCCATAATGGGGTGAATCCAAGGCAACTCCGGGGCTGAATGATCTGACTTTCAACTAGGTTATTTTGATGGTATAGACCACTGCTTCATAAACTGTGGGTTCCAACCCCAAATAGGGGGTCATGAAAGATTTGGCAACCTAGTGGCTATTTTAGGCATTTACACAAATCTGTTAGCGTGCAGTGTTTACAATGGACTCTGCAGAAAATGTACTTCATAAAAAGGGAGATTATCCTGTTTAGCAAGACTTGCAAATGTTGATTTATAATCAGCAAATGTTTAATTTATATGCCAATTTTATTTTCCTATATACCTGAGGTCATGTAAAAATGTCTCAGATGGAAAGGCATTGAGAATGGAAAAAGTTTAAGAAGTCCTGGTATAGAAAGCCCTGGAAACTGAGTTTTGTAATGTCACATCAAAGCCTAAAAGAAGGACTTTCATTGTTAACGGAGTTGGACATCATGTGGTGTATCAAGGCAGCTACATGGTGAGTATGTTTTGTTTGTTTGTATGGTCCCATATGCCCTCCATATCGTGACCTTCATCCTTATATCACATCCTACCAAATGTATAGAGGATAATATACAGAAATTGTGATTATGCATTCCAGGTGTCACCTAGCATAGCCTTCTTCAAACTACTGGAATATTAAAAAAGACTCACAACTATTCAAATGGTTCTCAGTGGAAGTCATTTTGCTGGGACTCCCGTGCCCATATGAGATGTGCTCCTTTTGCTTACCTTACTACAGAAAAGATGTGCCCATGGCAGAGACAAAGTAAACAGTATATCTGAACTACATGAAATAAACCAACCATTTGGATCATATTTATATCCTAAATAACACACAGCCGTCAATTCCTTAATTTATTTGACCTTTAAATTTTAGAATATTCATATCAACTGTATGGGGCCACAGTTACCCATTCAAGGAGTGGTATTCAATAACTAGGAACATGTGCTCCTAATGAGCTGTGATTATGATGGAGACACATAACCTTTCCGCAAAACCAGAGACAGCTCAGGGTAAACAGCTCCTCTGTGGGTTGTATTACATCTTATGTCAGCTTGACCCAGGCGGAACAGGGAGGGTGCACATGGCAAAACACCCCAAGGATGTGCCAAGCCAAAAAAAACCTGTTTTCTTTGGGAGAGGATGTTGCTTGCAAGGTAGATGTTATTTCCAAGCATTCACAACTTCCACAGTTCATGAGAACCGTATTTCCCAACTTTTCTGATTGCTAATAATACCCACTATTACGAAGCTGTGGTTATTTTAATAACTCCGCTCAAATAAATGTAAATTTAATTCACACTGAGGATTTATTGAAATCCTACCCTTGAGCATTGCCTTATGTTTCTTGACTCAGCTCTTGTGTGATGAAGAACAGCTTGACATGTGGAGACTTTTCTTGTTGGCATCATAAACTGTGGTCTGGAGCAAGGAGCTCAGTTGACCTCATCACACTAGAGTTTGGATCCACTTTAGGGAGGAGCCTTTAAACAGCTCAGCCAAACAGGTCTTGGGCCTCACCAAACTACAAATCCCAGAATTCTACAGGTGGCAGAAACCAGATTTAAAGTGGATAAATGCTTGTGTGATTAGGCTAATAGTTATGGAGATAGAGGAGTTGGCTACAAGAGCCAATGGTTTCCTCTAAAAGGCCTTGGAGGCAAGACGTGTGTTGTCTCCAAATATTATGATGTATATAAAAGTAGTGGCGGATTATATAATTCCTTGAAATTACTTGGGTAGTAGAAAAGCAGCAAGCCTACTTTATCTCCCCCTTCCCTATTCTCTTTTCTTTTTTCTTTCTTTCTTCTTTCTCTTTTCTCTTCCCTTTTTTAACAGAGTTTAAATGTTTTGCTTGTTGTTTATGTTGTTGGAGTTATGATTGTGGTCATTTCCTAATCTTAAGCAAAGCATGTAAGCACCAGCATTTATTTGGTTATTTCAATATAAGGAAACTATCAGTTCAATGCCAGAATGTAAATGGCTACCCCTTTCCCCAACACACATGCAAACATTGGTAGAATGAAACAAATATTGTGTCTTATGGTTCTAAGAGTTCACTCCGTGGCGTTTCCAGGTTAGGACTGGCAAAAACAACTGTCTGAACCCCTAACTACCACTGCCACACAGTGTAGTCAAGATAGACAGATCAATGAGTTTGATAGTCCAATGCCCTACATGAATAAAAAGGAGGGACATATGTGGGTTGCTGTGACCCAGAAGCATTCTCTCCTGACGTTTCACCCACATCTATGGCAGGCATCCTCAGAGGTTGTGAGGTATATTGGAAACTAAGCAAGGGAGGTTTATATATCAGTGGAAGGTCCAGGGAGGGAGACATAACTTTTGTCTGTTGAAAGTAAGTGTGAATGTTGTAATTAATCACCTTGACTAGCATTTAATAGTCTTACAGCTCAAGGCCTGGCTAATTCCTGCCTGGGGGAATCCTTTGTTGGGAAGTGTTAGCTGGCCCTGATTGTTTCATGCCTCGAATTTCCCTGACTTTTGAGAGTTGTTCTTTGTTTACTGTCCTGATTTTAGAGTTTTTTAAATACTGGCAGCCAGATTTTGTTCATTTTCATTGTTTTCTTCTTTCTGTTGAAATTTTCCATGTGTGTGTGGATTTCAACCTCTGAGGATTCCTGCCATAGATGTGGGCGAAACATCAGGAGAGAATGCTTTGTATTACAGTGTAATGGCATTAATTGCCACTTGTAAGCCGCCCTGAGTTCCCTCAGGTGAGATGGGCCGGGATACAAATGATCGAAATAATAAATAAATAAATAAATATATAAATGCTTCTGGAACATGGCCATACAGCCCGGAAAACTCACAGCAAGCCAGTGATTCTGGCCATGAAAGCCTTTGACAACACAGTGACCTAAATAGGTGCAAATGTAAGTTACGGAGATGTGGAAACATGCAATGTACATTAATATAATGGTGGTATAATAAATCCCATGAAAGTGATTCGTCCTTTTCTATATTGCTATTTTGTATCTTCAAGTCATTTCTGTCTTACAGTAATCCTATCATAGGATTTTATGGGCAAGGTTTATTCAGAAGAGATTTGCCAAGACTGAGAGAACGTGACTTGCCCAAAGCCAATTGGTCTCATAGCTGAGTGGAAAATTTGAACCCTCTCTCCAGAGACATAGTCCAGTATTCAAACCATCACACCCCAGTGGATCCCACCCATTTGATTTACTGTAGGTATTATTATCCCACAAATGCTTTGTCCATATACATTAAAAGAAAAATGACAGAATTAGTGCTGTTTACCAAGGAAGGTGCTAAGCAAGTATCATGGCTGTGGTGGAACAGTTTCCTTGGAAATTTGAGTCATGAGCTTCTATTGCCCTCTCCCCTCATCACATTTTGAAAATATTGTTCTGCTTTTTGGATCCCTGCAGCTCTTGTCAGCTATGATGGTTCTGCTTTTTACAGGTCTTATTTCAGACAGAAAACATCTTGATGTTCTACCAAGCAATATAACTAAGAAGCCGCTTCAAGCCTGCCAGGAGTGCTGCTTCCAGCTGTGTTCTCCATGTTTGCCATCCATTTCTTCAGCCCTTTATTTTTTTTTAATAAAAAACATATTAATTTGTCACTCCAATGTTTCATGGGGTCTACTGGGATGAAATTAGCAGCAGCCTGCACACGAAACAGAGCATTTTGCACGAGGCATTATGAAAGAGAGTGAAGGGGAAGAAGCGAGACAGAGGAAGATAAAAAAGTTACAAAAATGTGTCCCATTTCCTTAACTCCTCTGTGCTATTAGTTCTCTGCTCCCTCCATCCCTTTGATCTAAATAAAATAGGGCTACATTGAAATGAGCACAGAAAAAATGTTAAATCATAATTCAAGATTTGTTTTGTATAGATGACATGTTTTAGCAGAGATGGGCAGATCATACACACCTTCTGACATTACTCTTCTGGAGTCAGAAGATTCAGACAAAATGGAGGAGACATTGCCTATAATCTGGAGCTCCTGATAACAATAATCCTGAAAATAGACCAAAAAACTGGGGGATGAGATTGAAGGGAGTTCTGCCACCCAACTGCAGATGTTAAAGTCCTATTACCATCATTCATCGAGTGATGAAAAGACAAACAGAGATTGTGTTGTTCCCAGCAATTGTGAAGTAGTTGACTCTGACCTAATTAGGCACCTGGTGTTTTAGAATAGCTGTCTATAAATCTCCAACCATGCCCTGGCAGCTTTGTTACTTTCGATTCTCTTTTTTTTGGCAACTAGCAGTACTTTTCCATATTCATGTTCTCCTAACCTTGGACCGGCTATGATTTATTACTCTCTTTTACTTCTTGCTGGCTTTGTTTATCAGGACTATTAACTTGCTGACCAATTTCTGGACCAATTGATGTCCTCTCTACTGATTCTCTCTTCATGCTGGTGGATACCCTGTGATGGACCTCAATTTAAATAACTCAACAGCTTTTATCCTCCAACCACCTGGTTTCTGGATCACTTGCTGACTAGACCATAGGACAACCCTTCCATCCCCAGGTTGTAACCATGCATGAAAAGGCCATAGATGTAACAGCCAGAATTTATGCTTCCTATGTTCAAATCTAGCATGAGATATATAGCTTACAAAAACAATGGACAAGATGGTGGTCCCATTCTCACATAGAAAAGTTAATTGGAAAAATATTAGAATGTTAGTTCAATATTACTGGTGAGGCAGAATCTTTCCCATAGCTGAGGACAGTAGAGTATATTGAGGATGGGGAGAGAAGTCCCTATATAAGCTGTCCTGGGCTCTGAGATCATCTGGAGGAGAGACCCTACTTTCTCTATCAAAAAAAGTTTTGATGAGAAAGTAAGTGGAATCGATTTTAGACTTTATGTATCAGAGCATTCACTGCCTCTGCATAATGTGGAGTAAAAGTGTTAGACCATGTTTTCCCCACGTTACAAACCAGAAGTCCCTGAAAGTTGTTTGGAAATCCAGAAGCGATGTCTGGCCCAAATCTGGGTTTTGGATCAGCGTAGACAAGCTCCTTGTCCTTCTGTCAGTAGGATGAAACCTTAAATATTTTGAAAGGCTATAAAAAGAGAACGTTTTTAAAGAATGAGTGTCCTGTACAGTTTTGACTGAACTATTTTAAAGAGAATTTTTATCTTCCTAGGTAAAGGTAAAGGTTTCCCCCTGACGTTAATTCCAGTTGTGACCGACTCTGGGGGTTGGTGCTCATCTCCATTTCTAAGCCGAAGAGCCGGCGTTGTCCATAGACATCTCCAGGTCATGTGGCCGGCATGACTGCATGGAGCCCCGTTACCTTCCCGCTGGAGAGGTACCTATTGATCTACTCATATTTGCATGTTTTCGAACTGCTAGGTTGGCAGAAGCTGGAGCTAACAGCGGGCTCTCCCTCCGCTCCCGGGATTTGAACCTAGGACCTTTCGGTCTGCAAGTTCAGCAGCTCAGTACTTTAACACACTTCACCACCGGGGCTCCTTTTATCTTCCTAATTGCATTTTATTCATTTAACTTCAGGTAGGAATTGTTTTAATACTGTGATTAGTTTAATTCTATTGTAATATTTGCTTTTCCAACATCCAGTGCCTGAGACACTCTGCTTGAGGAGAGGGCTGGCCCAGCTTGGCTGACTTTGGGTTCAGCAGCTCTGTGAAGAAGTCCTAGGTGATGAGGAACTGTGACCCCATATTGGTAATATGTTTAAGGAGTCTTCATATGACTGCCAAATGTGCAGTCACTGTATCAGAAAGTGGAACTGTCATGCCTGTTATTATCAGGAGGGCAGCGCTAACAAGCATGATCTTGCCCCTTGCCATTTATGCTTTCAGAATTTTTATTCTGTTGCTCAAAGCGTGGTAGAGCGAGAATGGGGAATAAGACCTATCAAAGCCCCCATTTGAGCCTTGTCTTCTAGACTATTTTTCCGAAAACTATTTTTGTAAATTTCTGCTCTGTGCTGCTGAAGTGAGCAGCCATTTCACCTTCTCACCTCAGACAAAAGTAACTGTGAAGAAACCCAGAGGTTGAGAGAAGTTCCTTTTTCAGACTACAACTCCCAGAATTGATCTGCTAGCATAGTCAGTGCAGAAACCTGGGAGTTGAAATGTTAAACAAGAATGTTTCTAAGCTCTGCTTATATTCTTTGTTCCTTGATGTCAGATGAGATCTGACAGAATGTGATGATGGTTCTTCTAGTAATTTTTTATTTGACAACAGCTGTCTTTGACCCAGTGCTCTCCAGATGTACTGGATTACAGTCACCACCATTCAGAGCAAACACAACTACCATGTGTGCTGGTTGATAATAGCAGTTATAGTCCACATAGGTCTACAACAGTGGCTCTCAACTTCTGAATCCCCAGGTGTTTTGGCCTACAACTCCCAGAAATCCCAGCCAGTTAGCCAGCTGTTAGTATTTCTGGAAGTTGAAAGCCAGAACATCTGGAGACCCACAAGTTGAGAACCACTGGTCTACAAGATGATGAGTTGATGGAGTCAGGGCTTGAAGACTTTTTTTCAGAAAAGCCATGGCTTGAGTCTAATAGATCAGGGCTCAAGCTGTTAACAGGGGGAGACAACCCCTTCTCCAAGATACTACTATTTTTGGAATGACAAGTGGTGGGAGACAGAACTATAGTTTCCCTTCCTCTTTCTATTTTTCAGTAACACTGAAAGGGGATTTGGATCCTGTAGTGTCACAGTCTTGACCAATTCGCGCCTCACCTATGAGTGGTTTTAGGCTCCTTTCCTGTTTCACATCTAGATGATTTTTTTAAATTGTAAAAGTTCAGGTTCCCACACTCATACAACCTTCTGTCTTTTCATATAGAATAATTCTTCTTCACTCCATTTCCCATTGAGCTGGATTAATCTGGAAACTGAGTACTGCAAAGGATGCAACTCTACTGGACATGTTGACTGGGGATTCTAGGAGTTGCAGTCTAAAATGCCTTGTGGTCCATTTGTTGAACCATAACTTTCATCAGCTCTAACCAACAGAGGCAATGGTGAGGAGTAAGGAAAATTGCAATCCAGGAAGAACATCTGGGAGTTCACAAACTCTGTATTTTTGCTACCCTGTTTCCCCAAAATAAGACAGGGTCTTATATTAATTTTTGCTCCGAAAGATGTGTTAGGGCTTGTTTTCAGGGGCAGTCTTATTTTTCCAAATTGATTTTTAAATGAACTATAAGGTAAAGGTTTCCCCTGACGTTAAGTCCAGTCGTGACCGACTCTGGGGGTTGGTGATCATCTCCATTTCTAAGCCGAAGAGCCAGTGTTGTCCATAGATACCTCGAAGGTCATGTGGCCGGCATGACTGCATGGAGTGCCGTTACCTTCCTGCTGGAGCGGTACCTATTGATCTACTCACATTTGCATGTTTTTGAACTTCTAGGTTGGCAGGAGCTGGGGCTAACAGAGGGTGCTTATTCCACTCCTGGGATTTGAACCTGGGACCTTTTGGACTATATCAAGGGCTTATTTTTTAAATAGGACTTATATTTTGAGCATCTTAAAAAATGCTGAAAAATCATGATAGATCTTATTTTCAGGGTAGGACTTATTTTGGGGAAAACAGGGTAATAGAAGCTTCAGGGTGAAGGACCATGTAACTGGAACTCTGTTCAGCACTAACTGCTGGAAAAAGAATAAACCCACTTCCCTCTCCAACTATTCAGCATTCCTTCCGACTTACACTGTTATTTGAAGCTCTGTGGCAACAACTAAAGCTTTCTGAGAAGATGGAGCCAGCATGTTTCCTGCTACCCCAGAGAGTAGAACACAAACCAATGGCTTCCAGTAACAAGAAAAGAGAGTCCAATATAAACATTAATAATTCTGTTGTAGTGTTAGTGCTGTAACAGAGTAGATTGCCTTGGAGGGCGATGGGATCTCCAACTTTGAAAGCCTTTAAACAGAAGTTGAATTGGTATCTTTCAGGAGCGTTTCAGCTGTATATTTCTGTGTTGGACCCAATGGCCCCTGTGGCCTCTTCCAACTGGTGTTGATAGTCAAGTATTGCATGGCAAATAAAACAGAATCAGGTTTTGTTCATTCATTTTTGTTTTATAAAGATGGAAACAAGGTGGAAGAAGAGCACAGAATGCGGAACAATTTTGCCCATGTGCGGTTTTTCCTTTCATACATATATCATCCCAGGTTCTTTTCCACCCACCAAGGAAAAGATAAGATCTTGTTGCTGCTCCCTTTTTCTTTTTCTTTTTTCCTGAGTAGGAAAGCTGCTGGGTGGGGAATACAACTAGGCAGAACTGGAGTAAAACCATCACTATGAACTGAGGAAGCATTTTGAATGCACTTTGAATAAAGGTCCAGTGGGAAAGGCTGCATCTTTATTTTATGATGATAACACTGTGTTTTAAGAATGTATGAAGAGCTCTACCGGTTCAGACAAAGGCCTTTCTAGCCCAAGATGCTCTCCTTACTGCACTCAACTAGTTGCCTGGGAGAAGCCCACAAAAAGCGAGTGTCTAGGAATTCAGCCCTCGAGCCTCTGTTAACCATTCTCCAGGGAGTGTGCACTTCCCATTCAAATCCACAAACATTTTACTTCTCTTTTTGGTAAACCAGTCTTTCTTGATGATTACGTTTGTGTACCTTCGAGTTATGTCCAGTTTATGGTGACCCTAAGGCAAATCTACCATGACTCAGAGCCTTTCTCAGAGACTGAGAGATCATGACTTGCCTAAGGCCAGCTAGTGGGTTTCCATGGCCAAGTGGGCATTTGAACTCTGGTCCCATTCAAACATTCCAACTATTATACCAGGCTGGATCTCATCTTTCCTGATTGGTATCTAGTTTTTAAATAAGAATGAATGGATGTGAATTAATCAAGAGGTTCATTGCTATCTCTTGTGATTGAAGAACAACAAAGCCTTGCTACTCAACACAGATAGATATGAACTCATCTATATAAACTACCCAGTTTTGATTGTTAATGATTACTGTACTATTTAATTAATGGTCTCTTTTTGCTTTGGCATTTTGGCTGCCTTGGACCAATTTAGTTATATTATTTATTTATTTATCATATCAGAAGCAAACCGAGGGTAAAGTTGTAATGTATATTAAAAGCACAGAGTTAAAAACCTGGCGTTATATTAAATGACCTATTTGTTTGTTTGTTTGTTTGTTTGTCATATCAGAAGCAAACTGAGGGTAAAGTTGTAATGTATATTAAAAACACAAGTTAACCTGGCATTGTATTAAATGACCTTTGACCAGTAGCTAGCCACTTGGAGTGCCTCAGGTGTTGCTATAAGAAGGTCCTCCATTGTGCATGGGGCAGGGCTCAGACTACATTGTAGTAGGTGGTCTGTGGCTTGGTCATCTCCATATTTACATGTCGTGGACTCCACTTTGTGGCCCCATTTCTTGATGTTAGTTCTGCATCTTGTGGTCCTAGAGCACAGTCAGTTCAATGCCTTCCAAGTTGCCCAGTCTTCTGTGTGCCCAGGAGGGAGTCTCTCATTCGGTATCAGCCATGGCTTGAGATTCTGAGTTTTAGCCTCAATTTAGTTATAAATCAGCATGAACAAAAGTTAATACAAAGCTGCAATGGGGAAAAGGCAAGTCAGTGGGCAAGTGGCCTCAAGATTGTTATTGCAGGCTTCCAACACTCCTGGTGATTCTCAACCCCAAAACTATGGATGGTGAAATTGTTTCAGTTTTGTCCCCAAATGGTCATTTCATTCCCCTCGTTTTTAAAATCCAGATAATCCATCCCCCCAAAAAGTCACTTAATTTCTGGGGTAAATTCTTCTTGGCCTGAAAAAGTTAAAGGGGATCCAAAACATTCCCATACACAGCAGAATGGCTAGTAGCTCCTTATCACGCTAAAGTTTTGGGAAGTGAACAAAAATGACTTCTTAGATTTAGGAGTGTTGACTCAATATAACTTAGACACAGGATGTCTTCAGTTCTGATGGGAAGGTATGGAGGTGAGGAAGACACTGTGATTGGGTCTTGCTCATAAAATTTGCATATTAAGAATGTCTCAGCTCACTTCCTTTTATTCACGTCACTGCCATGAGATATGTATCATTAATGGTAATAAATACCCTTAGATATGCAACTCACAATGATGTTATCAACTGATTCTCTTTGGTTGTAAACAGAACCTCACATATTACTTTGGGATGGGGCTTTTAAAAGAATTATTTGAAATGATGCTATCAGGAAAGAACAGGCAGACTCTTTTTAATACCCAGAAGAGACAAATGATTTAACAATGAAGCTTACTCCAAGATAGCCAAAAGAACACATTACACCTCTTTTCTGCAAAAGTGAAAATTTTCTCTCTCCCCTAATAGTGGAAACATTGTTAAAACATATCTCCATTACTTACTGTTTTATATACTTACTTGTACAGCCTACATGCAGTAAGTGTGTTGAAATTGTGAGATATTATAGCTCAGTGGTATACCATATACTTTTGGATACAGAATATCTCAGGTTTCACTTCTAGAATCTCCTGGTAAGTCTAGGAAAGACTACTAGCTGAAACTAGAATAGCTGCCAGTTAGTGTGAACAAACTTGAATAAGCCTACGCAGTCAGCCCTCTGTGCCCATGGATTCTTTATTAATGAATTCTCATTGCTTAAAAATATTTGTTTAAAATCTAAAAACCAAACTTTGATTTTGCCATTCTATATGCCCCCAATGGTGCAGCAGGTCAAACTGATGAGCTGTTGAACTTGCTGACTGAAAGTAGATGGTTTGAATCCGGGTGAGCTCCTGTTGTTAGCCCCAGCTTCTGCCAACCTAGCAGTTCAAAAACATGCAAATATGATCAATGACTCTGGCATGCTCCCTATAAAGAAATATGGGGCAAGGGGGAAATCTTTTAATAATATCCCACCACTGCCACCAATATAACGGAAATGATGGCGGGGGGAATCTTTTATATAATAATATACCCCACCTCCGCCACCAATATAATGGAAATGAGCAAGTGGGAGGCTAGGCTGAGAGACTAATTATAACAGATTTTCTTTTAAAACTGGTAGCTGCCACCAACCTAAAATGTCTTTAGGATTTTTGTTGTTAAATGTGTTTGAGGCAAACTTCATTCCATTTTCTGCCACACCGTTTTCGCCCCAAACTCCCAAACTGATGTTCACTATGAGGCTTTTCTGTGGTATTTTATTGTTGTATTGCTGGAACTTTTATTAAGACTTCTTGATGAAAAATATACACTGTGGAGGCTCTTGAAAGTTGAAAAATAGAATAAAAATTTATTTTCTTGAAAACAGGTAAATGATTACTTCAGAGAGGTTCATAAGCGTAATTGGTTAAGACGTTCTTCAGCTTAACTGAATTGTATGTTTCAGATTTACTTCACTTAGTTTCAAACAGTTCCAACCAACCAATCTATCTCTATTGGTCACAAAAACCCTCGCTCTATTTGCTGAGAATAGACACGAGTTCCCCTGGGTTGTTAATTAACTCTAACCTAGAGTCCTTCTATTAACCAGCCCAATAGTGAGAGTCAAGAGATCCAAGCTGCCTGACTTAACCTGTCAGTTTCCACAGCTTTCAGTCCTCTCTCTCACACACAAACTCTGCCAACTCCAAAACCAAACTGCTCTCTTCAAACCCTCAGACAGAACTCTTCTACTTCTTCAAACCTCAAACCAGAACTGCCTGGAGCTCTTTTTTTTCTGCACTCTAAGACTTGGCTCCTCCCATCTGCTCTGGTTAGCCAATCCTAAGAATCTCTCTCTAAGCTCCTCCCCCTTTCTAACCACACTCAAGATAGCTGCCTGGCCTTCCTCAACAAAATGGAAGCTGCCTTACTCACTGCCACCAAGGCTTCATTCTAGGCCTAATAGGTAAGGTTCATTACACTCCCCATGCTCCCCATTAAGTTTAGGCCTAACATTTAATTCTTTGGGAGATACTAAATAGCCAGAAAATTTAAATATCCCAAAATGTCACCTTGCTTTTAGTTGGGCCAGATTTAATGCACTGAAATCAGCCATACTAGAGGATAGATAAAAAGGCACTGAATACGAGCACAAAACATGCCCTTGCGGGGAGGGTAAAGTCGAAACTGTAATACATGTACTTTTTATTTGTACAATTTACAAGGATGAAAGACTAAGGTTAATATCCCTTCTACTCACCAAATGGCCAGGAAGAACCCTAAATTGGTACTGCAGTTATTTCCTGTCTGATCTTGACAGAAAGGTAACGGAGCAGGTGCCAAATTTCCCTTTGCAGCAGCAAAAAGCTGCAAGTGCTTCATGAAAAATCTGTAAGTGTTGAGAGTGTAACAAAGAGTACCTAGGAGTAATCAGTTCTTGTTTTAGATTATAAAGATAGTCCTTTAACCAATAGCGAATGGAGATACTTGTTATCATTAACTATAAACCAAATGCAATGTCACAAATAATTTAAATGCTGTATTCCATCATTGTACTCTCACTTGACTTTAGCCAATGGTTTGTTGATTGAAATAAAGGCTACTGACTGACTGGCAAATGTGAGTAGATCAATAGGTACTGCTTTGGCAGGAAAGTAATGGTAATGTTGCTGGCAACATGATATTGGAGGCAGCTACAGACAACACCGGCTCTTCAGCTTAGAAGTGGAGATGAGGACCCACCCCCACCCCCCCTTGACTTAATGTCAAGGGGAAACCTTTACCTTTAGCACCCCTCACACAGAGAAGTAGTTCCTGTCTCTATATTGGCAAGCTAAATGTCTGAGAGAGGTTCAGATGCCAAGCCAAGTACAAATGCATCCATCATAATGGTTTCCCTTTATGGTATCTCATCTTTATACCAGGGATATCAATGCCTCTAAAATGGGATGCTCTTTTCTTTCTCGGCTGCAAGGGCTAGTGCCTCCCAGTAGACCCAAACTCTGTTTTCAAAAACCCAGTCCTTTTAGAAACTCCTTGTGTTAATGGCTATCACAGAAGCCTATTAAAATTTCATGACATAAGTTAATTAGGCATTGTACACAATCTGAACTCTCTTTTTTTCTGCATGAGAGAAGCTGAACTCTTGAAGCTTTCTGATCAAATATAAATGCTGTAGGGAGAAATCATCTAGCTTGAATTCACAGGGCGAGAGTGAAACAGGATTAATTTTTAAATTAGACTTTTTACATGTGTGACATGTAATAAATTAACTAGCATGGTTCATGTTGTCTTAGAAAAACCCCTTCCAAACTGAGGTTGGGTAACTTGTGTCCTCCAGATGTTGTTGTTGAACTACACTTATTCTCATCCCTAGAGATTGGAAGCAATCCATCACTTTATTTATATCTCATCTTTTCCCCAAGGCTAGGACTCAGGATGGCTTACAGAATAGAAAGAGATACAAGAAAAACCATGTCTAGCTGAGAACATGCACAAAGGTAGAATTAAAGTCTCATGCAGCATACATTTAAAAGCATTCATTAAAACACTACAGCATTAAAACAGAAAATCCTTTATATAGAACCCCCAGTTCCCAAATGTCTGCTGGAATAGAAACATATTTAGACGAGGGTGAGAGGACAGCTAAGATAAAGCCAGCCTAGTTAAATCCTGGGCCAAGTAAACTTCTGGCTCATGTATTTTAGGCTCTGTACTCTACTCTCTGCCAGTACCTGACAGCTCAGATAACATAATCTGTACCATTTTGGAATTTAAAATGGATTATTATCTATCCAACTGGCATGCACAGCTCTGTCAAGTTTCGAAGCTTATCAAATCCCGCACTACATCTGTGAAATAGTCTTCTTTTGGTCCTTTAACTGGAAGAGAATTTCACCTATTTGTAAAAGGTGCTGAAGACTTTTCTTTTTGATTTGCCGGACAATGCAGCTCAGTTGTCCCTGATGTTGTTGGAATAGAAAGTGGCTGGTGTAATGTTGTGGTATCTATAAAGTACAACTTCCATATCCATGAGGGAATATGGCACACACATACAGCCTTTTTGGCATACAACAACAAAATTGACATACAACAGTGGTATATACAGTACAACAAAAGGAAATCACATAAAAGTTATTAATCTCAATGACAAAATTTGCAACAGTCTCACAAAAGAATGCATCAGAGTTGTTCAAAATATATGGAATTTTATAACACCTTTGTCATTGAGAACACTGTGAAAAATGGAATTCCTATATTTGATCTGTGTATTATCATATTTGGGCAAACAAACAAAGAATTGTGAAGTGTTTCAACAGAGACCAAGTCTCAAGAACAGACCATTTTGGAATATTCCACTTTTTTATATCTTCCATCCAAAAGAGCTGATGGCAACATAGTGTGGATACACAAAAATGTGAATAATAGCAAACCTTATTGAAAGAAAGGAATTTCAGTCAAGTATACAACAGAGTCACACTGGTGGATCTAGATAATGCATAGAGAAGACATATTTTGTCAGACATGGATCAATGGAACCATGGATCTTGTGAATACAAGGGTTTTATTGTATTGGGTTGTGTTTTGTGGTCTTTGATCGTATACCGGTACATTTGATGTTTGGTCATTTGGTGAAAGGAGCATTATAAATAAGCATTATTACCACATTTTTTGATTCTATGACTCCATTGATTGCAAAATGCACACCAATTTCAGTACCACCAATAGGAAAAAAGCTTTATTTGTATGTATAAAGCACTCGTGATTCTAAGACACACCCTATTTTAAAGATGTTTTTATGGAGGGGAGGACACATCTTAGAATTGAAGATGTAAGCCACCCCGAGTCCCTTTGGGGAGATGGGGCAGGGTATAAAAATTATTATTATTATTATTATTATATACAATTGAATATATACTTTCATTAGTTTCCCTAGGAAGGCAGTTCCAGAGTAGCCATAGAACAGCCATGAAGAAGATTTTCTACTTTTCCACTAAGTGTGTCTGTGAAAGTGGTCCAATAGACGTGCCTTTCCCATAGATTTTAGAGTTTTAGCAAGTTCATATGGGAAAATCCACTATAGACAGTCTGAAGCTGAACAAAATAGGTCTTTACAAGTCATAACCATTAACTATCACTTTGAATTGAATAGAAACAAACCAGCAGTCAGGGGATCTATGGTATTGTAACAATTAGCTCCTATTCACAATTTGGCTGCAGCTCTTTGGACCCTCTGAATTGTCTGGATTTTGTTCAAAGGCGGACTCCCATAAGGATGTGTTAAAATAATCCTAATGGGATGTAACTAAGGCACAATGTCCAAGTCAGATATTCCAATTAACCAATTCAGTTGGCGCAATAGTTTTAATTGTGCAAATGCAACTCTAGCCACTGTCAAAACCTGAGCATCCGATTCAAAACTGAGCCATGAAGCATATCCAAACAACAAACCTGTGTTTTCAGAGGGAGTGTAACTCTATCCATCACATCGTCAGCCTCTCTTCCCTGATCTGGCCTGACTGACTCTCTCTTGTCTGGCTTCAATTTGTTCATCCACATCCAATCTATTACTGTTAATGGGCACCAGTTTAGAAGCAAAACAGCTTGCTTGGATTAAGGTAGAAACCACGGAAAGTTCTGGTTGTCATCAACATATTGATGATACTGAACCTTCAAACTCCAGACAATCTTGCCCAGTGGTTTCATGTTGAATAGCATGTCATATGTTGAACAGAGTATGCCATTAAAATAAAAACATAATCTAGCAAATGAGGACAATGTATATGTGCCCATCTTTCTGATTTGTAAAATATGTTGTTCAGGCAAAGAACAACACGTCTAAAAAAATTAGGAAATATATGTGTCTTCAATGTGCTCTCACCCTGAGATTCTTCCCTCTCTGAGAAGTAGAGAAGAGATGTCTGGCCTGGTGATCAAGATCTTACAACCTTAGGGAGAAGATAGCACTTTATAAACCCTGATAAAGTAACATCCAACTCTTAGTCCATTTGAGAGCTAGCATGGTGTAGTGGTTTGAATATTGGACTATGACTCTAGAGCAGTAGTTCCCAACCTTTGGGCCTCCAGGTGTTTTGGACTTCAACTCCCAGAAATCCCAGCTAGCTTACTAGCTGTTAGGAATAGTGAGAGGTGAAGTCCAAAACACCTGGTGGCCCAAAAGTTGGACACTACTACGCTAGAGACTAGCACTCTAGAGTCACACTCTCTAGTTTCAAAGAGCAGCAAGAGTGACTCTGATATGACCAAATCTTGCCAAGAAAACCCCATGATAGCTCCACTTTAATTTTGTCATAAGTCAGAAATGACCTGAAGGTCTACAAGAACAACTGGTTAGTAGCCAGCTGCAATAAATCACTACAGATGGAAGTCCGGGTCAGGTTAAGCCCTCAACCATTAATAGCCTAGCTCGCTGTTGACCTAAGCAGCCTGAAAACAATTGCATCTGATAAGTAGGAAATTTAGGTACCGGGGAGACTAATTTAACTAATTTACAACACAATAAAATTGCCAATAGCACGCGGAAAGGAATGAGAAAGTAATACCCTCAAGGACTCGGTGCCACAAGTGGATGGTGAAGCGGCAGCTCCCCCTGTGACTGGAATTGAGGATACCCTCATGAAGCCAGTAGCTGGAAAATGTTAAATTGCCTCTGTGTGTCTATATGTCGTATGTCTAATGGCATTGAATATTTGGCATGTATATGTCCATTGTAATCTGCCCTGAGTCCCCTTCGGGATGAGAAGGGCAGAATATAAATACTGTAAATAAATAAGTAAATTGCGCATACACCTTCTGTTGAGGAGCGATGCCATCTTGCCCTCCATCTCAGGCAGCAAAAGGAATTCAAGTCCCCATCAGCCCTAGACATTATGATCAACAAACAAGACATGGGAATGGCTACCCTTCCTATTTTATTCGACTTTAGAAATTGTTATTATGAAGTCCAGATTTTCTACTGCTTTCACCTGAAGCCTTGAGTATGATCATTTTTCTTTGCTAGCCATACAAAGATAAACATCACTCTAAACACAAGGTGCTCATTGGCTCTTCAAGGAGGATAATTCACATGAGCCTCTACTAAAAATATTGTTATTGTGTTGTTGTCATGGAGATACCAAACACAAGACTGTAAACGGAGAGCTTGGTTTTATTATTACAAAGTTTCCCTCAATTAAAAAAAAGAAAAGCAAGGGTTAACATTTATTTAAAGACCAATAAATTCACATGGAGGTGCTCCATGTCGAACAATTTGTCTCTATAGGCAGTTTTGGTGAATAGACTTATATTAGCCATGGCTTTTTAATGGGTTGGATCAAAGTTCAGAAAGCAGGGTGTGTTGGGCTTGTCTTATGTGTACAAAACCTCAGCAGGGAACATGTCAGCTATAAAACCAAAATGCTAGAGGGGGGACATTATTCTCCACTGTTTCTAAGAAAGGGGCATTAACAGAGCCATCATTCATTTCCTTAGGAAGTATTAAAAACAGCTGCGTTTCACCGAGTGGGCAGTGCTGGGGAACTTTAAAAAGAAATATCCATCTTTTTTTTTAAAAAAAATGGGAAAGTATTTACTGAATGAACACAATATTTCTTTTCATTTTTCCTCTTAATATAGGTATTGTACTAAACACAGAAAAGGGGGAACAAAATTGCATTTGAAAGACCCTAAATCCTATGTGACTTTCCTGGCACATTCCCAGCATTGAACTATACATTGAACTACGTACATTCATTAACTTAATTTCACAAGTTGTTCTGTCCCATGCATGAGACCAGCCTTTTTTCCTCATGTGGCAGTTTCCAGGTGTGTTACATTGCTAACCCTACCACTCCAGCTATTTGTAGTCCCAAGACATCTGGAAAGTGCCAAATGGGGAAGGCAAATTGGAAAGGATCAAAAGAACACTATTGTATAACAAAAAGCAATAACAAAATGTGCCACTAGGGATTAACACAGGCATCCCTTATGCCATTTTCTAGAAATCTCATGTTTTGTTTTGAGGGGGGGGGGACTAAACCTGATCACATTTTCAGTTGTTAACATTAACAATCATGGAGCAATCACTCCACTTTTAAACATTCAACAGTTTTGTGATAACATTCACATCCAATAGAAGCATATATAAAGAAATGTTCTCAAACTGGTAAGGTCAAGATTATTGAACTATAAATCCCATTGTCCCCAAGGGCACCAGACTGGAACAGGCATATGTAAGATGCTAGAGTAAATAGTCTGAACTCAAGCCACCAGGTATATATGCTCCGAGTGCTCTATTTTTCTTTCAAACCTATGCATGCACATGTTAGTTTCATACTATGTCTGTCATAAGGAATCCTTGGCTTTGTTCTTCAAGAGAACTTTAATGCATTTCCCTGAATGACAGTTCCCAAGATTCATGGAGTAGAGGTAGTTAGGAGTAGAATAGGGAAATGTAGTTGAAGGGAGTGGACTAGAGCTACATAGCAGAAAATTCTTGAAATATCCAACAAACTACAAAGCCCAGGATTCCATACGATAACGCCAAAGCAGATCAAGTGGCAACAAACTCCTATTAGCTATGTTGAGCAGATGGACCTTTAGTTCTGAGAATTTGGTAGGAGCAAAGTCTTAGGCCTCTTCTACACAGCTGTATAAAATCCACATTATCTGCTTTGAACTGGATTACATGGAAGTGTAGACTAAGATAATCCAGTTCAAATCAGATAATGTGGATTTTCTGTTTTGACAACCTGGATTATCTGGCAGTGTAGAAGGGGCCCTAAAGCCTCATTACACCATCCTACAGTTCTGATGTGAGCCACCTACCCCCCCCCCCACCTAATGAGCTTCTTATTTTTTAAGTCGTGTAAGGCTAAACATTGGAGTGAGCATCACTTTCATCTGGCCCATGGCATCTTGTTTGAGAAGAAAAGCTTGGTGGGTGAAGGTAGCATGTCTGACAAGTTCAGAAGTTGAGAAGGATGCAATCGAGGAAGCTTTGTTGTTTATTTTATTCTTACTTGTCATGTATTTAGCTTGACAGACAATCATTTTGAACACCAGGCACTAGCTCACATGTGGGCTGCAAACAACTCTATTCCACTTCCTCCCCCATCATCATAACAGCTGTCTCTTTAACAAGGCTTGGAAATGACTGCATTCATAGTCAGCTGATTTCTGTGTAGCAAACTGCTTTTTAAAGAATGCAGGCTCAATACAGATTGTCTTTCTTTTCCTTTAGCCATCTAGTAGCACATTTAAGCCAACCAAGCTTCCTAAGGTTGTCAACCATCCCAATGTGTTACATTACAAATCATTGTCAGCTAGGAGCATGATAGGTTCTTGGATTTGAAGTAGGGGAAATGATAGCACTGCCACACTGATGCCATATTATGAATATCTCAGACCTAAACCATACTGGTTAGAGGTGATGGGAGTCACAGTCCAATGGTAGTTGGAAGGCAGTTGATTGGGGAAAGTTACTCTTACTTTCAGGGCCCTGAAAGGATCCACTGACAAGGAGAGCCTGAATGTCAGCTTTTGCCTCCTGTTCACCAGACAAATATGCACATAGAGAGTTTTCAGATAAACTATACAAATAGGTCTGCTTTCTTTGCCTACATTTTCTCACTTCTCTAGGGTATGTGTGGGCCCTTGAGTTACTTGTTAATTTATGATAACTCCATGAATTTTACAGGGTTTTTTTTACACAAGGAATACTCAGTGGTAAAGGTAAAGGTTAAGTCTAGTCGTGTCTAGTCGTGTCTGACTCTGGGGCTTGGCGCTCATCTCCATTTCTAAGCCAAAGTGCCAGCATTGTCCGTAGATGCCTGTGATGTGGCTGGCATGACTGCATGGAGCACTTTTAACTTCCTTACTGGAGCATGTTTTTGAACTGCTAGGTTGGCAGAAGCTAGGGCTAACAGCGTAAGCTCCCCCAGCTCCCCGGATTTGAGCCTCCAATCTTTCAATCAGCAAGTTCAGCAGCTCAGTGGTTCAACCTGCTGCTCCACCGGGAGCTACTCAGAAGCAGTAGCAAACAATTCAAGCTTCTCCTTCTTTCTCATTTAGGTACCCTCTGTTGCCCTGTGACTGATGACTCAGAAAAAGCAGTTTGGAATGAGTATACGGATGCTAATTGATTAACTGAATGGTAGCATTTGTATTGAGAGACAGTATATTATAGTGGTTTGAACATTGGACTACAATTCTGGAAATCAGGGTTCAATTCCCTGTTTGGCCATGGAAACCCACTGGGTGACCTTGAACAAGTCACACATTCTCAGTCCCAGAAAACCCCATGATAGGTTCTTTTTATAGTCACCATATGTCAGAAATGACAATAGCAAACATTTACACTCCACCTTTCTTCCAATGAGCTCAAGGCAGCACATGTAGCTCTCTTTCCAGTGGCAGTCTATATATTAATCAGACAGCCAATCTCTCTTGGTTTTAGTCCAGATTTTTAAAAGAGCTGTTCAGGATGGCAAACACCAACACAATTTAGATTCAGCACCATGGACAGGTCCCTTAAAGTTCCAATGAAAACCCACCGCATCTTTCCTACCACACTGGCATGGCAATTAGGAGCTGCTACTGACTGAGTGGCATTTCCTGTACAGAGGGAAGTGTGTGCCAACCTGGCTCATGCTCTCTATTAGGCAAAACAGCCTAATAAGGTGAATGAGATGCATTGCAAATGCAGGAGGAGGTGGAGGACTTGCAGTTCTCCACGTCCCAGGCTTGTTGTGATTTCCCAAATAGCTCCAGGCAATAACACTTGAGCGCAGCATAACAGGAAACACAGCTTTCCCTTGTAAATACCTTCTTTGTAATGGGGCAGGGCAGAATGAACCTGTTCCCTCATGGGTGCTGCTGGTTGCATCCTGAGACACGCTGCACCCGAAAACAGGCGGTGGGCAGAGCGAGAGAGCCACGGCTGCCTGCCAGCTCTGTTTGATGAAAGGATAACTCTGTCGAGGCCTAGCCTCGGGGGCCGCAGCAGCTGAATGAGTCACTACTGTGGAGAAGTTATCAGGAACAAAGCTACCTTGCGGTCAAGCTAACTGTGCCAACTGGATCGTCTTGACCTATTCCCACAGTTTTGGAGAGCAGAATGACACTTGGATTATCCACAGCCTGACTACAACGTGAGCTTCTTGGCATATTAACTATTTGATTTTGACTGCCTGAACAGTCATTTTCATTATGTAAAGCTCAAGCAGCTCTGGTCAGAAAGTTCCAGGTGTTGATTTGTTTTGGGTCAGGCTTTGGCAAACATCAGCAGTACGCAAATTACCTGAGAACCGAAGAGTTGAAGGAGTTAGATTTGGGGTTTCAAGACCTGCTTTCCATCCTGCTTAGTCCTGCAACAGGAAAGGGTTCATTAACTAGAGGGTGAAACAAAGGAAAGAGGAAAAAAGACAGGAGAAGAGAAGGGCAAAGGTGGGCATAAAGAAGAGGGTGGAGAAGAGGGAGAAAAAGCAAAGGAAAGAGGAGGGAGGGGAGTGAGGAAGAAGGCAAAGTGGAGTTGAAATAAAAGGAGACAGAGGAAAAAACTTAGGAAGAGAAAGTGTTCAAATGTGTTTGTGTGCTTGAATGTTTGTGTTGCAATCCCACAGCCCCAATTGGCTATAGCTCTACTCCACTGATGGCACTATATATACGATTAAAACCATTCTCTCTAGGAATCTCTAGGCCATCCAGTAGGTCAACTTTTTCCGGTCATGCTGGAGGTCCTAGAGATTTCAAGAAAGAGCTCCTATCTAGAAATATCTAGGTCCTCCAATATGATTCTGTCATCACCTTCCAGTGGATGTTGTCCAAAGACTTGTGCTGGAAGTCCTAGAAATTCCAAGATAAGTGTTCTCTCAGGCAGAGCCGGTCCAACAATGAGGTGAATTAAGCGGTCGCTTCGAGCGCAAAACATACGGGGGTGCAGTCGAGACTGCTTTTTCTGTTGATTTGTTGTAAAACATGATGTTTTGGTGCTTAATTTGTAAAATCTTAATGTAATTTGATGTTTAATAGGCTTTTCCTTAATCCCTCCTTATTATCCAACATTTTCGCTTATCCAATGCTTTTATTTTTCAGTGATTGGTTTTGGGGGGGGGGCGCCAAAATTCTGTTCACCTACACTTGAAAAATACCTAGGGCCGGCTCTGCTCTCAGGTACAATAATAATAATTTCTTGATTTATGATTTTTCACTTTCATGGGGATCCAGTGCCCCTAACCCCAGTGAACATAGACTGTAGTTAGTGCCTGGGAAGGTTCCTATCCCACTTTGTTGCTGCTCACTCTCATGTTGATTCACAGCAATTGCTTTCAAAGCATACTTAATCACCAACAGTAACTTTGTTTTTCTCATTCTTATCTCAGTGTGGCAAATGGTTTGAACTTTCCACCACATTTTGTTCTAGCTGTCATTGCCAACATTATGACTGAAATCCTGCTGATCATCACGCCTAGAGTAGACCCACTCAATAGTTAAATCCAATTGATTTAGCCAGGACTCATAACAGGATTTCAATCAAAGTTTTGTTGTAAACATCCAGAGTCACTTGATGGTTTTGTGGCAGAGTGTTCAGAAAATAACTCTCATCCCCCCCCCCCACACACACACACACACTGTACAGTTATACTATGATGATTCCACTTTAACTGTCATGGCTGCATCCTATGGAAACTTTGGAGATTTTAGTATGTTCGGGCAGTGGTGCCCCTTGACCAAGAATTCTAAATGCTCCTTCCAGAACTAGTAATCCCGGAATATCATAGGAGTCCATAGGTGGGAACAATGGTAGTTAATGTGGAAGCATACGCATGCAGTGTGTCATCTCATTTTCAAGGTTGAATTGCATATATATAGGGGACTTTAGAAATATAATATGAAGGGAAGGTTAAGAAACATGGTAGGCTTATACTTAGTGTGATTAATGTCTGACCAGACTGCCTGATTTTTGGAAATGGTCCATAGCCATAAACCACCTTAATCTAGTTTTGCTCATCACCAATTCTGAAGGGAGATTCAGCTGCTGGTATGGTCAGTTTTGTAGCAGGAATAGGAATGAAGACCACTTTGTTCCTTGTTCCAGGTAACAAAGCATTTTTGACTTCCCTAATGTGAAGAGGTTTGATTTGTTTGCCTTGAATCAACAGCTAGTTTCACTGGGTGACTCTGGAGATCAAGGGTGCTTCCGACAGAGGGCTCCTTGTGCTGCCAGTTAACAGACATTGTACATTGGTTCCACCATGTCCTTCTTAATATTTTTGTGTGTAGAAAAAACTATAGAAAAAGTGGAGGGTTACAAATGGAGGATGGAAATTCCATGAGGAAGAAAGGAAGCTGCATAATAAAAGCCTTGTCTGAAAAATGCCTTAATATTATCAGGGATAAGGAAAAAAATCCTTTTCTCCATCTACACTGGCACAACATTAAATATGTCTGTCATGTTTGGCCCAAATTCTGCATTGTGTTTCTGTCATGTAAATATACAATCAGGTACAGTAGACTTGCTACTTTCTCAAGGGTTAAGTTTGTAGATCACCTGTGAGTGTGGGAAAACTATGAATGAAAATGAATGATTTCTTTCCACCTGATAGAACACTTCTCTAGGGATCTCTAGGGCTCCTTCCACACAGATGAATAAAATCTCACATTTTCTGCTTTGGAGTGGAATATGTGGCAGTGTAGACTCAGATAAGCAGATATTGTGGGATTTTCTGCCTTAGTATTCGGGGTAATATGGCTGTGTGGAAGGGTTCCAAGTCTCCAGTGGAAGTTGACTATAAAGTCATCCAAGAGGATCTAAGCATTCCTAGAGTAGGGTTCTTTCTAGAAATCCCTAGGTGTTCCAGTGTGACTCTATGATCGATATGCAAATAAACAAATTCTTAAAAGTTGTGCTTCTCCATCCTTCTACTGAATAGGAACATTGTGCAGCCTATTGCAAATCCACCAATGTGTCTGCTTTATGTCTCATTGTGATACGTGAGGGTGCACAGTAGCTGTTTTCACAGTTCCAATTAATCGGGTGGTATATTAAGTCACTGAGAAATAGTTGCACTGTATGTAATAATACTCAAATGCACCTGAAGTGGTTACACTTGTAATTATGAGCTGAATATGGATGTTACTTGGTGGACATAAAAAATAAAACCATATGCACCAGGGGACTTGTGTGTGTGTGTGTGTGTACTTTCAAGTTGCATATTGGCTTGTAGCAAACTCACAAATTTCATAAGATTTTCTTAGGGCAGGATTTGCATGTTCCTTCCTCTAAAATATAGACTACAGTACCTGGTATTTGTTGGTGGTCTCCAGTTCAAGTTCTAAGCAATACTGACCAACTTAGCTTCAAAGATTAGACAGGATCTGATTTTTAAAGGAATAGATGTTCATCCATGCACCAATGGTATTCCAGCCATTTATATGCATTTATACATTGCCTTTCCTCCATTATAAGGGTGGTATGCGTGTCTTTTCTCCTTTCAACTTTATCCTCATAAGAAGCCTGTGAACTAGGTCAGGATGACAGATTGTGTGTGGTTGGCCCTGACTCACAGTGGTGTACGAGTTTCATGCTTTAGTTGGCACTTGAATAAGTATCTCTCAAGTCCAAGTAAAACATTGACCATCAGCATTGGTCAACAGAACTGAGATCAGGGCCAAGAAGTGACCCCATGATCCCCAAGTGCCCACAGTTTTACTTTTAGCCAGTTTCCTATTGGATGTGTTAAGGTGATGAGGAAGCCTAAATATCCTGGAGACGCCTGATTTTGGAGGCTAAGCAGAGCCGGCCTGGATAATACTTGGATGGGGAATCACTAAGCAATATCGGGTGTTGCAGGCTATATTTCCGAGGAAGATAATGGCAAACCACCTTTGAATATTCCTTGTTTTAAAAAAAACTCTGTGAAATTCTTGGCGTCACCATAAGTCAACATGCCCCTTGAAAGAACAAACATGCCCACAGAGTGTTAAATATAAAATAAAGCCAAACTACTGTGTTTTGGTGCAGTTTTATAGTTGTTTTGATGATTTTCAGCTAATATTTTGATAGAGAAAAATAAATTGGGAGGAGTCCAGGGGCTTCTAAAATCAGTTTTGGGCCTATATGGCTCACAGGCTGTATTTTGTCCACCCTTATTCTAACCGCTGTACCACAGTGCCTTTTCATATTTGTGTTATTAGAGATAATAAATATCATAAGATGTGATGCCAGATGAAACCAAAGAGGGTCAGAGAGACATTCTGCCCCTACTCATCTTGAGAATCTCCTTTGAAAACACAAGAAGTTGGAAATGTTCTAGTTGGAAATGTTCTATAAAAGAAATGAAAGAGGCCATAGCAACCTATTAGTTTTGCTACAAACACCAGCAAGTGGTTTTGTCATAACCTTTTGCTCTGACATCATTCTGTGAAATTATAAGTTACCTTAGCAACAGTGGGTGGAGGCTTTAAAACCCCATATTTATTGGATCTATGTGTTCTTTGTTCTCAGCTATCTTGCCTGCTCAGTTCTTTTTGCTGACAAGATAATGGAGACCACACAGTGTCAAAATACTTACACCAATGAGTTATGTTAAGCTGTGCATTTAATAGCACAGGTTGTTCAGTCCCATAGATTTTTCCTGCCAGTTATTGTTCCATTTTCCAATAATACGTTCCCTTCCTTTTTCAGTTACCCCATGATGTAACAAAACTTTGTTCTTGAAGTTGGCCCATATAAACAGCCTTTTAAGTGTAGATTTTCTTCAAAGTCATTGAGTGGCTTCATATCAATGGCAACTGATAGCATTGTTTTGCCATGGGTTTTGGTATGATCGGTAGGAACTGTGTGTTGTGGGTTTACAAAGCTTTTTAGTCCTGGGCTGAAGAGCACATTTATTTATTTATTTATTTTAGCACATTTGTATCCCGCCCTTCTCAACCCCGAGGGGGACTCAGAATGGCCATTTAGTTGCTGCTGGGGTGCATATTCCATAATCACGTACCATTGGCTTTACTGACTAATGAGAGTTAAAGTCTAATACCATGAATGGATAATTGAATCACATTTATTCCAACAGAAATACATCTGAATACCATCAGCACACTAAAGGCACCCCATTCCAAATCCCCTTGAGACATGCCCAGCAGCTTCATGTAGCTATTGAATTGCATGGGGAATTAAATGAAAGCCCATGGCTAATCACCCTGGGACTGAACAGGAATCCCACAATGTTGATCAGCCCTCCTGGTAGAAGTGGAGCCACTGTAGAACAGTGCCTCCTGTTCTCATCCCACAGAGCAGGTCCAGTGATTGACAGGATCAAAAGTTACCAAGAAGATGAACAAGAGAGCTCTCCCCCGATCTTTCCTTAGGAGTAGGTAGTCAATCAGAGCACATAATACAATTTCAGTGCTATACCCTGACCTGAAACAAGATTGCAATTGATCCAGATAATCTGTTTCATAGAATCATAGAATAGTAGAATTGGAAGAGACCGCATGGGCCATCCAGTCCAACCCCCCATTTTTTCCTCCAAAAATGGCTGAAGTTGCCAAACCACCACATGCTCAAGCACCTTGGAGAGGATATTTGCGATGAGGCAGGAATTCCCATATACTTCTGGGTTCAGAGCACACCACTGTCTTTCTCAAGGCAGCAGGCACCTCTCCCTGATTTAGTGGGGCATCCACCACCCCCTGGATTCACCCGGTCAAGCTATCACTGCAAGATTTTATCAGCCAAGAAGGACAAAGGTCAGGCTTACATGTGGTGGGCCAAACTGCTTCAAACATCTTGTTCACGTCATCAGACACAATAAATGAAACTGATCCCCATTTTTTTTAAAAACTGACCAGATGGTATATTGAATAACTCCCTAGGCTCTGTAACAAGTGTGGTGTCATGTTTTGAGCAAATGTGAACAACTTTTTGCTCAAAGTACTTAGCAAATGTTTCACAGCAAGTAGCATAAGTTGACTATTTGGGCCCATAAACAAAAGACTCCTCGTCATTTGGAAAAGCCCTACTGGGTGGGAGACTGAGATTGCAAGCTGGGGGTGTAATTTCTTGTGCCTGTCTCACTACTGCTTAGTAGGCTCAGCCAAGAGAAACATGGTGAGAATGCAACCATGTCTCTGGAGATCAACTACTTAGGGAGCAATTTTTTATTTTCTTTTTTGTAGTCAAAATGCAAGATGCAGTCAAAATGTGGCTCTCTAAGGAATCTTGAGCAAGTTACTCCAGACTTCGAGCTTTTCATAGTTGTTCAGCCTGAACTAGAAGAATGTGCTTTTCAGTCTCAGATACTGCAGTCCCACAAATGCTCTACTTATGTTAGCTATATCCTATGCCCTCTTATGAAGGTTGGATTGTTTAACTAATTTGTGTGGACAAAATTTGCAATTGTGTACATTGCTCTCCAAAATAAGTTGCTTGTATATACATGGCTGATACAGACAGTCTCTCAGATGGGTATTTATTTTAAGCTTTTAGTTTTGCTTTATTTTAGAAAAATGGAGGCTCAAAACACAAACACGATGGTGGAATTATCATTGTTGTCATCATCATCATCATTATCATCTCCTCAGCTCCAGGAAAACCAAGATGGTTCAGTCAAACCATAATTCAGTTCTCTTGGAGCAGGTCTGCACAACCTGCGATCCTCCAGGTGTCTGGGACTCCCAGAAGCCCTAGCCAGCTTGTCCAATGGTCAGGAATTCTAGGAGATGAAGTCTAAAACACCTGAGGGACCACAGGTTGTGCAGGCCTGCCTTGGAACCACCTTTCTGCCAAGTGAACCCAGAGCATTCACTTCTTTGCAAAGTTTCCCACAAAGCTAGAAATAGCTACTGAGGTCTCGCCCGCAGAGCCCAGCCCCTATCTGACTGGAACACCCTCATGATGAAAACATGTGGAGATAAAGACGTGCTCTGTTGCTGAACCTCTTCTAGGCACGGTTCACTAAACATTGCATCACCTCTCACAATTACACAGCCTTTGTCAGAGAGTGAAACCTAGTTTTGCTCAGTGTTGAGGTGAAGCCAGACTACACAGGGTCAAAGTGCTAAAACTTTTCGATTAGCAGGAATTCGGATGCCACCTGGCACCGCAGCACTCCCTGTTCCTGCAGAGTCAAGCTGCAATGGTCACAGTTGTTGGGAGAGATGTCAGGGAGACCAAAAATTTTCTGAGCAACAGCACATTCTTTCAAACTGTCTGTGGTGTTCTGAATGACTATCAACTATAGGAGCAGGAGCCTCCGGTGGCCTAGGGGATAAAAGCCTTGTGACTTCAAGGTTGGGTTGCTGACCTGAAGGCTGCCAGGTTCAAATCCCACTCGGGGAGAGCGCGGATGAGCTCCCTCTATCAGCTCCAGCTCCATGCGGGGACATGAGAGAAGCCTCCTACAAGGATGGTAAAACATCAAAACATCCGGGCGTCCCCTGGGCAACGTCCTTGCAGACGGCCAATTCTCTCACTCCAGAAGCAACTCCGGTGGCTCCTGACACAAAAAAAAAAACTATAGGAGCATAGAGCATTTTTGGGAAATAATCAAAGTATATCCAGTAGGTATAAATACAGTACTGGTTACTGAAACCTGGGGAGGGGGGAGGAGAAAAGACATACAAAAGACAAATAGAAGACATAGGTTCTTTATCTGTAGTACCCAAAATTGTACAGGAGAATCATTAACTGCTGTTAATGATTCTTCAGTTTCAGCTCCCCAAGACAATAGAATCATAGAATCCTAGAGTTGGGAGACACCTCATGGGCCATCCACTCCAACCCCCTGCCAAGAAGCAGGAAATCGCATTCAAAGCACCCCCAAAAGATGGCCATCCGGCCTCTGCTTAAAAGCCTCCAAAGAAGGAGCCTCCACCACAGTTTGGGGCAGAGAGTTCCACAGCTCTCACAGGAAGAAAATTCTTCTTGATGTTCAGGTGGGATCTCCCTTCCTGTAGTTTAAAGCCATTGTTCCAAGTCTTAGTCTCCAGGGCAGCAGAAAACAAGCTTGCTTCCTCCTCCCTATGACTTATTTATAAATGACTATCATGTCTCCTCTCAGCCTTCTCTTCTGTTGGCTAACCATGCTCAGCTCTTTAAGCCATTCCTCATAGGGCTTGTTCTCCAGACCCTTGATCATTTTAGTTGCCCTGCTCTGAACACATTCCAGCTTGTCAACATCTCCCTTCAAGTGCAGTGCCCAGAATTGGACACAGTATTCCAGGTGTGGTCTGACCAAGGCAGAATAGAGGGGGAGCATGACTTCCCTGGATCTAGACACTATACTCCTATTCATGCAGACCAAAATCCCATTGACTTTTTTAGCAGCTGCATCACATTGTTGGCTCATGTTTAACTTGTTGTCCACGAGGACTCCAAGGTCTTTTTCACACGTACTACTGTCAAGCCAGGTGTCCCCATTCTGTATCTTTGCATTCCATTTTTTCTGCCTAAGTGGAGTATCTTGCATTTGTCCCTATTGAACTTCATTTTGTTAGTTTCGGCCCATCTCTCTAGTCTGTTAAGGTCGTTTTGAATTCTGCTCCTGTCTTCTGGAGTGTTAGCTATTCCTCCCAGTTTGGTGTCATCTGCAAACTTGATGATCATGCCTTCTAACCCTTCGTCTAAGTCGTTAATAAAGATGTTGAACAGAACCGGGCCCAGGACGGAACCCTTCTCGTGGCACTCCACTTGTCACTTCTTTCCAGGATGAAGAAGACTCATTATATTATCTGCTTAGAACTGGATTATATGGGGCCCCTTTTACCCAGCTGTATAAAATGCACACTGAAGTGAATTATCTGGCAGTGTGGACTCAAGATAATCCAGTTCAAAGCAGATAATATAAGATTATAAATGGGTAATATAGCTGTGTGGAAGGGCCTTGAGTCTACACTGCCATATAATCCAGTTAAAATCAGATAATTTGAATCTTATAGGCAATGTGGAAGAGGCCTGAGGCCTAACTGTGCCTGTCCCCTGGGCTGAGTAGGTTGCTAGGAGACCAAGTGGGCAGAGTTTAGCCTTGTAACTGGCAGTAGTTGGATAAAAAACAATTATTCCTTTCCTTCTAATTAGGACTTTATTTTTCTTTTCTTTTTGTTGTATGAACGTAGAGGCATGGATGAGGGGTTGTGTTGCCAAGTTTAGTGTTTCTGGGATGTGTAGTTTTGTTGTTTTGTCCTAGGCTGATTTTTTTTATCCTTTTATATATATAGATATCAGACCAATTCAAAGGTACACTCCAAGTTTAATGAAATTGCTTTCCCCAATGAGAAAACAAAGAAGTTAATGGAAAATACTGAAAACTGTGCAGTGTAATCCTTGATACCCAGTGATATCAACAGAATAAAATTTGGGGGCAGAAGCCCAGGGTCCCAATCAAATATAATCATAAGGTGCCCTATGCAGTGGTGCTGCTTTACTACATTTTGGAAGATACAGTTAACCATTCTACACATCCACTAAAAATATAATTAAGTTCCTCATTTGAAATTAGTGAATTATACTGTCTTCTGTTGTTTTCTCCAATTGGCAATTTCCCCATGTCTTAACCATATTATTGTTGTCAGTTTCTCCATTGCTGAAATATAACAATTTGTTTGTAATCATAAAGCTTTAATTATGGCCAGTGTTGCTCTGCTATGAAAAAAACCCAATATTGATTGTATGGTAGTTAAAGTTTATTATGTAACAATAAGCAAAGCCATTCATTTTACTGGATCTTAGGATGGAAAAATTATGCAAACTCCAGTGCCTTGTTTTCTTTTATATGATGTCCACAGAGTGCACACAGATCCATCCATGATAGAGCTATAATGTGTAATTTATGTAAAGGAACCCACAGGAACAGTTCAAGCTGACTTGGAACCAGTATGCATGTTTACAGTGTGTGTAAATGTGTGTGTGTGTGTGTGTAGATGAAAGGAGCCACACAGACCCACCAAGACCAATTTCTTGCCATGTAGGAATATACAACCAAAGCTCTCCTTTAAAAAGCTTTAAACTTTTGTTGAAAGATCTCCCAAAGAAGAAGAGTGTACCTGCCTCCAAGGTAGTTCATTCCACTGTTGAAAAGGTCTCACAATAAAGAAGTTCTTGGTGTTTAGATGGAATCTCATTTCTTGTAATTTGAATTCATTAAGTTGTGTTGTAATTTCACTGTTTTTTCAATAGCCTCCTTCAGATATTTAAAGACAGGAATCATGCCATTTCTCAGTCTTGTCTTCTCCAAGCTAAGCACACTCAACTCGCTAAGTTGTTCCTCATAAGGCTTAGTTTCCAGACCTTTGATCATGTTTGTTGCTCTTCTCTGGACATATTCCAGCTTCTCAATATCCTTCTTGAACCGTGGTGTTCAGAATTGGACAGTGTTTTTCAGGAGAGGTCTGGCCAAAGTAGAATACACTGGCATTACTATTTGTCTTGATCTGGACACTATACTCCATGTTGATGCAGCCTAGAACTGCATTGCTTTTTTTTAATCATGTTTAGCCAGTGGTCTCCCTAGATCCTATTCACATGCCGTGCTTCTAAATCTAGTGTCACTCATCCTATATTTGTAATTTCATTCTTCCTGCCTAGATATAGTACCATACATTAGTTTTGGCCAAGTTCACCAATCTATCAAGTTCATTTCAAATTCTGATCCCATCCTTGAGGTATTTGCATCTCCCCAAATTTGGTGTAATCTGTAAATTGGGTAAGCGTGCCTTGTGTTTCATTCTTAGTCATTTATAAAAATGTTGAGCAAGGCCTAGGATTGAACCCTGTGGAACCACTCTGTCACTTCTTTTCAGAGGGAAGAACAACTATTGGTGAGCACTCTCTGGGTTCAATTTGTCAATAGATTATAGATCCACCTAATATTAATACTGTCTATCCAATGTTTGAGAACCAGCAAGGTGTGGTGGTTTGAGTGCTGCCAGGAAGCTGGAGACAAATCTCCACTCAGCCATGGAAAATCACCTTAAGCCAGTCATACTTTCTCAGCCTCAGAAGGTTGGTTTCCCCCTGACATTAAGTCTAGTCATATCTCCATTTCTAAGCCAAAGAGCCAGCGTTGTCCGTAGACGCCTCCAAAATCATTGTCACCTGCATGACTGCATTGAGCACTGTTACCTTCCTGCTGAAGTGTACCTATCGATTTACTCACATTTGCATGTTTTTGAACTGCTAGGTTGGCAGAAGCTGGGGCCAACAGCAGGAGCTCACCCCGCTCCCCAGATTCAAACTGCTGACCTTTTAGTCAGCAGCTCTGCGGTTTAACCTGCTGCGCCATCAGGGCCTCAGAAGAAGGTAGTGGAAAAATACTTCTGAACAGCTCTTGCCAAGATAACACTGTGATAGGTTTGCCTTAAGGTCACCATATCAGAAATGATTTGAAAGTAAACAACAACAACAAAAACACTATCTAACTAGCTTCTTTAAGAGAATATTGTGAATAACCATGTCAAAAGCGTTAGTGAAATCATGAAATACTACTATAGTATCATCTGCAAAGCTCATAATAGATTTTAAAAAATGAGGTCTCTGAATAAGCCAGTCATGGCATTTCTATCCACAAGGGGAGAGGTGGATCCATCTCTGTTCAAGCCCTGCTATCTGATACCATACAAATGGCCATACTGGGGGTGCTGCTCTTCTTATAACATGAGTTTTAGGAGACTAGCATTGAAAGCAATAGCTATAGAGACATAGCTAAATAATATGCATTTGTCTCTTAATGAAGGATCTCAGCTCTGTGTTCTGGGTTTGCCCGAATGATGTGTTACTATTAGAACAGCTTAATCTCCCTTGAGATCTTTGTTGCCATTCTCTAATTCTGCCACTGTGAAGCTGTCAGTCTGGTTCTCCAAAGCAAAATATTGGTGGGATTACCCATAGAAAAATAGTACTGGAAAAGCATTGGTGGAAAGACAGCTGATAGGAATACAGTTATATTCGGCACACAGCTGAGCCACTCAGCTTCTAAATGCCTTGTTCCATGGGGCCTTCATACAACAGTTTTCCTACATTGCCACTGATGGAAAGATCAATAGAAGATTTCCAGCTCACTTCTTGCCAGTTGATGTAAGTTTTTTATTTCTTAAAAATACCCATTGTTCCATAGTTAAGAAGCATATAGGGATGGATAATAAAATGACAATGGCCCCGAAGAAATGCCACAGGTAATTTAATAGCTATGGAATTAAGAACTGACGTAACTAAACCATATTCTGCAAATACTTCATACAAGCTATGAGGCAAGAGCTCTACAATTAATCCCAAAACACCTGTTAGTCCAGGAAGCTGGCCAATGATGACAAGGCTGAAGGAGATCCAACAACATTTGCTTCCTACAGAATAAGAAATACATCAGATAGTTCTCGTCATTATGAGATAAGTAGTGAAACACAGCTTGACAACAGCTATAAGATGGTACAGTGGGCTTCTTTGTCAGCAAAATCCACTAGTGCAGCAGTCAAGGGGCACCAGCTGCTTTGCTGTGTCAGCCAGAGTTTAGAGATATATCATGTTTACAAAGCTTTATGACCTGTCTCATAAGAAATAGAGGCATATTAATCATATTAGTTATTGGTAGTAACTTCAAACATGGTCAGACGATGAGAACACTCAGCCTTAGAAGTCATCTAGCTGAGTCCTATATAAAGAGTTGGACTAAGAGACAAACCCAGAATTATTTTAACCAGAAAATTCCAGGGTGATCTTAGATCTGATCAGAGGTATTGCTATCCTGAATTGAAACATGTGTCTATAACTCTGCTTATTGTGCTATGATTAAATTTCTGTCTTTTGAACTCTGTGTTTAATTTTGTTGTATGTTACAAAGGTTTTTGATAAATAATGAAATGATGGCCAGAATCCTGTTGGGGTTTTACATATGCTTAAATACATAGTATGGTTGTTATGTGGTGAATCCTTTCCTGACACTTCAAAGCCGCACTTACCCACTGCGATTTATAGGAGTCTATTTCCTTGTTGCTAAGAAAACATCAGATTTGCATTCCATCTCCTCCCATGATCAAATGACATGGGAATGGATTCCTGTCAATCAAATTGGTTGCTTCCTGGTAGGTGGAGTATAGGGAACATTCACAGTTTCTACATATTACCTAAACTAGCTGCTATGAAGAAATCGTGACTACTAAATATTCATAGTTATGTTCTACAGGAATCTAGCTTATAGGCTTTGGTGAGGAGGTGCCCCTGGTATTTAAAATTCTGGTCCATCTTATGACAGATATGGTATTTTTTGCAGAAATCAGCCAACCACCCACATTGGAGCTGGCAAAGTGCAGACAGAAGTGAAAGTTGAAAGTGCAATGACCCAGGACTGTCGGCTATGTCTTTGTATGATATATGATGTTATTTTATGTGATGTGTTTAATGTTTTATTAGGGGAGGGTCAACTTTGATGTTTTATGCTGTTTTATGCTATTTTTTTATCGAGGACATTGAATTATTGCCAACACCGTGAACCGCCCTGTTTTCCCTTCGGGGTTGAGAAGGGCAGTATATAAATATATCAAATAAATAAATAAATAAATTTTAGGAGAACTTCTCAATTTAGGCAAAATTTCCCACACAGTGAGCAAGACATTGCCATGTGTTGGAAGCCGCACTGAGTCCCTTCAGGGAGATAGGGCGGTCTACAAATAAGTTTATTTATTATTTATTATTCATAGGGTGCCCTAAGATATAGTTTATGTCTCAGAAGTTCTGCAGGGCACCCCACAGAATCCCTCTTGCCTCTGTCCAACTCAGATAGATGGTAGCTGAGCAGCAGTAGTGGTTGGCAACAACATCTCTCTTCCTGCCTTAGGTTGTGTTGTGAAGTGTTTCAGCCAATGTTTCTATCAATGGTGGCTGATGGGCATGTAGGCTGGTGACAGGATTTCCTGATAAGACACCAGAACAATCAGAGGCAAAATCAAAGAGTCACCAAAAAGGGAGAGAACTATCTCTGGTATTCTACCCAACATTGGTCAACTAAGTACACCTTCCTTTGTCCCATATGTACATTGTTGGGGGTTAGATAGTGATTATTCTGTTTGCACAAACAGTATGACTACTCCTGCTATCTGTGTATTATCTTGATTGACCTAAATCTATTTGAAGAAGCATCTTCCCATCCACATCACACCTGGAGTATTACACCCTGCAGTGCCAGAATGATAGTTTTGTACAATTGGAACAGAATGATTCATTTACCACACTTGAGCCTGGCATCGGCTCTTGAACAGATAATGTGCAAATGTTTTCTGAACATTTTCCCTATAACCATAAAGGTTATGAAGACCAAAGATGTATGGTTTTAATTCTGAAGTCTCCAACTCATAATGGAACAACTCCATCACTTTATACTCATGCAAGAGGCACATTCATGAGTTCATTTGGATGCAGGAGTAGAACTTGGTTGCCATATGGTAAAGAGTCACTAATTTGATAACAGTTTGCAAGATGCACAGTACATTCCCAGAGTCGTTGGTATGGAAACAACACAAATACTGTCACTCTTTTGCAGTGCTTTTGCACTAGGCCTTCCTGAACTGTTTTAATTCAAAAGAAAATCTCAGAGGACTGGAAAAAGCATAAAGCACATTTATAGGAAATATAAATTAGCTGAGATTAGAATAAACCAAGAAAATATCCATAAGATTAAGGATCTATACATCCACTTTCCAGAAGACAAAATCATCAAAAATCTCTAGCATTTATTTTCTCTCAAAGCCATCCTCCACTTTTCTTTTGAATCCATAAGGAAAGATGAAGATGGACCATATGCATTAATTGTTAACTCTAATCACTGTTGAATTATTCCAGCCAAACGTTTACAGCTTCATCTTTCCTACATCTTCTGGGATCACTTCATCCTCTTCTCTTTTTCCCAGACCAGGTGTCACTTTTGTCTGAACCAAAGATCAAGCCAAAAGAGAATATTATCTTTCTCTTACAGCTGTATCTCTCAATTCCCCCCCCCCCCCACCCTTGTTAACTTGAAAATGGCTGGAGGTCTTGGCAGATTATATTCAATTCTTTTTGGCTCTGCAAATGAAAAACATATAAATAACTTTGATTTTAATAACATATCCCCTGATAGTATTGACATGATTATCAAAACCAGATTACTCACTATGAAAGTCACAGGACTTAGTCCAGGATGCTGAGAAGGGCCTGGCAAATCAAGGGGTTAAACCCTTATGCCGGCAAGACTGCTGACCGACAGGTTGATCCGAGGAGAGTGGGTGAGCTCCCTCTGTCAACTCCAGCTCCCCATGTGGGGGACATGGGAGAAGTCTCCCACAAGGATGGTAAAATATCAAACATCTGGGTGTCCCCTGGGCAACGTCCTTGCAGATGGCCAATTCTCTCACACCAGAAGTGACTTACAGTTTCTCAAGTCGCTCCTGACACACACACAAAAAATGGGCCAGAGAATTTATTCCTGATTTACTCTTGAAATTTAAAGAATCTATCCAAGTTGCTAGATCTCTTTTGGACTAACATTCAGAGTGGAGACAAGTATTTATAGATGTATTTAAGCACAAAAATAAATATTCCATTCTTTATTAAATAAAAAGAGTAGATTTAAGTGTCTCCCCCCCTGCATTTGCTTGGTTAATATTAAGCTCAAACTTTTAACATCCCTGGGCATATGTACAAAAAATAATTTCCATGCTGAAGAACAGATTCCTCCTGTTCGCCCACTGCTTGTACCTAACTGGCAGAAATCACATTATGTGAGCAATGAGAAACAGCTTCTTCTCGCAATGAAAGTTAAGTGTTTCCTTTGCTAGGTGTAGAGTGTGCCCTTTGTGTGCGGGAAATGAAGATAAAAGTCATTACAGATGGTAGTTTATCCATCTATCACACAATCTGTTTTCTGTACTCGGGAAATGGAGGGCTGTCAATGGACTAAAGCACAGGACTGTGAAATGTACTGAAAAGGAAGGCAATAAAATATAAACCAGGTGTTCCGCCCCGAGTACTATTCTCTCATACATACACTTCTCAGAAAAGTCATTGCAAACTGATTTCCACAATATTAAAGATAAAAATTCTGATAATAAACTCATGGGACAGCAGCAAAATAGCAATAATCATTAAGTATAGTGGTTGGTGCAGCAGTAGGATGCAGTGAAGTTAACAGAATACTTAAAAATATGGATAGCTAGCTAATATGATCCAGTGAGCAATGTGCACACACATGAAAAGATGCAGGAATCTGGGAGAAAACAACATAGTAAATGGGATCTGCTCAAGAAGTCATCAACAGATACATCTATTAAGTCTGTAAGATTCAGATGCTCATTTTAAATTTTTAATGAAGGACAAATATTTAATGGATCTTCATATGCATTTCCTCTGCATTGTGCCTGCCCTCCCTCTTCTTCTTTAAATGCTAATTTCCTTAGTAGCCTTTTGATCTTTTAGCTTTTATCTGCTTTCCAACAGATAAATAATCTGGAATTAGGGGTGAAACAGTGAGGTGGACAAGTCTGAAATGACACCAAACTATTCAAGATGCTTAGGGAGGGAAAAAAAGATTGTAAAGAGTTCTCCAAAAGGGACACCATGGAACTTGACCTCAGAAAATGTAGTGGCACAATTTGGTGGGTTTTAAAGGGAATATACAAATCAATGATGAAAAAGTAGTCATCAGTCAAGTTGACTATATCCATTAGACATTGTGGACCTAAATCAGTGATTCCCAAAGTGGTGGGCGCTGCAGTGATCGAGGGGGGCGGTGATGGCCACAGGTGCATTTGCCATATGCATTAATACATATATCTTTCTGTTTAATTGCTATTAAAATAAAAAAAAAATAATTTCCAGGGGGCACTGAGTAATATTTTTTCTGGAATGGGGGCGGTAAGCCAAATATGTTTGGGAACCACTGATCTAAATAGTAGTTGCTGAGGAATATGTTGTGCTGTACTTTGTGTCTTGTTTCCCAAAAGTATGTGATTGTCCTCTGTAGAAGCAGGATGCTGAACTAAAACAGGTCGATCAAGCAGCGCTCTTTCTACATTCTTAACCATTAAATAGGGTGAATGGGGGGAAACAGTGTAATGGGGAACAATTGGTGTAGGCACTGTTCTGAAGTATATGCGCATTATGTATACATACATGTATAGTTTCTGGGAGGGGGAGGGGAGGAGCAATCATACCAATGATTTGTATTTGATCTTGATTAAAAATATAATTTTGCAATATGATTGTCAAAAATAAAAAAAGTTTTCAGAAAGTGGATCCAAGCCCTGTAAAGTTTGGATCTACAGTAAAAAAGAGATGTCATTGCTATCCCTTTTGTGTTTCAAAGTGTTTCAGGTACATAATCCAAGGGAGGAAACTCTGACCTCGAGGTCAAACCCAGTGTGGGGTTTCAGTATCTCCAGGGATTGCCCAAATGACCATTCCCTTTTGTAGTTTTCTGGTTTTCATATGGGTTTTCCCACATTTTAAAGACTGAAAAGACTCCTAAAGCTTAGCTACAAATTAAGTTGGCCTTTTATAGTTGGCCTCTCCCAGCACGGAAAAGCCATGCCTAACCTTTTTTCAGATTAACTGAGCCTGAAGGCTGAAACAGTTTATTTATCCTTATAGTAATCCTCCATCAAATGTATACTGGTATTTCCAATACCATTCCCCATTAAAACACTGAAAAACAGAGGGAATGGATGAAAGAATGAAAAGTGCCCTGGCAAAAAGTTCCTGGGTGAAATAAATTTGCAGTCAATGTCTTCCGTGTTTATTCTTTTAATCTCAACCGCAAATTGTGGAGCCTCTGGTGGCGCAGTAGATTAAACCCTTGTGCTGGCAAGACTGATGACTTGAAGGTTGGATTGCTGACCTGAAGGTTGCCAGTTTGAATCCAATTCCAGCTATCACTCCAGCTCCATGTGGGGACATGAGAAAATAATAATAATAATAATAAAACTTTATTTATACCCCGCCACCATCTCCCCAACGGGGAAAAGCCTCCCACAAGGATGGTAAAAACATCAAAAAAACATCTGGACATCACCTTGCAGACGGCCAATTTTCTCACACCAGAAGCAGTTTCTCTAGTCGCTCCTGACACACACACACACACACACACAAAACCCAGTTGCTAATCTGCAGTCCTTCAGCTACTTTGGACTTCAATTCCTAGAAACTCTATGTCCCATAGTGAGAGATTCTGGGAGTTAATCCAAAACTAAAGGTTGTTAATTCTTGACATAGAAGTTATATTTATCTTCTACTTGAAGTGCCTTCTCTCCAGTGAGTAAGCTCACTCTCTGTTGAAGACAGCTGAGACAGATTTGCCTTCAAAGCCTCACAACTCCTGCTTTCCATGAGGCCTACCCAATCAATTTCAAAATTTTAATTGTACATTCTATTAATGTTATGTAGTTTTGTAATATGCATTTTAATATATGTATTCATGGTGTTGTATAGGTCCGCATAGTTAAAACAATGGTATTCCCTGTAGTAACCTATGGATGTGAAAGCTGGACCATAAGGAAGCCTGAGCAAAGGAAAATAGACACTTTTGAACTGTGGTATTGGAGGAAAATTCTGAGGGTGCTTTGGACTGCAATAAGATACGATGAGTCCATACTCCAGGAAATAATGTCCGTCTGCTTGGCAAAGATGAAACATTTTGGCAACATAATGAGAAGACAGGAAAACTTGAAGATAATGATGCTGGGGGAAATTGAAGGAAAAAGGAAGATGGGCTGACCAAGGGCAAGATGGATGGATGATATCCATGAAATGACTGGATTGAACTTGAAGGAGCTGGGGGCGGCAATGACCGACAGGGAGCTCTAGCGTGGGCTGGTCCATGAGATCACAAACAGTCAGAAGCGAATCAACAAATAAACAACAAAACCCCATTTTGAGCTTTGAGGATAATGCAGTCTTCCCAAGAATACTATTACAACTTCCATCAGCTCTTGTTAATACAAATGGTGATGAGGGATGACAACAGTTATGATATGGAAGGTTGGAAGGCTGCTTATACCACTAGCTCTGAATTGTTGTGCACCTTCATTTCCAAATCCTGAAGAGCCTGGGGCAAACCTGTCACAAGATTTTATTTGCATGATTTGTTCAGAGGAGCTATACCTTTGCCTCTTTTGAGGCAGAAGTATGACTTTCCCAAGGTCACCTCATTAGTTTTCATGGCTGAATGGAAATTTAAACCCTGGTCTTTGGAATCACAGTCCAGTGCCCAAACCATTACATCATACCAGCTCTGAATCAGAGAGACTCCTTTCAGTATTATCTTGGTCTAATGTTGTTTGAATGACTGCATTGCTGAAATGGGATTGACCCAGGAAGCAGGATGACCTGTAAAGGGTGCCAATTGCTTAGGCAAGTGGCAAATCATTGCTTCCAAGGTGCTGAGAGTTGCAGAAGTTGTCTCTTTCTTCATCACAAAAGGGCAACGTGACATAGACAAGCCAGAAGAAATAACAACCCAGTAAAACAATGAAAGGCATGCACACCCACACATGCATATCTGCAGTCAGATGAAAAGCAACTGAAGGATTTATCAATATGTTCAACTTAAAAAGGCAGAACCTCACATTTACCATGGATACACAACAGCACAATTTCTATTAATTTACAGGCTGAGGTAAGAAGACCCTAGAGATGAAGCCAAGGAATTCCCAACCTATTAGCCATCTTTGTTTTTATTTAATAGCATTGGAATACGATAGGATTTTGCCTGTTTTCAGAGACTGAATCTTCACTTTCATTTCAAAGTTGCAGTAGCACCAGTTTCCTGCAGTTCTTAAACCACATAGTTGTACATGCCATTCAAAAATGGTCTTATGTTTCTTTCAGCACCTTCCAACTGTCTTGGGACTACTCTTCGCACTATCCTCAGCCAGGCATATGTGAGCCATCAGGAGAGCGCCCGTTCAGCGAGGGCTATTTTCAAGTGATCCATGAACAGCAGAACCCCTACAATAGCTCTTGATTAAAGGGAAATGGAAGATGTGTACACTGAATAGCAGTTCCTGGGAAATATACCATCGTGTACTTAAATTAATGAGGTCCAAATCTAGGTCCAGAGGGCATCTTGTTCAAACATCCCTTCCCAATTTTATTGCCATTCAGTAAATGGCTCAGCCAAGAAGAACTACATTATATACAGCTAGGTTCCAGGTGACTGAGGCATGGTGATCAGACAGGCATGCATCTCTCACGCAGGCAAGGTATGCACTAACTTCCTTATTTATGAACTCTTGCTCTCATTTGCCTGCAAACAAGCTCTCAACCTGGCCTGAAATTCGGGTTTCCAGTCCCATGCCTGCCTTTGCGCATTGACATTCCACAGCTTAAGGGCCCTGGAGATGGGAGAAACCCATGTAAATGGCTCTTGTTTTCCTCCCAAGCATGTGATTTTGGTCTCGGGCATTTCTCAATCATGCAAAATCAAGCATACAACATTCAGTATGTTAGAATACTGCCAGGGACTGGGAATTCAGGGACCTAGCTTCTTCCCCTTTCTTCTGTCAGTACTCTATGCAGAAGTATTCCTTCTCTTCACATAACACTGGCCAGGGCATATTGCACAGGAGAATGGTTTTCCCCATCGTGCACATAGACAGAGTTGTGACCAGACCTTGAAATACAGCTAGGCTCAAATTTACACAGGCGATAGCAAAAGCCTGCTGCAGATTTCAATCTCTTCTCTGAACTTGGATCATGAGGGAATGACTACTTTACATCAATGAAATTAAGAATGATTTCACCCAAAATTCAACAGGTGCCAATTCTGCTTCTTCAAGCTTGCAGATAACCAACTGAATGAGGTAAGATTTCCAACTGACCAGATCATATTGGAAGAATGCCTTTTGTCTTGAACCACAATGTAATTTGCTGAAAATTAGCAGGTGGAGCATTGAATGGTATGGAGGCCAAGTGTCTGTAGAACAGCTGTTCAAAATACTGAAGCAGGAACTGGTTACAAAGATGACAACTCTCCAGGCAAGCCAGACTTAACAAACATCCTAGACAACATTACGGCACTTTGAGGGGTTTTTTTAAAACATTAAGTTTACTAACATAAATAGTGTTTATAACAAAAGGCACAGTTGTTTTTTCAACTATAAACAATGGAAAATATGTACAGTTTGCACAAAAAATAGCAAGTGCACAATTGGTCTTGTCAGGACTTTTAAAAAAATGTTTATTTCTTCACCCTGTCCCCTTGGAAAAGTTCCATCATTGCTTCCCTCTGCTCTCTGATCCAACCAAGGAGGCCACTCTACAAATTTCAGGTTAAAGTTTGTTACAACAATAATTTATCAACATGAAATATATATGTATTTTTTTCAGATCACAACAGTGTTACTAACTTCTTCATATTGGATAACAAAATAGGGGTAGCTCTGGTCGTCATTAAAAATGACAAAGATCTGAGGCTCAAAGTAGTTGTCCACGCAGGAGTCGTACAGGTCACTGGTGACACTGGCAGGGTTGACAGGAGGTGGCCTCCTCATGGTGTGATTGCCAACTGTGTATCTCCCCGTCAGTACTTTAGCCAGAAACATATAATGAATCCCTTTGGGTGACCGCTTGGAGAAGTTATGGGAGTAGCTTGCTTTCCGGGCAAAGTAACTGCCTTGGCCAAACATGGTGGCGTGCTTTCCGCAGACCCGGGGGTCGAAGTTGTGCTTGCAAATACCGTCAACGACTTCTTGGGAGGTCCCATGGAATAAATGTCTTTCATTCATCATCCTGTCAGCTCCTGTCATTTTCTTACACATGAATTCCTTTTTTCTGTAAATGAAACACACATATATGCATATAATATGAATTCATGTCAGTAGAGATCCTACATCATAGCTACCCAGTGCAAATCTATGCATGTGGAGTGATGCACCGATTGTGTTGTGCAACATTTGAGTTGAATGACCACTACTTAACTCAGTGCATCCAGATGCCCAATTCTGGTTCTGAGACCTTGACTAAATGCAGAGGTTGTGCACAGGACAAAAATGTCCACCTTATATATGACTAAAACAAAGCTAAGATTCTGTTATCAGATTTTAAGTCTGTTCCTGAAACTTCAGTGAACAATATCACAAGCTTCATTACCACATCCTGACTCTATTTCTCTTTCAAACCACAAAAAACCACAACTTCCCAAAAGTCTTATATTTTTTCTTTGTACGAGTTTAATCCTTGAAGCAGTGAGAAAAGTCACTGTTGTGAACTACAGCTCCCAGAATCTGTGAGCCAGGCTGCTTTTCTACCTGAAAGTTAGACTATATAAAGAGAACTGTTCAAAATTGTTTACTCTTCCACTGATTGAGATGGAGGTCCTGCTCATCGGGTTATGTGATGCACAGACCATGAGCAAATGGGTTATTGGAATAAAAAGGAACCTCTCTCCAACCCACACAGGTTTCCATTGGCCCTTCTAGGTTAGCTAGTTTAAAGAAAAGGCAATAAACTCAATTCAAGATAAACTCAACCAAATAAAACAAGTGCCTGAAAATCATATTGGGTATATTCTGTTTTCTGTGGTCATTCCCCACCTCCGTCCATAGGGAAGAGAGTAGGCAAGAAATAAACATTTCAACATGGGACTGTAATGTTAAAAGATGGAAATATTATAACTGCCTGGAGGATGACAGGGATGAGAAATCCCCGTTGCAATATGGGGATTGAGATACAGATGCAACAGGTACAGAAACTGCAGTCCTTTTCCTCTTATGTGAACTGACAGCTTGTCAAGGGCCACATAGAAAATGAACCAAGGGACCAGAGGTTATCCATCTCAGTTTAGAAGCCATTTCTAATGAGAAGAGCCAGTGCAAGACATATGCTTCTACTAAAAATAGGGCTGAGGAAACCTTTGGCCTGATTTAATCTACAAGTCTGCTACAGTGACACCCAGTATGGCTAATGAACTCTGTATGTTAGGTTGTGAAGATGACTCAGAAAGTAGTATAGAAAGGCAATAAGTGTTCTACCTCTATCTAAAATGAGCTGGCACTGGCAAAACTTTGGTTTTGTTTCCTATGGTTTTATTCCAGTTTTTGCATTTAAACATATTTTTGTTGATAGATTTTGCTAACAACAATGGTTTACTGTTTGAGTAAAGGATTTGTGAGGGCACTACCCACTGTGTTAATGAGCTGTAAAAATTAGATGTAGAATTTGATGTGACATTTACCAATTTTCAACAAAATCTGTTGAGGCATAATCTCAATCGAATTACATAATTAAGGAGGCTATTGACAGAATGTTGGCTCACCTCTTGTATTTCTCCCACAAAAATTGGTTTTGAACTCTCAGAATCTTCAAAAGTCTGTATTTGGTCTCTGGCACAGTCTTATGAAAGAGATTATAAATGGTTCGGTAGCTTTTGTCTTCTTTTGAAACAGGCACTTGAATGAAGTCCTGAGATGGATCCATGGTAATCCAAGTTTCAGGGTAGAAGTTCGGAGAGGTAACAGCAGTCGGTGATAAGACTTGTGAAGAGATGGATTCAGCTGTTGGTACTGTAGGGCTGCCTCCCAAGGTCCTAATGTGGGGAGAAATTGAAATAAAGAGAATGAAACAATATGTCAATCCAAATTGAAATGATTTAGCACTTTTGTTCACTATGTTGTCTTACAGGAGAATTTGAGAAGAGCAATTTTTCCATACAACTGTACTTTCTTAATAGAAAACAAATATTTTGTTGAAGGCTTTCATGGCCAGAATCACAGCGTTGTTGTGTGTTTTCCGGGCTGTATGGCCATGTTCCAGAAGCATTCCTTCCTGATGTTTTGCCCACATCTATGGCAGGTATCCTCAGAGGTTGTGAGGTCACAATCTCTGAGGATGTGGGTGAAATGTCAGAAAAGAATGCTTCCGGAACATGGCCATACAGCCCGGAAAACAAATACAACAAACAGCAAGGGACAGCTTTCACAATACAGCTGTTTTTTTGTTTGTTTTTTACAAACACTGAATGATAAGGGATTGTATTCCTCCACTACTTTTGTGGTAACACAAAGCATTTGAATGCCTTGATGCAGTCTTGAATAGCCCAGCCTTCCTGTTGAAGTGGCAAAATTGATGGGTTGGGACCAGAGCTGCCAGAACCTACTGGCTAAGGGATCCTATGAGTTTCATTCCAAAGAAGCAACTTTCCCAAGCCCTACTAACATTTGCCCAAACCAAGTACAGGTGGAGAATAATTTCCTTCCCCTCCTTGAGGTTGAGTGCCATGAAGAGGAACATTCCATTTCCTTAAGCAGCAGTCAAGAATGTAAGAAATGCACAGGGCATGCAGAGTTTCCTCTTAAGAAAAGCCAGGTGTTGGAGCTGTCTAGCAGCAACTGTAATCAACTGCACGAAGTCAGAAGTGTTCCTTCTGTTAATTTCAGATAATAATTAACTGTCACACACAAGGCTGGATCTAGATTGAGTTGCACCTTTAGCCCTGATGAAAGCAAAGTGAATAGCTGGTCATTACCAAGTGGAAAAGTTACTTTTTAGGATTATAACACCAAGAATTTCCTCCTGTAGCTTTTCCGGTTGTGCTCAAGTGTCACTGATTTCATCAGAAGTCACTCCCAAGCAACTAAATGAGTTTAGAGCAGTGGTTCTCAACCTGTGGGCCCCCAGATGTTTTGGCCTCCAACTCCCAGAAATTGTAACAGCTGGTCTGGGATTTCTGAGAGTTGTATGTGTAGGCCAAAACACTTGGGGACCCACAGGTTGAGAACCACTGTTTTAGAGGCAGCCAGTCTTGCGTAGTGGTTTGAACACTGGGCGATGACTATGAAGACCAGGGTTCAAATTCTCACTCGACCATGAAGCCCACTGGGTGACCTTGTTACACTCTTGTCACAGAAAGAGACAATAGTGAAGCTCTTTTGAACAAATTCTACCAAGAAAACCCTGAGATAGGGATTGCCACAGGTCAAACTACTTGAAGGCATACAACAATAAAATGACTTTGAATCTAACTCACAGGCCTGTGGAATGGTATTCAACTGATGTATGTGATGAAGGACATTTGAGTACACATGCCCTGAAGTCTAGCTCAGCTAGTCTTCTAAGAACCACAGGAGACCAATTAGGGTCAGGGACTCCCAGGACATTGTTCTCCAGTCATAAAAAGGGCAGCTGAAATGCAGCATTGCACATGCATTAACTGCTGTTATTGCGTCCATTAATCCAAACATGACAGAGCTGCTCCCCAGGCTGACCCTTGCTTGTTATCAGCCCATTCAAATTGCTGAGATAAGAACTGAGGACTGGAGGGTGACTCAATGTGAACGATTGTATCTTTCTGAACATGCAAGCTCTCAGTAAGCTCTCTCCTGGCCGCACGTTCTACAGTCCTCTCACGCCACCAGCATTATTAACACCCACCAAATACCGGCACAAACATTTCCTAGCAAGGGGAGGCACATATTTCCAGGAAAGATCTCTCTCCTCAATTAATGCTAATTAAAAAGAAGATTACTACGCTCACCCATCAAATCAAAACACAATCTAAAATCCACAGGCAAGCATATCTTTATTAGTTCAACTATAATTTCACAACAGTAGTGTGCAATTTTCAAATCTCATCAGGCTAGGCTAACTGTGGATCTCAAAATTAAAATAATTAGCAAAATTTCCCATTTACCTTCCGTGTCTCAATCCCTCTAATACAATACTATGTAAAAATAAGATTCTCCCAAGCCTGGTTCAAGCATTTATGGCTGCATACTTTTGCTATTTCCTTCTGCAAGACCAGCGAGTAGAATAGAACTGATGTATTACTACCCCTAGTGAGAACTTCTCAAAGTAGTAACTGTGATAGTTTCTCACAGCATAAAAAGGAGGAAAGGGGAGAAAGAAAAAAGAAATGTGGAGGCACCATTAATACTAGGTAAAGGTAAAGGTTTTCCCCTGACGTTAAGTCCAGTCGTGACCGACTCTGGGGGTTGGTGCTCATCTCCATTTCTAAGCCGAAGAGCTGGCGTTGTCCGTAGACACCTCCAAGGTCATGTGGCCGGCATGACTGCATGTAGCGCCGTTAAGACTAACTAGTATTAATTTCATTTCAGGTTTTATCAACAGAAATGAAATGAAAGAAATGGGTTTATATCCACAAAAGTTGATGCAAAAATAAATACCAATTATCTTAATGGTGCCCTTATATTTCTTCTCCCCACTTCCTTTCTTCTTTTTATCTTAGTTAGAAAGTTACCTTTAAGCTCATTAAAATGGAGCTTATGGAGAAGCAATCTATTTCCCTCCACCCACCCAATCACTGGCCTTTAAATGCTTATTCTTACATTGTTAAACCTTTGCTGTTCTATATATACTGGAACTGCAAGAAGAACAATTCTCTCTTAGCTTGCAGGGTTATTATAACCACACTAAAATGGGTATTCTAGCTCCGGCATACAAAGCCTGGCTTCCTCTAAGTGGCTCAGGCGCAGCTGTGCAGACTAATTGTTTGAGCAGTGTTGCAAAGAGGACACTATGTTCACAACAAGTAGACTTCGATATTTCCAGCTGCGCCGGCAATACCACAACCACACAGAAGAAAAGTTTATAGAATTATATTTAAAGAAGCATTGTCTATGTTCCTATTTGTTAGGTTTTTTAAAAGATCACAACACTCATTGCAAAGCAGTTTGGGGAAAAGTGTTTATATAACTATGGAGCAAAGGAAGAAAAACACTTGAAAAAGACCAGGTGACCAAGATGAAGTGTGGAGGGGGAGAAAACAAAAATGTACCACATAGGATAAACTTGCATAACTAAAGTAATTAAGAAGCTGAACAAACTCTCTTATAATTGAAGTCTTTTTTTTAGCTTTGAGACAAGATGAAAGGGGAACAAGTTAGAGGTGTATAAAGTAATGTAACACGAGGATAAAGTTGAGAAGGATAATTTTCCCTGTCTTGCAAATCAAGCAGCCCAGCTCATTCAAATGCAGATAAATATTAGCAGACTCAGGTCAGGTAAAAAGAATTGACTCCTCAGGTGGTTGGGGGAGTTCTGAAAGGGGATTAGCTATGATGGCAATATATTACATCCAGTAGCAGAGGATGTATATTTCACAATGCCAAATGGAGAGAAAGACTCTTAAGAAGACATCTGAAGGAGGTTGTGACACATCAGTACAAGCTCACTCCTATCAGGAACATCTAAAAGTCCAATGAATTCAAAGACTTTCTCTGTATTGTATTGTTTTGAGGTGGGGAGGATTTTATGGCTGACCTTCATTGTTGTTGGCGGTTCTTAAAATTGCTATGAAGTGCAAACGTTAAGTTTCTATATAAACAAATAATAAAATATGTCAGGAACTCTAGTTAAAGTCACACAACTCACTTGTATGTAATTTAAGCACAGGGCAAAGGGTGGGTTTGTCCCCAGAATAACTGCGAAGGGCTTCCATTGCATGTCTTTACTTACTGTAAGTATGGCATGAGGATCACGCAGGAGCGGAAGAGAGGTCTCTTCTTGATTTCTCTTCGGATGCATGCATTCTGCTGGAAGCCATCTTTAATGTTCAAGATATAACGATTGTGCCATGTAACAAACCGAACCTCCGCCAACCCGCGACAGTTGGCTTCTTCTATCAATCGTACAACAGGCTGTTATAAGGAAAAAAAACACACACACTTAATTGATGCTAACACATATACAGTAGAGTCTCACTTATCCAAGCCTTGCTTATCCAAGCCTCTGGATTATCCAAGCCATTTTTGTAGTCAATGTTTTCAATATATCATGTTATTTTGGTGCTAAATTTGTAAATACAGTAATTACAGCATAACATTACTGCGTATTGAACTGCTTTTTCTATCAAATTTGTTGTATAACATGATGTTTTGGTGCTTAATTTGTAAAATCATAACCTAATTTGATGTTTAATAGGCTTTTCCTTAATCCCTCCTTATTATCCAAGATATTCGCTTATCCAAGCTTCTGCTGGCCCGTTTAGCTTGGATAAGTGAAACTCTACTGTAACTGGTATTTTTATATGCAAACTCTAAATGACAACACCAGTTACAGGCTGGCACTACTGCATTTGGTTTTGGAAGAAAAAGCTTGCAATACACATGTTCAAATCAATGAGAAAAACTCAAAGTGGAAGTCCTAAAGACTTTTAAATGCTGGGAGAAAATGTATCATATGGTTATACTGTCATAAAATAAAAACCAGATTCTTAGAACTGGATTTTGCAGAGAACCCTATACCACTGAAGCTTTCTTTCTCTGAACATGTCAAGAGTTTTCCTATAATCCTTCATCTACTCCCTGGGGTGACAAGGGATTTTGGGAGGTAGATTATTATGAGGTCTCCAGGAACAACTGATTGGGTCATACTAGGCCCCTTCCACACAGCTGAATAAAATCCCACATTATCTGCTTTGAACTGGAATATATGGCAGTGTCGACTCAAATATTCCAATTCAAAGCAGATATTGTGGAATTTTCCACCTTGATATTCTGAGTTATATGGCTGTGTGGAAGGGCCCTAATTGAAAGAGAAATAGGCTGAAAATTGAGACTGGAATAAATAAGAGGTGTAAGCAGGGAGGTAGCAAGAGGCAGAGAAAGTCTGAGGTTGAGATTAAAAGGATAGAAGACTTAACAGAATAAGGGCAGGTCAGAGAAGGACATCCAAGAGGGAAAGGGAAGAGAGAAAGAGATGGGTAGAGATGAAGGGGACACATGACCTCTAGAAAGAAATGGCAGGCTGATATTTTTAGACCCATTTGAAATAATGGTTGATGCTCTCTAGCTTACCTATAAAGCAGTGAATGTATATATATTTTATGGTCAATGAAGAAATATGCAGTCATTGTACACATTCTTATTTATTAGAGATGTTACTGGCTTCCAAACAGAACTTTTCAGTGTAGAGGCTACATAAACCCATTCATTAATCGATCATTTTGCAAAAATGAATCAGATCAATAAATAGCAACATAATCAAGACCACAGAGTGGCCTTCATAACAAGGTGGAGAATTCCCACATTTACTCCCCCCACCCAAATATTATCCTACAAAGATAGGGAAAATACCTCTGAATATTCTCTCCAACCAAAGTGATCCCTGCAGAAATATTTCCAGATTGTGTAGTAGTTGGAGTTGGCATTCATACAGCCAGGTGTTGACAGCCGCCTCAGTTGGTCAAATTCAGTCGTATCATAAAGCGTCAAAGCATTCAAGTCTACTAAAAATTCATGACCCCTGGGGAAAAGAAAAGATCAACAAATTAATTGTTACCATTTGCTCAGTGACTGGAAAGATATTAACATATCAGCAGTATACCTTGGTTTAATAATTCTGTCCACAGCAGATTGTGGGCCAAGCTGAATATTGTATTAGTGCATGAAAGCAATTAACACCCAAATTTTTGAAATCTAGGTGGTAAGAATACATGTATATGGGAAGGGGGGCATTGTGGAGGATTTGTCTGCTATGGGCAACATAGTTACCCCTTCCTCCCATAATGTAATCTGACAAATGTTACAATTCCCTCCTGGAGCTGCCATTATGTATTTTATACATGTGTCGACTTAAGATAAATATTTTCATTAGGGTCATGGTGTCAAGACAGTGGGAAAGATTACCCCCTCCGCATCTTGGTCTTTCTTTTTTGCTAAAATCAGCTATTAAAACTTAATAAATAATATGTCTGTCACTTCTTTCAAACATTTAACACTGTATTTAGTTTTGTCTTGAAGTGACCCAATTTTAGGTGGGGGAGAGACAGAAACCAAACACTGGACTACTGGGAGATTAGATAGTAACAATAATGTCAACAATAATGATCTTCCTGGCGGTGTAAATCAAGATGAACACTACGTGGGAGAAGCCTGCCCTGTGCTGTACCACAATAAACTCTTCCTCTATAGCAAAGAGAGAGATCCAAATTTTCTTTCCCTTTGTAATATTTAGAACTCAGGTGGACAAAGTACATCTCTTTAGTACATCCCAGCATCCTTCATCCAGGCAATGCTGGCTGTGGTGATGGGAGCTATAGTCCAAAAACTTCTGGAGGAAAAACTTTGCCGAACATTTCTTGGGAGCCAGCACATCATGAAGAGCTATCTTAAACAAAACAACTCATTTCTTCATGAGTTCTCATGCACAATCTACTCTAAGGTTATATGACCACACTCTCTTGCCCTGCAGTTGTCGAGGAAAAGAATACCCTATCCAAAAATCCAGGGGCAACTCTAACCAAACAGGAACCAGCTGCACAACTCCCACCCGCAACAGCCTCAACAGGTAAAAGGCTGTAAGATATTGATTTATGACACCATCATTTACAATGGCCAGGAGGGCGGAATGGGTGGGAATAGCTCTAGTTACAAGGTCAGCAGTCTGTTGTAAACAGAAACAGAGCAAATAGGGCTTAGACAACTTTCCTCCACTACAGTCAGGCCCTAGACTCAGAAAATTAGAATAGTTACTTTTGAGAAAGTTTAGCGCTCAGAATCATGTTGACTAGTAGCCATGCTGGCTGGGGTATCTGTTGAAATACCATTCAAAAATGTCACTTTTTCCAACTCTGCTTCTCTCTTCAGGCAGCACAGAGTGATGCTGGTGGAGGACAGCCATGATGCCTTCGAAACTGTACTATTTTTCTTTGTTAAAGGGCAGAAATGGGCATGCCAGACAACCCGTTCTCAGTTCCCTAAAAAGCCATCTGCTCAAGATATGGTGGATAGCCTCTCCAGACACTAGACACCATCTGGACATTTCCAGATCACCACGTTTTAATGTGTACTCTTGAGCTGCTTGTAATTTTTTCCTCTCAGAAAACAAATGCTCCATGAGGAATTTTAGTTCTACAGCAAAAGGATCTCCCCACACAAAGGAAGCATAAGTTTACATGAAGTATAGACATTGGTTGCCAATTCATTTGTGTGTGGGATTGTGTGGTGTGTGTATGTGGGGGGTTTGAAACAATGATGTATTTGTTATAATCTTCCAGGATGGGGACAGCTCAGAAAGACCCTGGTACAGTTCAGAAAGTACATTTGGTTTCTCTCAGTTACAAGATTGACACCCAAGTGGATTTGTTTTGCTACTATGAGAAAGACAGGCACACAGAGGCCCATCCTCTTTAACACACAACACAGTTTGAAGAGCTTGGAATGAATATTAAGTATACAGCATCCAACTCTCCAACTAGTTCTGGAACACAATGTAGCTTCAAGAGTGGGTTTGGTGGAAGAACATTCCCAACATACTTTCAATTTAGTTTCAAGTATTGAGAAATACAAGTCATATCAGGTCACCTTCACATTGCAGAACAAATGTCCCCCTGATTGGTTAACCAGGGGATCATACCAGTTTTGCATGAAATAAATGGAAAGGCTAGGACTAGCTTGATTTTATTTCTTAAAGCCACAGGCAACTTCACATTGCCCTGACCCATATTTTCATCTAGAGTGTAGAAAAGCTGCTTCAAATTGCTCCAGAGTCAAACAATGATATGCCTCTGCTAAAAGGCAAAAGATAGTTGTAATCCTTTTGTTTTCAGAGGTGGTCACAAGCAAGTGACTTGATATCCCTTGAGGCTTAATCAGATCTTAAACTAACTCTTCAAAGGCTGGAATCCCTATGTTAGGTCTTTGGTAACTACATATCATATGGCTATAACATCTGCCCAGGATTCTGTTGCCTATGAGATATAAGAAGTTTAGTTAACATTCTCAAACTCTGGGAATCTGAGGGGAAATTATCTTTAAGGCAGAGACCCATCATCATTATATTTGTCTTTATCCTGCTTTCTTCCCAAAATTGGGAGTCAAAGATACTCACAATGTAAATCTCACTCATGGGGAGAATGGATTCCAGCAATGTGATGTCAGGAGGTGTGGAATGGCAAAAAGAAGAAGGAATGAACTGCATTCAGCCAGTTCTTGCAGGAGCAGGCTGAGCACATGTTGGGTTTTACCTCTTGCCCAATTCCCTGGGCAGGACAAGTAAAGACAGCTACGCACTATTATGAACCAGAGTGTGGTGGCCACCTCAGGCAGAAGATGCCAGGGACCACAGGAACATCCTCATGCAGTTGCTCCCTCTTGTTGGGAGAACACACAATGCACACTACACAATATTGCTGAGAAGATAAGGAGGGGGAAAGCTACCTAGTTTGAAGAACCAAAGCTTCTTGTACAAAAGACGGAATCATTAACAACTGTAACAAATGTTTAGTGCCTACACAAAATATTTCTACAATACTGAGCCATGCGATTGACAAATAGAGAACACTTGGGGAATAGTACCATATATTTGTACCAGGAAACACTTCTAACATTAAAAACTCAAAATGACTATTCAAAATTACTTCTGCATTACCTTCCATGTGAAGTGCCCAGAATCCCTACAAAGCAGTTTGGAACATTAACAAAGAGCATACCAAGATCTTATTGTACCATTTGTTGGCAGCCAACATAGATGGAAAAAGGATCCACTGCTTGTTGGATGGAACATTTAAGAATTTAATCTGACAACTGCATTAGTGAGACTCAGTACATATTGATTTGCTTGCACATTCCAAGTGAACAACTGCAGTTTATATTATACTCTTGCAATTTATGCTTCAAATCCCAGAGTGGAGAAGGTTTTGAAAAAAAATCAGTGTTATCATCTCCTATTATAGCAAATGCACTAATGTCTACAATTCCAGGAACTTTTAGGAATTTTAATATTTTATAGGCCTCCAAGTTAAATGTAACAAGTATTTTCTAACAGGGAAGAGCACAAATTTTAAGATCTTGACAATTAGGAAAGGAACCAATTCAGATTTGATTCCAGTCTGAAACAGATCCATGTTTCAGGCTTGAAGGTTCTTGCCAACCATTAAGAAATAATAATCTATTTTTGAATGTTTCTGACAAAAACAGAGCTACTTACTTTGAGACTGAGTCTGCCATTTTCAGGCGAACAGGTGCAGAAAGTTGGGTTACATTTATGCATGTGTGTGTGAGGGGGTCTTAAAAGAGATTTTGCTTTATCCAGAGTATCAAGCTGGCATCCCCCAACAATGCTTTCTGAGTTCTACTTCTTCAAAAGAATCAGAACCACTATAAAATAATGTCTCCAAGTCCCATTCAAGAAAAGCAGCCTATTAGTAATTTATGATTCATGGAATCGAAACCCACTGTGAGGTCCAGCAGAACCATCAAGGACATAACCCCCTAATCCAGTTCCCAGAAAAGTAGCCAAAACTGTCTTCATACTGTAGTCACCTTTGAAGCCAGATTGAAAAAGGTGTAGAAAATGTCTCATATAGGAAAACCTGGAACAGGGAGGCTACCACTATCTCTACAACCTTGCCCATGAAATTTAGCTTGGAGATTGGCCAACACGGTGATATTCAGAGAGATCTGTCTCCCAGTAATGGCTTCATTACGAACTCTTTTAGGGCAGAAAACTAGATCGCCATAGCAAGGCAATTTACCACTGCACTTACTAACTTAGCCAATTACTCTCGGGCTGCTTTTAAGAACCAGGAGGCGCATGGGTCCAGTGACTTTCACATATCCAAGGACTGTCCTCAAAACTGTCCAAACTGAAAATTATTCATTCAATGGTGCAAGACAAGCAGGAGCCAAGTTTACATCCACCAAAGCCATATCAACAACAGCATTCAAATCAGCTGTGCAACTGCAGTACGGAAGACATATAGGTCATGTAGGAACTTTAAACAGGCAGTTTCTGTTCACGACTTCAGAGAAAGTAGAGACAGGATCCAATACATATGGAATGGCTGGGAATATGATCCACATTCACAGACCCAACCCTGTTCCCACATTCAGACCTCCTGTGGGTTTTGCAATGCTTGTAAAGAACAACTGTCTTTCTCTATATCACTCCTGAAATTTCAGACTAGATCACACTTGCACCCCACTGGGTTAGGATGTTGAGAACATTAATCCAACCAGCACATTTAAAAGGTGGTGAGTTGAGAAAGGCTGCTCTACTGCATGTATCTCTTCCTAAGCAGCTTTCAGCAGAACTCTAGCATTACAGGTTCAGATTTGGCATAGAGATGAGTTTTTTTGCATAAAGAAAAATTTCTTTGGAGATCTTGTGCCAAGTATTATAAGAACTATGATATAAGGCAGCATCCCACAAACCATATCTATCATGGCCTGCCAGAGCTTCGACCTAGAGCGACAGAAGTTCTATGTTTCCTGTCACTCACTAGGCTGCTTCCCCAGAAAGGACAAAGCTGTGCAAAGATTGCTCTGTTTGAACAGCAGTTTGGGCAGTTGAACTTTAGCACAAATTACTCCAAGACCACCAGAAGAGATTCTCATCTGCCTTCTGTAATTTTAAGCATCTATAAATAAGCCCAATATATTGTAAAGACCACCTGGCTCTTTCTCAGCCCACCCCTGCAGCTGACCTGTAGTAAGATGCATTTGCTGTTTAAAGATAGCAGAGTTTGTTCCTATCCCTCTGGAATGTGTCACTGACATCAAGGGTATTTGTAAGAAGATATCTGCATGAGGCAGGATAAGGAACACAGGGAAACAACCCTAATCCATACCAGTAATACATTAGTAATACAATAGTGCCAATATATGTTCTGATTAGCACTAAAGGCCATTCCATTTCATATCAAAACATTCAACTGGAAAAGAAGAGCACACAGAGAAAGAAGGGCCGTGCCATGCTTCTCAAAAGGCCATCTGCAGGCACGGCTGGTCACGAGTAGGTCCAATTATGCTTGATACAGAGCATAAATGTCACCCTCCCTACATACATAAAGCCAAGGAAAACACAACAAATTGGCTTAAGGGGGAGGGTCTAAAATCCACACTGCAATGCTGTCTGCCCACTCTTCCCAGGGGTGTCCCCATATCCAAAAACTAGTGTGCAATCAGAAATACACATTTGCTATCATGTTGAAAGCCGAGGTGGTGCAGTGAATTGAGTATTTGGCTGCGACTCAAATCCCCACTCAGCCATGGAGGTCCACTGATTAACTCGAAGCAAATCACACTTTCTCTGCGCCAGAGGAAAGCAAAGGCAGCACCTCTCACAAAACCTTACTAAAAAAAACAGTATAAGTGAGGGTAATGGTGAATCAAAATGACTTGGGAGGCATACAACAACAAAGTATATAACCTGCAGATTTATGCACACTCCTCCTTCCTTCTGCTGCATTTATCAATGGGCAGTCATTCGTGCAGCCTAATCTTATTCTTGTTTGCAGCAGGAGGGGAAATGGGCTCAGGAAAATCAATGGCAAAGAAACTGCTACCATTGCTCCTCCCTCAACATCTGCTAACTGATTCAGCCCCTTTGTTTGGCCTAACGAGAAGGTTGTTGCTCCAACTTAATTGATCAAAACAAATCCTCCTAGTTACATCTTTCAACTAGGGACAACACTAAGGTAACTATTGCATGTGAACTGAAACTGCACATGCTGCCAGCTGCAATAATTGGTGCCAATTGCAGAATCAATCACACAGAGAGTCATACCTTTAATCACCAGAATGGAAGGCCTTTTAAAGTCCTGGTTGCTGTAAAAACAAGGAAAGGAATCATGCAGTGATACAAAGTTGTTGCACTGCAACTCCAAAGATCTCTTGCCAATGGTGGCAGATGCTAGGATGCAAAGTTAAAAAACCAACTAGAAGTCTGCCTGAGCAGCCACTGATGTGGTAGGAGACAGGCTAGAAAGTGCACCAAGAGTCCTGTTGGATGAGACTGAAAGTCACCTTCCCAAAGTGAACAGACAGATGCATCTGGGAAACCCACAAACTGGTAGCAGGAACTCTCAATTGTCACTTCACTGACATTCTACGGCTGCTGGGACTGAAAACTGAAGACAAATATTCCAGATTTGCACTGGTCAAAAAGTAGTCGGATATCTCGAAGATTTCCTTGCCTCACTTCTAAAAGTGACTATCAAAATTATATTCTCACTGCTGCAAGCAATCTTTATATACAAACAAAACGATACAATCTGCATGTCTTGTCATCCCCACAAGATGAAATACAAAACTTTCTCTTTCTGAATCACTTCTACTGAAGTATCCATGGGACCACAATGAACTATTCCTTCTGACTTCTAAGAAGTGCTGCTCTAACTAGGTTTATCTATCTGTGCTCCACAAAGAAGAATGTTTGTAAGTGAAGAATATTTTTTCTAAGAAGATTCGGGCTATTTGAATTTTGTGTTGTCTGAATACACTAGCCTCTTTTGATGAGCAAGCTGTGGGAAGTCAATATGCTGGTGGGCTCCCAAATCCCAAGACATCATGAGCAAGCAACTCACTCAGATAAAGAAAGTAGTCACAACTTAAGAAGTTAACTTTAGCTTGTGAAGCCCTACCCAACGGGTGCAGCAGACTACTTCCTTCCCAGGCCCTGCCACAGTCTCAAAGACCAGCCAAGAACACCCACTTGGCTGCAACCTCTGTGCCCTGACAGGAATTTGGCACATTGGAGTCAAGTCACTGTGACTCTCCTCTGAGCATGGAATTTTGATTTGCTAGAGATGAACTCAACCTCAAAATATTTTAAAGCCAGATTGGGTTGGTGAGATCTGTAAACTTTGAATGTTAGCTTTAGTAGTTCAGCATTTTTAACACCACCAAGAAAATACTTCTCATGGGACGTGGAAGTTGCCCTGTTGCTTGGGAAAGGTTATCTCTCTCTCTCTGGATCACAAATCCCAGTGTGATTGGGTAGCTCAGGAAGTTGCACCCCAAGAAAAGTAAGTTTTCCAAGCTCTGACTTGTCCCATGTTGAAATCAGGCAGTCTCTATTACACACTCCACCATGAAGCCTACGGCATGGAATTTACATGCAACTGCACAGCTAATATAAGACACAACAAGAGTCTGACCCATGATCTAGCAGTTCCCAAGTTAAATCTCAGCTAAGCCATAAATCCTTTCGCTTCTTGGCGTCAATGCTGTCCTTACTTCAACACTATCATTCTATCTTTTGATTGGGAAATTTGTACAGACTGAGAATGCACTGACAGTATTGTGACCTGTCAAATACATCAAAACGCAATACTAAAGGTATACAAAATTTGCCTTCACTACCATGTATTATGCAACTCACTGTTTGTTAAATGAATGATTTCCAGTCAAGACAAAAATTAGTATAGAAACAATTTGCATCTTTTGAAGGGTAGAGTCAGGCAATGCATTCAGAAACAAAAGAGCTGTAACTGGCAAAAGCTTTAGAGGTTTGGTTTGATGTAGCTATAAAAATCTAGCTGGATATAGCATCTGGTAAAATTGTTTAGCTAGCTACTCATGTCTGTCAAAAGTGTGAGCACAGTTTCACTCACAGATAAAAACAAACTCTGTGCACCCTGATATGATTCCATACATTGCCTGTACATGCCAGGTGTGAAGACAAGTACACAAGAGCGCCTATCCTAATTCTTGTACCATGACAATATCCACATCACAATTACAGGAATTTGATACTGTTTTAACTCTCAGGCCTAATGCTACCTTGGGACTTTTAGTTCTGTAGTTATAATTCTCGAATGGAAAGCTCTTGTGATAACTTCCCTGAACTATAGCTCTACAGCACTCTACACAGAATTCTAAATACCCCATAAAACTACAAACCCCAGCATGTTACAAGCTAGAGCCATTGCAGTCAAAGTGGTTTCAAACTGCTGTAACAGTACAATGTGGATATGCTACATGTACATCTTACATGCCAGGTATCTCTGCAAACAAGAGTATTCTTGATAAACATATTCAGATAAGGGTTTGGATAGAAAGTGTATATGCATAAATTCCTAATCAGAGTTGATTTTGTAGTCCCAAATAAAAAGGAAGATGGATTTGACCATGGTAAAATTAACTTTGGTGACATCCACATTAGGTTACTGTAATGTACTCTACATAGAAAACATTTTGAACTATAGGCTGTGAACTATAGGGAGCTATAGGGACTATAGGGAGCACACAACTTCCTTGTTGCAACAGCTGCACTGGCTGCCGGTCTATTTGTGGGTATAAATCAAAGTGCTGGTGATAACCTATAAAGCCCTTGGGTCCAGGCTATCTGAAGGACCACACTTATCTTTATGCATCCAGTAGAGACCTCAGATCATCTGGAAAGGCCCTATTCTCTGCCTTACCACCTTCTCGGGCTTAGAGGCTTCCTCAATGGTTACTCCCAGATTTTGGAAATTCCTTCCTAAGAAGGTCCTTGCTGTCCTTCTATCAATTAGGCAGGACATTATTATGCTGCCAGGCTTTTGGAAACTGGCCAGAATGGGCTTTTAATACTGTGTGGTGCTGGCTTTCTTTTATGTTTTTAAAGTTTAATGCTCTACTTTAAAAAAGAAATAGTATTTATAATTTGATTGAAGCTTTTGCGTATTTTTAATCTGTATTGCTTTTAATTCCTGCTTCTTGGCAGGGGGTTGGGCTGGATGGCCCACGAGGTCTCTTCCAACTCTATGATTCTATGTTGCTAGGTGCCTTGAGTCTCACTGAGGGAAAGACAAGCAATAACTGCATAGAATAATAATAATAATAATACTGTAGGGAAATAAAGTTGACTTATAATTAAGCCGAGACAGGGTCAGCCCATCATCAGATGAATATTCTGTACACATAACATCAACCATAATATAGGGGCCTGAATGCGTCTGACTTGAGGCAGAAGGACAATGTGCCCCATCATTTATACTCTGAAAATTGATCCCACTTCAGTGACTATACTCTGACTCATCTGCACTGATCAAGAGGTGCCTGGTCAGTAAACAGTCTGCTGTTTGGAGGGAGACGGGTGGTGGAAACACACATAGACACAAACAGAGAGAGAGGTTTTGCTGTATCACTCTTGGAAACCAGTTGACAAAGCCCTTTGTTCCCTTTTTGCCTAACCCTTTGTGCCCTAGCAACAGTAACTGTGTATATGTGTAATGCAAGCAAAGTTTTTTTACCTAGTATAGTTTCCAGCTGTAAACTTCTTATGAGATATAGAATCAAATGGGGGTTAAAGTTACTTCTAGTTTCCAAGACACAGACTAGTGCAAGGCAATGTGTCTAATAACTGGATGCATGAAGCAAAAAAAAAAAAGTCCAGAATTTAATGCCAAACATCCCTGCTAAGATTATGTGGCAAGTATGTATTTAATTTATTTAAGTAACACATGCATACACACCCAAATATGTCCATGGAAAACCAGCTCTGCAAAAGGAGTGCAGAAGTCTAGAATTCCTCAACCTTGCACAATATTTTGAATCAAAATAAAACAATCAGGGCACTAGGGGGAAAGAGGGGATACGAGCATTTACACAGGTTAGTGAGCAGTGTCTTTGAAGAAACCCAGAACCACTCTATCTAATGAAAAGTTATTTATACATTTTAAGTAACTGGTTGTAAATTTGTGCTGAGTTTTGCAAGAAAGTTATGAATCCTTTGTGGAAATTGTGTTATATAAGCCATAAATAGTCTCCCAACTTACCAGTCAAATAAATGAATTAAATTAGCAGGGTGAAAATTCAGTGGGGTTGGGGCCAGATTTTCACCCCAGAAGCCGCCACCAGCCACAAATTAAGCCCCCAAATAGTCCCAAACTCCCCTAAACAGAAAGCAGACCTCAGGAGAAAGGAAAAAGAGGGGAGTTGGCAAAAAAAATTCCAGTATAGTGGGGATACTGGAAGGTGTCCTATGAGGGGCCACATACAGCTTGCATTTTGTTCACCCATGACTTAGAAGGGAAGACAAACACCTGTCTATAGCCCCTTCTATACTCCCATATAAAATCCAGATTATCTACTTTGAACTGGATTATATGGCAGTGTAGGCTATGATAATCCAGTTCAAAGCAGACAACGTGGATTTTCTGTTTTGATAACTCTGGAGACAATCTGTGGAGAGGGTATTAAAATCCCATCATCCAGATGCTCCTTTTGTCATCTTTCTATACACGGATGAATGACTGTCACTGAAAAGACGGGGAACTCCCTTCCCATTTTGCTATGATCTTACATTAAGAGCACTGAAAAATCAAGCAGCTACAGTAAATAGGCCATCATACCAAGCTTTCCCACAGGAACTATTTCTAAAGACTGAAACCAGATTGCTGGGCTCACCTACAGCTTCACTTCCTGTTAAAACTGCATGCGTTTTATTTTTATGAAGAGTACACAAGGAACAGGCTGACCTAGACCTGAAGCCAGGTGACAGCTGCTTCCCAAATCTTAACTGCTGCCACACTAACAAAAATAAATAGGCTGCTGGCAATTATGCCCCAACTCCCAAATCCTCCTCTTAAACGCCTTTCACCTTCCCTAGATCTGTATAGATAAAAGCTAATTTCATATGCAAATCCAGCATACAAAGAAAGGAGGAGTACCAAGCATTTGCTCCAATGCCAAGCAGCAATAATTTCCATTTTTGTGCTTAGTTATTTGCTTTGAAAAGTCCCTCTTCCCTCTCATACCCACAAAGCACACACAAGTGAGATTCTGAGAAACTCCCCAAGGGGAAAAGGCTGAAGCCAAATGCACTGGTTTTAATTATTCACAGATTGTGTCTACTGCTGCTCAGATCAAGTTTTGAAGGACCACAGAACTCCAAAGTTCAGGAGGATGGAGGAAACAGAAGAGCAAGGAAGGGAGCCTTGGTCACAGGAGCCTGATTATACAGAAATAAAAAGATCCAGTATGCACAAGAATTTCTTTCCAACCAAACACCTGCAACTAAAATAGCAATCTCATTGCCACAACAGGAGTGGTTTTATACCCTTTCATTCACTGCCAAAAATGTAATTGCTATATTCAGTTTTGAAAAGCTGAATTGTGCGAAACCTCTGAACTTCCTGTTCCAATTCAATGGGGGTGGGACTGCACATGCAGGAGACGGAGGTATAGGAATCCAATCTAGCTTCAAGTTGATATTGCTGGTCTATAGAAACATATAAAATTACCGGTTTCTGCACAGGTAGTACAAGAAGAACAAGGCTAAGCCGTTATGTGCTGTATTTTAATTTCCCAAGGTTTTTCTACAGAGGTTTAAAAGGTTACTTTTTTTGGTCTACAACTCCCAGCCAGCATTGGAACTGCTGCCAGATTCTAGGAGTGGTAATAACAACAAAAAGACAGCTGTCCCTCTACATTGTGGTTTTGACTTTTATGGGTTCGATTAAAACCGTTATCTCTAGGAATCTCTAAGTCCTGAACTGTAATTATGTGGTCAACTTTGGACCCTTCCACACACCCTATATCCCAGAATATCGAGGCAGAAAATCCCACATTATCTGAATGTGGACTCAGATAACCCTGTTCAAAGCAGATATTGTGGGATTTTCTGCCTTGATATTCTGGGATATAGGGTTGTGTGGAAGGACCCTTCCTTCAGTTATCCAGAGATTTGTAGAGAACACCTGTTTCGGAATCTCTATGTCCTCAAAGTGATCTTTTGGCCAGCTTCCAGCAGACATTGACCATACTGACCATCTGAGTCATGCTGGAAGATTCAGAAATTGCTAGAGTGTGTTCTCCCAGGCCCCATCCACACTGTCATACCGTTTAATGCAATCTGACATTACATTGGGGCCCGACATTTTTAAGAAAGCAATTTCCTCATTTGGCCCCATGTGGTTTTCTTATAATAAAGGTAAAGTTTTATCCCTGACATTAAGTCTAGTTGTGTCCGACCCTGGGGGTTGGTGCTCATCTCTATTTCTAAGCCATAGAGCCGGCATCCATAGACACCTCCAAGGATATGTGGCCAGCATGACTGTATGGAGCGCAGTTACCTTTCTGCCGGAGCGGTACCTATTGATCTACTCACATTTGCATGTTTTGGAACTGCTAGGTTGGCAGAAGCTGGTGCTAACAGCAGGAGCTCACCCTGTTCCCCAGATTCGAACTGCTGACCTTTTGGTCAGCAAGTTCAGCAACTCAGTGGTTTAACCCGCGGTGCCACTGGAAGCTCTCCTATAGTCCCCAGCTTTTCTTCCTCAAAGTCCCCCTGAATATTGACAAGGAATGTAGGTAAAATATTCATAAACAGAATGCTGCCACACCTGGAAGCTCCAGCAACACCAAAAACAGTTTTTAAAAAGCCCACAAATGTGGAAACCAGAAATTATTTTGGCTTCTGAAAATGTAAATCAGGATGCTTGTTCCTGGATAAATTTCAGCTCCTTTCAGGAGGTTATGTGGTAGCACATAGATAAACAGTGACTGCACCTGTCTCACCTTGTCCCTAGAGGAAGTGTGGGATCCTTGCCTCTCATTAACTTTCCCAACTGAAAAGTAGCAGCCACCACGAGATGTGGGCAGCCACTTTGGGAAGGACCCCCCTCCCCAATCTACCATCTAGTCCACAGAGTCCTACACAGACTGGACGAGTAGAATATTTCTTTCCCTTCTGGAAGACAAGAGTGAAAGTTCCTTGCCAGCTCCTCCTGTCTCAGTGGAGCTACCTTGTTCTGCCAGTATTGACAGCAGCACTGATTCTGCAGTGATGTTAACTGCAAAAAACGCATGCGTACTGCCCACCCCTGGCCTGCAGGGAGAGTGAAACCGGAGGATTATAACCCATCCTCTCGCCCTTGTTAAGGTCTGCATGCCTGAACACGGCAGCTGTATAAGCAGAAGGAGCAGAACTAGGGGAACAGGAAGGATCTACACAAACATAAACGCACAAATAGTTCCGAAATGCTATGGGAGGAAGGGGAGAGGTATTGAATACCAGGGTGGTAAGACACATAGTTCTTTAAGCCCTGATTGAGTCAGCGGCCCAGAACCATGAACTTACTTGAAGCAATGGAACAATGAAGATATTATGGACACAAACTGTAATGATGGGTCACTGTGCCATGTAAGCTGTATTCAAAACAAAGCAGAAACAAACAACCACCCCCTGCTGGTTACTACCCGCGGCTGGCTTCGGCTTGTCTCTTCTTGGGATATTCAGAATTGCTGAAACAGACATTTCCTTGTTGGCGGCAAGCTTCACAGAAAGGCTTCTAAAGCCAGCCTGACCAGAAGAGATTAATATGAGCAGTCACTATGTGAACTTGGAAGCTTACAGAGAACACAGCAGCTCACAGTATCCAGGTTCAAACACATGGCAATCTGCATCAGGTTGCCAGGTTACACAACATCACCTGGGCAGAATAGGGAAACCAAGGTACACTTTGAGACAGGTAGGAATTGCACAGTTCTCTTCAGTGCCAATCTCAAACTCCTAGCTGGCACAACTAGAGACAGCATGGTGCAGTGGTCTGATTGTCAAGAGTCTGGAAAACCTCAGTTCAAATTGTTCCTCAGCCATGGAAGTTGACTGTGTGAACCTGGGCAAGTCGAGCTCTCTCAACCTTACAGGAAAGCAATGGCTAATTTACTCTGACTAAATCTTGCCAAGAAAGCCACCTGACAGGGTCACATAAACTGGAGCCAACTTAAAGGCACTTAACAACAGCTGTGCTAAATAACTACTGTTAACATAATCATTACTGTGTGTACTTTTTAGCTTTCTGCTTCCCTATATCCCACTCCTACTCAAACAGGTATATAAGTTACCTGGCTGTTCACATAACATTCTGCACTTCTGACTTCTCACTCCACACCTCACAATTTGTGCCAAACAAAACCTATTAATCTGGGGGCAGGAATCCTACGGACCTTTAGATGTTACTGAATTTCAGTTCCCAGAATCACTACAAGTAAATGCTAGAACTTACACTTCAGTATTTCAAGAGACACGATTCCCACCCATGTTATTTTTAAGGTGCCACCAGACAGCTATTTCTATTGCAACAGACTTTTTGCTTGCTCCCTGAGCATGAAGTGAGTTTGAAGGCCAGAGACTCAAGAGACTGATCTACTTATTATTCACTGTGAGCATATTTGACAGACTTCTCAGCTCCAACCCATCCCTAATAGATGTTCATCCAGCAGCTCATTAGTTCCAGGAACAGCAATGCCATTAACATCCCCAGGCTGTTCAGCCACCCAGCTGTTCCTGCTATTAGATATGCCTCCTTGCCCCACCTCCTCTCTCCAAGATCTTCAACAGATGCAAGTTGAAAACTTCACTGTGTGCTCTTCCTTCATCAGCACAAGAACTACGGGTTTCCTTTGCTCCCTTTGCAGCATGTTCCAGAATTCTGAGCACTGCCTCCAAGATCGGACCAAATGCAAGTGCAGTGAAACAATTATATGGGGCCACAACAGATTTTAAGCAGGGATAATGAAAACTGCAGCCCTTCAATATCCCCTGACTTTTAGAAAAAATAAACCAGTTTCCAGTTTACTTTTAGATTAGAAAGGGCATCTCCTGGGATTAAAGTAGTCCTCAGGGATGTATGTAGGAGCAACCTTGATGTGAAATATCTTTTAAATAAAACAGACTACAGTCCCTTTTGAGAAGCTCTGTGGCATCCCAGCATCTACCCATTACTGTTTTTAAAGCATTAAGTATATCCTGGGATTCTTTGGATGTCACAAAGGTTACCTGGGCAAAAATTCTTGAGTCACAGAGTGTGACAGCTTCATTTGGCAAAATGCCCTGGACTTGGGTAGAATGTCTATAGAATCCGCATCTGCTCTTTGCCGCAGAATTTGCTGCAGTTGATCCCTTACTACTCTCAAGAGTAAAGAAAGTTTTTAAAAGTGGCAAAACATTGTAACTGCAGCCACACAGGTCAAATCTAGCCAAGAGCCCAGGGATTTATCTACAAGGGGCAGTACACAATTGTATTAATATAAACCCATGGCAATGCCATCATGACAGGAAGGAAACAGAAAAAAGGGATGCATTTACAAAGACAGAGTTCAAGCTTATTAAACACTTGCTTAGCTTCAAGAGGTTTCTCTTGGCATACTTTCCTGGCTGGCTTGAAAGAACCATGGCTTACTTCTTTCAGCTGCACAAGATGCAGACAACTATTATACTGACATTTTCCTCCATCCTCTACAACAGGCATGGGCAAACTCCTGCCCTCCAGGTGTTTTGGACTCCAACTCCCACAATTCCTAACCGCCTGTCGGCGGTTAGGAATTGTGGGAGTTGGAGTCCAAAACACCTGGAGGGCAGGAGTTTGCCAGTGCCTGCTCAACAACAACAACTCACACAATCAGGAAGTATGTTTATATTCCATTTCCAAAATGCTACCGGGCTCATCAGACCCAAATAATGGGGATAGTGGTTTGACTGCTGATCCTGATGCCTCACATTAATTATAGTTATAAACTTTAAGAGATAAAGCTTGAATGCATAGTATTGGATCCATAACAGGTTACCCATCTCCTCCGGACCCACAGCATTTGCATGAAGCTGTTGACTCTGATCACCAATGCTCAACCCCAACTCGTACCAACCATCCCATGATATAGGTAACAGAGTACTGAAGAACAGGGAGCAAATTCTTGTCCTTATTGACTTTACAATATCTGGAATGTGATCCTTTATAATAGTTGCAAATAGGAACATCACCTGACCCTATTATCCTGCATTAGTCAGTGTCTGGTATGGAAGTCTCATCTTGTTTACATTGCTCCTTGTTCAAACTGCAAAGTCACTTTTCTATAATCCAAGCCTTTAAGTGCACCAACATTTCATGATGATAGCAAATAACTTTTACCATGCCTCTATGCTGATCTATTATTCTGTTTCCACTCATTAAACAGCAAGAATTGGAGAGGGCCATTACATCCGTGTCCTGCTTGTGGACTTCCCAGAGGGACCTGGTGGGATACAAGGCAACTCCTCTGCAGTGGCTGCACCAAAACATTGACATTCATTGATTGGAGAGTCTATGCTACCACCCTCTGACTGCATATCACTGTACAATGAAGATATTCCATTTCTGGCTGGCATTTTGTTGAGTCATATATAATGTATCATTTTTATCTACACTTTTTTATTATGCTTTGTAATTTTCTTATATTTTATTGCTTTGACTACCTTGAGTAATGTGTTGAAAACTACAGGAGCAAAATACATGTTTTTGTATACATACATTTATAATCTATGGGAATAGGAGATTGGATTGCACATCCCACTGGGTGAATACCACACAGCTCTGAATATTCCCTCCCTCTTCAGTCAAATTTCCTCAATCATCATATGGTTACTGACTAAGAAGAAGTAAAAACTGCTTTGCTTTTTCATTGGGACACTGATGTCCCTGAAAATTTAGTACCAAATACATTGAATATCAACTTCCATATAACCAAAACCAGCCATCTGTGTTTACCATAGTTGGTTTGGTCAATAGTAATGAATGAATCTATAATCTATAATAACCAATAGATTGATGATGACTGATGGAAGAAACTCCAGCTATATCAACCCACCCCAGTGTCTTTCTTCTACTCTTAGTTTAGACAATCAAATACAGAGTTGCTGGTTTGGTTTTGATTTTTAAAGGAAAACATAATAAAGAGCTCCTTAAAATATTTAATACTTATGAATACTTTAACAAAACAAGGGAAAGTCTTCACATTAAAAGCTACTAAGTGAAGTTAGATGAAAGATGAGTGGAATGGAATTCTAGATGAAGAATAGAAAGCAAGGATGTGCATCTGGGACAGTGTTCTCAGGTTCATTTTTCATTTTCATTCTCAACCCCACTTGTGCTTAGCTCTGTCTAGAGTACAACAATGTGCTCATGACTCACCCGTATCTTACTTTGACCTTGTCATTGTCTGGATTGCAGTAGAGTCTTTCCAGATGCTCCTGTGAGTCAGTGGTCACACTCTGCCACACTTGGGATGCAGTCCTCCTGACCTGCCAGTGATATGGCAGGACTGTGTGGTGTTTGGGACAATCGCTGCCATATACACACACACCTTGCAGAAAATCCACACAGATGTCAATCCCGTCTTTCTGGTGGGTGTGATATTGCAGCTGGTTCAAGAGTTCAAAGACGAGGTCAAGAGATGCCTCCTCACTTTTGTTCTGGAAAAGCCCAGCCCCAAACTTATCCACTGGGTTTGTGTTACACTGGGCTAGGCAGCTGTTATTGTTCTGGATCAGTCCAGGAGAGTAACCTTCAAGTATCTTGCCAGGGCACAAAAGAAAGGCAGCGGCAGCAGAGTTGTTGGAGGCAGCCTGCAAGGAGAGGTCCTGGAATGGCTCATCAGCAGGAGAGGTAGCCGAGGGGAAGCCCTGCTCGCTGGTTTGGGCCTCCTGCTCAGGGTGTCCATCTGAGATTTGTCCCTGAACATCCGGGGCTCCAGGTACCAACACTGGAACACTGTTAGCTGGCTGTGGGCATGGAGCCGTAACCCCCAAGTTCTTTTTCGCAACAGGTTCACACAAGTTACTATGGCCACTGTTCTGCCCCCTGGGCACAAAGATGCCATCCAAGGTTCCTGTGCCAAGCAAGCTAGTGAAGATCGGCCGCAAAGCCCTCAAGGCTTCCGTGTCCAACCTCTTCTGCCCTTGCTGCTTCTTCTTAAAGCACGGCTTGATCGGTGGTATCTTCTCAGGAATCCTCATCGGCGGAGGGAAGACCTCGGAAGGGGCAGAATGCTGCATTTCCTGGCAGTGGGCCTGCTGAACCACACAGGCAGGTTCAAGCTCTGTTTCCATCCCTTTTCAGATCCTTCCTGTAGCCTCCCGCCCTCCACCCTCTTCTGAGTCACTCTGCAAGTTTCCAGCACTTTGCAAGATGATCCAGACCTAGGGCAAAAAAAGAGAAAAAAACAAGGAGAGGCAATTAATATCACTCTAATTGCTCAGGGCCAACACAAATTACAATTACGCAAGCCAAGAGAAGATTTTGAAAAGGCAGCTAATTTCTCACCAGCACCTGCTTTATTTTATCTTCTGGATTAACCCCAGGCACAAAGTACCACTCAAATCTCAGTCCTCCATACAAACATTCACCCTTCTCCTGTCTTTCACCTCCCCAGACTAAAGTCTTCTCCGATTTCCCCATTTCTTTGTGAATTCATGAGGACAAATACCCTGTGTTTTCTTTTACCCGGCTCATAAGGATTCACATTCACCAAGTACACACTTGTCCCATCCATGCCAGTTTGCACATTCCTTACCCCTCCAAAAGACTCCTCTCACACACTCTTTTTAGCCAGAAGCATTCAAAGAGACAGCTGTGTTAGTCTGTTCCAAGGTATTTTTTTAAAAATGCATCTGATGAAGTAAATTGTGTCCCCAAAAGCATTGGCTAGAATTATCTTCTTTCCAGGCAGTATCCACCAAGGTGCTATTAAATTGCTTTATTTCCTTTTTACACAATCTCCTTTAGTCACACAAAGGGATCTCTGAGCCCTGAAATTACCAAACCAAGCTGTGCAATTCAGAGCAGATGACTAAAAGTATGTGGGAATGTGAAGCTGCTCAAAACGGCTCTTCCCCGGAAGGACAGATTCCTCAAAGGGACCGTCTTTCTGTCACTCACACCACACACCACTTGTGGCTTCAGAACTGCCTCGTCACTCCCCCTTCCGAGCCCTTTCAGGAGTTTCACATTCCCACATGCTGCCAGTCATTCGCTCTGAATCACACGCCAAGCGCTGAGGCCCTTCTGACTTCAAATGACACAGCAGAGGAGCCCGGCCTGCCTCGCCTGCCACCTGCAGGCCCCAGGGAGAGATTCCCAGAAGAAAAAGTTTGCAAAGGGGGAAAGAACAGACATAAGGGCCCAGGAAGAAAGTTTGCAATGAATGTAGACAGAAGACAAGTTGCCCTGTCTTCTGTCTGCACCAAATACAACTATGAGACAACATGGCAAGGAAAGGAAAACTGCCACTCTGCTTCAAAGTGTGGAGAAATCTATACATAAAACTATTACAGAATGCAGAAGGAACATGAGGATTTTTGTTTTTGCAATTGGTGGGTTTATTTACAAGACCACCCACAAATGGTCTTCAAAATAGCCTTCTGTTTTGCAAAGCCCAGCTTTAGACAAACACAGGCAACTTGTCTTTTCACTTTTCCCCACACAAAGCTAGTCCTTATTCCTTGAGATTCTGCCAGCAGAAAGGCAAGGGCCTCCCTTCTCTACCCCACCAGCCATAAGTTTAGGTCCCAATTTTAAAAGTTTTACATACAAGAACACTCAGTGTGAACTATGAGGTCCTGTCTGCAGAAATGGCCTTCCTGTGCATATCCGCATATCCCCAAGAGTCCTGCAGCCTGTGTGGCACATAAGGTGGGCTTCTTGGGGATGCTTCTAGTGCCTCAGAAACAAGGAGCAGTTGCACACCAGATGCTCAGCCATTCCTCACTCTCCTTGCTGTTGTCTAGCAGACCAACCCTGCCAGAATTGCCAAAGGGCACTGAAACCGCCCTACTTATCAATCAATCAATCAGGTTGCTCCAAGTTTTCCGCGCTGTATGGTCATGTTCCAGGAGCAACAAAGAGGGCATCCTTTGTTGGGAGGTATTAGCTGGCCCTGATTGATTCATGTCTGGAATTCACCTCCCAACAAAGGATTCCCTCAGGCAGGAACAAGTCAAGCTTTGAAGCTGCAAAGCTTTTCAATGCTAATCAAGGTGATTAACTGCAACATTCACACTGGCCTCTGACAGACAAGAATTCTTTCTCCCACCCTGGACCTTCCAGATATATAAACCTTGCTTGCTTAGTTTCCAACAAACCTCACAACCCCTGAGGATGCCTGCCACAGATGTGGGTGAAACATCAGGAGGGAATGCTTCTGGAACATGGCCATACAGCCCGGAAAACTCACAGCAACCCAGGCCCCTTCCACACAGCTGAATAAAACCCCCCATTATCTGCTTTGAACTGGAATACATGGCAGTGTGGACTCAGATAACCCAGAGCTCTTCCAGACAGGATTTGATCCCTGGTTTTCTGCTTTAAACTGGATTATATGAGTCCGCACTGCTAGATAATCTGGGACAAACAGAAATCCTGGGATACAGGGCCTCTCTGGAAGGGCCCTCAGTTCAAAGTAGATATTGTGGGATGTTCTGCCTTGATATTCGCGGTTATATGGCTGGTGGAAGGTCCGTGAGAGCCTTCCACAACAAATCAATCTATTATCTGTGCGGCACACCTCCTGGGCCCATTAACCATTTTCTCACTGATGCGAGTACGGGGAAGTGAGTCCTCTCTGCTACAATAAATAAAAAGATTCTGACTGCCTCATCCCACTAGAGCATGAATCCACTTTAAATCCGGTTTCTGCCTCCTGCAGAATTCTGGGGTTTGTAGTTTGGTGATGCCAGGACCTGTCTGACTGAGGTGTTTAAAGCCTCCTTCCTAAAGTGGGTTTAAAGTGGATCCAAGCTCAATGGGATGAGGTCCAGTCGCAGGACAGTCGCCTTGCTTCGGTGGACTGGGAGTCAATAAGATAGCACTGGGACTCAGGTGCGAGGAGGACTCAGGTGATGTTTACTGGAGGAACGAGCCAGGATAACACGACCAAACCTGCGGATGAAGAAGCCCTTTTCCAGCGACTCAACTCCGGGAAGGGAGAGGCTTTACCCCAAAATAAAAAGAACCTGCGATTCCCAGAAGGGGAAAAGACCCGAATCTGGAGACGCCGGGCGCAAAGAGGCAAAAGTCCTGGCGCTGGAGAGCTTGGAAAGGAAGGAGAAAGGGAGGAAGAAAGGAAGGAACGAACCGTAGGGGTTTGCAGTTCTGTCCGAAGTAGGTCCAAGGCTGGGTAGGCGAGAAACCCTCCTCTCCTGGCTTCTCCTTCGCAAAGGACAAAGGAAGAGTTAAGTTCCCCGACTTGGCTCTTCTGGCGCAACGTCCGGCGCCGGCACAGGTCTCCCAACGAAGCCAAGGAGCCCCGAAAGGAGAAGCGAAGGCAGAGAGGGCGACGAGGAGTCTGCAAAGGCGACAGTGCGGCTTCAGGCTGCTGCTCCGTTTCCTCCGTCCGGACGTGATCCGGCGCCCATGCCGAGGAGGAAGGAGAAGCGGAGGAAGGAGAAGGGGGCGCGGCGCCTGCACCAAGTCTGGCCTTTCTTTCCCCCCTCCCTCTCCCTTTCCCCGTCTCCGTCTCCACTCCGCGTCTCTCACATGGGGCCCCGCGTTAAATACCGCTTCCTCCCCAAGCCCAGGGCTTGGGCAGCAGCTGCAGGGTCCGAGGGAGGAGCGAAGCAAACGAGAAGCGCAAAGGCTCCTCCTGCTGCGCTTTAAGGGAGCGCGTCCCTCCCCCAAGAGGAGGAGGCATGGGAGGGGCTTGCCGGACTGTCTTTGCATGCATTGACTGTGTTTGCATAGGCAGCACTGTGTGTGCTGCTCAGAGAGTCACCCACCCTTGCCTCCTTGCCCTCCAAGGGTCACTGGGAAGGGCGAGGCGTGGAGAGGACTGGCACGAAAGGGGAGGCTCCGCACGCACCCCAGGCGCACCGCGCTGGTTTCGGAAGCTCAGCAGAGGCCCGGGCCGGTTAACCGGCCCGGGCCTCTGCTGAGCTTCCGAAACCAGCGCGGTGCGCCTGGGGTGCGTGCGGAGCCTCCCCTTTCGTGCCAAGGAATGGGAATCATAGTCTATCAGTATCAACAATACTGGGAAGCAACCAGGGATCTCTATGTCATGTCAAGGAAGCAGATCTCCTGGGGAAACTAAGGATCTGCTGCCGGTCACGTCTGGTTCAGGGTGAATCTAGAGTTCCGGTTATCCGACTTACCTTATTATCCGACGTGCAAGGTGCTTGCTGGTGGGAAGAGAGTGGCTGGCACAGACTTTCCTTCCTGGCAAGCACCTGGCACTTTGGAGAAGCCCGCTGTCTGTTCCTGCCCAGCAGGCTTCTCTAAACGGGTTGCTTGCTGGAAAGGATAAGGGTTTTATTTATTTATTTATTTACAGCATTTATATAAGGGGACTCAGGGCGGATCACATTACACATATAGGCAAACATTCAATGCCTTTTAACATAGAACAAAGACAAACATAGGCTCCGAGCGGGCCTCGAACTCATGACCTCCTGGTCAGAGTGATTCATTGCAGTGAGAGGCCCCTGGTGGCACAGTGTGTTAAAGTGCTGAGCTGCAGACCAAAAGGTGTCAGGTTCAAATCCCGGGAGCAGAATGAGCGCCCACTGTTAGCCCCAGCTACTGCCAACCTAGCAGTTCGAAAACATGCAAATGTGAATAGATCGATAGGTACCGCTCCGGCGGGAAGGTAACGGCGCTCCATGCAGTCATGCCGGCCACATGACCTTGGAGGTGTCTACAGACAACGGCGGCTCTTCGGCTTAGAAATGGAGATGGGCACCAACCCCCAGAGTCGGTCACGACTGGACTTAACGTCAGAGGAAAACCTTTACTTTACCTTTTATCTTTGGTTATCCGACATTTGGCCCACCTGTTTATGTCGGATAACCAGAACTCTACTGTATTGTTATTATTATTTATTCCCTGCTTTTTTCTCGCCACAAAGGAGACACTTTTGTCTGGATCTCCTCTGCCCTATATCCCAGGATCTGATCCCATATTTGAACTGGATTATATGAGTCCACACTGCCAGATGGAAAGAAAAAGGAAGAGGAGCCGAACAAGGGGAAGATGGGTGGATGGTATCCTTGAAGTGACTGGCTTGACAGCTGACAGGGATTTCTAGCGTGGTCTGGAACATGAGGTCACAAAGAGTCAGTGACTTAACGAATAAACAGCAACACACTGCCAGATAATCTGTGATAGGCAGATAATAGGATAATAGGGCAGTAATAGGGAAGCCCCCAGTGGTGCAGATGCTGAACTTGTTCGAATCCGGGGAGCGGGGTGAACTCCTGCTGTTAGCCCCAGCTTCTGCCAACCTAGCAGTTCAAAAACATGCAAATGTGAGTAGATGAATAGGTGGGAAGGTAACAGGCACTCCATGCAGTCATGGTGGCCACATGACCTTGGAGGTGTCTACGGACAATGCCGGCTCTTCGGCTTAGAAATGGGGATGAGCACCAACCCCAGAGTCAGATACGACTAAACTTAATGTCAGGGAAAATCCTTTACCGATATGAGTCCACAGTGCCAGATGGAAGGAAAAAGAAAGAGGGGCCGACCAAGGGTAAGATCAATGGATAGTATCCTTGAAGTGACTGGCTTGACTTTGAAGGAACTGGCGGTGGTGGTGGCCGACAGGGAGCTCTGGCGTGGGCTGGTCTGTGAGGTCACGAAGAGTTGGAAGTGACTTAATGAATAAACAGCAACACACTGCCAGATAATCTGTGATACTGGGGTAATAGAGCAGTGTAGATCCGGCCTTTGACTGCCACTGCTCAATACTATGGGCTTTGTAGGTTGGTAAGACTTGGACTGAGAAACATCTTATATATAGGACCCTTCTACACAGCCATATAATCCAGAATATCAAGGCAGAAAATCCCACAATATCTGCTTTGAACTGGGTTATCTGAGGCCACGCTGCCATATATTCCAGTTCAAAGCAGATAATGTGGGATTTTATTCAACTGTGTGGAAGGGCCCATAAAAAGTAGAAGGCAGGTGAGGTTAGAAACCAGAAAGGTTGCTTCCAGTCCTCAATGTTGGTGCAGATCTAACAGGTAAAGACAGAATACAACTGAAGCCCCTTCTACACTGCTGTATAAAATCCAGACTATCTGCTTTGAACTGGATTATATGGCAGTGTAATATAATCCAGTTCAAAGCAGATCATCTGGATTATATGGCAGTGTAGATCCAGCCTGAAAAACTCCACCCTGGACCTTACACAGATATTTAAACCTCCCTTGCCTAGTTTCCACATACCTCACAACCTCTGAGGATGCCTGCCACAGATGTGGGTGAAATGTCAGGAGAGAAAGTTTCTGGAATATGGCCATACCTCCCAAAAGACTCACAGCAACCCAGTGATTCTGGCCTTGAAAGCCTTCAAAAATACATTAATACATATTGGGCTAGAGCTGCATCAATGATCATAGAATCCTAGAGTTGGAAGAGATCTCATGGGCCATCCAGTCCAACCCCCTGCCAAGAAGTGAGAAAATCGCATTCAAAGCATCCCCAACAGATGGCCATCCAGCCTCTGCTTAAAAGCTTTCAAAGAAGGGGCCTCCACCACACTCCAGGGCAGAGAGTTCCACTGCTGAACAGCTCTCACAGTTAGAAAATTCTTCCTAAAGTTCAGGTGGAATCTCCTTTCCTGTAATTTGAAGCCATTGTTCTATGTCCTAGTCTCCAGGGCAGCAAAAAACAAGCTTGCTCCCTCCTCCCTAGGACTTCCCTTCACATATTGATACATGGCCCTCATCATGTCTCCTCTCAGCCTTCTCTTCTGCAGGGTAAGCATGTCCAGCTCTTTAAGCCGCTCCTCATAGGGCTTGTTCTCCAGACCCTTGATCATTTTAGTTGCCCTGCTCTGAACACATTCCAGCTTGTCAACATCTCCCTTCAAGTGCAGTGCCCAGAATTGGACACAGTATTCCAGGTGTGGTCTGACCAAGGCAGAATAGAGGAGTAGCATAACTTCCCTGGATCTAGACACTATACTCCTATTCATGCAGACCAAAATCCCATTGACTTTTTTAGCTGCCGCATCACATTGTTGGCTCATGTTTAACTTGTTGCCCAGGAGGGCTCTAAGATCTTTTTTCACAGGTATGGGCTATTGATAGTCAGGTATCCTATATAACCCAAGATCTTTTTCACATGTACTGCTATCAAGCCAGGCATTCCATATGTGTGTGTGTGTGGAATGCCTGGCTTGATAGCAGTACATGTGAAAAAGATATTGGGTTATCCCCCCTCTCCTCTGGGCCAAGTGAATTGCTATATAGATATACCCTGATATCGGCTCAGGCTGTGGTGCAGGCTGGAGAGCAGCTGCAATGAATCACTGCAATGAATCACTCTGACCAGGAGGTCATGAGTTCGAGGCCCACTCAGAGCCTATGTTTGTTTGTCTTTTGTTCTATGTTAAAAAGGCATTGAATGTTTGCCTATATGTGTAATGTGATCCGCCTTGAGTCCCTTTGGGGCGAGAAGGGCGGAATATAAATGCTGTAAATAAAGAAATAAATAAATAAATCCAGAGGAGAGGGGGGAAATTTCTTTATTTCATCCCTTTTAAAACAAGCTAAGAAGATTTCAGAAGAACTAGCACAGTGAGCCACCTTTCTGCGCCTTCCTGGCCTAAGGAAACCCTATGAAATGCTTGGGGTGGCTGCTGGACAGGATAGTAGGAAGGGCCGCAGGGAGGGAGATGCGTGTATAATTCATTATTATTATTATTATTATTACTATTATTGACATAACGACGTTGTATGACACAGCAAACAAGATAGATATGCTGGATTTCATATATTATTACTATTATTACTATTATTACTATTATTATTATTATTATTATTATTATTATTATTATTATTATTATTATTATTATTATTATTATTATTGCTCTGACTCTCATTGCGTGTGAATGGAGTCTGCCCAGGCCGGCCTTGCACAAGGGCTGGGAAACAGGAGAAACCTGCGAGGAAGCCAAGCGTTTGGTGTCGGTTTCTGTCCTCTGAGCTGGAAGGCAGGAAATGGGAAACGGAGAGCCAGCGCGGCCGGGAAGGAGAGGCTGCTTGTGCAAAGAGGGGCCGCCTTGAAGCCCGTTTTTGCTTTCGATAAAAGGGCGGGGACGAAAGTCAAAGCCGGGAAACGTGTGAGGAAGCTCATCGTGAGAACTGTATTTCAGAATGATTCTCTTTTGGCACAGAAACACGCGACCACAAAACCCTCCCGCGAGATTGACTACTATTGAGCCGCATATGCTGCGAAGGGGGAATTTGGTCATGTTTTGTTTACTTGCCCAGCCTTCCCATCTCTCCAGCCTCTCCTGACATTTGCATTGCAGTTTGTGCTTTACGGTGGGGGACAAAGAGTCCCCGGAAAACTCATAAAAGTGCTGTCTCCTTACTTAGCGTATCATTGGTGAGCTCATGTGAAGCTGGAGGACAATCCATGACCCATTTAAGAGATGGGGAATGTCAGGCTGAAAGGAGTTCCTGGTTTGAAGCAGAGTGAAGGCCCACTTTTAAGGTTCTCCTGAGAAGTAACCCCGAAAGAGTCCAGTGGAGGCTTCTACCTGTACATTTACACCAGGCATGGGAAAACTTCGACCCTCCAGATGTTTTGGACTTCAGTGCCTACAATACCTAACAGCCGGTAGGCATTGTCGAAGGCTATCATGGCCGGGATCACTGGATTGCTATGAGTTTTCTGGCCTGTATGGCCATGTTCTAGAAGCATTCTTTCCTGATGTTTCACCGGCATTCATATCTGCAATTCCTCTGTTTTCTGAATCCCTCTCTTCATTTTCATGGTTTCCTCCTTTCTGTTGAAACCAGAGAAGTCAGCCATAGCAGAGCACTTGATGAACCAACCTGTACACAGCATATTATTTGAGAACACAAAAATGTTGGACCACTCTCACAACCACCATGTCAGACTACACAGAGAAGCCACTGAAATCCACAAGCATGTGGACAATTTCAACAGAAAGGAGGAAACCATGATAATGAACAAAATCTGGATACTAGTATTTAAAAAACTCTAAAACCAGGACAGTAAATAAAGAACAACACTCAGAAAACAGGAATTCCAGACATGAATCAATCAGAGCCAGTGAACACCTCCCAAAAAAAAAAAGGATTCCACAGGCAGTAAACAGCCAGACCTTGAAACTGAAATATTTCAAGGTCTGCTAATCAAGGTGGCCAATTGCAGCATTCACTCCTGCCTCCAACAGACAAGAGTTCTTTCTCCCACCCTGGACCTTCCACAGATATATAAACCCCAATTGCCTAGTTTCCAATAGACCTCACAATCTCTGAGGTTGCCTGCTATAGATGTAAGTGAAACATCAGGAGAGAATGCTTCTGGAACATGGCCATACAGCCCAAAAAACTCACAGCAACCCATTTTAATAGCAGTGTGTGCTTTACGGTGGGGAACAAAGAGTCCCAGGAAAACTCATAAAAGTGTTCTATCCTTACAATATAATTGGTGAGCTCAGGCGGAGCTGTGTATTGCATTTGGCAGCAACACTTCTTTGGTTTCAGGGCTTTGAAAACTGAGGTGTCCACGGCGCATTAGACTCAAGTGAATACGAGTACTTTTTGAAAGACTTGTACATTTGGAAACCACTAAAATCATACAGAAATACAATAGTTTTGCCATTTCCCCTGAGTTATAGTATAATGTGCTGCTTCTTAAATTTATCATGCCCTTTTAAAGGAACAGACACCCCCAAAGAAAAAAGGAGGGATCAGCATTCCATTTTCCCCATCACTCTGCACAACCATCTGTAACATAGACACCAAGAACTGGGAAGCCCTGGACCTACAGCATTTTAACTGAAGGCCAACAGTTGCCAACAGTGCTGTGGAATTCGAAGAGGTACAAATAGAGAGCGAAAGAGAGAAATGTGTCAAGAGGAAGGCACATCAAGCCAACCCTGACTGGGACCTGACTGGGATGTGGCTCCAGAATAGGTCTCTACAGTCACCTATGAATCCACTGCCAAGACCCTACACTTGGAAGGCAATCATACTCGGCCACCAGTGATAGCCTATGAAATGACAGATAGGCAGTCATAATGAATCTGTTCCCTGCCTTAGAGATTACAGCATGTCGATTGTCTAACTGTTGAACATCTTAATTTTGTCAAAGTGAGATGTTTCTCAGTGTTCCATGAAATATGAAATTGTACTTTGTGCACTTTGAGAACAGTTTGAATTCATCTTTTGATATTAATGTTTTAGTAGCAAAGAAGATGTTGGAACTAGTATATTATTATATTGGCAGTGCCAATGTTACTGCAGTGGCATTTGTTTTGCTCACTACTACCATTGCAATGCTCTTGCTCCAAATTTAAAATACAGTGTATATATTTTCTTTGTTATATCAGATACAAGGAAGACAAACCACTACTCTGGATAAACCAGGAGTTCTGGTTGGTATATTCAGTTTCTGGGTTTCTTACCTCATAACCAATTTTGTTCATTCCTTTTTCCATCCCTCCCCATCATCTTCTCCATGAATTCAACACCTCCATCCCACCGCACACATCCATATTCTCCCTCTCACATATTTCAGTTTTTAATTTTAATAGCATTTAATAATAATTGTAAAAGACAGGAGGGAAGGAAAAAAAGGTTCAGCCAGAAATATGTAATGAGGAAGGAACGTCAGAGGAAAATCTAGGTGATTAAGGTCACACCTTCAATTATCACATCTTCAGTAGGACCTCCTAAAAATGGTGAGAGCAACTGCGACAACGAATACACATGAATGACATTTACCCTGGTCTGGATCAAAAAGTCCTGGAACACCAAATATTCCCCCAACTCCCTTTAATGGGTTTAAAAAGTAATGACTAATGCTGGAAATTCACCAGAAATAGACTGGGACAGGAGGTCCATCAGTATGGCTATTTTAAGCATTCTAACTTTAATGTTATTATTTCTGCCAATCCTAATACTTTTTAGATATCCTAGAGCAGCCCAAAAGCTATGCTTTCATACTGTATTCTAAGCATTGTACCTAAATAAAAATGACTCCCCATATCCACAGGTGATATGCTCCCATGCATCATGTGAATACATGAAACTGCAGATAATAGTATACCCTATTGTTTACAATGGGGTCGAAAAGAAGATACATTTTTCCCAACGGGAAAAAGCAAAATCGTGGATAAGAGAAACCATGTGTATTCGTTCTATGGATACAGGGGTTGCACTGTACCCCAAAGTACCAGATCCTTTCTGATCTTGGAATCTAAGCAGGATCAGCCCTGCTTAGTGCCTGATGGGAGACCACCAAGTACCAGGTGCTGTTGGCTATATTTCTGAGAAAAGAACTGGCAAAACCACTTCTGAATATTCCTTGTCTAAGACAACTCTATGAAATTAGTGGGGGCACCATACGTTGACAGGCAATTTGAAGGCACAGGCACACATTCTATTCGTGCTGATCAACTTGTCATTTTCTCTCTTCTGCGTGCATCAAAGATCATCTGTTTTGAACCTTGCACTCAAGTGACATCTGAACAAACGTGTGAGATCTAGCTTGTGTATCACTCTTGTAAACTGATATGGCTGTAAAGATGAGACGCTAGGAGACCTGACACATTTGCCCAATTGTCCTTGCCAAGCACACTGCTGGCAGCTTAACAGAGAAATTGCTGTAGACAATTTAAACAGGAAAAACAAAATAAGCATAGGTTTGAAGCATTGAAAGCCACTATTCTCAAATGAATGTGTGTGAGGAATGGAGGAAGAGGTAGAAAATAATTTCTGTTGATATCTGTCAAAGGACTTGGAAATATAGTACGCAGTCTTATTGAACGAACATCTTGATCTGTCACTTTATCTGCATGCTTAACCCTATTCTGTCTCGCTCACTTTCCAAGATGATCTGCAAAGAGAACAGTCAGCCAACAGAGAAACTGTCTTTTGGCATAGGTTGAAATAAATAACTTTTCTGAACAGCAATGCAAAAGTCCTAAATGAAGGGGGGGGGGTCCCTGCCATCTTCTTTCTTGTGCCAAATAGTGAAAGAACACTTCACAGCCTTAAAATGGGCACAATTCCTTTACTACTATTTCTTAGAATGTTGAAGGTATTTTGCCTTTTATTTGTCAATCTACATTTAGCCAAAGAATTCATCGTTTCGGTGACCTGGCCTTCCAAGACTGTAAACAAAAACAAAAAATCTAATAAGCAGATAAATTGTGCCATCCCCTTTAAGAACACTGAATTATTGGGAAATTTATATTCTCAAGAATGTACTCTATTCAGTCACCCACTGTCACAACATTGAATACAAGTACATTTTCATAGCTGTATGTGCCTTTGATCTGTGTTTTCACATCCGTGATGGATTCTCTAGAAGCAAACTTCTGAGAATTTGGAAACATTTTTCTGCTCTGATTGTGACATATTTGAAGCAGTGGTTTCATAATATGAAATTACTGACTTGACTGAACTCCAGTATGCAATCTTGGATTTGTTTATATAGTAGGCCAGGTTGGTGATTTCCGCAAACATCTAAGTGTTAAATTCTAAGGGGCCGATTCTCAAACCACATCTCTTTGGTCCTGAATGTTCCTAGAAATCAGGTCTCTTGGGAGAGACGTCATCAGCCCAGCATTCTGCTATTTCTAGTCTAAAATAGCCCTATCTATGGCTCTACAGCTGGGCTTTGGTGTTTTTCCTGAATTCTTTTATCAGTGGAAGGAATGTCAATATTCTCATTCTGGCTGTATGCCTGGAAGAACTCTATTGACCATCTTTATTTTTCCATATACATAGTGTTTCTCCATGCAGAGACACACAACTTAGTAGTTTTATGATGAAGATTAATACATTTGTGAGAAAACTTCACTTGAAACCTTCAGAGACCACGAAGGCATTATGTGGCTTATGCACATGTATATTGACGCACAAGTTATTGCTAGGAAAGGCTGTAGAGAAAAGTAGAAATCCATGCACAAATTCCCTCTGTTAAAATATGAGTTTGAATATTTTAAGCTTTAAAGAGCCAGCTGTTCCTACCCCTGATTTAAATTATAGTAATTGTTTCTCAATTGGCCTCTATAGCTATACATTTGCATATGCTAATCCCAATCCTATACACCATATCGCCTTTTGTGTCCTTTAGAGACTTACTCAGAATCCTTATCCAGCCATGAATGTTGCTTCTATTTTTGGATGACGCAGCTACTTTTTGTTTGCTTTAGTTTGTAAATGATTTGAGGAAGAAAATAAAATCCCAGCTGATGATGACTAACAAGAGTGTCCTCCACGCTGTAAATCAGAACACAAGCTCCACGTGCTCTCTTTCTGTTTCTCTCTCTTTCTATGTATTGACAACTTGTCCCCAATGAGCCTAGGAATCTGAAACTGTTGACACTGATAAAATTTTCTTCCATAAAGAGACAGAAGGCCAATGAATGGGGGAAACACTCAAAATATTAAGTGCCATATAGACTAGCATTTCCAAATGTGGCACCCTCCAAATGTTAGATTAGTACACCTATCAATCCCAATCACCATGTGTAGAAAAACTAACACATCTGGAGGAGGGCAGATTGAAAGTTTTGCAAGTAACAAGTGCTCTATACTCTTTCCCCAAAAGCAGAAATGTTAAGTGTTGCTTTTCCTTTGCGTCCCCTGCTCATGCAAACCAGGGGAAAATTGACAAGGTTATTATTATCCCTCTTTGGAATACTGTGCTTTTACAGAGACATGTGAGTGAAATCTGTCAGGTCTGCTCCACATTCCAGAATTGTGAAAACACCAGGAACTGCTTTAAAAAGCCAGTGCAAAGGTAGGCTGCTTTAGAAAATGAGACAAACTCAATTTCTGGCATTTCACAGGCTAGAACTGGTGGAAAGAGATCTCAGAAAGCAGAATTTTGTCAAATATTAGGGGAAACGTCTGTCCTATGGTAAAAGCTGTTTGACAATGGAACAAACTGCCCCATGAGTTGGCAGTTGGATGGCCATCTGTCAGGGGCATTGCTTGTGCCAGGGATTACATGACACTCACTCGTGTCCTTTTCAACTCTGCAATTCTATTATTCTAAAACCTAAAGAGGACACCTATTTATTAGTATCTGGAAAGGGAATAACCTTGGAGCCTGACATAATCCAGATTTTGAATGCATCAGCATATTTAACTCATAATTGGCTGGCATCATAGAACGTAATCACTGGACATAATGCCTTGTTTCTATATGAAAGGATTATAGCTGGGCAGATGAATACAGGCTTTGTATGGAGAAGGTTAAAGGTTCAACCCCTGATAGATCCAGGTAAGATTGCAAAAGACCTTTATTATCTGTCCCGTTATTCTGGTGGGTGTGAACTGAATCTAATTTATTAATATTAGTGTGTGTGCACAATAAGAGCCAACATGGTGTATGTCCTCAGGGTTAGACTACAACTCTAAAGAACAGGGTTCAAATCACTGGTAGCCCATGGAAACCCACTGGGTGACCTTGGGCAAGTCACACACTCTCAGCTCCAGAAAATCTTGTGATAGGTTTGCTTTAAAGCTGCCATAACAACCAACAACTTGAAGGCAAACAATAACATAGCGACTTGATCACAACAGTGCCCTCTCCACTTCACCAGCACCAAAGGATTTTTTTTTGCTCCTTTCCAGTTCTATAAACTACAGAAAGGCATACCAGGAAATCTGAGTTTGTGGCAGAGTAAAGTAGCCACCTGGCCTATTCTGTGCTTTTAAAAGCAGCTGGATTTACAGACAGAAGCAGGTGCAATTTTTCATAAAATGGAGATAATCATCATTGCTTGCTAATGCTGGCATATCAAACTGCTATAAATGTACAGTAGGAGTAGTTAAAATGCGACAATCTGCAAAGGTTAATCTTCCTGTTACTGCTTTTTACTTCTGTTTTGAGTAACAAAGAATACAACAGAATTTGGAACAATTCACAGAAGTGCATAAAATGAATCAAGATGTAAATAAAATAGAGAGAAGCCTCCCCAATCATTTTTCCTCAATGTAAGAGACATCAGCACTATACAACAAAACTCAGGGCTCATCCAGGCTGGCCAAATGCCTGGAGTTGGAGCTGTACTTGCCAGGATTTGTAAAAATATTTGTAAAATGTCATTCCTGTCTGGAACTATTTCTTGTGATTTTTCTGGACTAGCCACCATTTTTTTTTTTTAAAAAAACAAGAGTTGGAGATATTTTTTTCCCTTTCCCCTTGTCCCAGGAGTTTTCGATAGAGAGCAAGAGTAAATTGCAATTCCTACATCTTTAGTTTCCATATTCCAGTGCTTTGATTAGTTTCACTGAAGTTGTGTTAAATGCACATCAGACTTTTGTCACAGAAACTTTTTTTCTAGTCTTACTTTCCTTCAAGTGATACTGGTTTCTATGAGACACAGGAGGCTCAGTCACAACTATATGTCTGTCATTTAATACTAAGGATCCAAGCCTCTATAATGTGTGCATCAGCTTCACATAACCTGAATTATTTTTTCAGAGTTATATTCTTAAACATAAAGTATTCTCAAAGATGATTTTATTATTATTTTATTAAATAGTAATACAACGTAAATATTAGTTATATATACAGTAATAATATTGGGACCTCTATTATATTTTCAAATTATTAAAAGGTCATTAGCATTTTTAATATATTGTCTAATCAATGTTTAAGGGGGCTTACTTGCCATATGACACTCTGTCCAGTCTGCCACTGCTTCCCTCATTACACTTCAGTTTCTAAACTGGAATTTTTTTTGCTTCTTGGACCCTGCTTTCCTTCATAGTTACATTGCTGAGTGATCTAGCCTAGTGTAAGACTATAACAAACATTTTTTAATAAAAGTGTAAGATAGGAATGTGGATTAGGACAAAGGAGCATGGTGAAAGGTGCTATGTTATTGGAAAGGAGGAAAAACTTGCCCGCGCCTCACTTAACCATAATTCAGACAGGGGGGAAAATAGATAGACTCTGATATCTTTCAGGTGTGGCTAGATGCAAGACAGGAATGACCATTGCAAGACATGAAATTTGGAAACAAAACAGACTGACATATTCCAGAACTTTTGGCCCACTTGGAGCAGAGACATTCAGGACAGACAAAAAGAAGTGCTTCTTCATCCAACACATAGGTAGGCATTTAGCTCACTGTCACAAAAATGGAAAGATCATGTCCCCAACTTGACACTCATAGAGGTTAAGGCTATCTGGGTGTATGCAGGCAGATGGATCTATTTCTGTGGGAGCAGTGCATCCACTTCCAGCTTTGAATCTGCTTCTCCAGTAGCTAATTTAGGCTGTATGAGAGTTTTTCCAGTGCCATTCTCTCTTGGGAATGAATTGACAATTCCTATGGCAAAGGATTCACTACAACCCTTCTGTATAGGTTATACGTCCCTTCCAGGAACAGGGGTAGCATGCTGTTGGACACCAATTGCTATGGAATAATAATAAGAAATTGCTATTGCTTTCATGTGAGCCCTCTATGGCGCAGCAGGTTAAGCCGCTGAGCTGCTGAACTTGCTGACCAAAAGGTCAGTGGTTCGAATCCAGGGAGCCAAATAAGAGGAGGTTAGCATGGACCCTTCCTTTCCATAATATGTTCTCCTCCACTAAGCCTTTTCTACTTTTAAGAAATACAAGGCTCTGTCACAATAAACAGGAGCTGCTGGTGGTGCAGCAGGTTAAACTGCTGAGCTGCTGAACTTGCTGACCGAAAGATCAGTGGTTCAAATCTGGGGAGCAGGGTGAGTTCCTGTGGTTATCCCCAGCTTCTGCCAACCTAGCAGTTCGAAAACATCAAATGTGAGTAAATCTCACAATGGTACTGCTCCAATGGGAAGGTAACAGTGCTCCATGCAGTCATGCCGGCCACATGACCTTGTAGGTGTCTATGGCCAATGCTGGCTCTTTGGCTTAGAAAGGGAGATGAGCACCAACACCCAAAGTTGGACATGACTAGATTTAATGTCAGGGGAAAACCTTTACCTTTTTATTACTTTCATTATGTCCAGGGTTCCCATCAGATTAATCATTTTGGAAAGGAGGACACTGGACTAAATAGTCATCACTGGTCTTATGATTTCATGAAATATCACCCTACCCATATTGTGCCATTGGTCAAGGCTGAAAATCCAAAGCTCTGTAGAGGTTGACAATGGGCATCTCCCACCTTCCCTCTCCATTGGTCAGACTAGTTGTGGTTGATAAGGACTGGAGTCTGATAACATTTGCAGGCTCACAAGATTCCCAGCCTCACGTCATAGGAAATCTGTTATCACTTGCCAATAACAATGTACCTCTTGTATTTGTACTCTACATGTTTGAAAGCAAAAGTTGAAAAGGTGCTTGTCTTTGCAAAAGACAGGGAAACATTAAATGTTCAAGCCTCAGTCCAGATTCTGGACAGAGCCAGCCAAAACAAAAACAAATTAGGAACAGATAAGGGACCAGCTGAGTACAATAAACATCAGAAAAGAATAATGTGGTGGAGTGAAATCCAGTGAGTGCAGCTTCTTCAAGAAAGGAGAGGCCATCCGTGAATATATGGGAACTTGGCCAACCAGCCAAGCTCATATAAGGAAATGCCACATGAAGACAATATCCTCCAGGCAAGAGGTCACTTGACTAGCGCAAAGGCAGCAGATGTTCTTCAACATATGGTGATAAAAGCAAACCCCAAATAATATTCTGTTTACTATACTGCATGTAATATAACATTCCCCTTTTGCTAAGAAACTTTTAAACAGATTGCGTGCATCAACACACGCACGTATATGTGTGGTTTACAGAAAGTGTTATCCATTTCAATTGGGTGTCACAGTTGCTTGTTAACCACACTGTCTCTGTTGCTGCTGTACAATTGTTCTCTGTGTGTGTTTGATTGCACACGCACACATGCAGACATGACAAGACATAGTGGGTGAATTAAGTGCAGTGGTGCCTTTGGCAGAGATGTTTCTGTGGCTGAGTCACATGCTTACATTTGATTAGTAGGTTCCAGCCAAAGGTGAGGCTCCTTGTCCATCAGTTTGAAGTGAGCTTAATTCTGCTCGTCTTGCTAATTAACGCCCTCAAATGAGTCAATTTTGCTGAGCTGACTAATAAAGTCGGGCCAATTCATCACATGATACTCAGTTACCAGTTACTTCCACAGGAAATCTGAAGGCAAGGAAACAGCATTGTGCACCAAAAGGACAAGTTCAGTTTTCTTCGTCTTGTTCTGAGAGAACAAAAACTGAAAAATATTTAAACAAACAAACACCTTGAACCCTGCATGAATGCTCTGAGATCTTCTGGGGCTGAAGCAAAGCACAGACAGGATTTGCACCTTCTTTGGAAAGAAGGTCATTTTAGGTCCTTGTGAGAACAGAGGATCAAAAATATAGTGCAATACTGAATTTATTAGTTTGTGTCCACATGTTTGTACAAACATAATGAATGACTGTTTGTAGGCAAATGGAGTATATGGTTGACAAATGAATGTCACAAATAGACTTTTAGTCTTTTCTGCCTGAGTGATGATACTTCACTAAATCACAACTCTCACAATTCCATAGCATTGAGTCAAGGCAGTTAAAGTGATATCAAACTGCATTAATTCTACAGTGTATCAGAGGGGGCAGGATATAAACCAAGTTTATTATTATATTATGATAGTGACAAATTGTTAACGTGAACACATACATGGTGAACATATTTTCTCATCGGGAAATTAATCTTAGCTGAAGGGCTATTCCCCCATTTCTCCCTGAAATGGGGGAATTATTCCTTTTCACTTCCTTAAGGATAAGAAACATTTAATTTAGCCTCTATGCTTCTAGTTAGAAGTTGGATGCAGAACAGAGAGGACAGTCCAGAACTGTGAGAGAAGGGGGAAACTAGCTAAGCAGCTAAAGTCAACCTGTGGAAAGACTTTGCAAGTTGCAAGAAGCAAAACTGCGGCAAGCTGTTGCTCTCCTAGCTGAACCAGAGGCTTCCACACAGCCTTTTCCTCTTGCCTGGAACTGAGGACGGTTCTACACAGACACTATAATGCAGTTCAAAATTGTCTCATGGGCAAGGTGTCTGCAAAATTCACACGCTCAATATGCACTGTAGAATGGATTAAACCAGAAAGAGTGCTTTAACATTTCGTCAGAAAGTCTGGAATATGCCAGAATATTATCTGCACCCATTCAGAGTATATACCATGCACGGCTTGTATCAAGAGATTAATAAAATCATAGAATCATAGAATAGTAGAGTTGGAAGAGACCTCATGGGCCATCCAGTCCAACCCCCTGCCAAGAAGCAGGAAATCACATTCAAAGCACCCCCGACAGATGGCCATCCAGCCTCTGCTTAAAAGCCTCCAAAGAATGAGCCTCCACCACACTCCAAGGCAGAGAGTTCCACTGCCGAACAGCCCTCACAGTGAGGAAGTTCTTCCTGATGTTCAGGTGGAATCTCCTTTCCTGTAGTTTGAAGCCATTGTTCTGCGTCCTAGTCTGCAGGGCAGCAGAAAACAAGCTTGCTCCCTCCTCCCTATGACTTCCCTTCACGTATTTGTACATAGCTATCATGTCTCCTCTTAGCCTTCTCTTCTGCAGGCTAAACATGCTTAGTTCTTTAAGCCGCTCTTCATAGGGTTTGTTCTCCAGACCTTTCATCATTTTAGTTGCCCTCCTCTGGACGCTCTCCAGCTTGTCAACATCTCCCTTCAATTGTGGTGCCCAGAATTGGACGCAGTATTCCAGGTGTGGTCTGACCAAGGCAGAATAGAGGGGGAGCTGGATCTAGACGCTATACCCCTATTTATGCAGGCCAGAATCCCATTGGCTTTTTTAGCAGCAGCATCACATTGTAGGCTCATATTTAACTTGTTGTCCACGAGGACTCCAAGATCTTTTTCACATGTACTGCTGTCAAGCCAGGCGTCCCCCATTCTGTATCTTTGCATTCCATTTTTTCTGACGAAGTGAAGTATCTTGCATTTGTCCCTGTTGAACTTCATTTTGTTAGTTTTGGCCAATCTCTCTAGTCTGTTAAGATTGTTTTGAAATCTCCTCCTGTCTTCTGGAGTGTTGGCTATCCCTCCCAGTTTTGTGTCATCTGCAAACTTGATGATTGTGCCTTCTAACCCTTTGTCTAAGTCATTAATAAAGATATTAAGTCATTAATAAAGATATAAAGAAATGTGGAGCCTTTGTCAAGACACTGCTAGTGCTGACACACTTAAAAATGCTAAAACACACCCGGTAGACAAAAGAGGAAACTACATCATTCCCATGGGAATGTTCACTTTCCATGCCTTATTCCCATTCCCTGTGTCCTGCCACAGTCTGGCGCTTATTCCCAGTCAGCATGGTGCTGTGCATTAGTGCATATCATCAGATTGGGTTAGAAAAAAAATCTGGTTCTGGTTCTGATCTACAATCAGTGGCCACCCACCCAGCCTTGAACCCATTCCTGAGGCATGGTTCAGTTGAGTGTATTTTCTAATTCAGTTTTAGTGTCTATGTAGAACTGCTCTGAATACATCAATACTGGAGAATGTGCATACTAATCAGAAAGGGACCCCTCTGCAGCATGAAAAATCGAAACAGAAGCCTCCGAAATGTTTCAGAGAGATTAGTAAAGATTTGTTGTTTCTGAACATTTTTTTCCCAATGTAACATATACCGTAGTCCATAACAGTCTGGGGTGGGAGGGGGTGAGGGGGTATGTGATATGATTGGCAAGGGCAGTTGCATGCTGGTTTTTTTTCTCTTGTCAGCCAATCAGAAGAACCAAGAAGACAGTAGATGAATGAATCTTTCCACAACTTTGCAGGATGGATGCTCTGCTTATGTTGTCTCCTTGTGCAGAAATCATCACACTGGCAACGAAGGTCCACATAGTTAAAACAACTGTATTCCCGATAGTAACCTATGGATGTGAGAGCTGGACCATAAGGAAAGAAGATAGATGCTTTTGAACTGTGGTGTTGGAGGAAAATTCTGAGAGTGCCTTGAACCGCAAGAAGATCAAATCATCCAGAAAATAATGCCCAACTGGTCACTGGAGGAAAGGATATTAGAGGCAAAGATGAACTACTTTGGACACATAATGAAAAGACAGGAAAGCTTGGAGAAGATACTAATGCTGGGAAAATGGAAAGAAAAAGGAAGAGAGGCCAACCAAGGGCAAGATGGATGGATGGTATCCTTGAAATGATTGGCTTGACCTTGAAGGAGCTGGGGTGGCGGCTGCCGACAGGGAGCTCTGGTGTGGCCTGGTCCATGAGGTCACAAAGAGTCAGAAATGACTGAACAAATAACAACCAAAAAAACCTCTTGGAATTAAAAAAAACCTGTTGATAGAAACTTTAAAAATGTCCTAAAAATCAGTGGATGACTGACATGTTCTGAAACTTGGCTGGTTTAAAGTCATAAATGTTGCCTACAACTGTGCCAGGTTTCATTCAGATAGCCATAAAAAATGACAGAGAAACAAGCCTCTAAAATTTCCCCATTGCTGCTAATGGAACAAATCCTAAAGAAGCTATTTATGAAGCTTCAGAGAGTTTTATAGCCACAAGAATTGGACAACAGTTCCCCAATGTCATTTGTGTAGTCAATCCTGTAAGCAGAAGTGGAACTGTACTACTGTCCCTCTTATACCTACTCCACAGAGTGGCCCCAATGGGATATTGTGGTTAAGGTTATCAGAGGCTGCTGAGATCATGGGAGGAGAACACACCAATTTTTCATCAGGCAAGAAGACCAAAGCTGTTTGTGGGCCAAGCCCTGGCCTGAAACCAGAATGAAAGTTAAATGCATCAGCCTGAGGAAGTTGACAGTTGTCAACACTGTTTTCATGCATGAGTAATCTTGGACACACAAGCAGCCAGTAGGACCAGTACTACCCTTTGAGGAGACATTCCCATGAGAAACAATAGCAGTAGCAGAATGAGAAATCAATCCAACAATACGGTATGAAAAAAATGTCTAATCTTGGAGTCATCTAGTTTCCTGTCTCACCTCTGCCTCCAGAACGAGACTCAGAGTGTTTGATCCTAGCTTTGAAGCTATACCTATGTACCTGTCTTGCTCTGCAGTTTGAAGCTCCCATCCAGGAATTTCATTGATGAGATGGAGCATCATTCCTGGAGAATCTCCCAGATGAATAGGGGGGTTTCTGGTCCAAACACATTTTGCTCAGAAGGATCTACAAATGTACAAAACACTCAGGAGGTGGAGGAGATATTCAATTATACAAAATTGCATCACAGTGAAACATTCTTAAATTGTTAATGGGAGCCTCATGTCTGCAGACAGCACTGTTTCACATGGATGCCATGATATTTCTTCCTGTTCTGGGATTGCATGGTATTTGAAGCCAAATATTCTATGCTGCCCTTTTAAATTAAATATCTTTTTTGTATCAGGGTATTATGCAATGAACTGTCATAATTGCTCTTTAAGCCAGGGGGGACATCGCGTCTAGTACCAAATATTAAGCCATTTGTTTTATAACATGCAAATTGTGAGGGTGTGACACCTGGGATACATTCTTTTGGGGATTAAACCCTGAAGAGGCATGGAGACAGTAGAAGCATAAATATATATACCTCAGTTAATAAAGTATATGTGTTCATGAGCATTACTTCTTCAACAGAAAACTTGGCAGCAGAGACAGAAATAATACAGAAAGAATAAGGATAGGTTCCTGTACTGTAAAAAAAATAATTTAATCTTATCCAATAAACATTTTGTTCAAAACGTAAGACTACGGAGTATGAAATGAAATAACCAGGTCAGTTAAGCCTTGTATAAGTAAACAAAAAATGATTGAAGCTTCTAGAAACTACTTAGGTAAAGATTTTCCCCTGACATTAAGTCTAGTCATGTCTGACTGAGGGTTGGTGCTCATCTCCATTTCTAATCCAAAGAGCCGGCGTTGTCCATAGATGCCTCCAAGGTCATGTGGCCAGCATGGCTGCATGGAGCGCCGTTACCTTCCCACCAGAGTGATACCTATTGATCTACTCACATTTGCATGTTTTCGAGCTGCTAGATTGGCAGAAGCCGGGGCTAACAGTGGGAGCTCACCCCGTTCCCCGGATTCGAACCACTGACTTTTCAGTCAACGAGTTCAGCAGCTCAGCGGTTTAACCTATTGCGTTACCAGGAGCTCTCAGAAACTACTTAGAACCTTCTAAATTGCATGCAGAAATGACATTTTCTTTTCAGTGCTGGCCACTTTTCCTCATGATTTTCATTTTAATAACCAAGCTTGCTCATCTGTTCTTTGAAAAACATGCTACAGGTAACTGGCGTGGCAGGCTCATCTGATCTCCCTGTTTCTCTCTTTTATTATTCAGATATGCCCCAAAATGGAATCTGGAGACAATTGCAATTTACCTTGGATTAATGTAGTTTGATATAACTTTAACTGCCATGATTCGATGCTATGGAATGCCAGGAGCTATTGTTTGGTGAGGCACCAGTCCTTTTTGACGGTTTGAAGGCTAAAGGCCTCATAAAACCATGAACCATGTCAGTTAAAGTGATATTAATCTGCATTCATTCTACAGTGTATATGTGCCCCACATTTGCTGTATGCAGGCATGCATACAGATATAGTTTTATTGGATTCTTCATTGCAGATATTTGGTGCAACTCAACAGCCAAAAACCTGTGTTTCTCATGCCTTAGGTCACTGTCATCTTGATGCCAATGCTGCTTTAACAAAAACCCTATCCAGCTCTGCAGAGAACAAAGAAAATAAGGTGGGCAAGGAAGCCTGAAAAGCCTTTGTAAAAGGGGATCTTCATTGTCAGGGGCTTTGTTAAATGAGGTAAGTCTGTACCGAACTTATTATATAATGAATGGATATGATTCTGTTGCAAGCAATGCATGGAATTTTTTTTAAGTGAGCTATTCCCACAAAACAGCCAGATGTCCCATATTAATCTGACTGCCTAAGGTGATTTTCTTTTTAGTAAGGCATAGGGTGTGAACTATTGCAAACTGCAGAATATCCCCAGGGCAAAGCTCTTTGTCTGATTGTACTTCCTTACATCCGGTGATCTAATCTGCACTCTTCATATCCTTCAGAAGAACTTCATCAGTTTGATAGGCTTGGTGAACTAGGGTCACAGTATATTAATCACAGTCTGACCTGGGAGACTGATTTCACAGCTAGTCTTGACTAGCTCCCAGTTAACCAGCAGCTACATGTATCACCATACAGTTGCAGAACATCAGGGGTATTTTTCAGACTCCTGCAGGTCTGATAGCATCGTGTGACAAATATTCTACATTGAGAACTAGACAGAAAAGGGATAGTTGGTGGGAGGAACAAATCATCTCATTAGCCAGCCAGGGTTATTATGGTAATCCCAGGAACAGTGGGAACGCATATTGATGTCACAAAAAGTTATAAAATAACCAGATGTGTTGTTTCAAAATGTTGCAGTAAATAAAACCAGAAAAAGGATGGACATGCTTGGGAAACTTTAGAAAAGTTGCAGTGTGCAGTGTAATTTCAGAAATACAGTATGCTAAATTCAATTCCAGAATAAAAGCAGTTTCTTTATGTAAATGAACCAAGCCAGCTTCAAATGTAGTCAAGATAAATCCATTGAGGATCAGAGACAGGAAGGTAGGTAGGAAATGCCATTAAATGATGCATACACTAAAATCCTAAAAAAATAAACAAAAAACTCTTTATGGTTAATTATGTTATGAATGCTTATTGTGGCTAACACATTGGGTTAAACCACTAGCTATAGAAGATCCTGCTGACCCGAAGGTTGGCAGTTCAAGTCCGGATAAGGGTGAGCTCCCACCATCAGCCCAGCTTCTGCTTACCTAGCAGATCGAAAACAACAGTGTAAGTAGATAAATAAGTACTGCTTTACCAGGGAAGGAAAAGGTGCCCTGAAAAACATACTGGCAAAATCCAACCAGGAAGGCATCCATGAATGACAACTCCTTGGCGTGGAAAAAACAAAAAAACCAGCACCTCCCCATGGCTGAGTCAAGCACAGCCGGATGCCAGAAATGAAAAGAGGGAAGCCTTGCCTCTGTTTATGTACTGTCTGTCTTTGTCAATTGTATAATAGCATTGAATGTTTGCCCTATATGTACCTGTAATCTGCTCCATGTAGTCATGCTGGCCACATGACCTTGGAGGTGTCTACGGAAAACGCCGTTTCTTCAGAAATGGAGATGAACACCAACCCCCAGAGTCGGGCATGAATGGACTTGATGGACTTTGCCTTTACCTAATCTGCCCTGAGTTTCCTCAGGGAGATAGAGCAGAATATAAATAAAGTAAAATAATAATAATAAAAACCAGTACAAGAAAGCCACACTACAAACTAGAGCTGACAGCTGGCACAACAAAACATTGCATGGAAAGTTCCTTGACAAAATTGAAGGAAAAGCTGACAAGGAGAAGACCTGGCTCTGGCTCACGAATGGGACCCTGAAGAAGGAGACAGAAGGCCTGATCCTTGCAGCCCAGGAACAAGCCATCAGAACAAATGCAATTAAGGCCAAGATTGAAAAATCAGCTGATGACCAGGGCCGGCCCCACTCATGCGGCAGCTGACGCCGCCGCCTCGGGCGCAGGCCCGGGGGGGCGCCGTCAGGCTGGGCGGGAGGCGGGGCACCGCCCTGACGGTGCCCCGCCTCCCGCCCAGTGCGCCCTGGCCCGTCTGGCCTGCTTGAAAAGGCCAGACGGGCGAGCGGGAGTAGCGTGGGAGGCGGGGCCAGCTCTGACGCCGCTCCCCCCCCCGCCCAGCGTGCCTTGGCCCCGCCTCCCACGCTGCGTGGGAGGCAGGGCCAAGGCACGCTGGGCGGGGGGGGAGCGGCGTCAGAGCTGGCTCCGCCTCCCACGCTACTCCCGCTCGCCCGTCTGGCCTTCCTAGAAGGCCAGAAAGCAGCGGAGGTCCCTCCAGGCCGCGATTGCGGCCTGGAGGGACCTCCGCTGCTTTCTGGCCTGGTAGGAAAGGCCAGACGGGCGAGCGGGAGTAGCGGAGGCGGAGCCAGCTCTGACGCCGCTCCTCCCCCGCCCAGCGTGCCTTGGCCCCGCCTCCCGAGGCAGGGCCAAGGCACGCTGGGCGGGGGGGAGCGGCGTCAGAGCTGGCTCCGCCTCCGCTACTCCCGCTCGCCCGTCTGGCCTTTCCTACCAGGCCAGAAAGCAGCGGAGGTCCCTCCAGGCCGCAATCGCGGCCTGGAGGGACCTCCGCTGCTTTCTGGCCTTCTAGGAAGGCCAGACGGGCGAGCGGGAGTAGCGTGGGAGGCGGAGCCAGCTCTGACGCCGCTCCCCCCCCGCCCAGCGTGCCTTGGCCCTGCCTCCCACGCAGCGTGGGAGGCGGGGCCAAGGCACGCTGGGCGGGGGGGGGAGCGGCGTCAGAGCTGGCTCCGCCTCCGCTACTCCCGCTCGCCCGTCTGGCCTTTCCTACCAGGCCAGAAAGCAGCGGAGGTCCCTCCAGGCCGCAATCGCGGCCTGGAGGGACCTCCGCTGCTTTCTGGCCTGCTAGGAAGGCCAGACGGGCGAGTGGGAGTAGCGTGGGAGGCGGGGCCAACTCTGGCCCCGCCCCCCCGCCCAGCGTGCCCTGGCCCCGCCTCCCACGCAGCGTGGGAGGCGGGGCCAGGGCACGCTGGGCGGGGGCGGGGCCAACTGTGGCCCCGCCCCCTCACTAATCGCCATGGCCCCGCCTCCCACGCAGCGTGGGAGGCGGGGCCAGGGCGCGGGAGGCGGGGCCGGTGGCGGGGGCGCTTTTCAGCACCCCCGCTTCCCATTAAAAATTATCTCCGGCCGGCCCTGCTGATGACCCAAAATGCAGACTGTGCAAGGAAGCTGACGAAACCATTGATCATCTCCTCAGCTGCTGTAAGAAAATTGCACAGACAGACTACAAACAGAGGCATAACTGTGTGGCCCAAATGATCCATTGGAACTTATGCATCAAGTACCACCTGCCAGCAGCAAAGAACTGGTGGGATCACAAACCAGCAAAGGTCGTGGAAAATGAACACGCAAAGATACTGTGGGACTTCCGAATCCAGACTGACAAAGTTCTGGAACACAACACACCAGATATCACAGTTGTGGAAAAGAACAAGGTTTGGATAATTGATGTCGCCATCCCAGGTGACAGTCGCATTGATGAAAAACAACAGGAAAAACTCAGCCGCTATCAGGACCTCAAGATTGAACTTCAAAGACTCTGGCAGAAACCAGTGCAGGTGGTCCCGGTGGTGATGGGCACGTTGGGTGCCGTGCCAAAAGATCTCAGCCGGCATTTGGAAACAATAGACATTGACAAAATTACGATCTGCCAACTGCAAAAGGCCACCCTGCTGGGATCTGCACGCATCATCCGAAAATACATCACACAGTCCTAGACACTTGGGAAGTGTTCGACTTGTGGTTTTGTGAAACGAAATCCAGCATGTCTATCTTGTTTGCTGTGTCATACAACATCGTTGTGTCAATAATAATAATAATAATAATTTTGTCAGTTCTTACCAATAGCTTTAATTTACATTACATGATTGCACTAAGCATGTTACTTGAATGCAGCTGAAAAGCAATATTAAGAGTTTGACTCCTCCATCCTATGATCCTACTCCTTCTGCTGCTCTTCTTTTCCATCTCTCCCATCATTCTTCAGTGTATCCCCTTCCACAGTATGCAGCTTCATTTTGTCCTGCATGCCTTTGCATGATGAAGCAATACACCTTTTTCTTTCTCGCTCACTTCTGTTCCATTGCTCCATTGCAACGGTCATCTATTACAGCAGAGCTTTCCAAACTATGTAAAAATGCATTAATGTAACAAGAAACCCCTAAGTCTATGTAAAATCAGCAATACCAACTTGCATACATTTTTATGCAGAAAATGTGCTGATTAGTATTAGTAACATTATTAATATCAGTATTAGTAATATATTGTTACTCATAAATGATAAAAATCTTGGAAATGTTTTATTATCTTACAAATCATACATTTTAAACATATAAATGAAAGAGATATATTGTCTCTCCAATACAACTATTGGGGACACAATTATTACAATTTATGTATGTGTCCATCTCTGTCATAATGGGTTGATTTAACCCAGGCATGGGCAAACTTCAGCCGTCCAGGTGTTATGGACTACAACTCCCCCAATTCCTAACAGCCTACTGGCTGTTAGGAATTATGGGAGTTGTAGTCCAGAACACCTGGACAGCTGAAGTTTGCCCATGCCTTGTTTAACCTCTAGTTTGCTAGTAAAACTGAATTACAATGTCATGAAATGAGGAATATCTAAAAAGTGTGTCACCAACATGAAATATTGGGAAAGATCTGTATTACAGAGAAAACATTCAGAAGGGGAGGACTAGGATAATAATGGTAGTGACTGCATAGCCAATGAAACACTATTTATCACATTGTTCTCCTGTAAATGGCCCCAAAATACATTACGATTTGTCCAAAGAAAATGTACTTTATGTATTCTGTGCCGTCCGCCAGACAATAAAAAAACTATAAAGCTGAAACGTGCCGTCCTTTATCCGGGCGAACTGCAAATCCCTATAAGCTGTCCTAAAAATATTGAACGACTGAGTCTGGAAAACTTCAAAAAAAAAGGATGTTTATTCATACAAGGTTGTAAACCTGGCACAGATCTTAAAGTTACAGAAAACGAAACAAATTTCTATAGGTTTTAGTTACAGAATTATCCCTGGTTCCAGAAGGCAAAGGTGATTATAAAACCACTATACCCTAATCACGCTGTCTATATTAGAAGGAGAAACTCTTTCCTTCCCTATCTTTACAGCAAAGATTAGTTCTAGAAGCGACGGAATAACCCTGCTCCTCTAACTAGATTTCCTATTCCAGATCAGTATAATTCAATACTTATCTAATTTGGATAGGCTTAGATTGGCCTGGTTTTGAGGATGATTTGTCCCAGTTAGCTTTGCACAGCTGCAGCACGTTGGAAGACTATAGCCAAAATGAGGCTCCAAAATGGAGACTAGACCCTGGTAAAAAAGGGCGGTCCTAAGATGTTGTACTCTTTGACCAATCATTGCAAAGAAAACTGCAGCCAACTCTTGCAGACTCCAAGCCACTTTTCCTGGGCTTTTGCAGCCAGAGGCTGAAACAAAATGCAAAGGAGGGAAAACAAACAAACGACCAATAGGTAAGGCAAACCATCGTCCTGGGGGACGGAACACTCCCCGCTTAAATTCCCAGGATGTGGGAATTTACCACCCCAAAATACAAACACATTTGCACATATGACAATACAAACACTAGAACTTTAAACATCTCCAATAAGCAACACGAGGTCACTAATTGGTCTTTAATACAATGCCCATGGGCCACGCATGGCGGGGCAAGTCTTTGTCCTTTAACAACACAACGTTGTTAACCTCAATGTTGTCCTGTGGGCTTTGCCAGATTCTTCTAGCTTGAAGCTGGCTTAAGTACTCAGCTTTCCACCTTTTCCAAAAGTGGTTGGCCAAGGACTGCACCTGTTTCCACAGGGCACGGTGAGTTCCGTCCGGAACTGGCAACATGATGTCCTTCCATCCTGGCACCTTTTGTGTCAAAATAAGTGCAGGAGTCAGTGGTTGTAAGTTCTCAGGGTCACCGGTAAGGGGAACCAGCGGCCGGTTGTTGATAATTGCGGTAACTTCCGCCATAAGTGTCACCAAAACATCATGCGTCAATGACCTATGACTCAAAAACATGGCATTAAGGATTTTGCGACTAATACCAATCATCCTCTCCCAAACACCACCCATATGGGAGGCGTGGGGAACATTGAAAGTCCACATAATTTGTTCAGTATTCGTAAAGTTCTGAACCTTTGGGTCTCTCCCAAACCTAGACACACAATTGAGTTCTTTGGTCGCACCTACAAAATTGGTGCCACAGTCCGACCGAATTGACTTAATTGGCCCTCTGAGGGCTATGAACCTTTTCAATGCGTTTAAAAATGATGAAGTGTCCATTCCTTCTATGACTTCTATATGGACAGCTCGTATTACTAAACAAGTAAACAAAACTGCCCACCTCTTGTTATTTACAACACCACCCCTGGTTTTTCTGGTAACAATTTCCCAAGGACCAAACACATCGATTCCCACATGGGAAAAGGGTGGGTCTGTCAAAGTCCTATCCTGAGGTAGTTCTGCCATTAACTGACTTTGACAGTTTCGCCTAAGGCGCCTGCATTTAACACATTTGAAAATACAACTGTTGACCAACCTTTTGGCATTAACTACCCACAGACCTTCATTTCTAAGGGCTGCCTCAGTTAGAGTTCTACCCTGATGGTGAATTTTCTCATGGTAGTGACGAACCAACAACAAAGCAATATGGCTATTGGAGGGTACAATGATAGGGTTCTTTATACACACTTTGAGTTTAGCCTTAGCTAACCTCCCTCCCACTCTTAAAATGCCCTCTTTATCCAGAAATGGGTTCAGCTCACGCAAGAAACTCCGGCTGGGGGTGTTAAGCCCTTGTTCTAACCTGGCTATTTCTAGACTAAACTCATGCCTCTGAACTGACCTGAGTATTACTCCCTTAGCCTTCAACATGTCCTGAACTTGCAAAGGCTGACTATCTTTGCAGACTAAGTGATGTATGAGCCTAGCAACTGCTCTCTGAAGACTGCGCCACTCTGAAAAATGCTCAAAGCGGTGTAGTTCCAGGTAAGATCTTTGGCCTGTCTTGATTGCAGTGGTGGTCTTGCAGGCTGTTATTTCTGGAACAGACTCTGGTAATTCTATGCTTTCCGAAGGTGAAAAGACCAACGGGAAGTAGACATCCGCTAAACATCGGGGACCCATCAACCAACTGGATCTTAAAACTCATTGAGCTGATGCTCCTCTAGAAGCGATGTCGGCTGGGTTGTCATTTGTGGCAACATGATGCCACTGGCTAGGTGTGGAGCTAGATAGAATGTTGTTAATTCTATTTGCTACGTACACTTTGAATCTTTTGGTTGTGTTGTTGATGTAACCAAGCACAACTGTACTGTCCGTGTGGAAATGGACATCTTGAAACAAGTCTCCTATCTCTTGCTGGATGATGCGCCAGAGCTGGACAGCAAGAACTGCTGCACACAATTCCAGCCGGGGTATTGAAGTTCCCATAGGAGCTATTTTGGCTTTTGCCATGATGAACCCAACGTGGCAGTCATTCTTGTCCCTTTGCCGCATGTATCCCACAGCTGCTATGGCTCGTTCCGATGCATCACAGAAGATGTGAAGTTCTGTGGTGGGTTCTATCATCGCCTTGCAGGGAACAAATTGTCTGGGAACTGTGATGGTTTCCAGTCCTTCAGCTTGAGAAGTCCAATTTGCCCAAGCTGCTTTCACCGATGGTGTCAGCTCTTGATCCCATCCTATCTTCTTCAGTGACCAGAGTCTTTTTTCTGTCACATGCCTGTTGTTTGGCAAAGTGGGTTTTTCTGCTTTAAAAGGCAGAGGGGCTATCCAATTTCCCTCTGGACTCCGGGAAACTTGAGAGTTCATGATCTCTAAAAACCTCTGTTCATCTTTGGAAAGCGCTGTAGTTTCATCCCTTTCGGAGACTTCAAAGATGGAAGAATACTCTGGTGTTATCCCCTGACAATAGACCGAGATATGACTCAAACAGCTATGCATTAGTGTGGGGCGACTGCCTTGAAGCACGTGCGCTTGACGAGTGCCCACCGACGATGGAGGGTGCATCCTATTTATGCACACTGGGCCTGTAACTGTCCAGCCTAGTGGTAGCAGCTGAGCAATGGGCGCCCCTGGAGGTCCCTTAACTTGGTCGTTCACATAGAACAAGTTCGGACAGTCCGCACCAAGCAGAAGGGCAATGTCCACATCTGGACGGAAAGCAGGTAAGGTGTTCTTCAGCCTTCGCAAGTGAGGATGGGCTTCCACGACTTCTCTGGTGACAATCTGCCTTTTGTTCCGGGGAATAGAGGAACACTCAATGAGGTCTGGTAACTCGAACAGTCTCTTCTGGTCACAAGAGGAGACAACAAAGCCGGATGCTATGCGACCCTGCAACTTCTTCTTCCCTACACAGGTGGACATGGTGTAGTCGACCGTCTGGGTTTTTATGTCAAACAGTTGGAAAAACTCTGGAGTCGCCAGGGAGGCGTCGCTTTGTGAATCCAAAGCCACGTAAAGTCTCTTTTTAAGCCAAGGTCTTCTGGCTGGATATACATCTGCTAGGCAGATGGGATGGCAGACTCTGAGCTGGTGCGCGTCAGAGCATAGTTTAGTGCAGGCGACCGATGGAGCATCCTCCTGCATCCGTGACGCGGCCTGCGTGTTGGTGGCTTCAGTAGATGACCCTTTTTTGGAAAACGTGTCCCCTTTGGCGTGGGAGACAGCGTCAGAGTTGTGCATCGCGGTGCAATGTTTAAGGCTGTTACACCTTGCGCATTTGATGTCCTCTTTGCAGTTGGATGCAAAGTGAAGAGTTGCTCCACAGCACCTAAAACATATGCCCAGCTTCTGAACAATCTGTTGTCTTTCTTTATAAGGCTTCTTGCCAAATTCCCGGCAGTTGGCCAAACTGTGAGGCTTTTGGTGAATGGGGCAGAGCACCTCCTTCACCTCTGACTTGGATTCGTTGGCCCTGTGCTGCTTAACTTGTGAGGATGAGGCTGGGCCCAACCATGCAGCCAGAAGAGTCAGTTCTTCCTCAGGCAATAACTTTAAGTCTCTGATTGCTCTCTGGAAGGTGGCCTTCCAGAGAAGAAATTCCTCAGGCTTGTCCGAAAACTTTTCGACACCCTTGTCCTTAAGATCTCTTCTGGGGCTTCTGATGATGGAGACAAGCTGGGACTCTGGCGTCGAAGGGAACAATTGAGGAGTTTGCTGTTGTGGAGTGGACTCCCACCGTGCACCTTGCGTCAACCTTTGGCCTCTTGGAGGGATGACATCGACCACTGACGAATCGATGGCTCCCTGTGCAGCTGTCTGTAGGGGCCAACTAGCACTCGGCCTTGAGGCCCTGATTGACTGACCTAGGGTTTTAGCAGGAGGCACAGGTAGCTCGAGCAAGGGTGAGCTCCCCGCTATGACGCTCTGCTCTGCAGGAAACTCAAAAGTGACTTTGGGGCCCTGCTCTGGGTAAGGAGAGAAGTCTTCCTGTTCCTCATCCGAAAACTGGCTGTTCATGCTGCCAAGGTGCGCAAAAACTTTGGCAGAAGGATCCTGTATTGGTAACTGGCTTACATTTTCTTCTGTGAGTGGCTCAATTAGGGCTTTGGCCAAAGTCTCAGCCCTTACCCTTTTGGCTGCGGCATCCATCTTTATTCTAAGCATCTCTATACGAGCCTGTTCTATTTGCATTTCGCTTTGTCTATGGGCCTGTTCTATTTGCATTTCGCTTTGTCTATGGGCCTGTTCTATTTGCAGTCGTTGCTCTTCTTCTTTAAAGGGAAGGGTGAGATCAGCTGCCTTAGCATCAGCCTCCGCCCCCGCCACTTTACTCTGCAGCTCCAGACGTGCAGCCTCCTTAATGTGCAAGGCAGCTAGGGAAGAGATGGCACTCCCAGCAGCAGAAGACTTGCTAGAGTGGCTGTGTTTAGACGATGCACGCTCCCTTAGTTTAGATACCTGGCTAGAGCGGTTGGACTTAAGACTAAGTGCCACAGCAGGTGATTTTAAAAGATTGGTCTCATGGCTGCATAAGGAAGCTAGGATTGCCCTCACCCTATTTTCTTTCTCATTAGTGTCAGCTAAAACACTCACTATTTCTAACTCTGAATCCTTGGCGTTAATGCGCTCGAGGACCTGGACTATCTTAGACACCAAACCCCTCCAAAGACCGAAGGTCTCTTCAAGGTCTGTCTGTAATATGGATGGCACCCTTGTAATACCCAAGCTCTCTATTCTGCCCATTAATGTTACAATGCGCTCCCATGCCGAACCTAACCTCACATGGAGGAGCTCCTTTTCATCTATTAGATGGGCTAGCATCTTGGCTGAAGGGTGCTTTATCCTTTGGGGCCTTTCATTCCTAATTTCAGCCTCAGAAGGAGATATACCATTTGTATCATCTTGAAATTGCATAGACATTATATATTCTTAATAGCAAGTAAATTTACAACAAAGGCAAATGCAATATACCTGCAAGTAAATTTACAATAAAAGCAAATGCAATATATAATACAATGCACAGCACTTAACCATAGCAATATATATCACTAAGTAACTATACTTTACAAAGATTGTGACCTTTGGCGCCAGACTTTGGTGGGCAAGCTGCAAAATGCCAACTGACAGCAACTTGCCACTTGATACCTCCCTTGCCCGAGTGACGTAAACTGCCAAAATGGCGACTTCGCCAAATTTTCAAGCACCTTGTGCTCTGCGGCTCGAGGCCTGCCGCCGAAGGAGCACCGAGGCTGGCTTTGGAAAGGAGAGAAGAGACGCCTCCTCCCCGCTGTGAAGGGAGGTCACCACCGCAGGACGATGAGGCAGGTCACCACCGCAGGATGATGAGGCAGGTCACCACCGCCAGGCGACTGTCCCGGCCGAGATCCTAGCCACTGTGAAGACTCAGCCAGAACTTTCTTTCGGAGTTGCCAGGCTTATCTGGGTCCCGGCCTGGTGCTTCTGGACTCACCACCTCCGTGTGAGCCCAAGAACTACTGCTGGAGCTCCGCGGCTCGATGCCTGCCGCCGAAGGAGCTCAGGGTAGATTGCTGGGTTTTGCACAGCTGTGCAATTGCAGAAGCAGCCGCGGGGCTACCCGCACACACGCGAGCTGAAGAGCAGGATACTGCAGAGGCTGAAGGAATGGAGCCCCACTCTCTCACTTGCCTATCGGCCTGGCAGCAAGCTTCACTGCAACAGACCAACAAAAGCAAAGTCTCTATGGCCGTGCAGGCTAGCTCAAGCGGAAAAACCGCTGATCGTCCTCAAAACTGTGCCGTCCGCCAGACAATAAAAAAACTATAAAGCTGAAACGTGCCGTCCTTTATCCGGGCGAACTGCAAATCCCTATAAGCTGTCCTAAAAATATTGAACGACTGAGTCTGGAAAACTTCAAAAAAAAAGGATGTTTATTCATACAAGGTTGTAAACCTGGCACAGATCTTAAAGTTACAGAAAACGAAACAAATTTCTATAGGTTTTAGTTACAGAATTATCCCTGGTTCCAGAAGGCAAAGGTGATTATAAAACCACTATACCCTAATCACGCTGTCTATATTAGAAGGAGAAACTCTTTCCTTCCCTATCTTTACAGCAAAGATTAGTTCTAGAAGCGACGGAATAACCCTGCTCCTCTAACTAGATTTCCTATTCCAGATCAGTATAATTCAATACTTATCTAATTTGGATAGGCTTAGATTGGCCTGGTTTTGAGGATGATTTGTCCCAGTTAGCTTTGCACAGCTGCAGCACGTTGGAAGACTATAGCCAAAATGAGGCTCCAAAATGGAGACTAGACCCTGGTAAAAAAGGGCGGTCCTAAGATGTTGTACTCTTTGACCAATCATTGCAAAGAAAACTGCAGCCAGCTCTTGCAGACTCCAAGCCACTTTTCCTGGGCTTTTGCAGCCAGAGGCTGAAACAAAATGCAAAGGAGGGAAAACAAACAAACGACCAATAGGTAAGGCAAACCATCGTCCTGGGGGACGGAACATATTCTGACTTACTTTTTTCTTCCAAAACACCTGAATTAATGTGATTAGTAATAACATGTGGGTTTCAATCCCAGTTGAGAATACAGTCAGCACTGAACATTTATTTGGGTTGGGGGCACAGCATCCCCTGGAAAGCAAGAACTACAAATGAAGAGTCGGAAGCAACTGTACAAATAAACATCAAAAAAACTATTGGAGTTTAAAAAAAAAGTTGGCAAAATTTTTAAAATGTCCTAAAAATCAGTGGATGACTGACATGTTCTGAAACTTGGCAGGCTTAAAGTCATAAATGTTGCCTACAAATGTGCCAGGTTTCATTCAGATAGCCATAAAATGAGAGAAACAGGCCTCTAAATTTTCCCCATTGCCACTAATGGAACAAGAAGCGATTACAAAGCTTCAGAGAGTTTTATAGCCACAGGGATTGAAGAACAGTTCCCCAATGTCATTCTGTGTAGTCAATCCTGTAGAGGTGGAACATTTCTTTAGGAATTTCTAGATTTTCCAGTACAATTCTATGGGTTGAGTTGTGGAAGTTGACCATACAGTTGAACTGAGGGACTTTCCTAGAGAGTTAGGAAAGTCCCCCAATGGGCTTTCCACTTTCCCAGGGATCCCAGAGCCATGATGGCACAATGGGTTAAACCCTTGTGCCGGTTGAACTGCTGATCTGAAGGTTGTCAGTTTGAATCTGTGAGAACTGCAGAGCCCAAGTAATAAACACCTTTAACTGAGGGAACATAGGATGAGTCTGACTTGATTGCTCTTGAGATGTAGAAGTATGGCCAGTATTCAGTGTATTAAAATGCTGTTTCACATGTCTTCATCACCCTAGCAAGGGCCACATTGGCGCAATGGGTTAAAACTCTTGTGCTGACCTGAAGATTAGGTTGCTGACCAGAAAGTTTCCTGTTCAAATCCATGAGATGGTGTGAGCTCCCATCTGTCAGCTTTGGCTTGCGGGAACATGAGAGCAGCCTCCCAGCTAACACATCCGGGCGTCCACTGGGCAATATCTCTGTAGACGGCCAATTCTCTCACACCAGAAGCAACTTGAAGTATGTTCTCAACTCGTTTTTATCACAATAAAAAAATAGGGGCCCCACACCCTAATCTCAACAAATGTACTTACCTTTTGCCACACAAGCCTAAATCCAAGGTTTAAATCTATTTCCTCCCAGCAGCCTGTCTCGGAATCTGTCCATTACCAATATTGGCAGGTCATAAAAAGACTGCACAACTGCAGTTTTGAAACTCTCTCAGGTTGTTTATTATTAAGGTGCTAAGCAAAAAAAAAAACCTTTATCATTATGCTGTTAGGTGAAAACGTTTATTTTCCCAGATCCCTTTGATCATTGTTTTGTCTCTTGCTTTTTAATCATGTTATACTGCTGCAGCATTATTTTTTGTTAATCTTTTTTAAAATGTCAAATGCTATGCCTTTAATCTTTATTAAACCAGTGTGTGAAATTTGTATCTGGAGTGTTTGCATTTTTAAAAAATCAGGCTATCCCACGAGGAAGAGCGAATCTTCTGCCTCAGGTAGTGGAACAAACAAGTGTTACAGCAAATTGTTCACCCAACATCTCTACTGGGAGGGATGTAGAGTAAAGTGGCACAGCAGTGAAGCATTTCAAGGAGGAAACGTCATACCACCTGACTGGTCAGCGGGATTCCCTGGAGCAAACCTCCGAATATGTTCTCCGGAGAACTGCGTCAGCTGGAGGGTGCTTCCAGCAAAATTCTCCAAAGTGCTAACTGTGCCCAAATATCTGGCCTTGAGGGGCTCCTTTCTCACAGCTATGCTTTGTGGGATAAGTGTCCCAGGCCATGCCTTTAGATCTTGGATTGGTTTTGGGTTCTGGCTCTTTTTCTCCAGTTCTCAGAATAAAGGCGGGGGGGGGGGATCTCAGGGCAGGAATGCTGCCTTGAAAAGTATACATATAGGTATCTTCCCCATTATTAAGACTTGGTGTTTTTATTTCAATGGAATACTTTGTGCAACTGAGACTGATGCTCAATGGCATCAATGGGAGCTATCCCTTGCCTGCTATTATGCCATAAGAGGACATCCTTAAGTGTCAAGTTTTGGCTCTGATACCTCAGGACCTGAGATATTCCTGACTGAGCAACCCAGTTCCCAGGAGAACCTCTGAGTTTGCAACACTTCTCCATAATGCCTAGCATCAAGGAAAGACCTCAGGACCAAGCAGTTGACCCCTGAAGATCTGTGCATCATTCACTTTTCTCTGTGGGATGCACTTCTATGAGGACATCCTCTGCATGAGCTACAGTAACGACTGTATGTTAGAAATTGTGGGAGCTGAAGTCCAAAACACCTGGAGGGCTGAAGTTTGCCTGAGCTATAGGGACAGCGCTGTTTGTGACGGGCAACTTGTCCATTTCTCTCTGTCAATGGAAGTGTTTGCACGACTGCTGTCACAGAATCATAGGGCAGAATCCCCAAAGGTAGTAATCCAACCTCTGTTTAAAAACCTCCAAACCAAGAGAATCAAGCACAATCTGAATCAGTCTATGGGACAGCTGTTACTGTCAGGACGTTCTTCCTAATGCTGAGGTGACACTCCCTTTCTTTCAATTTGAATTTATTATGTTTTCACCAAGAAAACGAAGTCTGGTTTATTTCCATGCTAGGCTGTTCGGGACAGGTGGCACTGGTTATAGCTCACCTTCTGCTCAGGAATATAATTACTTTTCCTGGGAGATACACTACTATCACTCACATTTCTCAACAGATTTATCATTGTGTGTGCAACACTTTCATATTTTTGCAATGGAAAACTCCACCACTATGAGCTCCTCTGTTGCTGAGGTTCCAATAGCAGTAGGAGTGAAAATATAGCCTTTGGATCCACTGGATTCAGAGCCCCTTTGTTCCTCTAGTATGTTTCCAACAAGGGGAAAAAAACTACCAGTTCTGAACCTTGTGTAGTTATTTGACCTTTCCTGAAAAACTGTGGGAGGAAAAAATTAAAAGAGTGGTTGCATTTGCAAAAAAAAAAAGTAAGTAGAAGGAGGAGGGAAAGTCTGCTACCCTAAATAGCCTAATCCCACCATGTATTTGTAGTTTTTCTGCCAAGAATTCTCCTACCACCACCACCCATTGGTTGAATTAATGCGTATAACAATTTTTTTGTCTGTTTGCATACATGAATAGAAGGAAAACATCTCTATCTAAATCTTTAAATCTGCAGCTGCTCAGCTTGAGCAGAAAAACAGAGCTTGGGAGGGAACAACACTTCTGAGGATAGAGGTAATTGCACCAAATGATTGCACTTCCACAGACAAACCCAATTCCCAGTGGCTATATATAGGTGCATAGAATCAGAATGTGAGTGTTTGTATTTTCATTAGGCAGCCATGTAATTTAAGATGAGAAGTCGTGACACAAGCCAAAGGATTACAAAGTGATTTCTCAGGCTATGCCACACATACAGGCAGCAGCCGTGACCACCATGAAGGCATGATCTCATTTCTAAATACATGTTTCTGTGCCCTCAGCAACAGAGCCTTTAATTAATTATTTTCCAAAAGCAAACTGCACCAAAGTTCATACAGTTGATCACTATTCCAACAGCCAAATAAGAGGAGGTCAGCACGATGGACCCTTCCTTTCCGTAAGATGTTCTCCTCCGCCAAGCCTTTTGTACTTTTGAGAAATATAAGGCTCTATCACAATAAACAGAAGCCCCTGGTGGTGCAGCAGATTAAACCGCTGAGCTGCTGAACTTGCTGACCGAAAGGTCGGCAGTTCGAATCTGGGGCAGGGTGAGCTCCTGTAGTTATCCCCAGCTTCTGCCAACCTAGCAGTTTGAAAACATGCAAATGTGAGTAGATCAATAGGTACCACTCCATCGGGAAGCTAATGGTGCTCCATGAAGTCATGCGAGCCACATGACCTTGGAGGTGTCTATTGGCAACTCTGGCTCTTCAGCTTAGAAATGGAGATGAGTACCAACCCCCAGAGTCAGACACGACTAAACTTAATGTCAGAGTAAAACCTTTGCCTTTACCTATCACAATAAACAAACCATTCCACTTCTAAACAAAAAATGTTTACTGTGCTCATGTAAGGTTAAATGATAGTTTAATTTTAAAATAACAAGCTTAAGCAAACCACATTATGTATTTTCTCTTCTGGTACTGCCATGAGGAGACCTGAAGCTTTCCTTTTAAATTAACTATATTTTAGTTTTTCATCTGCATCCTAATAGGTCTTTCATTTGAAATTTAGTCAATTGAAATAAGCCAGTTTCCTTAATTATAGTTTTAAAATACGTTATTTCAGTGAACAGTGGTTTATTTGAATTATGGTTTGTCTAGATTCAGATAGTACAGCAAGCTACATCTCACCTAAATAAAACCTTGAAGTAAATCTCTAAGGCAGCGACTGGCAACTACGGCCCTAAAGGTATTTTTGGATTACAACTCTCAAAAGTCAATCAGTCAATTAGTCAATCAATCACTTTATTTATATCCCACCTTTTCCTCCAAGGCAGCTAAGAGATAAAAAGGAATACGAATAAAATGGCATGCACATCATAGAACTGCCTATAGAATTCATTTTTCACAACTGAGTACTTCTTACTATAGGTTATTGTCCTTTGATTGGTGGGAGGGATTGCCTCTCCTTCAGAATTATATCCCCTTTCCCATGACAATAAAGGCACCAGATACTGTATGAGCTTGGCAGATAAGTAAAGCCCTGGTTAATACTTGGACAGGAGACTGCGTGCTGTAGGATATATTTCAAAGAAAGGAATTGGCAAAACCACCTCAGAGCATTATTTGTCTCAGAAAACCCTATGAAGAGACTTGAAGGCTCACACACACAAACACACATACTAGTAGGATGCTTCAATCATATCTCCAAAGCCAATGTGGTGTAGTGGTTTGAATGTTGAACCATGACTTGAGACCAGAATTTAGTTTCCTTCTCACCACTGAGTGACCTTGGGCGAGTCATGCACTCACCCAGAAATCCCTGTGCCTTAGGGCCACCATGAATTGGAAGCAACTTGAAGGCACACAGCAAAAACAAAAACTTCATCCGCAAACAAACACAGGGCTGGATTATCCATTGTTAAATTGATACAGTTGCTCCAGGCTCTTCACTATCTAGGTGTTTGCTTGTCCAACGCTATTTTCATTATCTGAACCTCTGATGTTTTTGTTATCAATAACATTTTGTGTATTAGTTGAATAATTAGTTGATGTTTTTCTGTCTTTGTTCTATGTTAAAAGGCATTGAATGTTTGCCTGTATGTGTAATCTGCCCTGAGTCCCCTTCGGGGTGAGAAGGGTGGAATATAAATGCTGTAAATAAATAAATAATAAATAAATAATTGCATGAAAATATGTGAGAGGAGGCTGTTGGTCTAAAATTTAAGTGCGAGGAGAAAAGTAGACTCATGCATTATGATTTTTGCATTGTTATCCGTTACCTTGTATATTTTATTAATTATATGAGCATTCATTTAATTAATTTCTTCTGTACCACCACTCTTGGACTAAATTGCACAGACATAAAACTGTTTCCAGCTCCTTACCACTCTAATCCCACCTTTCACAAATAATAATAATAATAATAATAATAATAATAATAATAATAATAATAATAATAATAACTTTATTTTTATACCCCGCCCCATCTCCCCGAAGGGACTCGGGGCGGCTTACATGGGGCCTTGCCCGATAAAACAATCAAATATCAAAACACAGCAATAAAACAGTTATCCAATAAAAACATCAATTACAGTAAAAACAATCGTTAAAATCAACATAAAACATAAAATATTAACACTGGAGACTAATTCATAGAACCCAGGCAACGTGCAACGTGCAAATGTCTGTGGTTCTCTTTCCTTCATGTCAACGTAAGTACTTTAGTTTCAAGGGGATGCTTCTGGGCTCGTTTTAATGGACCCAGTAATCCATAGTGACCGAGAAATTGTTTCTGGATGTCTGTATGATATCTAAGGGCTTCTGATCCTTGTTGTGATGTACACCATGCTAAGAAAAGGTGGGGAATGCTCTGGAGATTGGCCAAAACATTGAAGCAACCCTACACTTTGGGTGCAGTGTGAACAGCATGATTTGGTCTGATATCGGTTGGTCTGCCATCTACATGGATTCTCACTGCTATTGTCTATTCTCTGTGCTGATGAACATGGGGATTGGAGATGGCTAGGACCCTGGCCGCTGTGGCTATTTGGCAACTATGGTCATAGGAGTGTGCGGACACCTCTGGGGCCAATCCAGAGTATTACTGCTGCAGCCTGACCATGGATTAAGCAGCCAGTGTAGATAAGGTTCTTGTTCTCCGAAAATCCTGAATTGGTTGCTCCAAATTCACACCCATGATTTTTTTTCCATTTGGCAGCTGGTTGGTTCTGACACATGACACTGTGAATACATTGGACAGTTGCTTACCACCTACTGCTATTTTTCGACGCTCATGACACAGCATTTCCTGCTCAGTCTTTTTTATTTGGAAAGTTCTCACAGTCATGTTGGAAGAAGTGGGAAAGAGATCAGGGCACAAGCTCAAGTAATATCAAACTAATGAAGCCAGTGAAGGAAACTATTTTTTAAAGTTTACTGAGTGGGAACATGAATTAATTTTGTGTGCGACACATCCTTACTTTCCTCATCCATATGCACCACTGTCTTCAGTTAGCCATAGTTTCTCATAGCATCTAAAGTAGGGAATTATCTTGTCATTTTTTTTGGATCAGATGAAGACAGGTTGTTAACATCTAATTAGATCGTGTTTTAAGACCTAGGCTTGTTGCAGACATAATATCCATAATGTCCCAGTTTTCCCAGAAGAGGCAAATTAAATTTTTTGGGATGAATCAAAATGCTTCAAAAATGAAAAAAAGTTGGAAAGATGTGTGGGGTATCAAGACCAGTTGATATCACAGTGTTTTAAGCCAAGATACAGCTATGTCCAAACAAGACCTTATATGTATGGCATAAAGATTATATAGTAGACATAAATGATTTGTTCATTGTTTTTTATATAGATGTGTTGTCAAATATTTTATGAGTTCGCCTTCCCATAAAATGTATTTTCTTCTGGGAAGCATTCCAAATAGAGATGTTTCTGGTTCGTGACTGCTAACAGCTTTTTAGGGAAGGGGTTGTCAGAACATCATATTTTTTGAATTGTTCATTATGTACTTATACTGAATTGAGATTTTTTTAAAATATATTTTTATATCCAAAATTGTTCCAGGAAAGGGGATAGATGCTGGCTTTTTGATTGTCAAAATAAAATGTACTACTTGTGGCATCTTTCTTTTTTCTTTTTGGTAGATTCCTGTTACTGCAGAGACAGAGTCCCTCCTTGGTTTCTTTTCTTCTTATGTTTATACCCAACATTTTCTGACTCAGGAAATGGTGAGATGATTTTGCTTGCTTGCTTGCTTAGTGGCTGGTTACTCACTATTTTTCTATCCTTTCTTCCCCATTCCCAAACAAATCTCAAATTGGGCAAGGAAAGTATAATTCTGTGTGTTTCCTTCTCTAGGACAAATGTGCCTTATAGCAAATCAAGCCTAAACTGTCCCTAGAAGCCAAAATGACCAAACTTTATGACCAAAATGCTTGACAAGCCATGGGAAAAGAAAAAGACCATACTCCAGATGGATAGATTCAGTCAAGTCAGCCAGGTTCCAGGTCTTCATAACCTAAGCAGAGCTTTTGATGACAAGATGATTTGGAGGTCTCATTCATAGATTAGTCATAAGTCAAAGTTGACTTGACAACAGATAACAAGTGAAAAATAAACCGTGCAGTAGACAGTAGATTTTTATTTGGAAATGTCTGAACATATGCTTTAATCAGGAACAAGATAAGGCAGGGTGAATGAATTGCAGGTGGTAGAATGCAAGAAACAAGGGAGGGGTATAATCCATAGGCAGACTGGCTTGGCTCAGTGGGTGGTGAAGGCCTAAGGAAGGAAATGTACTGGGTGAGTTTTGAAGAAAAACTAGAGTATTCGTTCAATTTAATACTCATAATGGTCACAGGGGCACATTGAGATGACATCACCAAGGGATTGGAAGGAATGGGGATGAGCTCTATGAGTTTAAGAAGTCAGAGAGGGGTTCAGTACACGAGTGATCAGTGCAAATAACAGAATACAAGAAAACCAATGTAAGGTAGTTTTCTGAGAGGTAGTGATGGCTCAAGGGTAAATTTCATGACCAAGCAATATTTTAAACCAGTGGTTCCCAACCTTTTTTTTTGGAACCATGACCCACTATGACCAGGGCCCACTTGAACAGGGCCCCACTTTGACCAGGGACCACTCTCCAACATTAGTACCAAAAGAGTTACGGAGTCAACCTTAGATTCAGTTTGGTCACCTGGGGTGCTGATTCAGAAAATTGCATTCAATAAACCACATCTGCTCTACTTTCTGATACAGAACATATGCCATCCAGTAGTCACCATCTGCTCGCTCACAGTAAACTATAATTAATAATCTAGAGCTGATGTGGTCTATCTAATGCAATTGTCAGCTCTGCGGAAAGGAGCAGAAATAAAATAATATAAATAAAGAGGAAGGTGGTTTGTGGACTGGATTTTTGTTCTCGTGGTCCACAGTTGGGCTGAGGCCCACAGGTTGGAAATTACTGCCTTAATCCAAGGGCCCACAAGCTAAGGTCTGTAGGCCAGATGCAGCCCTACAGAGTCATTTACCCAGCCCCCACCCTAAGTCTGAAATGACTTGAACACAATACCATCCTAATTAACTTGACGAGCTCATCAGCCAAAAGTAGGCCCACACTTCCCATTGAAATACTGACAAATTTATGCTGGTTGAAATTTCTCTTATTTTTAAATATTGTATTATTCTCTCTTCGTCTTTTTCTTTTTTTGCACATATGTGCCGTGTCCATGGCAATTTGGTTTTTTAAAACTATAGTCTGGCTCCACAGTCGGAAGGACCATGAACTGGCCCTCTTTTGAAAAGTTTGAAGATCCCTGCCTTAAATATTAGCTCAGCCATTCTCCTGCAGTAGAAATGCTTGAAATACATTTTATGTTTTGGAGAATCTCTGAACAGGCCTGTAGCGAGGGGGGGGGGGGGGGGTAGGGGTTCAACCCCCCCCCCCCCCCGAAATTTTTTCAGGTTAAAAAAAAAACCTGGTTTACTCATGAATTTTAACTGGTTAACCAAGCAGATATCTCAAGCAGATATTGACAGGTCTGAACCCGCGGCGCGGGTGGGTCAGGGGGTCAACTCCCCACCCCCCGAAATTTTCAAAACCCCGCCCGAAATTTTTTTCGCCATAGATGTGGGTGAAACATAAGGAGAGAATGCTTCTGGAACATGGAACATGGCCATACAGCCCAGAAAACTCACAGCAACCCAGTGATTCCAGCCATGAAAGCCTTCGACAGTACGACTTTAGTTAATCACAACCCTTGTCAGTTACATGTTTAAATCTTCTCTTTCCATTTATACATTTGGGCAAAATGAGAAGGAAAATCCTAGCACCTGCCCTCTCCCTGGATTCAGGGTTATTACATTGCAGTATTAAATATGACTATGCAGATTTTCTCCACTTTCGTCAACAGAACTTGCTTCCAGGCCAAAGTGTTAGTATTGTCATTGTACTTATTTCTACTTCATCTTTTCCACAAAGACTCAAGGCAGTTGATAAATTAAAGTGATTGATAGTATTGATCAAAACATACAAAAAGACAACGTTAAACTAGAATCAAATCATTAATCATGCTGAAACACTTACAAAGGATATAAAAGCAGTTTTTAACGCTGCCCTATTTAAAACAAAATATGTCCCTAAAAAGCTTCCCTTAAAACCCTTCAGTTCTAAAAGCCTCTAAAATAATTAAAAGGGTCTCTTCTGCCATGGAAGGGAATTCCAGAACCTAGGGGCAGTCACCAAGGAAAAAAAAAAAAGGGGGGGGGAGGCTTTCCAGTGTTTCCAGCACCCGTACCTGTGGAAGTAGTGGGAGCATTTCAGGTTGTCACAATATGGATTGGATTGCAATCAATCAGTGCAATCTTACTGAGGAATGAGGGCACCACGTTTATGCTAAGCTTGTTTTGGCAGCTGTACAAGGCCAGCCAGAAGGCCAGATGTTTCTCCTTGATCTGCCCAGCCGTTCACAAAATAGCCACACTTTGACCCATTTCTGCCAGATACAGTGGATTCATTGGATTTATTAAGTTCCGTTGTAAGTGTACATTGATGATTCTGATGGTCACCCTTTCATACCTTCGAACTGTTCCAATTTAGCAGATTAATCCTCTGCTGTCCCCAATTTTGAGTTGCTTTTATAATATTCTGGTTTCTCTCTCCTCCACTGAGTTTTCTCCCTTAGTTCTCAGTTTACTTTAATTGTTTCAAGCTGTGTTCAAAGTTCAAAAGTAGTTTACACTCATTGAACTAATTTTGCTCTTTATGGTGTGTGTGGCCCAATTCAAAGGGAAATTTAAATTAGAATTATCCATCAGGTGCTGAACTGAGGTTGGACCAAACTCCCAAACCTTAAGCCAGTCCCCTTTTACACTGCCATTTAATCCAGTTCAAAGCAGATAATCTGGATTTTACGTGGCAGTGTAAAAGGGGCTTCAGTATGACTGCCCTATCACTTATAGTGGTGTCTGGACTACAACCACTATCAGCCCCAACTAATATGAACAATGGTCATTGCTGATGGGAGGCTCTGTCGAAAGTATCTGCAGGAAAGGTTATTAGTTCAGAATTAGAAACTAACTTGGCTCTTGAGATGGAGGTAGTTGGTTCTCAGCCTGCTAAATAAGAATCAAGTGGGGTGTGCAAAAGGAACAATGGCTTTACCAATTGGACCAGTTGGTAAATTGCATCCAGCAGCCAATCTGGCAAGGAGATTATTGGAGTTATTGTCCAAAAAAGTAACATTCACATAGGCTGTTGTATGCTTGGATATGCTCCATTGCATTTCTTCTTGCGTGCCATGTTCTGTAAAAACTGGAATGTGCAAATCTGAATGTCAAAGGGTCAGAACGAAGCAACGAAACATCTGCATAAAGAATCAGTTCAGTGAATACCAGCACAGGAATTATTGGCATCCCTTTAGGCATGATTGTCCTCTCAGCTTTTATTTTTATTAACTTCCTATAATATGGAATGAATAGAAGAAAACGAAAGAACTAGCATAAAAGTAGCACAGACGATGAAACAGAAATAGGTACACCTGCAGACCTTATCATGCGACACTCGTATAGCATTATATTCCACTTGAACTACTATAGCAACATTTTATGGAATCCTGGGATTTGCAGTTTAGAGAGTATTTCCAACTCTCAACCAGAGAGTTCTTGGGCTTCAACTCATTTACAAACCCCAGAATTCCACAGAATGTTGTTATGGCATTTAGAGTGGAACAAATATAGTAATATAACAGTGTAATGTGATAAGGGACAAGCATGAACTGTTTAAAGGAAAGCAGACCTGTTGCTGGAATTTTAGAAATAGAGCTACCAATATTTTACTGTTATGTGTGAATATTTCACTGTTATGCTTGCTGTATCATGTGGAAAGTCTATCAATATTATTATTATTATTATTATTATTATTATTATTATTATTATTATTATTATTATTATAACATACTTTATTTATATTCTGTCCTATCTCCCCGAGGGGACTCAGGGCGGATTACATGTACATATATGGCAAACATTCAATGCCATTATACAATTGACAAAGACAGACAGTAACATAAACAGAGGCAAGGCTTCCCTCTTTTTCCTGGCATCTGGAGGCTGTGTTTGACACGGCCATGGGGAAATGCTATTGTTCCATTCTTCCATGCCGAGGAGCTTGTTGTCCATGGATGCCTTCCACCAACATGTTTTTTCGAGGCCACCTTTTACCTCCACGCCAAAGCAGAGGTACCTATTTATCTACTCACATTACTGTTTTTGAACTGCTAGGTAGGCAGAAGCTAAGATGATGGCAGGAGCTCACCCAGCCCGTGACTTGAACTGCCAACCTTCCAGTCGGCAGGTCTTCTATAGCTGGTGGTTTTAACCTGCTGTGCAAGCTGCAGCGAGAGTTGTGCTCTCCAGTTGAGTTGGAATAAAATCTTCATTACTCTAGGGATGGTAGAGGTTGTAATCCAAAGCATCTGGAGGCAGCAAAGAGAGAATTGTATTAGTGTCAGACTAGGAATATCTTGGCTCAGATCCCTAGTTATTGTGTGATATTGGGCCTGCCTAAACTCTTGTTCTAATTAACCCAAAGTATTATTGTGAGGGGGAGCCCCCAATGGCGCAGTGGGTTAACTGCTGAGTTGCTGAACTTGGCAGGTTGAATCCGGGGAGAGGGGTGAGCTCCTGCTATTAGCCCCAGCTTCTGCCAATCTAGCAGTTTGAAAACATGCAAATGTGAGTAGATCAATACGTACCGCTCCAGTGGGAGGGTAACAGCATTCCATGCAGTCATACTGGCCGCATCACCTTGGAGACATCTATGGACAATGCTGGCTCTTCGGCTTAGAAATTGAGATGAGCAACAACCCCCGGAGTCAGACATGACTAGACTTAATGTCAGGGGAAAATCTTTACCTTTACCTGTTATTGTGAGGATAGATGTTATCCTCTTCTAATTATTTCTATCTGCAGCTCTCTGGAGCGAAGTTCTTATTATGCCTTCAAGTTATGTCTGACTTATGGCAACCTACCATGAGATTTTTCTTGATCAGTTTGTTCAGCGGGGTTTGCCACGGGTTTTCTCTGAGACTGAAACAACAGGATACAACCAAGGAACTCACCTTAAAACACTTTAACAGTGTTAAAGTATGTCACTGTTAGCAAAATGACAGATGAGGAGTCCAGCCATGTTCTCACTCAGCCTCCAAATACTTCAGCAAACATCCAGTTTTCAACAATGTGCTGAAATAAGGCAAAGTTGGAACATATTTAGCATTTGGGGAAGAATGTGCACCCTACAGTCAGGGCATTATAGCTTAGATCCAGGGCATTATAGCTTAGATCTCTATACCAGTAGTTCCCAACCTGTGCTCCATGGACTCCTAAGGGAACTTCCTAAGGGCTCCGCGGCTGCTCCAGGAAAATAAAATAAATAAAAATTGAATAAAATTTAAAAACAAGAAATAAAAAGTAAAATCTAAATAAGAAAACTAGAAATCATATTCTGAACAGGAATTTGCCAAGTTGAATTTCATGCCTCCTCTAGCAAAGGATGCTTGGTCATTATTGAGAATAAATTGAGATATTATGATACATTTCAAAGTTTTAAAAATGCAATTTCATTGCATGGGCATTGCACAATAGTTTGGATATCTCTTTGCTTTACATTCCCTTATTATCAATGTCCTCTTCCTTCCCCCGTAACGCCACTCCTAAACACCATTGTCTTGTAAGACACAGGGTAGGCTATGCGGGGCAGAAAGGTTGGGAACCATTGCCTTCTACACTCCAACATTTCACAGATGAAAGCCGGTAGATGTGTAGCAACATCAGAGTGTGGTTAGAATGGCAAACACAAATTAATGAGGAAGAAGCTAGCAGAGGCTGCAGCAGTTTGCTTTTGCCTGAGCCTACGGGGAAGGGCAGATTTCTACCTGCCCTCTCCTTTCCCCCGGTGAGTTAGTTGAATGCAAAATGTCTGCACACTGAACTCAACTTGCAGTAAACTGAAGTAAACCAAGGACAAATGGTGGTGGAAGTGGAAAGAGGAGAGAAACTGGGACAGTTTAAAAGAGGCTGAAAAAGTGGGACGACTAACCATAAAACCATACAGTTGGAAGAGACCACAAGGCCCATCCAGTTCAACCTTTTGTCATGCAGGAAAAGGACAATCAAAGCTTCCCTGATTTGGCAAAGACAGTTAATGAGGACTGCATTTGTCAAATCAGCCTGTAAATATTGTGTATAAAATCACATTCAGTTTATGTATATAAGGCATATGTAAAACAGAAATGTCATATTTAGACTTGGGTCCCATCTCCAAGGAATCTCATTATGTATTTATATGCAAAAACAGATAGTCCAATATCCCAAATCCCAAACACACCTAGTCCCAAGCATTTTAAATAAGGAATACCCAACCTATATTTAGAAAATCCTAATGAACAAATCGTCTAGCCAGCTGCTTAAAGCTACAAAAGTTCATAATCAACCTGTATAATTTCTTTTATACACTATAAGCTTGCATAAGGTTTTCTGCTTTAACTATGAGGGTTCATAGAGTTATTCCATGTGTAGTTCAAGTTTGACAGTTATTATGGGACTAGTGTTTTAAAGTAACCTTATAGTATATCCCCTCGTCTCTTAATAGCTATGAAAAAAATAGGTTCACAAGGTAAAGAAGAGGCCCTCTCTCATTAAGGCTGTGTTTATAACAAGATTGCTTACTTAGGCCTGCATTCCAGTAGAATCAGGGCTGAACCCAGCTGCATTAGCCCCTTCAGTCAGCTGCCTGAAACTTAATTGTGTTTGCATTTTCATTTTCTCAAACACAGATAGTTGAACTTTGAGACGACTGGGAGGAAAGTTTCTAAATGACTCAGTCTGTTGTGTAGAATAGACCTTAGTACAATCTCTCTAACCAGGTTCTCCCTTCAGATAAAGGTGCAGCAAAGTCACCGCTGTGCAAACCAGTTTGTACAGGAAAGGCACCACCCTTTATGAAACCACAATGCAATTGGGAGGCAGAGAAACATGATCATTAAGTTATTTCAAGAGATTAGTTATCGGAACCAGAGACTTCTTAGAAGAAGATCGCGGCGTTTTGTAGAAAACAAAATTGATAAGGGGAGACAGACTCTTGCCTTCAGTGTTGGCACCAGTGGCTCTGATGCTCTGGCAACTTTTGGGACCCCATCTTCTGGCTAGGGTTGCCAGATTGAAAACTCAAGGAGGTTTCTGTACTTTTAATTATTCAACACCTGCTGAGATCCCCTCTTTGACAACATTTGAAAAGCATAGGAGATTTCTTCAGTAGGCAACCCTAATTCCTTCTCCCCATTCCTCTCAGTGTTTGTTCACACTTCATCAGTTGACGGCCTTTTATCTCTGGGCAGCAGGTTGGACTGAACATCCATATCACTTCCCAAAGGTGAGAATTAGTTGTGACTGGCTCCCTTCTGCCATTCCTGCTTGCCTACTCAGGTTGGCAGGCAAGCAAGCTCAGAAAACCACTAGAAACAGCAGCAACTTTTCCTTGATATTTCATTCCAGGCAGAATGGAGAAAAAGAGGAGAAGATGCAAGCATCATTCGCAGAGTGATTAGCAAGCTCCCAACTCAATCCTCAACTTGGAGCATAGGGTATTTTTGTGTGAAGGAGTTTTCTGCAAGTATGTGCAGCTTACTTGTACAGAAAAGAGAAATACCAGCTACTACGAGTGCTCTTCAAATTCTTGGCATCTGATACAGGCATAGAAAGGCACCTTGTTGTTGTGTATATACCTTTCAAGTCTTTTTTGACATATGGCAAACTTTAGGCAAACCTATCAAGGGGTTTCCCTTGTTCCCTTGTTCTTTGCCTCCCTTGAGGCTGAGAGAGTCTGACTTGCCCATGGTCATCCAGTTGGTTTGTATGGCTGAGTGGATTTTGAACCGTGATCTCCGGAGTCATCGGTCAGCACTCAAACTGCTACACCATGCCATTGTCCCTCTCATTCAATATTGACCGGTAAAGGTCCCTCAAGGTTTTCCACCACATGATCTTTCCCAGCTATCTCCGGATGAGATGCCAGGAATTGGGGTTGATCATTCAGTCCTTTCTTAAGACATGTAACTTCTGGACTTGCTTCCCAATAAAGTATGGTGAAATCTTTGCTTCAGGTGACATATTGGGAAAAGCGGATTTCATGCCTCTCCTCTAGAACTTAGAGGACTGTTTTTACTCAGACACGATAGTTGCTGGTTGTAAAAAAGTAGGAATAGGATCCTAGGATCTCAAAGCCTGGCCCTGAGCGTCAGAATTGGAGACTCTTTCCTCTAGTGTTCAGTGGAAAGGGAGGAATCTCAAGGGTAGAGCATCATCTTGTAAAGTAGTTAGCTGTCTGTCTCTCTGTCATCTACCTACATCTCTTTTACCTCTTTGTGCTCCCTCTCCTGTTACAAGCTGTTTGGAAGTGTCTATCATAAATTGTTTTCCATTCAATGCACTTCTTGGAAAATCATTTTTTAAAAGCAGACTTTGCATAGATGTTCACAACATTGCTGAGAAAGGTGTGGGTTTTCTTTTTTTGGTGTTCAGCATAAATCTTGAAAAACATAATTTGCAGCCATAGAAATACTTTCTCTTTTGTTCTACTTGGTGTATGTAATCTGAATCACTTGCTTTGAGCAACTGCGGTTGACACTGATTAATGTATCATGCTTAAAGACATCATCGAGGCCCATCCTTTGTGTCATCAACCAAAGGTTTTTCCCAGTCTTGGATCTTGGCCCTGAAATTCCAGTGCCTTGGGTACTTCCAGCTATGCAATCATAAGCAAGAATGAAGCTATTTTATTGTTATAAACAATAACATTTCTAGTCTTAAAGGTTAATATAAAATTGGTTTTTAGAGGCATTTTGAGATAAACATTTACATGTTATGTCATTCTTTTAGCAATGTCATATTCTCTCTCCCAAAACGATGGAAAATAATAAAAGGAGAAATTACTGATACACAGGGCAATGCAATAAGAAATTTTTGAAATCACAGGTATAAATCTGGGGCTGCACACAGTCCTTTCTAGCCCTTATAACATTTTTCAGAAATTTAAATTCACCCCAACCAGTCTAGGTAGACCACTTTAACAACTACCATGTCAGACTACACAGAAGAATCCATTGAAATCCATAAACATGTGGACAATTTCAACAGAAAGGAGGAAACCATGAAAATGAACAAAATCTGGCTATCAGCGTTTTAAAAACTTCTAAAACGAAGACAGTAAATACAGAACAACACTAAAAAAACGGGAAATCCTGACAACAAATGATCAGGGCCAGCTTATCACCTCCCAACAAAGGATTCCCCCAGGCAAGAAACAGCCAAGTTTTGAAGCTGCAAGGCTATTCAATGCTGATCAAGGTGATTAATTGCAACATTCACACTTGCCTCAAATTGACAAGAGTTCTTTCTCCCACCCTGGACATTCCACAGATATATAAACCCCACTGACCTAGTTTCCAACATACCTCACGACCTCTCAGGATGCCTGCCATAGATGTGGATGAAAGCTCAGGAGAGAATGCTTCTGGAACATGGCCATACGGCCCGGAAAACTCACAGCAACCCAGTTATTCCAGCCATGAAAGCCTTTGACAAGACATTTCAGGCCTTTCTCTAAACCAGACAGTGAACTGGAAATAGGGTTGCCAGCATGAAAATTGGATATGCCTCCCATGCGTTTAAGGACTATGTGGGCTGCAGAGTTGTTGATGATGGGGTGACTTGGAGATCTCTATTCATGGGTTTGCTTTTTAGTCAGAGTTAACTTGTCAGTAGTTAACAATAGGAAAGAAATTTTCACAAAGTGTTTCTTGTTACCTGGTTGTATAACAGCATCACTTACCGAAGTTCTCACTTCTACTGTGCTCTTAAAAAAACAAGAGGTATTTCACATTTTCATAAAACCCTAACTGGAGCTCATGCCTGTGTTTGAGACCTATGAATTAAGCGATCTCAAAGGCCCTTTTCTTTTTGTATCTACAGTAAATTAGTTAGAACACAACATAGATATAAAAAAAGTGTCATACAATTGAGTCTCATATTACTAAATAGTGGTGAGATGATTGCATTTTTATTGCATCTTCTGGGAGGCCCTAGAATGGCTTGCATAGACTGCTGGTCACTCCATTTCTTTTTCCCCCTCAAGCATGTCTGCGGACAACTGTGCATTTTTTAGGGTTGTTTTGCTTTGTGCTGGGTTGAATTTGCAGGTACAAAATCCACAAATATAGTGGACCCACTATAATCTGAACCCATTTCATTGGGTACCAGCTGTTAGGAATCATGAGACCTGATTCCAAAACACCTGGAAGAGCACAGTCTGAGAAACTGTGCTTTAGATCAAGAAAAAAAGAAGTTTGAGCTGTTCTTCCCCAAAGACAATAAACATACACAACACAACATAGTCAAGCCCCAGGTCTTTTTCTGGAGTGCCAGATCCTTTTATTTTTTACTAGCTTCCATTGCCACTCATCAGCCCTGATGGGCCCTCTTTGTTTTGGCAATGTAATCTGCCTCTGCATCTGCTGGGAAAATACAGCATTACAATAATGATGATGACTTCTATGTTCTTGGATCTTGCCTGTATATTGTGCTGCTTTGATGTCTGGTCTGAACTAGTGATCAGGGAGAAGTTTGTTTGGGTTGCATTTTTAAGTGCACCATCATAACGTGTAGTTCCTAGATTGCTGTGCCGAATGGAACATAGTTTTCTTCTCGATCTTCCTAGGTTAACAGATATGTAGAAATGACAGTATTTTTACCAGACTGCCATGGGAATGATACCATATTTGTGTCTATTTGCTAAAATTCTTTCTCTCTTTCTTGGAAGCTTGTCAGGGCAGCTAAGGACTCAGGGAATTCATGCATGGACCACCACTTTGAATAACACCACTTTGTTAACTTGCCGGCATTTGGCCAGCTGTCAAAAGGAACTGCCTTTAAATTGTGGGTTTTATTAAAATAATATCCCAACCTCCACAAGAGTTCCTGAAATGCCTTTCTTCCAAACCCATAGAATCTCTCCTAGGATTACCTCTTGGTCCTCTTCATCGCATTGGCATCACACTTTGGACGTGGACCATCCAGCATTCCCTGGAAGTTCCCAACTACAGTAGAGTCTACTTATCCAACATAAACGGGCCGGCAAAATGTTGGATAAGCGAATATGTTGGATAATAAGGAGGGATTAAGGAAAAGCCTATTAAACATCAAATTAGGTTATGATTTTACAAATTAAGCACCAAAACATCATGTTATACAACAAATTTGACAGAAAAAGTAGTTCAATACGCAGTAATGCTATGTAGTAATTTCTGTATTTACGAATTTAGCACCAAAATACCACGATGTATTGAAAACATTGACTACAAAAATGCGTTGGATAATCCAGAAGGTTGGATAAGTGAGACTCTACTGTAATATAAGAGATCTTTTTTATGATGATTTGAATCATATCCCATCCAAGTTTCAAACCACAATCCCATTCCAGCCATTTGGTTCAATAATTTGAAACATATCCTATGGCAGCCTTGGTGGACTACTAACTTTCCTGACATAAATAACACAATGAGAGACATCAATCACATCTGTACCAAAGATATCAAAGGTTCTGGAATTTTTAAATCATCTGTGCATAGTCAAGCAACATTGGTGGGAGCAAACTGGACCAAGAATTACCAGAAAAGTTCACAAAATGCGTGGTTTTGCCATATAAATTAACCTTATTGCCCCGGGTGGCACAGTGTGTTAAAGCGCTGAGCTGCTGAACTTGTGGACCAAAAGGTCCCAGGTTCAAATCCTGGGCGCGGAATGAGCGCCCGCTGTTAGCCCCAGCTCCTGCCAACCTAGCAGTTTGAAAACATGCAAATGTAAGTAGATCAATAGGTACCGCTCCGGTGGGAAGGTAACGGCGCTCCATGCAGTCATGCTGGCCACATTACTTTTGGGGTGTCTACGGACAATGCCGGCTCTTCGGCTTAGAAATGGAGATGAGCACCAACCCCCAGAGTTGGTCACGACTGGACTTAACGTCAGGGGAAAACCTTTACCTTTACCTTATTTGAATTGCCAAACTAGAAACCATACCTTGGTTTGGAATAAATGTTATGCTTAAAACATGCAAGGCCTCGGATTTAGATTTTTTAAAAAATATCTTAAACATCTGGAAGGATGGATGCTAACCCAGATTTCAATATTCTGAAATTTCCTCAATGAGATGTATCTCTTGAAGTAAGAAAATAAGAACAACAAAGGAGCCAAGTGGAAAGACTGAGCTCAGTGGAAACTAATTTTGTCAAAACTCTTAGGTTATGTTGGGAAAACATTGTGGGTGAGATTGGATGGATCCTTCTCTGTAGCTTCTTGAGTGTTAATCCAGATGCAATTCTAACCTGACCTCCTCCAAGGCATTACCAGACTCCATTTGCAGTGCCATATAAAATACAGATTATCTGATTTGAATTGGTTTATATGGCAGTGTAGATTCATATCATCCACTTCAAAGCAGATAATTTGGATTTCCTGATTTGATAATCTGGATTATATGGCAATGTAGATCAAGCCCTAGTTCAGGCATGGGCAAACTTCAATCCTCCAAGTGTTTTGGACCCCAACTCCCACAATTCCTAACAGCCATTAGGCTATGAGGATTGTGGGAGTTGAAGTCCAAAACACCTGGAGGGCCGAAGTTTACCCATGCCTGCTCCAGTTACTCCGTCAGTTTGTAAACCATCATTTGCAGCTCAGTCTTATGAAACTTGTTTGATCTGAAGTGAGTTCACAGTGTTCAGTAGTGCTAACTCCCAAGAAAGGATGCTTAGGATTCTCTTTAATAACTTTTAAAACCAATCTGGTGAAGTAGAGATGGCATGTTTCCTTCTGGAGGTGCAGCTGTTTTCTGTGCAACTGGCAGTAATAGTTAATGTGAAAGTCTTTGCCTAATTCTGACATGGACATGTGCCAGCAAGTGGACAAGTTATATAAATTCCTAGGGTAAAGGAATGTTAATGATGCAGACATCAAACAAAACTCTTGGCTATATCAGGATACAACATTGGTGAGAGGAGCTGTTGTCTGCTTGGCTTCTTTTAAGGGAACAAGGGGACAACACTGAAGTGGAGCAGTTGTTGCGATAATACAAAATAATAATCTAGGTGCAGGATTACCAAGGTTCCTCCTCCCAGTGATTTTCCTCCTAAACATACCCTCCTATTTCATTTCTTCCAAGCTCTGTGTATCTGAACTCTCCTCCTATTTCTCTGAATGCAGCAAACTTAAAAACACAGTTGTTTCATTCTGATCAGCTTTATAAATACCAAAAAGGAAGTACACATTTATTTATTGGACTTATAAACCACTCTAAATCAAAAAGCAGTATATTGCAGTGGGTCACATCAAACAAATGAAAAAGGTAGAATGAAAAGAAATACATTTTGGTGAAAAGGAGGGGGGGGTGACTGATCTAATAATCAGAAATGTCTAATGTCTTTGGTGCCAGTTTGGTGTAGTAGTTTAAGTGTTGAGCTATGACTTCGGAGATGAAGGCTCAACTATCCACTTGGCCAGGAAAATACTTTGAGTGACTATGGGCAAACACACACTCTTAGTCCCAGAAAACCTCATGATATGTTGGCCTTAGGTTTGCTATAAGATGGAAATGTCCTCAAAATAAACAACAATAGCAATACCGTCAGCTCTCCACACTTGATGAGTTTAGTGGCACAGGACCATTGGAGGATCTAGAGTGTCCTACAAAGGTGTCCTTCTAGAAGTCTCTAAGTCCTCCAGCATAACTGGAAGATGCTGGCCATTGAGTCACTCGTGAGGGCATAGAAATCATACAGAGAACATTCTAATCCCTGGTAGACTCCAGTACATCCTGTTCTTTCTCTTCCCAAAGGCAGCTCCTGAGAATGAAGCAACACATCAGAACCACCCACCCATATCTTTCCACATTCTCAATTAAGCCACCAACCAAGTGGTTTCCAGCATTTTGTCTCTTTATAAGTATCTGTGTGATACTTATAAAGAAATCACACAGGACACTTTCAAAGAATAAGTATAGCACAATGATTCCATCTTAACTGCTATAGCTGCATCCTAAACAATTCTAGGATTTGTAGTTTGATGAAGCACTAGAACTCCCTGGCTGAGAATTCTTAACCCCATTCCCTAAACTGTAAATGGCCTAAATATCCTAAAGCACCAAATCTCATCTGACATTAGAAGCTAAGCAGGATCAGCTCTGGTTAGTACTTGGATGGGAGACTACCAGCCAATCAGGCTTTAATTCAGAGGAAAAAACTGGTGAAACCACTTCTGAGGACTCCTTGCCTAAGAACATCCTATGAAATTCACAGAGTCACCATAAAGTCAACAGGAAGTTTGAAGGCACATTTACACACAAACTTAATTTCCATAGTTAAACTGGATTCATGGTGCTTTAACGATATGGTGTGAATGGGTTCAAGGAGAAAATCCAGAACTGGTTACTATATAAAGAGCATTCCAATTATACAGATTGTCAACAGTCCTGAAGCAAATTTGAGTCATCCTAAATCAAGGCTGAACGAAGGAATATAGACGCTTTTGAACTGGTGTCAGAGGAAAATTCTGAGAGTGCCTTGGACCGCAAGACGATCCAACCAGTCCATACTCCAGGAAATAATGCCCGACTGCTCACTGGAGGGAAAGATATTAGAGGCAAAGATGAAGTACTTCGGCCACATAATGAGAAGACAGGAAAGCTTGGAGAAGATAATGATGCTGGGGAAATTGGAAGGAAAAAGGAAGAGGGGCCGACCAAGGGCAAGATGGATGGATGGTATCCTTGAAATGACTGGCTTGACCTTGAAGGAGCTGGAGGTGGCCACAGCTGACAGGGAGCTCTGGCATGGGCTGGTCCATGAGGTCACGAAAAGTCAGAAGCAACTGAATGAACAAACAACAACAAATCAAGGAAAAAAGACTGGGGAGGGGTAATGAGGCTCTTCCTCACATGTTGATTCTCTCTTCCCCAAATATCCCTTCAGTTCCTGAATTTCTCATATTGCATTAATCTTTAGGTGAAGGTTGAGAAAGACTGTATTGTATAAGCATCCAAAGAGGTGTAAATGATCTTCAATGCCTAATATTTCAAGTCAAAAGTCTTCTAATAACTGCCTACTGTCCTGAACAAACAGGAAGAATAGCCAGAATTTGCCAACTGGAGAAGAGAAACCCTGCAGCATCAGCTATTGTGATGCTGAATGCTGCTTCTGGTGGGTATTCAGTAAGGACCATTTGCACCCCTTTGGTACACCTGGGATAGGTGATCAAATAAGAAGTCTTTGGTGGATCAAGTATATCAGATGGTCCTCCCTCACAACATGGGGTGCATCTATTCTGTAGAATTAATGCAGATTGACACGACTTTAACTGCTATGGCTAAATGCTATGGAATTCTTGGATATGTAGCTTGGTGAGGTTCAGTTGAAATACAAGCAGGATATGCACTGCTCACAAATTCTACCTTACAGAGGTAAATTGTTGCATGCATTGCATTTGCAAGTATGGAAACAGAATAATATGGAATGACCTTGTGGACTGTTCCTCTCTTGAAAAGCACTAAAGCAGAAGTACAGTATCAGCTACATATATTTGTTTTGCATGGTTATTGGGATTGACTACTTAATCAGCTCATTTAAAAGATAAATTGCTAATTTTGAACTGCAATCATTTACATTTTTCATGAACTTCCTATTATTTCTTCTGCATATAATAATATGGTTGCTCCATGTGTAGACTTCTTTATCAGTGTGTGTTAGTTTTGCTGTTCAGGTTCCCATGATGTAAAGCACCTTTCATGTTCTCATAGGTGCAGCATCTACACTTAATGCAGTTTGACACAACTTTAAATTCCAGGTGTCAATGCTATGGGCTTTTAAGACTCATAGTTTCACAAGGTCTTTAGCCTTCTCTTTTGGAAGTTCACCAAACTGCAAATCCTATCATTCCATAGCTCTAAGGCATGGTGATTAAAGTGGTGTGTCAAACTGCATTAAAGCTGCCCATACTGACATTTATGTGCATATACTCAATACAACCATTAATGATATAAAGCGGACTTCACACATTGGTAGCTATTATTGATACTGTTATTATCCATAATAAAACATATTTATATGTTGCACCCATGTATTTAAGTGACTGTTCTGTAGTTGTTTGTGGCTTACAATCACTTATTGAGTAATATAAATATGCAGTGCAGATGCTAACACCAATCATATAACAGCATGCAGAATGTCTCTGAACCACTAATTAAAAAATCATACATTGGAGTTAATTTTTCTCTTCACCTATGGCAACTCCCCTCCCAAAAAACCCTCTTTTATGCAGCTTTAGGTGAGCATGGTATAATAGTGCTTTGAACATTGAACTACCCTGTTTCCCCTAAAATAAGACATCCCCAGAAAATAAGACCTAGTAGAGGTTTTGCTGAATTGCTAAATATAAGGCCTCCCCCGAAAGTAAGACCTAGCAAAGTTTTTGTTTGAAAGCATGCCCGCCAAACAGAACACCAGAGCATGCAGGATCGGTAAATGTATGTACCGTAGAGTGTTGTACATGGAAATACTGGTAGTAACAAGAAATGCTTGATATGATTCACAGTTTGTCTAGTTATGCTGGTTTGTGATGACAACTACTGTACAGTATATAATAAATGTTCATTTTTTTGTTCAACAATAAATGTGAATTCTTCAAGGAAAAATAAGACATCCCCTGAAAATAAGACCTAGCGCATCTTTGGGAGCAAAAATTAATATAAGACACTGTCTTATTTTCGGGGAAACACGGTATGACTCAGAAGACCAGGATTCAAATCCCTGCTTAGCCATGAAATCCCATTGGGTGGCCTTGGGCAAGTCACACTCTCTCAGACAAAAGTAAAAGCAAACTCCTTCTGAATAAACCTTGCCAGGAAAACTTAAGGGTTGCCATAGGTTGGAAACAGCATGAAAGCACACTTTTGGGTTACCATAGTTTAGAAAGCAACAAAGGACTCTAACCAACTTACATTTTCACTGGGGTGCCTGGGAACAGCAAAACTATGGGATTGTGGGGATGCATGCAGCCTATGGGCACAATTTACACATCCCTGCTTCAGAGTTTGAATTGCCCCAGGAATGCCCCAAAATGTAACTACATGCCTGCAAAGGTGGATAGTTGCTCCATGTTCATCATCAAAATGCTGGTAATTATGAGTGTTGTTGTCCAGCAAAACTGGAGAGAACTGGGCTGGAGGCAGCTGGTGACCTGTATATATTTTAGACCCAAATTCCATCAGTATTAGCATGGCTTTGGTTAGTGGCCACCATAGAAAAAGGACATTTGTAAATATTTGTGGATTGAACTAAGGTTGGATCTACACTGCACTATATCCCAGGATCTAATCCCAAATTATCTGTTTTGATCAGGATTATATGAGTCTACACTGCCAAATAATCTGGGATAATGAGATAACAGGGATCAGATCCTGGGATATAGGGCAGTGTGGAAGGGGCCTTGAAAGCACATTACAATTGCAGAGAAAAAACATGTGTAGGTCACCGCATTTTCTGCCCATCATTCAATAATTTTGGATACTTCCTAGATATGTGAGGGACTGTCAACACCACTGGTGTTTTTCCCCACAGCTGGGGATAATTGTTAGCAGATAGCATTTCTAAGGGGAGAGTTTTTTAACCTTTCAAAACATTAATTTATCAACAGGTCTGAAACTGGGTTGTTGTATGTCTTTCGGGCTGAAACTTCTCAGGCGTTGAGTATGTTTTTCTGAAACAGCACTTAAGACATTTCATTTTAATGCCCCCCACTGTCTTCTTGCCAATTATGTTGCACACTGACCATGCTTACTTAAGACAAATAGAGATGATTGGATGTCATGCAGAGAGCAACATAAGGAAAGAGCAAATCAAACATAAGCTGGTGCAATGGGAAAGTGTAACTGGAGAGTTAACTTTAGCTCTGGCCCCATCTAGTGATTTAAATGTGAATTTAGTGTGTGCTACAAAAGTCTCCAGTCTCCTCTCCAGCTCTACCTTTGGAGGCAGCAACTTTGCTGTACTACTTAATTGGGATAATATTTCTTCTGTGTTGTCTCTCCCAGGAAAACTATTTCGTTTGGGTAACTGCTGATGTTATACGAAGCATTTTGTTAGTTTAATCTACCAAAGTTCTCCATCTTTATCTACACAGTGAATAAAAATTAAATTTGTAATTGATGCCTCATGTCTCTAGTATATAGACCATGAGGACCTTCTTTCTGGTCCACGTCTCAAAAGGTAGCCAAACCCTACAATTACAACTGTTTGATACTACTGTAACTCCCATAGTTGAATGCTATGGGATTCTGGAGTTTGAAGTCTAATGAGGTATTTGGAACCAAATTACGATATAGTTCTAAATTCTTTCTTAGGCTATAAATCTCAGCATTTCACAGGGAACTGCCACATCAGCTAAAGCAGTCACAAACTGATGTAATTATGCAATGAGAATTCATCTCCACCCTTTCTTGGAATACAATAATTTTGCAATTTCTCCCAGCAGATCATGAGGATGCCCCGCCTGGCATAAATCTGCCCACGTGAAGCAGATAAATATAGCACTGAATGAAAACATGAAGAATAATTACAGGATGTCTTAAACCTACACCTGCTGATAGGTTTTATAAGCTAGCTGGCATTGCTCCTCCCCCAATGTGCGATGGGAAGTTGCTGCCAATAGCAAGAGAACTAAGGTTGAACACTGTGAAAGCCACCCACTGTATGGCTATTAACCTCCTCCCAATAGACTTAAATCAAGACAAAGTTTCATGAGAACCACCACTCATCTAAATGTTTCTCCACCAACAGCATGAATATTGCTGTGGGCAGCAAAATCAGGCAATTCCAATTGGATGGTCCCCCATGAAGTCCTTCCTCCAGGGTCAAACTAAGAATGGGCAACTTGGAAGTCCCTGAACAGACTCAGAAGTGGAATGGGAAGATCAAAAGACAACCTGGCAAAATGGCACAACCTAGAAGAATCCTCCACCTTGTGCGATTGTGGAGCAAACAACTCAGCGTCTGTATGCTTGCCCACCATGCCCTGCCTCATGCACAGAGGAAGAACTGTTTAAAGCTACAGACAATGAGGTCCCTGTTGCCTGTTTTTGGTCTAAAATTATTTAGCTGCTTGTGCTCCCTTTATTTTATCAGTTTTATACTTACTTATTTATGCAATGCATCTGACACGAAATAAAAAAGAGGATTTCCTCTCTCCATCCCAACTTGCCATTGCTGTGGCCTCCAGCAGGAAAGAAGAGCTGCTATTGTCTGCTAAACTTAATCCCCCTTTCAAAAACTGTCCCCTTTTCTTCTAAGATTGTAAGCCTGAAGATAAGGAAGTGCCAAATTAACTAATTAATTATCAGTTGTAAGACAGTTGTATAAAGCATTGTATACACTGGGAATTGTCAGATAAAACATTTGTAGGATCAAAAGTTTCCCAACCCCTCTCCAAAAAAGATCAACCCCAGCAACAGCAAGGTAAATCCAGGTCAAAGTTTGTGAAATCCCCACACCTATTATGTGAGTTCTGGCTTTCGGCGAATGAATGTAATAAAATATTCCCTAGTTATTGACTCATATAGAGGAAAGTTTATTTAAATGATAAACTCTTTGATTTAAGAAAAAACTGTCGCAAGCGCTATGTACAAATGAAGCTACATGATTTAGGAAGGAAATTCCCTGCAGCAATGATTAGGCAGCATTATTAAAATATTGCTCAGTTATTTACATCTCTGAACTGTGTGTGCTCTAAAGCTGTACAGGAATGTGTACAGCAACATTGCATATATTGGGAACATATGCAAAAATATATACATGTGATTAGACAAATAAATATGGGAGAATGTGCTCAGATAATGAAATGATACAAAACAGGCATGGACCTGAATATTCCAAAGGCACCAAATCCTGGAAGCTACGCAGGATCAGCCCTAGTTAGTTCTTGGGTGGGAGACCATTGATAAATAGATGCTGTAAGGTGTATTTCAGAGGAAAGAACAAGAAAAACCACCTCTGAGGACAGACAACACCAGGATGTACAGTTTTATGAAGATACTAATGGAAAGTACCCTAATGGCAGCAGATCCTAACTTTGGAAGCTAAGCAGAACCATCCCTGGTTAGTACTTGGGTGGGGGACCACCAACGAACAACAGAAATTATAGGCCGTATTTCAGAGTAGAGAACAGGCAAAACCACCTCTGAGTATTCCTTACCTAAGAAACCCTGTGAAATTCATGAGGTCTTTGTAAGTTGACAAGTGGCTTCAAGCTACATACATAAATACATGTACACTCAGAGAACAGGTCCAGGAAAACTTTTGCCCTCCAGATGTTTTGGGTTTCAATTTCCAAAATATCCAGACAGCATGGCTAAGGGATTCTCACCCAAGAAGATTGGAGAGTCATAGGATCCCTACCACTGGCACAGAACTCGTTTATGTACAAAAGGACAACATTTATATGGGCTTCTATAATTTAATTTGATTTTGAGTTTTCTCTTTCAAAGAATAGACTTTTTTTCTATATCACAGCAGGAAATCTGTACTTCCCACCCAACGCAAATGGAAAATTTCCAGGTTTCGGCCATAAATATGAGTACAGTGGACACACAGTATCTGGTAGAGTTTGGCTCCAGGATACTCATCCCTACCATGGATACCAAAAACCATGGATGCCCAAGCCCCCTTATATACAGTGGTGTAGTAGAATGCTATCCCTTATATAAATTAGCAAAATCAAGGTTTGTGGTTTAGATTTTTGTGGGGAGAATGTTCATGGATATTCATGGATACAGAATCTGTGGACACAGAGAACCAACTGTACAGCCACATCACTTAGATTGTGTGTTCCTGCATGGCATGGGACTGGACTGGGTGACTCTTGCGGTCTCTTTCAACTTAAGAATCAATAAAGGTTCAAAGATCTCCCATGAAGTATGTGGTTGGATGTTGCTGTTCCCTCTTATTAGGAGCACATAAATTTTCTAAAACAGGTCAAACATATCAGAGTCACAGGTGGAACTGTGATCTGATTATGTTTTCTAAACATGTTTTAGGTTTTGATTTATGAGGGGTTTCATCATGAGTCCGACACAGTTAAAACATGATTCACCATTCAACAATTTCCCATCTCCAAATGGCAGGGATTTCATCAACATGTGGATAAAATCTTCAAGTGGATGTGTTTTCAAGTGGATAAAACAACATCTGAATTTCATTGGGCCTATTCTGTCACTGACTCCTTTGTTCAAACTGGGGCACACTTCCCACACTGCCACACCTACATACATTGAAATGCATAAATCAACATGATCAACAGCTTCAGTCTAAAATCGTGACAGGCACAGGAAAACAGACGTGCTTATTGGCCAAGATTCACTCAACACAGCAGTCTAGATTCAAAAGAAGATAAAATGAAGCAAAACTTGAACCTGGTGTTCAAAAAAATAAAAAAATACTTTCTCATTTGGGCTGTTGTGAGTTTTTCGGGCTAGTAGTTATATTGTTGTATACTATGAAAATCTGCTTTTTTTGTATTGCTTTTGCTCTCTTTTTCTTTCTCTCTCTCCCCCCCCCCCCCAACTTCTTAATCATATCAGTATTAAAACGTTATGTGAATTTCTTTCCACCTTAACTGCTGCAATCCTCTCCTAAGGAATCCTGGTGTTACCGAGCATAAGAGACCCCACCCCGGTCTAAATTATTAAATTTATTAACCTAAAACAAAAGCAGAGCATTCTGCAGATTAACATGGCTTTTTACCTTTACCTTTATGAATTCAGCAAACATCCCCAGGTCTGGAGGAGCCCTGCAGCGGCTACCAACACCCAGGAAGCTTGTCCATCCCTTGGTTGCCTCAATCACTGATAAAAATGAAATCATCTCTGACTTTTTGTCTTTCCGCCATGTTCTTGCCTCTCTCTGACTTGCTTCCGCATTCTTTCACACTTCCAACAACTGCCAGGGCCACATGATCCACGGCCCTCCACGGCCCCATATGACCCTCTGAGGCCCTGGGAAAGGGCCAATTCATAGCCCTGTCCCCCAGGCGGTCCCCCATAAACACCCCCAAACTCCATCACCACCTCCCAGCCACTCTGGGAGTCCCAGCAGGCTCCCAAGCTCCTTTTTGCCTCCTTTCTCCCATTTATCATTCCCTTCAATTGCAGCCATTCGCTTACCTGAAAATCTATACCTTTTCTCTCTCTCTTCCCATCTGCTCCCCATCCATAATCCCTTTCCTTGCACCAAACCTCAGGTCCCATAATCCGTATCTACCCCAAACTTTGTGGATATGGAAACCAGCTAGGTCTCCCTTATTATCCACAAATCCCTTGTGTGCGTTCCCCTCCTCCGTGGGTTTCAGCCTATCCACGGGACCCTCATGTGTATCTTAATCCTATTTTTGCCTTTTATCTAATTTCTCTTCCCCATGGAATGCCCAGAGTGGGATCAGATCTCCTTGGATACCCATGTGTCCCACTGTGTTTGTGCCCCCACTTCCTATGGGGTTCAGGTTTCCAGATGCACGGGCTCCTTTTGTGTATATGTTTAATTTTTATATACAATAGAGTCTCACTTATCCAACGTAAATGGTACGGCAGAATGTTGGACAAGCGAATATGTTGGATAATAAGGAGAGATTAAGGAAAAGCCTATTAAACATTAAATTAGGTTATGATTTTATAAATTAAGCACCAAAACATCATGTTATATAACAGATTTGACAGAAAAAGTAGTTCAATACACAGTAATGCTATGTAGTAATTATTGTATTTATGAATTTAGCACCATAATATTTTATGATGTATTGAAAACATTGACTACAAAAATGCATTGGATAATCCAGAACATTGGATAAGCGAGTGTTGGATAAGTGAGACTCTACTGTATATATTTTATATCTTTACATAAAACTTTAAAGGAGTCTTGTCACCAACTCAATACTGTGGTGACTTTTTGACATTTTCCTGCCCTGGGAAAATAAGCCAACTGTCCATTTGCATTGAACTGGATCAAATCACCCAATATCTGTGACTTATAGCTCCAGCCATTCAGAGGACAACAGGATCCTGAGGCACAGGCCTCCACCCTTTGTAAAGCTATTTTGACATACAAAGCCATTCATCACCTGGCATGGCAGTTCCCAAAGATGAGAAGGCCATGTCCCATCTTTCAACAATGACATTTCCCTTTTCTCATTTTCCCAACAACTGACCATTTAATCCTTCCAGGATGGACAATATTTTCTGTCTTGGACTCAATAGGCAACAGTGCCGAAGGCATTGGATTCATTCAGATTATCATCTTTATTACAATAAAAGTTTCCTGGGACCAATTAGGTTCTATTGTCTGTCCCATGCTGGGACCACATAATCCAATCAAGAGCCTTTGTTTGCAGTACCCTTTGTTTGCTGGACCACCAGCCCCTCTCCAGCAATTGGACAGCGGGAAATCTACATCGAGAGCGGCTCTCCCATTGGCCAGCAGGACCACGCTCCCGCCTCAGCAGGGAACTCCTCCTGACTTCATTGGGGCCCAGCCAATCGGAGCAAAGGCGGGAACAGCTGGGCGGGAGCAGGAGTTTCAAAGGATTTCTGTCTATGAAAATGTCTATTTTTTCTGTAATGTATCTCAGCATGACGGATTACCGCATGCTGACATAACTTTCAGCAGATTGAATAAAATTACCATGGTGGCTTCATCTTCAAACCTGGTGAAATTTATTCTGAAACGTTGACTTCTTCACATGCCAGGCACATGGACTCTCAAGCCGGCTGAGTGCCAGTGCCGACTTCTGCTTAACGGACTCAGGATCCGTTCTTGGGTTTCCGGTATCCACGGCCAGGATCTCACCATCCGCAGCAGTTTTAAATTGCTCTATTTTACCGGTATGTGCCATTTAATATGGTGTTTAGAAAGTACTGGGGCCCCATCTACACTGTCACATAACCATGTTCAATGCAGTTAATCTACACTCTGAAAATGTAGATCAGGTGTGTTTCTTTGCCAAGTACTTTTGCATTTTTATATCGCCATTTGTTCAGATTTATTTTTTTATTTTTTATATAAATATGGACACTTAAAAAAATGTAGATCAGGCATGGGCAACCAGCTGTTAGGAATTGTGGGAGTTGAAGTCCAAAACTGGCTGAAGTTTGCCCATGCCAGGTGTAGATCCAGCCTGAGATACCCTGGCAAGTGGGGGATTGAGGTTAAATCAGTTTAATTCTATAGTGTAGACAGGCACTCAAGACTTCTTGGGAAACTTAGTTCAATGGAGTTGGCTGCATTTTTCTAGAAAATCCCTATAAATAACTCCACAAATGAAAAAACAGTGCAGTTTAGCACCACGTTAACTGCCATGGCTCAATGCTATGACATCATGGGAGCTGTAGTTTCTGAAGTCTTAAGCTTTCTCTGCCAAAGAAAGCCGGTTCCATAGCACTGGCAATTAAAAACTGGCGTCAGATCAAGCTTCCCGCCAAGTCTGGTCTTGAGGACTACAGTTCCCAGAAGCCCTTAACATTGGTCAAAGCACCTGAGGCTTCTGGGAGTTGGAGTCCAAAGAATAGGAACCTGGTGTTCTAAACCACGCCCACTCCTCGCGGGGCTGCTCCTATTGGAGGAAAGCGGAGTCCGTGTTCTAAACTCAGCCAGCAAGCCACGCCCCCAGTCAATCCAAGGACACGTCAACGGAGACTTGAAGACCCGGATGCTGTTATTGGCTTCATGGCTTTATTCAGGCCCAAACGTGGCACAGGAAGTAAAGAGTGACTTGGTAGGCGGAAGTCCCGCCTCTTGAGCCTGTGCTTCGTGTACAGTTGCCAGCGAGGACGGAAGTCGGGAAGGGTCAGCCCACGTCGTTCTTTGGTTTTGGAGTAACGAAGGAGGCGGCCATGGCTCCCAAGGGCGGCGGCGGGGCTCGGCAGCAGTCGGAGGAGGAGCTGCTCCTGCAGGACTTCAGCCGCAACCTCTCGGCCAAGTCGTCGGCGCTCTTCTTCGGGAACGCGTTCATCGTCTCCGCCATCCCCATCTGTGAGCGAGCGAGGGAAGGAGGGAGGGCAGGATTCTGGCTCAAGCGGGATGGGACTGCTAGGCCTCAGGCGATAGGCAGTCATGCAGGGGAGGCCTCGCCCACATTGTAGAGCAGGCATGGGCCAACTTGGGCCCTCCAGGTGTTTTGGACTACAACTCCCACAATTCCTAACAGCCGGTAGGCTGTTAGGAATTGTGGGAGTTGAAGTTCAAAACACCTGGAGGGCCCAAGTTGGCCCATGCCTAACTTAAAACCACGAAGAAATGTGTGACCTGCTGTTGCTGTTATCTTTCACCTGTTGGCTATGATGACTATAGCTTCTGGGGCCCCTTCCACACAGCTGAATAAAATCCCATATTATCTGCTTTGAACTTGGATATATGGCAGTGTGGACTCAGGCCCTTTCTACACAGCTGAATTATACCCCACATTATCTGCTTTGAACTGGGATATACAGCTGTGTGCACTCAGATATCCCAGTTCAAAGCAGATATTGTGGGATTTGCTGCCTAGATATTCTGGGTTATATGGCTTGTTGGGGCCCCCAGTGGTATAGTGGGTTAAACTGCTGAACTTGCTGACAGAAAGGTCAGTGGTTTGAATCCGAGGAACGGGGTGAGCGCCCACTGTAAGCCTCAGCTTCCAAGCTAGCAGTTTAAAAACATGCAAATGTGAGTAGATCAATAGGTATCACGCTGGCGAGAAGATAATGTCGCTCCATGCAGTTATACCGGTCACATGATAATGGAGGCGTCTACGGACAACGGCGGCTCTTTGGCTTAGAAAGGGAGATGAGCACGAACCCCCAGAGTCAGACTCGACTAGTCTTAATGTCAGGGGAAAACCTTTACCGTTATGGCTTGTTGGAGATAGCAATCTTCTCAAGCCTCCTCGTTCTAACTTTTTGCCTGGTGTTGGTCTATTTCCTGAAGTGTATGCCTTCTTTGGTTTGCAGTTTTCTTAGCTCTATGTACTTGAGGCTGTGTGAGAGGCTGCAGCCAATGTGATTGGTTCAGTTACTGTTGAGAATGCAGTTTTAAAAAGCATGACAGTTGAAGCTTGAGTCTGTTTAAGTATTGAAGCCAATGTTAGAAGTCAATTGAGGCTTGAGTTCCTTGGAAGTAGACTGTTTAGTTTATTGCCCAATAAACTAAAAGAACACTCTTGAAACTCTACTAACCAATAGGTTATGATCCTAACAGGTCATAATCCTCAATAGGTTGTGATCTTAACAGGTCACATGGCTGTGTGGTAGGACCCCCAGATAGCCCAGTTTAAAGCAGATATTCAAAGCAGTCATATGGCTGTGTGAAAAGGCCCTGGGAGTTTGGACTGTTAGAGTCTAACAACATTGAGTTATTCTTCTATTGTGTTGTCAAAGGCTTTCATGGCCAGAATCACTGTGTTGCTGAGAGTTTTCCGGGCTGTATGGCCATTTTCCAGTAGCATTCTCTCCTGACCTTTTGCCTACATCTGTGGCAAATATGTTCAGGGGTCTGAACAAACTTCTGAGGATGCTTGCCACAGTTGCAGGTGAAACATCGGGAGAGAATGCTACTGGAACATGGTCATACAGCCCGGAAAACTCATGGAAATCCTATTCTTCCATTTTCTCTTGTTCCTTCAAATTATATATCTTTATGGACAATTGTATAGTGTGAAAGTTATTGTAAGTTGTTATACATAAGATTCCTACTCAATTCAGTACTGACTGAAAATGACAGAAAGGGTGACGTTTGTTATATACAAAAGGACTCTCAGTTCCACAGAAAGTAATTCCAAATGTGGTGAAAAGTGACAAAAGTTTGAGTCACATAAGCAAAGTGTACTGGGAATGTACTATTGGCATATGCAAAGAGAAGGTATTATGAATTGTTATTATACTATGTTCTTAAAGAAATAATTTGCAAATCACCTGCTGCGCTCCACTTGTCTAAGAAAACTCTTTAAAATCCACAAAGTTGCCATTTGTCAGTAGACAGCTGGAAGGTACATACATACATGAACATATTTTTATTTAGAAAATGAACCACTAGGTGGCATTTTAAACCTTTTATACTATATTTTTCCTGTTCTGAATGAATGAAGATGTCTTAAGATGAACATAAATTTATTTGACACTCAGCCTGTTGAAGACATGATGTTTGGCCTGCAGTGCCACTTACAGGAGCAGCTCCAAAAACTTTAACCGTCTTCAACATTTTTTCCTTAGGGCTGTACTGGCGAATATGGCACATGGATCTTGTTCAGTCGGCAGTCCTTTACAGTGTAATGACACTCGTCAGTACGTACCTGGTTGCGTTTGCCTACAAGAATGTCAAGTTTGTTCTTAAACACAAGTAAGCATTTGAATAGATTATTTTCCTTACTTACTGTTTGTCTAATGTGATATTGAACTAAAGGAACCTGCTGGTATCCCTTAGCCTACTTTACTGTGGAAATTAAAAACTATTTCAGATCACTCTTGTCATACCATGAAAATTACTTAGCCTTGTATGTTGGGGGGTTTCTGAAGCAGGACAGTTCCAGAATTAAGACAGTTTAGATGCTTTCTTATACAGTGTTCCCTCGCTACTTCACGGTTCACTTTTCACTCCCTCACTGTTTTGTGGATTTTTGATTAATATTAATGTACATATTTATCACTGTATTTTTGCAGTTTTGCAGGTTTTTGCGGTATACAATGGGTTTGGAAGGGGTGGGGGAAAGGGAGAAATAAAGGGAGGGGGGAGGGGAGGGAAGGGTTGGAAATAAAAAAGGGTTATTTGGCATCCATTCTTCTTCTCTGCCGATGTACTGTATGTTGTAACTGCTAAAATAAAGTACAGACTGCATTGTAGTAAGTGGTCTGTGGTTTGCTACTCCTCCACACATAGAATAAATATAGTGTCCCTACTTTGCGCATTTGCACTTATTGCGGGTGGTCCTGGAACATAACCCCCGCGATAAGTGAGGGAACACTGTAACTACTTTTAATTTGTATTTTATTTTAAGTGGACACTCTTTCTTTTGAAAGATACTTTTGTGTGCGCCCCACCTTCAGTACTTGTTGTTGACACATCTTGCTACCATCTGGATGCTCCTGACTATTGTAGTAACTGCTACGGTTACTATTCCATGAGGAATGAATTGGAATTGGATGTGATTTAGCTCATTGGCTTTATGTCTTCACCATATTGGTAGTGGGACTTTCACATCACACAGCAGTTCCTGTTCACTGCCATGCTATAGAACTTCGCCCTGTGTTTTTCTACTAGTAGGACAGCGTATTATGAAATTGATTGCAAGTCTTCATAGCAAAGAGGAATGTAAATTCTTTCCTTTTTTAGAGTTGCCCAGAAAAGAGAAGATGCTGTTTCCAAAGAAGTAACTCGCAAACTTTCTGAAGCAGACAATCGGAAGATGTCACGTAAGGAGAAAGATGAGAGGTAATGCCCCGTGACTGTCCAATATGCCATGCATCCTTAGCTACAAGGCATTTAAATTGCTTCCATTTCCTAAAAATGGAATTTGTCAATGTGGTTTGGGACCCATGTGGAGTCTCTGATTCTTGCAATTTTATGCTTACTGGGTTGATGGCCTGCAACATGCTGATTTTGACTATTGGTATTTCAGATGTCATTGTAGCCTACTTTTTAAAGCAGCTTGGAATTTGTTCTATTTCTGTGGGAGGGTGAGAGCTATATGTCTAATTCACCTTCATTTTATATAACTTGATGCATTAGATACACTTTTAGAAGTCGATTTCCTCAAAAAACATTTCACTAATATTGGCACGAATGCTTGGGTTACCGAACCCTGAGACTGGTATTCTACAGAGTAAAGTTCTCATTTTTTATAATGACAGTAACTCAAAGGAGGAGACCTTACCGTGCTTTTAGAGTCATTTAAAAAATGACTGTGGATCTGAAAGCTAGGAACAAAATTCTCTTTAAAGGTTGCATTGGGAAACCTATCTTGGCTCCTAGTCAGCATTTAAGTACACAGCAGCTGGTATAAATTATGTGATACGAGACTTGAAGAGATAGGTAGGTAGGTAAGTAGATAGATGATACATATGTGCATAGATAAGATAGATCACTAGGACAGCTCATGGATTTGGAGAATTATTTGCAATTTACATGCATTTTCAGATCAATTCTACATTTTCCTCTTTATATGGGTCTGGATTACACCACAAATCCACGACTGACTGAAATTTTGTACTGAACGCATGGCCACAATGTTGTAGTGACACACTAGTTCCTGATCTGATTACTGAAGCCCACTTGTAAAACCAGTCAAATCTCCAGAGAGCCTGTGGTGCTGTTGCTGAGAGGTGTAAACTGGTCCCATCATCCTAGTCTGCAAACACTTAGAAATGAATGCTGTCATCACTAATAGTCAACATGGATTTATCAAAAACAAGTCATGCCAGACTAATCTGATCTCTTTTTTCAATAGAGTTACAAACTGGGTAGATGCCGGGAATGCAATGGATGTAGCGTATCTGGATTTCAGTAAGGCTTTCAATAAGGTTCCCCATGACCTTCTGGCAAACAAATTAGTCAATTGTGGGCTATGCAAAACTACAGTTAGGTTGATCTGTTATTGGTTAATTGAACTCATATGTATATATATACATATGAATGACAGCATCCTAAATGCAACGTGTAATATATGGGGGGGGGGGGAACTGCTACCAATTTGTGCACAAGACTTAGGAACTGTAAATTAGTAATCCCCACCACAAAAATGGAACAGTGTTTCAGCTTTGAGTAACCCAAAAATTTAAGGGGTTGAAAGGTTTTTGAAAAGGTTTTATTAAAAAAATTCACATGCAGTAATAACTTCACTCAAAATAAAACAAAAGAAAAAATCCATAAAGGATAAGAAGAAAGAAAATAATATGTATTTGGTTTCCAACTTAAATATAATTATCCTTTATGGACTGCTATTGTTTAAACCAGGGGTTCTCAAACTGCTTTGTGGAGCCCTTCGGCTCCATGAGTGATAGTGAGGGGCTCCGCAGCACCATGCTGCTTCACATCTCCTCCTCAGAAATGCAGTGAAATTAAAGTTTTGAGCTGCCAAAACAGCGGCAGCAGTGTCCTCCTGGGGCACAAACCATTACTTCACCTCCCTGGGGCTCCACAAGAAACATTTATTTTTAAAAGGGCTCCACAGCTGAAAAGGTTTTGAGAAATTCTGGTTTAAACCCGTGTACTAGTGTTCAACTAAAGTCAACCTGTTGTTCACATTACTCTATAAAAAAACTAATTAAAGCTTCCCAATTTTTCAAAAGGTAACAATTGATTTTTCTTTAATTAAAGTGTTAATTTGTCCATTTCATTTTTGTATGACAGTTTCAATAGCCATTAATCACTCATTGATATGGGTGTATTTCCACTTTTGCAGATACGGTCGTACTGCTGTGGTCATGTATCACTGTGATTTTCTATGTTTCCACCAATTCCCAACAAATACAATTCATTTTTCATTTGAAAACAAACTTTCAAAAAAATGGAATAATGCTGTTTTTGATTTCAGAATCTTTTGGCCAAAATATTTTCAGTCATTTTATTCGATTTCATTAATGTAAGTTCTCCCTGAAAAAATGCTTTTACTTGATTCCCCCCAACAATTGTATGTATGTATGTATGTATGTATAGTATAGTATCTTACAGAAAGAGAAAAAATGCTTCATTTAAGGAAACGTTCCAATATGTCAACATTTTTTAATCTTGAAATGTCTATTTTGTCTGCAGAATTTTGTGGAAGAAGAATGAAGTGGCAGACTATGAAGCCACAACATTTTCTATCTTCTACAACAATACTCTCTTCTTAGTTTTGGTCATTGTTGCTTCCTTTTTTATTCTGAAGAATTTCAATCCCACCGTGTATCCTTTCTTCCTCAAAATTTCAAACAATTCTGGGTAGATAGCTCAGAGAAGTCGCTAATAACAGTTTAAGGACCAGTATAGTACAAATAGGAGCCCCAGTGGCGAAGTGTGTTAAAGCACTGAGCTGCTGAACTTGCAGACCAAAAGGTCCCAGGTTCAAATCCCGGGAGCGGAGTGAGCGCCCGCTTGTTGCTCCAGCTTCTGCCAACCTAGCAGTTCGAAAACATGCAAATGTGAGTAGATTAATGGGTACCACTCCGGCAGGAAGGTAACGGCGCTCCATGTAGTCATGCCGGCCACATGACCTTGGAGGTGTCTACGGACAACGCTAGCTCTTCGGCTTAGAAATGGAGATGAGCACCAACCCCCAGAGTCAGACATGACTGGACTTAACATCAGGGGAAACCTTTACCTTTATCAACAGCAAGCAGGGACAGAAAGTGTGATGTCAGTTTGCTTGAAGCCAGTTAGTGTTGGAGACCAAAAGCTTTAACTACAAATGAATTTACATAATATACATTTACTGCCTCATATTTTCAGCTTTATAGAAACAGTCTCTCTGCAGAAATTCTTCCTTATGTAGATGCTGTAAGTGTATGCAGTTTTTTGTGAATATTTCTGCCAGCAGTATTTTGCAAAGTGAAGAGGTGTTTATATTTGTCCAACCTTGGACAAAGCCCTATAATAGTTCTAAAACTATTACTGTTTTTAGATGTACTGTTGCTTATTCCAGTCTCCTGACCGATGCTGTGCCTGCATGACCTGTATTGGTGTTGGGCATACATGCTCTTGCCACAAATGCAGTTTCCTGTTGGGTTCTTTAGTTAGTATTTTAATTATTTTTCTGTAGATAATAAGGGAAGCAGTATATGAGTTTATTTAACCAGTTCTTTAGTTGGAAGTTGCAAAAGTAACAAATTACTTAAGAGGATTGGTGAATAGATGTCTTGAGTCCAACCTCACTTTTGAGCAGGAATTGCTAGCTAGTCCTGTAATTGCTTCCATGTGTGACCTAAATCTGGTTTCTGGTCCCAACTAGAGAAGCATTGAGATGTGTTTGTGGACATCGTTACCTTTTTAGAAAATTTGATACCAGAGGTAGGAATAAGATGGAAGAACAGATAAATTCTTGCTCCATAACAGAAGAGCAGTTAAAGATGTTTTATTTAGACTTTTGTTAAAAGCTAACGGTATGCACACTCTATCAGGTGCGCTAACAAAAATATGTTAAATGTTCTAGGGACCAACTGAAAGCTTTTTCCATAATGCATCTGGATTTCTCTCCCATCAGCCTCCATTTTTTTGTATGAGTCCCCATTATGGTTCACAAATCTCGATTTTTAATATGCTGTGGGCATCTGGTGAAGCAGAAATTCTGAAGGTAGCTGCTGTTTGCCATACCTGTTGTAAGTATAGTAGAATTGGCTAGATTAGAATTTCATTTTTTTCCAATTCAGTCTTTAGTGTATTGCATACTGTACGATCACTGCTGCAACCTGGCATCATAGGTATCTATTTTTCTAGCCCTTCGCTGTCCTCTCAATTTTGTTGTCCCAAAAACTTTCCAGTGAGACAGGCGGTGAGAGCAGGGAGCTTTTTTGTTAGAGGCTTTGTTAACGATGTAATGTGTGTTCATGTTTTAATTTAGATCAGTTTATTTACTAGCATCTAGAACTTATTGACTCTATGGTGGGCTGGGTAGTATTTCTCAGTATCTGGATTTGACTAGTATGTTTTAGATGCCTTTAAAAAGATATCCTGACAGTTTTTTAGTCATAGTTTGCTCCTTTGTTTTATCCTTGACATGTTGCTTTTTCAGAAACTACATTCTTTCCATCAGTGCTTCATCTGGATTGATTGCATTGCTGTCAACAGGCTCTAAGTAAATGGAATTATTTGGGAAAATGCGTCCTGTCCAATTGCACACAGGTGTAGGAAGGAGGGGCATTGCCTTTTTTATACTTTGAAACCATGATCATTACTTTTTTTAAAGAAGAAATTAGATGGAAAAAGATACTATGAGCTTTGTCTTTAGTTAACAGAACAGAGCTGAGCTCCTCAGATATCCCAGTTTAGGCCCAACACATACCTAAAATATTTCTGACAGTTAAAGCCTCTGTCAGGCATTGGATTTCAGGAACATCAGTTTATAGCTAAGCCTCCTATGTCTGGCATCCTCCAGGAGAAATGTTTGTAATCTGTCAGTGAAACACATCTTGTGGGCAGAAAACAGTAGCCTTGTTCTATAGTATTTTGTAACCATGTTTGAATAAAAGCATGAAAAATAGTCTTTCAGTTTCTTTCTTTTGGATATACCAGCCTTTTGACTTCTGTTCCTTATGGTGAAAACTTGTGTGTGTTTACTCTGTGCACTGTTGTGTTTACTCACTAATAGGTTGCAGTATTGTTACTGAGACTGAGGGTGGTTTTGGCCTTTTGATCTGCAGATACTGGGCTGGCCATAACAGGAACCGAATGCAGGATTAATCAGACCTAAAGGTTATTTTGACTGGCATTATGTTCTTAAATGTTACTGGGATTGTAAGTACTGTTAGTAATTTAATATTTTCTATTAAGGAATATCTTGTGGCATTATTTTTATAACTAAAGTTTTTAAGCTTTGTACTTTTAAAATGTTTTGTATAAACCAAGGACGCATTTGTCTATGATGAGTGCAGTTTTAAACTAAAGCAAGATTAGTTTAAATAGCCTGCCTTCGCTCAATTATTCCCTTTTTAATGGAACTCTTATGTGTCCCCAGGGTTATCCGATAAATGTAATGAAGCAAGATATGCTGCATATATTTCTTTAACAAGATAATCCTTTTACCTCCCCCCTCCAACTTACTATCTGCTTTTTATATTATGTAGAAACAAGGGATAACAGTATAGTAATGAGATGCTAATAAAAGAGAAACATGATTTGGTGATGATATTTGCCTACAGCGGGAGAAGAACATCAGATGAGCAGTGCTCTTTTTACCTTCTGATCATTCTCTTTTTTAAAAAAGAATATAGTTGAACAAGTATGCATTTTGGAAAAGTATTTAAATCCCATAGTGATAACTTTAAGGTATTAGAACCTATGATTGTATCTGTGTATAGACAGCTGCTTGTTTCTTTGAGCACAGTATAAAGGATAATAAATTCACCAAATCATTTATATAATTTTTGAACAACCCTTCAGTTTCATTTTTAGAAATTTGGGGCATTAAACACTTCTAATTAGAAGACACAACTTACATCTGAAAAGGCAATTTAAGAAAATAAGCAAATTCTGCCGCTTGTTAACTACTTGAAGTAAAACTATGTTTTATGGCCACTGATGAAATTCTGGCTACACAATGTCTCATCATGAAGCAATATACATTTTCAAAAGTTCTTCCTTCAGGATGAATTCGCCTTTCTTCTGCAGTGTGCTTTCTGCTTGATGTGATTGTGGAGTCATATGAATTGATTCTCATAGTAATAAACTGAAACAGCTGTGGAATAATTAATGCAATCCTCCTGCTCCAAATTAATGTGTCTGACATCATAATTTAGGTGCACAAATTGCCTTTATTATGTCCAAGCAGATAGAAAGCAGAATCTAGTATACAGCTGCTGAATTCATTTATACAGATCACTGATTTGATTAAACACAATAGAAGGGGAAAAGAGAGAACTATTCCTTAAGATTCCAGCGCCTTCTGTAGTAAGCTCTGTTCATGAAAGTTGCAATTGTAGGGAATGAGTGAAATAGAGGGGTTGTGTTTCAGAATCAACAATTGAGCCCTGTGTGTTCAGGTACTACTTTACTGCTTACTAAAAAGAAAGAATACCTTCCATGTACATGTTGCTCTGTTTATTTCATTGGCGGGAGAAATCTTTGGTAAAGGATTCACATTGTGTGATTATTGCCATTGAAACAAACAGCGGAAAACAGGAAGGAAGTATGGGCTGATCCTGAGACCATATGAGTAGCATAAGGAGCATGGTCATAAAATAGTGGCATAGTGGATTTTCTTCCACAAGGGGGAACTAGGAACCTTTGTGTACAAGGAGCCCTGCTATTTGTCTTAGCCAGCAAGGGGAACTGATGCATTAAAGCAAGAAGAGGCTATGCTATGTGCAGTTGAAGATATTCAACATGCTGGATCATTTGACTAGACTGACCTGGACCTTGTAATACTCCCATGTTGTTTCTGACATGTTGACCCTAAGGCTAAGATAGCATGTAGGGTTTTTTGGGGGCAAGATTTGCTCAGCGGGGCAATACCTTTGCCTTCCTTTTAGGCTGAGCGAGCATAACTTGCATATGGTCATCCAGTGGGTTTCCATTACTGAGCAAATATTAAAACTGTGGTCTCCAGATTCATGATCCAATAGTCAAACCACTACACCATGCTGGCTCACAAAATGCATAAAAATTATATGCATGCAATGGTAGAGACCCATGTGAATCAAGAGAAGCTCACATGGGAATGCACCATATATGCTTACCACAATGACATGCAGCAATTTTCTCTAGTCTTTTCCTTCTCTTTTGGACTATAACTTCCAGTGTTCCTCAGTATAGGCCGTGATAGCTGTGGCTGATGGGAGGTCACATTCCAAATTTGGAGAGAGCTATCTGCACTATGCTTATGCTCTGTATATTACTATTTTTAATCAGGAGCTGGAACTGCAGCCTGTGTAAACTGAAGTGCATCATATTCACTGCGAATGTTAACAAATCCACAGAACAGAGCTAGCAGTTTTCATGCAGTATTTTCTGGCTTCTAGCCCTACTGCTGCAAAAGGACAGGAATATCAATATAGAGGAATGTTGTAGAGGCAGCAAGATACAGGGGCAAAACTAGTAGGAACAATGTTTCTTTCCAGATTTTGTGGCCTTGATGAATTTAACTCCAATTTTCACCTGGGGAAGGATGGATTTCCCTAGCTGCAATATATTCTTCCCTGTCATATGATGCATGGGAAGGGTGTGTGTGTGTGTGTGTGTGTGTGTGTGTGAATGCTCAAATGGACAACAAAAAGCTATTAGCTTTACAAAGGGGAGACATAGTGATAGAACTGATCTGTTGATGTGTATGAACAAAGTTCATAATTTTGGATGGAGCCCCCGATGGTGTAGTGGACTAAAGCCTTGTGACTTGAAGGTTGGGTTGCTGACCTGAAAGCTGCCAGGTTCGAATCCCACCCGGGGAGAGTGCGGATGAGCTCCCTCTATCAACTCTAGCTCCATGCGGGGACATGAGAGAAGCCTCCCACAAGGATGGTAAAAACATCCAGGCGTCCCCTGGGCAACATCCTTGTAGACGGCCAATTCTCTCCAGAAGCGACTCAAGTTGCTCCTGATACTAAACAAAATAATAATTTTGGATTCATCTTGGGGGTTGTAGCTAGTAGAGATCACCTGCTCATCACAACACTGATTGCTATACCCATTTGTTCCCTGCAAAAGCTTTTGGCATGTTAGAGTGTGCAAGAAAGCTAACGAGACTTCATGGCACACCTCTGGTATGGACAGCTTAGTAGCAGTGAATCCTTATCAGCCAGCACAGGGTAGCTGAAAACCACAGTGGTCATATGTTATGAGCTGTGACCAAGCAGGACTCACTGCTGCCGTGATCATAAAAAGTTTACCAATGACGAGGAGGAGAAAGACTGGATAAAAATCTTCGCTGAGATTTCATTCAATTATGATGAATTATTCACAAATTGGCTTTCTGAAACCCACACAATTGAAGTGTACAACTGATACCTGCATAAAGGTGTGAAGAGGAGAACACACACCTTTCTCATTTGTGCATATCTGCTCTTTGGAAATTTTACAACTCTGCACATTATATACAATTATAATACATTATATTAGTTAAATTTAACAAATGGAAGCTGCACTATCTCTGTCTACAAACCACCAAAGGAAAACTAAGTTAAAGTAAAAGAACACTGAAAGATGGCAGGAGTAATTCTTGTTCAAGTTCAGCCTACCAGATTTGATGACTCTTTCAACCTGATGTTAGTCATCTTGATGCAGTGGAGGTTTTTATTTGCGCTGTGTGTAGCATCAGGAAAAATAATGAGATTGCAGCCTCTGTCTTAAAACAATTGCACAGTAGATGCTAGATACAATCCAGCCAAAGTTTTAAAGTCTTATTGTAATAGGAATGCAATGGATGTTCATTAGTTTATTCAGCTGAAAAACCAAAATAGGTATATTTGATCAAGAAGAACAAGACTGATTTTGTCTGCAAGCTAATATTATCTGGAAATTAGCTCTATCTAACTCTAGGATTTTCTTGCTTGGTAGCACAATCCTTGGTAGCATACAACCTCACTTCTCCAACTGCTACTTAAATATAAAATCCTGAAATAACCTATGGACATGGACCCAAACCTTGCTTCTAAATGGAAAGCCCTTTTTCAGCTGGAGTGCAAACAAGACTAGTCATTTAGAATTCAGCATAAAAATACAAATGGGAAAACCAACAAAAATTAGAACTTGCACATCCTTCAGATAAAGCTCGAAGATTCTTTACACTAGAAATTGCAATTTTATTTTACCCTAAGCCTTTTAAACAGTTTCTGGCTTTTTGTTCACTGAAAAAATATATCTGTACATCCCTCTTTTGATTTCCAAGTACCTAAAGCTTAGAAATCTTGTATTGTTTCTTTACATGTATATTTTCACTGCATAAATGAGAAGTATCAAGAGAAAAAAACGAGCCACTAATAGGTGTGCAATTTACTCGGAAGTTCCCTTACATAAGCCGGAGGCCAATAGCTAAAGAGCTGCTTCCGCCAGCGGAATTGGGGAGAGGAGGGGAGATAATTCCACCCCTTTCTTCCTAAAAAACCTGCTCTAGAAAGCAGGCAAACCCTCGAACAAGATTCCGATGCTCCTGAGTGTTGCAAGGAGGGGGTTGTGGAAGGGGGGGGGGGGGATGCAAAGAGGAAGAGAAAAAAGTCTGGTCATTGGCACACAGCTGGATCGAGGCCATTGCTACTGTCTGCTCTACATTGCTTAACTCATTTCAATGACGTTTGAACCTGAGAAGGTCCCATTCAGTTGTGCTCATTGAATGGAGTCAGAGCTGAATCCAGATTCTTGAGTTTCAAGGAGGAAAAAAGCAAAGATGATCTCGGTTATTTAGGGAGATCAGCCATGGTTTTGAATTTTGGTGAAGCCTACCACCTTGAATAATCTAGTAAATCATAGAGACTGCTGAATAATTCTGACTGTAACTGGATAGTATTGACTCAGTACTGTACAAGGTACAGAGTGCTATTTTAGCCATGCAGTCCGGTTTAATCATGCAATGCTTTAGGATCTGTAGTCCTTCTTGCTGAAAGGTTTGTTACCCAAAATATTATCAATCTCGTTCACAATGTGGGATGTCATCTTCGGAAGAACCTGTGAACATAAGATGCACACATTTGTTTTATGTGGTATCATTTTTAAAAAATAAATAAAAATTCTGTTCTAAATGAGACTTACACATTTATAAATGTAAATGGTATAGACCAGAGCTTTCCAAATATTTCATGATGGTGACACACCTTTTTAGACATGCATCATTTTGTGGCACAGTCATTTAGTTTTATTAGCAAACCAGAGGTTAAACAAACCCCTTATAAGAGATACGGGCAGTTACATAAATTCTAATAATAAAATGTATGGAGGACACCATATCTCATGAAAATATTTGTATAGTTTTAAAAAATATGATTTATTGCTTATTTCACAGAGTTTTCTCATTACATTCACAAAACACAACTACACACTGCAGCCGACACACTAATGTGTAGCAGCACACAGTTTGGAAAGGTCTGTTATAGACATTTAAATAAAATTGCTTCTATTGAGCATTACTTTTGCACGAAGAGAGGCATTTTTACTTGCCTGTATGGCACCAAGATTCTCTATTAGTTGATCGGGGTTGGAAGAGCCAAGGAGAACGGAACTTACACCTTCGTTACGTAGACACCATGCTAGGAATACAGAAAGCAGATGGCTGTCATCCATGGTGAGCAGTATAATCCAGGGTCCCAATTCATTCAGTGGTCAGAAAAATCTATCAACCCTCACCCAAACCTCAAGTGATATGAAGTCGGATCTGCTTAAGGTATCTTGATTGCACCATGTCTAGATTACTGTAGTACACTCTTAAGTGACTCTGCCTTTGGAAACGGGGAGTCCAAAATGTAGCCATCTTCCTGACCAGGATTAGTTACAAGGATAATACATTTCCCCCATTGAAACAACTTCACTGGTTGCCAGCATTTTTCTGTGCATAATTCAAAGTGCTAATTATCACTTTAAAGCTCAACAGAACTTGGGTTCAGACAATCTGAAAGACTTATCTCCCTATGAACCAGCCCAAGTTGTGGGATCTTTGGGAAAGGACTTTCAGTCCCACCAGTATCCTAAGCCTATTTGATGAGGTCAGGCCTCATTTGGGCACCACAATTCAAGAGAGACATTGACAAGCTGGAACATGTCCAGAGGAGGGCAACTAAAGTGATCAAAGGACTGCAGACCATGCCCTATGAGGAGTGCTTAAAGAGCTGGGGGATGTTTATCCTCCAAAAGAGAAGGTTGAGAGAGATGTGATCATCATGTTTAAGTAGTTGAAATGATGTCATAAGGAAGAGGAAGCAGGTTTGTTTTCTGCTGCTCTAGAGACTAGGACTCTGAGCTATAGGTTCAAATTATAGGAAGAGAGATTCCACTTGAACATTAAGAAGAATTTCCTGAGCTGTAAGAGCTGTTCAGCAGTGGAATTCTCTGCCTCTCTGTGGTGGAAACTCCTTCCTTGGAGGCTTTTAAACAGGCTGAATGGCCATCTGTCAGGGGTGCTTTGATTTTGCTTTTCCTACATGGCAGGGAGTTGGATTAGATGGCCCATGTGGTTTCTTCCAACTCTGTTATTCTACAATTCTAGGACCCACAGGATAAGACTTATTTAGGCAAGTCTCTGACTTTTAATCACTTTTCACTTCACTTAGGCGATCACATGGTAGCAGGTTGCTTGGAAGTGATATACTGTGCTTTTATCTTGTATCTTTCAGTTATACATAAGATCCTTTTTGAACTATTTTAATCATGTGCCCTTTGGATATCATTGTAATTTAATTTTTCTTAACTTTTTTAAAATACATTTTAATTAAACTTTTATTTTGTATATTGCTTTGCATCCCATGCTGGATAAAAATAGGGATAGAAATGAAATCAAAGAATAATACGCCATTTTACTGAAGTCTCAAATGGTGCCATCTAATAATATATATTAAAGTACATAGGAATCTAAGACATCCCAAGTTAGCAGGTATGATATTAAAGATCCTCAAGGTCTTCCCATCAATAGCAGAAATAGGTAAGGAAGGAAGGAAAGAACAGAACTAAATTCATGGCAACTGAAAACAGATGTTCTGGCATAGGCTGGAATCCTCCAAGACAGTTATGAATGTGTAACCTGCTTTAAATCTGCTTTATGGGCCACAAAAGTGTCCCAATCCTCACTTAAGGGAAAGCAGCCACAGCAATAGACAGGGGTCTATTCTCCTGTCACTCAGGAAGCAGCTGGATGACGTTTTCACCCCACAATGTTAGGGGATTGTGACAAGTATCCCATTTCTGGCTATCACAATGGAAATTGCTTGTACAAGGCAGTGAGATTGTTAGCCACTTCCAAAGTGATAGGAAAACAGATTTCTTAATCACAGCATCTGCTGACTGGTAAGTGGAAATTGATGGAATGGGGTTCACTATGTGGCTATGTAACTACCATAGTTTAAGGGTTCCAGGCATCAATGTTATTACTATGCAGTTGAAGGGGATAGGTGATTTGAAACCTATTCTGTCTATTCTACTCTTCCTTTATTAGCATTCTGTTCCGTGCTTTATTTATGAACTATCCTTTATTTTCAGCCAAATTGTAGATTTTGAGATGTTTATTTCTTTGCTGGTTTGCAAAACAACATCATCAGATATTTTATTGTAAAATTATTCCTACAATAACTGCATTAGGATATTGGGGGGGGGGATTATCTGTCAGGGACAGGAATTATTCTTCTAAGTCTACCTGAACTTCATAAGATGATTTATCATCTCCCACCCCATCATTTATATGAAACATTTAGATGGTGTCTTTTGCAAGGCAGGAAAAGACAGCACAGTTAAAAATGACAAATGGCCTCTCTTGAGTTTTCGTGCTGCGTTAGCGGTATTTCAGCCGCCGGAGTCAATCATGGCCACACAGCTGTTGGGAGGGAGGCATGCCCCCAGAAGAGGAATTCAAGTAAAATAGCTGTCCTGCTCATGATTATTTCATAGCAATTGTCAATCCAGCTTTGTAGCCGTTGCCAATAAAAATGGAGGCGATTTTCACCTAAAGGGCAAAAATGCTACATGGTCGTTGGATGACTTTGTATTACATCAGTGTGGAAATAGCCTCTCAGCTACAGTGCGTGAATACAATATTTATTGCTTTTATTTATCCCATTTCATTGGTTTTTAATTTGTCTCATGTTCTAATAAATCTGTTTTATGACTCAGTGTGATTTGGCTTACTTGATTTTATCTCTAAATTCCTAGATTTCCATGTTTTTAAGAGAAAGGCATGATAAGCAGTAAAAAGTATTGGCAGAGAGAGAGAGAAATTGCCAGTTAATGCACACGGTTGGTAATCCATTACCCAATTGCAATGAATGATGTGCAAAGGTAAAGTGTCCTGTATGTGTGTGCCTTCAAGTCACTTGTTCCTTTATGACAACCCCCTTAAAGATCATAGGGGTTTCTTTGGCAAGAAATCCTCAGAAGTGGTTTTGCCAGTCCCTTCCTCTGAAATATAGCCTACAGCAGCTGGTTGGTGGCACATAAAGGCAGTATGTCCATTGTGTCCTTTAATATGCTGCTATATACAGAGTGGTTTCACACATCTGCAACTCTGCTTATGGCACTTTCAGTTGGAAAGTACCATTGTCCCCAAAACAATGTGTAAATCATTAGTGGTCCTGCTGCAGTCTCCAAACAAGTCTTGTAGATCAAAGAATGATATTTTACAATAAATCAAGATTATTCTGAATTTCATTTTGACCTTATCTTGACATTGCGACATGTCTGAGCATAGTGTATTTCCCCCTCTTTGTTTTATACTTAGACATTCTGAAGCTTCCCCGGTTACCTGCATTTCTTGTTTTATTACGTTGATTATTACTTGTTTTTCAACTTGGTAGAAATTATCTAATTTCACATCACAGCTGCCTAAAGTGGAAAGCTGCTCTAGAAGGAACTGTCACTTTGGATGTACCCATTGCAACCCACAATATTCCCCCAGGAGAATGTCCTTTTAAGTTATGTTTCATTCGGGGACTTCTGTGGAAGTTTGAGTTATGTTTCACTCAGGAAAGTAAGAAAATTACTTGGTGCTTCAGGAGGTGAGTCAAAGATTTTGTTTGTATTCATACTGCAATGGTCACACAATACTACAAACTTAACATAATAGTACAGAAGGAATTGACTGATAACAGGAGTATAACTATTTGGGGGTATTAAACAAAATAAGGACATTGATTCTCCAAAATAAGAAATCTGTACCTACAAATGAAAATTTCTTCAGTCTCCAAAATTCTAGCCTTGTAGAGTGAGACAGTGTAAGTCATTCATACTTAAATTCTTATAACTGTTATGCATTCCCTTGGTGTCTTTGCCTACTTTGGATGACTGGGCTATTTTTCTAAATGCCCAACATGAAGCTTTACGTTACTTCAATGCTAGAAATGTAAGAACTGGGAAATTTTATTGGTGGGCAGAATAGTCATTTGAAGGACAAGACTCTTACCCTTTCCTTCCTGTGAGAAATCAAGATAACATATTTATTTAAAAATATGAAACCTTTTATACACATTCAGATGAAAAAGTTCCCACAGGAGAAACAGTTGGGAAAACTGCCCCAGTCAAACATCAAGAGCACTCAAGACCTGAACAATAAGGCATAGAGACAGAGAGGATTCCAAAATTTCTCACCAACGGCTAGCTGAGGTAGTGTGCATCCAAGGCGTTCAGCAATTGGAAAGAGATCTTTCAGCTTTGTTTGCTGCTTTCTCCCGTCCTCACTCACAATCTTCTCCTTCAACCACTGGTAGCACTGGGAGCATGAAACACAATTGGGATATTACAAAACCAAACCCACTAATCCAATCGTGAACATATTATTCAAATAATTCAACCGTAGCCATTATGATTGTAAGTCCAAACTTGAAGAAATTAGTTTCTGAAATACAGCTCCTGAAATCTGGGTGATTCTAGAAACTGTCGCCACAAACCCAAAGGTGTAATTAAATTCTGTCCACCCCAATGAATTTCTCCCCCAAGTCTCTAATTTTCTTGCACTGTAAACAATGAGACACTGAAAATCCTTCACACTTCCAACAATTATACATTTGTTGTGTTGACATTCCTTTGCCATCTTTCACACCTCTCTTGTTTTGGATGCTAAATTCCATTTCTAAATGCTCAGCTGACATTTTAAGCTGCAATGCTAGAAGTTTAGGGATGGACAGAAAATTTCACTGGAGGGAGCAGATTTTTTATTTGCAAGACAATGCCCTCATTTTACCCCACACATCTTCCCAAACCTTACGTTTTTCTAAGCTCTGACTTTAGTTCTTGCCTTCAAGGAGGACCACTGCCCTTTTATAGGCTTATTAAACCATAATTCTGTTAATGATGCTGTCTATGGACATCAGCTGTGTACTATCTGAGCTGAGGCTATTTCACTGCCAATATCATCAAAAGCAGTCATGCTTACCACAAGATGTTTGAGGAGACTGGCAATGCAGCAAATCATAGAGCAGCAGGGATGTGTGTGTATTTTTCCTCAAATCCCCTGTTAACTTATGGTGACCTCATGCATTTTACATTGTTTTCTTAGGCAAGGAGTATTCAGAGATGGTTATCAGCTCCTCTCTCTGAAATATAGCCCACAGCATCTGGTTTTCATTGACAATTTCCCATCCAAGTACTAACTAGGGCTGGTCCTGCTTAGATTCCAAGATCGGTCAGGGGGCTCTTGCCTTAAAAGTATTTCGGCTCCTCTCGAGTAGATCTTTTATTTATTTTACTTTTCACAGTAGCTGTAGGCACGAACTTGCTATAGAAATGTGCTGATCCAGAAATGCTTCTGACGAGGAACCCACTCTTTGTGCAAATGCATCAATGCTAGACTTAGGAGCAAGGCAGCTATTAACTACCACATGTTTTTGCAGCTCTGAAGTACATGCAGAATTTGAAAAGTTCCTAAACTTCTTTCCAATCCTGCTTCATCCATTCTTAAAACCCACCATGTATTTTCTGTTCGCCTAAAATCTTGAATGGAATCAATAGAATGAACAAGAATAGATTGAGGTTTTTTTTAAAAAAAAAAAAAAAAGAAAAAAGAAAGAAAAGAAAATAGCTGCTGATAACCTGCATTGAGAGATAGAGGTCAGAGATGTATCTATGATGTCTCTTGTTAATTTTCAAAATCCTACCAAAATCTTAACACACCCATCCCCATCACGGCTCTTCAAAGTTCTGGAAAGCTGGGTGGTGAATAATTATATGTCCAGTTCTCTCCTGGTCATGGGTTATACTGAAAAAAAGCTGAGGAGACCCTACCGATCTTATCAGTCTCTTGGGTCTGTCACAGCACACTCCACAACCAGGAGAGAAATTGATACATCATTCACTGCTCTCTGGCATTAGAGAAAGCTGTGCTGGGAGTGGAGGCTGAAAAGTTTTTAAGAAGGCTGTGACGGCGCGAGTGGCGCCATCTATATGTCAAACTATAAGTTTCAAGATTTGAATTGTTGTATCATGCCTGATTTTGCCTTTACCCTGTAAATGTAGTTGGATTGGTTATTTATATCTGTCAATCAATGTTGTTTGTACCTGTTATATTGCTCACTCAGCAAAACTGTTTGGCTCCACCTCTTCCTGGAGTAGGACTGTGTTTCCTCCTTTTCATTCCACTCTATCGGATGGACGTGAAAGAGAGGCTTGGCTCTGAAAGCCCTTCAAAAGTTACCTCTCAGCACCAATTCTGAGGTTCTTACCCTTGGGACTCACACTTCATGTTCAGGGCCAACCTGAACAACGTTGAGGAGTCTCAAGCGCCTTCACATCAGTCCTTTGGCAACAGAGGAAGACTCTTGTCTTCAGATATAGGTCATTGGACTGAGGCTGAGTTTGCTCCGGCATTCACAGCCAAAGAAAGAGGGATCTGGACAAGCTTCATGGACTTAAACAACCAAAGACTGTAATGTATATTTTCTTTTACCCCCTTTGTGAAGAATAAACCCAGTTTTTGAGTTAACTACAGTGTTTTGGTCCTTGGGAGTTCCAGTTTCCCTAAAGGAGGGCAAGAAGCAATCCCCTGGGGAAAGATGTCACGTCCATGCCTCTTTCACTAAGAGTTTACAGCCCCAGGCGCGACGGCACAAAGGCACTTTTGATTATTGGAATTATGCAATGACTGTAAGTATAAACTGGGATAATTGCAATGTTGTAAGTCAACATGTCACATTGATTACAGTGCTAAACTACACCTCTGGAAACAAGACTTTGAATCCATGCTTAGCTATTAAACCTACTAAGTGGCCTTGGGCAAGTCATACTCTCAGATCCTCAGAAGGAGGCAAACCAGTACTGAACAAATCTTGGTAAGAAAACCATATGATACCCGTAAGTTGGAAAAAACCTCGGAAGGTACACCACTACCACCACCACAACAACAACAGGCTTATGACACTGTAATTACTGAACACTACTCCATTAATTTAGGCCTTTCCTTCCTGATAAAAGGAAAATTTGCAATTGTCACAATAATTATTTTCTGCATTTAATTTTACTCTCTACTCATTGTTTTATTTACAATTGCAACATACCTACCCTACCCCTATGCAACTGTTTGTATTATGTATTATATATTAAGGATGCAAATCTATGCTTATTACGTATAAGAATGAAATGTCATTGGCGGAGTCTGTGAGTTTTTCTCCCCTGCCCCCGTGTCCCCCATCCCCATGATTCAGATTTTAGGACTTTTTAAATGAAAAATTTGCAGAGGTTTTTTAAGGCAATATACTTTTTATGACATGTGGATTTTGAAAAAAAACCTGGATTTTTGCACAAAATGCCATTTTTGGGCTGTTGTGCAAGGGTGAAAAATGGATGGTAAGACTGCATAAAGATACCCTTTCTCAATGAGGATAAGAAAATATGTGGATTTTTTTGTATCATGTATATATATATAGAATAAACACACACTATAAATGCTGCATAACATATCTAATAAAGTGGGTTACTATTCTCAAAAGCTTATGTCATAATAGATTTGTTAGCAAGGGTCTGCCAAGTTTTGTTGTTTTGTTGCATCCAACTATCACAGCTTGTTATTGTGTGCCTTCAAGTCATTTACAATTCACTGAATTTTATTTGTAGCTGAAAAGCAAAAAGATCTGTACTTGTTTAATTGATAGTCTATGCAATAGTAAGCTCTTTTAAGTACACACAGGATTATATCGTAGAGGATTCCTGAGGGAGGATTCACTGAAAGAAATACATTTTAGAATTTCTATAGAAATGAACAACTGTAACCTATGGGTGCTGTACATATCATTTGAATATTTGGGGGAAATTGTTGGTTTTCTACATCAGATAACTTGAGAAGCACTGTTTTAAAGAAAACTGGAAAGGTTTCTTCTGTTTCAACATTATCTATATTTTAGAAGGTAACCCTAAACTCTGGCAACAGGCATTTTTTTCTTTCCATTTCAGTTTGTTATACCAAACCTTATTTGTTTCTGTATTCTTTGCAGCAAGCTGTGTTCCCTGAATTACCCAATTCCTCAGTGAGGATTTCTGGCTGCTTTAGAATGTATTGAGCCCTGTTTTTTCACCCTAAAGCACGTCAAAGTTCAGCCTCACCCTCGAAGTAGTTTTAGTATTTTGTTAGTAAAACACCTTCCATTCAAATGACAAATGACTTTTTGGCTGCAAATAAATTTGGCTGCTTGCTACTAACAGAAAGAATTTTATTCAGGGGCTTTTCACCCACAAGCCTGTAATAAATTTGAAGTATATTATCCTGAAGTGCTCTTTCCCACAACATCGAAAGAACATTTATTCACCCAGAATTGTTTTCCAAACAATGCTATTTGCACCTTCAAGGGGTTCCAGAAAGCATCTATCAGGGATACTTAAGGAGAAAACTCTTACAAGATCTATTCTCTCTCTTTCCCTGTTTTCCTATATGCAGTTCTCTTTTCCTGTATGTAGGAAAGAACAATTCTAGCCCCAAATTTTATTATATGGCCCAAAAGTCCAGAGCTGAGTTTGGGAGTTACTTTTTGGACTACAACTTTCAGATATCCTAATTAGCATTAAGCATTGTGGGATCTTTAGTCCAACATTTTTTTTTCTGCTCTGCCTAAGACATTTTCTCTTTCCTTCCTTCCCTCCCTCCCTTCCTTGCTAATCTGGGATCATTTTGCTTGCTTGTCAGAAACAAAACAGCCTCTTCACAAGCTAGGGTATCATGTTGCCATTGTGGCTGAATTGTGTAAGGACTTAGGCTTCATCTACACCACTGATTCTCAACCTGGGGTCCCCAGATGTTTTTGGCCTACAACTCCAGCCACTTTACCAGCTGTTGGGATTTCTGGGAGTTGAAGGCCAAAAACATCTGGCGACCCCAGGTTGAGAATCACTGATCTACACTGTAGAAATAATGCAATTTTACTCTAACTGCCATGGCTCAATACTATGGAATCGCAGGAGTTGTATTTTGGTGAGGCACAAATGTTCTAAAGACTCCCATGATTCCATAGAATTGAGTCATGGCAATTAAAGTGGTGTCAAACTTCATTAATTCTATAGTGTGCATCTACCCTCTATTTACACACAGGAATTATGTCCTTGCAATACAAATCTTCACCCATTTGTTCTTGTGTGACTTCAAGACATTTCTGAATTATGACAACTCTAAGGGTTTTCTGGGGCTGAAAGTTTACGACTTGCCCTGAGTCACCCAGTGGGTTTTCAAACCTTGGTCTCCAGAGTCATACTCCAACATTCAAACCATTATGCCACAATGTCTCTCTGAGAAATGAAGGCTAAAAGGCTCTTCTTTTCATAAGAAGCCAGTTTTATTCTTCTCTTCCAACTCTGAGCTGTTATCCCCACACATTCTGATACTACAGTGAACTCAGAAAACCCTTTCCTCTTAAGCATGGGAGAAGTAAGTACCTTTAGAGATGCCCTTGAACTTTCAGGAATTCCATTGGCGTATTTCCCTGAGATAATCCCACAGGCCAGCGGAGACCATGTCATTGCTCCAACGCCTAAAGAACAATCAATAAGACGAAATGACACAAAGACAGTGTGAAGCCAACATTGCAAATCTACCAGACTGGAAAATGTGTGGCACCCAAATCCTGCTGCATTGCAATTCCAGAATCCATAAGCCGAAGAGTCAATGGTGAGACCTTGGGCATGCTACCCTCTCTCAGCTGAGAGCAAGGCAACGGCAAAAGTATGCTGCTATATCCAGACAAAAACAATGCTAAACAAAATGCATTGTACTCATGTGCCTTTGAGTCATTATGATGAATCCAAAGTAAACCCATCATGTGGGTTCCTGGGCAGAAATTGTTCAGAGGAGGTTTGTTTGTCTATGAAGCTGAGAGAAGGGGTACTGAGTGGTTTCCATGGCCAAGTGGGGATTCAGACCCTTATCTCCCATTATCCAGTCCAAAACCTCAAACCACTACATCTCACTGGCTCTCACAGTAATTATTACTAATGGGAATAAAGCTGTCACTAAGCTTCCAACATGTCTTTCAGTTCCACCACCTTCACAAATGTAGTTATTGGGGACATGGAATAGTAGGTAAGATTTTCCTGATGCTTTTATGTTAAGCCGCTTTGTGTCTCCATCAGGGGAGATAACGTGGGGCATAAATACAGTAATAATAATAATAATAATAATAATAATAATAATAATAATAATAATAATACAGTATTAATAATAATTTCTTACATGCCGTGCAACCTGTTCTGTACCCCCAAAACGATCCTTCTGCCTTCAAGTGGAATGGTGGATACTATCACATCTCCAGCATTTACCTAGTACACTTCTTAGTGCGTACACCCGGAACTAGAAAAAAAGCCCCTCATGGGAAGTAACATGTCTTGGACAAGGTCCGTTTCAGCTCTGATTTGCTTACCATATACCACTGTGTCCCTGTCTTGTCATGGTGGTATAATAATAATTAATTGTAGAATAAAATTAAGAGTGCAGCCAAGAATACATGCTGTCAGTTACCTCTTTACATGAGGATAATTGCTCCTGGCAAGAAACTAATTGCACTACTGATAATTACTGAACAGCAGGGGCTGTGAAACATTTTGGAGTCTACACCCTTTGCATTAAAATGATGCATTTCCCCAGAGCCATGCAGTCTTCAGACATTACCTATTTTGTGGTATAATTCCGGCAACTGCACTTCCACTTTCTCCCTTTGGAAAAGGTGATATTCAGCTTGTTCACACACAGGGGGAATCATATTAAACTGTCTTGCCACAGAATAGGCTTCCTGTTGAGAATCAGCAGCAAAAGAATAGCATGTTAGCAGACATTTCTCCTAGGGAATATAACAACACATTAATCAAATCAACCCTTCCTCCTTCCCAAGTCACGCATATTTCAGATCCATTTATTAAGACTGCAGTCTTAAATCTTGGTCATTCACCAATGAGAAATATTTTATCAACCAAAGGCTTTCCCCTGATTAACTGGGCAGCAGCCTTTTAAAACATTTAAAAAAATTTAAATACAAGTCTTTTAAAGACCGTAGATGAAAAATGGCATCACGGAAGAAATAATTTCTCCTGAGTGACACAGTATCATTTAGAAACACCTGCATCCATCACGTAAAAGCAAAGAAAGCTAGAAAGCATTTTTGTTAGAAATATTTTTCTTCTGTACAAATGTATGGCATTTAATCAATTAACTAAGTTAATTGTCTAAAACTCTACAGATGAAGTGACTTCCTTAATTGGGTGACAGCCTTCATTTTATGGGTAAGAATCTGGCAGACAGAGAAAGACTTCCACAATTTCTTATAAAGCAAGAGCTTGCACGCGTCTGTGATTTGGTGACATTTTCTTTCTTCTTTGTTAAAAAATATCTACCCACTTGGCCTAGTACTTAATCATAAACTGGGCATTGATAAAAAGGGTGAGGACAATCTATTTTATTCATTTGTGCTCTGGTGCACTGGATTACATAAGCAGTTTTGTAAACTCCTGGCATTTTAAGGATTTGAATGTTCCTCAGAACATTCCCATGAATTAAGATCTCAACCAGAGACCTTTCTCAGAGTGCTCCCACATCCAGAAAGCTTGAGAAAGGGAATTTTCTTGTGGTAGGATGTCTTCTCAAGAGAAGAAACATTTGGCCATAATATTGTCCAGTAGTGCAAACAAGCAACTTGGTGGCTTTCAATTTTGAATTGTTTCAATTGAGATTCAGTCTATTGCTTGCTTTTTTGTTATTGTATGTGGATTTTTAAAATGTGTATTAGCTATTTTAAAATGGTGTTTTCCCCCCAGTCAAATATAACTCATATATCTGTGGGGGATATGTTCCCAGAATTTGCGTGGATATGTGAAACTGCAGATAATAGATCATTCCTATTACTTTCAGTGGGACAAACAATGCCATTCTTGTTATCTATCTGGCCTTGGTAATATAGCAAAAGGTTTAACATTTGGGACAACTTGAGTGATAAAATAAAGGAATCACAAGCAACTAAATAGTTTTAGACCAAAAGCGGGCAACAGAGACCGCATTGTCCGTAGCTTTAAACAACTCCTCCTCCGTACACAAGGCAGGACATTGTGGGCAAGCATACATATGCGGAGTTGTTTGTTCTGCTCCATAGTCACACAAGGTGGAGGATTCCTCCAGGTAGTGCTATCTTGGGGCTTCTTGTTGTTATTATCAGTTTTGTTGTTCTTATCAACATTGTTGCTCTTATCAGTAATCAATGACCTTGTTTTAGTCACAACATTTTATAGAAGATCCAGGAAACATCCTAATCCACTTTCAATTTCTAATTCTTTCTCACTACTTGTTTCCCATTTTTTTGTCTTTACACAAAAACTTTGCAGAGAAGAGAAAGCTGGAATGACTCCCCAAAGACTTTTGATGAATGGCTCTATGTCATGCCATCATGACTTTTGATTAGTGGTTTGGGAGCATCCTTGGTTTTGTGTCTGGCAGCTATGTAATTACATCATTAAACACTGCAGCCTAGCAACTATTGGTCCTTTTTGTGTGTGATGTGTGGGAAGATACGTTACCATGATCTCCATGGCACTCCAGCGAGAGGTTCCCCAGTACATAGCCATTCCCTGATTTATCACATGTGTCATCGCTCTGACAATTTCTAAATGGGAAAGCAACACAAAGAACAGTAGGTAATGGTAGACAATTTATCTAGCAAGACTTTGTACAAGATACCAATCAGTGATATTCATTACACTGAGGACAGTGAATTACCCTTGTGAACCATGTACCAAATAATAATGGTAGCTGTCTTTGTGCATGTTCATCGACACACAATACTGTTTGTGGATATGCAAGTTTAACTCTGATTGCTCTGCCTTTAGCCACTAATGCTGCCTTCATATGCCACATACTATTGCTAATACTTTCCCAGCATGAAAATCCTTGAGCTTGATCCATGGTATCTATCATGAACAGGTTTGTAATAAACAGGTGGTAGCTCTACAGAACCACATGTGTAAAGTTATCTGTGTGATTCTGATGGTGTTGTTTTTAAAAGAAAACATATAAACCTCGTCACTGAGCTATACATGTGTCTCAAACTATGTATCGAAAGGCCAAGGTGCTTATCCCACCTTTCTCCCACTATGGGACTCAAGAAAGCATATAACAAATAATAAAAAGAACAGTTGTGACACAAATATATTTAAAGACCCATAAGCAATTCTACTTTGCCTGTTCTTCTAGGTGCCTCAGTAACTATGTGGCCTCCAAATTTGACTTTGTGAAGAGAAGAGAATGAAAGACAGGTTGTTTGTTTTCTTGCTTGAAAGAGAGAAAGAGAGGGTATTTTAATCCACACTTTTACTAAAAAGAACCCAGAGAGCTCATCACCATGAAGATGGATGGTTGCCAAAAGTTATTATGACAAACTATTTTCTCAATTTTTTTCTCAAATTACGTAATTATGCAAACTTCAAAGAGAATCAGCCCACATTTTTATGAGTTGAGAGCTTGCTAGTAAGTAAATTATGCACAAAGATCAACACACCTGTTCAGGTAGTTTAAAAAATTAGAACTTAAAAACACAGGAGATAACATTGTAGGTATAGGAAAGTCCCAAGTGTGTTGAAACAAATACCCCAGTGCAAGATATTCAAGATGTTCATTTGAAAAAAAGATTGTCAAGAGGGGAGATTATTGTTATGTTAAAATAATATGAAAGGATGTCAAATTGAGCAGGGGACAAGCTTGTTTTTTACTGCTCTAGAGACTAGGACATGGAACTTGTCATACAATTATACATATGTAGGAACAGTGCTCTTCTAGCAGTGAAAAGACTTAAGCTGTCTAGTCTAATGTTCCCAATCTCAGAGCTAAGGCACACACACAAACAATACACTTTTATATAGAAGGAAAGTAAATGCAAACACAGGCTGTTTTATCCATTATATTTGTTATAATGCTAGAAATCTGTGTGTGGGCAAATGAATAGTTCAGAGTGACATAAAATGCACGGTTGTGTCACAGAAACTCCCCACATTGTAGAGTTGCAAATGACTTACCACTGTTGTTCTGAATATTCTGATCTTTTGTGTGATACTTTGTATACAATTCCACATTGCCTCCAAAGTAGATACAGTAGAGCAGGGGTCCCCAAACTAAGGCCCGGGGGCCGGATGCGGCCCTCCAAGGTCATTTACCTGGCCCCCGCCCTCAGTTTTACACTTAGACTCGCCCAAAGTATGAAATGACTTGAAGGCACACAACAATAAAAATCCTACTTAACTTGACTATCTCATTGGCCAGAAGCAGGCCCACACTTCCCATTGAAATCCTGAAAGATTTACAGTATATTGGTTAAAACTGTTTTTATTTTTAAATATTGTATTTTTCTTTCATTTACTAATATTGTGCTATGGTAATAATATAATATATTGTGTATACATATAATATTGATAATAACTTATTTATTTATTTATTACAGTATTTCTACCCCACCCTTCTCACCCAATAGGGGAATCAGGGTGGCTAATAATACAATATAATAATATTGTATAATATAATAATATAAATTATATATTATATATTAAATGTACTGTAATATTACTAATAATATTACAGTATAGTGGTATAGTGCAATATATTAATATATAATGCTAATATTGTACTATACTAATAATATAATATATTGTATGTACATACAACTTGTAAGCCGCTCTGAGTCCCCTTCGGGTTGAGGGAGGATGGGGTATAAATGTAGCAAATAAATAAATGTTGTTTGAGGGGGGGGGGGGGCGGCGTTTATACTACAAATAAGATATGTGCAGTGTGCATAGGAATTTGTTTTTTGTTTTTTTTCCAAATGATAATTCGGCTCCTCAACAATCTGAGGGACCATGAACCGGCCCTCCGCTTAAAAAGTTTGAGGACCCCTGCAGTAGAGTCTCACTTATCCAACATAAATGGGCCAGCAGAATGTTGGATAAGCAAATATGTTGGATAATAAGGAGGCATTAAGGAAAAGTCTATTAAACATCAAATTAGGTTATGATTTCACAAATTAAGCACCAAAACATCATATTATACAACAAATTTGACAGAAAAAGTAGTTCAATACACAGAAATGCTATGTAGTAATTACTGTATTTACGAATTTAGCACCAAAATATCATGATGTATTGAAAACATTGACTACAAAAATGTGTTGGATAATCCAGAACGTTGGATAAGCGAGTGTTGGATAAGTGAGACTCTACTGTACATGTGCTTGCATTCATACATTCTAACCTTCCAATAAAAATAATTAACTACTTCAGACTATCATTGTCAATATGAGATAATAGGAATGAGAAACTAAACTGTTACGCACAACTGGAACAGCCACAGAATTAGCTGTAGCACCTGCATTGGCAAGGGGTTTGGACTAAATAGTTTCCAGAGTCCCTTGTAATGTAATCATAGAGCTGGAAGTGACTGTAAGAACATTTCAGCCCAACATCCTGCCATGCAAGAAGAGATGCTCCAATTTTCCCTATCTGACAGGATAATCTCAGGCCCCTTCCAAACTGCCATATAAAATCCAGATTATCTACTTTTAACTGGATTATATGAGTCTACACTGCCATATAATCCGAAGCAGATAATCTGGATTTTATATGGCAGTGTAGAAGGGGCCTTAGTTTGTTCTTCTTCATTAATGTTTCCCATTTTGATCACATTCTGTTGTTGTTTGAGTCACAAGTGAAATATTGGTGGGTGTGCAGAAAAAAATAGCTAAAGAACTCTTGAGGGATGACCACCACTTATGAGAAATGACTAATAATTCTATGTGCAGCTTCACCAACCAGTCTTCTCAGGAGACACTGTGATCGAGGTGACCACCCCCCCCCCCAGGACTTTGTAAAAGATAGTTCAAAAATCAAGACTTTATGTTCTATATTCCATATATTTATAGTAGAAGGTGATTGAGACTTTTTACTGGAGTTTACTGTGACTCTGCATAAAAGGTGTTTGACCTTTTAGCCTGAGGCAAGAGATAACAACTTCATGAATTGTAAAATCATGCTGCTAAAACTCCACTTTTATGAATTTCCATGCTGGGTTCTCCAGATGTTATGAACTTCGTTCTTATCAAATATTTTCAATTGTTTATATCATTCATGATTCCCCTTTATGAAATGTAACTCACTTTTATGAATTCTCCCTTATTTCCATGAAATCTATCTATCTGCCTATATGTATTTGTACTCTTTGGAATCCCCGGAAAATATGTATTTTTCCCAGCATGGTTTATATTCCAACTTTATTTTATTTTTCATTTTATTTCATATAATTGTCAAATCATGAAATCAAATAGGAAATATTTTGAACTCAACCTGAACCCCAGAACCTATCCCATTTCCTATGACCCAGGCTTCCTTTCCCAAAAACAAAAGGATAATCTGCCACCGCTAAATCCAATCAAATTCAAATTGCATGGACAATATAGGGCTTGAGTCGCCGAATTCGGAGTTTGCTGACCTAAAGGTGATTCGCCCCAAGGCAAACATTGTCATATCTCACCCAAAGGAAAAACCAGGACACCTCAGGAAGGCGCCCTGCAGAGCCTGTCAATATGGCTCATCACCACCCATCTTTGCTTCCATCTCTGACACCCCAAGGCATATCTAAAATCTGTATACGTGACAGAAACCCGGACACCCTTGATTGCTGCCATTAATAAATTAAGCACCCTTTAGAAATCGGTCTAGCAGGACTTAATCCGCTAGTTCCTGTCCCGTCACCTCATTGTTTCGATAACTCCCGCCTTCTCTTTCCTGATTGGCCCGAGTAGAGACAAAAGGCAGCTTCCTATTGGGCCAACGGAGCAAGGCGGGAAACGAAAGCCCGCCTCGTTCAACCTTCTAGCCTATCAACGATCAGATGGGCGGGGAAGCAGGGCGGGAAATTCAAAGGGTTGTCAGACTGAAATTTTGTATAAGTATGGCTTTATTTTGATTGTATGGTACCCTAGTAGACCGAATGATCGCTACTAGAGTCCTCTTCAGCTGAACTGCTCAATAAAGACTCCTTGGCGGATTTTCCTTCAACTTTGGCGGACCTTCTTCATTTCGGCTTCAGGTTGTATTGCGGCTCGTAATTCTCCTTTTGGCTTCGCCAAGGTCCGTTCTCACAGGATCGGATCGGGTCTCTCCTTAAGGGCCCGATCCCCTAAAACGCGGTCGACAACAACACAATGCATTCACTTCCCACTCTGGGATTTTATTTTCTGCAAAAACCTTAGGAAAAAATGGAACTTGCAAGAACAACATGCCAAACATGACCAACCCGAACCATGCAAACACACACACACACACACACAGAGAGAGAGAGAGAGAGAGAGAGAGAGAGAGAGAGAGAGACATAACAGGAAAACTCATGACAAGATCCAGGAAACAAGGGCTTTTCCAGAACTTGAAAAACTCACTTCTATGAACGATAGCTTCCAGAATCCCCAATCAGCATAGTTACGCTGATGGGAGGTCTGGGAGTCTTAACAAAAAAGTAAATTTTTTGAGCTGTGAAACAGTAATTGAGGACAGGAGTATTTAAAATGCACTCCAAAGTTATTATTTCAGGGTTTTCTAAATTAATAGCTGCATCATTTAATGCTGTTACTGTTGAAAATAGAATTAAAAACTCACACAAATAACCCCCACCTGTATTATTTATGATTCCACGAATAATCCCCTTCAACAATAGAAAACAACAGCTTCCACAGACATTCTTCTTTTCTGCCAGTGAATCATAGCAACATTGCTTTCTCCATGACACACAAAAAATCACATGAGCAGCCACAAGTAAGTATGTTTTCCAAGAAGCAACAGTGTGAGGGGTGTAATTATCATAAACACCATGTGGAGCTCTTTGTAGTATCTTTGCTATTTTCCTGATACATATATATGTGTGTGGTGTTGTGAGGGGAAAGAACAGATGCTTACAGCCGTTCAGCCCCTTCTTGCCCTCCTTGGTTATGAACAGAAAGGGGGTAGTCTTTCCTATCCTTTCCTTCCACTAGGTATATTTTCCCCCACCCCCTTTACCCACTATAAGGCCTCTTTTCAGATATGATTTTTTCAAACGTGCTTGCAGAGGGCCCACTGCTACATTTGCTCAATACGTGAGCCATAAATAATGAGGTGAGTTGGAAAAAGTGGGTGGATACAAGATTGCATGACAACATATCAAGCTTGGATAAAGGAGGGTGAGTTGGGTTGAGGTGTCCTCCACCTCAAATAGTGTGACCTTGGTAACAGGTCCTCTGAGCTGAAAATACTTTTCCTTAATGCCAAGTTAATAAATTTAAAAAAATTGATCCAGGACCTGATCTTGGATGAGCATTTAGCTGGATGAAGGTCTTATTTGGATGAAGCTATTAAGTCTGCCTTTATCCTGCTTTGACCATCTGGGTTTTCAGTGGAGTACCAGGAAGGGCAGGGAAGTGCGGTTGTAGTAGTCCACTGGGATTTCAGCTCCATCACCAGATGTATGGTCTCCTAGTCAGCTGGATTTGAATGTGTATATCTAGAGGTGGGTGGCCAGGACAGAATGGAGATTCTTTTAGAGAACCACGCACTCTATGGTCTTTTTTGAGATAGCCGAGTTTGTCTTGGTGGTAGTGTTGGAGTCCCCATTGTTAGTTGTGCTAGGGGACTTTATACAGAGACCTCTCTGTCAGGAGTAGCTCATGACTTCATGTCCTTCACGACAACCATGGGTCTTTCCCAAGTAGTGTTTGTTGCCACCCATGCTGTAGGACACACTCTGAAACTAGTTTTATGTGTGAAAGTGGGATGATGATGATTTGCGTGTAGAGGAACTGTTTACAGTTCTTTAGTCATAGGGAGATCACTACTTGGTGAGTTTTAGACTCAATGGAACTCAGAGTATGGTACTGATTAAAAAGGCACAACCCGGGAGGCTTTGGATCCAGATGGCTTTCCTCATGATCTTGGGTAGTTTCCTGTTGCTTTGGCAGGTGATTCTGTAAAAGCCTCTGCTGATCTCTAAAACAGAGAAATTGACATCATTGTTTCTAAATGTCCCATCCCACAAAATAGAACTAAGTGAGCATCCTGGTTCACAAGAGGGCTGCTGCTGAAACAAGTAGGATGGAGACTATAATAATGAAGAGTGGGTTCAACCAAACACAGGATAGAGTTGATTGGAAAGCCAATGTTGTTGATACCAATCCTTCTTCACTGCCATCACTGTGATCATTGCATCTGCACAGTATTGTCCAGCAGAAGAGAATTTTAAATTCCGCCCCACAAGAGTAGCATATGCAACATTCAACAGTCCATGGCAAACAGTTTGCTCAGCACTTTCTGGATAAAATTGCCCAAATTTACTATGGTATAATGTTCATGTTATAGTTGATACAGTTCCAGTGGATATAAACTTGGCCCATGCTTGTCCATTATTATTGGATACATTTCAATTTATGCAACTTGATATGTAGAGGATTCTTGGAGAAATGAGAGCCCCCATGTGCATAGTAGACCCATGCCCTGGTGTATTGGGTAAGGGGAGGAGTGACTGGTTCAGTACAGCAAGACAAGTCTCCATCTTGTCTAAAAGGCCATTATTACTTACACACACACACACACACACACACACCAAATCCCACCATACTGGAGCACTCTCAACCAGTCTCCAATTCTTCTTTTGGGAGCACATTACTAGAGTGGTAGCTTTCCATTCTAGGCATTCCTTGATACAACAGGTTATCTAGATCCATTTCAATCTGACTTCAGGCCTGGTTATGGGACAGAGAGTTTTGGCATTGTTTTTTAAGTAAAATAAATTTTCTGGTGTTTCTGAAGTGTGACAAGTTTTCGAAGCTGGGAAAGGAGATCAGGGTCTAATATTCTTTCCATTTATTTGCTCATCTTCCAATGCTACATATGACATCTTCTGCCAGCAATACCCCAATACTAAGGATAAATAGGGCAGTCCCTACTCAGAAGAATAAAAGGACATTAAAATGGTAACAAATAAAAAACAGGTATCAAAACATTTCATTTTTCGAGGACATTCTGTCACTGTTTTCAAAGTGGCTGCTATGGCATAAAATAATTTCAAAAGAAGAAGAAAAACAAAAAATAGATTTTTGTAAATTCAAATATATCAGCCAAAGTTTGACTAGAGATGTCAGTTCTTTAGCAGACTATACATATTAATATGCTTGCTTGCATTATAGTTGTATGTGCACAATTGGTCTTCTCTGGACACAATTGGCTTTCTCCTCTTTTGCAACAATGTTTGGACTACAAGACAGCCTTTTCTCTATCATATTTATGCTTACCTGCTTATCCATATTTGTTTGCAAAACCAGTTACACACCTTTCTATTCTTTATGACCTTTTTTGCAACTGTGTTTGTCACCCCATCACTATATCAACACCCTTTGCATTTCTATTACATTTCTCACTTCCCTGCTCCCTTGTTTTGTATATTTATTGACAATAATGGTGCCCTGACAAAAAACCTGTGAAATCAGTAATGCGTTCACTGCCATCAGTGTGAATACTTCATCACTGTGAAACATAAAGGCTCTCTCTCTCTCTCTCACTCCACCGTGGCTTGCTATTTGCTCAAAGGATTCCTCTATGTTTGTCAGGAGTGACACACAAAGAAGTGTGGTGTTGATTTGTGGAACAACTAGTAATGACACTTGATGGGAAAACTATGATCATTATGAAAGAAGAACTGAAGGGTGGGTGTTGCAACAGCACTTCTCAAACTTTCGCTGAAGACTGGAACCAGGCAACAAAATCTCATTCATGTAGGATTGGCAGATCTCACTCAGGGCCTGACTATAAGTCTGCAGTTTCTATGGATCATCTCTAGGCAGGAGAAATGGGTGGAAATTCTCTGATTTTGGTGGTTTCAGCTCCAGTCAAGTGGAAACAGATGTGTGGAGACCTCTAGTTCAGCCAGCAGAGAAGCAGTGTCATAACATCTGCAAAGTTTCATAGGTTAATTTGGTCTAATGTCCAAAGATTTAGGTGTATTGCATTTGTATGCAAACTTCCTCCTTCCCTCCCAGTCCTTCTGATGCTAGGATTCACCCTGCACTTTGCCCTAGATCCAACTTCCAGCTAGAAACAAGTGGAATAGATTTAAGGCATCTTAATCCACCTCCTTTAATAAGAGCGAAGGAACACAGTGGCTCTTTGGGATCTTTGATTCCAGGACCCCCTGTGGATACTCAAGTCCCATTATATGCAATGCATAGTAAAATAGTATCCCTTATATAAAATGGCAAAAACCAAGTTCTGCTTTTTGGATTAAAAAAAATTCAAGCTGTGGATGGTAGGATCTCTGGGTATAGCATCTTTGGCTATATGAGGCTGATTGTAATGTCTTCATTTCACCTTGTTCTAGTAGTCTGTTTAGCTAAGATTTCTGGCTTACTTTCCAAACAGGAGAATATGTTTCATGTACCTATATTTTTAAATGGCAAGTTGTGAGCAGTTGTGGCAGGTACCTAATCCATAATGTTTAATGATACCACCAGAGGCTTCAGCTCAAAAACCTCAGAGTCGGAGACAATCCTGAACTGGCAACAAATTGGGGAATGTACAGAATGACACCTATCTTTGCACAAAGTTCATGCACGACAAATAGAGATTCATCTATCCAAGCAACTGTTGGAAAGCAGATTATCTCACTTACATTTTAACTATTAAATTTCCCATGACACGCTACCACTAATGGCAAATATATTAATTCCTTTGCTGCAATATATATTATTCTTCCTAACAGCAAAAGCAGTTTATGAGGTGAATTGTAAACTGAGGTTCAAGGAAGGAACTGTCCATGAGGTTGTGCTCCTATGTCCACTTCCTTGCTAGGCCTGGTATTTACTATGGGACAGATAAGGCTGTGCTATCAGCTGCTCTTTCAATTATTTTTACCTTATAGGATTACACAGAAGACAGTTGTAGGGTGCATTATGTTGGTAACATTTCAGTTTGCCTTCATAATAATAATAATAATAATAATAATAATAATAATAATAATAATAATAATAATAATAAACTTTATTTATACCCTGCCACCATCTCCCCAACGGGGACTCGGGCGGCTTACATGGGGCCATGCCCAGAACAATACAATATAACAGAATATAAAAAGAACAACAAATCATAACACATAATGACTCTTAGAAGCCCAAAAAAGTAAATACTTGTCACTATAATGAAAAGGAGGAACTGCAAAGATGTGTAGGGTATGCTGACAAAGATTCTCTATCAATCATCTGTTCCCTGATGCGTTATTTATGATCCCTCCTGAGGATTAATGGGATGAGTCACCGAGGACTCACGCAAGATTGTATAATCACCTGCATATCTATAGGAGCAAAGATAGAGGCACATATTGAAAATGGGTTATAAATCTGGGAATTCGATGGGTGGAAGACAGAACAATGTTTATATAATAGACCAATAAACATTCAAAGATGTTTATTTAAAAAGTATTTTTCTTCAGGAGCAACTGCAGGCATCTTTATACACAAGTGATGTTGTCTGGCATGTCGGCTGGAAAGTTATATTAGCTTTGTCACTTGATTAATTATGTTTTCACCTGATTGTATCACAGTTCCTTTTTTTTTTTGAGTAAACAGACAGAAAGTAACATTTTAGAAGTTGCACATATTGGAATTAGGGGACCTCTGAAAACATGGAGAATCCACAATCCTAGAATTTGCTTGAAAGTGTGTGTTGATGAGCTCTCAGAAAACTCAGTGGAGTCACCGAGTAAAGCTGGAATCCTATCCCCATCTTTATGCACTTGATAGCAATCCCCAAGTGTGTGTACTTCTAAAGATAAACCTACGGGATGGACAGCAGAAGAGATCCTCCACCCCATGGCTCTGACCTGGTCCAAAGGAGTTTTCCACCATTGTCTCTTTCACACGACAAGAGTGTAGTGCTAAGGTTTCACTTTAACTGCCATGAAAACATCCTACTGAATCCTGGGATTTGTAGGTTCATCAGATACTTAAAAATTTCTGGCAGAGAGATTTAAAACCTCATCAAACTACAAAACACAAGATTCTATGGGATGCAGGTATAGCAGTTGAAGTGTTTTTTATTTCATGTCAGGAGCAACTTGAAAAACCGCAAGTCACTTCAGGTGTGAGAGAATTGGCAAGGACGTTGCGCAGGGGACACCTGAATGTTTTTGATGTTTTTAGCATCCTTGTGGGAGGCTTCTCTCATGTCCCCACATGGAGCTGGAGCTGATAGAAGGAGCTCATCCGTGCTGTCCCCGGGTTGGATTCAAACCAGCAGCCTTCAGGTTAGCAACCCAACTTTCAAGTCCACAGTCCTGCTGGCACAAGGGTTTAACCCACTGAGCTATCAGGGGCTCCTGAAGTGGTATTAAAGTGCTATAACTATGTAGTGCAAAAATGGTTCTGGACTCAATTTCATATATTTATCTCTGATTGGTGAATATATTCCAAAATCCAAACATATCCTAGACATGTCTAATCCCAAGCATTTTGGATAAGGGATGTTTAACTTATATGTATACCCTGGTTGCATTTCTGTGTAAGATGACGTAGTTTAAATTCCACTGATTTCAATACTTGTTGTAATTAACTTTGAACTTCAGTCTTCACTACGTGCAAGATTGCAAGCCCATTTTATTTTTCTCTTCATTACAACTGGTTGGGCAGAAAGGTTATATCTCCCCCTAAGAAACACGACATGTTATGCTCTGTGACTTCCTCAACGTCTGGCAAATTTGCACTCGTTTCCATCTGTAGCAAAAGTGCTCAACCTTACAACAATAGGGTACCGTCACTAAACATCACATCACTGTAATCTTTCAGAAATTGATATTGGTATTTGCTCCAATTTATGCTGAAGGGCTGCAATGTGTTCAACAATTTAGTACATGGATATTAATCAACACAAAGATGAAGCTACAAATAAGAAAGATCATGACTAATCTGGATTCTCAGAGACGGGTGGGAAGTCATATACTATATATGGCACAGTTCTTCTAAAACATATTAGTCTTTGGATGAGAAATGAACATAGAGAAAATAGCTGTAGGAAATAAATAATACTCTTGGCCTCTGAAAATGTCTGTGAAATCACAGTAACTCGAAATCACAGCGAATGCCGATGCAACAATATCCCTGGAACAACAAAAAGGGTTGCAGGTGTTTGTTTTTATAGAGTTCTTGCTCTGGCACAATGAAGCTTAAACATTTTGTGGAAACAAATGAAACCAATTAGCATTTAAATTATATGCATTCCAGGTTAAAGTGTTGTCTACTAATTTGCAGACTGTGCCATATTCCTTGGATAATTACAAAACATCTCGGTTTGAGAAAAGTCAAGGTGCATTAGATGAACTATCCACTTAGCTTAGAATTAGGTCTTCCATTAGCTAGCCAAGTGAAATTCACAGGCAAATCAAGTATGATTAAACTGGGCTGGGCACTTCTGCCATTAAGCAATGAGGCTTACTATCTTCAAGGCTAATGACCACTAATAGATAGGTCTCTGCTCCAGCTATTAATTTCTAGAGTTAGTAGAGTTAGTACGCTCATTATAGAGAGCAAGTTAATGGTAAAAATCTTGTCTATCAGGAATTTTATAGGTGGCTGGCTGTTGCAAAAGCAAGATTATTCATTAAAGCAATATGTTAATTGTTCTTCTACTACTTGGACTCCCAAAGCACTGCATCATAAAACAGTTACAAAACATTATTAACAATAGATTAAAAAACAAATGTAAAAAAAAACTTAAAAACCCAGCATGGTCTTTTGTTCTTTTACTTGGAACCTAAGCCTAAAGTAAAATAGTACTGCTAACTGCTTATGACAACAGCCTCAAGAGACAACAACCCTAAATTATAAATGACCAAAGTAATTATAGGGATACAAAAAAAATCTGGTGCTAGATAATATTGGATTCCTCAAGCCACAATAATTAACAGCTCCCAAATCAACAGCAGAGATGTCTATTAGTCAGAGTAACCAGAAAAAATACCTCTGTTCATTCCTATGTGACAGGCAATCCCAAATAATATGATCTATAGTTTCTCATCTCCACATCTATCACAGGAGACTAAGCTCTTATCAAATGGTCTTATCTTTCACCTATTAGACAGTAGTCATATTCTTTTTTTATAGAATCACTATCTGTTTCTGTTTGTTTCAGTCTTATGGCCCCATTTCTGTTTTCAAGTGCTGCTTCTGGAAATGGGGCCTTTCCGAATGAGCTGTTTTGTTCTTTTGTCCGAATGAATGAAATTTTTGTCCCATTGGCCAACATGGGAGGGTTTCCCACGGTCCCTTTTTCCTCAGTTTTAGGGTTAGAGGATCACAGTTTTAGGGTTTCACTGATCCTCAGAATCTCTCCAGCATTCATTTGAGTTGTTGGGGTTGGTGGGGCAAACTCCTGTCTCTGAATTTGGACAGGCAAAATGCAGTCTATGGCACATTGGTGCTGTTTTTGCAGCCCTTGGCTCTTCTTCAGGCTCCATTATCTTTTTAAATGGGTAGCAAGCCCCCGCCCCTGTACTTTTCAACACAAAGGGAAACAGACCCTCTTTAAGAGATTGTGTGTGTGGCCTCCAGGCCCAAAGCGCCTGTGACTGCCAGAGCTTGCAGCTAAGTGCTGAGTGCTGAGCGGAGCATGGAGCACCTCTTACTAGGCACTCAGCACTCGGAGCTCGCCTGCAAGCCCTGGTCAGGCAAGCGCCAAGTGCCTAGTAAGAGGCACTCCTTGCTCTGGCCAGGCAATGCAGCTATTGACTTGAAATGTATGTGCGAGTAAGAGTGAATGTGTATATGAGGACCAGAATTAAACTTCACAAAAAATGTTCACTATCCTATCCACAGTCCCAGGCATTTTAACAAAGCTGCTTTGCTTGCAACCTCAGCACATCTTCACAATGAAATCCACCATAAAGTCCCTAGTCTCAGGATTTCAGAGCCTTCTTCTTTCCAGTAAAGTATCATTTGCACACACTTGCAAAAAATCTCCCTTCCTCTTGCCATTCTCTTGCTTCTGAGCTTTTCCTTGCATGAGTTCCATTTTTTTCCTTTATGAGCAAACTGTTAGCTTTGTTCCCTAGACAAGAACTGAAACTTGCTTAGCCAACCTGTACCAGAAAGCACAGAGCCATGAAAGCAATATGGTATAAATACCTCCCCTGGTTGGATGCTGCCAAACTCCCATTCCCCAGCACGAATAGTTCCAGTGCTTGGCATGCCATTTAGAAATGGTTTCCATGGGGATACAGTGATTATGTTGGTTTTCCCACTGAACTAATAGGAGCCACTAGTGAGATTTTATCTCTGTGGAAGGTTGGAGAGGAGAAAATACTACTATATCATGTCACATGTTTTGATATTTAGATGTAGGATGGGAGGACAGAATGGAAGCCTCATGTTCTCTGTTAACACAAGAGTAGGGTACATGTGGTCCTCAAGGTATTTTTGGACTGCAACATCCTTCATCCTTCTTCATTGCCTATGCCAGCAAGGCATGTAGTCCACCAAAAGCTGCAAGACTACTCATTCCCCACTCCTGTTCTAGTTCCTGCCTCCACGCCTGGGCACATTATGTCAATTTAAAAGGTGAAGAAACAGGGATCTCACATTCAAGCCGAAAGCCAATCTATATTTGTCTGAATAAATAGAGAAGAGGAATATTTATACACAGAGAGCGAACAGTGTTGAAGTTCCTTTGGGGAAGTTCATAATCATAGCCCTGAGGTTATATGCATACTGCATGCACAGTTCTCTGTGGCACTCAGCACAACCAGACATTTGTAAAGAGTGGAGTTAAAAAAGACATCAAAGGATCAGGGATCAAGACTAAGAGGTGCTTTTCCTATCTTTCCCCCCTACCTGGGATAATTGAGGAGGATCTATTTTCTCTCCTGGCATGATTTGCCATAAGCTTATGAGCCAGGGTCAATCAAGCAAGCAAGCATTTATTAAATCTCTCACTCACCTTCCATTGGAGTATTATTGTCAGGTCGATTTGCAAAAACGACATCCACGTACTCAAGCTGCAGCCTCTGGAGAGAGGCTTTTAATCCTGGAAGTAAAATACAGGAGCTTTAGAAAGATTCAAAAGGAGGCGTGAAGCACATGCCAGGGAATCTGGCAGCTTGGAAATATATTGGGGCTGAATAATTTCCAAATGTACAGCAGAGAAGAGAAGCTATACAGTTTACTAAAAATAATCAAGTACAGGCTTAGGTTGTCTTTGTTTAATTAAATTGAAACTTGAATTGCAGGAAACAGTGGTATCTCATTGTCCCTGTCAAACCACTGCTATGGGGGACAATGCTCAGAGCACACATTTTCTCTTGGAATATTTTAAATCAAAATGATGCCAGGATGAATTTTTGTGTCTGTGCATCATTTCCTCCCCCATAACCAACCATGGTATGCTGTTCTTCCCTTATTTCACATAATTAAGACGTGACATTTAGGGACCCACTAAAACTGGAAATGTCAGTGCAATCCTATCAAAAACAAGTACAGGTACAGCCATTCCCATGTTCTGGCTGCCTGCCATGACAAAGATAAAGAGCATGACTGGTATCAAGAAGAAGCAGCATTCCTACAGAAATGTGGCTGAATGAACAGAGAGTCGAATCCAGACCTTTGAAAACTAAACACTCTAAATGTTTTGACTTGAATTGGCAAATTTGTCATCATCAATTAATAATTTGTTGGAAACTATTATACTGTATAAAAGCCAATTAAAATTCTCACTCATTCCTTGTCTGATATATAGCACCTTCCTATGTATCTTCTCTTAATTCTGAAGTCATCAGAAAAGATCTGATGGTATCTCAAGCTGAGCTGTTCATACTGCAGTGGTATAACACTATTGGAGGCCTTTCCATACTACACAATTATAGCACTATGATTCAACTATTATTGACAGGGATCCATCCTATGGAATCCTTGGATTAGGGGTTTAGGGAAGGGCATTGAGAAGTCCCAGCCAGAGAGCTCTGCTGCCTCATCAGACTATGAAGCTCATGGCAATCAAACTGGAATAGAGTCAGCCCTTGGTATCTGCTGGGGTTGGGCTCCAGGACTCCCCTTGGATATCAAAATCCATCAACGCTCAAACCCCATTATATATATAGTAGCATAATAAAACGGAGACACTTATATAAAATGACAAAATCAAGACTTTTTTTTTTAATTCAATCCATGGGTGGTTGAATCCATTAGTGCAGAATCTATGGATAGGAGGGCTGACTGTGACAGTGGTATAATTGTGTAGTATAACAGAATTACGATTTAACACCAAATTATATGTGGAATTTATATACAAAACAGACTGAACAATCATAAACACAGAATGTTATTTATGGCCAGAATTCTATTTCAACTTATCCCTAAATACTTCATTACAGTGGAACTTTCATATCCATTGGGATTTGGTTCCAGATTTTGATACCAAAATCTATAAATGCTCAAGCCTCAGTAAATACAATGATATATCAAAATGTTGTGCCTTATATCAATAACAAAATTAAGGTTTGCTTTTTGTATTTTTAAATATATATTTTCAAGCTATGGATGGTTTTTTTTCCATTGAGAATTGGCCATCTGCAAGGACGTTGCCTGGGGGCACCCAGATGTTTTTTGATGTTTTTACCATCCTTGTGGGAGGGTTCTCTCATGTCCCCACATGGAGCTGGAGCTGATAGAGATAGCTCATTTGCGCTCTCCCCAGGTTGGATTCGAACCAGCAACCTTCAGGTCAGCAACCCAACCTTCAAGTCATCAGTCCTGTTGGCACAAGGGTTTAACTCACTGAGCCATCGGGGGCTCCTGCTATGGATAGTTACATCCAAAAATACAGAATCTATGGATACGGAGAGCCTTCTGTATGTAACTTCTCCTGACTCACCCCTTCCAAACCTGTCAGAGCCATAATTTAGTCATATTCCCATCATTGGTCAAATGGATCTGTTTCTCCCCACACAGCTGATGCCTGATAGGGAGAAGGCAAGTGTCACAACTTGCACACAACTGGGCATCATCTACACAGGGAGGGAGAAGTCAATTTTGTTGAGAATCAGACCATGGCTAAGTTATGTTTCTGACAGATTTAGAGGGGTCTGGTTGGGATAAGTTACATAGTTACATACTTAGCTAAGTATAAACTGATAACAGGAGCCTGACCACTGATAAATACCTTCAATAATGTGTTTTCTTGAGAGTCCTCTTTCTGTTTCAGCTCTGCAAAGACAAAAAATGCACACTTTTTTCATGTGAGATTCTGCTTTCATGTTCTTAGACTTGCAAGTATGTTATTTGGTCAACACAGTCTCGTGCAACACTTTGCAAACCAATTTAACTTAGTAAAGCATTAAACCGGGTGTATTAGACACATACTCAGAACTCTCTACCGGTATACTGATTTCCTGCAGCTCTTTTAAGAAATGTTCTTTGTGGCTGTACCAGTAAACTCCTAAGAAACAGTTAACTTTAATTTAACAATCAGATTTTCATAATTCATGGTTCACTAGCTGCATTGGAACACAAGTCAAGCAGAAGAATGAATCAGAACTGACAGCATGATTGTAACAGTTCCTTAGTATTGATTGGTCAAAATCCCCTTGCCTGCAACAGGCTCCTTAGGGGGCCGCTGTAAAACTTCTCACATATATGAAACTCTCAACAAAAGACTTCTACTGAAAGGAACAACCATACGAACAGTAACTCACTAATAAAGAAATGAATATATTAGTATCTTTTCTGATAACAATTTAGGATAGGAATAAGCAACTTTAAAGAGGCTGGGGCCCTAAGATCCACTGTGGAAGAGAGGGCATGGATGTGGTCAAATAATACCCCAGATGGGTTGCTGTGAGTTTTCCGGGCTGTATGGCCATGTTCCAGGAGCATTCTCTCCTGACATTTCACTCATATCTATGGCAGGCATCCTCAGAGGTTGTGAAGTCTGTTGAAGACTAGGCAAGTGGGGTTTATAGATCTGTGGAATGTCCAGGGTGGGAGAAAGAACTCTTGTCTGTTTGAGGTCAGTGTGAATGTTGCAATTAGCCAGCTTGATTAGCATTGAATAGCCTTGCAGCTTCAAAGCCTGGCTGCTTCCTGCCAGGGGAATCCTTTGTTAGGAGGTGTTAGCTGGCCCTGATTGTTTCCTGTTTGGAATTTCCCTGTTTTCTGAGTGTCGTTCTTTATTTACTGTCCTGATTTTAGATATTTTTTAATACTGATAGCCAGATTTGGGGGGGTAGTGGAAATTCTGGGTGGTTTGGAAGGTAAGGTGGGTTTTCTAGGGACCCTCTGACCATCCTAAATTCAGGATCTCCTACGGTATAGACATCTATGAATGGTGCAAATTCCTGAGAAGTCTGCGTGTGTGTGTGTGTGTGTGCGTGTGTGTTCTTCAGCCTCAACTGGTTAAGGTGGCGGAACATCCAATTCAGTGTGCTGTTTATAATATGCGCACTATTTCATGTGTTTTAGATGGTTTTAAGTTAACGGCTGAAAAGTTCTGCTTACATTGAATTGATGTTTTACTGCTTTCTAGACTTTGGGGATATATATACAGGCATTTTGGTTTAACTTATATTGGGAGTTCCATTTGGGAGATAGGGAATAAAAATCAATCAAACAAAAATCTCATGGATCTAACATGAGTCTCCTTGGGTTCAGATGAATACCAATTTGTCTTACTTTTCTGTGAAACTTTTCTTCTCCTCCATCTTTAATGTTCACGATTTTGACATAATGTTGAAAATAGACAAAGTCTAATACTTTAAAATAAATGGGTTTATTTTTTATTTTTGCCACTGACATCTATGTCTTTCATTTTGTGAGTGTGTGCAATATTAAATGGGAACCAAAACTGTAAATTGGGAGCCATAAAGCCTAACAAGCAACTTAACAGGGACAGTTTCAAAGGATATTTGGCATGCTGGCTGTGTTCAAAACTAAAATTTCCCCTTGTTTTATCAGAAGAAAAACTTCAAACTAATTAGCAGCAGTCTTAGAAATCAAAGAAGAGAAATTTGTTCTTTTGCATAGTTAGGGGCTGGTATCAAAAGCCCACTGTCACCTAAAGCAGGAAAAAAGGCAGGGGTTGTCTTTTTTATTCTCTATTAGCTGTTAGGAAAATGCACATCCATTTGATCACTTTGGACTTCATTAGCATGCACTTTGGGCAAGCTTTGTTTTTGCGATTGTGGTTGTTGCTGCTGTTTGTGCTCATTCTTTTCCCTGGCCTGAATGCAACACAGTTGAAAAGAGGATTGGTCTCAATTGCGGACTGTACTCTAAGCAGAAAAATCATTTGGATTATCTTTGGCTTTGCCAGATGCCTCAGGGATTACTATAGAGTGAGAGAAAATAGGGATTTCTCTTCTTTTCATTTAGAAAACCTTGGTCAAGGCAGTCCTCATATTTTCCCTATTTGCCTGTGTTTCCTGTTGGTCCAGATTCAATACCACGTCTATACTTTATTTCTATCCAAGAAATAAAAGGGAAAGGGGGGGGGGGGAGGACACCACAAACAAGGTATTTCCGGCACTGATTTTCAAATAGCTTTGTATGTCTGAACAGAAGAAAGATGAAATTGGGTTGGTTTGCTCTAAACCACTATAAAGAAAGCCTTCTCCCATCAGTTCTTCTGCTTACTTTAGAGTACAGTAGAGTCTCGCTTATCCAAAGTAAACTGGCTGGCAGAATGTTGGATAAGTGAATATGTTGGATAATAGGGAGAGATTAAGGAAAAGCCTATTAAACATCAAATTAGGTTATGATTATACAAATTAAGCACCAAAACATCATGTTATAGAACAAATTTGACAGAAAAAGTAGTTCAATACACAGTAATCCTATGTAGTAATTACTGTATTTACAAATTTAGCACCAAAATATCATGATGCATTGAAAACATTGACTACAAAAATGTGTTGGATAATCCAGAATGTTGGATAAGTGAGACTCTACTGTATTTAAAACTGGTAGCCTGATTTTGTTCATTTTCATTGTTTCCTCCTTTCTGATGAAATTGCCCACATGCTTGCAGATTTCAGTGTTTTCTCTGTGTCGTCTGACATAGTGTTTGTTAGAGTGGTCCAGCATTTCTGTATTCTCAGATAATATGCTGTGTCCAGGTGTCTCACTTACGCTTGCCTCCAACAGACAATAGTTCTTTCTCCCACTCTGGATCTTCTGTAGATATATAAACCTTCCTTTTCTAGTTTCCAATATACCTCACAATCTCTGAGGATGCCTGCCATAAATGTGTGCAAAACGTCAGGAGAGAATGCTTCTGGAACATGGCCATACAGCCTGGAAAACTCACAGCAACCCAGTGATTCCGGCCATGAAAGCCTTTGACAATACATATTCCTACAGAGGTGTTCTCTAGAAATCTCCAGGTCCTCCAGCAATACTGGAGGGAGTTAAACATAGTGTCAAACTGCAAAACCTAGATATCTTCAGAGATAACATTTTAAATTAAATCAATGAATAACCAAATTTGCAAATGTTTAAACTACAAATGTGGAGAGACCACAATTTTCCTTAATAGGGTTGCTGTGAGTTTTCTGGGCTGTATGGCCATGTTCCAGAAGCATTCTCTCCTGACGTTTTGCACACATCTATGGCAGGCATCCTCAGAGGTTGTGATTCTGGCTATGAAAGCCTTCGATAAGACATTATTTCTTAACACTTTCCCCCATTTTGACTATACTCTGATGTTGCTTGGTCAGATACTCTGTTTTTACCTGCAAAATGTTGGAGGGTATGTGACCAGCTTGTATTCATTTCCTCAGTTCCATGCTCAGCATTCTTTCAACAATAGGCAGTAATTTATTTTGCACAGTGACAGTCACTAGGCAATTGTTTTCTTTTGTTTAAGATGGGTGAAGAATTTTCTTCAGCGGGGCCTGTTCAACTTTGAATAATTCAGCCTTCAGTTCAAAGGCTTGATTCAGCACATCAGAGGTAATTTTAGCCAGAAAAAAATGTGTACAGCATTCATGTGACAGAGGGAGGAAAAAATGCCTTTTATTTAGCCAATTTTGGGCAGGAGAGAGAGAATGAGTGAGTGAGCATGTGCAGTGGCCTCAGGTATTTTAAACAAGATGGGCTTTTTGATTTGCTCTCACTGTAGCAAGCCATCTGCTCACATGCCCATGAATGAATTAGCCTTGAGGTTAAACATTATCTAATATGTATTATTATTATTATTATTATTATTATTATTATTATTATTACTATTATTATTATTCCCACTTCTCCATATTATACATGAAATACAATGTGTATATTTGTGCATTCAGATCACTTATTGACATAGCAACCCAAGAATTTCATAGTTTTCTTAGGCAAGGAATACGCAGATGTGGTTTTGCAGGGTTAGCCCTATTTAGTACTTAGATGGGAGAATGTCAATGAATTCTTGTCTACAATAGACTGTAATTCAGAAGAACTAGAAAACCCACCTCTGACTATTCCTTGCCTAAGAAAACCCTATTGGATCCCCATAAGTCAACACAAAACTTGAAAGCACACACAAACATGGCCCAAATGCTCGCTTCCCATTTCATCCACAGTTTGGATATTATGATTCCCCAGTGTTGCTGTGGCACTCTTTGTGTAAGCTGTCCAGAGGGACACGGACATACCAATAACTGTTTTCTAGAACATAGGGATTACAAAATAAACTTACTTTCCTCCCCAGTAGAGTTTTGTCGTAATGACTAGACTTGACCTCCTAGACAAAAAAAAAAAAGTTAAGAATTCAGTTTTGTTGTGAAGCATATTATGAAGCAAATGTCAACATTAGTAACCACAAAATATACAAGAACCTTAGTACAGCCCACATTAAATGGAGGTTGTAGAAGCTGTGACCCAAAAAGAAAAGAAAAGAAAAGAGAAGAAAAAAGAAAAGAAAAGAAAAGAAGAGAGACTTTCTAAACTCTGATGGAACTTGGGGAAAAAAAGCATTTTCAACCATAAAATATTGTTCCCTAGTGTCCACCTGTCACCAACCTCAACTTCTCACAATTAGTATTAGGCATTGAGGCAATACACCAAGGCAGTGGGTAGACAGGTCCCCTGTGGGGCAAAGTATCCCCAAGTCATTTTCTTCCATGCAGCACCAGAACAAGTTAGTTCAGCTGAAAGTGAAAAACTTTTACTGTCTTTGGTTGGAAAACCAGAAGAATCTCAATGAGAGCCTGGCACTGGGCCTGGATTTCAGAACAATTTCACAAAGCCTTGATGAGGAAAGGCGAGAGTTTCACAAGAGACCTGTGAGTCTGAATTTAGCACTCTCGATTCTACTATGAACACAAAGTGGGTATCAAGAGAGCTGAATGCTTTAATCTTTGCATTACCTCCAACCTTTCTTTTTTATTATGTTTCCCAAAATCACCTCCGCTCTGCAGAGAAAAGAAAAACAACAATTTCACAATCCAGAATAAATGTTTTTGAACAAGGCATGTTGATCACTGCCAGCCTGACCTAATAAGTGTGTATTTTGTTTTCTGGTTTGTACTTTCCTATATCAGCACTTTAGTTATTTGCACAATTACCTAGCAAGACAGCATTACAGTCATCCTGATAAATCACCACTATCTAGGCTTTAAAAAAATATTATTATGTAACATACCAAGGTGTCGTACAGTAATTTAGCTATTGTTTTCAGATGATCATATTGTGACCTAAATATGCTTAGTCTTTTGGCTGTGCATGAAGTCTCTTAACTAATTCTTCTGAATACGCCAGCAAATAAGTGCCCATTAATCATACATATTCTCTTGCATCCTGAGACACAACAGTTCTAACCAAAATTTGGCTGGGGGAACTTTGACTGCAACCATTAAAGGTCCATAGTGGGAAGAAACCGATTGAAAATGTCATCCTTCGTGGGTTTTAGCAGTATCTAATGTGAACATCCTTTGCCCAAAGAAAATTACCGGCTCTTCTGGGAAACTATGACTAATGGTTTCAGAATCAAAACTATGGTTTGAAATTGGCCTAATATCTTGGCTTGTTCCCAAGCCATTAATCATAATTTCTCAAAGTTTCCCAAAGTATTGTCAAAGGCTTTCATGGCGGGATCACAGGGTTGTTGTATGTCTTTCAGACTGTGTGGCCATGTTCCAGAAGTATTCTCTCCTGACATTTCACCCACATCTATGGCAGGCATCCTGAGGATGCCTGCCATAGATGTGGGCGAAACGTCAGGAGAGAATACTTCTGGAACATGGCCACACAGCCCAAAAGACATACAACAACCCTGTTTCCCAAAGTATTTTCCTAAACATGAGAAATTGCAGTTCAATCAAGAGCAAAGAGAGATAGAAAAGAAGTTGTGTGCACACTCATTCAGAAGTCAAGATATGACTGTCTGAACATAGCTGCCGTGTCTAAAGAGGCCAGACATTACAAACACCAGACTTATTTGTCAATGCTATTTTTTTATTTCTGCCCTTTCCCCTTTAGCATGCGGTTTGTGACCATGGTCAGAACAGCAAAATATTGCAATTTTAATTTAGCCATAAAATATCAGCTGAAGTAATTTTTGCTGTGCTTGCACTATCCTAATGAAATTATACCCATTTCCATTTCTGTTTTGAGAATGAGAATGCAATATCTCCATACTGTTAATACACATATGCTGCAAGTTGGCACCACGATGTGCAGAGCCAATCTTCAGAAATGGGGCTACAAGGTGGAGTCTGAGACATGCGAGTGTGGGGAACAGCAAACTACAGACCACTTATTACAATGTGGTCTGAACCCTGCCACATGCACAATGGAGGACCTTCTTATAGCAACACCAGAGGCTCTCCAAGTGGCCAGATTCTGGGCAAAAGACATTAAGTATAATGCCAAGTTTTTAACTTTGTTTGTTTTTCTAAATACATTACAACTGTACCCTCACATTCACTTCTGATATGATAAATAAATAAATACACATATACATTGTATTGCCATCTTCTTCTCTGTAATGCAGTACTTCTGATACTTCTGTCCCTCCAGCTATAGGTATTAATATTAAAGAAAAACTGATTTGCATATGATCAAAGACAGTTTCCTTTTTTACTGGTTCATGTAAAGAGTTCATTTTTTAAAAAAAAATCCTCCTTTGAATAAAAAACTCCTAGAATTCTCCAAGTAGCTACTTTGTCTGAGGGACCATGGGAGTTGTAGCCCACAAAGTAACTTCTCCAAGCTTTCAATCTAGTGATGAATCCTACTATTGCAAAATTAATTTTTGGACTAAAATCATATTAAGCATTGTATAATCCCTGGTGGGAGTTGAAGCTCTTAAACCAGTGCATGCACATGGAGATGCAGAAAGCAGATAGCTGAATATCAGGGGAAATAGGAAGACATCCAGACAAACAGCAGAATAAAGGGAATAAATAAATAAATAAATAAATAAACAAACAGCAGAATAAATAACAGATGAATTTTCTAGAACTGGCTCCTCCTATATATATGTGTATGTGGCTGGATGGGAGAGAGCAATTATAGAAGTGGGTCATGAAAACAGAGCGTATGCTAGAGTTCATTGAGCTGTTGCAGTGAACTCTAACATAGATTTGGCATTGGCTAGAGATCAAAGGCAACACACTAGCTTCTCATCTGCTACTTTTGGACTAACTGGTGCTGCTTCCCTCACAATGCTGAGCTCCTAGTCCCTTTGCAATGGCTCAGCTGTTGTAACCATCTGCTGGAAGACCTGGAGATATCATTCAAAGTAATGACTATTTTTGGAGATATTTTATGAGCTACTTCTGATCGCATGGTTTTACTGAAGCATGAGCAGGCCCTGGAACGGGGTTACTATGAGGCCAGTATAGAAATTTGTGTGTTCCCTTAACTCTGCCACTGGCTATGAAACAGATATTAGTTGCACAATATTTTCTTGGCAGAAGAATTCTAGTACAGTTGGTCTTCTGTATCCACAGGTTATGTATTTGTGTAATGGTTTGAGAAAAGCAAATGATTACGCAAAAAATGCCATTTTTTACATAAGGTAAAGGTAAAGGTTTCCCCTGACGTTAAGTCGAATCATGTCTGACTCTGGGGTGTGGTGCTCATCTCCATTTCTAAGCCGAAGAGCCGGCGTTGTCCGTAGACACCTCCAAGGTCATGTGGCCGGCATGACTGCATGGAGCGCCGTTACCTTCCCGCCAGAGCGGTACCTATTGATCTACTCACATTGGCATGTTTTCAAACTGCTAGGTTGGCAGGAGCTGGAGTTAACAGCGGCCGCTCCCTCCACTCCCGGGGCTTGAACCTGGGACCTTTCGGTCTGCAGCTCAGTGCTTTAACGCACTTTGCCACCAGGGCTCAATTTTTTTTTTTTTTACATAAGGATACCATATTATTTATTTATTTACTATATTTCTATCCTGCTCTCTCTCACCCCGGAGGGGACTCACAGCAGATTACTATATCATTGTATCTAGTCCTTGTACCATGGAGTAGTGACAAATATAAAAACTCAAAAACATATAGGCACTGAGCCACTTGTGTTTCAGCAAATGCAGGAAAGTGAGCACTACAGCATGACCTTAGGTGTCTTTCACTTGACACTGGCTCAGCCTAAGAATTGTTTGGGTGGGACTTTTGTATTGCTTGGGTGGGAGCTAATGTTCAAAAGGTGTGGCATTTCCCTTTCAACTCCCTCTTCATGTCTATGAAATTGAACTAAGGGCCCTTCCAGACAGATACAAAATGAGGGACCTATCTCGGTTTCACCTGAGGTGTCTAAATGATGCTTAAGGTAAAACTGAATTAATCCAGAAAAAACTGGGACTGCTCTGTTTGCTCCAGAATAATAAATACCTTGAAAGATCCGGACCTTAAACTAAGGTCCATATATTTCCAGGTGTGAGCCTGGTGGGGATTGAGTCAATTCCCACAGCCATCCCAGTTCTTTGGGCTCCTGAAGTCTGAAGGAGCAGGATGGTGCCCCCCTCCCACTCAGCCCCCCCCCCCATTTCCCTCTGGGGTTGTGGGAAGTGTGGGAACAGAACCCAAGAGGAACTGTGTTTAAAAAAAACCCAGTTTCTCCCAGGTTTTGGGCCTGTCTGGAAAGGCCCAAGGGAAGCTCAATGATGGCAGTAAAACTTTCCTTCTATATTTTAGCCAAGTTAGTACCTGTCAAAAGAAACAGCATTTCAATAGACCAGGGGTTAGGGTTTTGTTTTTGTTTGTTTTTTAAAACTTGATCCTATATAGCAAGATTAGATACTTACTTTCCAGCTGCATATACCTCTGCTGTGTCAAACAGATTTACTCCACTCTCATAGGCAATCGTCATTAGCCGTTCAGCAATCTTTGGGAAACAGAGACATAGGATTAGTCTCAGGAATAAGACATTTCTGCAATCATAGCCTTCCATGCTTTGCTGCACTGTTGAAAATGATTCAGGATAGAAGAGCTATAAAGAGAGGAATCAAAGAACTCAGCCCCAAATCAATTTTCATTTTTAAACCATGAAGAGTGGACAAGGAACTTGGAAGCACATGAAAGATGACTGATACTATGAGTAGCATTTTGAATTTAATTCATGGCCTAAAGCGTTCTAGGACAAAAAGGACAGACTAAAGGAATGATGATGAAGTCCAATTTCTGCAGTGCCTATACTCATTTCGATAGCAAAAAAGCTGATGTGTGTAGACATATAACTTTCTCCCAGACAAGCATGTCAAGATGGTAACCTTGTGCCTTGCAGTTCTACACTGATCCTCAGGGCTTTTTCAATCTAGATGATACAGGTCAGAAGAGTGAACCTACACAGTACTGTAGAGATAAGAAACAGCCTAATGCCCTTTTTTCTTCCCTTCCTCAAATGTAATTTTACTTATGCTATATCAATGATTCTATCAATTGCATAGATCCTGTCTTATTAGCAGGAGTGACAGAAACATAAGCCTCTCAATTATATGGAGTCCGAACAACAAAGAATACTCCTCTCTCCACCACTCAAGTCAACCTTCATAGTACACAAAAATAGCAAGGGTTTGGTTTTTTTTTTTTTTGGCCAAGAAGGCAGAAAGTCCCTCAAGTACCTCTACCCATTTCTGGTTGCAAAGACATTATGGCCAGGGCCCTTTAGAGAAGTATCCAAGTCCTCCTGTGCAAGTGGGGGCAGTAATAGATGGCCAGGAATGGCTGACGGTGGTGGTAAATTAGAAAAAGGTTGCTGTCCAACATGTAATTCTAGCCAGAGGCTGTCTGTCTGCAGAGTGACCTATTTCTTCAGTATTCAATGGGCTCTTGTAGCCCCTTTGCGACTGAGATAAAGGAATTGCAGCCTAAGCTTTCATTCTCCAATTAGTGCTGCCATGACACATGGGTGGGAAGCAAGTCAAGAAGACTTGAGTTCAGCAATTGCATTCAATCCCCAGCAGCCTGAGCAAGCTGAAGCAAGTACTTCAGAACAGGCTAGCAAATGGTTAAAAATACCCACACCTTTGGAGCGCAGGAAAAAGCGTGCAGTGTATCACAGGTCTTTGAGATTACGAGGCTTAAGCAAGCAACTGCTGAAATCACAGAATAAAAAGGCTCTCCGTGTGGAGTTTTGTTGTGGCAGACAACATTGTTGTATCTTGGCTTAGAACCTGACTCTGCTGCTTTTCAGACTACTGGCATTTTGACCCTGGATTGTGACCATGGCTTTTTTTGGTTCATGAGTTGACTCTGTTACGTTTCCAGTATGATTTTGGCTAATTGGACTTTGGACTTCAGTATTGGCTCACCCTTATCAGTTTGCTGTTTGAATTTTGTGCTTCTGATTTTCAACTGTTGACTTTGACTAGCTTACTTCCTTCTACTGATTGTTTTGGACTGTTCTTCTGATAAAGCATGACATCATGTTTGTATGCATATTGTGTTTTTTTTATACCCCACCCCCATTGTAGTGCAGTTTGGCTTTCTCATGAGACTTCAATACTGAACTGAGGTGGAAGGACATTATCACACGAAGAAGAGCGACAAGAGAACAGCAATATTGGATTCATTCACATGTTTCCCCCCTCAATGAAAAGAGAATATTCAATCATGATTAAAGCTCAATATGACTATGGGAGATGCACATCATTGTGGAGTAGGCTCTAGTCACAAGTATTCTTATCATGTCATTATTGTATAATATCAGCCTCATGTGATAAAGTCCAAAGTCTATGAAACCTTACGCTACAACTTTTTTTCTCTCAGTCACAAAGGTACTACAATATCTTTTTTTCATATTATTATTATTTATTTATTTTCATCCCATTTTTCACCCACAATTCCATGCAGGAACATGAAGCAAGCCTCCCACATGGATGGCAAAACATCAAAACATCCAGGCGTGCCCTGGGCAACATCCTTGTAGATGGCCAATTCTCTTGTACCAGAAGTGACTTGCAGTTTCTCAAGTCACTCCTGACACACACAAAATCCCACAAGTGGGAGTCAAAGCGGTGAGTGCCACTGAAAGCAGAAGTATCTACATGGTAGAATTAATGCAGTTTGACACCACTTTAACTGCTCAATGTAATGGAATCCTGAGAGAGGTAGTTTTACAGCGTCTTTAGCTTTCTCTGCTCACCTCAACAAACTACAATGCCCAGGATTCCATAACATTGAATCACAGCCGGTTTAAAGTGGTATCAAACTGCATTAATTCTACAGTAGCAGAGGCACTCATTCATATTCCAAAGTAACATGACTATTCATTGCTTCAGTGCTTGCCTCTTGGGGATCCTTGGCGTGGGCACCGTGGGAGGGATGTCTTGGGAAACAGCCTGCCAAAAAGGCACAGGGAAAATTCTCATAGCACCTTGCCTCCAGGATTCCCAGAACTAGGTGTTGAAGAAATATCTTATCAAAGAAATAGGCTTCTCCAGAAAGAATCAGCCTCTGGCTGCGGGCACCCACCGGGCAATCTAGTGCAGCGATGCCAGCAGGGCATTCTGCTGTGCCAAAACCCCTGGACCCTGGCCAATAATAACAATGTCAATGAATACTTAACAATTTGTTTCCTTTCCATGGTACTAAAAACCTTCTGTTCAAGGCAGCTGCTGCTCACTGCCAAAGAATTACCTCCTGATTATTGTTCTCAATGTCAAACATTTTTAGTGTTAACACTGATGGTTTCAATGAGCTATTTCTAAAGGATTATTCAATTTTTTTGCTATTGATATTTATTATTATTGGATTAAACTCAAACACAATACAAAAATGTTCTTGAATTATTGTTTTTTTTAAAAAAATGTAGGACCAGTCCTGCCTCAAAGTCAGATTTCAATGAGAAGCACTTAAATGAATTCATGAGTAGGTTTGAATCTACCTCCTGTAGCATGAATAGAGAAAATGGTTCATTAGCAACACCATATGCTTCAATCAACTCATCAAAGCCAGAGCCTGGATCAAACGGCTCAGCAGTCACCAGAACTTAGAATAGTTCCTTTCTTGTGGTTTAGCTTCCACTGGTCATACTGACTAGGGGATCTGGGGAATTGTACTTCAAGAAAGTAACTCTCTAAGCCTTGTTACCACTTTGTTAATGGCTGCTATTAAAGTTTCCTGCTCATACCGCAACTGAGATGCTATCTATTTCCATTATCCCTGATTAGAGTTTCTACCTAGCTATTCTCACTGCTTCTTTGTCTACAGAATGTCCCCAAGGGTGCATTTGCACAGCAAGATAAGGGATAAACAAGGGTTATCTCTAAAATGCTGAATTACTACAGCAATGTTATTTGCTTCGTTATAAAACTGCTGAAATTCAGATAATGAAAATTAGGTTTCTTTTCATCAACATCTTTTATTATGCAGCCAACCTTTAGATTCTGTCCACAACAGTCACGTGGTTTGGCTATGAGCAGAGGATATAAGAGAAAAGTAACATTTTGACTTTATGATCTTTAGAACAAAATCGCCCATTTTTCTGGCTTCTCTAATAAAAGAAAGCAGATTCGTTTTATATATGCCATAGCTGTACTCAGATTTCCTTTGGGAAGTAGCCAATTATTTTGAAGGCCAACACATTTGGGAGGGAAAATCAATGGTAAGTGTTCACAGCAGTTAATGACAGATATCAAAAATGATGATATGCTTAATTTTGGAAGTGGACTTGTTCATAGTGACTTTGTCTGAGCAATGTGGATTGAAACAGAGAGTGAAGAAAACAGCTGCCCATTTGTCGTGGAGATGGATGGTGAATCTGATGTTTGTGCAGGTTTTTTTTAGTATGCAGTTTAAATGGGCCCCTGGTGGCGCAGTGTGTTAAAGCGCTGAGCTGCTGAAATTGTGGACCAAAAGGTCCCAGGTTCAAATCCCTCTGTTAGCTCCAGCTTCTGCCAACCTAGCAGTTCGAAAACATGCAAATGTGAGTAGATCAATAGGTACTGCTCCGGTGGGAAGGTAACGGCGCTCCATGCAGTCATGCCAGTCACATGACCTTGGAGGTGTCTACGGATAACAGCGGCTCTTCGGCTTAGAAATGGAGATGAGCACCAACCCCCCAGAGTCGGTCACAACTGGACTTAACGTCAGGGGAAAACCTTTACCTTTTTCTTTAAATGAGCTATCCAAAGTTCTGAATCTATTTGGGTAAAGGCATCTGGCATCTCAGATAGTTCCTAAAGCCTAAAGCACATTCATTCAACAGACATCAGAGCCATGACCCTCCACTGCTTAACAGCCCCTTCTGTCATCCTGCTGCGGCTACATTACTCAAAATGACAAGGGAAACAAAGAAGGGGGGATAGTTTGTTTTGGGGCTGAGAGTGGCAGGAATGGCCTTGGGAGTCTGAAGGAGGATGATATGAAGTAGACATATATGCACTGCAAAAAATGAAGAAATGTATTTGCAGAAGAGGGGAAGTCAGCAGAAGAGAATACAAAAGAGAGCAAACGTTTACATAATGCTTCCATGTGTGTTTATTTATCAAATATATATCCTATATTTTTGAGAGGCCTAAGGTATCCCATATGGCTGGCTTCCCTCTGCTCTGAATACAAGGTCAATGAGTGACTTTTATGGTTTTCAATGGGACTTGAAGTTGGATCTCTGAAGCCCCAGCACAACACTCGAACCACTATACCACACTGGTCCTCATATCTTCTTAGGCACAAATTTGATATAATGACCACAATCTACATACTGCTCTGGTGATAATGGCTTGTGGGCAACTTCACAACACTGGTTACACTCTTCTATTTTTTTTACTGTTTGATCAGATCTGGGCTAGATAGCTTTGCAAACTGAAGACCATTATTTGTGAGGATACTAGGGTGGAGGGAATGATCTTGGGATGCATAAAGAAGTTGTGTGTATGGATAGATACAGGGAGTACTGCACGCTTTACAAAGCTCTGGGGATTTCTTAACTATGTTTTTTCTTGTTTTTCAAATAACTTTCCTTGAAGGTTGAGAAGAACCCTAAGCCAAGCAAGGACAGTCTCATAAGGCTTTATCACTTTGAGCTGTCATGCACCTGGCTGGCCAAAATATCAGCTTGATGGTAGTAGCTGTGCCTGTTGGCTCCCATGACAAAAAGGTGATGAAGTTTGTTCTGGCTTTTAGTGAGAATTTGAAAGGAACTATCCAAGGCATTGCAGGTATTTTGGTGATAACGTTCAGCCCTTTGGAGGCCAAGGGCCACTGGGAGCACCTCACAAAGCCCAGCTTGGATCTTAAAGTCCCGATCCTCCTCTTCCTTGAAACGGAAACATCCTCTTTGTTTCCAGAGTAAGAAAGAAAGGTAGGAAGGATTGAAGGGAGGGAGGAAAACAAAGGAAGGGAAGGAAGGAGGGAGTGCAGGCCTCAGGATCCCTGGAGCACGAAAAGGAGAAGGAGGAAAAAGGAGGAGGACAGCACGGATCCCCTCAGTATGCCTTGCGGAGCCCAAAGGGCTTTGCAGAGCACACTTTAAGAACTGCTGAACTAGACATTCACATATCTTTTTGGAATGTAAATAAACCATCTAAATGTTTTAGAAAAGGATAGAACATTCAAAGTTGAAAATAAATACAGAGTGGACTCACTGACCAATGGACACACACTAGAGACATAGAAATCACCAGGCAGAACAGCTTCATAAGGTGCATTTGGTTTAGTGTAGCCTAATTGCAAAACTTTCTGTACTAAGTAGACTGAGATGACTGATTACGGAAGACATGTTCAGAGGTATCATTAAAAAGCAAAAAAGCCATTTCATTTATCATGATAAAGTCCTCAAAATGTCTTCAACTGTCTTTTTGTATTCATTAGGGAAGTTTCCACTTGAATCATTCTAGCCTTAAGGCCACCGCTGATGTTCAAGTAGGGAAGAGCTATGACAAAAGGCTTGTCATTAATGGCTACCTCCTAAAACTTAGAAATCACTGTCCTCCAGGCTAAGAAGTGCTCATAAGACACATTGACAGCTGCCCAAGATTTTGGCATTTATTAGTGCATACAGTGGTGAATTCCCTCCTGTTGTACCTTTCAGCTTACTAGGTTGGCTCTGTAATAAGTCATTGTCTTTCTCAACTTTCATGGCTGCTGCTGGGAACCTCTCCTCCCTCACAGGTGAATAAAAGAACGCTGGCATGGTTTGAATTGTGAAGACAAAGACATATTTGTGAGATTATTTTTCCTTATTTTTTCTCTCTTTAAAAGTTTCTCCTTCAGAATTATGTAAACTCCAATGTGACCTCTGTATCTAAGAGAAATATGCTCCTGAACTTACCACTGAAACCATGGATAATAGCAAACACTATTAAAATGGATGAATTCAGCTAGAAATTATCATAGGATCACCTGAAGGACTTAAAACATTCCTAGAGAGAGCATATTCTGTCAGATGAAGGTAGATGAAATCACAGGTATTGATTCCATGGATACTTGGGTCTTATTGTATGATTTATCGTATTGATCACAAAATGGCGACTGCACAAGAAAGTTTAAACATCTATAAAATCTGTCTTTCTTCCTCCCTTCCTTATTGAAAACTGAGCTTAAGTTAGTATTCTTTCATAATTGGTTACCAGTCTTTTACTCCTTTAATAAAGTAAATCTGTAAATTACCAAACCTTAAGACAGATGCATATTTAAGGTTTTGAAGGAAATCATGCAGTTAACATTTGACTGAACTTGAAGAAGAATTAGAAGAATGAACATGGAGATGCTCCTCAGCAATTAACAGTCATATGGCACACAAGTCACCTGGTCAATTTCCCTAAGATAGTGAGATATATTGTGTATATACCAGTGGTTTCCAACCTTTGAGACTCCAGGTGTTTTGGACTTCAGCTCCCACAGTTCCTAACAGTTGGTAAGCTGGCTGGGATTTCTGGGAGTTGAAGTCCAAAACAACTAGAGGCCCAAAGGTTGGGAACCACTGGTATATATTAAGTAAATATATCACCACCCATTCAAATGCTGCAGCCTTGGTAAGCATCACATCTCCCAACAATAAAATGGCATGTTGTGAGTATGACTGAGACCTGCTTTTGGGAAAACAAGATGTCAGAAATGATCACAAGAGCAACTGACCCCAGAATGGTTATGTACACTGTAAAATGGCATCAAAGAGGGCCTGTCTGTTGCAGTGACAGTTGAAACCCACTCTTTTTATTCTTCCCTCTACAAGTAATAGAAGGAATAGTTGGAGCATGATTTGGGTTTGCTCTGACAGGAAGGAGGAAAACCATCAGTTCAAACCAGCTGTGATCCCAATAGACAAATGTCCACTATTTGATACAAAAGGCTATTCTGATGCATTTCAAATCTCAGGAATTGGTATGTTGGTATCTGCTTGAAATAAGTCAAAGAATATGAGGTATCCCATAAGGCCCTTATACAATACAGGGTTTCAAGCTTCCAAAAACAGGATTTCCTATAACAGCATGGTTTAGTGGACTGGGACACTGGAAGGCCAGAATTCAAATTCCCACTCATTGATGAAAACCTACTGGGTGAACGTGGGTAAGTCATACTTTCTTAGAGGAAGGCAAGGACAACTCCCCTCTAAACAAATGTTTCCCTCACGTTTGACTTAATTACCAGAAAATATGATTGGCCAGTTGAATGCCTATGTCTTTCTTTTTGGAACCAAGTCTGTCATTTCTTGAAATATTTTAAATGGATTGCAAAAGAAAAGAGATCTTCATTAAATTTCAGATTCTGTGAAGAGCATCAATGCTCTGACATGTACAAGGCGCACAAGCTCTCACCTCGCTCTGTATGATCATTCTCTGCTACTTCCTGTGACAGGAATAGAATCAATTTATTCAGACTTTCTGTGACTTGACTTTTAATTAAAGCCACATGTATATGAGTAGCACTCACGTTCTGTTTTATAAATGGTAAATTGCTTACCTCATCAGAGATCTGACCTCCAAAGGTGACCCATGTCCCTAGAAAGAAATACAATGATTTGTTACTCTTTAGGGCTTTCCTTTGATATACAAAACACATTATAATTAGGATAGTTTTTCCTCAGGGACTCTGGTGAAGTTGATTTGTTCGATGAGTCTTTTTCTAATGAGAATATACTCCAAGGACTCTGAATGCTTTCAGTTTAATTGGCTGACAAGCTCCAGCGGTCCATGCTTTTCATTGCTTAACTTTGTCATAACTAAGGGTGGGGGTTTCTCTCATTTGGATAGGACATGGATGAAATGTCTCAAAAATAACTGAGTTCTAAAAGTGGTTGTATCCTTCTCCTGCTTTTGTTAGCAATTGCCCATGATTAAATCAGTTTGAAAACAGCTAATCATACTGGAAGATCTCAGAGCTAGACGTGGCCAGACAGCATGCTGCATCTACCCTCCCACAATAATCCCCACATTAACGGTTTCATCCAGACTGTCTGTTGTAGCATAGCCAAATATCAAGGATGACTTAATCCAAACAGCAGCACAATCCTTTGCATGCCTAATCAGAAGGATGTCTTCTTGAGTTCAGTGGGCTTTGCTCCTGGGTAAATTGGAGCCAATGTGTTGTAGTAGTTTGAGCCTTGAACTATGACTCTGGAAAAGAGGACTTGACTCCCCATTTGGCCATGGAAACCCATGGAATGACCTTGGCCAAGTCACACCCTCAAAGCATCAAGAGACAAAGACAAATTGTCCTTTGAACAAATCTTATCCAGAAATCCCCATGATAGGTTTGCTTTAGGATGACCATAGGTCAGAAAAGACTTGAAACACACATCTAGAATGAATATAGGATTGGAGCCTAACAAAGCAATCTTTGGAAAGATGGAAACAACCTGCCGCTTCCAAAGTCTGCTATGTTCTTCCAAAGCCAGTCTTATCAAGAGACAAAGCCAAGAATGGAAGAATCATTCTGTGAATTTGGTGTAAGGCCATGTTGGGAAAGTTAAGTTATTTGAACCTGTCAGATCCACAGTCTATAAGAATATCTATAGGCAGGCTTGTCAGAATGAACTGTTAATTGCCATGACACTGTAATTCTGTAGGGTGAAAACCTATATTCTGAGGGTAGAGTCCTGACCCATCCTGTTCTCTCCCAGGTGTGAGTGTGTGTGTGTGTGTGTGTGTGTATATATATAACAGTCAATGACCAGCAACAGAAAATGTACAAGCATCAGAATAGTGTAGAAACATATGCAATTAGATATTAAGAAACACAGTGAAGAACAAGGTTAAAACACAGTATTGAATGTGGTAGTTAAATGATATAAAACATTTATATGCTAAAATGACAAATGTAAATGCTGAAGTAAATATTAAAACCTACTAAAACCTTGGCAACATCTTGCACCGACAAGCTATCGCTGCTGCACAAAAGCTAGCAACTTTGGCTGTAATTTTGGGGTGTTCTCTCCCAGGGTGCAGCTACACTGTAGATTTAATGTAGTTTCACCACTTTAACTGGTATGACTCAATGCTACTGAATCATGGGAGTCATAGTTTTTAAAGGTCTTTACCTTTCTCTGCCAAAGAGAACTGGTGTCTCACCAAACTGCACACACTATGAACTCATAGCACTGAGAAACATGAGCCTCCGGATTCGACTTTGAATCTAGGAGTACACCCAAACTATGAATCTGTGTCTTTAAGGAGAGTGTAAATTAATCTAGCACAGGTGGAATCCCTATTCCTTGATCTGCTTTCCAACTGACCAGGAGCACCTCTGTCTAGTCTGGATTAAGTTTGAGTTTGTTTGCCCTAATCCAGTTCATAACTGATGACAGACACTGTTTAAGATCTGGACAGCGTAGGATGCAAAAGAGTGGTAGAGTTGTATGTCATGTAGATGGCACCACACCCCAAAACTCCAGATGACTTCTCCTAGCAGCTTCATGCATATGCTAATTAGTATGAGGAGACAAAACAGAGCCTGGAGGGACCTCACAGGGGTTTAAACAGGACTCTCCACTTTGCTGTTTTTCTAATTAGTCTGGTGTGATGTTTCCAGTATCTGCCAAATGCTTGTGTTTCAGTCTTGTACCCTGTAGCCAGTTTTTGATTTCTCAGTATCATGCAAATAGTTTTAAATTCCTGTTTATACATAAAAGTCTCTATTTGTTTTTCTTTGTTTACCCCAGAAATGTCATTTCTTGATTCTGACATTTAGCACACATTTCCAAAACTATAAGTTAAAGTTAGCTCTCCAATATAATGGTCCAGCCTTTCCCAAATGGGTGATTTCCAGATTGCTTAGTCTATAACCCGCATCATCCTATGAATGAGGACTATGGGAGAAAACTGGTAGAAAGCAACTCTATTTCCCAAAGGATACCTCTACACATTTCCCTAATAGAGAATTGCAATTTGCTAGTAAATATCTATGAAGTTAAAAAGGACTGCTATTTATGTGTTAAATAACAATGAGTTTAAAGCGAAAGAAATGCTTATACAAACTTTGTTTCGACTTGATGTGAAAAAGCAGGGTGGTGAAGTGTGAAAAAGGGAATTATATAAAAGAGTGCCCTTTGTTCTTTGTTACTTAGCTACCATGTCACTTCCATTCAGTCACTGTTCAAAAGAAGCTCAAGCACGCCAGACTCAGAATGTGAATGTGTTAATGTCTATATGTGTGTGTCAATTGACAAAGCTTCAATGGCACAGTGGAGATGCTTTAATAAAATAAGTCCATACTTTTTACTCCATGTTTCCAACCTCAACCAAATCACGCCCCCAGAGCCATCTAAAAATAGTAGCCAAGGGAATTGTCACAACAGGTTAGAGGGTTGGACCTCACCTGCCTCCATAATTTGAGAATTGCTTTGTGTGTATTCTGTCACTTTGAAGTTGTAAGAATTTTTGATAGAGCTTTATATAAAACTATATTAGTTCGGTTTGAGTATGAAGTCTTAAATAGGGGGTGATTTTGCAGATCGTGGAGGGAGAAAGAAATCTGGTGACTACCTATGGCACCATTTGGTGAAAGATAGACCTCTGAAACTGCCCCTAAATGCCATTTGATCAAAGGGATTGAGAAGACTGGCCTTAAGCTTGGGTTGAGAGATTTGGCTTCAGTAGAGTTCATGCAACTTGGGAGTCAGGAGCTTTGAATTGGCTGGTGAGCAACCCAGCTTTGGAGTTTTCTCACTGGGATTAGATGCTGGGGAGGAGCTCTAGAAGAGATCAACTGCCCTTGCTGCTCCTGCACTAAGTAGTTCTTCCCCTTTTGCACATTTCAGGGGAAAAAATAGGTGTCAGCTTTGATAAAATAACACATATCCATTTTCTGGGGTGTGGTCTCCTTATTTCTTAGGGTAGTCAGCAATTTGAGCACTGATTTGTGTATATACAACTTTATGGTTGTAAGAAATGTTGGTAGAGCAAGATTTGTAGGGTGATCTAGTTTTATTTAAAGCCCATTTTGGAGAAAAGTGGAATAAAAACAACACATCTTGTGTCTGCAATGGATGACATTATTTTGGCAACATGAGACCCAGTACTTGCAGAACTGAGATCATTGTTAGTATAGGATAGATAACAATATGCAACCTTTTCCCAAAGCATCTTTTCCCTTTACATTATTCCTTGTAAAGTTTTAATGCATGAATGAATCACATCCAAGTTCAGTTTCATATGTGTCCTGGCTGAACTCAGCTCCTCAATATGCTATTTGAAATTATTGTCCCAATAAATCTACTTCTCTTTTTCCTGTAAAATAATGGCTTTGTTTTGTAGTATTTCACTACTTATATTGCTCATTCCTTGGAGAATGGAATGACTTATTCTCACAAAACTTGGCAAAAAATGGAAAACAAAAGAAGACAAAAGGAAAATATCAATGGAATTATTTTGAAAGTCCAAGAACAACCCACCCAACAAAATTGTATTTCAAAGCTTCATTAGTTTTGTTAATAGATGAGTAGATTACTATTGTATTGTTAACCTTATTAAGAAACCTTCTGGTTCATGTCCTGAAAGATCTCTACCATCTTAAAAAATCTGAGGTGATTTAAAGATTGGATAATAAGTCTCAGAGGAAGAAATGTATAATGAACAAATGACTCAACACCAATGCATATATGGAAGAATATATGCCCCCCCCCACACACATATAGGAGAGGATAAATTTTCAGTGTCAAATTGTTAATGTGTATGAGTATTAGAATGAATGCTAAAATATTTCATCTGAATGATGTGCACAATTTGACTGATGTCTGCTATTTACTCTAGTCATGGTCAATAGCTTCAAGGCAAATTCACAGTACTAATATGCTATGCTCTGCTTATCCCAATATTTTGCTGCACAGCTAGGTTTGCAATACGAAGAAGTATGTTTAATCTGTAGCTGCATTTTTCACAGAAATTAATCTTTCCATTCTGATTTCATAAATTGTTCATGAACCTCTCTAATCCATCTCCCCTGAAATAACCTCATTTGAACCTTTGTTTAGGCTCATATTTATCCATTTATTTCCATTTATTGACCTTAGATAGAAAGTTCCATGAAAATTCATATGTCATGCAGGGGCTAAAAATCTAAACCGTAAACCCCAACGAGCTAGGGTTCAAAGGCCTTCTCTAATATATGTCCTCTGGTGACCTCAGATCTGTATCTGTCAACCTCAGTCTTTCAGTACAATATTCCAAAAGATCTGCCAAAGCTGGTTTTGAGATAATGCAAACAAATTATTTTGGGAGAATTGAAAGTGGTAGATAAATGTTAACTGTTATTGATCTTCTTCTTCTTCATAGAAACAAATCTCCAGATAATCTGGAGATATGACGTTAATGAAACAGCTGGTGAGACAGGGAGAGCATCTTTAGTGAAAAACACCCAACAAACCTGACCAAATGTAGCAGAAGGACTAAAATATAATCAGGACAAAGAGTGTCTACAGAGGTCATACTTTTCCTTTCCAAAATATCCCCATCAAGGATAGGTTTTTCAATCCCTGCATCTTCCTGATGCCTACATTTCAAGACTTTTTCTTCTGACCTCTCACCATATTTATTTCTAAATCCACATGTTATCAAAAGCTGTGGCTTTTGGACTACTTCAGAATCATTGTTGTATTTGAATGTTCCTCAAAGCTATGCAATCCACAGAATACATTCTTGTCCTGTCAGGAGCGACTTGAGAAACTGCAAGTTGCTTCTGGTGTAAGAGAATTGGCAATCTGCAGGGACGTTGCCCAGGGGATGCCCGGATGTTTGATGTTTTGCCATCCTTGTGGGAAGCTTCTCTCATGTCCTTGCATGGGGAGCTGGAGCTGACATAGGGAGCTCACCCACCCTCTCCATATTCAAGCTGCTGACTGTCGGTCCCCAGTTCTGTCAGCACAAGGGTTTAACCCATTGCACCACTAGATACAGAATACATTGCCCAAGCCACACAGTTCAAGACAAATGGTTTCAAACTACAGGCTCCAGATTTAAGTTCAAGGAATCTGCTGAATTTGGAGCCACACAAAGCAGAAAAGAGGAATCATTTTAAAAATGGTTCTGCCATGCAAGGAAACAGAAGGTACATCTAGCATCTTTTAAGAAGAAGCTGAATCTCTTCCTTAAGTTGTGAAGGGCATTTGTTTGATGTAGCACATAGTTTTCCTCACTTACATATCTTGCATAGGGATGCTCTGTTTTATGATTTATCACTGGAAGGTAGACCCAAATTAATTTGCAAATCTAACCACTAATTCATGTATCTCTGAGAAAATCCTGGTGTGGGAGGCAAAACAGGTGAGAAGATGGGAGTAGATGTTCCTATTGAACAAAGAATATTATGTCTTTAGCTCCTGGATAATGGTCTTGATTTCCTTTCCCCTTTTCCTTTAAAATTATCCTTGTGACGGGCTGGTTTCGTCTGTCTTGGTTCTGTCAGAGAAATATGTACAGCCCCATTTCTACAGCCGAAGAGGGAGCAAACTACAAACGGCACTTAACACAAGCTAATCAAGGAAATGGAGCACTGAAGCACACAGCTTATCACATTGTATTGCTGAAGGGTGAACTGCTCCCAGAAGTAATATAAAGCCAATGCATTGATGGTTGACAAGACAACTTCTAAACAACTTGAGGTCACTGAAACAGGTAATACAGTCAAAAATTACAAAGTGTCCTTATCTGTGTTATGAAATATATCCTATCCAGAATTTCAAAGATTCTTTTATACACAATAAGTTCATTCATTTTAAGCTCGAATGTGTCCAGAGAGGCATGATAAAAATTATCAAAGGTTTGGAAGTCCACGAGGGGCATCTTAGGGAGCTGATTATGTTTAGCTTGGAGAAAAGAAAGCTGAGAGGTGACATGATAGCTATGTTTAAATATTTGAAAGGAGCAAACATGCAAACAGACAGGAGCAAACTTTCTGTTGCTCTGAAGTGTAGGACACAGAGCAATGGATTCAAGAAGCAGGAAAAGAGATTCCCCCTAAACATTAGGAAGAACTTGCTGATGATAATAACTACTTGGCAGAAGAACATATTTCTGCTTCAGAGTGTGGTGGACTCTCCTTTTCTTTCTCTGTCAAGTGCTTTGAATGTGTGTTTCAGTATGGCAAGGGGCTGGAGGGCCCTTATAGTCTCTTCCAGCTCTATTATTCTATGATTCTAAATGAGATGATTGTTCAGCATTTGCAATATTCTTGCAGATATTCTCTCTCCACTGACGACCTCATCAGATGAGGCTGACATCAGCGCTATGCACCAGTTTGCCTTCTTCTTTATGATGAAGCCCACCAAGCTCCCATAACATGATGCACTGCAACTTCCAACAGGACTTCATCTTAAAGGGGAAAGCAAACCAATACATGCTTCCTATGTTGCCTTGGATCAACAAGGAGAAGCTGAGGGGCAGACGCTTCCTCCCATGGGATAGGGACATTGGTGAATTGGGTGATGCAGGACATGGGGCAATGGTTTCCCCAAGCCTCCAGACGGGCACAGCTGGAATTGCCACAATCCATGGCGATTCCAGCAGCACGTGTGAAGAAGTCCTGAAATGGACAGGGAATTGCCCAAATAAGCATTCTGTGCATGCATACAGATATGTGTCTGGTTTTGCTTTGCTATTTCATCGTGGTATGGAAATGACCTCGTGCTTTCAAAGGAAATGTCAATAGAATGTAAGTTTTGGCAAGTTCAAATATAATGGCAGCACTTGAATACATGCTGTCCAAGGACCAGCTTAGCTGAAGCCCCACTATTACACAATTATAGTGATCTGAAGGTTGGGTTGCTAACCTGAAGGTTGCTGGTTAGAATCCTTGAGACGAGGTGAGCTCTTATCTGTCAATATTAGCTTGCAGAGACATGAGAGAAGCCTCCCAGCAGGACAGTAAAACATCCGAACATCCCCTGGGCAATGTCTCTGTAGATGGCTAATTCTCTCATACCAAAAGGGACCTGCAGTGTGTTCTCAAGTCGCTTCTGACACGATAATACTCAAATTAATAGTGCTACCATTCTATTCTGACTATCATATTTAGTGTTATGTTTAACTGTGCTATTATCCATGTCCCAAGGAATCCGGCACTGGTAGTTTAGGAAGAGTTATTTAGAAATCTCAGCCACATAATTCCACTGCCTCACCAAATCCCAGGACTCTAGTGGATGGCAGTTAAGATAGAACCATAGTGCTATGTTTAAGTTGTGTGAAATTGGCAACAAGACCTACAAATATAGTGCAAAGAATGCTCAGACTGAAGAAATAATGGATCTTCAAGAGATTCAAGATATATGTGTTTGTGTGTACATATAGCCAAATAGATAGCGGGAGAACGCACAACACATGCATGTTGGAAAATTGCAGGGACAGGGCACCAGCTTGCAATTTCATTTCATATCAAATAGCATATTTCCATTTTAGCAGAATTTTCCTTTCGGGTTTCTTTCTCACCTGGATGATGGCATGGCTAAACATAACACTGAAATGTATTTCAGCAAGATGTCCAGAAGCCCTGCTCTTCCTATCTCTCTTCATTAGGCAATGTTTAAAATGCTTGAGTTCATTTATTACTTTTTTGTGAATTGTGGTTTCTGAAAACTATTGTTCATTTAGAAATCAGGACTGATTTATGTTACTGTTAGGTCTGAATAATCCCAATGCTTCTCTGGTATCTGGAAATGCAGACGTATAAAATATTCCTGGAATAAATGGGATTGCTGCAGTGGAAATGAGCTGAATGTTGCCCGTTTGCTCCTCCAATCTTTGAATATTAGTTAATAAAATTATATTCAATAACTGAAAAATCTGTGTACAGATAAGTTTTTACATTGCATGGTAATTTATAAGAATTGGAGATAAAGTCACGGCTGTGAATTTACTGGAATAATAAACAAAGCCATCCTAAAATTATGCCATATTGGAAACCAGCCCTCAAAAGCAGGGCAAGAGATAAAAGAGCAATTTAAAAATCAAAGGAAATGCTAGAAATATTAATGGATTAAGGATATTGTTTCACACAGCAGATACTGCTAAGGGCATATGGAGAAGGAGACAGAACAAGGTCATTTTACAATTCCTGGATGCTTTTTTCCCTGGCGCTGTGGAGACCACCCTGTGGGGCTGATGTCTTCTCTAATCTTGTCTCTTGGGGACTGCATTAATCATAACATCAACTATTGTTCACAAAACTGCACCCTTTTAAGTAATGAAAGCATTATCTCTTCCGCTCTTTAGTTTGAAAGTCTCAAGATGACTGAAGGAATGATGCTTTATTAAGTGATGTAAAAGATATGTTTAGCTCCAAAGTTTACGTCGCTCCCATTTTCTTCTGCAATTTGTAGTTTTGTATTTAAATATGTATTTTAATGCATTTCACCACAAAATATGTTTTTCTAAATGCATTTTATACAAAAGCACAACGGTGTATTTTTTTTTTAAAAATGTATTTTTAAAAAAGCTAGGAGCTGCATAAACAGGCCAAGAAAAAGCACAAAATCCAAAGAGTAAATATATTCTGATCTTTATTCCAAGAGATGCAGGTAGCGTTGCTTTGAAAGGTGAATTTGAAACTGATGAATATGCTCAAAGATTTCTACCTACAGAAAGCCTATGAATGCCACATGCATATTTACTAAGGACCAAACTGCACGTCAACATTCGTACCTTCAATGCTTTTTCAGGCTATCTGATGTGGAATGTTTTTCCCAATGTGCCAGAGACTGATATCTTATTTTTGTCCATTGCCTATAGTTGTTTCTTTCTTTCCTAGAAAACTGTCACAACCAGCAGGATATCATTCAAGTGTCCAATTTGGCAGGGACAGTCTTTATTGCTCCTCTGTCATCCCATCCTTTCAGGCCCCTTTAAAACGTTCCCATTTCTCTCTCCTCTTCTTCCACTTTCCCCCTTTGTCCTCAGCTAATGCTATGAATTGAGTACAAAGTGCAAAAGTAGTTTATACTCAGTTAACTCAGAAGGGAGAAAGGAGGCAAGGGGAAGGAATTTGTCCCTCCCAGCCCCCTTCTACACAGCTGTATAAAATCCCACATTATCTGCTTTGAACTGAGTTATATGGCAGTGTGGACTCAAATAACCCAGTACAGATATTGTGGATTGTCTGCCTTGATATTCTGGGTTATATGGCTGTGTGGAATAGCCTCCAGGAGGTTCAGGCAAAAGCAAGCTGCTACAAATTCTTCTTGTGTGTTCTTATTAGTAACTTTTGCCATCTTAATCCCATTCTGATGTCACTTGGCCACATTCATCCCAGTGTTCATCTGTGAAATATTGGAGGGCATGCAGCAGCTAATGGCTCATGGGCTAACAGCGGGCCATGGAACATCACCTCAAACAGCGCTGGGTTAGGTGTTTTTCATTAGCATTTTCCAGGGACAAAAGTACTATAAAACAAAACCTTGGAAAAGTGGCTGGTTTAGAAAGCTATACAGTCAGCCCTCCACATTGGCGGGAGTCAGCGGAACTCCCATGAAAGTGGAAAACTGTAAATAAATAAATTGCTTTTGTAAAAAAACCTGGAGTACACCGCTTCAGGAATTTCTGGTCTTCTAGTATGACTCTATGGTTGACTTAGGCTGGATGCTGGCCACAGAATTGCATCGGAGGACCTAGAGGTTCCTAGGGCACCATCTACACTGCCATATAATGCAGTTTCATAATGCAGTTTGACTGCATTGAACAGCATTATATGAATCTACTCTGCCATATAATACAGTTCAATACAGTTAAAATGCATTATAAAACTGGGGCCCAAGAGAAGGGTTCCCTCTAGAAATCTGTAGGCCCTGCAGCATGATAGGAGGAAGTTAATCATCGAGTCACAATGGAGGACATCGAGATAACATTTTTAATCAAATCTGCAACTAATGAAATCCGCAAAAGTCAAAACTGCAGACGTGGAGAGCTGCACTCTGAAAAAAGTTGCTCTCCAGGTTCTCCATATTTTTATATGATGTAAGATAACCATATGAGTTACTTGGGTCATCTGGTGCCATATACTGTGTGACAGGACTATTCCAAAGAGTCACTGGAATTACCCGCCATATGTTCTGCATATGCCCATATAATTGTAGCCAAAACAACCAAAGCGTATGACTCAGGATCTGTGGGTAGAGAACATGATAAGAGCAGTTCATATCCTGTGCTACTTTGGAACGACTATTGGATTAAGCATTTCCTTCTTTGAACAAGAAGTGCAGAAAACTGTTCCAAAATATCAGACGGCTGCAGACTGACTGTTTAATGTTGTTACAAAAATGCCTAGAGGTTTAAATATTAAGAATAAATATTTGACACTGTAAGCCGATTGCTACTTAATGGTAACTCAAAATGAAATTAAATGCATGAGCAGTGTGTAAAGAGGTGGGAGACTAGGGTAAAAAAAGGAAAGCACATTTTTGGGCATGTTTAAATCCTTGCTGCTGCATCCTTTCTCTGCATCCACTGTTTCTAGGCCAATAGACCTTTTCTTGGATGGTTATTTTTAGTAATTGCATGGCAGGGAGCCATTTCTTTCATTTTCAAAGCGCATATTCAGCAAAAGTGACCTCACAGTTAATGCAGCTGTATTAAAGAAATACAATTTTAAAAAAATCTCAAAAAAGTAAAATAAAATCTCCCTATGTCCTCAAACCACATTCTCAAAAGGAAGATCTACAGCAAAGATGGAGAAAATGTTTCTCCTCTCTTCTCCTGATCTTACACCATTCAAACAGAGAAGAAATTCACCAGGGATGGAAAAAAAATCCAAAATATTCAAATATGCAAAATAATTTTAGAGTGTTGAGAAACTCTGTTGAGAAGAATCCTGGACTATTGATAATCTTTACATTTCAGGACTTATTCTGTGTAAATTCAGACACTGCCATTTTGCACAGAATAAGCACAAAATAATGTTTTCCTACATAAAAATGCTATCTTCCATGCAAAAAATCTATTTGTGAATTTAGTGGGGAACAAGTACCAGATTACAAATAGGTTTCAAAACCTGGGTGGTCATCAGCAAGACAACTACTAAAATTGCCTCCCTGGAAATAAAGAAGTAGAAAAGAAGTGATATAATTCCATTCTACCTATCCCCATTGTCCCACTTTCCATCAAGCATAATGGTGGCAGATTTTAGGGAGCAGGCACTAGAGAGCAAGATGGGACAATCACATAGGATAGATTTAAATGTTTTTCATTCAACCCTGGATTAAGGATGCTTTGCAAAGGATAGCACTGGTATTGATGTTGCCCATCAACAGTGAACAGGCACCCAGATCATGTAGTCATGACATGCTCTATTACAGTGAGATATATCCAGTCTTTATTGAAAGTATACTTAATATTTGCAATATTTCCATTTAAGTTAATATATGCAGATGTAAGCAAACTTGTATCTTCTTCTGTTCTCTTGTTTGTGTACAGTGTAAGAGTTCTGCATGCCGAATTCCACTTATGACTCATTGTGTTGCTGTAAAGAAGCACTGATCTATGGGAACACAAGCTAGATGCTTCTCTGATATCCTCACTCGCCAAAAGCAATAGAATGGTCATTGAAGGTAGCTATTTCAAGACAGTGAATCTTTGGGGTGGGGGAGATTTGATCATTGTAGAATAGATGTGGGCAAACTTCAGCCCTCCAGTTGTTTTAGACTTCAACTCCCACAATTCCTAACAGACTACTGGCTGTTAGGAATTGTAGAAGAAGGTCATACCAACTTTCAGGATGCTGGTCATTCTATGTGCGGATGTGCATGCAAACACATATACTTTATGTAAGTACACACAGATACATTTTAAGGAATTCAAATTTGTCAATGGAGTGTTTGTGTGTGTGTGATATGAATGGTATGTAAATCCAAACCTCCCGAAATTTCTCCCAAATGTTTTTAGTTCAAGGAAATCACACTAAGATATTTTCCCAAAAACAAAACCAGGTGAAAATGGGGAGTGGTTGGCTAGATCTATTGGAATATAGGACTTATTTAGGCCTGTGCCGTTATCAAAATATCATTCTCTTTTTTAAGCTACCGTACTCCATTGGAGGATAGCAACTGATCATCATGCCCTGAGATTTATAAGAAGCTAGCTTAGGTACTCGCCAATGTCTGGGTTAGGGGTTCTGTAAAGATAAGCATTAGAAATATTATTTGTTTGGCTTTGGCGTTTATCAATGGTCCCAATAGAAAATGCATAAGGATGTGGGTAAACTACAGTTCCTATCATCCTCTGTCATTGCTCCCAAACCCTGCTAGTATTTAAAGTTGATCATGATGGGTAAGTGTGTCAAGTTTGTTCCAGAGCCATTGTTGGTGGGGTTTACAGTGCTCAGGATCCCCCATCATCCTGAAATTGCCTCCCCACAAACCACACCAGTAGTTAGTTGCTCATGATGGGTATGTGTGCCAAGTTTGGGCCAGATCCATCGTTGGTGGGAATCACAGTGCTCTCTGGAAGTGGGAGCCATCTTGGAAATTTCACATATTCGTACCTACAAACCCACCAACACACATACAAACACATTCTCACTTTTTATATTGATAAATGGACTGTTATTCTTGAGGAAATCATTATATGCTATTCTTTTAGCATGTTGTAATTTATCCAGAAAACTTGGATTACATTAAATCTATGATAAATAAGCAATCAATAAAAATAAGGAAAATATGTTCCAAGTTTTTTCCTGTAGGCTTTTGGATCTGCCTGCTGACAAACTGATACATTCCCCCCAAACTTAGGATTAATTGCATTTCAGGATGTACAACTGTCTTGTTTGATTATTACACTGATGCTTTCATTAATGGATCCCACATTGTTCAAAAGCACACGTCTCATAGCAACACAGGTACGTAAAGGCTGTGCCAGATCCCACATAATCATGTTTTTCATAAACAAGTGCATAGTGTTAGATGGGAAGAACAAATTGTGACTGAGTGAATGATGCAGACAGAATGTATAACTTAAGGTGCACCCACACTGCAGAATTAATGGAGTTTGATAAAAGTTTATCTGCTATGGCTCAGTGCTATGGAATTAAAAGGTCATTAGCTTTATCTGCCAAAGAGTGCTACAACTCCCATGAGTCCATAGCCCTGAGCCATGGCAGTTAAAGTTGCCTCAAACTGCATTAAGTCTATAATGTAGATGCACCCTTTGTATCCCTTTTTGAAATGATAGCGAATACAACTACCCTATTTCTTCCTCAATTTTTTTACATGGAATTATAGAACCAAAAGCTGTTCCAAAAAGAACATTGCAAAAAGTTTCATATCATCCCACATATGTCTACAATAACATCATTTTAAGAATACTGAAAGTATATGTAGAATAAAATGTATCCCACATGTGTAACATTGTAAATCATACTGCTGTAGTAAGGTATTATTGATCTGTGTCTTCAAGTCAACTCTGATTCATGGCATCTTTACAACATGGGTTTCTTGGCAAGATTTCTTCAAATGACGTTAGAGTGTGATATACCCAGGACCAACTCTGTAAGTTTCCATGACTGAGTAGAGAATGGAATTTGGCTGTTCAAGAGTTCTGATCCTACTAAATCTTAGCCATATGCATATCTGATCTCATTACTGTGATATTCAGTCAGAACTAATGGGATACCATATTTGTCTATATCACTTTTATGTTACTCTTTATTTTTATTTTTAAATTATATCCCAACCCAGTAACAAAAGATTCCAGTATACCTGACTCCTTATACAAAAAAGGCAGAGGAGCTGAAGAGAAAGTGGGGAACAATAGGGCAACATCGTGGGAGGGGATGGCATGGACCCTGACTGTAGGGAACACAGCCAGACGGTTCCTTATGCTGCCCAATGATTTCCCCCACTGTCCTTTTGCTTTACAAAGTGTCATCTGATGATGTCCTTGGTGTCCGAGCAACAGCAATATTGCCACAAAACTAACCTTCAAGTGGAAAACTGCGGTCACACAATATACTAGGATGCCACATACAAAGGACTTTATATAAAAAGAACTCAAATAGATACACATCATGTATTCATACAAGTGAGCCCCCAGTAGCGCAGCGGGTTAAACGACTGAGCTGCTGAACTTGCTGACTGAAAGGTTGGAGGTTCCAATTTGGGGAGTGGGGTGAGCTCCCACTGCTAGCCCCAGTTTCTGCCAACCTATCAGTTCAAAAACATGCAGATGTGAGTAGATCAATAGGTACTGCTCCGGCGGAAAGGTAATGGCGATCCATGCAGTAATGTCAGCCACATGAGGTGTCTATGAACAATGCCGGTTCTGCGGCTTAGAAATGGAGATGAGCACCCATCCCCAGAGCAGGACACGACTAGACTTAATGTCAAGGGAAAACCTTTACCTTTACTTATTCATACAAGCTTCCAAACAAACAGCCCTTTTAGATCAAAGAAAACACATTCTTAGCCTCATTTTTATCAGCTATTTAAATGAACAAATCCAAGAAAAATTAACATGATTAGTATATCTCCATAAAAGATGGCATACTACTTACCTAGTCCCAAACACGAAACTCTTAATCCAGATTTCCCAAGGTTTCTAGAATCAAAAAGAAGAATATAATTACCATCAAGACAGCATAGTGTTGTGGTTTGAGGGATTGGCCACAACACTAGAGAACAGGTTTTGAGGGCCTGCTCAGCCATAGAAACCCAGTGGGTAACCTTGTGCATGGCATACTTTCTCAGAGGAAGGTGAAACCAAACCCTATCTACACAAATCTGTGATAGGTTTGCTTTAGGGTCACCAGAAGTGCATGGTAATCATATATATGTTTACCAAACATTCTTTGCATACATATTAGACATTTTTGACAAGTCAGATGTATGCATTTCAGAATTATATACAAATCGTGAATGTATATATTTGAATTTGTGACAACATGTAGGATAATTATATATTGAGAGATTATTTACTAATTACATTTATACACAGCCCACTAAAAGATTTTCTTGATGGCTTACAAAAACAAGAAATATGTTAACAGCATCACCTGACTTCTATATCCCTCAAAGACCACAGCAGAGCCCCAGAACACTTGACTTTCCTAATTTTGTTGGGCCTTTTCAAGTGCTTTTTCATTTAAAAATGGACCAAAATACGCCCCCCACCAAACTACTTCCAAATGTAACAGCTTAGCATTTCCATTCTCCAACAGTAATCCAAAATAATAACTTTCTTAAGTTCAACAATGTTATAAAAACCAGTTTGGCTCAGAGAAAAAACTTTCCTTCTCCTAGTCTTTGAGAACACCTTACCAAATGTTGACATTTCAATAGTACTTTGAGAAGCAATAGTACTTTGTACTATTGTACTCAAATAGTACTTTGAGATAGTCAAGCAGCCTTTCAATATTATTAAAACTAGGACCTTGAAATATTTACTCGTCCAAGTATGCAAATTTTGATCATGAGTGAAATGCTAAAGACTTCTCAGGAAGCAATTTTGCACCTGAGTCTTAAAAATGTCTCTACAGAAAGGAATGCTGGAATCTGTCAACTAGCCAAAAGAGAATTATACATCTCCATTTGTTCAGATGATGTTGCAATTTGGCATGCCATTGCACAAATTTGTTGAGTTAGACACTTTTAGTGAGAATATATTGTTACAAGACAAGCTCCTGAAGAAGTAGCATTTTGTAGTGAATAAAAATAAAGTAGATATATTTAGAGGCGTGTGCCGTGAACTGTGGTGTGCCACACATCTTCCTTTTAAGCTGTTCTTGCCTCATTTAGTATTCATTGTAGTAACACAGTACTTGAATAAAATATCTTCAGTGGCTTATCACAATATAGAGATACATCATAATAGCAGTCAGCCAATGATTGGCCAAACAGTGGCAGTTTTTCTTCCTTTTTATTCAGCTCTAGTCCAAGGACCAAATATGACACAGTTGATGCTAAACAATAGCAGGAACAGCTTAATCTTTTTTCTGATTGGAAAAAGTTCTCTAGCATCTGATGTCCTGACATTTGTTTGAAGGATATACCTTTTACATGTAAGTCTTCTGTCCGAGATCCCCTTACTCATTTGAACTAGAGTTTCACTTTCTCAAAAAACATGTTATATTGTTATAAACAATGTGGTTGGTTTCACTAGTCAGAATGGGTTTTTTTTATTTCAATAGTTATAGAACACAGAACACAGGACCGGGCTGTGGCGCAGGCTGGAAAGCAAGCCAGCTGCAACATATCAACAAATCACTCTGACCAAGAGGTCATGAGTTCGAGGCCAGCCCGTTGCCTGCGTCTTGTCTCTGTCTTTGTTCTGTGTCATGCCTTTATGTGTGCAATGTGATCTGCCCTGAGTCCCCTTCGGGGTGAGAAGGGCGGAATATAAATGCTGTAAATAAATAAATAAATAAACAAACTCTTCTGATGGACCTGTGGTTTCTATCATATTGTATGTTCTGCATTGCAGTGGTTGTCATATGTGAACTTTCATGTGCAGAAAGCAGAATTGGGAAGATGTTCAATGTCTCTGTCCAGTAGAGGGTTGCTTTTATGCAACTATGTAATAGAGGTGGGAAAGGGACCCACGTGCAATCGGACCAAAATTAATTGAGGCTGAAATGCTATGGTCCTTGATGCATCTTTGGACACTTTTTCTGATGTCATAGTTCTCATTCTTGCAATTCAGCCACTGTTGTTTTTTTTTTAGCACGTCTGCTACTGTTACATGTTTGTAAATTTACATTAAGGACCTTATCTCTCTCTCTCTCACACACACACACACACACCATACCATTTTGTCATCACATGGAGGAAATGTCGCCTAACTGGGGCAGAAGTGTACAGGCTCTTCTAGAGCCAGCACAACACGGTTGCCTTCCCATGTTGACGAGGAAGCATCTTAGGATGCCTCCATGCCGATTGGGTTTCCACTGGAAGTTGAGGGGCATCATGTGATGGGCTGTGTGTCCATCCACCCCTCAACTGGCTAGCAAGCATCTTAGGATGTTTAAATTGGTACATGTGATGAGGTCTTTGGACAGTGGTTCTCAACCCGTGGCCTACAACTCCCAGAAATCCCAGCCAGTTTACCAACTGTTAGGATTTCTGCGAGTTGAAGGCCAAAACATCTGGGGACCCACAGGTTGAGAACCACTGTCCTAAGTAAAAGGTCATGTAGGATTTTAGCCATTGTCTATATTCAATGGCTGTGCTTTAGCAGCTTCATAAGAGTAAACAATGGGAAAGGCTTTCCATAACACAGACTGCTAAAAGAAGAGAGAGGGAAAAAGAGAACCAAAGGAGAATCTTCTGCCATTATGCCTCTATGCTTTGGAGCTCATGACTTAAAAGAGCTGATTCTGTATTAGCAGATGGCAACCTTATTGCTGTTTTAAAAATAAAATAAAAACAACAAGGAGGTTTTCATGTGGCAGACTGCTAATTACAGCAACAAGTAAAGTGCATGCATGTTTGTTCTATGACTATTACTCACTTGGTTAAAAGAAACAGAAAGATGGGCTTAGGACCTTGGGATTTAATAAATTCTTTTTTCATGCAATTTTTCCTTGCATCCCAATATATATGCCACATATATCTACCTCTTCACACATATATAGTTATATACTGGATTGTATCCTGTAGTGCAAATATGCTTCAACTTGTACAAAGCAGGGCTACTGAATTTCACCAAGCTAACACTAAAAAGAGAAATCAGCATAAAACTTACAAAGAACCAAACCATTCTTGGATTGTTTAAGAGAAGATTGGGCAAATTAATGGCAGATGGGACCATTAACAGTCAAGATTAAAATATATTATCTACCATATATAAATTTGTATATAAATTGCTCACTGATATACAGTATAACCAGTGAGGCTGGCATGTGGTTGGCCACTGTGTGAACTGAAAGATGAACTAAATAGACCTTTTGTGTAATCTAACGTGTTTCTTTTTATATCCTCATGGAGGCAATACACACCAGGCAACTGATGCCTTACCAAAGTAGTCTGGATAGGCCCTACCTGCACTGCCATATAAAATCCAGAGTATCAGTTTTGAAATTGATTATATGGCTGTGTAAAAATATAAAGGTTTCCCCTGACCTTAAGTCCAGTCATGTCTGACTCTGGGGGTTGGTGCTCATCTCCATTTCTAAGCCGAAGAGCCGGCGTTGTCCGTAGACACCTCCAAGGTCATGTGGCCAGCATGACTGCATGGAGCACTGTTACCTTCCCGCCAGAGCAATACCTATTGATCTACTCACATTTGCATGTTTCGAACTGCTAGGTTGGCAGGAGCTGGAGCTAACAGTGGGCACTCATTCCGCTCCCGGGATTTGAACCTGGGACCTTTCGGTCTGCAAGTTCAGCAGCTCAGTGCTTTTAACACACTTCGCTATCAGGGCTCCATATGGCTGTGTAGACTCATATAATCTAATTCAAAGCAGATAGTGTGGATTATTATCTTGATTAATCTGGATCATGTGGCAGTGCAGATCCAACCTGAAAGTATCCCATACAAGCTGCCACCATAGTACATGCACGGGCTATGCATCAAGTCGTATACAGTGTCAGACCCTTTATTTATAGATGTACTCCCCTTTTTTAGTTAGCAAAGTATGCTTATAGTGGGGAGGAAAACATGCAAGGATCACTTTCCCATATGGTTTCCTCCAAATAACTATGCCGCATTCAGCCCACCCAACAGCTGTTGGTGTGTAGAATGTAAATTAAATGTAGCATGCACAGGAAACAAACCCATGCCTTACTTTTTAAATATAAATTAAACCTGCCTGAATAAAGCCTAGAAAGAGGAGTTTTTAGCACATAACAACAGGCAGGAAAGATCTCAGTATGGATGGAAAAAAGTCAGAGAAAGATGGTTGTTTGAGTGAGTGCAGAATGTGTACAACCTCTGATGGGACCAGTATGTACAGATTCATTCATCCATACCTGACAAAATATGTCCTATTTAGGCATTTTATAGATCCTCTCTCCTTATTGTATCCTTGGGTCCATAGTCCTTCATTTGAATAGAGTTTGCTATAATCTGAGATTTTGCATATCCATGCAGTAATGAAACCTATCCTCTGTGGATACACACGTTTGTATACTTTGCCCAGCTATGAGACAAGATGAAACTTGTTTCTTGTTGTTTAAGGCAGGGTTACGCCTTATGGATCATTACTGGCCCTAAGACCATATTTTGTACACCGTGTGTTCCTACTCCTTGCTCAGAAAACTTTATTCCCTTCTTTGTTTCTGGAAATAATGACTTTCATTTTTAGTATATTCGTTATTTCTTCTATTTATACTTTTAGTTTTGAAAAAAGTATATAAAATAGCAATGGAATTGTCCCCCTGACTCCATCAAGTTCATCCACCACTGGACTGAGTGGGAGAGGAATTTTATCCACCATCCCAGTGGTGTAATCCAGTGCAAGTAAATATATTCCCTTTTGCTTCTGAGCTGAATACAGTTCATTCTTAACTCTTGGCACCAGCAGATCCTTCTCTCAATCATCACATCAGCCTCTAAGAGCTGAGAAGGGAGATGTCAAGTTAAAGGCCTTTTTAAAGAAATCACAAAGTGATGATGGGAGACAATCACAGCCTGATCTGAGCACTTGGTATTATTTATAAGCAATTGGATTGTGCAAAAATGAAGATGAGCAAACAATAGGACATATTTTGTCCCTGTACATTAAAACAAGATGAAGAACATTAGTAACAACAGGCAATATGTTTGTCACATGATGAGAATATATGGAGTATGTAAGCTCTTTGAGGGAGTCTGCATTGTGTAATGATTTGAGTGATGGACTATGAACTCTAAATCTTGGAGTTTAAATTGTTGTTCAGCCATTGGAAAACATCCCAATGGCCATAGGTAAGTTACACACTCTCAGTGATTCCGGTCATGAAAACCTTCAACAATGCAGTAAACTAAATATTTCAGTATTGTGTTTACACTGAGACTTCCAGTTTCCCCATCTGTCAAAAACATGGCTTACACTAAGTATCAATTTATCAATGCACAGAGATAATGGGTCAATTTTCAAACACTAATTTTTATGTTGGCTCTTCCCAGACTATATTTACAAGTACTCATTGTTTCCTCTGCCTTTGTAGACGCTGAGAAAGCTTTAGTGGAGACATATTTTCCCCATGAGAACTCTTTCAGGAGTGAATTTCCCTTCTGAGGGATAGATTTCTTTCACTTCCTGTTGACTCACTTAATATCTTTATTAATGACTTAGACGAAGGGTTAGAAGGCACGATCATCAAGTTCGCAGACAACACCAAACTGGGAGGGATTGTTATGGTTGAGCCTTATGGCTCCGATACTGGGAGATGTGGTCGTAAGACTCCTCGAGAGTCAGACTCTCTTGAGGAGCGAGAGAGGAAACGGCTGCGGGACTTATTTGCAGAACCAACAGACGAAGATTCCTTTGAGGGTTTTACCGAGGGAATGGAGGAAGAGGTGGTTAGCTCAGAGGAGGATGACATGGAATGGACTCGTGTGAGGGAGGATTTGGGTGTCACTGGCAATGATAGCATGGGAGGCGACTGGCGGGTTGCAGGATCGGACCCGTGGACGGGTTGGAGGGATGGAACGGGATCCACAGCTGGGGATGCTGTGGGGCGTAGTCAAAGGTGTTTTAGCTCTGATGAGGATGATGATGATGAGGCACCTGGAATTAGGGTAACAGCTGACAGCGATGAAGAGTTGTAAACTGGCATAAAATGGGGTTTAGAATCCAGGGCTAATTGCGTTGGGCAAGGTAATCTGGACGAACGCTTGGTCTCTTGTTGGGAATTTCCTGAAGACGGGTGTGTTTCGTTTGCTGAATACGTAAGTTACCAAGGACACTGGGCATAGACGGCGGGAGGAACTGTGTGGGCTTTTGTTGTGCAACCTGTGTTTAATCTTATTAGCTTGGACCTCCGTCGTCTTCTTGACGGACATTAATTGCCTATTCTGGATTGACGCTGGACTGACTGACTGACTACGACCTCGGACTATCCCTTCTGTGGTCTTCGGTGGAATTGGTGAACCAAAGACATCTGTACCTGGCTTTCGACCTCGGACCGGACTGGGACCCTGCTGACCGTTGCTACCCTGATTGAAGTGCCTGGATCCGGATTCCGTTTGTTGCACGGAGGAGTAACAACCTTAGTTACTCATTTGCAGCTTTCGAGTAGCAGAGAGGAATCTGCTGCCAGCTATTTATGTTTCTTTGAATCCTTGTTTATCAACTTTTGTTTGTTTAAATTGCCGGCTGAAGTAAGCATTTTCTGTTTAACCCGGATTAAACTCCTGTTTAATCCGGTTTATCTTTTGAATCACTTTTAGTATCAGCGGAGTCTTTTTTGTGTATCTTTTACACTGAAGGCAAGTGTTTGCCTAGCCTTTTGTTTCATACGGGCACTTTTTAGTTCTGTAACTTTTATAAACTGTGTTGAACTTTATCTGGTGGCGTTCTGTCTATGACAGGGATAGCTAACACTCCAGAAGACAGGAGCAGAATTCAAAACAATCTTAGCAGACTAGAGAGATGGGCCAAAACTAACAAAATGAAGTTCAACAGGGACAAATGCAAGATACTTCACTTCGTCAGAAAAAATGGAATGCAAAGATACAGAATGGGGGATGCCTGGCTTGACAACAGTGTGCGCGAAAAAGACCTTGGAGTCCTTGTGGACAACAAGTTAAACATGAGCCTACAATGTGATGCGGCAGCTAAAAAAGCCAACGGGATTCTGGCCTGCATCAATAGGGGTATAGCATCTAGATCCAGAGAAGTCATGCTCCCCCTCTATTCTGCCTTGGTCAGACCACACCTAGAATACTGTGTCCAATTTTGGGCACCGCAGTTGAAGGGAGATGTTGACAAGCTGGAAAGCGTCCAGAGGAGGGCAAATAAAATGATTAAGGGTCTGGAGAACAAGCCCTATGAGGAGCAGCTTAAAGAGCTGGGCATGTTTAGCCTGCAAAAGAGAAAGCTAAGAGGAGACATGATAGCCATGTACAAATATGTGAGGGGAAGTCATAGGGAGGAGGGAGCAAGCTTGTTTTCTACTGCCCTGCAGACTAGGACGCAGAACAATGGCTTCAAACTACAGGAAAGGAGATTCCGCCTGAACATCAGGAAGAACTTCCTCACAGTGAGGGCTGTTCAACAGTGGAACTCTCTCCCCTGGGCTGTGGTGGAGGCTCCTTGTTTGGAGGCTTTTAAGCAGAGGCTGGATGGCCATCTGTCGGGGGTGCTTTGAATGCGATTTCCTGCTTCTTAGCAGGGGGTTGGACTGGATGGCCCATGAGGTCTCTTCCAACTCTACTATTCTATGATTCTATAATATGAATCACATCCTCAAATAATCAGACTCACAAAAGTTAAAGGTGCAAATATGGAGGGAAAAGTGTGCCATTCTTTATTAATTAAAATTTAGCCTTCAGATTAATGATTTTTTTCAAAAGGTCACAAACTTTTATCTATAAATGTTTTCCAAGTTGAAGTGAATTTGAGTCCCATAGCAAGCATGTTGGAATGAATGAAACGTTCCAGAAAACAGTATAAAGCTCTGAACGATCCCATGAGATCACTCTTGATATCACTTGGCAGATGTATTATATCTGTTTCTAAGATTTACAGACAATTGTAGTCCGATTGAACTGAAATGTTCCTTTATTATTATTTGTGCTCTTCCAGAGAAATACAAACAAAGGAAGGGAATGGTTTTATCTCCAGAGTTTATAGTCACTCTGGGTTTCAATTTGTACAATTCTAACCCAATTGCCTTAAGGAAATTATAGTGTTGGGTGTGTAAATGGATTCCCCTCTGTCTTGGCAAGGTTCTTAAAAGATGTATTTCTGGCTTCAAAGATAGTTGCTAGCATTTCAAATATTGTGAGCGTGTGTATGTTTGTCGACTTATGGCAACCTCATGAATTTCATAAGGTTTTCCTAGACAAGGAACATTCAGAGATGTTTTTGCCAGTTCCTTCCTCTGAAATATAGCCAATACCACCGGGTATTTGTTGGCAGATTCCCATCCAAGTACTAACCAGGACTTATCCTGCTTAGTTTTAAAGATCAAATAGGTTTTGGTGCTTTTGTGGTGACTTCAGAAGAGTAATTAGACATGCAGTCTGGAATTCCCAATTGCAGTCATGAATCCATAACCTAAAGTTATGCATATGCAACTGAGTCATATTCATGATCCCTGCATACTCATAATAGCAATAGGGTAGGGAATAGCGTATTTTGTACCATCCATTTTGTACAGGTCAGTTATTGTTATGTGCTTTCATTCATTTTTTACTTATAGTAACACCCAAGGCAAACCTATCACAGAGTTTTCATGGCAAGATTTTTCAGGAGAACAGAGTGTACACAACACATAATACCATTTGATTGTAAATGTACAACAGAAAGAGACCTGAAATGGTTGGAATAAAACAGAAAAATAAGTCTTGTGATGAATTTTTAAAAGTTGAAAGTTCTGGGGGAAAAGAAAAATGATTACACTGTAACTTTACCACAAGGTCACTCCATCTCAGTTTTTGTTCTTCCATACACAAAAACTCAACAAAACTAGACCATCCTGAAGACAAATAAAATTTAAATCCATAATTTGCACCTGCTGTTGCATCAGTTGTTCCAATTCCTCAAGTTCAAACTACATTTCTCTCCCTTTATAATGGTTAGACAGGAATAACTCTAGTTTGCATTACAGAGAATTTCTGGGCTTCAAAAGAGAGAACAAAGAAAACCACTTTGGCCCTTGACATTATTTAAAATAGCTGCTAGGGAAATCTGAATCCAAGCAACAAAAAATAAAGATGCACTCAGAGGCAAATATTTTTCAGCTTTCTCATCTACATTACCATCTTAGGCAAGTAGTTAGCATTATTATTTTACATTGCAGCCACAGGCAGACTCCTGTAATTGCTTAATATGACCATTTCCCACTAACACATACATCTTTCGAACACAACCAAAGCTAACCTCATCACAATTTGGATTCTCCTAGAAAAGTCTTCAGTCTTTGCAGCTTTGTTACAGAGATGAGGAACTGTAATAACAGGACTGTTTTTGTGGCTGCTAAGGCTCCTCAGCACCCCAAAAGTCTTTTGTGGGAGGGTGAGTTTGTTTAAAATGATGTGTTTTGAATGCCCCTCAGTCATTAAGCCCCAAAGAGAACTTTCTTCAAACTAAGAAATTGACCTTCTGGTGACTTTCTTATGTTTTTTTTAAACCATCTCTCCTGGGCCTAAGATGGGTGGGATATGGGAAAATAGGCACTGGGGAAGGATTTTGGCAAAAATTATCTGGTAATTTTGGTTTGGTGGTAGGAGCATGCCCCCAGGGACCAGTGTGATCCCTTATTTCCAACAGTTGCCCACCCTTTGCTGTAACATTACACTGCTCTTTACCATTTTTATGGTCACTTTGTTATGGTCACTATGTTATGGCACTAAAAGAACTCTAAATCCTGATCACTATTTGGAGATGTTTTGGCTGATCCTTACTGTTGTGTGATTTCAAGTCATTTTTGAGTTGTGGTGACCCTATCACAGTAGTTTCTGAGATTGAGAATATATGACTTGTCCAAGGTCATCTAGTTTTCAGTCTGCTGAAAGGCTTCAGTCTGCTGCAGCTTTTCCACAAGAGGCCTGAGGATTCCATCCAGCTCTGCTGTCTCTGGACTACTTGTGAGTAGGTAGAAGCCCTAGGCCCATTCCAACTGGGTGTGACTCAGCAACCTCCAAGCAGGGAGAAGCTATAAAGGCTGAGTTGCACCAGGCCTGGGAAGCCTTCAGTCTGCTGCAGCTTTTCTACAAGAGGCCTGAGGATTCCATCCAGCTCTGCTGTCTCTGGACTACTTGTGAGTAGGCAGAAGCCCTAGGCCCATTCCAACTGGGTGTGACTCAGCAACCTGCAAGCAGGGAGAAGCTATAAAGGCTGAGTTGCACCAGGCCTGAGAAGGCTTCAGTCTGCTGCAGCTTTTCCACAAGAGGCCTGAGGATTCCATTTGTCTTCTGCTGTAGGCCTACTTCCCCCTCCCTTTCTCCCAGCATTGGTGAGTGGACATAAGGAGGGAGGAAGACTTTCAAAACTTCTCATTTTATTTTTGAGATGGGATCCAACCAACTAAACCAGGACTTGTTGGACCTTTTGTTCTTAGAGTACGAGTGCCTTACTGAAAGTTTAAGCCGCCTTGGAGTGTTACTAAATTGATTAAGTGACTCAAAATCACCAGAAAGAGCCTCCATGGACATATTGCAGGCAAATAAGTACTTACTAAATGATAGTCCAGCTGAGGTGTTCTTTCGGGGGGTAAGTTCCTCGCCAAGACCATCGCAGCCTCTGAGTCCACCATCATGGCCCCTGATACCCTCGGGGGGAGTTTTCCAGGAGGCGACAGTCCTGGAATGTTCATTTGGGGGAAATTGCCCTTTTGGGGCAAATCCTGATGACACCTGTCCCTGGTCAAACCAAAAATCTAGGAAGGCCATGGGGGCAGATCCGCCTCAGTGGATGGACGCAGAGCCATTGGACATTTCTGCAATCCTGCAAAAGAATCCAAGGATGATCACCGAGGCCCAAAAGCCGGAAGATCGCTGCAGATGTCGTTGTCTTCCCTTGTCTGAAAGACAAGTTCAGATCAAGGCCTTGAAAATGGCGCCTGGTGCGGGGATTGTTAAAAGGGAATTGACCTCCCTATGGCTAAGTCCCAAAGAGAAACAGCACATGTGTAAGTGCTGTACGAGAAAGAGACGGAAGCACCATCTAAGGAAAGGCCCTATTTCCGGTGAGGACATCTCCAAAGTAACTGCTCTTGAGAGGAATCCACATGAAGTGGTAGTTTCCAGTGGGAGCTCCTCTGGAGGAGATGTCTCCGGCTGAAGAAACTCTAAGGGGGCCGATGCTGAAAAAAATACTGAAGAAGCTCTAACTCAGGATGCCCCAGTGAGTAAGATCGCACCCAGAGGGGCTTTTGTGAGGGCAGAGAACATTTCCGCCGACATACAGAACAGAGAATTGCCCGGAAGTCAACATTCTGAACATGTGTTGGTCAGAGCCACAAGCCCTAGTTCATCAAACCACAGAGCCCAGCAGAAAGGCTACAAAACTAGAACTTTTGGGGGGGCTGGTTTTAGGGCCAGGACAAGAATGCCGAAGGCACTTTCAACACAAAGGATGAATACCTCTCCAGTTAGGGCCACTATTAATACAAACAGGGAAGATAGAGCCGCAGAAGAGGGTCATTCCAAAAACCCAACGGCTGGGGGCTCATTCCCTCGGTGCAACGGAACACCTGCACGTCCTAAACGATGTTTAGGAGACTTCACATTTACTCCAACTCCGCTGTACCCACAGGCTGGTGCTCAAAATCATACCCCCTCGGGCCTTGCTTCATTCCCTTTTCTGGAGGTGGTTCGAACATCGGGTACCTAACTGACACTACAGACGAACCCAGAACTGGGAGGACGATCCCAGTAATCATCAGGAGAGGGATATATGAGAATGATAGCATGCTGGTCTCAAAAAAGAGACAAAGTCAGCGACAGATTCGGACTTCATCTGTCCTATGTGATATTCCCAAGTATGATAACAGTGGTCATAGGTCAAGTGCCAGAGTGAGATCGAGTCAATTGGAAACTCGTTCTCTTTCCAACTTGTGTTCCATCCCCAGGCATACGGCCGAGAAAGTGCTACCAACGCCCCTCCTGTCCCTGCTATTATTCAATGCTAGGTCTATTGTCAACAAAACTGCTACCCTCTCTGACTTTATTCTTGATCAAGCAGTGGACCTGGTTTGTATTACAGAGACCTGGATCCGTGAGGGTGATAACATTCCCTCACATGAACTGACACCTCCAGGCTTCCAGATATTTCAACAGCCACGGAGTGGGGGTCGGGGTGGAGGGGTAGCAATACTCTCCCGTGATTATTTTACCATCAAAGCTATTCCAACTCCAAAGATAGCCAGTATTGAGTGTGTTGGTGTGGTCCTGGCTAGCAGGGAATCCCTAACCATTCTTGTAGTTTACTGCACGCTTGGGTCTCCGGGAGAGAGTCTGCTAAATTTATTAGATCTTGTGGCAGACTGGGTCCTGAAGTTCCCCAGACTTATTGTTCTGGGTGACTTTAATGTACATGTCGAGGCACTGCCATCTTCATCTGTGACTAAGGACCTAGTACCAACCTTTGAAGCTCTGGGGCTCTCACTACTCAAGACTCGCCCTACTCATCGGGCCGGCCACACCCTGGACCTGATTTTTAATATCGGAGTACGAACATCTCTATCCGCGGTCATTGATGTTCCCTGGTCTGATCACGCTGTCCTGAAGGCCCGGATTGAGATTCCATCTCCTCTTCCCCATCTTGCCACACCAATCTTTGCTCGGTCTAGGAGACACATGGAACCTGCTAGGTTCTTGAATGCCCTTAAGGGCCTGGGAACTGCGTGCGTCACTCTCAATGAGCTAGTCAACACCTGGAATGTCAGTTTGTTGGCTGCCTTGGATGAGATTGCCCCCAGACGCCTCCTTCGCCCTCACCGGAATCCCTCCCCCTGGTACACTAATGAGCTAAGGACGATGAAGCAAGCACGGAAGCGGCTGGAACATTGGTGGCGACAGAAGCCCGACGAGGTGTCACTGTCCGCTTTCAAGGCTTTTCGCAGGTCTTACGAATCAGCCGTCAAGGATGCTAAAAAAATCTTACAATTCCTCCTTAATAGCCTCTGCTATATCGCGCCCAGCTCAAGTATTAAAAATCGTTCGTGCTTTGACCAGTCCGGCCCCCTTAGTCCAAAACCCAGCAACCACGGCTCTTACAGCAGAGGCATTCCAGAAGTTTTTCACTGATAAAATCACCGTGCTTTGGCAGGAACTGCCCCCTACAGCTAATACCTTAAGTGAGCTTGAGACTTTGTGGCCGCTTAGTGGGCCTATCTTTGACCGATTTACTCTGCTTGACAAGGAAGATGTCACTAGAATCCTGGCTGTTGCAAAACCAACCACCTGTTCCCTTGATCCGTGCCCCTCCTGGCTGGTGAAGAGCTGCCTGGAAGGTCTACTCGATCAGTTGAGGAATATCATCAATGGCTCTCTTGAACAGGGGGTCTTCCCGAACAACCTAAAAGAGGCAAGGGTTCGTCCCTTGCTAAAGAAGCCTAGCTTGGATCCCATGACCCTTGCCAACTATCGTCCTGTCTCCAACCTCCCATTCTTGGGTAAGATGATAGAGCGGGCTGTACTGGGACAATTGCAACAATTTCTGGATGATACAGCCGGCCTGGACCCTTTCCAGTCAGGCTTCCGCCCTGGCCATGGGACGGAGACAGTCCTGGTTGCCATTACAGATGAACTTCGTCGCCAGTCTGATAGCGGCGGATCAGCGCTACTGGTACTTCTCGACCTTACCGCAGCATTTGACACCGTTGATTACAATCTAATGATTCACCGTCTCGCCATGTCCGGAGTTCACGGTCAGGCCCTCAATTGGTTCAACTCATTTCTGCGAAACCAGAGCCAATGCGTGTAGTATATGGATCAAGTCTCTGACAGATCTCCCCTCCTATGTGGGGTACCCCAAGGTGCAATTCTCTCCCCTCTTCTCTTCAACATCTACGTTAGACCCCTTGCTAGTTTGGCTCGGAGTTTCGGCCTAGACTGCTATCAATATGCGGACGACACCCAACTCCTTCTGCGCTTGGAGCCTGGAGCAATGTCAATACCAGACAATTTCACCTTATGTCTGGAGGCTCTGTCGAACTGGCTACGTGCTAGTAGACTGAAGGTGAACCCGGCAAAGACTGAGATTCTCTGGCATGGCCGCTCAACTGGTCTGACCCACTTGCTACCCACCTTCGATGGTGCTGCCCTATCTCCCTCGCCCACCGTTAAGAGCCTGGGTGTCGTTTTAGATTCGCAGTAGATAATGGAAGCTCAGGTCGCTGCTGCCAGCAAACAGGCCTTTTACCACCTACGACAAGCGAGGCAACTGGCACCCTATCTATCTGATGAGGCGCTGGCAACAGTCATCCATGCCATGGTCACGTCTAGGCTGGACTATTGCAACGCCCTGTATGTTGGGCTTCCTATGTCCACGACCCGAAAGCTCCGTATTGTTCAGAATGCGGCAGCCAGGCTACTCACAAGAACACCCATGAAATGCCAAATAACACCAGTGCTGCAGCATCTGCATTGGCTTCCAACTGATTACCGTGGTCTATATAAAATGCTAGTCCTGACTTTTAAAACTCTTTACGGCCAGGGCCCATCGTATCTTAGGGATCGTCTCTCCTTCTCCCATCATCGGAGGTCACAACGACCACCCCAACGAGACTTACTTTATGTACCAGGTGCTAGAGAAGTGCACTTGGAAAGGACCAGATGCAGAGCTTTTTCTATTTCTGCCCCTGCCTTATTGAATGCCTTGCCGCCCTATATGAGAGCCATGCGTGAGTTAGGGCCTTTTACCCTAGCACTCAAGACATGGCTCTTTACTAGAGCTTTTAATCTATTTTAATTTTTTTAATCAATATTTGTATGTATGTATTTTTATCCTTTACAATTTTATCTTGTAAATCGCCTAGAGCATCGTGGATGGAGGGTGATTAATAAGTAATTAAATGATGATGATGATGATGATGATGATGATGATGATGATGATGATGATGATGATGATAGTGGGTTCCCATGGCTGAGCAGGTCACCAGAGTCCTAACCAAACATTCAAGTCACTACACTATGCAGGCTCTCTGATCCTAATAAAGTTACTGCCTTTTTGTAGACTATGGCTTTTCCCTTTTATAAACCAATATGGCTATCTATTTTAAAAAAAGTTCTTTAGATATTGCTTGCAGCTGGCTTACACACTGATTTGAATTGTCACCCTATGTACGTGATGCCCAGCACTTTCCTATGAGTTACAAGGCTCTCCAGTTTTAACAAATGACTAATTATACCTAGGTCTGATCGGCTCATGTCACTGCTACCAACTTTTTGCCACATTTGCCTGGAAGGCCAAGAGCATCCTTGATCTTTATCAGTCCAGACGCAGCAGACGGGGTCAAGGATAAGGCATTGTGGGGGAGGTCTGTGAGGAAGAAGTCTCTAACATTCCATGACAAGACTCACTAAATACTCACAATTGAGCTCGCATAATCATGGGTAAAAAGGCAGGATTGCAGATAGAAGAGAAGGATCAAATACAAACAATACACTTGGGAATGAAAGGAGCAAACATGCTAAATTCACTGGCTATGCTTACCCTGGGGCAGTGATAAGCTTAGCATAATTAAATGTGTGGATGAGAGACAAAGACAGTCTGAGACTGATCCACCCTCCCTCATCTTTTTCATCTCTCTCTCATTCCTACCACAACTGTGAAAACCCTACTATAATGGTGCTGTACTTTCTCTTTCCTCCTCCATGCATCTGAGCAAGTAGACTTAGGGTTTATCTACAGAAATTTTAAAAATGTGGATTTCAAATCCATCACTAAATGCATCTACAATGAACAGCAACTCAGCATTGAATATATTGGGTTTTCTGTCCTTAACCCAACTTTGCTCCACTTCAGGCAATGTCTGGATACTCCAGAGTTTGAAGAAACTCCAGAGTATACTTAGGCTTATCAGCATACTGGATTGGGTCTGCTTTGGCCCAATCCAGTGTCCAGATAGGTAGTGTCATCATCACTCTTTCCTTCTCTAATCAGTGCAAAGGAAGGCGATGGCTCATCTCCATGTTACCATTCCCACTCCCATTGGCCACAGAGGGTGAGAGTTCCTAGTCATCAAGGTTGAGTATCCTGATTTGAGAATGAAATAATGGCATGATGAGTAAGAAGAGTGGGATCACTCTATTAATAGTTGCATGGGCATCCAGTTCTGGAGATACAAAGACTAGGCACTCACAGTGCACTCAGTGTGTGCCAGCAGAGATTACTAACAGAGACAAAGAAGATGAGGTGTCATCCTAACAAATCTGATGCAGTTTCAGTCCAGCTGGACCATTTGGATGGCAGCACAGTGCTGCAGCCAGTTAAGGCTGGAAGGTGGCCCCGTCATGGTTGCTCCTGGACCAGTCCAGCACACCATGTTTTTAGACTGACCCCACCTTAGGCAGCCCATGTAAACATGCTCTTTGTCTCTGAAAGTTTATGTTTCCAACATTGTTCACTCAGTCTCAAAGGTGCTCAAAGACCTCTTTACCTACTGATATTCCAGACTAACATGGCCATGTCTCTAAATTCCTCCCCTACATGATGTTATCCTTCTTAATAGATAGACTCAACTGTCAAACTTTCCTAATCACTGTATTAAAATTGGCATGGTTGTTTCAATATTGGGCAGAAAATAAGAGAAGTTCTGGTAGATCAGACATTAGAGCCACTCAGTTCATACCCTTCTCTAAATGATGTCCCAGGATTTTATAGGATGCAGCAATTACAGCTAAAGAGAAAGCATACTGCTGTAATTGTGTAGTGTGAAAGGGCACCTGCTTCACACAATGGCCAAGTGGACATTACTTACGTGAAGCCTATTTCTCACCAGCTGTGTTGGCTGAAATTAACTGGAGCTGTAGCTCAAAATATTTGGAGGGAGTAGCAGGTTGAAAGAGGCTGTTGTAGAATGCAATGTTATTTTTCATGTAAATAGAAAGGTACAGATAGGAGCTGTTCAAATAGTTTATTCAATTAATTTTAGTCCACTTCTTATGCAAACTACCATATATTAATATAATAAGTTTATATGGCATATTTTGTTTACAAAGGTTTTGAGTGTAAGACCCTTGTTTTCCATTTATTGTGACTTTATGCAAGTGCTTCAAATTTAATTTTTAGGCAGTTTGTAATAGCACTGGAAACAAGATTGACTATACTGGGCACTGATAATTAATTATTATTTCCCATGATACCTCTTAATTATGCATTGCTGGAAATTCTCTTTGTAATTTAATTGTGCATTTGACTTTCTGAGCCTGTTTTCATCTGTTGCCATAAAAAGCTGAGGGCTTGTTTGAATTGTCTTGAAATGGGACTGAACAAAGACAGCTGAAAAAAATCTATCTCAAGTTCTACTGTTCCTCCTTAAAATATGGGGTGAGCAACAAATGTGATATACTTCTAAATGTTCTTTCAACATTTTAAGTTATCATTCTTAAATGAAAGAAGTGAGGAAAATGGGCCAAGGCAATTTGTATAGGTTACTATAGATTGAGCCGACTGCTTCCTTCTAATTCCCAAATAGGATTAAAATCAAGGCTCACCTTTGAACATTGCACCATTATAGCAATTTGATACCACTTTGAACAGCAGTGGCTGATCTATAAAACCCGAGACTTGCCTTTAGTGAGCCACTAAAATGCTCTGCCAGACAATGCTAAATGTCTCAGGAAGCTACAAATATCAAATTTTCATAGATTGCAGCCAGAGCAAATAAAGTGGTATCTAAATGCCATAACTGTCTAGCTTAATATGTATGTACCTATCCATGATGCTGAAATAGATGAGAGCAAAATTGGCAGGTTTGGGATTGAGTAAGGCCTGCATCTAATTGGTAACATTAATGCAGTTAGATGCCACTTTAACTTCCATGCCTCAATGCTATGGAATCATGGGAGTTGTAGTTTTACAAGGGCCATTGCCTTCTCTGCCAATGAATCCTGGTGCCTCACCAAGCTACAAATCCCAGGATTCAATTTTATCGATCCATGGAAGTTATAGTTTTGTCAACCCACATTAATTCTACAGTGCAGAGCCAGCCTAAGTTGCTTCTGGAATGAGAGAATTGGCCGTCTGCAAGGACGTTGCCCAGGGGACGCCCGGATGTTTTGATTTTTACCATCCTTGTGGGAGGGTTCTCTCATGTCCCCGCATGGAGCTGGAGCTGATAGAGGGAGCTCATCCGTGCTCTCCCCGGGTGGGATTCGAACCTGGCAGCCTTCAGGTTAGCAACCCAACCTTCAAGTCACAAGGCTTTTATCCCCTAGGCCACCGGAGGCTCCTATAGTGAGAATAACATATTCATTTCACTTCTGAGTAACTTCTGTGTATCTCAAAAGGAAAAAAAAATCACCAAAAATATCTAAAATCTGCTCAAATTTAAATATTACACATGAATAGCATTTTGTGAACAAAAAAAGTTAACGCCTGCAATGTTGCTTTGCAAAAATAACAATGATGTCCTCTCAAAAGTACAATGAAGCCATTATTTATAGCATGTCACTTTCAACTTCTTTCAACAAAATACATGACATTAGAAATGCAGATACCACAGTAGCTTTCCTTTGAACCACAGGTTTGACAAGCCATTCAACTTTGAACATTTGTGGTTAGAAAGCATGGAAATAACATCACTTTCTGCCCACAAAATTGCTTTTGAGAATTCTAATTCAGCTCTTAGATGCCCAAAGGAGAAGGCGCACTTGATTTTCCTTTCTTTATCAGGCTCTCAGCATGCCAACAAACAGAACATTTGTAATATTATATTCTTCTAATAAAAACATAAATAATAATTGTCAAAAGAATGGGGGCAATACTAGAGAGTAGCAGAATATCTTTGCAGATGAAGATGATTGGTATTGACTTGACAGCAACAGAAAAACTATCTGTACTCCTTTTAAATATGCAACAGAACCTAAATATTCAAATATTGTTTATCATATGTTAAACATGGAGCAGCAATGCCTGTTTTTCATAAACAGAAAACTGTCAAGAGATCTTTGACTGATCTGTGAGCAATGGATCAACAAAGTCAATTATTTTATGTAGGTTGACAGAACAAGGCTGATTAGGAAGTCACAGATGCTGTGGACCTAAGCGGTATGGTAAGATATCTAAATCCACAGCGGATACGGTCTTGGATTTTATATGGATACACAAAGCTGTGGGTAATAGCTAACCCTATTGAAATGAAGGACTGCTGGCTGAGGAATATCTGTGATTTGTGCTAGAAAATACCAAGAAAATTCTGCTGGACATGAATGAAATTGTGAATACCAATCCCCTGGATACAAGGATCATTCTGCATTGCTTCTTCTTTCCAACTGATGAGATTCACCAGGCAAACAAGGACATCACACCAATGCCCTCTTAGGATAGGTATGTTATAACAAAGAAGTGTGAATCAGAAGGCTGGGAAAGTGATTTAAAGTAAATGGTAAAAGTAAAGGGATTCATAGCAGACTCTCCCTTGAATTCCTTGCTTTCTGGGCTTGGTGCCCATGTAAGCCACCCCAAGTCCCTTCAGGGAGATGGAAGTGGGTTATAAGAATAAAGTAGTAGTACTAGTAGTAGTAGTAGCTGTTATTATTATTTCTAAGGTGTTGAGGAATGGGGTGTTGATCCATCCCTCTCCAACCATGGAGGTCCAATATATCATTGCCAAAAAAGAGTTGGACACTTTTTTCCATCTACCATCCTGCTGCTCCAAAACCTCATTAATTATCGAAATTGCTTGGCATCTGGTAGTTTGGGAATTGTTGCATGGGAAGAATGTGGCTAAAATGACAAATCTCTGTTGTTATAGCCCTGTGCAAGATCTTGACCAATGTTTCTAAGCTCTGGCCCAGAAGAAAATGTATATGTTACTCTTACTGCAATCTAATATTTCTAGTTAAGACATTCCTGCTCTCTCCATATATTTAGCTCACAGAAAACAAATGTGGCACTTGAGTCATAAGCACTGTGGAGGGAGACAGCTCTCCCCAAAGTTCCCATTTGCTCCAAGTTCTTGAGCCAGATCATAGATTAAAATCCTTGCTCCACACTCCACCATAATCTAAGCACCTTTTTACCTAACTACAAGATGTTCAGGGTTGCACATATAAGTAGACAGTTGTTGTTGTTGTTGTTGTTGTTTGTTTGTTTGCCTTCAAGTCATTTCCAACTTATGGCAACCCCAAGGCAAACCTATCACAGGGTTTTCTTGGCAAGATTTTTTCAGAAGAGGTTTGCTTTTGCAGTTAGTTGAAGCTGAGAGAGAGTGATTTACCCAAGTTCATCCACCGGATTTCCATGACTGAGTAGGGATTAAACTCTGATCTTTTGAGTTGTAGTCTTGTGCACAAATCTCTACACTACTCTGGCTTTATTTACTACTAAAATCCAGCTTCTTTTCCCACTCCATAATTGTTCTAAACAAATTTGTAGTGCTGAAGCTAACATACGTTCACAGCACAGGTGGGAAGTTGTCTGAGGCCAACCATTTTAAAGGCTAGCACTTTTAAAGAAAATGGTGTTTTATGTTGTAAAACAAAACAAAAAGGGAAAGGCCACTGTAACTGTTTCCACAACTTTTTATAGTAAAACCATTTGCTCGTTTTAGAAGCAGATAAAACTACAAGAGTATGTGATGAGAGTACACAGAGAAAAAGAAAGTAAATAACTTAAAGGAATTCCCCAGACATTTGCAGAAGACTATTGCTATAAGAGATATATAACTGCCTTCAATAACTAATAAATATGTAACTGAAAGCTGAATTTTTATTCTAAGCACCATGTGGTTTTCAGTAAGGATACAGACTCATCTATGCATCTGATGGGTAGGTCTAGACATAACAGCTATTGTAGCAGCAAAAACAAATAGCATAACAACAACAACAACAACAACAACAACAACAATGGTAGCATAAATTTGTACGGCATTGGAAGCAAAACTCTAGAGAGAAGAAATGTCTGCTTATCTTAACATGAACTTATCTCACTCAGCAAGTTGCAAATTAGCTTTTGTTTTATAAACGATCATCAGGAAATAAACATGGGATTCATTTGCAAGTATGATTGAGCAATTATGATGTTTTGAAAAAACATCATGCCTGGAGGTAAGATAAAAGAGCTAGAAACACACATTAACTTTGCATGAGTGATTTCATCCTAATTCATGGAAACAAACAGTTCAAGAATTTCAGTGTGTTTTCAGACTAGTTGAAGTGCCTTATGCCCACTCCTAGAAACAGCAGACAAGCTGCCTGTTGCCTGGAGACATGAAATTCAAGAACCAGTTTGAAAGGAGGAAGAATTTATGTGAACATATAACTGCGTATAATAAATACAAATATATAAATACATACATTCAGCTCCCAATGCCATTTGCAAATGTTTTCAGTTAATCCACATGTGCTTATTTAATATAGTTCTGTAATAATAATAATAATAATAATAATAATAATAATAATAATAATAATAATAATAGCTGATAAAATAAAGATGGGTTTGAATCCTATTTTATTTCCAAGTAGAGTAAACCCATCAGTGCCAGTGTGGTTTGTGTGTTGAGTCTAGATATTGTTCTAATGTGTTTAATCTAATACAATAACTTGTTTGCCACTTGTATGTTCCTTTTACAATGTAATTGTATTATACCTCCATCACCTGAAGAACAACCTGTAATTAAGTGCATTATTTGTAACTTGGGGCCCTTCCAGACAGGCCCTATATCCCAGGATCTGATCCCAGGTTTTCTGTTTTAACCTGGATTATATGAGTTCCCACTGCCAGATAATCTGGGATAAACAGAAAACCCGGGATCAGATCGTGGGATAGAGGGCCTGTATAGAAGGCTCTTGCTCCTTCCAAATTTCTGCAACAAAAAGGAGGGGAAATATCAAGTATTTTTCTTCTACCTGGAATATGGATTAGGGTACCAAAGTTATTATAGTTTTCAAATGTTGTATTTATAAAAATAATGTATGCATAGCTTCTCAGTGAAAGAGATCACTTCCCAACATCTGTAACCCTTACTTTTGCCAGTTTGTGAATGATAACAAAATAATACGAATTTATCCCTGATCCCAAAACTACTTATTTAAAGTAACTCCGTTTAAGATTGCAGCATTAAAACTAAGTCATCCAGGTAATTCTTTTCTCGTCTTTCCTTCTAATAGAATCAAAATAGTTTTGTTGTAATGGATTATGGTATGATGAGTGACAACTGTTAATCTGGATTGCATCACATATTCACCAAATCCTATTTTCTTAAGAAAGCAGGCTGTGAATCTTAGTGCAGATTTTCAAAGGCAACCTTAAGATGCAGAAGTTACTGACAAGTCTGAAGAAACACTTCCCGACAGTAGCAAATGTCCCTGGAGGTTTAATTGCCATTTATGGAAAAGCTGTTAAAATATACCTTTGTAGGAATGGATTAAAGGTACCTCTGGGCAAAATGTGTGACATAGGTGTAAATTATTAAGAGACTATTCATTGCACCAGTAAAAATAAACTCACACTCACTATAACTCCCACTTTTTCTCCAGGTAAGTCAAATGTGCTCACCACAATTTGCAGCACACAACGGTACTACTGGATTTCTTCTACCACCATCATCACTAAACAGGCAGGATGTGGAAAAGAAAGAGTGCCCAGCTCACTAGGAATATGAAAAGTTACAAATTTTTACAGCAACTGCAGCAACTGTGGTTGTATCTGCACTGTAGAATGTCTTTAACCTTCTCTGCCAAAGAGGATGTGCTTCACTAAACTACAGTTTCCAAGATTCCATAACATTGAGCCATGGCAAGGAAAGTGGTGTCCAACTGCATTAATGCGATATGAAAGGAGGGAAAGGTATTAATTTAATACCTGTTAACAGAAGCTAGAGGACTTTGTGGGAACAAAATGCATCTTTGGAAGACTGAACAATTCCTGATAATCGACATAATGTTGCAGAGGAATTGGGCTATGTTTCTCTAGTTATTTTTCCCAAATATGTCACATTCAGCTCACTGAAACAGTTTCAGAATTTGCAGGTGAGGAATTGGTTTAACAGATTTTTCCCTGGAATATTCAAGGATCTTTTGGGAGTAGTTAGAAAGTGGTGTTAAACCGCACAAATTTTGCAATGTAGATGCACCTTCTCTGTTATGGTTGAGCCTTATGGCTCCAATACTGGGAGACGTGGTCGTAAGACTCCTCGAGAGTCAGACTCTCTTGAGGAGCGAGAGAGGAAACGGCTGCGGGACTTATTTGCAGAACCAACTGACGAAGACTCCTTTGAGGGTTTTACCGAGGGAATGGAGGAAGAGGTGGTTAGCTCAGAGGAGGATGACATGGAATGGACTCGTGTGAGGGAGGATTTGGGTGTTCCTGGTAATGATAGCATGGGAAGTGACTGGCGGGTTGCAGGATCGGACCCGTGGACGAGTTGGAGGGATGGAACGGGATCCACAGCTGGGGAGGCTGTGGGGCGTAGTCAAAGATGTTTTAGCTCTGATGAGGATGAGGATGATGAGGCACCTGGAATTAGGGTAACAGCTGATAGCGATGAGGAGTTGTAAACTGGCATAAAATGGGGTCTTGAATCCAGGGCTAATTGCGTTGGGCAAGGTAATCTGGACGAACGCTTGGTCTCTTGTTGGGAATTTCCTGAAGACGGGTGTGTTTCGTTTGCTGAATACGTAAGTTACCAAGGACACTGGGCATAGACGGCGGGAGGAACTGTGTGGGCTTTTGTTGTGCAACCTGTGTTTAATCTTATTAGCTTGGACCTCCGTCGTCTTCTTGACGGACATTAATTGCCTATTCTGGATTGACGCTGGACTGACTGACTGACTACGACCTCGGACTACCCCTTCTGTGGCTTTCGGTGGAATTGGTGAACCAAAGACATCTGTACCTGGCTTTCGACCTCGGACCGGACTGGGACCCTGCTGACCATTGCTACCCTGATTGAAGTGCCTGGATCCGGATTCCGTTTGTTGCACGGAGGAGTAACAACCTTAGTTACTCATTTGCAGCTTTCGAGTAGCAGAGAGGAATCTGCTGCCAGCTATTTATGTTCCTTTGAACCCTTGTTTATCTACTCTGGTTTGTTTAAATTGCCGGGCTGAAGTAAGCATTTTCTGTTTAACCCGGATTAAACTCCTGTTTAATCCGGTTTATCTTTTGAACCACTTTTTGTACCAGCGGAGTCTTTTTTGTGTATTTTTTACACTAAAGGCAAGTGTTTGCCTAGCCCTTTGTTTCATACGGGCACTTTTTAGTTCTGTAACTTTAATAAACTGTGTTGAACTTTATCTGGTGGCGTTCTGTCTATGACATTCTCTCTCTGCATATTTTCCATGTGGAGATATTCATGTATGTAAGACACCTTGTGTGCTTTTTAAATATGTTTGCAATGTTTATTGTGTGCTGCATTTTGTCAGACACATCCACAGCCAGCTTAGAAATGCATGGATTTCTGACAGTAAATTGCATCTATTTTTCTATTTGGTTCAATACATGCCAACTAAGAATATTAATTAAAAAACCCTGCTACACATTTCCCTTCTTAAAGAAGATGAATTAATGTATGGATACTGGCTCATGGCAGACTTTGAAATCAATTCAGAAGGTGATGATCTGGAAAACAGGTCAGGAGGTGGTAAATAGAAGAAATATTCTTGAAACTGTTGTTAAATGTTTTGAGATCTGAACCCAAGTACCCTGTTTATTTAAGGAACACTTGTCACTGAACTCAAGGTTTAAAATATGTCACCTGTCAGTCAATTAGTTGACACAGGTTGAGCATTGCTTATAGAGAAATCTAAAATCTGAAATACTGCAAAATTGTCCAAATGGATGGCTGAGATTGTGACCTCTTTACTTTTGAGTGATTCAATGTACTGACACTTCGTTTGATGCACAAAATTATTAAAATATTGTGTATACAATTATCTTCAAGCTATAAAGTGTATATGAAACAGAAATGTGTTTAGATATGGGTCCTATCCCCAAGATATTTTATTATATATATGAAAATATTCCAGAGTTCCAAAATATTCAAAACATATATGAAATATCCTATATCCAAAGCACTTTGGATAAGGGATACTCAACATGTATTTAAAACTACAGTTTATAATTTAAACACAATAGTACAGTTGATGATTTCAAGGGTGTCGTTTATTTTCATTTCACTAAACATATGGCACATATTTTGGCTTGCTACAGTTCCTGCCTGTTGTTGATTAAGTCATGTATTTTGTTGGAAAAGGTGTTGAATGGACTAATTAACATTCTTAAACAACAGCAGCATTAGCAGTAGCATCTCAGGAAAAATGTCTGTCTCAGTAATAATTGAGATTGATTATAGCCTCATTTTGTTTGCTACACTCATAAGTGATTATCCCTGGCTCAGAATGAATTGTCCCAATGGGTCATTGGTAGAAAAGAATCATCCACAAAACTAATGATAAAGGAAATCAACAAATTTGGTTCTCTGAGGTTGGATGAACACCAGCTCCTGGCTTCCTAAACACGCAGCTCCTCTTTTCCCATTGAAATCAATTGAATGTACCTAAAAGAAAGGCATGACATTGACAAGTCAAGAAGACTCACTGATTAGGTTCTGCAAGCCAAGACTACAGAGCAGATGACTGGGAATTTCACTTAGATTTTTATGATAATAACCTGCCCAAATCTACAGATTTCTTCAGAAGTTTAACAAAAAGAACTTGAGTTTTTTTTTTAAAAAAAATCACAAATATGGTAGAAGGCAACCAGAGTTTTGTGAATCTCTATTGGTAAAGTGGCCATTTGGACCCATCCAAAAATATTTTAACCTACTGCTACTTCCTGTCAGCAAATGAATTGCCCTTTCCCCTTGTCAAACTGGGTTTCCATCATGATGCATCACTGATTACAAGGTAGTGGTTCTCAGTACCCACAGTGTGAATTTGCTGTATTGAGAGAAGAATTCTTATATCAAGGAATCAGTCATAAACAATCTCCTTAGATTGAATGAACTGAGTGTGCCCCACTAATGTTCTCACCCTATGATTTCAACTTCTTGATCTTCATGCAACCCCTTTATATTTTATTAAACATTATTTATCGAAGGTTCATTCAACATGAAGGAGACATGAATATATAGGATTTTATAAATGCGATATGTGACTGTAGGTCCCATCTGAAACATATACACAGACAAAAGTGTAGTTTCAAAAGCTGTCACAGCAAGCTCAAGGAGCGATTATAATGCTTAACCTCCCTAAAATTTCACACAGCATTACTGCTTTCATTTGTAACTAAGAGATAAGCCGATGCCCAGTGCATCCTGAATAGGCAGTGAGTCAGGATTACGCAAAGATATGAAAATCCAGTTAATTCCAGTTTCTGTTGCTTTGCACCTGTTTGTTTGCCTAGTCATAAAGGTAAAGGTTTTCCCCTGACATTAAGTCTACTCATGTCCAACTCTGGGGATTGGTGCTCATCTCCATGTCTAAGCCGAAGAGCCGGCGTTGTCCATAGATATTTCCAAGGTCATATGGCTGGCATGACCACATGGAGCACCGTTACCTTCCTGCCAGAGTGGTACCAACCTTTCAAACTACTAGGTTGGCAGAAGCTGGGGCTAACAGCAGGAGCTCACCCTGCTTCCCATATTTGAACCACCAACCTTTCGGCCAGCAAGTTCAGCAGCTCAGCAGTTTAATCCGCTGTGCCACTGGGGGCGCTGCCTAGTCATAGAGAGCCAATCAAAATGTATTAGGTAAGCATAGACCAATGAAGGAGACAATGTATTAACACCAATCAAAATGTGCCTTTTGAATTTCTGTAAAACAACAAAACCCCGCAGCTCCATTTTGGGAGTGTGGTAGTCTTTTCATGCCTAGAGTGCACCTGCTGTCATTTGCTTGGCTGGCAAATAAAGCTAATCTTCAGAGAGATTCAACTCCTTTGGTGTGTTACTTCCTCACCGCCCTCCTGGGTCAGAAGGGGACTCCTGAGAACGTGCAGAGTGCATGCCCCTTCAAACAACTCAAGTTTTTTTACTTGAACATGATGGATTAATTTAGAAACGTGAGGAATAGAAGAAGCTGCTTTAATAAGGATCCATTTAGCTCAGTATCATGTACTCACGCATGGCTACACCTATCTCCTTGCCTCTCCATTACCTTTTGTCAGTCAGTCTGCATCTTTTAGGAATTTTCTTGAGTCCAGAATGGACAGAGGGAGTGAGATGGGGGTGAAGGACAAGGAGGAAAGAAATGTGGTGGTGGTGGTGGGAGTAGGGCAAGGGTAGTGGGAGAAAGTTGCAGTATCAGCACTCCTTACAGCAATGACAGCATTCCCTCCATCTGCCCCAGAGACCCATGTAGTATCCACTCTCGCTCCCACTCTACCTTCCCATTCCCTTCCCCACTAGAGCAAGTGAGTGAGGAAATGAACACATGGTCAGGCCCAGACATCTCATTAATTCGATTTCCTCCTAGCAGCCCAAGATTTGACTGCTGACTAAGCCTGAATTAATTGAAAACAGATCAAGAAGGACACCGTTATTATCCAAGTCCCAATAAAAAATGGGGTAGGACAGCAACAGATGCCGCAGCGTATAATCTGCAAATAAACAAATCTACAAAGGTTAAATCTGTAAAGTTGGAAGGACAACTGTGAATCAAAAGTAGAGGAATCTGTTATGTTTTCGATAACAAGCATTATATTAAAATACAATATCTAGCAACCTATTTACCTAACACTGTCAGAGATCATCGTTGTCTTAGGAACCTCACAGTAGCAGCTGTTATATACAGTCATAAGTAAATGATAAAAGCAGTTGTAAACTGCTTCCTTTGGACTTATTTTTATTTTACTATTTCAAGCTCCTCTTATCAGTTTGTCTCTACCTGTGAGAAATACTTTCAGAAGTCTGTTGTTATCAGCCAATTAGAGACAAGTTTTGCTGACCTTTGGTACAAGGCTAGTATTTATCCAATTTCATAAGACTATTACTAGCATTTCAAGGAACCACCAGTTAGGGAAGACTTTAATTGGTCTTTTTCCCTGCGGTGATCAAGACTACCTTGTAAAGCTTTCCCTTTTAAGCTACATACTCCTGTTTTTGCCTTATCTTATATTTACGACCTGGTAAATACTCAGAACAGACCTTACTATGAGTTTATTCTATGAAGATACTGGTTATATAGATTTCCATCCTTTATTCCAATATAAAGGCTTTGTGCTTTAATTTTTGCTATGTACATATATACACACATATATAATATACACAGCATCCAGCTTATAATATGGCAACTGGCAGCAACTCTCTAGGGTTTCAAACAAGAGCCTTTTCTATCTTGACCTGGAAATGCTGTGAATGCTGTGAAAAGGACCTAGGCCCTTTTAAATACAAAATACATGCTCTCCCACAGTTTTATTATTTGAAAACACAAAATAACAAGAATAATTAAAAAAGGAATGCTTCCTATGCTGCTCATTATTTTGCTTTTTTGTGTTGTCAAATAATTGTGATGCATTGATCTTATCCTCAACATGCACTTAGTGAACCAAATTCTCAGCCATTTAGGTGAAGTTCAGTACATTATGCACCCCCTGCATGTGCATCTTCACACACACACAAACATATTTATCAGAAGGAAAAAGAGAATAAAACATACTAGACTTTTAATGAAATGTCAACTATTGCTACAGCTTTGCTTTATACAGTGTAAAGTATACAATCATATACATATACTTTTGCCATGTAACAATTTGCCTGTGAATTGCTATACTATAGTTGATTTTTTTTAAAAAAAATCTTCTTGTATGTTATGATTGAGCCTCATGGCTCTGTTACTGACAGACGTGGGCGTAAGACTCCTCGGGAGTCAGATACTCTCGAGGAGCGAGAGAGAAAAAGACTGCGAGACATATTTGCAGCACCATCTGACGAAGAATCTTTCGAAGGGTTTACGGAGAGAATGGAGGAGGGGCTGGTTAGCTCAGAGGAGGATGAGATGGATTGGACTCGGGTAAGGGAGGAATTGGGGGCCACTGGCCATGATGGGGCAGAAGATGAATGGGGACCTTCAGGATTAGACCCATGGCTTAGCTGGAGGGATGGGACGGGATCCACAGCTGGAGATGCTGTTGGGCGTAGTCAGAGGTGTTCCAGCTCTGACGAGGAAAGTGATGAGGAAACGCCCGGGTTAAGGAGGACAGCTGACAGTGATGAAGATTTGTAACTGGCATAAAATGGGGCTTGGGAGCAATTGCAAATTGCGTCGGGCAAGGTAATCTGGGCAAACGCTTGGGATCCGTGTGTGTGTGTGGGACGCTTCCCTGAAGACTTGTGTGCTTTCCTGTGCTGAGACGTAAGTTGATTGGAATCCAAGGTCAGACGGCGGGAGGGATTGTGTGGGCATTTGTTTGTGCAAACCTGTGCTTACTCTTATTAGCTTGACCTTCCGTCGTCTTTCTGACGGACGCCATCTCCTGCTTTGAGAACCCGGACTGAACTGACCACGGCTTGTCTTCCCCCCTTCTTGGACTTGGAAAAACTACAAACGTCTGCTTCTGGCTTTGATCTACGGAACGGAACTGGTCTACTCTACTTCTACAATCCTTGGCTGAATTGCTCGTGTTGGAGATCCTGTCTACTGTGTGTGTGTGGGAGCGACGCAAGTTACTCTAAGCACAGTGCTGGCAGCAGAGAGGAATCTGCTGCCAATTAGTTGCATTCTTTGTATCTTTTGTTCCTTGGCTTTCGTTCTGTTAATACCTAGGCTGAAGCAAGCAGTTTGTTTTTACCCGGATTAAACTCCGGTTTAATCCGGTTTATCTTTTGAACATTTACTTTTGTCCCTTTTTGCTCCTAAAGGCAAAAACTGCCTGGCCCTTGTGTTCTTACGGGCATTTTTGAGTTCTGTAATCTAATAAACTCTGTTACTTTGAATCTTGTGGCGTTCTGTCCTTGACAGATTGCCCGACGCCCATAAAAAGTTTATTGCAGCAATAAACCCGTCAGGAAGACGATGGATGAGTTAAGAGCCAAAGTAGACCAATTGCAAACGGCCTTTACCGTAAGCCAAACAGCTTTTGCTGTGAAAGGACATGTTTTGACTCCTGAACGCTTTGACGGAACCAGGTGCAAGTTGCCAACCTTTTTGGCACAAGTGGAGCTTTATTTTTCTCAGCTCAGTGTTCATGCTTTTCCTACTGACACTAGTAAGGTGGCTTTTATTTTGAGTTTGTTGACCGGTCCCGCAGGACAATGGGCCACTAATTTAATTTTGGGAAATGACCCAGTCAAGGACAATTTGAATAATTTCAAAAAGTTGTTAACTGATACTTTTGGGGATCCTCTCCGCACGGAGAACGCTGGGTGGGCTCTGTATCGGTTGAAACAGGGAAAGGGGACTGTTTTGGATTACTTAAATAAGTTTAACCTGTATCGCCACCAGCTGGATTGGGGGGAAAATGCATTCATGCTTTTATTTACTGCCGGGTTAAGTGATATGCTCCAGGATGAATTAGCACGCTTGGAGCCGGCTGAAAGCTGGGACGCCTTAGTAGCTAAGGTGCTGCGTTTAGACGCAAGGTTCGAGGCTCGTAAACACTCAAAAGCAATGTGTGCGCCACCCATGCATGTAACCAGGGCACCTGTGGTGATGGGGGAAGAGCCCATGGAGCTTGGGGTCTTTAAAAAACTGTCTACAGAGGAAAAGAGCCGTAGGAGGCAGCTGGGCTTGTGTTTGTACTGTGGGAATGCTGGGCATTTTGCCAAAAATTGTAATGTGAAACCTTCCCAGCTTTCGGGAAAAGGCCAGCCCTAGTGCGACGTGAGTCCAACGCACTAGGGCTCCTCAAGCAGTCAACTGAGGGGAGGAAGCATGTTTTCGTACCCATTACATTATCTGTTGGGGGTAGGGAACTTGTTTCTACTCTAGCACTGCTGGACTCAGGAGCTACGGTCTCCTATGTAGATATTGAGTTTGCTAAGAAGCATGGCATTCCTAGAGTGCGCAAGGCATGCGACGTGTGGGTGGAGGGAGCAGATGGGAGACTGCTGGAGACTGGGGTGGTTAACCGGGAAACCTCAGCAGTAACGTGGGAGGTGCAGGGAGTAACGGGAACGTTTGTGTGGGATATTACGAGCTTGCCTAGATATGATGTGATCCTGGGGATGGATTGGCTAGCTGTAGTAAACCCACAAGTGGATTGGGCAACACGTAAAGTGATCTTAAAGAGGCAGGATTGTTGCACTCTAAACGTTACTCATGCTGATATGGAGGGAGTGCCTGCTGAGTATGGGGAGTTCTCTGATGTATTTTGTAAAAGAGAAGCGGACAAATTACCACCGCACAGGCCATATGATTGCGCCATCAAGTTGGCAGAAGGTGCGAAACTGCCAGCAGGGAGGCTGTATGCCTTGACTGTACCGGAAAGGCAAGCTTTGCGGGAGTTTTTAGATGAAAATTTAGCCAAGGGGTTTATTCGCCCATCTAGTTCTCCAACTGCGGCACCAGTATTCTTTGTAGCCAAAAAGACTGGGGAACTTAGGCTGGTCTGCGACTATCGGATCCTAAACAAATACACCATTCGGGATAGGTACCCGCTCCCTTTAATCTCGGAACTGTTATCAAGGGTGCAAGGGGCTAAGGTCTTTACCAAGCTTGACCTGCGGGGGGCCTATAACTTAATCCGTATACGGGAAGGGGATGAATGGAAGACGGCATTTAACACGTGTTTCGGATGCCACGAGTTCCGAGTCATGCCTTTTGGGCTTTGTAATGCTCCTGCGGTCTTCCAGAGGTTCATGAACGATGTGTTCAGGGACCTAATTGACCAATTTTTAGTGATTTATTTGGATGATATCTTGATTTTTTCTAAGGACGAGAAAGAACATCGTCAACATGTCAAGCAGGTTCTGCACCGACTGCGGGCTAATGGGCTTTTCGCCAAGGCTTCCAAATGCGTCTTTCATGTGCCTGAAGTGGAGTTCCTAGGTCATGTAGTGTCAGGTAGGGAACTTAAAATGGACCCACATAAGGTTGACGCCGTCAACTCATGGCAGGAGCTGAAAACTAAGAAGGATGTACAAAGGTTCTTAGGTTTTGCTAATTACTACCGGGAGTTTATTCCGAATTTTGCAAAGCTCACGGTACCTTTGACGCAGCTTCTGCGCAAGAAACAGCCATTTGTGTGGGGGCGGGAAGCTCACGAGGCGTTTCTACAACTTAAGTCTAGTTTTCAATCGGACAACATACTAACCCATCCTGATGTTGACAAACCGTTCGTGGTAGAAGCGGACGCTTCTAGCTACGCGTTGGGGGCTGTATTGTCTCAGAAGGATTCCTCAGGGACCTTGCGTCCCTGTGGATTTTACTCGCGGCAACTAACACCCTTCGAGCAGAACTATACCATATGGGAGAAGGAGTTGTTGGCGATTAAGGTGGCGTTTGAGGTGTGGCGGCACTGGCTTGAAGGGGCACGGCACCAGATCGTGGTCAGATCTGATCACAAGAACTTAGAGCACTTGCAAACAGCAAAGAAGTTAAACCAGCGTCAAATCCGATGGGCTTTGTTTTTCTCCAGGTTTAACTTCAAGGTGCAGTTCGTAGAGGGGAAGGCAAACTTGCGGGCCGATGCTTTATCCCGCAAGCCGGAGTTTAAGACCAATGAGCAGGTTGTATGTCAGACCATCTTGCCTACTGCCTCTCTGTGTGTTGTAGATAATGAGCTCGGGTTACATGACCAGATCCTTGAGGCTCAGAGGGATGATGTGTGGACACAGGAGCAACTGATGCTGCTCTCAGCAGGTAACCGTACCATACTGCCGCATCTACAAGATCAAGACGGAGTATTGGTACGCAGGGGGCAGGTCTACGTACCAGTGGGGGCCCTCAGGCTGGAGGTGATTAGAGCCCACCATGACGAACCCATGGCTGGGCACTTTGGCAGATTCAAGACCGTGCAGCTCATTACCAGGAGCTATTGGTGGCCAAAGATGCGGCAAGACATTTTGCGCTTTTGTGACAGCTGCGCCGTTTGCCAGCAGAGTAAGACGCCTGTTGGGCGCCCTAGAGGGTTGTTGTCGTCTTTACCTGTTCCGGACAGGCCATGGCAAATCATTTCCATGGATTTTATTTCAGATTTGCCTAAGTCTGGGGGTTATACTTGTATTTGGGTGGTGGTGGATTTATTTAGTAAACTGGCTCATTTTATTCCTTGTTCAACCATTCCGGCGGCCCCTACGTTGGCCTTACTATTTACTAAGCACATCTATCGTTTGCACGGAGCACCCGAGGTGATTATTTCAGATAGGGCTCCGCAATTTGTGTCACGCTTTTGGAAACATTTCCATGAGTGTTTGGGGACTAAGTTAAACGTGTCTTCAGCTTTCCATCCGCAAACGGATGGACAGTCGGAACGGGTTAATGGGCTCTTAGAGCAATATCTGCGTTGTTTTTGTTTAGATCAACCCACGGCTTGGGTGAAGTGGTTACCGGTGGCGGAATTTGCTTACAACAATGCGGTGCACACGTCTAGTCAGCATACGCCATTTGAGCTAACTTATGGTTTTCACCCACGGGGAGGTGTGGCGCCGTCGACCAATGTGGTCTCTTCGGACCCTGTGTACCGCTCTTCGGAAATGGCTGCACTGCATGATGTTGCCCGTCGCTTACTGTTGGAAGCTAAGGCAACGCAGAAGACTCAGGCTGACCGCCACAGGCAGGCAGGGGAGGAGTTGGAAGAAGGGGATTTGGTGTGGTTATCTTCCAAACATATTAAACAGGCTGGGGGAAAGTTTGCGCCTCGGTATTTGGGTCCCTTTCCTATCGTTAAAAAGATTTCTTCCGTTGCGTTTCGTTTGCGTTTACCGTCTAGTTTAAAGGTCCATCCAGTCTTTCATCGTTCGCTGTTGAAACTTGATACCTCTAGTCGTCGTGGTGCTATAGCGGAGGGTATCACTGCCACTTCTCCGCCATCGGGGGAGGAGGCCTTTGTGAGAGGGGATAGTGTTATGATTGAGCCTCATGGCTCTGTTACTGACAGACGTGGGCGTAAGACTCCTCGGGAGTCAGATACTCTCGAGGAGCGAGAGAGAAAAAGACTGCGAGACATATTTGCAGCACCATCTGACGAAGAATCTTTCGAAGGGTTTACGGAGAGAATGGAGGAGGGGCTGGTTAGCTCAGAGGAGGATGAGATGGATTGGACTCGGGTAAGGGAGGAATTGGGGGCCACTGGCCATGATGGGGCAGAAGATGAATGGGGACCTTCAGGATTAGACCCATGGCTTAGCTGGAGGGATGGGACGGGATCCACAGCTGGAGATGCTGTTGGGCGTAGTCAGAGGTGTTCCAGCTCTGACGAGGAAAGTGATGAGGAAACGCCCGGGTTAAGGAGGACAGCTGACAGTGATGAAGATTTGTAACTGGCATAAAATGGGGCTTGGGAGCAATTGCAAATTGCGTCGGGCAAGGTAATCTGGGCAAACGCTTGGGATCCGTGTGTGTGTGTGGGACGCTTCCCTGAAGACTTGTGTGCTTTCCTGTGCTGAGACGTAAGTTGATTGGAATCCAAGGTCAGACGGCGGGAGGGATTGTGTGGGCATTTGTTTGTGCAAACCTGTGCTTACTCTTATTAGCTTGACCTTCCGTCGTCTTTCTGACGGACGCCATCTCCTGCTTTGAGAACCCGGACTGAACTGACCACGGCTTGTCTTCCCCCCTTCTTGGACTTGGAAAAACTACAAACGTCTGCTTCTGGCTTTGATCTACGGAACGGAACTGGTCTACTCTACTTCTACAATCCTTGGCTGAATTGCTCGTGTTGGAGATCCTGTCTACTGTGTGTGTGTGGGAGCGACGCAAGTTACTCTAAGCACAGTGCTGGCAGCAGAGAGGAATCTGCTGCCAATTAGTTGCATTCTTTGTATCTTTTGTTCCTTGGCTTTCGTTCTGTTAATACCTAGGCTGAAGCAAGCAGTTTGTTTTTACCCGGATTAAACTCCGGTTTAATCCGGTTTATCTTTTGAACATTTACTTTTGTCCCTTTTTGCTCCTAAAGGCAAAAACTGCCTGGCCCTTGTGTTCTTACGGGCATTTTTGAGTTCTGTAATCTAATAAACTCTGTTACTTTGAATCTTGTGGCGTTCTGTCCTTGACATTGTATCCTGCTGTTTTAAAAATTAATGTTGTGTACTTGTTCTATGCATGATTTTAAATGGCCTTGTTTCCTTGTAATGCCTTTATAAAGGAAAGTGAAACTGAAAAAATGTTAATATAGGAACTTCGGAAAATTGCAGGGTTTTGGAAACCTTTATCCAGCTAAAGAGCTAATGTGAGATTGTGGTTTGAGCATTGGATTACAAATCTGGAGAACAAGTTTTGAGCCTCCACTTGACTGTGGAAACCCACTGGGTGATGGTTGGCAAGTGATACCCTCTTAGCCTCAGAGGAAGGCAATGGCAAATACATCCAAGTAAAAAAGGTAAAGGTTTCCCCTGACGTTAAGTCCAATCATGTCTGACTCTGGGGGTTGGTGCTCATCTCCATTTCTAAGCCGAAGAGCCGGCATTGTCCGTAGACACCTCCAAGGTCATGTGGCCGGCATGACTACATGGAGCGCCGTTACCTTCCCGCTGGAGCGGTACCTATTGATTTACTCACATTGGCATGTTTTCGAACTGCTAGGTTGGCAGAAGCTGGAGCTAACAGCGGGTGCTCACTCTGCTCCCGGGATTTGAACCTGGGACCTTTCGGTCTGCAAGTTCAGCAGTTCAGTGCTTTAACACACTTCGCCACTGGGGCTCCTTAAATACATCCAAAATACATGCAAATCTTGCCATAGGTTCACTTGAGATTTGAATCAACTTGAAGGCACAGAACAGCAATCAAAACAAAGCAAATGTCAGTTCAATAATTTTCTCTAACATTTTCCTGCCAGCTTGAATTATTCTGTGCCAGTTCTCGGATGGCAATATGTCAGTACTAGAATGGTCACCCAGTGGGTTTCATGACCGAACAAAAATTTGAATCCTGGTTGAAGTCCAATATCCAAAGTTCAAGGATCTATAGCATGCCAGCTCTCCTAACATGTTAGTAACATCTCACCAACTTAATAGCTTTATTCTTTGTTGATGTATCATGGTGGCTTATGGTTACTCCAAGGATTGTAGCGTTGTCCAACCCTCAGACTATTTGATGTAATAAATTGGGAGGTTCCAGCTTATACATATCATGTATTATGGTCTGCTGGTGTGCTTAGTGACAGACAAACTGTCTTTCCACAAACTTTAACTGCTATAAAACTGGGAATTTATTCACATGAGATGAAAGGGGAACAGGGAAACATAAAAGAAGAAAATCAGCTCATTTGAAACTTGGTGCTGGAGGAAAGTGCTATGGATACACTGGACTGCCATAAAGACAAATAAATGGGGGAAAGCCAAATTAATCCTAAACTCTCATTAGAGGCCAAAGTGACTACACTGAGTCTATTTATAATGAAATTGCATGACTCATTAGAAAAGACAATAATGCTAAGAAAAATGGAAGGCAGTAGGAAAAGAGGAACACTACAGAACAAATAGTCTTGAGTCAATCCATGGTTCCAAGTTTCCAAAAACTGCACAGGGTTATTGATTAGCAGGGCTCATACAACTTTCTCATTGATACTATTGCCAGAAATTGAAGCCAACTTAATGGTAAATATAACAACAAGAAGAAAAAAGGATGTTTTTCATACTGTGCCCCACGGTAACAAATCTGACAGTTTTCAGAAGGCAATAATTTGTGAAAGGATACCAATGAGTCATTTGAAAGTGGTGTTCATTATTTTTTTAAAATCTCCTCTAATTTATACTTAGAAGTAGGCCATTGAAAATGTGAAGGTTTATATACTGTCAACATGAAAGCAATGGTTGGGTGTTTTCAACCAGTCCATCTATCCATCCAGTCAAAATTGACAATTTTAAGAGCCAATTTCTAAAACACAAAATCCTGGTTGTATTGTGAATTCCATAATTGTTTTAGCCAATTCTAGAAAGTCAAATTTCTGGAAAATGTGAAGCAACGTTTTTCCTGAATTGGGGAGGGGTAATATAAGAATGCCTTACAGTTTGAAAGAAGCACATGTATATCTTGGGCCAGCATGAAAGTATTGTAGTTGATATATACAGTTCTCCAGGGAATAATTACAAATTGTACTTATTTTTGTTAGAATTGGTGCTGCAAGGTCCTGAACCATTAGCATCACCCAAACTAAAAACAACCTTTTTGCTTTTGCCAATTTATGAGGAGTACACAAAACAGCTACTACCAGCTACTACCTGGGTTCATCCCCCCCCCCCCCGAATTTTTTCAGGTTTTTTTTTTAAACCTGGTTTACTCATGAATTTTAACTGGTTAACCAAATCCTTATGAGTGTCCACTGAAGTTTTTCTGTCTTGAGTGTCCACTGAAGTTTAGCAATGGAGCCTGATTTCTATATTATTTTGCATTATGGAACTACTCTTCATGGTTCGCTTAAAAAAATTTCAACACCTCTCCCTCCCAATTTTTTTTTATGGCTATGGCCCTGGCTATGACTACCACAGAACTATGTAGTGTGAATGAACCTCAGATGCTTAAAGTACGGCTATTAAAATGCAAAATGCTGTAATGGCCAGCAGTCTGGCCTAGCACGGCTGTCGCTGGGGGCAAGCCTTTACCAGAAGCAGACACTCCCCAGTGTTTTGATCCAGCTTGGGAAAGGTTATCATACCTCATCATTTGGAAAGTATCACAGGCCTCAGCTGAGATCTCTAAATAAAGAAACCTCTGTGGAGTGACTCTGGAAAGCATGGTATTTTTGTTCCAGACACTGGCTCTGCTGAGCTGATCTTTGGTTTGTTTTCAAGAATTCCTGGCTTTTGACTTCTAGACCCTGACAAATTGTATTTCTGACTTCTGAACTCCGACTGTGGTTTTTTGCCCAAGAAGTTCTGGCATTTGGATTCTAAATTATGACTTTCACTTTGTTTTCAAAAACTTCTGGCACTTGACTTCGTGACTCTAACTTTGGCTTTGTTTTCAAGAACTCCTGATGTTGGGCTTCTGGACTCTGACTTTGGTTATTGTTTGTTTCTGACTTGACTTCATACTTCTCTGGCTTGATTTTGGCTAATTGAACTTTGGAACTTGGGTTGGCTCACTCTTGTTGATTTTAGTATTGTATTTCTGTTATTTTGGATTGATTTTAAAGGACTTGAGCATTTGAGTTTTTTATTAGTGAATTTTGGACTTTGGCTTATCCTCCTATTGTTTATTTAAAACTCAGCCCTGATTTTGGGACCCGGATCGTAACAAATGCAGACCTCCAGATGCTGTATGACTCTGTTTCCCTTCAGCCTTAGCCAGCATAAATAATTGTGTTATATGATTATACTTGCAGTCCAACAATATCTGAAAATCCAATTTTTCCCGTACCTGGCTTGAAATATGATGATCAGCAACCAATCTGGGCTCATAGCAGTGTATCACTATTTTTTTAAAAAAAGAGCTGTTGATCTTTCTCCAAGATAATTTACTACTGACAAGATATTACAAGACACATTGCTCCCCTGGGTCTTTAATGTCCAATCAGTTCTTTATATAACTCTGACACTTTCCCCCTCTAATACCTGTTTCCACAGTTAATTTGCAAAGGTTGCTGAATATAGCTGAGTTTAATTTACAGCTTATGAAAATGCTTCACAGAGTTTGCAGGAAGAACAAGCTTTTTTAAGTAGCAAGAATGTGACATGAAAAATATGCTGCTGTTAGTATAAATGAAAGACCTTTTACTCTGGCAACTGTATAAGCCTCATTTATTTTATTTGGTATTCTGAAAAATGACTCAGGACTATTTCATAATACTAATAGCTGCCTAATTTTTCAACATGATGGCTTTCATTTAACTTATAGGTTAAATACTTTGGACAAAGTGCTGACAAGACAGAAATGGATGAATGAAATGTCAAGGGCTGCTATGACAGTTTTGTTCCCTGAAGCAGATTTGTATGGCACGGTTCTTAATTACACTTAGGTAAGTCCAAGATAATGTGATTGAGGTTAATGGTGCTGCAGTTGTATTACATCCTGAATTAGGACAGCAGTTGGGTGGTTGAGCTGATCCTGTACTTTTATTGGTTGATGCCAAGTCCATCTAAGATAAAATATTTCAGAACTTCTACTGAAGCTTGAATGTGGTTGGAAATCAGCCATCTGTCAGGGACTGGCTCAAGTCAAGATGGTACAGAAACTGGCTGGCTTGGCCAGTGACCCTTGCTTTGACATGGACATTAGGACCTGTCCATCACAGCTAACTCAGTTTGAAGGAGAACAGGAAAGGCTGTGTGGGCATGGCACAAAAAACCCTGTCCTCCAAAGAAAGGAAACAAGCTAAGCAACTCAGAAGGAACAGTTGGGGAAGGGACATTAGTGGAGACGTATCCAGCTATTTATCTGTAGATAAATGCAGTGCAAGGGTAGCAACTGCTGAAACTGCCTTGTGGGTTTCCTGGTGCTAATATTTCACATGTCAAAACAGGGATATTTTCAGTAAAAAGAAACATATCATTAGAATAAAGGTCCTCCTCTCTAGTTATATCCTGCCTACCAGTGATAACAGTAGCAAATAATGCATTAACTATAAGGGCAGTAAGTCCTTCTGACACTCTTGTCCCAAATGGTAGGTATAGCACTTTAAAGCACTCCAATACTTTGTGTTGTAGCTGGAAGCAAATGAGAAATCAATAAAGATTTTTCATCTCTGGTGAATGTGTTCCAAGCAGAGCTAGAAAAATTAGTGCAAAAGTGAATGCATTTAGCCAATCACGAATAAGGTTTTTAAAAGCCCACCTCTATCTGACCTATATTTTTGTCAGAGGAGAAAAAGTATTAAATGTATGTAACATTTTAATTAATGTTTCATTTTTAAATTTGAACTATTTTTTCCAGTATGAACATTTCCATTAATACTTTTATTCCCCACCCCAGTTGCTTTTGTTTTTTTGGTCTTTACTTCACATGAGTTTCAAGTGTTTCTACAAGTTTCTGAAATTCCATAGATTTACAGAGGCAAAGAAATGTCTTATTTTCAGTAATTTGTTGTTATGTTTAGAACGGTGGCCGGGATTGGGAAAGAGGTTCTGTAACTTGATCTGCTAATCTCTAAACCCCTTACCACACTGTCTCACTGAGTAAGTAGTAAGACTTAAAATGGTTACTTCCTCAATTCTGAGAAAATAATTTAAAAAGAGAATGTTATTCAAAAACCCTAAGAAAACTTATTCAATTAATCAGTAAATTAAGAATATAATTCTAGAATTAGATAAATGCTAACATTCTAGCTTGTCAATCAATTCAGCTTAAAATAAATGTATGTTGCTTCTGTACATTAGAACATTTCTCACTTAGTTCAAAATTACATTGATTTTAATTAGTTGGTTGCTATGAGTGGTTCCAACTTCTGGTAAATAATCTGGTTGCCTTTTTTGGACACAGCAGATGTTTTTGGGTAATTTTCAAGGGTAGATCCATGCATAACACACTGCAGTAGTCCAATTCAAATAACTGCCAGACTATGCCAGATGGTAGCAATTCATTGTGGCTGCTTAGCAGGGCTTGCATCTCAAATAAACTAACAAAGCACATGCCTAGTCAGAGTTTCATTTGACAGCAAAGGACACTATATATGTCTCCAAAAGGCTCTGGGTGAGGAAATGGTGGTAATTATTCATTTTTAATTAATTCTAAAGTATCTGAATCAGTAAAACAACTTGCAAATGACTGCAGTTTAAATTTAGAGCCGTATCCAGGTAACAACGATACATCAAAATCTGTAGCCAGCGTAGTATAGTTATTTTAAGGGAATGGTGATGATGCCTGTGGAAATGAACATAGGTGACACTGTAGGCTGGTGATTCGGAGGAACTTGTCAGCGATACTGAATATAATCACAGTGTATTAGTCATACATGAAATACACAAGGGAAAATGTTGTCCCCTGTGTCTTACAAGGCAATATAGAAGCAACAGGATTGGACATGTGGATGCGAACTCATTTCTAGCATTAATGCTGTGCAAAAGATACTGCAGAGAGGAGTCTCATTCAAAAGTGGCACCCCTGTTTCCATCCACGGGAATGACCACAGCGTACCACTGGAACACATGCTCTGCTTATAGTGGATCCAACAACTCCAGTTAAGCAACCAAACAACATTCTCACATCCTATAAAAAGAGGTTTAATCCTCTTGGAGAAGAAGGATTTGTTATCTCTGTCTTCACCCTTACTATTTGGAAAAGATTATTATTTGGAAAATAATAATTCTGCATCACAGCTGAGAAATTATTTTTTCTTCAGTCTAAGGATTTCATGATATGCAAGTTCCTGTTAGCAGTTGATGGTGGTTGGTGGTGTCAGGTCTAGCAGTTGGTGATGGAAGGGGCTAATGTAAGTCTTAGTTCTAAAGGACTGAGTAGTCTGTAAGTAAGAGTTACAGGTGAAAGCAATTAAGTGTAGAGACATGCAAGAGATAGATTGCAGCTGGGTTTTACTGGATATAAGGAGCTAGCCTAGAGACTGATCTTGGGGTGAAAAGTATTTGTCCTATCTGACTGTGGATGCTGCAGGTTCCCCCTCAGGTTTGAGGACTTTTGATATCCTGTCCTGTCTTCTGAACTCTTGGAACCTTGAATCTCTGGACTGACTATTGACTACGGTGTAGACTCTTGATCCTTGGACATTAATCATTGAACTCTCAGTGTTTGACTACTAGACTGGACATTTGATTACAATGTTCATCTGCACCTGCATTGGCATTTACTTTCAGTCTTTTGTCTTAGATTCTGTATGGCTGAGTGCTATCTTTATGTTTTGTATTGGACTATGAAAACAGTCAGACAGTAAGTGCTGCTTTAATTAAACTGTTTGACACAAGCTGGGTGTTTGTTTTGATTCACCTCTGCTTGCGTACTGGCAGAGCCCTTCATTTCCACACACTTCTTAAATAAATAAAAAAAATTATTTTTATTCCACTCTATCTTCCTGAGGGGACTCACTTCATGGATGAAGTACCACGGAGCCTATCATATGACAGCCTTTCTGACTTCTCGCTGTCACGTGTGGTGTTTCATCTGTGAACTGTGTCAGAAGTGTGGAGAAACAATGCGGAGGGGGATTGAAACTAGGGAAAAATCATAATCTGAGCTCCAGATGTGCCTGGGAATGGGAGAAAGCACTTAAAAAGATATGGGATGGGATCTGTCTGATTTGCATGTGTTGAATCGGAGGAATGAGCATTCCTCCCCTATGCTCAATTCTTTTACAAAATCTTTTTGCGTCAGCCTGGAACAAGTGGAGCTGCTGCTTTGCTGGCTGAACTGCTGACCTGAAGGTCAGCAATTCAAATCCACGAGATGACAGGGTGAGCTCCCATCTATCAGCCCTAGCTTCCCATGCGGGCACAGAAGCCTCCCAGCATGATGGTAACACATCCAGATGTCCCCTGGACAATGTCTTTGTAGATGGCCGATTCTCTCACACCAGAAGCGACTTGCAGTATTTTCACTTCTGACATGATACAAAAAAGCCTGGAACAGTAATTTTCAAATTAATGTAATCCTACAGCAGTGTTTCTCAACCTGTGTGTCCCCAAAAGTTTTGGCCTTCAGCTCCGAGAAATCCTAAAAACTGGTAAACTGGCTGGGATTTCTGGAAGTTGTAGGCCAAAACACCTGGGGACCCACTGTCCTAAAGAATAGTGCAAGTGTAAGATATCACCACTTTGTTTTCACTGCATTTTCTCCTTCACAGTAATCTAGGCTTTCAAATTTGTGCTATTGCTAGCTTTTGAACTTATTCTTTTTTAAAAAACTACAGTATATTAAGTTAGAGTAGTGCCTTGGGGCTCCTCCAGAGTAAGAGGATTGAGAAGGAAACTAAAGTATCCCAGAAGTAGTGTCTGTCTTAAAACAGTGCCTTGGGTCTCCTCTAAATTAGCAGGATTGAGAGGGAAAGTAAAGGAGCCCATAGAAGTGGCGTCTTAAGAATAATGCTTTGTGTCTCCTCTAAGTGAATGGTTGAGGCGGGAGGAGGCGATCCTGTGTTATAGGGAAAGTAAATTCTCCGTCTTCTTTGAAGACAGAATCCCACACAAAGAAGATGATTCTACGTGCACAAAGATGATTTCCCCCACTTTCTTCCATTTTTCCTAGCTCCATTTGATGAAGTCCTAAGGCTGTATCTACACAGTAGAATTAATATAGTTTGGCTTCAAGAGTTCAATGCCATGAAAGCTGTAGTTTTATATGCCTTTAGCCTTCACCCATCTACGAAACCCAGATATCATAACATTGAGCAATGATGGTTAAAGTGGTGTCAGACTGCATTAATGCCACAGTTTAGATGCACCCCTAGTATCTGAGGGAACCATGTAAACTGCATTGGACACCTCTGACTGAAGCAGCAATGTAATATGTAGATTTACATTAAATGAAAAGGAAAGTATACAGGGATATAGGAATAAATCCTTAGTAGGCATACCAGAAGGAAATACATGCTCTCCCTGTTTAGTTGTGGTGGTTTAAAACAAAATCTTTGGGCAAGGCCAAGAGAGAAGTGAAACAAATTTTCCATTACATACAGAGAAAAACAATAATACAATAGATATGATTTCCTAAATGAAAAAATAAAATAAATCCACTTATGGTGAGGCAGTGCCATGGTAACTAGACTGAAGCTTGGGAAGTTAACTCTGGCAACTCATGTAGAAAGGCTGGTAATAACACTTGTTTCTATGACAACCGGGGGATGATGCAGAGTTGGTATTAACCTTTTGGCTGGAAGACTCAGTCCGTCCACGCTGGAGTGTACATAAGTGGGTTAGCCAGTATACTGGAAAAAAGTTTCCGGAACTGAAATTTCTACATGACCAAAGGAAACAATGAACGACATAGTCAATCCCCTTAAGGAAGGGCATATCTGGTTAGTGAATTTCTGCTTTTGTTAACCTTTTAATTGGCAGCTAAATATACCTTAAAGGTAAAGGTTTCCCCTGATGTTAAGTCCAGTCGTGACCGACTCTGGGGGTTGGTGCTCATCTCCATTTTTTAAGCCGAAGAGCCGGCGTTATCCGTAGACACCTCCAAGGTCATGTGGCCGGCATGGGTAAAGGTAAAGGTTTCCCCTGATGTTAAGTCCAGTCATGTCTGACTCTGGGGGTTGGTGATTATCTCCATTTCTAAGCCGAAGAGCCGGCTTTGTCCATAGACATCTCCAAGGTCATGTGGCCAGCATGACTGCATGGAGCGCCGTTACCTTCCCACTGGAGCAGCACCTATTAATCTACTCACAAGAAAACTAGTGTGGTGTGATAAGTCATCAGGCTTTGAGTGAAAACCCAGGATCAAGGTCTACTAGTAATGAGTAAATCCAAATTCCTTCTCAGCCACAAAGCTCCCTTATTTCTCAACCAAGCCCAGCCCACAATCTCATTGTGAGGATAAAATGAGGAAAGTGCATGCAAACTCTACCCTGCTATTGGGCTGAGTGAGGTGTCTGCTTCAGGCAACGAACTGTGAATGTCATGAATGAGTGCCAAATGGTTATTTAACCTCTTGTCATGCTGTTTTTACTGCTGAGGATGGAAAAAGACGTACATGGGATTTTCTCACTGGCATGACAAAACAACCTGGGTGTTTTTAGGTCCCATCAGCATTGATTTGGGTGAATGAGGTTACCATTTCCTGTTCTGCCACAGGCAACAAAAGGGTTGTCCCTTGTCTCTATTTGTCATCATGAACTGAATGTGAACGTAAGGGATGAATACATAAATCCATACTCTGCTCACACTGTAGGGTTATTGTGAAGCTAGAATGCCGCTTCTCTTATCCCTTCAAAGGTGGTATTCCAGTAAATGCATTTCAAAAATATAGTCAGTCAGTTATAATGTGAAGTTTGTTCAGGGATGGTGAATGGAATCAACCATGCTCAAATAAAGAGGCTTTTAAATCATGGTTTTTTATGTAGAGGCCCTATAGAGTAAAAACCATTTATATTTTCAAAGAACTGAAGAGAAAGCAAATTTCACAACAGAGTTATTGGGGGGGAAAGGAGAGGGTTGACTTAAAAGTTGTTTTTCTCAGTCTCTGTCAGAAGTGTAATGTGTATCTATCTATACATGGGGGAAAGGTATGGATCTTATGGTAATCCCAGCCAAAATAGATCCATTGAATGAATTGTTGAAAGTCAACACTTAAGTAAATATCATTGAGTCAACAAGTCTGTTCCAGTTGGGCTTAACAACATCAAGGATGAGAATCATGGAGCCTTACAGATATCAGTCTGCATTTCCCACCATTTCTGACCATTGGTTGCACTGACTAGGACTGCTGGGACTTGGAGTCCAACAAGATGTAGAGTAGTGGTTCTCAACCTGTGGGTCCCTAGATGCTTTGGCCTTCAACTCCCAAAAATCCTAACAGCTGGTAAACTGCCATTTTGTAGGCCAAAACACCTGGGGACCCACAGGTTGAGAACCACTAATGTAGAGGATCCATATAATTCCCACTACTGATCCATATTATTCAGTGCACCTGAGAGTGCTAGCTTCATTAAACATATTTAAATACCGAAGTTGAAATAATCCATGCTATAGCATTTCTGATTTCTATGTATTGGTGTAAAGCTGGACAGTGAGGAAAGCTGCTAAGTGGAGGATCAATTCATTTAAAGTGTGATACTGGGCAAGAGTTCTGCAGATACCATCGACTGCCAAAAAGACAAATGAATCAGGCCTTCACCCTCAATATCACACAAAGATAGGATTCATTAAAAAGATTCATTAATGCTTGGTAGGGTGGAAGGCAAGAGAAGCATAGTGTAGTGATTTGAGCAGCGGACTAAAACTCTGAAGATCAAGGTTTAAATCTCCACTCGAGCACAGGAACTCACTGTATCAAAGTCAACCCTCCTCTGAACAAATTATGTCAATAAAACCCCATGATAGGTTCACCTTAAGTCAAAAATGATTTGAAGGCACACAACATCCAAGTGGAAGACAATAGGGTAAGAGGAAGACCATATTACAGGGGGTATTAATTCAATCAAAGAAGGCATAAACCAGAGTTTGCAAAACCTGAGCAGGGATGTGGCACTTGGAGAGCATTCATGAATGTTGTCATCAACATAATAGCAAAAACAATAAGAGAAACAAACACATGAAGAAGGATTGATATTTAAAAGGAATTGTCTGGATGATCCTCAATGATCTCAAAGAGTCCTTAGATCACAGCCATTCACACATTTCATGTTGGTGATGCACTTTTTAAACATGCATCATTTTGTGATACAGTTTTACTAGCATACTGGAGGTTACATGAATCCCTTATAAGAGATACAAACACATACATGAATTGCAATAGCAAAATGTATAAGGACACAACATATCTCATGAAAATCTTTCATTACATTTTTTAAAATATATTTTTTATTTCACATAGCGGTATCTCATTCTGTAGCAACATATAGCAGCAAACAGTTTGGAAATATCTGTCTGAGATGCTATTGCATGGAGGCAACTGGCTTTGAATATTAAGGGTGAGTATTGCTATTAGGCATGCATTGCTTGAGAAAATGCCCACACTGCAACCAAGGACTGATTCTCTCAGGGCATTGTTTGCCTTGACAATATCACATATGCGCTCTGAGCACACACAGACAGAGCATGTGAATAAACCAGCCTACAGTTAAGCTGCTGCTGGCCTCAATAGGAGTGAAAGTTGTGGAGGAGGCATAAACAGATTTTGACATATGTGACTTTTAGAGGGAAAGGAGGGGCGGCAACATCATCAACAAAATAATGGACTGAACATGAAAATGCAAAAGCATTAACAGAACTTTGATCTAGGATTTTTGGAGATCAGAATTGGGATTCTGCTCAGCCATGGAAACACATGGGACACACTTTCCCAGCCACAGAGGAAAGCAGTGGAAAATCCCCATTGAATGAATCTTGTCAAGAAAACCACATAAAATTGTCAGCTTAAAGGAACATGAAATGGAATAAGGAAAAAGATAGTATATAATTAAATATAACTATATAAATATAAATATTCCATTTAAAGAACTTGTACCTCATAATATGAGCTGCAGGAATTTCCATGGGGAGGGGGAGGCATAGACAACCCGTCGCCCCACACTCTGCATTGCCCATCTTACCTTACCCCAGGCCACATCCCATGAGGGGAAGTATCCACTGCCTGGCTTCTCCCCATCAATCCCAATGCAACATGGGAAGCATCCTGTGTTGCCGCAGTGGCATACACCAGTTTCTCTTCAGTTTTGCCATGGAGCCCCACTGAAAGTAGATGTACATAATGGGATGGGAGCCAATGGGCTCCATGGCAAAACTGAAGAGGAATTGGTGTATGCCACTGATTTTTACCCCATCTGATGAGACCCCTTCTACACATAAAAAATCCAGATTATCTGCTTTGAACTGGATTATGTGGCAGTGTAGACTCATACAATCCAGTTCAAATCTGTTTGGTAATCTGGACAGTATAGCAGTGTAGAAAGGGCCTCTTTGTGAGGCTTCACCCACTGAAACAATTACTGAATGATAAATCAATACTTATGTAAATCCCATTGAATGACTATGTTATCTGCCGGAAATGGCAATTGGGTTTAGTAATGTATTGACACCGTTTTAACTGCTGTGGCTCAATGCTATGGAATCCTGGAATTTGTTTGCTGAGATATCAACCTTCTTTGGCAGAAAAGGCTAAGGACCTTGTGAAACATGAGCTAAGTATCTCCTGAATTTATAAATATTTGTGTACCATTTTAAATGAGGCTATCGGATGGTAGTGGTAATAGCATTCTCTGCTTCAGACAGTGTAGCTCTACCAGGTTCTCACCCTGTACTTAACACATGGCTACACTCCTGATATACAAAACACTTGGGTTGACATTGAAATGGAAAACACACAGGTCACCAGTTTTGATGGTCATGCATCATGCTTGCAATTCACTGAGCATTCAGAAAAAATGTTTTCAAAAGTGCAAAAGAAGCTGAAAAAGCAAGGTCAAAGATGGACAATTTTAACTGGGTACTCTGCAATTTTAGCCTGGGCAAACAGATGGAAGTTCATCTACATTGCTAACGTGACCTTAGGGGAGAATTTGAAAAAATATTATTCAGTGCACTCACAGGCATGGAACAGCATTGTTGAAATTCATATTTTAATAGCCTTTAAACATATATTTACATGGCTTCCAGTTACAACATGTTGTAAGCATCATTCAGGAACATAGTAGTTCTAAGCCATTGGCTCATTTATTTTTTTCTCTCTCTTTGTACAAGGTACATAAATGAAAACCCTGCTGTAGCAGGAGGGCAACATTGTGTGATGGTGCAGAGTGCAAAGGGGTTTCAAAGATGTATGATTTTATGGGTTGTTTTAACTTTTGTACTGCATTTTTTTTGTTCTGTTGTAGCTGCCTTGTGTCTGTTCTCAGAGAAAGGGAGAATATAAATTTCTCAAATAAATAAATATGTCCTCTTCAAATTTCATAGTATACTTGTTACATATCTTTAGGTAATCTGAAGTGAAAATTAACTGAAGTTGTGGAAAAATGTCTATCATGCTTGGATTAGGGTTCAGCTCCAAAATGTGCACACTGGGCATTGATTGATCCACACATAGCATTGTGTTGCTGTTCAGTACAGGGGTTGTGCAAGGTGACTCTGCCAGCGGATATTTACATGATACTGAAAAAACATAGGATCTCAATGTAAAAATGTATATTTACTGTAGAATTAACATCATTTGACATCACTTTAACTTCCATGGCTCAGTGCTATGGAAATTACAAATTCCAGGATTCCATAGCACAGGGCCATGCCAATTAAAGTGGTGTCAAATAGCATTAATGCTACAGTGTAGATGGCTCCCTGCTCAACCTAAATACAGCTGGTATAGAAAAAGACCTGCAAAGTTGAACAATATACACATGAAAGTCTGATCTCTTTCCAGATCCCCAAACTTGCCAAGCATGCCTTAAAAAAAACCTCAGATTTTATTTGTATTTTGCACTGATCTGTCCAGCCCTCATTAGAAGCCTCTCCATGTTTGGCAGATATATCCTTTGCAGAGAGATGACTAGGCTACAAACATCTCTACTGAGAACGTTGTGATGGATATTAGATTGTAAAATCCTTGGAAGACGGTTATTTCTCTCATGCTGCCTGCAGGCTAGCTTCTGTCTTCATTCTTCTGTAGTTGTTGGACAACAGATTCATTTTCCCTCCCTACTTGCAGTAATAAGTCCTCAAAGAAATGAGAGAAAGATTGAATGAAGAGCTGGCAAAGTCTCACTATGTCTTATCCTGACCAAGCAGTCAGAGCTGTTGTAAAGCCAAATGAGATGAGAACGGTAAAGCAATTGATATACTCAAAGTGTTTCGCCCAGTCTGTTGGAATGAGGAATGGCTTGCACAGCTATACTTTTCATACAGCTTCCTAATAAACTGCAGGCAAAAAGAATGTGTGTACTAGGAAGTCCTAGTTGTTTAGAGCAAGTATGGAAGCAATAGTCACACTAGATTGTAATATTCTAACAGCAGTCTTACTATTAGGCAAGTGACACACCTGCCTCAGCAGATTTAAAGGGTCAGAAAAGTGTTCTTTATTTTGTTTTTAGTGTATTTCTATTACCATGTATAAGAAAAGATAGTTTGTGGGATTTTTGTTTGTTTCATACACCAAAATAAGTTGTCTGGGTGTGGTTTCTATGCAGCTTTACATGAATGGGTCTAAGGCTGATACTCTTTGCTGCTCTAGTTTTGTGACTCTCCATTAAAAAAAAACAATGGAGACTGTATATGCAACTTATATTTCTTGTATCTAAGGTTCTCCATAGACTAGAATCTTATATTCATTTTGAAAATAGCTCTTTTTCCTTTTCTGCGATGGAAACCATATTCCCACGTAAACAAAACCAAAAAAAAGCAAGAGAGGGCCAAAGGGTTAAACCATCCTGAGCATATATGAAAAACATATAAGAAATAAAATATGAACATCAAATTGTTAGGGAAAACTCCCAAAAATACAGCAGAGCATCCAAAAATACAAACAGGATACTTGAGCATTCAGCACACAGCAAGCAGAGCGTGAAGTGTTGTGGCTGAAAAGAACTTAGAGCTTAGGAGGAAAAGATGCAGAGTTCAATCTTTAAAGTTACAAAAGGTTTATTTACAAAAAAACCCTACATTTCTTAATAGTAAAGAACTGGGTCTGAACTACTCTAACTCCATCGCTTCTCACGTTCAAGAGAGGGGAAAATCTCCCAACACTACATCTCTGTCAGGACCCAGGCTGCAGAACACCAATAACCATGCGCAGAGGCCAGACTCTATCTAATATCTTTATTAAAGAAATATATAAAAACAATAAAAACAAGTGAAGAATATAGTTCAGAAGCAGACCTTTCAGATGAGGTCAAATATAGTCCAGAAATGTATTGTCCAATATAAGATATTAGAGTTCAAAGTTTTAATCCACTTGACTGAAACACACACTTTGCCAAGCAATAGTGTGGGGAAACGACAGAGTCTTTAAAGTCCAATGTAGCTTGACAACAAGGCTGGAAAATAAACTTGATTCTTGGCTAGATCAAAGACTTGAAACGAGGCAAACATGAAGCATGAAACAAGGTCCGTGGCAAAACGTGAAACAAGGCAGGCTTGAAACTTGATCCGGGAAGCAAGGAACTGGGGTTACGAAGTCCACACACGATCTCTCTCCTCAAGCTGATCAATTGACTCCGCAAAGTTCCCCTTGCGACAAACACCTATATTGGATCTCGTTTTCCCGCCAACAGAACACTTTCCCTAGAGAACGAGAAGTGAAACCCAACTCTGTCCAGATGCATGACTCCTTAGAATTTCCCAAGGGAAGCAGACCTAATCAGCTAGTTGTTTGGCAGCGATTCTCAGGCTCCGGCGATTAGCCTCTCTGACTCCTCTATCTCTAGTATAATTGTCCCTCTAGGAAAACGGGGGGGAGTTCTGCCCAAGGCCTGTTTGGCTGAATTCTTGAGGGCAAACATCCTCCAGGTGGAGAGGCTCCGGCTCTGGCTGAACCGGCGAAAATCCCATGTTTTCCTCTTCGTCTGCCACAATAGTACTAGGAACAGGACTACAAGGCCCATGAGTCATCACAATCTCTCCTGACACACGCAAGCAGAGAGAGGTCTCAATCCACGGATATAAAAAGCAGATGTCTGAAAAAAAAGGCATGCACCTGAAGAGTATCTATTCTACACAACCAATCAGAATGAGAGCAGAAAGAGGGAACAAATAGAGAAATTCCAACTGTCATTCAGGAGTCGGAAGGGAAAGAAAGAATTCCCTCAGCCTATTCCTAAGCTAACTAACTGTTCCTCTTGTGGATTGTAGGCTTGGACAGCGTGGGGTTGAATTCTTCCTTCCTGCTTTCAGAAGCATATTGCTGCTTCCAAGTTTCACTAATAATTCTCCATAAGCCCATCTTCCATGTCTTCTCCTTAAAATTATAGTCAACTCTCCACATTTGCTGGGGTTAGGTGACACAGAACCACCATGACAGTGAAAATCCATGGATAAAGAGATTGGCTCCCCCCCGAGAGAGTCACATTGAAAGACCTAGTAATTCCAACAGAGGATATTTTTAAATCAAGTCTGTAAATGTCAAAACTGGAAATGTGGAAGGATGACAGTGAAAGGCATGGGGCAATGAGAGTGAAACTCCATAGTATGCAGCATGTTTGTGCTTTATGCTGATGTAATTCCACTGGTAAAAACAAAAGATGACAGCAGGGAGTTAAAACCTGAGCCATTAGAGAAATAGACTGCCTGGAGCTGGTGGATTTTGTCTGATTTTGCTTGTCATTGTTGTGTAACCCCAGAAAAATTGCAATCGCTTCCATAATGCACCAACCTACTGGCCTAAATCACACAGTGATTGGAAGCAGCCACTCAGTTCAATGTAATACTGGATAGCGATTCATGGATCTGACAAAGTGGATTACAGTCCACAGTAGTATGTGCTATAGCAATTTTCCAAATCTTTATGGTGTTACAAGGCACTTTGTTTTCCCTTCTCAAAATGATTTTTTCTCCTTTGTTAAGGGTAAGCAAGGTGCTTCTGAAAGGAATGGAGTTACTGAACCACCTGCCAATTCTGCTTTTAATAAAATTATTTTTATGTTGTAATCTGGCTCATAAGGTGTGCATTTTTAAACACAGCAGCAAACAGGCCTTGGTGATAAATTACTGGGAATAAACTAGTGATGTAATTGGGGTATTACTACCTTCATTTTTATTGCTATGTTTTACTAATTTCTATTCTAATATTTTTATATTTTATACCTTTTGGGCTATTTTAATTGTTAAAATAGTTATTTCTATTAATCGTCTTTTTGTAATTAAAAACTCCCTTGATGGTATTGCCAATTGGGCAGTATGCAGTTACTGGTCTGAATTCATTATCATAGTTATGAATGTGTAATTCAGAGTTATGCATTCCTCGCTGGTTCTCATTCATGATCATGGCATATTTAATAATGTAAGCAATATGAAGAGATTGTAAAAGCCCCCCAATTCTGATTTACTGGGAGGAGCTGCTGCAAGAAGATCAGGATGCAGCAGATTGACTTTTCCAACCTGCTCCTGCAGGATCTCTATTGCAATTCTTCCTGTGGTCTCTGATGCAAGGAAGAATTGCAATAGAGCCCCTGCTTTTGATTGTGTCACCTGAAATGGCTCATGGGAGGGAGATGGACACATCAGTCCACTGCATACTAACAGGAGCATAGACCCCTGCTGCTCACAGCGGCTGCTGCCTGCTAAGTGAGATTCAGTATGGGTTGGAATGGGCTCCTTTAGCTATACAGCCAACATAGTTTTGTGACTAAGAACTGCATGTAGAATTCAGGACATTTAAATAAATAAGTGTAGAAGTAGTGATCGGATTACAAGGTGTTCATTAATTACAACCCATTTATAAACTCAGGAGATTGTGATAATTTCCCTTTAGTACTTTCAGCCATGATTAAGCCATCCAGATATTATTGGAGTACAGTATATAGTTTTCAACCTTTTCGTAAGATTATGACGTTTCCATGACGTTTCCCTTTTGTTGGAACCTGTTCAAACAAGTTACTTCAAAAGAACAAAAACGCTGAGAGTTTTTCTTTGTAATCTAGAAAGAAATACCGAATATAGTCTTGCAAGCATTACTGCTGTGTTCATTTCTTTAAACTTTCCAATCGCAGTTTTACCCAAACCCTCTTGAAGCTCTCATACTTTTCAGATTTAGAACAGATATCTAAACAATTCAAGCTTTTGTGAAATAGAGGTATAGACACACTGCTTCGGTGGAATATAATGTAGGCTTTTTTAGTGAAAATGTTTCTAATGCTCCGTTGGAGCTTATAAAGTCGGGCTTTTATTTTTGAAAAAACATAATCTGCATGGTTTGGAATTAATGTGGCAGAAAAGGATGTGAGGCAGAAGCATAACAAACAAAGCAGCAAAGAGACTTCAATTGTGCTTTGAAAACAATATATTACGGTCCAAAATATGTACTTCGAATCACAAGAAACATTTTAAGGGGCAATGACCTAGATTTCTTCAAGAACTGACTTTTTAATATTACCATCAAAACTCCCTGGGAATTGTATGTCTCTTTCATACTAAACAATTGTAGCATCTGATGCCACTTTAATCGCCATGGCTTTATACAGTACTATAAATTCTCAGATTGAGCATCCCTTATCTGGAATCCAAAATCCAAAATACCTCACAATACAACGTGAGAGTGAGTCCTTTGCTTTCTGATGGTTCAATGTACATAGAACTTTGTTTCATGCACAAAATTATTAAAATATTGTGTGTAAAATTACTTTCAGGCTACATATAAAATTTACTCAAAGCATACATGAATTTTGTGATTGGCTTCCTTCTCTAAGGTATCTCATTATATATATGCAGGTATTCCAAAATCTATCATTCATATACTCATATTACACATACATATTTTGGCTGGAATTACACCTAAAATGTACCTGTTCTGACTTACAAACAAATTAAACTTAAGAACAAAGTTTTTGTTCGTCACTTGAGGACTTTGTACATGGACACATGCTGTGTGATGCCTTCCGGGAACACGATCTGGCTTCACTAGTGAACCTCTTGGCCCTTATCCACATCACAAAACATACTGAGCAAGGTGATGGAAATCAGAAGGAATTAGAAGAACATTATAATTGTGTGTAGTAAAGGGTCATCAAAACTCCCATCTTTATAATAATCAGGAATACGTTTTACTTTATATGTAGCTCTCCTTTTCTGGATAATGGTGTTGAATCTCCATTTCTAAAAATACAAATAGCACAGCACAATCATAACAGGATTAAAGTTTGGGAACAAACCACAAACTGATGTATTTGTTAGGACTGGAAATATTGTGGATGCATTAACATTCATGTAAACCTCTTGCAAAGAAGTTTCTACTCTCATTTATTGCTCTGGCTTCAGGTAAACATGAATATACTCTACATCCAGCAGGAACTAATTTTGACATTTGTGTGGGCAGGAAAACAGGCAAGACTACTTGCTACAAATATATTCAAAGCAATATCCACAGGGAGATATACATTTACCCAGTTATTACCTGTGACTTACATTTCATGGATGAGGTTCTGGGAAATCACAGGCAATAGTCATCTTTTCTCATCTTTTCCTTTTCCCTATACTCACTTGTTCTCTTCAAATAACAGAAGCTCTCTAGTTATTAATGCAGAGCATTCAGCAGGTGGTCCAACCTCCACACAAACAAGGCACATGTTTGACTGAAGTCATATTCCTAAATATGCCTAGATTCTTGCACACATGATCTTGGGTTGATGAACAAAACATTTTTCCAACTATATGTTAAATCCCACATATCTCAAGGATTTTCTTATAGTAGTTGTTCTATACTACACAGTATTCATTTGTTTGTTGTATCTATAGGCTGCCTTTTCTCTGAAGAGGTCAAGGGCATATATAATCCTATTCAGGATTATTAATCACAAAACAGTTTTGCCTGGAAAGTTAGTCTGAGAACAATGATTGGCTTAAAACCAGTGTCAGCTCATATATTTTGCACCAGTGGAGTAATGAATTTATTCTAGGTTCTAAGATACTGATCCCCAACCTCTAATTTTAGAACTTTGGATAGCTCCTTCTTTAAGGTTGGGGCTATTTAAGGTCCAAACTGCCCCACTTCCATGGAGAAAACTACCACTAGTTTATAGTCACTCTAAACTTCTTGTCCATATAATAATAAAATAAATAATAAATAACTTTATTTATAATCCACCCATCTCCCCTAAGGGACTCAGAATGAGAGTATGAGAATCTGAACCCAAGTCTTCTCCTGCCTTAGTCCAACACTCTAGTCAACACTGTGTGTTGAGACATTAGTTTGTCAGCTGCAATGTGTAGGTGTTCCATGTGAACATAACAAGACACCTCTGTGTCTGTGTGAACTAAGCAATAAATCATGTATTTTAAGAATTATAAATGAAAGGTTTTCATGAGATATGTTTTATCCCCATACATTTTATTAGTACAATCTATGACTGTGTCTGTCTGTATCTCTTATAAGGGACTGATTCAACTCCTGGTTTCTAGTAAAGCTGAATTACCGTGTCACAAAATGCTGCATTTCTAAAAAGTGTGTCACTAACATGACATGTTTGAAAAGTTCTGCTCTAGCCACTACAGCAAACACCCTGAGATGGGGCTACACCATTGAATTTGTCTCATTTGCAAACAGGCAGGAGTATGAGGAGAAATGTTTGCTCTTGGTTTCTCTCCTGCACATAAAGAACTGCATTGTGCTTTGTCCACCCAGAAATCTGAGTGGTAACAGCCATAGCTTAGAAAGTTTTTTAAGTAAACAACTGCAGGTGTTCAATAGTATACTGTATTTGAAAAGTAACTTTTTGCTGTTACACATTGCAGTTGCTGGAAATGTGATTCATTAATTGTTTGTTGCATTACTCATTGTTTTTCATTTACAGTTGACCTCCCCACATTTGCCAAGGTTAGGGGCCCAGGATAGAAGTGGAAAGAACATAGATATCATAAGCCCCTTCCAAATATGCATATCCAGACAAGACAGAGGTCCTCTTGGTCAGTCGTAAGGCTGAACAGGGAATAGGGTTACAGCCTGTGTTGGACGGGGTCACACTCCCCCTGAAGACGCAGGTTCGCAGTCTGGGTGTGATCCTGGATTCATCGTCGAGCCTGGAGCCCCAGGTTTCAGCGGTGGCTGGGGGAGCATTTGCACAACTAAGACTTGTGCGCCAGCTACGCCCGTTCCTTTGGAGGTCTGACTTGGCCACAGTGGTCCACACTCTGGTTACATCCCGTTTGGATTACTGCAACGTGCTCTACGTGGGGCTGCCTTTGACGACGGCGCGGAAGCTCCAACTAGTACAACGGGCGGCAGCCAGATTAATAACTGGGGCGGCATACAGGGAGCGCACCACCCCCCTGCTAAGCCAGCTCCATTGGCTGCCGATATGCTACCGAGCCCAATTCAAAGTGCTGGTTTTGACCTACAAAGCCCTAAATGGTTCTGGTCCAACTTACCTGTCCAAATGTATCTCCTCCTATGAACCATCAAGAACACTAAGATCGTCTGGAGAGGCCCTGCTCTCAGTCCCACCTGCTTCACAGGCGCGGCTGGTGGGGACGAGAGACAGGGCCTTCTCGGTGGTGGCTCTCCGGCTGTGGAACTCCCTCCCCAGTAACATCCAGCAGGCCCCAACTCTCTTGGGCTTCAGGAAGACATGGCTTTGTGCGCAAGCATTTAATGAATAAGCAATATATTGACATGGTCTGAACTTAGGTTTATGTGCAATGGTTCCGTGGAAAAGTGGTTTTAAGTAACTATATGTTTTAGCTGACTAATGTATTCTGTGTATTATATGTGTTATATTTTATGAATAGTTGTTAATGGTTTTAAATGTGTTGCTGTTTTATTGATCTGTTTGGCATTGAATTTTGCCAGTTGTAAGCCGCCCTGAGTCCCCTCAGGTGAGAAGGGCGGGGCAGAAATGTTGTAAATAAATAAATAAATAAATATCATAAGCCCCTTCCAAATATGCATGCTACAGACTTCTTTCCCAATAACAGCCATAGTCTATCAACCCCTTTCCCATCTTCCCATCATGACGTCTCAGCCACTAATCCACCTCCTCATTTTACTGTTTCTGTTGTCAGATGTTAAACCCCTTACCCAGGAAAGGAGTTTAAACTCTGGCTAAGTCTTCATGATGGAAATTTGATAACTGGAGTGAGAGTCTGGCACTGTTGGCAGAACATGTAGGACAGATGGAAGGACAGCAGAAAGAGTGAGGCGAGGAGATTGAACAAGTTAAACTGCAAGTACAGTCATGAATACAGCAATAAAATCTGTGAAAGAGAAACTTGCAAATGTGGAGAGCACTCTTTCTTTTATATCTCTTACCTTTGTTGAGAAGGAGAGGGGAAAAACATCCTATTTATGCTTGGAAGCAGACTGGCAGTCTGTGGAACTGTTGTAACAACTCTCTTGTTACAACAGCTCCAATGTATGTCAGCTTTTTTCTGGGAAAAATTCAAAATGCTGATTATAACCTACAAAGCTCTATTTGGTTTAGGTCCAGGCTAATAGACTATGTAATGCTTTAGTTAGAACCACTGTTAAGAGAGTCTGTGCCTGGCAAGCGCATGCTAAACTAGATAGGCTAGAACAGAGAAACCAACTCACTGTTTTGAAGGCATGCCACAGATGTTTAATATGATTTGGCTAAAAAGGATGCAAGTACAGCATAAACATATAGAGAAATACAAGACATCTTATACAGTTCTGACAGCTATTCAGACTTCCTGCTCCCTCCCCTGATTTGCTGAAAAAATGACAGACTAGGATCTGTGCCGGGGTTGGCTGGGAGGGAGAATGGCAGCTGGCGATTGGTCAGAGTGAAAGACCAATCAGCTGCAGAGACACCCCCTGGGAGGGGAAAACAAATGATAAAGATACGTTGATCAGCTTTTGATTAGCTCAAATGTCCAATTCCATGCCAAACAAAGATATGGAGATTAGGAAACAAAGGTGTAAGACTCAAGTGACAAAGTTGCTGATCTTGGGTAATCAAGAGCTTGAATGTCAATACAAGAGGTTTAACGAATGCACATACTCTGGGCTTCTGTTTCTGTGGGCAGCAATCTCTCAGCTTCAGGTGAACCGTATAGTTAGACAAATTGTTTTGGGTTTATTTGGGCTGTCATGGGATGTCACCTTTCTCTGCCTACACATAAACAATGGGTCCGATGATTACCTGTCTTGAGAAACAGCCAGAGGGGTTTTCCCAGCCTTCCTGTTCTCGGGGGATTATCTTTGATGGCTCATGGAGAGTTTACTGTCTCTGGACTATGTCTTGATATTTTTTATAAAGCAGTCTATACATTTTATATACAAAAGATGGATACAGAACACAGAAAAATACAAGTTTCCAAAAAGTCATGAAAACATAATCTATTAAAGGGTTGGGTTAGAAACGATAAAGCCTAGGGGTTTACAGCTGCTGCTGGTTTGATCTTCTGATGCTCTGAACTTGCACAACTCCAGGAAGGATCTTTTTTTTAAAGAAAAAAGAAAAATCATATATTTATTTCTGAGCCCTTGGTGAACTAGAAATCTTCTGGGGGTGGTATTGTGGCTTGACAACAATTTTATCTCTCTGTATCAGGCATGGGCAAACTTTGACCCTCCAGGTATTTAGGACTTCAATTCCCACAATTCCTAACAGCCGGTTAGATGGCTGGGATTTCTGGGAGCTGAACTCCAAAACGCCTGGAGGGCTGAAGTTTGCCCATGCCTGCTCTATATGAATCTGCCTGGGCCCTGGGATCCTCAAGAAAGGATGTCTTGTCGTTCCACCATATTTACAGGTACAACTGATGGGATGCAAAATAGGCCTTTTTCAGTGGCTGCCTCTTAGCTCTAGACTTCTCTTTCCATTCAGGAAGGCTGGAATTGCACTTTTCTTGCTCTCCTTCTCTTGGCTTTTTATTAGGACACACTTAGAACTGAAGATTTTTAAAGAAAGGTTTTTGGAGGATGCTATTTTGTTTCTATTGAAATATTTTTTTACTGCTACCATCCTTTTTGTGTATGTGTGTTATAATTAGTTCTAATATTGTGATTAGTTTTATTCTATTTCAATGTTAAATTTGTATGTTTTAGTGATGTTGTGATTTTAAATTTTAAACCATCTTGACACTCAATTTTTTGGAAAATTTAAGAGAATTGATTATGATAGTGATGATGAGTTGGCTTGGGGTTTATGGGAGAATGACATAAATCATGAAGAAAGCCATATGGTTAACTATGTTGCTTATACACTGTGGCTTCCCTAGCTCTATTAACAGCACTGGTTTTCACAAGGTTTCAAGAATATCTCCCTCTTTTTCAGGGAATGAAAATGTTCTTCACCTCTCTGTGTTCAGTGAACATATGGAGATTAAGGCAGGAATGTGCCAACTGGCTGTAGACCAGCCTCTCTGTATTCAAACTGATGGAAGCTATGCTTGTAAAATCATACACACGATGAAGAGATCTGCCTTCCAATAACTTCTGTTTCGTTGAGACCCTAAAACTTAATGCAGGACCACTAGAAGCAATAATGATTTCTTTTTCACCCTTTCCTTGTTTTCACTGAACACATGCAAAGAGATTTGGAGTAGAACAATTTTAGAGCATATGTTAATTGCATAAAGACTAATTTTTAGAGTGGGGGGAGGGGTAGAGTTTAAATGCAGTAAATTTGAGAAACAAACAAACACAAATAAATGGAGTATTACTGCAGCCAGGAATCAATCTCTGGGAAACCCATCCTCCTTGCATCAAGTAAGAGGATTTTATATTGTGTGTAACCTATTTCAGAGAGACAAACCAAGCAGAAAGGAGGTGGTGTAGCATTGTAAGTATGGAGGCATGACAAGAGCTAGCAAAAGTAATTTCAGGACCATGGACAATAATCTTTCAGAATACCTTGAAAACAGAAGTTTCAGCAAACTGGAGTAGGACAAATGGGGGAAGAGGACCCAAACAATTACCGTCCAGTCACTATGACATCAATCTGGGACAGATCATTAAGTAGACAGCCTGTATTTACTTGGAAAGGATCACTAAAAAGTCTCCATGTATTTCTAAAAAACAAGTCATGCCAGACTAATCTGATCTCTTTTTTGATAGTTACAAGCTTAGTACTATTATTTTCCCCAATCTGGACACTGTAGTCCTATTGATGCAGGCTAGAATCACTTCTTCCATTTAAGATGAAATGGGAGACTGTGGTGAAGTAGAGACTTTTGCATTTCATTGAGGTAAAATCATGAAGCAAGGAGAATGTGGGTTTCATCCATTGGGCAGAGAAAATGTTCACATCTCTTCTTATTAAGCTGCTTTGACACCAAACTGTCAATTCCTTACTTTTACCCATCAGATGCTTGCAATGCTACTAGTGCAAGTCACCTGTTGGCTACCATCAGATACTGAATGTTAATACATCAGTATTGATTTCCACTGCTTATCAGTCGTCAAATGGAAAGATGTTGACTGCTATTTAAAAAGAACAGTAAATATAAAAAGTAAGTGTTCAAATATATTCCAAATATTATTATACTAAGAAAAAAGAGGGAATGTTTGTTGCCAAAATCTTCAGGGGAGAATAGAGACAGGAGAGAAGAAATAATAAAATTAGTTCTAATCTGAAGTTATCTGGGGGGGGAGGAAATATTTATCCCCCAAATCACCAAATAATGGTATTCAACAATCTCTCTAGCCCTCTTGTCCTATTACTAACATGCACAAGTGAAAGTTCAATTTATACCCAGGTGTGTGTGTGTGGGGGGGGGGGGGGGGGGTTGCAGTGAAGGTTATTTTAGAGGTTCAAGTTCTCTACCTTTCTTACACAACCAACTAAACCCACCTGAAACCTCATCTTTTTAATGCTCCCTCTTCTATATGGCAATTTAGAAGCAGATGGAAGTTGATAAATTGCTAAGAATGCTCTAGCTATATGGCTATACTCAAATGTACAATAAAGAACTTATGCTCCATACATCCCAGGGCTTCTCTGGAGATCCCAGAAGCTGATGTCTTAATTGGGAGTTTATACACATGTACATAGTCTCCCCTGTTTTTCAGATATCATCAGCTCTTCAGCAACCACAAATGGCTGCAGAACAGAGGGAAGAGCAGTTCCTGCAGAGGGAAGGTGAGTCCTGCAAGAGGATAGTTCTGCCATGCTAAAACTTTACAATACATCTTCAGATGTTGCTCTCAGATATTATTTCAGACACCAAATATTTGTCTCATTATAATATTATACACGCCTACATAACCCAATCATATTCTGCATATTCGTTCAAAGTGTTAGCCCTATTGCAGGTTAAATGTGATTTTAAAAAATGCAAAGGTTGGAGGTTCTGCTTCATGCTTTTGGAGTGGAGATTTTAATAAGAGCATACTCTATAGCACCTTTCTGATTCAGACCAAAGCTCCACTTAATCTCAGTCTGGATTTATGGCAGTATTCTTGGAAACGTCAGAGGTGACTCTAAAATGTAAAGAAGGTGACATAAGTGAACCAGAAACAGTAATAGGCAAGAGCTGGAATGAAGAATGGTTGTGCTTATTTGCAACTTTATTCAGCAATACTTTATGTCAGCACAAGATTAATGTCTAAGATGAATCAGGATGGAATATTGGATCTTGCACAAATCAGAATACCATATGAGGCCATAGAGTGAGAGCGGTAAACTTTCTGCTCACTTTATTGTGAGTATACAGAGGAAGAAGATGACTCTATTGTTTTGATGACTATAGACCTCTTGTTCTGGCAGGAATAGTAAATTAAAAACAAATATTTCTTTTCTATATAAATGTTCACTTTCTTTAGGATCAAAATAGTACTACTTGATTTTCATATATTTGTGTATATTGTGCAAACTATGATCCATCCTGGGTGGTGAATGGATTTCTTGAAGTAGGGAATGGGGCATAAAAGATTATTTGCTTTATTCTACTTTATCCAAATTCCTTTTAATCCAGTGTATTATAAAATATGGCTGTCAACTCTGGGTACCTAGTCATAGTCTCCAATATGGCTTCTTGTCAATCCTATTTTAAAGTATTGTAAGAAGCCTGAGATAATATACCCAAGTATGTAATTTCCACTGAGATTACATACATTGGTATATTATCTCAGGCTTCTTACAATACAGTAGAGACTCACTTATCCAAGCTAAATGGACCGGCAGAAGCTTGGATAAGTGAATATCTTGGATAATAAGGAGGGATTAAGGAAAAACCTATTAAACATCAAATCACGCTATGATTTTACAAATTAAGCACCAAAACATCATGTTATACAACAAATTTGACAGAAAAAGTAGTCCAATACGCAGTAATGTTATGTTGTAATTACTGTATTTACGAATTTAGCACCAAAATATCATGATATATTGAAAACATTGACTACAAAAATGGCTTGGATAATCCAGAAGCTTGGATAAGTGAGACTCTACTGTACTTTGTGGGACTTAGTTCTGATTAGATACATGATTGCTCAATAACTAACCATTTAGGAGTAGTATGTGCATACATATACACTTAGAGAGCCAATGTGATGCAATGATTTGAGGTTTGGACTGCAACTCTAGACTGGTAAAGGCGAAACATCCCTGAACAAATCTTGCCAAGAAAACCCTATGAAAGGGTTAAATTTTGGTTGCTATAATAATAGATATAATAATATGCATACATTATATCAACCAAATCAAACATATGCAAGTACATCAATGCTTTTATATCTAAATATGTTTGTCCCCCCTTTTTGTTGACACATCAAATTATCTCTTTATATGTTCTTTAGAGAAGCCCCTGGTGGTGCAGCAGGTTAAACAGCTGAGCCGCTGAACTTGCCGTTCAGGTCAGTGGTTTGAATCCGGGAAGTGGGGTGAGCTCCCATTGTTAGCCCCAGCTTCTGCCAACCTAGCAGTCCAAAAACATGCAAATGTGAGTAGATCAATAGGTAATGCTCCGGTGGGAAGGTAAAGGCGCTCCATGGAGTCATGCCGGCCACATGACCTTGGAGATGTCTATGGACAACGGTGGCTCTTCAGATTAGAAATTGAGATAAGCACTAACCCCCACAACTAGACTTAATGTCAGAGGAAAACCTTTACCTTTACTATGTTTTTTTAGAACAAAATTGACAACAATTGCATTGGAGACTGGGAAGGAGGTATTTTCTGTCTCCTAGTGCAATGAACCTTTAGAAAGAACTTTTCTTTCTCCTTCAGGGCACTCCCCCTCGAAACAGTCAGTTACAACACAACCATCTGTTGAGACTCTTGGAGGTTCTGATAACAGCTTCAGTATCATGTGTCCAGCTTTAGAAACCTAACTTGGAATTCCTTGGTTGCCTTCACCTTTTGCCAATCACTAAATTGGTGGGGCTTAAAAGAGAAAAGTGAGTTCTCTATGTAAATAGAGGAAGACAGAACAAAGTCCATCTGATAGAACTTTGCCTTTTGCCAGGTGTGGGACTATGGTCATCTGTGTTCTCTTGCAGATATCCAGTCTGCTCCTTAAATTCATTGCTAAATCAGTTGTAATCAAATGCTTGAATTTGGAAGCCACTTCCTAGGTTCTGTTTCTTAGTCATTCTTTACTTGTACAATCTGAAGTAAATTTCCCACCCCGCTCCTTCTATAAAACAGACTGCCCCATTCTATGTTCTCTTAAGACTGATGTGGTAGAGTCTGCTGGAGTTTGGTCTAGGTAGGTGAAGGCAATGCATAGTAAGATCCACTAGCCAAAGTCTTCTTAAGATAGGTAAAGTGAAGCCAATATAAACACAATCAGATTAAATATTTAGTCCACTCAAAAATAGTTAAAGTCAATCTATGGCAGGAAAGATGAGACAGAAGAAATGAAGTCCAGGCAAGGTAAACAAAGTCAAGGCAAAATATGTATCCTACAGAAGGCAATGAAAACAGGACCTTGGATAGCTCCAAGTGAATACACTGGCTGAAATTATCTCCTAAGTGAAGTATCATATTTATTCAAGCCTAATAAACAATCAAATCTAATATACACCTCAATTATTAAAACCCTGAACCCCCCAAAATATTTTCTGCCAAATGTAATGTGCAGTGGAAAAAGTGCAAAAGTGTACTCTTTGTAATTTGGCTAAAAAAGGTGCATTACAGTGGCGTGTAATTCTTTAAAAACAAAAGTGTTAGAGCACCAAAGCCTTCAGCACTGGAAAAGAAAACCTTGTGTTGCATCTATGTTGTAGAATGAATCCACTTTAATTGCCCTGGCTCTATGCTATGGCATCATGGGGGCTATAGTTTGGGATCATGGTGGCTGACAAAGAATGCTGATGCCTCACCAAACTACAAACCCCAGCAATGCATAGCATTGAGCCATGGCAATTAAATTAGTGGTGCCTGAAATAAGAGCTCCAGGTGACCCTGAAGTAGCTTCCCCTTTTGCTTTGGCTCAGCACTAAGCATAACATATTACGCAAATCTAATGTGCTTCCTAATTTTGGGAAGGCAATTAAGCCAAAAAAGGTGAGCATTAGCATTCAAGTAAATACAGGTATATAAAAATATACTATTTCAGAAAGAAACAGCTAGCATGGTATAGTGGTTTGGAAGCTAAACAAGGACTGGAGACCAGAGTTCAACATGCCACCAACCACCCTGCCATCCATGGAAACACACTAGGTACCCCTAAACAGGTCACACACTCTTAGCCTCATATACAATGCCCGCGACTTATGCAGAGAGCTGTGCTGCACAGCAAGACTGTATCTGTTTGTTCTACTGGACCTCTAAAGGCTCTGGAAATTTTAGTCCACAAAAATACCTTTTTCAAACTATGACTTGGTCTTGCTCTTCCCAGCTTCTCTATAATTTTAATTAAGATCTAGGAAACACAATATTTATAAAGGAAGTCAGTTCTCCATGTGCCACGCATGAGGATCCTCCCAATGGTGTCATAAAAACATCTTGAAAAGTAGCTATCCATGGTAGACTTGACAGCGCATTAGATTTTCATTGGAGATTGCTGATTAACTTGGTTGCTGGGGCAACTACATTTTCTATTTCTGTGCAAGTATTAAAACTATCAGCAGCATCAACATAAAACTACTAGTTAGCTCCCTATGCAAGCTACTGATTCATACTGTTTGACCTTTATGTAGTTTCTTCAATGCAGATGCAAAAATTGTGTAAACTCATAAGGCCACTTTCAGTTTATCTCTGAAGATCTAGGATGCATTTGTTTGTGTAAGAAATTGAAAAGCTGGTGTGTTACATAACATAAATACAGTAACAAAATACATTAACAAAAATATATACATGTAGCAAGACAGTTCAACATGCATACACCTGTACTTTTGAAGGCAATGTGATATGGCAGACATGGAAGAAGTGAACATCCAATCTGAAAGGATTTTAGGAAACCAAGGTTTTACGGGCACTGGAAAATAGCATTAATTGCACATGGAAGAATATAAAATAGATTAAGGGAGGTAGGTTATAAGAAATGTGAAAAAACTCATCAGTGTCAAAAAACATAGTCCTAGTTCCTCAATCAGGAATATCATGAAAATTTGCAGACTTTCAGAACCATATGTTAAGTATGTGTAATAGAAACAAACATTATAGTAGCAACTCATTAAAATTCTTGGAAGAGTTTAACAAAAGATATGACAATCGACAAACAAGGCAAAATAAAAATGCATGTTATGGCAGACAATAGCAGCAGCTACATGTGCTTACTTTGAATAATGCAAGCACAGATTGGCCTTGTTTCTTCCAAGAATACACTCTTGGTGGCATTTAGATCAGACTTTTCCATTGTATGGATTAGCGTATTTTGTATTTGTTAACATAAAGAGAAATAGGGGCATTAAAAAAACAATTTGTCTGCAAAATCCTGTGGGCTATAAACCCACTCTAGCAGGGATTAACTTATTTTTGTATAGTACATACAAATACTAAATAATGTTCAATAGAAGGAGCAGAAAGCTAAAGAGAAATATCTCTTGGGGACAGATCAAAATGAAACCATAGCCTGCTCTTCAAGAATTGCCAAGAAAGTGGCATTTCACAGAGATTGACCTTTACTATTCTGAATCAACCCTTCAATAAATTTGCAATTGGGATTTTGGGGATCTGCCAAAAGTAAGCATGGTATTTCCAAAGAATAATAACATTGTAGTTATCCAACATGACTATGGAGGAACAGAATGACTATGGGGAATTTATCTTTCAGTTACTTTAGTCAATTATGCCTGTACAGACACAATAAGAACACAATGGACATCCTACCATAATTTTTATTTAAATTGCCCAGCTCTGTAAACCTGTAGACAAAAATGGCTAGCCTGTAATCTTTCACCATTCTCAGCAATAGTGGTTCTCAACCTCGGGTCTTCAGATGCTTTTGGCCTACAACTTCCAGAAATCCCAGCCAGTTTACCAGCTGTTAGGATTTCTGGGAGTTGAAGGCCAAAAACATCTGTAGACCTCAGATTGAAAGCCACTGCTCTGCAGGGTACCATGCAATTGTGGGCAACTTTACAGCACTGGAAGTAATATGTAGACTGCTGGGGCCCATACTGGCAATACATTTGCTTCTGTGAGTGCTTCTCAAATTGCTGTCAAATTCCAATGGAAACTACAGTGGCTGTCTATTGTAGCTGGTTGTTTTCTTGCACTGACAATTTGTGAGCCATATCTCTGCCCTTGTTTCTTCCTCACATAGATTCACCATGACCACTTCTAGAGTGGTGCTGAGGAATCGGCCATTGCAATAATACTAGGATGCTAGAACCAAGATACCATTTTGCTGCAGTGTGGTTGTGATGCTCTGGACTTACATGAAAAATGTTGTGTTTATTAGATAAATTAAAATAGGGTAATGAGAGAAGTGATCTGTTTGGAGGGGTTGGAGTATGGGAAATGGGAAGCCACTAGCTGGATGTTTCACTAGGATTTTTAAAAGGTGGTGTGTAGGATAGTTGGACAGTGAGGAAAATGAATTAGGAGAGTTAGTCAGGATACGAGACAGAGATTAATTAGGCTCAGTCACTGGCGAGAGGGAGGGCACATGGGATGCCCCGTGGTGCCCCGTGAGCCCTCCCTCTTTCCACAATCATATGGTAGGGACAGGACAAGGTAAGGGGGCCCCTTGTCCCTAGTAGTTGGGCAGAAGGGTTGCAATGCACATTGCCCTGTCACCCTTTCCCCCATCATATGGGGAAAAGGGGAGGAAAGTGTAAATAGCTCCATTGGAGTTACCAAAAAAAAAAAATTCCTCTCCGTCATGGAGGAGAAAGCATCTTGTGACCCTTCTCCTCCACTTGGGAGGAATGTGGGTGGAGCCAAGGCAGCATCATCTGATGATGCTCAACACGCCCCATCCACAACTGGAAAAAGTGGGCCAGAAAACCTCATGGGAAGAGCTCTAAAGTCTTGCCCAAGAACCATGAAGATATTTAGAAGGGTTCCATGTTTGATGCCATAGTGGTGGGAGAAGTGTATAAACCTCACAGTATATAAAATAACTGCTATAATGGAGTTATAATCCATATGTGTTAAACAGTCTATTTGTGTTAAAACAGTGTAACTTATATGGATTGTTGCTACATGTGCATGGTTTGGCACCTCTTTGTGCCACTGTAATGTGTCTCGGTTACATGTTTCGCATTGGGTGTCTCATGTTTTGTAGTAGGCAACAAGCCTCACTATACACAATGAGCACTGGCCCATTGCAGGTCACATGTGCACTGGCCAGTGTTCATTGATATGTGTTCTGATACAGACTTCTGTTTCCATAACCATTATCATTAGTTGGATACATCTGTTGTGCAATGTCAAATAAAAAGATTCCATGTGGAATGCAAGTTTGCTCCATATTTCAGTAAACAAAATGCTGTTCTATGGGGACAGTTCTGCATCTTGTGTGATTTGTAATTTTCACACCATCAGGACAAGCAGCATGTTGAAATTTTGGATAGAAACATCCAGATGGCACTGGGGTGACACAATTCAAGTCATGGTTCAGATACTTTCCCCCTTTTATTTGACTCTATCCCCTTTCATTTAAACAAAACAGCTTTCTGAATTCTTGGCAGAACAATAAACATAATCTCCATATTTACACATTTGTGGAAACTAGAAACCTCCCCGAGATTCCTGTGATATCGAGTTTTGCATAAATGCTTTCACCTGTAAATGAGCATTGGCATATGTGCTGTTTCACATGCAGATTTTTCAATATAAAGCCTGCTCTGTCTTTTAGTTAAAAGGCAGGCAAATAATTACCACACTTTAGTCTTTAATCAATGGTTCTGTCACTTTAATACAAAAGAAAACTATGAATTAGTCCATAAAAACAACACTTCTCAGCAGGATGCATGCATATTTAAAATATGCCTTTCAAGAAAGAACCCCCAAATTAAGTTATTTTTGGTTCTCATGGCAACAAACTAGACGAGCAGATAGGTTGTTTAGGTTCTTTGTGGGAGACAAGTACAGCTTGATCCTGTGAGGGTTTTTTTAAAACTCAGAAGCAAGACACAGCATGTTTATTGGGGCTTACTCTAAGCCTTGCAACAGGGCAATTCTATGAACTCTCAATGGAACTAGAGACCTTGATATGTACTTTGATGTGTGAATAGAGAAACATGCACTTTGATAGTCCAATCCTAAAAACATCAGATGAGAAGACTGCATTCAAGGAGGCTCAATGAATTCAAGATCTACTGTATATACTCGAGTATAAGCCTAGTTTTTCAGCCCTTTTTTAGGACTGGGATGTAGCCATTCAAACTGGCAGCATTGCCCCTTTCCGCATGTAGAAATTCATAGTTTAAGCATCCAAAGAGAAAGGGCAGCCAAAGTTACCAAGGAAACGCAAACACAGCAAACATACTTGTTGTAGGTGTGAATGATTTTCAGTCTCTCACTCTTTGCAATGCTAAAAGTTTGTGAATTGAAGGAAAATTACAGGAGGGTCACAATTCCTATTTGTGGGGCACTACGCTCATTTTACGTCTATTATTGCTATTGATTAATGTTATGTGGGGACTTCTCTGGAAGTCTGGTTTAAAGGCAGATGATGTGGCCTATTACAAAACCCAACATTTTCCCCAGTTACTTTTTTTGGATTACAATTCCCATGATCATCAAGAAGCAAAGTCATATGTAATGTAGTTACCTGTAACAATTTACTTTTTTTCTAATTGAGGTATAATGACATTGCATGTCAGAAATAATGACTAAAGTCAGTTTACTTTGTGAATGGGTATTTTCTAGTTACTGTTAATTAAAGTTCCATCTACATAGCCTTAAAATGCAGACTGGGAAACAAATCAGCCTGATGCATCCAGATGATGTTTCAGGATAATCTGCTTAAAATGGAAGTAAAACAGATTTACTAGGTTTAATCCAGGTTTTCAAAAAAAATCCTCTAAAAATCCATACCTTCCCTGAAAATCTGGCTCTTTGGAGGTATGGGGCCTGTGGAAACAGACTCCTGGGATCACCTTCTGGGATCCAAGTGTTTGTTTCCACAGGCATTTCGGCTTCCAGATTCAGGCAGCCTGGAGAAAAGAAATGGCACTGCCAGCCTCCCCTCCCTGCCCCCCCCCCCCCATTTCTCCCTGAGCTTACCCGAGGAAGGCTCTGATTGAGACCTCAAGGATTTTTCCCTCTCATCCTCTTTTGAACTTCCCCTCCCTAAAGCCCTCTGTCCCATGTGTTAAAATCCGATGTGTTGTCGAAGGCTTTCATGGCCGGGATCACAGGGTTGTTGTATGTTTTCCGGGCTGTATGGCCATGTTCTAGAAGTATTCTCTTCTGACGTTTTGCCCACATCTATGGCAGGCATCCTTGGAGGTTGTGAGGTATGGAGAAACTCAGCAGGGAAGGTCTATATATATCTGTGGGAAGTCCAGGGTGAGGGAAGAACTCTTGTCAGTTGGAGGCCAGCGTGAATGTTGCAGTTAATCAATGCAAATTAGGGTGATTAACTGCGACATTCACGCTGGCCTCCAACTGACAAGAGTTCTTCCCTCACCCTGACTTCCCACAGATCTATATATAAACCTTCCTTCCTGAGTTTCTCCATACCTCACAACTTCTGAGGATGCCTGCCATAGATGTGGGCAAAACGTCAGGAGAGAATACTTCTAGAACATGGCCATACAGCCCGGAAAACATACAACAACCCTTTAAAATCCCAGTTCTCTTCTGTGTTTAGTCCTATCTGGAAGGGCTCTAAAATTGTGATTTACTGGGGCAAAACTGGCCTTCCCCATCTAGGGTCAGGCAACCTATTGCTGACCCATTCTTCTTGATCACCTGCTTACATTTTTTTTGGCCAAGAGAAGATGATGAATTGGTATTCCTAGAAGCTTACAGAGGCATAAATGTGGACACCATAAGGAAGGTGTTTGTTTTGCTACCTGTGCCTTGTTTAGAAAATTCCACTTCACTTTCTGTCCCTGTGATAATTGGACTTTGAAAAAAAAATGGCTTGTTATGGAAACAAGGATTGGTGATAAAGCATCAGTGGAGATTCCTTTTCCCCATAATAACTCTTCCAAGAGTGAATTCCCCTTCCTAGGGGTAGATTTCTCTCTCTTCCTGTCATTTGTAAGTTGGATGTTTGTAACTTGGAGGCTGCCTATCTGTACTTTCAAGACTCTGTTTAAAATATGTTCTGCCCCTTAACAAGCAAAATATATGTGGACCCTTTATGAAGTTTTACATTGGTCTAGTCTCTTCCCTTTGAAATATTAGTCTTGCTTTTCCAGGATTGCTTTTTAATTAGTTTAAATGATGCTGGGTAACAGAGAAAAAAATAATGTGCACAAAATGGAGGCGTGAGCAGATGTGCTAATATAGTAAAAATATACTTGGCATACACCAACAACTGTGACTGCTCCAGTAATCAAATAAGCAGAATTTCCACTTATTTAAGCATTTCAAACAAGGTTGTATTGCTGCAGCTGTAAATTCAGTTAAAATGAAGAAAGATAACCAGGTATAAAACAGAAAATTAAGGAGAAGATTAGCTATGAACATGGAATTTTTTAGCAACTTGTATAACCATGCAATTTTTTAAAAAGGCTTCCGCTTTTCCCATACATTATATTGAGCAGCTTCAGGCTTAAGCATGAGTAACTATGGTACAGATGGCCATTTACTAAGTGATAAGCAACTGATGAGCTGAGGAATATATATGTGGGCATGCATTCTCGAAACATTAAGGCTTTTGTCCAAAACCTTATTTAACTGAAAGTGATACTGCAACAAATATAAATGATTTTTCACAATGAAAGTTAGGATTTTCATATTAATTGCCTTAAATATCAGATGGATGACATGTGGACTGAAAGTGTCACATCTGAAAAGGATCTAGGAATTTTAATAGGCCACAAGTGAAAGGTGTGTCAAAAAGCCAATGCAATTCAAACCTGCATAGTGTCCAGATCAAGAGACACAGCAATGCCACAATGTTCTGCTTTGGTCAGACCTCACCTGGAACACTGTCTCTAGTTCTGGATATCATCATTTAAGAAGGATGTTGACAAGATGGAATGTGTCTAGAGAATTGTGACCAAGAAGATCAAAGGTCTGGAAATCATGTCTTACAAGGAATGACACAAGGATCTGAGCAAATTTAGCTTGGGGAAGGGAAGACTGAGGGTGACATGATAACCACCTTTAAATATCCAAAGGGATATCTAGTAGAAGACAAAATAACTGTTGTATGGACCATGATTCTGACCTATTATAGCTAGACAGTCTGCATGTGTTTTGGGTAGTTCCTGTTCTGAATCGAAACTGCTCTTGAAACTAAGTAATTTGATGAGAATTTCTTTAGAAAGGTTTAAGTGTGCTAATCCAGTCTTCTTGTAAATTAAAGGCAAAGAGTTAATGAAATGCTCTTGGCACTGCACTGTGAAATTAAAGCTTTCTTGCCCAAGAGGCATAAACCAGGAAAGGGAGCTCAGAAAAAGAGAGAAGCCAAAGGTTCTTGGCATGAACTTTAAACTGATTTAAGAGTTAATTTGAAAATAGATTCTTTTAAAAAAATATATGATTTACTAAAGATGCATGACCAAAATCATTCAGGCATTTTGCCTTTTATTAAAACACTGAAGCAACCTGCAGCTAACAATTCCAGATTACAATTTTATGTAATGATATAGTTTGGCTAACTTGGAAGTTCATTCATGCACCCTAAATCTAGACTTGGCCTCCACCTGAAACCATATCCAAGAACAAGGTACCATTCCAATTATTCTTGTTGTTATTACTGTTTTTGGCAATCTTTTATATTTTATTCAAAAGTGAGGTACTACACCTAAATACCACTCTGAAATACCATGTCCTCTCCAATCACTTTGCATATCTACTGTCTTTGAAAAAACAATGCAAAGCAGTAATGTACAAAATTATTCTCATGCATTCAACTCATAAGTAACAAAGAATTTGATTCAGAAGCAAGCATGGACGGCAGATTATGAAAATACGCAAAATTCACTTTTTTGCCCATAGTAGAATCATAGAGTTGGAAGAAACATCATGGGCCAACCAGTCCAACCCCCTGCTGAGAAGCAGGAAATCACATTCAAAGCACCCCCAACAGATGGCCATCCAGCCTCAGCCTAAAAGCCTCCGAAGAAGGAACCTCTACCATACTCTGGGGCAGACAGTTCCACTGCCGAACAACTCTCACAGTGAGGAAGTTCTTCCTAATGTTCAGGTGGAATCTCCTTTTCTGTAGTTTAAAGCCATTGTTTCACATCTTAGTCTCCAGGGAAGCAGAAAACAAGCTTGCTCCCTCCTCTCTATGACTTCCCCTCATATATTTATACATGGCTATCATGTCTCCTTCTCTTCTGCAGGCTAAACATATCCAGCTCTTTCACTCACTCCTCGTAGGGCTTGTTCTCCAGAACCTTGCTCATTTTAGTCGCTCCCCTCTGGATACCTTCCAGCTTGTCAACATCTCCTTTCAATTGCGGTGCCCAGAATTGGACACAGTAGCAGCTGCAGTTCTGATGATGATGAACCAAAGTAACACAAAAACCTGCTTTGCAGGCACAATTGCTTGCTCCTGTTCTAGTCTCACATTGGACCGTGATTCAAATGGGTACAGTTATGAGTATGTTTAGAATCATTTGTTTAGAAACACATTCCAGTATTTCAGCAGCAATTCTCACTGTGTACTTGCGTACATAGATAAGATCATGTTGTTATTCTTATGTATTTTAAGACTTACGGTGAGTCCTAGGATTTGTTTGGTCAGATTTATTCAGAGGAGGTTTGCCATTGCCTTATTCTTGGATTGAGGGCATGTGAGCTGTTCAGGGTCACCCAGTGAGCTTCCATGGCTGAGTGAGGATCTGAACCCACAGTCATAGCCCCGTACTCAGACTACTTGTACCATATTGGCTCTGTAAAATCATGGGTGCACCCTAAATCTATCCAAACAAAAGCATTATATTGCTAATGCTGCACTGCAAAAAGAGTGTGGCCGTATTTTCTGAAGTCACAAGTTCATTTTAATAGGAAAAAGAACTTCATTATAAACAACTAGCTTTTTTTAACTGCACTTAGTCCTCTATCTTTGTGGGCTTATCTTTTGTAAATTTGACTACTCACAGATTTGATGAATATGCTCTCTTTAAGAATTCCTAGGACAAATCTGTGGTTAATGTCCTTTTTTAAGCTGGAGAACCTAGGGATTCATAGAGAGAGCACTTCCCTGGGAAAATGTAGTCCTCCAGCATGATCTGGCGGGGTTTGATCATAGAGTCACCTTGGAGGACTTAGAGATTCCTACAGAGGTGTTCTCTCTGGTTGAAAAAAGTTTATTTTTAATTTGTGGTTTTTTTCCATTTTCACTGGAGTCCTGTGTTCCTAACTCCCCTTACACAATTTTTGCTGGATGAGGTATTAATGTCACACTAGGTAAACAGATAAGGGAGAGCAGTCCAAATGTCTAGTGAAGGAAAACCCAGAAGCAGCTGGTGACTCAAGAAAGGACAGAAGCAATGAAGTCATAGAAAAACTTCACATTCCCACACTGAGAGCACTGTGATTCCTGAAGTGGACTGAGAAGATGTCCATATGAGCTCTACAAAAAAGCTATGGTGCTGTGCAGTCATTCAGACCACTCCTCCTCGGGGCTTTTTCTAAAGCCAAGCACAGAGCACAATGTACCTTCTCCCCTGCAACTATCAATAATAGATGCGAGAAAATCCTGGAAACATGTGGGCAATTTATCATAAAATCATAAAACCCACAGGGTGTGAAACCTTTTTCTCTCTGCAGGTTTCTTGATCCATTTCAATGGCCTGCGCTCCCACCTCTGGGATGCATACAGCGCATGTTTCCAAAGTGATCAAAGCACTTTATTCACATTAGCTCAGTAACTCTTTCAATAAACCTGTAAGGAAGGCTATTATCATGACTCCACATCGCATGCAGGGATGAAACTGAAGCTAAGAAGTGGAGGCATACCTCTTGTTTATTTTTTAATGTACCATAATACTATTCTTTTTAGGGTTTCCACCCACAAAACAGCCTACAATAATGAATTAGAACACCAAGGCAAATCAAATACAAAATATATAACTAGTGGCTTAGTGAAGTGCAGGACATAGAAACTGCACTGGATAACACCATCAAAAGGGATGACACCAAAATGACTGCCTATAACATTTCTATGCTGTGTTTCAGCATACATTTATTGGTCTTTTAATACAAAATATAGTTGTAGTTAAAAATAATCACTTACTGTAAACATCTTTTTCATAAACCCAGTTCATATGTATCAATATATATAAATGCATAAAATGTGGTAGCAGCAAAAGGTAAAACAGCTATAAACAAACTTTCCTAAAACTAATAGGAGTGTTTGAATCAAAGACCTACCAGCTACAGAACATTGGTCATGCCTGAATGGGACTATCTGGTGCATATTGTTTACTATATTCTACAGGGATCACTATGTTATAGTTTGAATCATCATGCTTTATCTCCTACCTATCCTAATTTGAATACTCTGCCTACACAAAAACTAGACTCCCAACTCAGCTACTAAGAGCAAAAGATCCATATTTAGCCAGCATGCTAGGATTAGTGAAGCCAGAGCTGAAAAATGTTTTTGCTCCCACCTTGTTTGTTTAAATACATTTTATGCAACATAATGGATGTGTAATGGGTGACCTTGTGCAAGTCACATACTCATAAGCCCTCTCAGGGTTCCCATAAATGACATCAATTGTTTCCTTTGTACTTTACAGATAAGGAAAATGTCAACAAAGCTACAGCATTATATATGTTCAGCAGCTCCCCTGCAATACTATATAGCAGGCATGGGCAAACATTTTTGCCTTGTGGCCACATTGTAGGGCCGGCCGGGAGGGCCAGACCCAGAGGGAGATGGTCTGGGAGAGGGAGGTGCCAGGAGGGGACGGAGCAAGGCCTAGGTCATCCTCAGGTTGTCCTCCTGGCATAAGGACAGTGGTGTTCACCCCATCCTTATGCTGGGAGGAAAACGAGACATGTGGCGATTGCCCTGATCTTCCTTCCCAATAGTCCTCCTTCGATCTTCAGGCTGTCTTCTTAGCATTATGCCAGGAGGAGGGTGAAGCAGGCAACATCCAGAGGGGTCTCAACCACTGTGTGCCTTCCTCGAGCCATCCTCCTGACATAAGTACAGGCCCGCGGACACTGTCCTAATGGCAGGAGGAGGGCGAGACACGTGGTGGCATCCGGCCCCCGGGCCTTAGTTTGCCCATGTCTGCTATATAGTGAAAATGCTTTCCAAGTGTTGCAGCAGTCAAAAATAATCTACATAATGCTTCTACTATTGCCACCCAATTTCTGAAGTTCTGGATGTTGTGACAAATATGAAAATGAATTCTAGCTGTAGAAAGGGTTTAATATTAACTGTATCACTTAACAGGAAATAGACAAACTGATTTTGCTTTGAAGATCATCCCATCCTGGGACTATATCATTAAGCTAGTTTGGCAGAGGTATTGCCAAAGCCTAATCCACTGGAAATCTTTTGGCTCAGGATATTCTAAATGCGGCTAGAGTACCATGAGATGCGTCACGTATGCGAGGCTGAATGGCAGCAAGGGCTGGGCTGCAGTTTGGAAAGTGTGGGAGTTGCAGATGGATGAATAATGCCTTGATTTGCCTCTTGAAGTTAAATAAATGCACGTACATACTTCTCCTTTGCCTCCTTTCCCAAGATCTTCATCTTAGGAAGGCACAAGCACAAAGAGACACCTTTCAGCATGCTTCACCATGAACCCAGCTGGGTTGTCAGTCGCAAATACTCGATTCAGTGAAATGACAAGCACCACAGGGACGCCTATATTCAGCTCAGAAGAAAACCTTCAGTAAATAGTTCATATCTGAGAACGCATCTGTGCATCAATCTGCAACAATTCAGACACCTGATGGAGTCAACACGTGCTCACAAAAAATGTCTGCCACAACAACTCTGTAGTGTTTAAATTAGGCTCCAGGAGAAATACTGTGCAAGGGGAAGAAATTGGGTTCTATGACCTCCCCACGACCTGGGACCCCAACAAGACACAGATCACAATGAAAGGTCAGGCGAGGCCAAAACGTCATTACATGTTCAGCACAGAGTCAAGTGTATGCCAAGATGGGCAAAGGAACAAAGAAACCAATAATAGTTTTATATCTTCCTTCTGCATTCACCACCCATTAATAAAATTACCAGACTTATATTTCTTAAGAATCTTTCAGAAATGTCCAGTAAGCCTCTCATTACATGACACTAATTTATGCACATTTTGAAAAATCATATAAAAGTGCATGTGCCACCATGGGGTCCTGCCTATTATATGCTCCTCGTCATGTGTATTATACTTTAGGTTCTCAGATTTGTTTAACTCAAACCGGTAATGATTATTAGAAAGTTGCATTTAGAAAAAAGCAAATTAAAAATAAAAGGAAAAAAGATTCTCATGTGTCATGATTTCTAATCATTTTTATACAAAGATTGCAATCCAACATCCTATGCCTCCATGCAGAGATACATTATAGAAACATGACACTTTGTGCAGTTTTTGAGTGCTGCTATGCATTTCACAATGCATAATAATTATGTGCAATCTGCAATGCACAATGGTAATTCACATTGTGAAATTGCACATTTTTACTGTATGAACAACTTCACTTGTTATACTTTGTGTAATCAATTTAGCTATTACATATAAAACCAGTACTGCATTCTGTGTGTCTACTTCTTTTTCTGAAAGTGCCTGATGCACTCTGTCCCAATGAAAACAGATTGAATAACATTTTAAGGTTTAAATAGTATTCATGACAAGTAAAGATGTGATTTATTACAATATTTCCCTAAGACAGAGGATATGTAATCCGATACTTACCAGTGAGAAAAACCATTCCAGACAGGCCCTTTATCCCAGGCTCTGATCCCAGGTTTTCTGCTTTAAACTGGATTATATGAAGTCACACTGCCAGATAATCTGGGATAAACAGAACACCTGGGATCAGATCCTGGGATAAAGGGCCTGTCTGGAAGGGCCCTCAGTGGGATTTAGTCTTGAGCACAGATGGAAATCTGTTACTTCCTTATAGAAATACCTGGTTCATACATTCCAGTATTGGCAACTGAACAAAACTGTAGTTTCCATTAAAATCCATATATTTCTGTGGCTTTTCACATGCCAGAATCTCTCTTGAGTCTCAGAGTCAATCTTGAGAATTAGATTTATTACATAAAATTATTCCACATTTTGTTAATAACATTATATTGTACTGAGTATTCCAATGAATGTTTTAGTATACTTTCTCACAGTCTTGACTTCTCTCTGTCCCTTCCAACTCAATTTCTAAGGCCATCTTTTTGTTTAAAACAGTAACACTGGGGTATTTGCAAAGCCAACAAAGGCAAAATATTTCATGAAATTTCACAGATAAACTATTTCCAGCCATTAGCAAGATGATGCTCATTCTGAGACAGAATAAAGCATCTGTTCGAAGAATCACAGTAGAGTTGTCTTAACAGTTAAGGGCAAGGAATGAAGAAAGGTGCCAGTAGTCACTTAAAGCATCAGTATAATACAACCAGGCAAAAGAATCTAATTATCAAGGTTGGAAGCTGGCCAAGCTGACTACTTCTACACCTTTGCTGACACAAAATAAGTACCCAGGGGAGCACTCAATATTGCAACTGGGCAAGAAGATCTCTTGTTTGCATCTCATCTAGAAGGCAAGAGCAAAGCATCTTATTTTCATATGCTGAGGCACCACTTTCCTTGATTGGCCAGGACTCTCAATCAATAGGGCCCATCCATCAGATATTGAATTGGCCTCATGTGTATAGCCTACAATAATATGTAATGATGTAAGATTACAGAAGGCTTCAAAGAGACCAAGACTCAATTCAAGCCCATGAAAGAAATCTTCTAACATGAAGGGAACTTCTAACACAGTGGTTCTCAACCTGTGGGTCCCCGGGTGTTTTGGTATAACTCCCAGAAATCCCAGCCAGTTTACCAGCTGTTGGTATTTCTGGGAGTTGAAGGCCAAAACATCTGGGGAGCCACAGGTTAAGAACCATTGTTCTAACAGGACTGTGGAGAACTGGCACATAGAATCAAATTACTGATCCATCTAGTTAAATATTGATTCTGTTAGGGTGAGGAAACTTGGCTTGTGGAATCTACTCATCGTTTGGGGGGAGTCAGAGGAAGAGAGAGAAACCGGGAAATTTTAAAAGTAGCTGAACAAGTTAGATAACAGAGGAGTAGCTGGGACTCTCCCTGCCAAATTAGGCAGTTGAAAGGTATCTGTTCTCTAGCTTTTGTGAAAGTACTATCTGTGCAAAGGTGAGGGAAAGAAGTGTTAGAGAAAGTGTCTTCATCTTATCTTTCTGTTGAGAAACAGGGGGAAGAGGGAGTATTGAAAGCTACCAATGTAAGACCCTTGGGCCACCTCAAGAATGCGATTTTCCTGCTTCTTGGCAGGGGGTTGGACTGGATGGCCCATGAGGTCTCTTCCAACTCTATGATTCTAAGATTTATGTTTCCTCTTGGTTACTCCAGGTCTCCGATCCTCTCTGAGAAGAGAAGTAGTGAGAAAAAAAAATGGAAGTCACTGCTTTAAGGTGGCACTTGGAGTGAGTTTTCTCTTCCTTCTCCTCTGTTGGTCAAGTGATTGTGAAAAGTCACCACTTCATCATGAACATATTACTTTTTTTCATTTGACACCCATAATCCCCAGCTAGCATGGTCATGGTTATGCTGAGCAGCTGGTTCTTGGAATAAAGTTCACAGAGAGGAAATGTTTTCAAGCTCTTCTTCAGGAGGTGAAGAAAATGAATGTTTTTGGAGCTTAAGCTCGCTATGCTCTTTACTCTGTTGATTCATTTCCACCCCAGAAAATCCCACTCTTCTATCTGGCCCAAAAATGAGATGTTGACCCAGCAATGAACAGGCCAATCAGAAAAGTTTGATCCTTCAATTTGAGGCTTTACAATAGCTGGTAGCTATAGATTATAGTTGGTTTTCTTCCCACGCTTTTTATACTTAATGGCAAGATTTCAGAAACAGTAAAATCTAACAACATCCCTATCATCAGGCAGTGGAAGATGGCTGTCTTAGGCAGCACACCTCTGCCTTTGTGTGTCATAAAAAGGAAGCAGATTGTCTGTCTGTCTGTCTGTCTGTCTGTCTGTCTGTCTATCTATCTATCTATCTATCTATCTATCTATCTATCTATCTCAGGGTCAATGAACAAAAGTGAGTCATAATGCAACTCCCATCAACCCCTAACCAGTAAATGCTAGAAGTCTCAATTGAACTAGATCTAGAGGAGCATAGTATGCTGTGTATTCCATGGCTACTGCCAAGGACAAGAAGTGGTATATGTGATGTCTCCTTTGGCTGGTGATGGAGTGAGAATCCACCTTAGGGAGAAAAATATCTTGGTCTTTCTCATCAGTCATCAGAAATTAATTTGGGATTAAATCTGGCATTTTCCACATGCAAACATGACCTCTGTGCCACTGCTAATTTAATTTTTCCAAGCTCCGATTCTGTCTTCCTTAAGATCATGCATTTACTTTAGAGCAGCTGATGTTTCTTGAAAAACTAGAACCATCTGTCTGTATTCCCACATGCTTCCTTCATTCTCCGCGAATATATTTTAAAATAAAACAGATATTTCAGAATCTTACGTCAGAGCCAAAAGTCTCCAAAACACCAGCAGAGTGATACTGTTAAGAAGCTGCTTCAAGGAAACAAGAAAGTGTGAAACAATACTATGTATTTTAGGCTAAAGCACAATAATTCTCTCCAGTCATCCTATGACAATAATAGCATTCCAGACTTTTAGAAGGTATGTGTCAGGACCCAGGCTGCAAGGCACCAATAACCATACACAGAGGCCAGAATCTATCTAATATCTTTATTGAAGGAATATATAAAGTTAATAAAAGCAAGTGTATGAAATAGTCCAGGAGTAGACCTTTCAGGAAAGGTCAAAATTAGTCCAAGAAAACAATGTCCAATATGAAATATTAAGGTCCAAAGTTGTAATCCAATAACCGAAACACTCACTTGCCAAGCAAGTGAGGGGAGATGACAAGGTCCTTTAGTCCATGAACTTGAGCAAGGCTAGGAAATAACTTGATACTTGGAACACAAGGCTTGATTCAAGACAACAAGGTAACGAGGAGCAGGAACAAGATCCGTGGAATTACTTGGTAAAATCCGTGAAACAAGGCAAGGTTTAGTCCTGGAAGGCGAGGCAAGGTCCGAAGGTAAACAAGGCTGGGAAGCAGGAGCGAAGGCTTGAGAACAAGGACAAGGCTTGAACAGGAACGAGGCTTGAAACGGAGCGCGTTGTCCAGACACAACTCGCTCCGGAGGCTGACGAATTGACTCCGCGAAGTTACTTCGCGGGTAAAACACCTATATAGAGTCTAACTTTCCCGCCGAGAGCAGTTCTCTGGGAACCAGAAACGAAAGCTAATCTCTGAGACCAGATGTTTGACTCCTTAAAGATTCTCATGGAAAGCAGGCTTAATTGGCTAAATTCTTAGCAGCTATTCTAGCACTCCTGCGCGAGGCCGCTTCCAAACCTCTCTGTTGTTTACAAAACTCATGGCGAGAAAACACAGGAGATGTAGGCTCAGGGTTTGTTTGACATACTTCTGGAACACAACTCTCTTGCAGGTGCAAGGTTCCCAGATCTGGCTGGGAAGAATCTGGCTGGGAAGATTCCAGTTCTGACTGGGAAGGTAAAAAACCCAAGTTTTCTTCTTCATCAGGTATCGCCATGTCATGAGCAGGACTACAAGGCCCATGAGTCATCACACTATCCCCCTCCTCAAGCCCCCTCCCAAACTGGGACTCTCTCCCCGGGGCGCGAGGTCGTGGCTTGGCGGGATAGGTCTGATGAAAGCGACGGGTTAGATCAGGAGCATGGACTGTGGAGGCGTCTTCCCAAGAGCGTTCCTCAGGGCCAAAACCCACCCAGTCAATGAGATATTGCAGGCGGCGGCGGTGAAAGCGAGAATCCAAAATGTCCTGAACCTCGAATTCTTCCTCCCCATCCACCAAAACAGGGACGGGGGCCGGCCGGTCAGCATCAGGGTGCACACCATCCGCCGGAAGGAGCAGGGAGCGGTGGAACACTGGATGAATGCGCATTGAACGTGGAAGTTGGAGTTTGAAAGTCACGGGGTTAAGTTGCGCCACCACTGGATAGGGGCCAATGAAACGGGCATCTAACTTCCGGCAAGGGCGATGGGAGGGCAAAAAGCGAGTGGACAGAAAAACCCGATCTCCTACCTTGATTTCGGGGCCCGGCTGGCGATGTTTGTCCGCGTGACGTTTATAGTCCTCCTTGGCTTGGTCCAGTTGTTGGAGCAAAAGTTGTTGCACCGCTGTGAGTTCCTGCAGCCAATCCTCTGCTGCGGGAACTTCTGAAGTTTCAATGACAGGGGGAAAGAAACGTGGATGGAAGCCGTAGTTTGCAAAGAACGGCGTTTCTTTTGTAGAAGCCTGGACTCCATTGTTGTAGGCAAACTCCGACAGTGGTAACAGAGAAGCCCAATTGTCCTGTTGGTAGTTTACATAACAGCGAAGGTACTGTTCCAAAGTGGCATTGGTGCGCTCCGTTTGCCCATCTGTTTGGGGATGATGAGCTGAAGATAAACGAGAGTCTATGCCCAATAGTTTTTGTAGTGCCTTCCAGAAACGAGAGGTGAATTGGGATCCACGGTCTGTGACCAAACTCTTGGGCAATCCATGTAATCTGAAAACATGTTGGAGGAATAGATCTGCAGTCTCTTTGGCCGTGGGAAGGCCTTCACAGGGAATGAAATGGGCTAACTTGGTGAAAAGGTCCACCACCACTAGGATCGTGGTAAATTCACAGGAAGGTGGTAAGTCAGTGATAAAATCCGCAGAAATTATTTCCCATGGGCGAGATGGGGTAGGAAGGGGGTGTAAAAGCCCTGAGGGCTTCTCCCTTCTTGTTTTGGAGCGCTGGCATACTGGGCAGGTGTTGACATATTTTTCCACATCCTTGCGGATCTTGGGCAACCAGAAATCTCTTAGGATCAAATGCATGGTTTTAAATAGTCCGAAATGCCCTGCTGGCTTGCAGTCATGACACAGACGAAGTGTTTTTTCCCTGCCCGGTCCTGGGGGGATATAAACATGATTTCTATAGCAAAGCAGTCCATCCTTAAGCGAAAAGGGAAAATGCAATCCTTGGCGAAGTTGGTCCTGCGCCCAGGCATCTGCTTGCTGACTAGCCCTGATTTCTTGAGCACAGAGGGGCCCTGGAGTAGAGGGAGTTGAATCAATGAGAGTGGATTTGGTGTTCCCCACTGTGAGCGTGGCAAAGTTCTCGGGTTGTAGTAGTTGGGATTCAAAAGTCTCTTTGCGTCCTGCAGCGTATTCCGGTTTACGTGACAGGGCGTCTGCTTGCTTGGTTTGGGCTGGGGTTACATAATGAATCTGGAAGTTAAAACGTTCAAAGAATAAAGCCCAACGTTGTTGCCTCTGATTTAGCTTGCGGGCAGTTCTTAGATGTTCTAGATTCCGATGATCAGTATGGACTTCAATGGGAAATTTGGCCCCTTCTAGCCAATGTCTCCAAGTTTCAAAAGCTGCCTTTATGGCTAATAGTTCTTTTTCCCAAATGGTATAGTTTCTCTCTGGTGCGGTTAGTTGACGAGAATAAAAGGCACAAGGATGAAGGTGATCCCCCACCGGTTGTAGGAGTACAGCTCCAATTGCCACATCAGAGGCGTCCGCTTGCACAACAAAAAGGGTTCCAGGATCTGGATGCTGAAGGATTGGCTGGGACGTGAATAATTTCTTTAGTTGCTGGAACCCTTTCTCTGCTTGATCAGTCCAGCGGAAGGGCTGTTTCCCACGGATGCAGCTGGTGATTGGGTCAGACCAGCGGGCAAAATCTGGAATGAACTTGCGGTAATAGTTCGCGAACCCCAAGAATCGCTGCACCTCTTTCTTGTTGGTTGGCGCTCGCCATTCCAATACTGCTGAAACTTTTGCCGGGTCCATGGAGAGCCCTAGAGGCGAGATGCGGTACCCCAGGAAATCTACCTCTTGTAGATCAAAAGCGCATTTTTCCAGCTTGGCATAAAGCCCATGATCCCGCAATCGTTGTAACACCATTTTAACGTGGTTCTCATGTTCTGATTGTGATCTAGAAAACACCAAAAAATCGTCCAGGTAGATGATCAAGAACCGATCTAGATAGTCCTGAAAAATGTCATTGACAAAATGCTGGAACGTTGCGGGAGCTCCGCATAAACCATAATTCATAACTCGGGACTCGAATAATCCGAATTTAGTCTGGAAGGCGGTCTTCCACTCGTCCCCTTCTTTGATGCGAACTAGGTTATAAGCCCCCCGTAGGTCCAGCTTGGTGTAGACCTTGGCTCCTCGAAGTCGGTCTAGTAGATCCGAGATTAAGGGCAGGGGATAGCTGTTCCGCTTAGTGATATTGTTCAATGCTCTGTAGTCCACCACCAAGCGTAAGTCCCCTGACTTCTTCTTCACAAACATCACTGGGGAGGCGGCTGGGGATTGAGAGGGTCTGATGAATCCCTTGCGAAGGTTTGTCTCTATGAATTCCCTGAGAGCTTCTTGCTCCGGTTCAGTCAGGGAGTAGAGATGCCCTCGCGGGATCGGGGCCCCCTCCACCAAGTCAATGGCACAGTCATAAGGTCTATGTGGGGGTAATTTTTCGGCTTCTTTTTCATTGAATACATCCCAATACTCGGAGTACTTCTTTGGCAAGGTGATAATGGGCTCGGTGTCTGTGGCATGGCAGACCTTGGCTACGAGGCAATGGTTTTGGCAGTACTTTGAAGCAAACTGCAGTTCTCTGTTGGACCAGGAGATGCTTGGGTCGTGAAGTGTCAGCCATGGAATCCCCAAAATCACAGGGAAATGGGGAACCTCAGTAACAAAGAAGGAAATCTCTTCCATATGTTCCCTTATCCACATCCTGGTGGGTTCCGACCACTGGCTTACGGGGCCCGTCTTGAGAGGGCGGCCATCGATGGCTTGCACCACACGGGCATTCTTGAAGTCGTGATATTGTAATCCCAGAGAGTCGGCATACTCTCTATCAATGAAATTGTTGGTGGCTCCTGAGTCTATCATGGCGTGGATCATGACGGGTCCCTTTTTTGCTGACCATAAGGTGACCACTAGAAGGAACAGGACCCCGGTTGGCGGCTCTTGAATGGGTTTTTTGACCGGGTTGGCGAGCCTCTCTACGCCCGGTCGTTGGCTTCCCCCGCCGGCTGTGTGCCAGCCGCCTCAGACGCCTTCGTCTCCGTGGAGGACGCCGCCGCAAGACGGGCGGCGGGCTTCCCTTTGGCTGGGCACTCTCTGGCGAAGTGGCCCCCATTCCCGCAATACCAACAGAGGTTTAGGCGTTGGCGGCGGGCCTTCTCGGCGGCATCTAATCTGGGACGCACATTGCCCAACTGCATCGGCACCTCCTCGCTCCCTCTGGGGTATGGGGATGGTGGTGGGGGTCTCCACACTGGACGCGGCTGAACGCTGGCGGGAGCGGGGGGTTTTGCCCCAGCTCTACCGCTCTGGCCTCGTACCCACTGTTTCCTGTTGGCAATCATGACTTCAGCCCGTAAACATTGATCAATGAGTGCTTCAAGAGTGTGGGGAGGATCCACCTTGGAGATTTCCTCCAGCATTTCAATGTTGAGACCCTCCCGAAATTGTCCTCTGAGGGCTACATCGTTCCAGCCGGTGTTGTGGGCCAGCACTCGGAACTCGGCTATGTACTGAGACATGGGTCTGTCTCCTTGAAAGAGGCGGCGAAGTTTGTGACCGGCTGCCTCCAAATTGTCCTCGATTCCCCAGGTCTCCTTAAGGTGGTCCAAGAAGTGTTGCGCTGATCTTAGGTGTGGAGAGGCTTGGTCGAACAGTGCCGTCGCCCAGTTGGCCGCTGGCCCGTCTAGAAGACTGTAAACCCACGCCACCTTGATGTCTTCTTGGGGAAACTCGGCGGCACGGGCCTCTAGGTAAGCCTGGCACTGGCGGCGGAATACTTGGACCTTGGAGGCTTCTCCAGAAAACTTGGTTGGCAACGCCATGGCCGGGAGGCGGATTCCGCGCTCCCTCAACCCTTTTATTTCTCCATCCTGCGCGTTGAGTCTGTCACGGATGCGGTCCACTTCGTCCTTGCTGATGGTGTAGCTGAGTGGCTGTCCACCCGGCACGGCTCCGGTAGACATTCTGGCCTTGGTTAATTGGTGCTTATGGTGGCGGAGTCAAACTGTCAGGACCCAGGCTGCAAGGCACCAATAACCATACACAGAGGCCAGAATCTATCTAATATCTTTATTGAAGAAATATATAAAGTTAATAAAAGCAAGTGTATGAAATAGTCCAGGAGTAGACCTTTCAGGAAAGGTCAAAATTAGTCCAAGAAAACAATGTCCAATATGAAATATTAAGGTCCAAAGTTGTAATCCAATAACCGAAACACTCACTTGCCAAGCAAGTGAGGGGAGATGACAAGGTCCTTTAGTCCATGAACTTGAGCAAGGCTAGGAAATAACTTGATACTTGGAACACAAGGCTTGATTCAAGACAACAAGGTAACGAGGAGCAGGAACAAGATCCGTGGAATTACTTGGTAAAATCCGTGAAACAAGGCAAGGTTTAGTCCTGGAAGGCGAGGCAAGGTCCGAAGGTAAACAAGGCTGGGAAGCAGGAGCGAAGGCTTGAGAACAAGGACAAGGCTTGAACAGGAACGAGGCTTGAAACGGAGCGCGTTGTCCAGACACAACTCGCTCCGGAGGCTGACGAATTGACTCCGCGAAGTTACTTCGCGGGTAAAACACCTATATAGAGTCTAACTTTCCCGCCGAGAGCAGTTCTCTGGGAACCAGAAACGAAAGCTAATCTCTGAGACCAGATGTTTGACTCCTTAAAGATTCTCATGGAAAGCAGGCTTAATTGGCTAAATTCTTAGCAGCTATTCTAGCACTCCTGCGCGAGGCCGCTTCCAAACCTCTCTGTTGTTTACAAAACTCATGGCGAGAAAACACAGGAGATGTAGGCTCAGGGTTTGTTTGACATACTTCTGGAACACAACTCTCTTGCAGGTGCAAGGTTCCCAGATCTGGCTGGGAAGAATCTGGCTGGGAAGATTCCAGTTCTGACTGGGAAGGTAAAAAACCCAAGTTTTCTTCTTCATCAGGTATCGCCATGTCATGAGCAGGACTACAAGGCCCATGAGTCATCACAGTATGTTTCTTTTAATAAACTTTCTGATGAAACCAGCTGGCTTTATACAAAAACAAAGCTTGCAACCTCAGATTTTGTTTCTGTTTGCTTTGGATGCAATATGACAAAAGGACTTGTCAATACTCAGCTCATCAACATATATGCAAGAAAGAACAAAACTGAACTCTAATAAGCCAACCAAGGAGCCCCTGATAGTGCAGCAGGTTAAACCACTGAGCTGCTGAAATTCCTGACTGAAAGGTTGGCAGTTTGAATCAGGGGAGTGGGATGAGCTCCCACTGTTAGCCCCAGCTTCTGCCAACCTAGCAGTTTGAAAACATGCAAATATGAGTAGATCAATAGGTATTGCTTTGGAAGGAGGACAACGGCGCTTCATGCAGTCATGCCTCCAGAAATGGAGATGAGCACCAACCCCCAGAGTTGGACATGACTAGACTTAATGTTAGGGGAAAAACTTTACTTTTACTAAAGCCAACCAAACATATAGCATATGCAGAGCATACTTTGAATCCAAGACATATTCAGTGTTGCAAGTTTGTGGACATGTCAGGTTGAAATAAACAACACTAACAGTTCAAATTGTACTACTTTAAAGCTGGAGAGTGGATAGGTCATTCATTTCTAATATTGCTGGCCATTTTCAATCCTTTATCAAAACATTCCGAAGAGATAAGCACAGAAGAGAAATGGGAATCTAAGCGTCAATAAACCCTCCAAGGAGCTTGAGAAGAGGTACATTGTCTAAATGAGATATGCACGATGGTCCTGGAAAGAAGGGTCACAGATCTGAAATATTAAAGGGCATAAGACAAAAATGTCTTGCTCACAATTTGCTTCTGATTCTTCTATATTACTGTTTATCTGGAGATCAAATATTGTGAAGAAAGTTTGAAATAACTAGGTGATCTGAAGAAATGGAATATTTGAGGGGCCATCACATGGAGCAAATGATGGAGCAAATTCATTGTTACTGTAAATGATAGCACCCAATTCATTTTGTTATAATAGCATTAAGAAGAACATCTGGACAGTACTAATAGTTCAACAATGGAATTGTCTGCTCAGAAGGTTATTAACTCTCAGAATGTTTTCAACAGAGCCTAGATATGCATCTATCAGAAAAAGCAAAGGTGTAGATTTCCTGCATTGCAATAATTGAGCTAAATGGTTTTTGAGATTTCAGCTGAAGAAAATAGATACACCAAACCCAATGAACTTGGTCTCTATTCATTCATCTAAACTTTTATATCATCAGAGTGCTCTATCCCAGAGATAATAATGAAAAATTATGATAAAAATGGCTATGGCTAACAACATATTAAACAATCTAACAAATTAAAATACAGATAAAAAATTACCATACATCTGGCCATGGTAGTCCATGCTGTAGTCCCATCCCACTTGGACTACTGCAACACTCTCTACATAGGGCTGCCTTTGAAGATAGTTTGGAAGCTTCAATTGGTTCAGAGATTGGCAGCCAGATTACAAACAGGAGCCCCGTACAGGGGGAGATCCCATGTTGCAGTAGCACCACTGGCTGCAGGTCTGCTTCTGGGCTGAATACAAAGTGCTGGTCATTACCTTTAAAGCCCTAAATGGATTGGATCCAGGATATTTGACCAAACACATCTCTTACAAACCAGCTCAAGCACTGCAGTCAGCAGAAAAGGTCCTCAGTCCCACCCCAATCTCAAGTGAACGAGAGAGCCTTCTACGTGATCGGCCCCCACCTCTGGAACTCCCTGCCTAAAGAAATAAAGATGACCCCCTCCCTTCTGTATAACTGAAGACTCATTTTGCTCACTAGCATACAAAGAAGAAGAGGATTAGATAATGAGAGATCACTACTGGACCTCTGGTTGAGAACTATTGGTGTATTTGGGCTCTGTTAGTCCATGTTGGCCCAGCGGTCATCACTGGCCACACAATCAACCCATATGACTTTGTGAACTTTGGTTGGCTCCTTTAAATCAACGTGGATGTTTCATGTTTAGGTTTTATGCCACTATATAATTTTATTTAATTATGTTTTGTTTAATTTATTGTTCGGTTCTAATTTTATGTTTACATGTGGGGTTATTCTGGATTATTTTGTCAGTACGTGTTTGTTTTATTAAGGCATTGAATGTTTGCCTTTTTATATGTTGGAATCCACCCTGAGTCTCCCTGAGGAGATAGGGTGGAATATATATAAAGTTGTTACTACTACTACTACTACTACTACTACTACTATTACTATTATTCAAAACCCTATGAGCAAATAGTTTTAGTTTTATTCTTTTAGTAACATTGTAAGTTTTTAATTGTATCCTTGTTTATGAGGGCTAAACAAGGGGATTATGGTTGATGGGGATGGAATTCGAAGAGGAAGAAAAAACCCTCGTGATGAGGGTTCACTGGAGGAGTTGCGCAGGAAGCGACTTAGAGAGCTATATGGGGGATCTTCTGAGGAAGATTCAGATGGGGAGATGGATGCTGAGGAACAGGTGGTGGCTGGGGAAGCGGGCACTGAATGGGCACAGCCACCGGAGATGTCTGGGGATTTGGGGTCTATGGATACTTCTGAACCTGGGGTTTCTGCAGGAGCTGATCCCAATTGGGATGCTTGGAGAAGGGAGGATGGTTCTTTAAGTGTTCATGGGGCTAAGTGTGGGCAGGATGATTGGGACTCCGACGAATTGCTAGGTACTCCAGATCCACGAGCTCTAGCTGTGTGGAGCTCAGACTCTGAGTAGATTTGGGACACCTGGTGTTTGGGTGTGAGTGTTTGGTCACCCAGGAGGAAGGGGAATAAAATGGGAATGTTTGGCCACTGCACTTTGCGTGTGGCAAGGTGTTGCTGAGGCGCCATTGGGATCTCTGTGTTTCCATGAAGACTGGACTTGGACTATGATTTGAATCTGCTGTTATCACCTAGCTTGGCTCTCGCTGTGTCTTATCGTGGACCTGTTTTGGATGACTGCACCCTCTTCAGACCTTGGACCGGAATTTGACCTTGCTACTGCCTTCGCCCTGTGATTGATGACTACTATTGGCTTTTGACTCCTGGCTTACTCTTTGGACACCGCTGTTATCTCCTGACCTGACCTTGGAATCCCGGACGACGTCTTTTCACCATCCTTTTGGAGCCTTCGGCTTTATCCACATTGTGGAAGCAGTCTACTGCATTCTTAGTTTGTTTGTTTGTTTCCTGACCAATTTGGTGTTTTCGTTTGGGAACTGTTCCTTTGAAAACTACAGAGCCGGCTGGCAGGGCTTGGACTCAGAAAGTGCAGTTTGCACTAAGTTTGTTTAGCTTTGTTTTTACCTGCTTGTGTTGCGGAATTATATTTTTGTTTGAACTGCTCTTGAAGCACTGATAGTGAAGTGTTTCAAGGTTTTTTCTGTGTTAACATTACTTTTTGGCTTATCTGCTGAATAAACTCTATTTTTGTTCGCTAATTGGCATCTGACTCTTGACAATGGGCCATTAGTATTCAGGAACTACCACTCCGCCTCCGAAAATCTCACATTTTGTGGATGCTCAGGTCCTGTTATGCATAATGATGTAACAAAATGTCATCACTTGTATTAAATGGCAAACTCAAGGTTTGTTTTTGGGACTATATGAAAGGCTAACTGTATATATAAGTCTGAAGAAGTCTGGTAAAATTGAAAACTTTCTTGTTTGCTACCTTTTAGTGATCCAATTCTATTAGTATTACTCAATTCTGAATTTTGTTTTTACTGGTGGATGACCCACTTTTGATTATTTGGATTTTCTTTGTTTTTATCTAGGTTTTTATCAGCATTTCTCTTAGAATAATACTCCTTTTTGCTAATGATGAAAGTTTAAGGTCCAAGCATGTACATCCTCAGTCTACTTATTAGATCTAACTCTGTTATTCTCTTTTCTACTTCAATTTCTCATAGGATAATGGTGTTGGACCTCACCTATAATGAGTCTTAACATTTCTAGGCTGTAAGAATAGAAGTCCAGTGTCCACATCAAGGAACATAATAGAACAGGTTTATTCTGCTTTCGTCAAACCTCATCTGGAACAGTGTGCCCTATTTCTGGGCACAGCAGTTTTAGAGAGATATTGACAATCTGGATCATATACAGAACAGAGTGACCAAACTGGTAAGTGATCTGAAAGTCAGACTTAATGAGAAACAGCTGAGAGTAGAATATATGACAAAGGGTGCATCTACATAGTTAAAATGATGCAGTTTAATACAACTTTAGCTGCCATGACTCAATGCTATAGTATCTTGTGAGCTGTAGTTTTACAATATATTTAGCCTTCTGTGACAAAGAGTGCTGGAGCCTCACCAAACTACAACTCCCAGGATTCTATAGCATTGAGCCATGGTAGTTAAAATGGTGCCAAACTGTATTAATTCTACAATGTAGATGCAGCCAGGTGTGGAGCCCCCGCTGATCTGCTGAACTTGCTGATCGAAAGGTCAGTGGTTCGAATCTGGGGGCCAGGGTGAATTTCTGCTGTTAGCACCAGCTCCTGCCAACCTAGCAGTTCGAAAACATGCAAATGTGAGTAGATCAATAGGTACCGGGTCAGTGGGAAGGTAACAGTGCTCCATACAGTCATGCCGGCCACATGTCCTTGGAGGTGTCTACGGACAGTGCTGATTCTTCAGCTTAGAAATGGAGATGAGCACCAGCCCCCAGAGTCAGGGGGTTAACTAGACTTAATGTCAGGGGAAAACCTTTGTCCTTTTTTATAGATGCACCTGGAGAGGTTATGTGATCGCCATCTTCAAATATCTGAAGGACTGTCTGTTGCTCAGAGGATGGAGTAAAGTAGTTTCTTCTGCTCCTAAAGTTAGGACCTGAACCAATGTAAGGAAATAGTGACTAAATGTTAAGGATGTTGAACAACCCTTACCCTGATGATGAGAGCTGTTCAACATTAGAACAGATGCCCCTAGAAAGTGGTAGGCTCTCCTTCACCAGAGGTCTTTAAGCACAAATAAGACAACCACCTTTGGATTCCTGAACTGGCAGGTAGATAAGATCAAGGTGGCTTTTCTGATCCCTTCCAGCTCTATGCGGCTATGGTTTATGGCTTTGATTTATGCTTTACCTTTTCTCCAATAAATTCAAAATAGCTGTTCTCCACACTTGCTAATCACAGCAACCCATGAGTTAGATCAAGTTGTAAGATGAGTCCCTGCTAAGAACAGGAGTTTATGAAAAGAAGCTCAATGGATATGGCTACTGAAAATTGTTTAACAAAAGAACATACTGAGATGGGATTGACTGAATAAGAACAAATTCACTGTACTTTCCTCAAAAAATATGTAAAGCGGGAGATTAGAGACTTTTCTTTCCAAACTAAGCATTTCAATGAAGATTCTTTTAGATTTCCAGCACTTGGTTAGAACAGCGCTTGAGCATATGGACCATTTCTGGGACACAGTTAATGAACCATACTATGCAGAGAGCTCGAAGTACTACAAATATTTTCACTAGCTTGTCAGATTGCTACCATCTCACACAGAGAGAAATTGGAGACCCCTGCAGACTTTCATGCAACTTTTGACAAGGTAACATGTGGTGCTCTTAGAGAAAGCAACTGTGCACATAACAGATTTACTCTCCAACTCAATCTGTCTATGAAGCCAATAATTGGATGCACCTGCCAAAGCAGGGAGCCTGTGAGCTCATTCTCACACAATATTTACCTGCACAGAGAGAGCTTGCACATGATATGTTGATGCCCTTAATGGTTGTGGTGCATGATCCAAGGAGCTTATCTCAGGATCCCTTTGTAATGGCATATGAGAAACTCAGATCTTTTGCAGAATCATGCTTTCCAGGGATGAGGCACACAATCTTCTAAGAAACAATAAAAATCACCAGCATCACTCAGACTGCAAGCTGCTACCATAGTGATCCTAAAACATTTGACACACCCACTGCATTAGTTACATAATGTGTGGCAATGGGAACATTTTAAAAGGGTTTCCAATACCCTTACGTTTTGTCTGTAGCCTGCATGTGTCCACTGGCATTTTTTTCTGATCGAAAGAACATCCACCCACAAAAAAAAGTTTGTTATCCATGTTTGGGCTCACCGATGCAATAGGAAATATACATTTGGTATTCCACAAAATTAGCCCAGTCCAAACCTAGTAAGATCTACAAGTGGCTTGTCATCAACTTCAGTGATATCTGAACTGACCCCTTCATATTTTGGGTCTGGAAACAAATTCCCCCTAATTTGTTCTCTCTCAAAGCATTGCATTAATTCTCCCTCCCCTCCCCTTTGGTGCCGTTATATCAAACTACTGACAGGGTTGCTCTTTTCAACTGAAACGGTTCCAAAGCTCCCAGTAGACGTAGGAGGCAAAGTACTATGCAAGAAAATGAAATATTAAAATAATAAAGCAATAAGACTTCTTTTCCTAAGTCAATCATATCTAGATATTATATAGGTGGTCTTATATGGGAAGAGCAGGGTTTTATCATTAGTGGGAACCAAAGGACCCAGGGCTTGAATAGATGGGCAAAATTGCCCATCCTAAGTCACTTAGTTTTCAGTTGCAGCATGGGCCCGCTGGCTCCCATTACACAATGCAGATCAAATCCTGCGGGTCTCCATGCCTCAACTGAAGTCCAAGCATCAGAGGAGGCATCGGCGGCAACACAGGAGGCTTCCTGTGTTGCATAAGAAACAACAGGGGAAGCCTGGCTGTGACGCTTCCCTCCGTGGGATGGCGTGAGTAGCAAGGCAGGCAATGTGGGACAGTGGGCTCCCCATGCCAAGTCCCACCCGATTTGCCATGATCCATGGTGAATCAAGGGGGGAGTGTGATGAGGTCACCAGTATGTAAGACATTACTCTAACTCAGTGGTTCTCAACCTGTGGGTCCCCAGGTGTTTTGGCCGACAACTCTCAGAAATCCCAGCCAATTTACCAGCTGTTAGGATTTCTGGGAGTTGAAAGCCAAAACATCTGGGGACCTACAGGTTGAGAACCACTGCTCTAAATAGAGCTTATATTTTCTAGGCTATGACAATTCAAAGCTTAAAAAGAAAAAAATAGGACTAGAGCATTCAGTCTCAAAGGATGGAAGAGCTCCAAAACCTCTACCTTGGCTATTTGACCATTAGAAGCTCCACTGACACATTTTTGCAGTCTGTTTTTGAAGAACTTAAAATCCACAAATGTTTTCATATTTAGAATGGAAAGTCCGTAAGAATTTATTTTAAAAGTTGAATGCAGTAAAAAAAAAAGTGAAATTGACAAGTGTTTGTGTGTCTAGAAGCAGATAAAAGTCACAGGTTTAAGTTATGGTCATTATTTTTATATGGATATACAAAAAATAGTGGGCAGAAAACACCTTAGTTACTTATCTCTTTTTACAAGCCCTTGGTACAGGAAGTCACTGGCAGAAGTCAATTTGTACTAACTGGAAGGATTTATCCCCAAGTATAGGGAATGTATATGGGGGCACGACAAAACACTCAGAGATGACCTTCAAAGAGCAAATATCATGCCACTATCCATTAGAATTAGAGTAGCAGGATTATCAGTGATGCATCTGCTGTCACATAAAATTGGTCTTTGCAAAGATCAGGAGTTTTGTTTTGCTTTTCAAATTATCAGTTCAGCTCTCTAAATATTTCATTCTAAGTGCTACAAGTTCTAGATCAGAAAGCTACCACTGTATACTGTAATACTGATTGCGATGCAACCCACTGCAAAGAAAAATCCAAACACAGAAAGTGATTAAATCCTTAATTTACTAAGTAGTTGTAGGAAAGGCAGAAATCCAGCTGGCTTACAATAAGGATTCTTCACATTCACTCAGCTCTCACTGGTACTAACTTAAACAAACTGGTGTAGGACCCTATACAAAAGACATATGTACAGAGACAAAAGCCATAGCCAAAGCCTAGAGACAACACTGTAAATAAATCCTTCCTCTGGAGATTTATTTCAAACACTGTTACCCTCTTCTCAAATCCCTGAAGGAGATTACAAAATAAAAGAATAGAATTCAGACAGCAAAGTCGATGCAGTGAACCCTAGAAGCAAGATGTTCACAAAATCCTCCAAAGGCAGCAGTCAAATCCTCTTCAAAATGGGAATGCTTCCTGAAAGGAAAGGGCTATGCTCAGTTCACCAAGAAATTTATTCCGTAGCCTTGGGCCAACAGCGGTTATAAGGCTCTAAACTTTTCTGAAGAGCTAGATAAAAGTTCCTTTTTGAATTTTTGGGATGAAAGTCACCAGAATATCCTGCTAGAATGGCTGGAGTTGCAGATACAGAACATACATGAAAGTGCAAATAAACTGCAAATAAAGAAATTGCTATTTTTTAAAACCCCGAGAGTACACCTCTTTGAGAGTTTCCAGGTCTTTTTATGGTCACTTTCTGCTGGAAACTGACCATAGAATTGCATTGGAGGGTGGAGCTCCCTAGTGAAATGTTCTTCCTAGAAATGTCTAGGTTCTGGATCATCACCCAATCTTCCCTTTGCTTTTCACTGCCTGCAGACTGTCAAAGGTTTCTCTCCACTTCCCCCACATTTGATTGCTTTCCACACTTTGACAATCCTGGCTCGATCTGTGTGTGCCTCGGTATCTTATTTGGGCGACGGAAGTAAGAAGTTTAATTACTAGTGCATATAGTAATTATACACGAGTAATGTCCCCTCCTCAAGGGAAGAAATTCTTCATATGACCCGTTATCCACTCTACCAAGAACTGAGAATTAGATTTAGATTCACAGCAGCAGCTTATGTTAAGACTAGCTAACATAAGAGGATGGGTTGATGGGTTAACAGAATAGAAGAATGAAATATTTTGATTCTTTGATTATTTGCATTCTCCATTTCCCAGTTAACCCTTCTGGCACCCACACTTTCCTTGCAGATCCAAATAAGCCCACCACAACTGTGCATGATTTTTTTCACAAGGTATCAATAAAGATTTTTCTGGCTGCGCAGTTTGTACAGAGACCTAGTTTTATAACCAAGTGAATATTCTCATCCTTTCCTGTTTAAGTTCTATTCTGCCTTTCAACCAAATTGTGCTCAAGGCATCTAAGAACAGGCACAGACATTATAAAATGAAATAAATCATAATACGCAGTAATACTTTTTGGGAAACTATAATAAAATTTCAATACCATTTATATTTATGTATTTAATATTTTAAAATTTCATTAAATAAAACCAATTTCAGCATATATATTTTTTTTAAAAAACAGCAAGGAGCCAAAGTCCAACTAGTACCAAACTTTGGGAAAGTTACTTTTTTGGACTCTGAAAGCTGGGGCATTTGAGAGCTGTATAAAATTTAAGTTTCCTAAGTAATTAATATCTTCAGAGAGGTTTATTTAGCAGGCATACTACAGTTTTTTTTCCTGCCTGCTCAAAAACCTATAATTTCCCCAGGTATTTTAATTTTAAAATAATACAGTTTTCTTTACTATATTAATGCTTGATTAGTGTTTGATTTAACTAGACTGTTTAATGTTTTCATTTTTATTAATTTTAATATTTCTGGTATTGAAAGTTTGGGAAACTACTATGCCCTATGAAGATCAGCTTAGGGAGCTGGGCATGTTTACTTTGGGGGGGAAAAGGTTAAGAGGTTATATGAAAACCATGTTTAAATATTTGAAAGCATGTCATATTGGAGGTGGAACAAGCTTGTTTTCTGCTGCTCCAGAGACTAGGACATGGAGCAATGGATTTAAACTGTAAGGAAAGAGACTATTTGGAAAAGCCTCCTGATGATAACAGTGAGACACATTGCATTGGACTGTAGTGGAGTTTCTTTCTCTGGAAGTTTTTTTTAACAGAGGACGATTAGCCTGGAGTGCTTTGATTGTGTGTTCTTGCACGGCATGGGGTTGGACTGAATGGCCCTTGCGGTCTCTAACTCTATAATTCTATGATTCTATGAATGTTTTTGTTAAATATGTGAAAAATATTTGGAATGTATGCTGTAATACATAATAAAGTTTTTTGCCTGTTTTGGGAAGGCCATCAAAAGAAATGGGGCTAGCCAGATGTCTCTTAGCAAAAACTTTGTTAAATTTAAAGTGATGTGTGATACATTCTGTACTATACACATACATTCAAAGGGACTTCACAGTATCTGTCTTTGTTTATTTGGTGGTATGACCACCTGGCCCCTGATGGCACAGTACGTTAAAGCGCCGAGCTGCTGAACTTGTGGACCAAAAGGTGCCAGGTTCAAACCCCGGGAGCGGAATGAGCACCCGCTGTAAGCCCCAGCTCCTGCCAACCTAACAGTTCGAAAACATGCAAATGTGAGTAGATCAATAGGTACCACTCCGGCGGGAAGGTAACGCCGCTCCATGCAGTCATGCCGGCCACATGACCTTGGAGGTGTCTATGGACAACGCCGGCTCTTTGGCTTAGAAATGAAGATGAGCACCAACGCCCAGAGTCGGTTACGACTGGACTTAACGTCAGGGGAAAACCTTTACCCAACCTATGACACTACAATCCTGAGCAGCCCTAGGCAGGTGAAATGTCAGGCTTCTACAAACAGGGATGAGTTCAGTTCTCTGCATCTCCCACTGAGTTACATGGGACAAAGTGAATGCATTCAAACTGGTTACGTTGTTGGAATAAAGTAAACTGTTTTTCTGTGCATGGAAAAGTGTTGGTTCTGTCTCTGCTTCCAATGATGCACATCTCAATAGTTCCCACAATAAAAGATCACCTTACTGCTTCCTATCCCAATCATTAGTATGAGTATAGTGGGATTGTGGAGGGATGTGTGTGTTGTTTTGTAATGTGTGTGGGGGAAGGCATGTAATTTTGTTGTGCAATAACATAATGACAAATAACGCTATTCTATAAGCAGGAGATTTTTGGAGTTGGGTTCCAAAAAAAGGAAGTTGTCCATGCTACAAGATTAATTATGCATGCTGTTCAATACCTTTTTTTAACTTTCCAACACTGGTAGCATGTTCTTAAAAAGGAAGTGAAAATCTCTTCATTCATTTTGGTTGCTCTTCTCAGAATCTGATATTCTTGTCCACTTGAATCTTTTTATTGACTTTTAATATTGTCTTTTTTTCCCCCCCAACATATAATTTTTTTACCCCAAGCCTTTTCCTAATTGCCTAAAGTATTGTTGTAGGCATTTTTCAAATATACACATTTCTAGTTCTATTTTTTTTAAAGTACACATGGATATATCTACTTTTTGTTAGAAGACATCAGAAATCTTGAGAATTGTTTTAATTGCCAGAAAAATAGGATCCTGGTCCTGTTGCTAGTCTTAGGAAGGATTAAGTGGGTATTTTATAAAGTAATATGAACCCAATGAATTCATTTTCCATGCCCACCTTCTGTCATAATTAGCATTCTGTCATCTTGGCTGTTGTATCTCAGTAGTAGTACATACTCCCCTTAGAGGTGTGATTGACACCAGTGTTGGCTTCTTTCTAGTGCCAAATAAAGACACAGTTCTGAGGACTTAATTTAATTTTAATGTTCATGTCAAAAATTGAATTGTTGGAAGCTTTTAAGATGTATTAAGTTGTCATGTTTAATATGTTATATCCTGTGTGTTGTTTGAATCTCAAATTATTTTAAATATTTTATTGTTTTAATTCTCCTGTCACCCTGAAATCTCATAATAAAAGATGAATGAAAACAAGAACAAGCTTTAGTTCTAAAACTGATTGGGGATGTGATACTCATGACATATCTATAGAAAGCTATAAGGTGCCACAAAATGTGATGGCACATTCTGACCGTTATAGAATTTACTACCCATAGAAAGCCTACTAACAAAAGCCACATTTTAATGAAGGAAAATGTTTTCATCTTTTAAAAGAGTTGACAATAAGTTGACAATAAGAGTGAATCCCATGGAAGAGACTGAGATTTAGTTTTAGGTACATACACATATGAATGCACTGAAAGAATGAATTTCTTAAATCTGCACTTGAGCCCTGAAATTTTAACCCATACCTCTTGGGTCTAAAATGCACTATATCCCACCACTTTGTTGCATTAAGTTGGGTAGCTCATTATGTCACATCTCTTGCTTGAAAAAGTAAAGGACATCAACCGTATCCACGAGTAACACATTCCTGGACTTTGCATGGATAGGTAAAATCACATATAGTGAAACCTATTGAAATGAATGACTTCTAGTCCAAGAATACCATAGAGTTATACTTGAGGACATAAAAGATGCCTATAAAGGACATACTTTGTTAGGCTTGGATAAATGAAACTGCAGGTACTGGCCCAGTGGATACCGAGGTCATACTGTGATGGAACCTGCATTTTGCCATCTCCCCTTTAAGATAAAATGCCATTCTGACATGAATCAAATGAGACATTAGGCACAATGTCTGGCAGAACTGACAAATTTTATATTGAGTGCTTAAAATTAATTGTAACTGACTGATTTATCAGACAAAACTCCTCTTACATATATTCTCAGAATAAATAAGCTACAAGAGAGCTATTAGCAGGGTCTTTATTATTCTGCCTCATCCTCCTTGGTGAAGGAAATAATTTAACACATGATCTTTTCTTGGAATATACTTATTTTTTCTGCATCACATGCTGCCTTTCACTTAAAGCAAATCCCTCCCTGTCCTTAGATAGCAAATCAATCACAGGCCCCGGAATAGTAATTAGAATACAAAAGAGCATCTAACTAAGTGTGGCAGATGCTGGGTGTTTCTTCTCTTCCCCCCCCCCCTTCTACCCAGCAGATGCTTTGAGAGGCAAACTTTCTCCCAAGCACAGACTGGAGTATCATTGAATAATTCAAAGTCCTGAATACAACTGTTTCAAATACACCTTTCAGTCTCCTTCATACAGATATCTGTTTAGAAAGAATCCCACGAATAACAAAACTTCAAATATCAAATAAATGGAACTCTGTGAAAGATGCAACATTCTGCACTCACCTTTCTCTCTAAAGCATTCAAACTTTGTTGATCTTATATCAAGAAATTAACATTGAACTTTCAAGACATGCAGGGATGGGGGAGGAAGAAATGGGAGGGACACGCCATGAAACACCATGAAGAATAAATATTTTGTCCATACCTATATTTCATGCCAGTCTGCTTAGCAGTGGACTCTTTTAAAGAAATATGGTGCTGAGGGGTAAAAGTTCCCAAACTGCGGGCAATTATTGCCACTGTCCGGAATTTTGCTCGGGCGGCATTGACAGCATTAGGGTTACTGGTGTTCTGTTTGCTGATGAGTCTGTCTTCCCCATTCCGGTTCTTGAGGTTATGCTCTGTGCATGCTATGGAGACCTGCATTTTTCCCTCAGTAAGCTTTCCTTTACAGAACAGAGAACTTCTTTTGAATGAAGAAAAAGGACCACCGGGAGCTGCAGATATCAATCCCTAGTCCAGGAGTCTTCAACGGTGCGCTCCAAACTCAAGTACCTGGATTTTGACGCCGGTCGTAACTGAGCAAAGCTGCCTCCGATATGCCAGGAGTCAAACAAATCTCCAAAGTTGCCAAATGATTAATGAAAAGAATGGAAACCTGCTTAACAAAATTTTTCTTTCCTCTGCAAAGAATTTCCCCAGTGATTACAAAGAACCCCCCATGGGTCCAATTGATTTCAGAAATACTGAGCTTGCATCTTCATGGTTAACCCAAAGCAGCAGTATCCACTCCGTCTCAATGCTGGCTTGCTTCTCGTTGCTGGATTTAAATCAATACAGGCATACTGCAAAATGAATCTGGAGCACCCTCTGGACCATGAAATGCTGATGGTGCAAAGCTTGAGAGCTCAAGGAACATCTAATCACAGGCAAGTCTCAGAAGACCAAGGATATCCATCTAGCCCTTTGTCAGCTCTGGCACAGCACTACGCCTCATCGGGATGCCCCTCGCTTTCCCCCGATGGCTCGAAAGCCTGGTGGAGAAGGAGAATCTCAGACTCTGCTGCACTGAAGGTACTGGTGATGCAGCTGGAATGTGCAGAGCTCTCTTCAGGAAGCCTGTAGAAAGCGAGAGAGGTTGGCGTACATGCTTCCTTTTGTGTGCAGAATAAAGGCAGGCACTTTCAAGAGAGTTGGGCTGGCTGAATCGCTGACAGCCTTGCTAAATGACTAGAGAGAGCCCCTCCACCTGACTTGAACAAATGGATGTGAAAGCATGCTAATGTCTTGCTGTGTTGTGGGAGGGGAAGAGCATTACTATTTGGCTGTGCGCGGGCGAATTAACTCATTAATCCCTTGCGTCTGGCACACTAAGACCCTGCCTGAAACCTGGATGCTGCCAGCAGTTGTGCCAGGGTTAATCTCTTCTCAGCACAAATACATGCCCAGTTAGATACCCCAGGGGTGTCCTTTGATCTAAATTGCACAACTGGCAGAAAAAGCAGATTATCCTAAAGGACTGGGACAAGACTTGCACGTTAGTTGTCCATTAGCATGACACTTGCATGCATGGGAGCTTGTGGAGAAAGCATCTTAAAATTCAACACTTATTAGTGTTGATATACAGTTCTGACCATGGTCAGAGTTAAGCTTCTGATACACCACTGTAAATGCTCCTGGTCCCTTCCCCCAATGCACCCCACACACCTGGTATGGTATGTGAAAAGCTTCATCTAGCATATGTCAGTAACTGGCCAAAAGCAGAAAACTCACTCATCCCAGAAAGGGTGAATTGGCACCAAATTGCCTTTTCATATTGGGTGACGTTTTGGAAAAGAGATTTGGATACAGAGCTTGTCATTCTTCTTGCACACTTTCAAGCCTGGTGGGTTATGACAGGAAAATAACACTTTCTACAGCACTTGCTGCTCAGAGCAATTACTGAAGTTTACAACAAAGCTTGTTCTGGATTCCTAGAACACAGGTGTAGGAAAATAAAATGTCAGGTATTGCTCGGGGTGAATAGTGCATGCCTCCAGTTCCTGGACAGGCTCAATATTCCAGAAACACACAGGTCACCCTTGTAGACTGTTGCCTTTACTTTTGGATAGAATTTCACCGAAAAGAACCACAATAATATTGTCAGTTCAGTAGCAATCAACATCATTTAGAATACTTTTCAAAAATGTTGTGAGATTGTACACATTATGTGCTGGGGAGAAATAAGGGGAAATAAGAGAAGAGGGGAATGAGGGAAGAATTGTGTATTTTTTCTAACCTGAGGAATGGACTAAAGCAAAGTGTTACAAGTTGATGCTTATAGTTTTGGAGGCTGCTGTTGCTTCATTTGTTCTGTTCCTTCTATTCTACAACAGCAATGATGTACAGTATTTGCCAACAACATTTCTATCATATAGACAAGAACCATAGCTAATCCATCTCCAACCACTCCATCATTCATGAATATTTGTAAGACAACATCTTTCTTCTTCATGTTTTTAAAGCTACCAGGATACATGGAGAGTGGGTGTATCTATGAACTGTTTTAACACATATGATGCAGGTCCTTGTTTTAGGAATCAGTCACGTGCAGGAAACAAATCTCCCAGTGGCAGGGCATATATTACATAAGCAAAAAGCCCCTGTTCAATCCCTGGCATTTCTAGTTTGAGAGGCAAAGTGGAATTAGAAAGCAGATGGAGTGAAAGAAGGGATGTTTTGCTGCCTGAGGCAGAGAACCAAATGGTATTCCCTATCAATCCAAGTCAAGAGTGCATATTATTCAACCCCAGACAAATTATTTTGAGACAAAGAGATAGAAAATCTTACAAGCAGCAAAACAGCAAATGTTAGCAGTCTATTAGCAAATTAAATTACAATTCACAGCCCTTCCATTGTATTCAAAACCAGCTGTTTGGTGAAGCTGGCCCACTCTATCTAATGGTAGAGTTGGCCTGGGTGAAAGGCCTCTGTCCAAGGTCTTCAGAGAGTTACTCCCAATCACAACAGACAAGATCAAGCTGAATGAACAAGGCAAAAACCAACTGCTAGCTAAAACTAGATTCAATGCCACACAGTCAATAAAATTTACATTATTATTGAATTACCATTCAGAAATTCAATCCATGGCTTTGTAATAACTGGGACTAGAAATTGGATTTAATGTCTAGTGGTGGAAGCTCCTTTTTTGGAGGTTTTTAAGCAAAGACTGGATGGCCATCTGTCGGGGGTGCTTTGAATGTGATTTTCCTGCTTCTTGGCAGGGGGTTGGACTGGATGGCCCACAAGGTCTCTTCAAACTCTATGCTTCTATATTTCTAAATTGATTTTGAAGTTTAAGATAGGAATAAGTGCATTGTTAAAGTGCATAACTAAACCACTCCAGAAATATAAAGTCCTCCCCCCCCAAAAAAACAACAACAGATTTCTTGCTCTAATTTTCAGCATCTATGGCTGTAGAAATTTTTAAAGTTTACATGATGTATTTGGTTGGCCTATTAAAGGTGTCACTACAATGTGTGTGTTTTTTTAGTCTGTTATATTTTGTGGCCTGGCTAGCCCTTGCACTAAGTGCTATTGTTTGCCCCATCTTCCTTGGGAAAATGCCTTTAATGTCCGTACCACTTGTGGATTTCCTTTGTAGAATAATTCATGCAATGCCCTAAAGCAGCCATAGTTATAATTGCAAAAAGGACAGGGTGTTTTGTATGGCAATGAGTTTAGAACAGGATTTGTGACTGCAGTACTATTTTTGCCTCATAATATATGAAATGGTTGGTTAAGCAAACACTTCTGATACTATCACTCCTCCAGCAGTGAATTAAAAAATGGTTCAGGAGTGTTTTCATTTTGTTTTGCTTTGCTTGGAAGCTGGAGGAAAAAGAAAACCACAGGAGGGTTTCAAGTTGCAGTGTTACCCACAATTTCCCTGCAATTCAATTCATCTTCTTTCTTTTTTCTTTCCCAAATTGCATTCCAAAATGGGTGGAGGCAAAACTCTGTGAATGATAATTTATACACAGCTCAGCAATTCTTCTTCTCAATAAATAAATATTCTGCCTTCATCTCTCAATAATTGATATCCCCTTGTTCAAAGCAAAACCTCCTGCAACTTTTTCTAATCCCTGCTTTCCACTTACAGAGAGGTGAGGATGTTATGAGAAGGAAGAAAGATGAATGTACCAATCAATTCAGCGAGGGGGATTAAATATTGGTGATAAAAATGATCAAGTGCCAGGATATAGAAAGCACAGCCCTCCCTGGTGCTATTTCACCAGCCTCTGTGGCTTCATCGCAACGACACTTCTCTCATCACACAAGGTAAGCATTGCCAAAGCACGCACGGATCCGTGCTGGCTTCATTGGAGCCACGGGTAGGCTCCCGTGTCTGGAAGGAAACTTTCTAGGATGGGGGAAAACTAGAATTGAAACAAAAGGAGTGTAACATCATATTTCCTTTTTGCAATCCAGATGTCTGCAGTGCAACCTTCTACAGTATGACAATACCCCTGTCTAGTTTTCCTTCATTCCTCAGATAATTGAAAAAGAAGACTAGGAACGAAAAGGAAAAGGCAAAAATGCTGAAAGGTGCAAAAGAAAGATCATTGAAGGACATACTAACATGCACTGGAACAAAAAGTTGCATTTAGTGGTCTGGGTAAATGTCTAACAAAACCCACCTCAGAGCATGTCTGACTCATAAATGACCCTGTGTGGGCTTTGTTCTCTTTAAATTAAATACCACACCAAAGTAATTGGGAAACATCACCTAAATATCCCAAAGGCACCAAAACATGAGTGACCTTGGAAACTAAGAAGGACCAGCTCTGTATAAATATGTGAGGGGAAGTCATAGGGAAAAGGGAGAAAGCTTGTTTTCTGCTGCCCTGGAGACTAGGACGCAGAACAATGGCTTCAAACTGCAGGAAAGGAGATTCCACCTGAACATTAGGAAGAACTTTCTAACTGTGAGAGCTGTTCAGCACTGGAACTCTCTGCCCTGGAGTGTGGTTGAGGCTCCTTCTTTGGAGGCTTTTAAGCAGAAGCTGGAGGTCATCTGTCGGGGATGCTTTGAATATCTTCCTGCTTCTTGGCAGGGGGTTGGACGGAATGGCCCATGAGGTCTCTTCCAACTCTATGATTCTATGGTTCTAATTCAGTGTGATACCTATATTTGTGGGGGTTATGTACCAAGATTCCAATGTATACCTGAAACCAAGAATAATATTGAACCCTTTATTTTGACTATACTTGAGCCTACCATAGAACATACCATATCATAGAGAATACCATAGAATAGGCATGGGCAAACTTGGGCCCTCCAGGTGTTTAGGACTTCAACTCCTACAATTCCTAACAGCCGGCAGGTTGTTAGCAATTGTGGGAGTTGAAGTCCAAAATACCTGGAGGACCTAAGTTTGCCCATGCCTGTCATAGAATCAAACTGGAGGACCTAGAGAGGCCCATAAACTTTTTGGGGATATTTCTGGAGCATGGATATTGAATCCATGAATAAGTGTGGTGTACTATACTTGAACAGGAGACCATCAAAGAATGCTAAGTGCCAAAGGTATATTTCAGAGGAAGAAACTAGGAAAACCACCCCTGAGTATTCTTTTACTTCAGAAAATCTTATGAAATTCATGGGTTCTCTGTAAGTTGACAGGTGACTTGAAGAACACACTCAATTTTGGCGGATAACAAGTTTCTTTATAGCCCCTAAGGCTTTGATTATTCATCAGCATTTTTGGTAGAAGTTTTTTGGGTATTTCTTATGCAAATTATAAGGAGATTTACATTTTATATTACTGACATTTACTGTCTTTCCTAATCTGAGAGAAAGAAGCAGTGCAAGTCACTGTGCAATTCCCCACTGGAAATCCTAGATGACAAATCTCCTACTTCAAAAAAAAATTCACCAGACATTGCTCACATCGCGTCATAGCTCTAGGACTTTATCTCATGAGGCTGACAAACTGGCACTATTGCACAAAGCCATGTAATGCCTAACAATGCCCCCAATTAATCCATCTCCCACTATTGACAGGCAAAACTGTTGTCGACCGCGTTTTAGGGGATCGGGCCCTTAAGGAGAAACCCGACCCGGTCCTGAGGGAACGGACCTTGGCGAAGCCAAATGGAGAATATAAGCCGCAATACAACCTGAAGCCTGAAATGAAGAAGGTCCGCCAAAGATGAAGGAAAATCCGCCAAGGAGTCTTTATTGAGCAATTCAGCTGAAAAGGACGCTAATAGCGATCATTCAATCTACTAGCGTAACATATGTTTCAAATAAAGCCATATTTATACAATGTTTCGGTCTGACAGCCCTTTGAATTTCCCGCCCCGCTTCCCCGCCCATCTGATCGCGGATAGGCTGGGAGGTTGAACGCGGATAGGCTGGGAGGGCTTTCGTTTCCCGCCTTGCCTTGCTGGCCCAATGGGGAGCCGCTTTTTGTCCCCACCCGGGCCAATCAGAGAGGAGGAGGCGGGAGCTATTAAAACAATGAAGTGACCGGACAGGAAATATCAGATTAATCCTGGCCCGGCCGATTTCTAAAGGAATTAATGGCACCCATCAAGGATGTCCGGGGTCCTGTCACGTTCACAGATTTTAGATATGTCTTTGGGGTGTCAGACGGGAAGTAAAGAAGGGTGGTGATGAGCCGTCATTGACGGGCTCCACAGGGGTGCCTTCCTGAGGCGTCCTGGCCTGGGATATGACAATGTTTGCCTTGGGGGCGAGTCACCTTTAGGAATTTGGTGACTCAAGCCCTATATTGTCCATGCGATCGGAATGAGATTGGATTAAACGGTGGCAGATTATCCTTTTGTTTTTGGGAAGGGAGGTCTGGGTCATAGGGCTAGAGTTCACGTTGGGGTCATAATATTTCCCATTTGATTTCATGATTTGACAATTATATGGGATAGAATGAAAATTAAAATAAAGTTGGAACATAAACCCTGCTGGGAAAAATACATATTTTCCGGGGATCCCAAAGAGTACAAATACATATAGGCAGATAGATAGATTTCAAGGAAATAAAGGAGAATCCATAAAGGTGGGTGACATTGCATAAAGGGGAATCATGGATGATATAAACAATTGAAAACATTTGATAAGAACGAGGTTTACAACATCTGGGGAACCCAATATGGAAAGTCATAGAAGTGGAGTTTTAGCAGCATGATTTTACAATTCATGAAGTTGTTATCTCTTGCCTCAGAATGCAGGGATAATCCACAGTAAACTCCAGTAAAAAGTCTCAATCACCTTCTACTATAAATATATGGAATATAGAACATAAAGTCTTGATTTTTGAACTATCTTTTACAAAGTCCTGGAGGGGAGGTCACCTCGATCACAAAACAACTTGCAGTCTTGTAATGTTCCCAAAACCTACCTCAGTGCAATGAGTGCAATATCAGGGGATGGGCTTCTCCTCCTCTCCCATTCTCCCCCCATATTATTCCCAAGATGTCTGTTTTGTACTTATTTAAAATGATATTTAATTTTTATTATTAGATGTTTAAACTGTGAGATTGCTCAAAATATTTTTTAAAAATTTGAAGCAGCAGAAGACTGGGAAGGCAGGGTTACTAAAGCATGTGTAAGTATGATCAGGAAGTGATAGATTGGTGAATTGGCACAATTACATCAATGAAGGGAGGTATGATATCAAAGGTGCTTACCCTGGTATGTATCTGCTATTTATCACTATGCTATTGCATGCGATAAAGTTCTTAATCACTATAACTTGATTTTAAAAGCAAAAATGGGTCTGCGGTTCCAAATTTCAGTACAACATACATTGCAACCAACCGCTGCAATTTCCCTTTGCAATTCCATAGAATAAAGTTCCATAGAATAATGTTATGACATTTCAAAGAAACCTTCCTCCCAATATCTGGATTTTCCAGACCAGAGTTTCCGGACACTGTGTTATGAACTGATGTGACAGCCACTTGTTCTTCTGATCTTTTTAAAATAAAGCATTTGCCGTAATTAAGGTTCAGAGACACAAAGAACGCTTGAATGTGTCATTACCTCTATATGGAAGATAATTACCGAGGAGTGTTGGAAATGTGAAAACAAATACATAGACGTTGAATGCAGTGTACCCTTCTTAAATATAAATGTAGTTTATGCAGCATGAAAACCTAATAGTGTGTATAAACACCTTTGCAATTCAAAGACAACAGATTTTGGTGCCATACAGCCAATTATCTGTAAACTTACAAAGGACAAGGGAATACACTAGCCTACCCAGGCTTTCCTGAGCGCATGTTCACTTTTTAAAAGTAGCACGCTAAAATTCAGCAGCAGACTTCATTCTCTGAAGATTATGCTTGCATCAGTAATCCCTCTTCCTCTCCTCATGCCCTCAAACTATTCACATGAAAAGCGTCTAATTCAGGCTTACCAGAGCAAGGACATCTTAAAATAAACAAGGAAACAATCGCACCTTTGGCTGCAAACATCCAAGGATCATCTAAAAAGCAGTATGATAAGTCAAAATAAGATGTCAAAACCACCTGCAGTACTTATAGGCATGAACAACTCACTCAGGAAAGGAGCTTCTCAGTCATTTGGGTCATGGTCCTCTGACCAGCTTATATTCTCCAATATCTAACTTTCTTTGAAAGAGTCGTCTCTTATTTTAACTCCAAGAGCAAGTTCAAATCCCAAAGGAAAAAAAATCAGGTCCTGAAAATTCCCTCAAGGTCCCTTGAGTCTTAGGAGGTGGGAAATACAAACTCAGTACCATTCCCCACATGTTCAACTTCAATATTTGATCCAGACTCAGAGGTTTCTCCGCTTCTACATTTTGTGCTCCCTGGAGCTGCTCTCAGATGAAGAAGAACTGGTGAAGAACTGGGAGAGCTGTTCATGATAGCCATGGAAGCAGAGATGTAGCTCTTCTTTCTTCAGACATTGGAGACAAAATAAGCTGACTGGCTCTAGGGGAATTGTTTACACCAGCTAAATAATCCAGCTTCAATTCAGAGTATTCTGCCCTGGAGCTACCCTGGATTCCCCCCTTAGCACCACACCTACGTGTAATACACCACACTGACACTGTATTGATGGCTTGGCTATACATTTCCCCTGCCCAAATTCAGATGAGAATAACTTTTTTTGCTCCTTCTCTTGCTCTCCAGCCAAGCCCAAACATGAATGAGGCCAATGATGAAAAGATAGCTCCATGAGCCCCCTCACTGTTGATTGTATTGTTGGGTGCCTCATTCCCACTTCAAAGCAAGCTGCAAGCAGTCGCTCCTGGGGAGGTGCTTTGCAGGAAAGGCTGCAGCAGTGCTTTAGTGGTCCTGAAGACAAATATGCCATTTTATTTATTTATTTACAGTATTTAAACCCCATCTTTCTCACTCCGAGGGGGACTCAGAGCAGCTTACAGGTCACAGATACAGCAAACATTCAATGCCAATTTTACAATTAGAAATTGCCTTTCCAATAGTAAGGGCCCCATTATATGTGCTGTATTTTTATATTATTTTATAATTGTATATAGCACTGAATGTTTGTTATTTTTGTCTTTTGGAAGCCACCCAGAGTCCCTTCAAAGAGAAAGGAAAGGTTAAAAATTATTATTATTATTATTATTATTATTATTATTATTATTATTATTATTATTATTATTATTATTATTTTATTATGACACAGCAAACAAGATAGATATGCTGGATTTCGTTTCACAAAAACACAAGTCGAACACTTCCCAAGTGTCTAGGACTGTGTGATGTATTTTCGGATGATGCGCGCAGATCCCAGCAGGGTGGCCTTTTGCAGTTGGCAGATCGTGATTTTGTCAATGTCTATTGTTTCCAAATACTGGCTGAGATCTTTTGGCACAGCACCCAGTGTTCCCATCACCACCGGGACCACCTGTACTGGTTTCTGCCAGAGTCTTTGAAGTTCAATCTTGAGGTCCTGATAGCGGTTGAGTTTTTCCTGTTGTTTTTTGTCAATGCGACTGTCACCTGGGATGGCAACATCAATGACCCAAACCTTTTTCTTTTCCACAACTGTGAGGTCTGGTATGTTGTGTTCCAGAACTTTGTCAGTCTGGATTCGGAAATCCCACAATATCTTTGTGTGCTCATTTTCCAATACTTTTGCAGGTTTGTGATCCCACCAGTTCTTTACTGCTGGGAGTTGTTCTTGAGGCATAAGTTCCAATGAATCATTTGGGCCACATAGTTGTACCCCTGTGTGTAGTCTGTCTGAGCGATTTTCTTACAGTCTGCATTTTGGGTCATCAGCTGATTTTTCGATCTTGGCCTTAATTGCATTTGTTCTGATGGCTTGTTCCTGGGCTGCAAGGATCAGGCCTTTTGTCTCCTTCTTCAATGTCCTATTCGTGAGCCATAGCCAGGTCTTCTCCTTATCAGCTTTTCCTTCAATTTTGTCAAGGAACTTTCCATGCAATGTTTTGTTGTACCAGCTGTCAGCTCTAGTTTGTAGTGCGGTTTTCTTGTACTGGTTTTTTGTCTGCTGTGCTTTGAGGAGTTTCTGATTTTTGACTTCAATCAAAGCAGGTTCTTCACTTTGCTTTACATATTCTGCCAGGGCATGTTCTTCTTCTTTGACTGCTTGTTTTACTTTATTATTGAAAAAATGGCAATGCTTACCAACCACCAATCTGCCTCTCTCTACTCCCCAAAATGCAGGTCTCAGGATTCTTTGGACAGGAAATTAGCTCATTAAAGTGAAAGCATAGTCTTATAACTGTTCAGTATACCCAATAATATACAATTAAACTTCTTATCCATTCATGTGCTACTGATCTTTAAGTAGTACTTTCAGAAAAGGATGCCCCCTTTGCAACAACAGCTGCTGTAGCACAAGGCAGTAAGTACAGCTACAAATATGGGATGAGGGTTAGAATGGAAAATTTTGCACTGAATGGCCACATGTTAACCTTCAAGTATTTGATGTTATTCCTCCCTGTGTGGATTATTTCCTCCCTTTTATTGGTTCCACTGAGTAAGGCAAAATGTACAACTGTAAAGCATTAGAAGAAAAACCAGGATCCAGCTGTGTCTAATGCCAATTGTCAGTTGTACCGGCGAACAATAAAAGTCTAGAAGAGATTATATGCCTTTTTGATTGCAAGCAGGAAAAAACCAGTATTTTCTCATATTCTGGCAAAGGTTGGTTTAATTTCATCATTTTACATCCAAAGAAATGGCCTAGAGAAAGGAACAGTGATTCTTTATCAAAGCATGGCAAAACTACTGACCCTGCCTAGGCACTTCTGGAAGCTGTTGTACCTCTTTAAGTAACTTTTTCTAGCACTGTTCTTTGCTGAGAGCTGAGAGCTGTTGTTTCCTCCCTCCCAACCTTATGAATGGGCAGAAGTGGTTTGGCAGAGTGGGGGTATCCCTTTGAAAGAAGAAGTGGATGAGAGACCTTATCAGAAAGGCCAGGTGATGCATCCCACTTTGCCTAGCTTCTGGCGAGGAAAGATGGAGCAGCGGGACAAATCTGTCATCCCGTGTGCAGTTACCTCTCGCAACACTTTCCTCATCACATGGGGAAAGTGTTGCCCTTGAGGGGGGACTTTGTGTTGGCTCCACTGGACCCAGCACGACATGGGAAACCTCCTGTGTTGGGATGAAAGCGCCCCCCAGACATGGTGAAAGTCTCCTAGGATGCTGATTTTACCCCATCTCATGAGGTCGAAAGGGATCGTGGTGTTTGCATGGCCAGAAGTGGTTTAGCAGATCATGGGTTTGCCATTGAAAGAAGTGGATTAAGAGATCACGGTATTTGCATGGGCAGAAGTTGTTTAGTAGATTGTGGGTTCCCATTGAAAGAAGTAGATTAGCAAATTGTGGTGTTGGCATAGCCAAAAATGGTTTAGCAGGTTTCCCATTGAAAGAAATGTTTTAGCATTAAGCCCAATATTAAGCCAAGCTGGATAATACTCCAGAGTTTTGGTGAAATTCTGAAGCAGCCCTGCCCTTCAATCAGAGTGTGGATATCATGACTGGTTTTTATCTGGAATATCATGTGCATTTTTGGGTCCAGAATATCAACAGCCTGAAAGATATCCAAAAGATTGTCACTAGGATAGTAAAAGATCTGTATTAAAAGAAAGGAGATTCTGATAAACCATTAGGAAGACCATCAAGAGAATATGTTATTCAATAGAGCAGTGGTTCTCAACCTGTAGGTCCCCAGATGTTTTGGCCTTCAACTCCCAGAAATCCTAACAGCTGGTAAACTGGCTGGGATTTCTGAGAGTTGTAGGCCAAAACACCTGGGGACCCACAGGTTGAGGACCACTGCAACAGAGGAATATGCCACATGGGAGGGTGCAGAGCTCTACTCAACTGAAGTTTTTTAAAGAGCTAGATGGCCCTTTTGGTTCCTTCCAACTTTGTATTTTTGTGATTCTATATCTGACACAAGATCAACAATCATCAGAGTTTTTAGTGTGGATCTCTCTAGATATCATCTGACACTACACCACAATGACTGTGTTATGTGTTGTGTGCTTTTCTTGATGGGAGAGGGTGACAAAATGTACCCTGATGTTTTCATCCCCTCCAGGACAGTAAAAAAGTTACAATGTCACATAATTTTGATGTACAATAGTAGAAGAGACAAACTTACTTTCTATTTTTGCCCTTGGGACATCTTCCTCTATGCTCTTGCATGACTGGTAATAATTGGCAGTCAAAATAAAGGAGCCTGTGTTTGAAGTGACAGATTAAAAACCTTAACATTGCAACAGGCACAAAATAGATGGCCACCTGGTACGACAGAAAAACTTTAAAAAGGAGGAAAATGCTGATGAGTCAGCTAGGAAAAAGTAAAAGGCAGCTGCAGTTCTGTTCAATGCTTCAAAGTAGTTAAAAAGATGAAACATGCCAAGAGGCTTTTGACTTGGGTTTTGGGTGTATCTTTTTAACCGGATAGATATAGCATTATAAATATTGAGAGAAAGATAAAAAATGCATCAATCAATGTAAAATCTGCATGTTTTCAGTTGAGATGCCTTACTTACAGACTGAAACCTTGTGAGTCAGAGAAGACTGAAATTCTATCAGAGTAATCCCATACAAACAGGGCCACTACTATCATTATGCAATGTGAGACAACTTATTTGGACAGCATTGTTTTGAGCATATCCTAGACAGCAAATGTCCAATATTTAATTCTCATTAAGATAAATAGGATTTTAATCAGAATTTGGAAATAATTTATGAATAATAATTTATTTCCCCAAATGTGGTCAAAATCCATAGAAAAGTGTGGTGGAGGCTCCTTCTTTGGAGGCTTTTAAGCAGAGGCCGGATGGCCATCTGTTGGGCATGCTTTGAATGCGATTTTCATGCTTTTTGGCAGGGGGTTGGACTGGATGGCCGTGAGGTCTCTTCCAGTTCTATGATTCTATTAGTTAATCTCCACAATTCAATGAATTGTTTTAGAATTTGAGTTAATTGTTTTAGAATTTATTAGATGATGGGATAACTCTCCCTGTACCAGCTTCAATAAAAGAGGAGGGAATGTTAAGAGGGAATGGACACAGAGGAAATGCATCTCATGTTGTTTAGTATGAAAGGGTTGACACTTTTCCTGATTCAGAATTTGAAGTGAAGTGGGATAGATGATTTGTTTGGTCAACACAATGTTTTCATGCAACTTTCATGCCTATAAGACATCTTCATAATCAAGCCCTTTAGGCCTGAAGACTGGTGATTCCCTCATTGCCATCTTTTGACTTGTATGGTCATCAGAGTCTCTCTTTTACCTTCTAATTTTCATTTATTTTATTTCATGGTTTTGAGGTTTTGTATATCATTACAGCCTGTGTTGTTGACTTTTGTGGATTTGATTATTCATAGATTTGATTAAAATGTTATCTCTAGAAAACTCCAGGTCCCCCAATGTGATTCTATGTTCAGCTTCCAGCAGGCAATGACCACAGAGTGGTTTAGAAGACCTAGAAATTTCTAGAAAAGTGTCCCCTCAGGCAAAAAAAATGTAATTTTAAAATATATATTTGAGATTTATATGTACTACTAATAGAAAAGAAATACAATGGAAAATAGCATTTAAATTCATGTTTTTGACTTTCATGGGGGGTCCTGTTTTTGACTTTCAAGGGCTGATCGTAGATGAGCTGCAATTAAACCCTTTGTACTCTTTTAGTGCATTTATTGCTTGCAGTACTGTGCATTTGGGTAACCTGGATTTTCTCACCCCATCCCACATTTCTTTTTCATCACAGCCTTTTTTTTCCTTAGCAATCATCCCTTCTGTTTTCTTTTCACCTCGTGCTTTTAGTAGGTCTGTTTTGAGGGGTTGTGTAAAATTGGAACTATCCATTTGGAGCCGAAAGATGCAGCCAGATAATCCCTCCACCATGTTTAGTGATCATCATCACCACAATGTATTGAAAAGGGCTGTGTGCCCCTTGAGTTTAGTGCATCAACGAGGCTCCAGTGCAGAACTTACTTGAAGACAAGTCCTACAAAGTTTCCCCAAACACAAGTAATCAATCTCAAACACTTCTGTCTGAAATAGACATTTCTCCCCAACACATGCAAGGCCTAGTAGCTGCAATGGGTTCCAAATCCTCAAAATTCTGAAGCAAAATATTAAAATTTAGAGCATAATATGATTACAAAGAACATTTCCCTCCAACAGATGTTCCATGCGGCTCTTGCTCTAGCCCTAGACCTCTTTTGCTGTCACTCTCTGCCAAAATTGTACAAGCAGAACTTCTCCCACATACAATGGGCTAACCCAATTAGCTCATAGGGATTACAGACAATTGTGATAATGGTTTCATTGAAAAGTGTAGTCTCAAATGTTGGTTCTCTGTCTTTTTTTAAAAAATGGAAAATTGAGGAAATATGCACACGAGTACATGCAATGCATAGCTTGGACTATTGTCTCTAGCTGTTGATGCAGTGAGTCAAAAGTGTATTTTGCTGTCTGTTCTATATGAAAAATATTCACAAAATCCTACATCGAACTCAGTGGTTCTCAACCTGTAGGTCCCCAGGTGTTAGAATTTCTGGGAGTTGAAGGCCAAAACATCTGGGGATCCATAGGTTGAGAACCACTGATCTGACGGCAAACTCCAGCTACAGAAATATCATTGACTCAATAGCTGAAAAGTAAAGCAATACTGATACAACACTCATCGATCCAAGAGGGCTATCATAGTTGTGAGTGACTCATAATTGGATTTACGCCAATCAGTACAAGAGTGATGCAGAGATTATTTTTTTTAACCATGCATGAAAACATTTTTGGATTATATGGTTACTGATCAGATGGACAAATCATACTTCAAATATATGAAAATCATTCAAGCTTCCTAATTACATTCTGTAACAGAACAATAGCATCTGTTGTAGTGAACTCATGAAGAAATTAATTAAGAATCCTGTTGGTTAGATAGTGAGTTTTGCCATTGCTCATCTGATACTCCACAGTTCCAAGGCTACCAGATGTTTAAACTAATTAAAAGCATAAATTGAATAAATTGATCACTGTAGAAACTACAACATAAACCAGAATATTATGATTTGTTGTACAGTGTAGCATAATCAAGCCTTACACCATGTTGAGCAACATTATCTCATTTATCGTCTCATTACAAGTGTATTGCCTTCACTGTTACAGCCACATTTGGGCAAGCAATCATAATAATACATTAATTGCAATTGGGAAGGGTGTTTTATACAGCTCTTAAAAAAAACAAACTAACAGTGAATACCAAAACTTCAAGAAGGTAAACAAGATGAAACTAGAAACCTGATAATAAAATACTGAAAACAAGTTATCATATTAAAAAGCCATTAAATTTTAAAAGTGTGAAGTCATTTAAGAGCATAACAATAAAAATAAATGGTGTAAGCATTTTCTGGGAATGTTTAAATGAATAACTAAATGTTTACATGATTTATCAGTACATATTTCAATGCCAAGTTGCAACTACGGCCAATGTGAATGAGAAGAGGAAAAATAAATGAAAGGTAATGAACTCAAGAAGGGCCAAAATAAAGTGGGCCCTTGGTATCCGCTGGGGTTTTATTCCAGGATCCTATATGGATACCAAAACCCATGGTGTCCCTTGTATAAAATGTAAAAAAAAAAAAAAAGGTTTGTGTTTTGGATTTCCAAATTGTGGGTGTTTGAATCTGTGGATATGGAGGACTAGCTGTATCATAAAGACACCAGGTGATAACTGAGAAGCTACGAAGGGCAAGCCATAGTCTGTACTTGGATGGGAGACTGCTAACAAATTTCAGATGTTGTGGACTATATTTCAGAGGAAGGAAATGGCAAAACAAGCTCTCTGAGTATCCCTTCTTTATGGAAACCCTATGAAAAATTCATGGGGTCACCATAAGTCAACAGGTGACTTGAAGACGCATACACTCACACGCAACTCAAGATAACAATTCATGCTTATTTCTGCCTTTTCTTGCAGTAAGCCACAGAAGGCCTGTGGAAAACAACAAAGAGAGCTCACACACCATGCTACCCAAAGAACAAGTGTCATAACCTAATTCTTCCTTTCCTACTGAGCTAGCACTTCAGTGTTCAAAGCACAAGTCCTGCTGCTGCAATGATAAAGCTGTACAGCACCAATACAAGGCCAGCAAAAACATAAGAAAAGAATCACAACTTTCCCAGAATAGAAGCCATTGTGAAATTGACTCATCTGCAACATTCCTGGGACAGTGTTTCTGCTACTGTACCATAGTCATGATTGACATACTTAATCTGGGACATAATGCTGCAAACTTAATCTGCAGTGTGGAGAGGGGGGGCTTAAAAAGTAGAATCTGCAATAATATGGTCCCATGTGTCCTAGCATTTTAAAAGAAGTCCCTTCATTTAATGTTTCAAACAGCCAGTCTGTCAGCATACTATAATCTTTAAAATTCAATTCAAACTTTGTCCCTGTTTTCTGGTTTGTTTGTTTTTTACTAATATTTTATATTTCCTGAATCCTAAAAGCCACTGGTGTGTTTTCATTTGAACTGCATCTTCTTTTTTTCATACTTTAAATGCAGTATAACCCCCTTACCTCCAAGCGAAACCTGTTTTCATGTGAATATGCAAAATCGGGGATAATAGTGAGCCTAACTGAAATGAAGGACTTCTGGCCCAAGCATAGCATAAGGTTGCAATGGAGAACCTAGAAAATGAATAGAGAGGGCATATTTTGTTGGACATGGATAAATGAAACCACAGATACCAATTCTACAAATGCAAGGCTTGAATTGTACTTCAAGATTAATCCAAGCATTGCTAATATCTTCCCCCCTTTTTGTTAGAGATGGTAGAATAATAGGTTTAATGTGTCTTTGCAGAGGTATGCCCTCAAGTGGTGAAATATTATGTTTATTATCACACAGTATTATTTTTAGTTATATATTCTGCATTTTATATACAGTATTTTCTTTTGTAATTAGCCACTAGAAGGTAAAATTGGTTTAAGAGACACCTGCCTCTGTTACATTCTATTTAGATCACTGTAACAATGTGATCTCATGGTTTGAGCACTGGATTGCAATTCTAGAGATAAGGATCCAAACCCCCATTCAACCATGTAAACCCAATGGGTCACCTTGGGGAGGTCACACACTCTTGGAGTCAGGGGAAGGTAAAGCAAACCCCTTCTGAACAAGGGTCCAAGGAGAATACATGATACGATCATCTTATGGTTACCATAAATCATAAACAACTTGAAGACAAACAACAACAACACACTCTAGGTGGAACTGCCTTTGGAAACTGTTCAGAAATCTCAGCAGGTCCAAATGCAGTGGCCCAACTGCAAACTGGATCTAAGTAAAGTGAACATATAACTCTACTGTCACAGCACTCTTAAACTGACTATGACCTATAAAGCTCTATAAGGCTTTGGTTCAAATGATGTGTCTTCCTATATGAACCTGTCTAAGATTGGGATCTTCTGGGAAGGACTTTTTCTGTTTGTCATGGGCATGTTGGAAAAAGATATGTAGCAAGCTCTTCTTGGTGGTTGCATCCAAATTATAGAACTCCTTCCCATAGGATAGTGGTTCTCAACCTGTGGGTCCCCAGTTGTTTTGGCCTACAACTCCCAGAAATCCCAGACAGTTTACCAGCTGTTGGGATTTCTGGGAGTTGAAGGCCAAAACATCTAGGAACCCACAGGTTGAGAACCACTGCCATAGGAGATAAGGCTACATTGCTCCCCCCCCCCACACACACACACATTTATCAGCATTTTTAAAAATCTCTTTATTGAGACAAGCTTTAACTATTAATTAGATGCAGAAGAAGAATTTTGTGGGTTTTTATTAAAATGAGGATGTTCTATTTTTGCCTGCATTGTTGTACTTTAAATGCTTCTACCTTGTCCTAAATCAGCGCTTTTTAATAGGATGGTTTGACAGTTTTTTAATTGTTTCTATGATTATGATTAGCTTTTAGCTACCCTTTTGTTTAACCTATGCCGTGAGCTACCTTTTCATATGGGTAAAGTGGAGAAAAATAAAATAATGAAAATTAGGCATGTTTTCTGGGAAAATCTTATTTTGAGAGGGCAAATGGGTTAATCACTGAGAACATGTGTTCCCAATATAATTAGTTTGACTCCCAACTCACACCTTTTTGGCTCCAAATCTTTTGTTCTGGCATTCACCTTCACTTTGGTAGTACAAGGAATGATGGAGGGGTGAAATGCCATACAAGTGAAATGGATAGTGCAGTTCCATCTCTAGTGTAAAATTCAGTTGCCAATCCACTATGTTCTCCCTCATTTCAAGCAGCAAAATATTTTGGGCTAGCCTTGGCCTCTCCTTACTTATTTTTCTGTTTAACTGCTTAGCAATGCTTCAAATTCCCTCTTGCCATTCTCTCCTCCTTAAGGCCATGGGAATGTTTTGTATGTAAAGCTACATGTATATTTTGCTCTGCCAAATGGTGAATATGAAAAGGCGGGAATGAGACTGGTTGTTATTTGGCTTCTGCCTTGTCAATAAGATTACTTTGCTTGAGAGATCCAGGGCTCTCTGGACCTCATCAAATGGAGGTCCAGAAGCCTGGGGACAGCAGGAGATAATGTGGGAAACTCTGGGGCAGTGCCCAGCTTCGTCCCCTTACCATTGTGGGTCATGGGCTGCCATCCCATGATGTTTCCATACAGACTCCAGCTTCTTTCGATGCTGTCCCCAGCTTCTTCAATTAGGAGATGGATAGTCACCTGACTCCTTCGGGCCCTCTCTCAGTATACTGACTCCGTCAATCAGACAGCCCATCTGATGAGTTCATTAGTCAGATGTCCGAACAACCTGAGCATTCAAAACTGTATAAGTGATAAGGTTTCATCACTTGACCATAACTTGGGAACAACCACGAAGAAGGCCTGATACATATCCTCTTCCAACACTAAACACAGAAAACAAAAGGAAGATTGTGGCCGAGTTCAGTTGAATTCAAGGAGTCTTGTTCATCTTTAATTTTGCAGTAACCTCTCCAATGTGTCCCAGTCTTGCTATCTGGAAAAGTAAGATGACTGCCTCACATACCTAATCTGGGATGAAATTAATTTATCTGTGGCCTAATAGCCTTTCATTTCCTGCTTATTGCAGCATGTGGTTCATAGTCCTTAAATTTCTCCTGCATTTTTTGGTTTATTGTGATATTTCAATAGTAATGATTTCAGGAACATGTGGGAGTAGCTTTAGACTGAATCAAAGGTTTGATAAATCTTTTTCTAAATTATGGGACAGAGAAAAAGCCATGTAGCTGTGTGGGTCAAAAACAGATGTCTTTCTTCCATTGTTTTTTACTGCTGATGATGATGCTGGATGGTGAGCCATTAATGTTTAATGCTATTTTTAAATGCACACCTCCACAGTTGTGCTATGAATAATAGCAATGAATTGTTTTATTATATTTTTACTTGGTTTCAGCAAACAAGTACATCTGCTTAGCCATTCAGGCTCTTCTACACTGCCTTATATCCTAGGATATGATCTCAAATTGTCTATTTATCACAGGTTATATAGCAGTGGAGACTCATATATTCCAGTTCAAAGCAGATAATCTGAGATTAGATCCTGTGATATAGGACAGTGTAGATCGGGTATGGGCATACTTCAGCCCTCCAGGTGTTTTGGACGTCAACTCTCTCAATTCCTAACAGCCTACCAGCTGTTAGGAATTGTGGGAGTTGAAGTCCAAAACACCTGGAGGGGCGAAGTTTGCCCATGCCTGGTGTATATCCAGCCTCGTCACAACTGCTACAATGTTTGCAAGGTTGGTTTGCCATAACAAGTGAAATGATGTTAAATCAGTCTCCCTTCTTCACAATCACCCAAGTCTTTGAATGTTTGGAAAGTCTGTCCAAGCCTTCTGAATGACACCCTGTTGTTTGATTGGCCTTGAAAATATAAATGACAACTTATTAATGAAAATTTAGGAGTACTCCGTAATAAGCCCCATTGCCTTCAATAGTGCTTACTTAGAAGTAAGTGGAGAATAAATCATTTGAGTTACTGGTATTCTGGTGCTTTGAAGGAACAACCTGTATTGAAATGACTATCAGAGCATGTAGAGTTAATGAAGGCAGCACACACACCCCAAATAAAAAATTTGCCCTTCAATGAAAACCTTCCTTCAGTCCCCAATTATCTAGTATTATCCAGCTGCCGTAAATTTTGTCAGTCCAAAGGGTCAGAGTGAGCTCCTAGCGTTTAGCCCAACTTCCGCCTGCCTAATGGTTCAAAAGCAAAATGTGAGTGTATAAATAGGTACCACATTAAAGTGGGGAGGTATTTTAAGGCACCCATAAGGAAATGCCTGAAAAATGCCAGTGATTTGACCAAGCAAGAAGTTTACGAACAAAGCTCTTTGGCAGGGAGATGGAGCAACAGCATTCCCCCCTCCCCAGCCATAGCCGGAATTGAGTACAAGCCTCCAAGATGCCGAAGATGGGAAAAGCCTATACATATACCTCTTTCTATGTACAATTGTCTGCCTTGTCAGTGAATTTTTGTTGCATATGTAAGTTCTGTAATCTCCCTCAGTCCCCTTCGGGGTGAGAAGGGCAGAGTATAAGTACTGTAAGTAAGTAAGTAAGTAAGTAAGTAAATAAATAAAATAAGACACTAAAATAATACTGTATTTCTTCAGTTCTAAGATGAGAGTATGAGAAAGAGATCCACAGCATCAAAAACACAATCTCCCGACTTATTTGCTTCATCTGAAAGAGACCTTGGTCAAATGGGAGTATTGTGCATTTTCACTGGGGAATGCAAAAAAATGTCTCTAGCAGGCTCTAAGGAGAACCTCAAAGATATAGTACAAGCAGTCCTCAAGAAATGCCTTTTAATGGAATATTATTTGAATTGCATAGATTCCTGAGATTGTCCTGTGAAAGTCATGATTTTTGAGCATAATGTGAAGCTGGTAGGAATAAAAAAGAAAATGCACAACAAATATTATCTTTAAAGAACGGTTCCTTACCAGACATCCTGTCAGAAATGAGCAGTGTTTTAAAGCAATGTTTTTTAAGCATTTCCAAATGTTTGGCTTTAAAACTTGAATTTTCTGGGTTACAGTATGCCCACCTGTACTATAAATTGAAAGTAATATTGCTGCAATTCACATGGATTTTAGATGCTGTTTTCCTTAAAGTAATACTTACAACCTCTTCACAAAGGCTAAAATCGGTGGCATACACCGGTTTAGCCCAGGTCACCCACAGAGCCCGCTGGCTCCCACTTGCCTGCCGGCATGCAATTAAACCCTTTCCCTATGTTGTTGTTGTTGTTGTTGTTGTTGTTGTTGTTGTCGTCGTCGTCGTCATCGTCATTGTCATCGTCGTCATCATCATCATCTAGAAGCTGAACTTGGTGACACAATTCCCTATAGCTTGCTTCTAAGCATGCAGTCTTTTACAGGGAGACATTAAAAAGACTGTGTGCTGTTTAAGTTTAAGATTTGAAGAAACAAGATTTTTCTTCCTCATGCTGGAGGAAGAAAAAAATAAGCTGTGGCCTCAGGAAAGAAAGATGGAAGCAACAACTAAGCATAGCAATGTACATATGGATCTTAAAAATTGGGGAAAAAATACCACAGGCAATCTGCCTATTGCAACCCACCATTGGTCCAGGTTGCTATGATATTGACTATTTTCAGTAATAAATAATATATGGAAATTGAGTATACATAATTACCCTGCCTCCTTACACATTACCCTATATTTGAAAAGGTTTCTTCTGTTTGGTAATGTTGAATATAAACATAATATTCATTTTCATTTAAGATTAAACTGTACTAAAATATTTATAGCATAAAAGTTATTATTTGTATTGCATCAGTTTCCTCAAACTTTGGCTGAGATTTTACACCAAACTTTCCTAACATAAATTCCAGAGACATAAAGAAGGGGACCTGGTATACCTACTGGCTGGCAAAGAAGGTAAGAATTTAAAGATTTTGTTTAAATTGTTGCAGCTTTGCTTCTGTCAATGCAATTTACAATTTGCAAAGCTGAAACATCACAACAGAAGAGACAACCTTGAGCACATAACAATTTGGAAGCATTCAGTTCTCCACTTAAAACAATTTAAGTGCCCATGGGGAGTCTCAGATTGTGGCCTGCTAAATTCACTTTATTAAAGCAATTCAGAAAGGAGGATGAAATGTTGCTGTGTAAACCCCAAGCTGCTCTCAAGTATACTGTGATGTTGACATTTTTCCCTATTCAAATATAATTTCCATATTAGAAAAGCTATACACTGTGAGAGTTTACCATTTAATCCACTATTTTTCCACTTGGTGTGGGGCTATTCCTAACGTGAAGACCCAACCTGAAGAGGTTCAGTAAATCAAGAAAGAGTGTGATGAAATCTGTTGGGACCTTGATGTCCTTGTGAGAAGCTTCTGTCCCTCCGAGCAAGATGCCGGTGCTCCCCATGGGCTCAAAAACAATTACTCAGATGAAGGAGGAGATTAACAGTGGTTCCCAGAAAGCATTGGATACCAAACTTGGATACCAAACTTGGATACCAAACATTTACCAGGAGAGAACTCGGTAGACCAGTGGTTCTCAACCATGGTAAACTGATTGGGATTTCTGGGAGTTGTAGGCCAAAACACCTGGGGACCCACAGGTTGAGAACCACTGCTGTAGACTATGCTTCTAACATTCATAACTGTGCTCTTTAAATGATGGATCCATATACAGTACGTGCTGCAGTCAGCTGCAGCAGTTCCTTGCCCAGACTGACTATTGGGCTATTGCTCCCACGGAACAGCAGTATCATGGGGAGCCAAAGTATGGAGCTTATGGACAATATTAAAGATGACCTATGAAGCTTGTGTATACTCTGGTGTGATGGGCAAACAAGCTTCTTATACTCGGCTACCACCTATACTATCCCAGCTACAGCATTATGGCCCGCTGATTGGCTACCATCTTTTCTGTGAGTGCCAAGCCTGGGCCCAACTATACCAGACTGACAAGCACATCCCATTTTGCGCATCTTGGGCTTCCTGACACCTCCCTTGCCTGCCGAGGAATAGCCATCAAAGACTAATAAGGGACACAAGTCTTGGCCACACAAAGGGTCTGCCAGCACAGTTATGCCAGCTGTAGCAAGACACCAAGAGCTCCCATCTAAAGGCCTATCTGTGCACTCACACGGGTGAGAAGCCCTATTGCTTCACATGGGAAAGATGAGCTTGGAAACTTGTCCATTCAGATGAGTTGACTCGCCATTATCGCAAACGCACTGGGCAGCACCCTTCAAAAGTCACCTCCGCCAGTGTGCTTTATCTCGCTCAGACCACCTTTCCCTGCACATGAAATGGCACACATAACTGATCTGGAAACTATAAATCTATTATTCTAAAGAGCAAACCCCAGAGAGTAGGAAATGGAGGATGGATGCAGCAACATCTAGAGGGCTACATAATTTCCAGCAAATAGCTGCAATTTGTTAGCCCTGGGTAGACTAGACCGAGCAAATAAACAGAGCTTAAGTGAAAACTGATTTACCAATCTTCTGTTGATTAAAGGGGAGTCTACTATACTTGATACTAACAATTAGATTTAATCCTTTCTTCCATATATATTTTATTAAAATAACAATGAGGTAGCAGATAAAACAGCAGTAGCAGAGGAACCCTTAGTTAAAGCACATACACTAAAACTCGCCAAATGCAGTCTAGAATAAATAACTCCATAAAACTCCTTCTGACACTCTTGAATACACCTTTGGACCCTGTAGGACCCAGAAGGAAGCTTAAAGTGTGCACAAGAAATCAAATCTACAGCTAAACCCATGCAATCAATAAAATCATAATAAGGCAATATAAAACACTTAAGAATCACAACCAAGAGATGAGCCATAAAGGTAGGAGTATAGGGCTGTACATCTCCAGCCTCCTTAAACTTTCCTCTCATGTCTTTTAGAGATAATTCTGTTCATCCAGGTTAAGAGTGTCACTCCAAGCATTTTCATCCCACCAGCTCACTTTGGTATTGGAACTCAGCTTAGGGAATCCATCCTTTAGGTATCAGACTGTGGGTGGAATCACAAAAAGATGCCTGCAAACAGAGTTACTGTTTGAAACCTAAAGTGTAGATCCTAGTCAAAACTCAAGAATTGTATCCAATCTTCAGAGTTGTCAGAGCTCATAAACCAGCAGGTAATAAGCTCATATTTACTGAAATACTAGAGCACTGATAGCTGGTTAATTGCCATGACTATTGGGCAGGTGGCTCCCACGTTAGTATGTAGAGATAGCAAATCCACGTTTGACCCCCTCTGCAGTCAGGAAGTTCCTCCTAATGTTTAGATGGAATACCTTAAGTATGGCTTAGGAAGATTGATATGTTTAGCCTGGAGAAGAGAAAGTTAAGAGGTGACATGGTAGCCATTAGGCTTGCTCAAATAATTCGTTTTCCCCGTTAACCGTTATTAATTCGTTATTTTCGTTTGTTTTGAAGCAATTTTGAAGCATTGGTTGTCCACACGTCTGATATCGCGGTTTCGAATCGCGAGAGGCCGTTTTTCGTTATGTCGTTTTCTTCGTTAGGAAAAAAAAGCTTTTGCAAATCACCCAAACCATTCAGGCCCTTTCCTTTTGCCCCTCAGCAAAAGGGGCGTCACGGGCTCAGCCAATGGGAGGGGGCGAGGGGGAAGGAGGCCGAGGAGGAGGAGGAGGAAGACGGAGGGGGGAAATGGCCGCCGCCGCCACCGCCTCGCCTCAGCTCAGGCCTGGTGTCTCTCTGAGGCGGGAAGGCGGCGGATGGAGCCGAGACCGAGAGAGACAGAGAGGGGCCCGGCGGTGAGGTTTTGACGTCTGTGCGAAGCTAGGCAAGTGGGGTTTATATATCTGTGGAAGGTCCAGGGTGGGAGAAAGAACTCTTGTCTGTGGGAGGCAAGTGTGAATGTTGCAATTGGTCACCTTGATTAGCATTGAATAGCCTTGCAGCTTCAAAGCCTGGCTGCTTCCTACCTGGGGGAATCCTTTGTTGGGAGGTATTAGCTGGCCCTGATTGTTTCCTGTCTGGAATTCCCATTTTCTGGGTGTTGTTCTTTTACTGTCCTGATTTTAGCTTTTCTGTAGCTAAAAATGCATATAAAATTGATTCTATAGGGAGGATAAATGATTGGATTTCAACTCCTACAGCTTGGCTTTCTCTGCCAATAATGGTACCCATCTTGGATATTGTAAGGGATTTTTTATTATTATTATTATTATTATTATTATTATTATTATTATTATTATTAGACCTTGCTCCCAGGAAGGTGCCTTCGCTGTGGCTCCCAACTTATCTATCTATCTACCTTTCCACATATTCTCCACATTGTGTGTATGTGTATGTATATTATATATACATGAGCCCCGATGGCGAAGTGTGTTAAAGCACTGAGCTGCTGAACTTGCAGACCGAAAGGTCCCAGGTTCAAATCCCGGGAGCAGAGTGAGTGCCCGCTGTTAGCTCCAGCTTCTGCCAACCTAGCAGCTTGAAAACATGCCAATGTGAGTAGATCAATAGGTACTGCTCTGGCGGGAAGGTAATGGCACTCCATGTAGTCATGCCGACCACATGACCTTGGAGGTGTCTATGGACAACACTGGCTCTTGGGCCTAGAAATGGAGATGAGCACCAACCCCCAGAGTCAGACATGACTGAACTTAACGTCAAGGGATACCTTTACCTTTACCTATACACACACACACACACACACACACACACACACACACACATTATGCAGGGACTATATATATATTATATATATACACAGTATATATCACACACACACACCAATTTAACAAAGTTTCAGCCACAAAAACAAAGTTTCTGAAGTAGAACAATGACTTTCACAGTAAAGACAACCCAATTTAACAGGAAATAAGACTTTCAAAGCAGGAACAGATTTCTGCAATTATTAAAAAATGGTTTACTATAAAAGCTATGAAAATTCGCCAAAAATCAGAGGATAAGGGAAACGTTCCAAATTTTGGTGAGCTATCAGTGTTAAATGTGTTCTACCACTGTACCAAGTTTGAAGAAGATCACTCAAAAAATGAGGGTGGGAGAGTCCTGTAAAGTCCTCTCCCTCTGTGCTGTTTTTGGGAATTGCGCATGCGCGTCCACCATTAACGAATTAATTTAGAAAATAACGAATTTTCGTTAATTTTGAAAATTTTGGGGGGCCAAATTCGGAAATACCATCAGAAACGAAAAGCTGCCCCCCTCTAGTTTTGAAACGAGTTTAGAATCAAATTTTTCGTGGATCGATCAAGCCTAGTAGCCATACTTAATTATCCAAAGTGATGTTTGTATCGAGAAATTGAGAACTTTGTTTTCTGCTGCTCCAGAGGCTAGGAAATAAAGTAATGGAGTGTTGGTAGACAGCAAAAGAGATTTAAAGATGGGCTTAAAGCTAACCTTAACAAATATAGAATAGACACCAAGAACTGGGAAGGCTTGGCTGTTGAGCATTGCAATTGGAGGTCAGCTATTACCAACAATTGCCATGGATTTTGAGGAGGCATGAATAAAGGGCAAAAGGGAGAAAAATGCCAAAAGGAAAACGTGTCAATCAAATCCTTGTCATCACCACCTTCCATATGGAAATCTATGTCCCCATTGTAAAAGACCATGCAGATAAAGAATAGTGACCTCATCATATGGGACCCAAATCAGTGGCATACGGTGTTTCATCTTCTCTTTTGTGATGGAGCCCACTAGCTGTCAAACTACTGTCAAACTACTTCTGGCAGGGCTCTGTCACAAAAGGGAAGTGCAACTGGTGTATGCTGCTATGGTGGCAACACAGGAGGATTCCTGTGTTCCACTGAAATCAGTGGGGAGAAACCGGGCGGCCGATGCTTCCCCCCATTGGGTTGGGGCAACAGGTGAGTTGGGCGATGCGGGACAAGGGGTGACAGGTTCCTCACACCCCCCAATGGGCATTGGTACAATTGCCATGATCCGTAGTGATTCCGCAGCTCATTTGATCATGTCGTAGCTCTCTACAGTCACTGACAGACCCACCGCCATGCCGCTACCATTGGAATATAATCACACTTAGCCACAAGTGATTACCTATAGATGGATTTCATATAGACTCTGAACATCCATTTTCAAATAACCACATTATTTAGCTACATATACTGATATTCCATCCTCTATTTCATAAGTAAATGTGACATTACATTCATCATAGAGTATAATGATGTTGTGTTGTAGTGGAACTTGATATTCCACTACAACACAAGGGTGATGTCTCTATAATCCAAGACCAGATGCTCTCTCTCAGCCTGACTTATGTCACTAAGACAAAGTAGGAGAGCCATGTATAACACCTGTAATGGAAGATAGCTATGATACAAAAGCAACAAATAAATAAAACAATCAACTGAGAACCAGTACATTGCTGTATAAAATTAATATAAACCAGGAAAAAGCAACAACCATACAAGGACATTTCGTCCAAAGCAGCTCTTATTCCTTTTCATTTTATTTTATTGCACACTGGGTCTGTTTCCTTGGCAGCAATTACATTTTGTATTGGCATAATATGGTGCAGAGTAGGAGAAAAAAAGCACATTTCTACAGTTTCTCACTCTCTGGCAACACATTCTGGAGCATGGGATAACAGTCCCTCTTTGAGAAAAACACTTCCCACTTTAGTATTGATTTCTGTTGGATTTCTTGTTTCTCTCCCATCACTATGTTCACAACACAATCCCCCATCTCCCAATTCCTCCTTTGTGGTTACTTGAATGACAGGCACTTTTTGGATTGCCCTCACTATCTGTATATTACTATACTGTACTTCTTTTCACCTCCTCTTTCACTCCTCCTATTTTCTATTTCTTTGGGTTGGATCGAGGATCTAACACTCCCCATTTTTCAGGGATCAATATTCATTTCAGTCTCTCACATTTTTTTTCTAAGAGGATCTGCATATCCTCCAATATTTCATAACTTTAAAATGGGGTGTATTTGATCAGGCAACATCAGTGTGATTAAGGTGTCGACGTTATTAATGCAGAAAGACAAAAAGGCGAGGAGAGCTGAAGCAGTTTGCTTTTGCAAGAAATCTATTGGAAAAGACAGTATTTCTTTCTCTCTCTCTCTCTCTCTCTCTCTCTCTCTCTCTCTCTCTTTCTCTCTCTCTGCTGAATTAATGGAGTGCAAACTACCTTTCCCCTTTGAACTCAGTTTATACCAATTGAAATTAGCTAAGGACAAAGGAGGGGGTGTGGAAAATAGAAACTGGGACATTTTAAAAGCAGCAGACACTCTTCCAGGAACGGTTTTCCTTCCTAGGGCTAGATTTCTCTCACCATGGTTTGTAACTATGTGTTGTTTAGAAGTCGGATGTTTGTAATTCAGAGACTGCCTTTACAAGTGAAACACATAGAACTGCAATAAGAAGAAAGAGGCAGGGGAAATCTGCTTCCACCAACCCAATCCCATACACCTAAATCAAGACCATATTTGTATTTGAAACTCCAAACTGGGCTAGGAAACTGAATGCTTAGTTCAGTCAAAATCAATATATCTTCCTTTGTGGAAACTATATATAGAATGAGAGCAACCAATATGACACAATCTGCTAAGTGTAGACCCAGTAGAAAAAGTGGGGCTTTGCCTTTAAGCAAGAAGGAGCACAGACTACATTCTGTTGGGATCGAAAAGGCCACAACTTTATTGGCTCCAGCTTAATGGACTTGGCCCACAGCATGGACACGGATCCAGTTATTGCATAGCTTGCCTGCTAGGTGATAGAAATACATTTATTCCATTGTCAGTCAATAGAAACCAACTCACTCATTTCACCTGCCAGGTAGTGTGGAAGCAATTGGGGCAGGAATCTATTCTGGGGTTCCCTTGGCATCTGAGAATGAGGCAGGACCATTTACCTGTGACTGTTATGAGTTGGTTGCCTACAACTCCTGGGTCCATTATGGGGAATGTTTATGATAAACACACTGGCCATATCTATCAACAAACAATCATCTATACAAACCCTCCAAAATTTAAGGAGGGATGGTAGGGAATGAAAATAATAATAATAATAATAATAATAATAATAATAATAATAATAATAATAATAAAACTTTATTTATACCCCGCCACCATCTCCCCGCGGGGACTCGGGGCAGCTTACAATGTTACAAAAGAACAACACACATACATTAACACAATATGCACAGGTTAAAACACAATATGGTAATAAAATCAAAAGTTGAAACAAAAGTTAATACAATAGTAATAGTATCAAACAACCACCAATACAATTCAGTCAAATTCATAGGTGGACTGTAGCAGCAATATAAATATAAAAATAGAATCATTAGATTAAAATACCCAAATAAGAGGGACCTAGTAAAATGGTGTTATGGGGGAAATTGCTCTTATGCATCAGGCATCAGGAGTGTCCACACAACCCAAGTCCCATATGCTGACAGTCAAATAGTTTGATTCTGATAGTTAAGCCTTGGTAGGCTAGAACTTGGCACCTGCCCTGACTTTGCTCACTGCCATGATGCACAGAGTGCCACTTCCACTGAGTTGGTAAATGCATTACTTTTTGTAAAATCTACCATTTGAGAGAAAATTTGCATTGTTAATACAGGGTTTATTTTGTTTTGTCATTAAATACATTAAGACTCTTGCATCAAAAGGCATATGTTCCTGGCTGGGTTGCAGTTTTATGAAATCATGGATATGGCCAAATATCACTAAATTAGCTAACTTCAAGTTTTAGCACACCATAGAGTTTCATTGAAGAACCTAGAAATTCCCCCAGACGTATCTTCTCTAGTTAGGTCCTCCAAAACAATATGCCATAGCTTTCAAGGGGGTATGCCATAGAATCACAAGGAGAACCTAGGAAATTCCTAAAGAGACCTTTTCTTCTCTGAACACAGATAAATAAAATAGCAGATATGGGTTCTGTAATTATGAGGGGACCCATAGTATTCAGTGACAAAGGCAGCTGCAGAGTAACTACTGCATCACGACCTGGTTGCTGTGTCAATATTGGGCAGAAATGCTTATGCCAGAAAAGAAAGCATTGAACTAATTAACAATCCCTTTAGAGCTGTGTATTTATGAAAAAAATAATTGGATATTACTGCCCTACTGTTTGGTCACAGTGTGGGTGCCTATGAAATTTATTGTTTTAATAAAGCAACTATCAATTACAAAGAAGTACTGATAGCTGACCAAGGCACAACCTTTTGTTAAATTAGTCTAATTAGTGAGAAGAACAAAAGCAATGGTGTGGATGCCAGGGTGGCAATGGGGAGCTAGGAAAGATTTACAGTTCTCAAATAACATTCTAAAGCATATATTTCTCCTAAGAGGCTTAAAATTAGAAGGAAAGTACCTGCTGAGTCATTTTCAACCTACAGAATTGATGTTGAAAAAGCAAAAGCACAGAATGTTAGCAGCTGCATAGGAAAGGAACATTTGTCTTTCACTCCCAATGTATTTCAAATGTTTTATTTCCCCAGATAAATTATTTTTCTCAGCAAGCTATGGTTTGAATGCTGGACCATGATCCTGGACCTCATCAGATGCAGGGTCCCCCTTGTTTCTAAGTAAGGCCCGAAGTAAGGAAGTAAGGCCCGAATGGCCTAGCTGTGCTGTGCGCGTGCGCACAGCACAGCTAGGCCATTTTGCCCTTAGTCAACAAACTAAGGGCAAAAATGGCCTATCTGGCGTGCGCACAGCACAGCTAGGCCATTTTGCCCTTAGTCAACAAACTAAGGGCAAAAATGGCTTATCTGGCTGTGCGCATGCCATTTTTGCCCTTAGTTTGTTGACTAAGGGCAAAATGGCCTAGCTGTGCTGTGCGCACGCGCACAGCACAGCTAGGCCATTTGGGGCTTACTTCCTGGTCGCGGCCGCCGATCGCCCGGGCGATCGGCGGCCGCGACCAGGAAGTAAGGCCCAAACGGGCTATCTGCGCTGTGCGCGTGCGCACAGCACAGCTAGGCCATTTTGCCCTTAGTCAACAAACTAAGGGCAAAAATGGCATGCGCACAGCATCTGCCATTTTGCCCTTAGTCAACAAACTAAGGGCAAAAATGGCATGCGCACAGCCAGATAAGCCATTTTTGCCCTTAGTTTGTTGACTAAGGGCAAAATGGCCTAGCTGTGCTGTGCGCACGCCAGATAGGCCATTTTTGCCCTTAGTTTGTTGACTAAGGGCAAAATGGCCTATCTGCTTGTCGCGGTTTGGTGTGGGCGCGGGGATTGAAGCCCCGCGCCAACACCGGAGGCGTCGGTGGCGCTACGGGTCGCTGTCGACGCCTCGACAGCGCCCCTAGCAGCCAGCGCCCGAGGCGGCCGCGTCAGCGGCCTCGTAGAAACAACCGGCCCTGACTGTGTTGCAATATTCAAACCATCTTTAACCTTTCATCTTTCTTTCAACCAGTAATCCATCAAACAGAATGTGATTAGATAATCAAGTAATTTGATGATGTCTCATGGGCTCCCTTAATCTTTAAATCTTTCAAAAGTAGATCAGCTAAGATTGATCTTGCAAAGAGAAACATGTTTTGGAAAAGATTATAATTCTGTGTAGGAGAGAGAGAGAGAAAGTCATTTCTGCAAGGCATGTGTGGATTATTCTTGCTTTGCTAACAGAGGCTGACTATAATGATTGTGGAATTCAATGACCTTGCCAACACCAGTTGTTGGAATATTTCATCAAGGTCTTGTTTCCAGATCCAGGCAAGTTCTGATTGTGATTTCTGAGGTCAAAACTTATTTTTAGTATCTGCTTTGGAATCCTAATTCTTATATTTATAGTGATCAGAAGGTACTATCTGTCATGTGTTTGCAAGCATAGCTTCAACTCAGAGGTAAAATGGATATTCTACCTTACATAGTAAGAAAACAGAATTTCAGATCTTTCACATTTGATTAATCTGGATTCCACAGCAATGGAAAGATAAATGCATTCCTTGGCCACAGCCATTATTTTCAAGTTTATATTTACTAAGAGAGGTGTCTCCTTCCCCCATGTCTTTTATGGATAGTGAAGCGTCAACATGAAAGGAGAAAACCTTGCATGCTTGCTGCAAACATGCTTTTTTCAGAAATGAAGTTACATTTTATTATCAGACAAAATGTGTAATATATATTGTCCAGACAACAGCTCTAGAATTCCCCAGCCAACCTACCTAAAGGGGATTATAATCAAACATAGAACTTTTCCACATTTCTTTATCAGAGTATTTGCTAGCATATACTAAGGCTTGTTGCATCTTCCCATTCTAGACAATCTCTTGTTGGAGAAAAGCTACTAGTTTTTGCTTCTCAAATAGGCTTTCAAAATAGCTGGGGTTTATTTCATATACTTTTATTTATCTTGATGTTTAATAGCAGACCCAGTGTTATATAGTGGTTATATTGTTGGACTGGAACTCAAAGATTCAGGTATAAGTTTTCACTGAGGCATGGAACTCACTGGATGACTCTGAGTCAGCCAGTAGAGTGCTAGATAGAGAAGGATAGTCTATTTTACAGGGTGACGGTAGGTTTGAAAGAGTAAAACTATTTCCCCCTATTTTCCTGTTATTTTCTCCACCCATTTTGCCATCATGGAAACAACCCTCGTTTATGACACGGGAAGAGGGGGGAAGGAATAACCAGTGAAAACAAGGTTAATGGATTTCCTCCTTCAACTCTCCCCCCCTGTAAAATGTATTATCCTTCTCTGTCTAACCCCCCTTGTGGCTTCCATCCAGATAATGGAACAGTGCCCTAACTTCAACAACGTATAGCTAAAATTCTTTTGGTATCATCTATAAGGAGCCCCGGTGGCAAAGTGTGTTAAAGCACTGAGCTGCTGAACTTGCAGACCGAAAGGTCCCAGGTTCAAATCCCAGGAGCGGAATGAGCGCCCGCTGTTAGCTCCAGCTCCTGCCAACCTAGCAGTTTGGAAACATGCAAATGTGAGTAGATCAACAGGTACCGCTCAGGCGGGAAGGTAACGGCATTCCATGCAGTCATGCCGGCCACATGACCTTGGAGGTGTCTACGGACAATGCCAGCTCTTCGGCTTAGAAATGGAGATGAGCACCAGCCCCCAGAGTCAGACATGACTTAACCTTTACTTATTTATGGTAGTTCTCATACAAGTGTGATTGTATTTAGTTCATGTTTGTATAATCAGAGTTCCACAAGTGTAACCATTTCACATGGTCCTAATCCCATTGTTAATTTTAGCTAAGGTAATGATATAATAATAACAACTTTATGTTTATACCCCGTCACCATCTCCCTGGAGGGATTCGGGATGGTAGCAGGTTAGTGTGATAAAATCTTGGGTGAGATCTCATGGTCAGAGATGCTGAAAGCACAGTTGTAAACTATTTCAATGAGGAAGAAAAGAGTAAATGTTCAAAGAACTTTCAGGTTCACTGATGCCTGATATATATATGTGTGTGTGTGTGTGTGTGTGTGTGTACACACACACATGCACATATAAGAATGAACTGGAAGAAGGGGGAAACCATTGACAGAGAAGATACATGAATAGCCAGGGGAATTCAGGTAATCTAAAGTTCATAATGAACTCAGACTTGCTAGAGAGATTAAAAATAAGTAAAACGTAAGGGATTTTTGGCTATGTTCAGAGGAAGAGGAAAAACAAAGAAATTGTAAGGCCACTGTAAAGAAGGTGAAATGCTAATAAGATACAGAGGGAAAGTTGCATTGTTCAATACTTTATTTGCCTTACTCTTCTCCCTAAAGGAAAACAGTGCTGTGGCTGGTGAAAATAGAATAAATCATGCAGTAAGGAGACTGCAGCCCATAATAAGAGGTAGTAAAAAAGAATACCTACTACTATAAATGAATTCAATCCTTCAGGGACAGTTGAACTACATCCAAGAGCACTAAAAAAACCTTGCAGATGGAATCTCAGAGCCACTGTCCATAATCATTGAGAATTCTTAGAAAACATGATTCCTCCCAGGCTGGAGGAGGGCATACTGTTCTCAGTCTTCAAAAAAAAGGTGGGGTAAGCAGCTCCAAACCACTACTGACCAGTCAACTTGATGTCAATAGCAGGAAAAGTTCTCAGACATATCATTAAACAGCCAATCTGTATACCAAACACCTTGCAATGGTAGCTCATCATTCCAGAGGGAAATGACTACTGAAGTGTCTGTCTCTGGACTCGGTCTTAGGCCTGGAGTTGTTCAACATTTCTATAAATGATTAAGAACTCTGCTTCTTAAACTGAGGATCCGGTCCCTAATGGGGCCTAATGGGGCCCCCTTAGCTCAAAATTAGGGTCCGGAAAGAAATTCTTAATGCCACCTAGTGGACATTTTAGATATTTACATGAATCTGTTATGCAGCATTTACAGTGAAATCTGCAGGAGATACTTCATCAAAAGAAAAAAAAACCTGCCTATTTAGCAGGCTTTTCAAATGCTAACTTTTAATCACTAAATGTTTAATTTTTATACCTATTTATATACCTATATACCCGGAGTCACGCAAAAATTTCTCAGGCCAAATGGGGGCCTGTAGTGGAAAGGTTTAAGAAGTTCTTATTTAGACGATGGAATGTTTTGTGTGTGTATGTGTCAGGAGCAACTTGAGTCACTTCTGGAGTGAGGGAATTGGCCGTCTGCAAGGACGTTGCCCAGGGGATGGCCAGATGTTTTTGCTGTTTTTACCATCCTTGTGGGAGGCTTCTCTCATGTCCCCGCATAGAGCTGGGGCTGATAGAGGGAGCTCATCCGCACTCTCCCTGGGTGGGATTCGAACCTGGCAGCTTTCAGGTCAGCAACCTAACCTTCAAGTCATGAGGCTTTAGTACACTATGTCATCGGGCTCCGACGATGGAATAGAAGGCATACTTTTAAATGTATAGAGGGCACAAATTAGAGGTGATTGCAAATATCACAGATAATAGGATCAGAATTAAAAATTACCATAACAGATTGGAAAGTTGGGCCAAAGCTGACAAAATGAATTTCCTCAGTGATGAATATAAGGTAATATGTCTAGGCAGAAAAAATGTAATGCACAAATATGAGGTGGATGACATCTGTCTTGGAAGCAATACATGTGAAAAAGGTTCACGTGGGTTTAGTAGACCAGAAGCGAAGCAGTCTATAGTATGATGCAGCAGCCAAGTAATTATAGGCTAATCAACAGTAGCATAGTGTCCAGACTGAGGGAAGTAATAGTGCCACTCTATGCTATTTTGGTCAGATCTCACCTCGAACATTGCATCCAGTTCTAGGCACTACAATCCAAGAGGGATATTAACACGCGGGAACATATCCAGAGAAGAGTAGCCAAGATGATTAAGGAGTTGGAGGTATTTAGATTGAAAAGGAGAAGACACTGATGATAAGATTTGTTGTTATTGGTTGTTGAGTTGGCTTTGATTTACAGCAACCCTATAAATGAGTGGCCTCCAAGTCACCCTGGGTGAATCTACACTGTAGAAGTAATACAGTTTGATACAGGTGATGACCTTAACTGCCATGAATCTTGGGATTTGTAGTTTGGTGAAACGCCATCATTTTTTGAAAGGGAAGGCCAAAGAACTTGATTTCATAGCACAGAGCCATGACAGTTAAAGTAATGTTAAATTGCATTAATTCTGCAGTATAGATTACTCCCCCCTCCCCTGGTTATCAATAGTTCTGCTCAGATCTTGCAAACTCCTGACCATGGCTTCCTTAATTGAAACAATCCATCATCTTCTTTTCCTACTGCTTTTCACTTTATTAAGCATTATCATCTTTTCCAACCATTATGCCAAAAGTCGTGTTGACTTTTGGTGGCTGGATGAGAGGACCCACCAATAGAGTGGAATTGTGCCAAACTGGAGTGGTTTTAAGCATTTTCTTATGCCTGTGTGGGGAATAAGGGTTTGGCTCCTGGAGATCTATGGCCAATTCTGATGAATATTGTATATATTGCTTTTTACACACATGTGCACATACACACACCATTATGGGCAAGACACTGCAGGAAGGACATATATGGCAGCTAGAGCTGGCCAAGAAAAAAATAAGATAGGATGCCTATACCTTTAATAAAAGAGGGAATTTTGTCAGGTGCTGCTTTTTACTTGGGCCCCTTCCACACAGCTGAATAAAATCCCACATTTTCTGCATTAAACTGGAATATATGGCCATGTGGACTAGGAGCCCATCCAGACAATACCTTTATCCCAGGAGCTTCTGCAGCAAACAGGAGGGTGGCCAGACCCCATACCCTCAAAACGCAGGAGGAAACACTTCAAACAATAAAAAAGCGAGATTTTCAGGTGCAGGAATATCCTGGACCTGAGCTGAAAATCCGCATCTTTGAATGTCTGTATGTCCCTGCAATCGGAAAACACCGGATTTTTAAAATCTGGGTTTGTTCCTGGGTTTTAGATGTTTGTTCCTGGTTGGTCAGTTTCTAAAAAGAAGGTGACAGTTGAGTAGAAAGCAAAAACTTTATCTTGGCAAACTTCATCTTTCACCTGTTTAATGACGTTTGTGGTAGGAAAAACGAAGTTCCTGGGGTGCAACAAGTATTCTCACAGTAAGTAGTACACAGTGAAACAGGAACAGACACTTTCAAACCAGGAACAGAATGCCAACAATACTATAATTATTCAAACCTTGTATGGTAATCTGTCCAGACAGGTTTTGTGGTGTACTTGTGCCAGGGAAGAACAGGGTGATGTTCCTGGGTAATATATGTCGGTTCCGCATTGGGTCTATGCTAACAAAGTGGGGAAATTTAAGTAAATGGCAAAAACTTACTACTGACTGGAGAGGAATGTAAATACTGAAAGCCAAGATCATCCAGATGGCTAATGGGAACAGACATGTACAACCCAGGAATATCACCTGTTGTTCCATGCCACAAGTTCACAACCAAATCTGTCTGGACAGATGGCCAGGCAGGCTCTAAAAAGTGTCAATAATGATAAAGTTCTGTTCTGGCTTGAAAGTGTTTGTTCCTGTTTGATTGTGTAGTGCTGACTTGGGCAGAAGTGGTCCTACCCCATTAACTTTGTGTGGCAGAAACATCATGAAATATGTGGATCACAAAGTTTCTTTGGGCAGGAGAAAGAACTGAACTTTTGCAGCAGTTCGTATTTCCTTATCTTGAGGGTTTTTTTTTTAAACCGCCAAAGTTTCCAGCGGACATCCTACAACAGCCATCTTGGGGGCTGCAAAAATCCTGCAACAAAGCATCAAGTTTAGACGATGGAGGCAGAAATCCCAAGACCAACAAGTCTGTATGTGGACCTCTTCTGAGGTCCTGGGATTTTTTGCCCCTCACTAAAACCCGCAATTTGGTGCTGTCTGGAAGCGCCATGACAGCATTTCTCTCTACTTTTCATTCTGGCAACCATAGGCATGGCTATGTCCATGTACTTACTAACATTTTTGTAAAAAAACAACAACATTGTTTTCAATATAATTTGCAGAATATATATTTGCACAATACAGCTAATGTGAGCAATAATTTATCACAGTGGTTTAGAAATTGATTTCATAACAGTTACCTAGATTTTTTTGCAAACATTACCAATATTTCTCTCTATTACAGCTTTAACAAACTAATGTCTTAAATATTTGACCCTCCATCTCTATTTTTACTCGTTCAAATGTTTATCTGATTTGTCTGCTACAAAGTCATAGGTCAAGGTAGCCAAACCATTTGTGTAGTACAGTTCTTTGACCTTCTATTCAGTTTAAAAACAAAACATATTTTAAAATAGTATCCTTATATTTATTTACTTTATATGTTATGCATCCAAAAGGATGGGATGCATAACATATAAAGTGGCACAGTGGGTTAAACCAATGAACTGCTGAACTTGCTGACCGAAAGGTCAGCCGTTCGAATCCAGGGAGTGTGGTGAGCTCCTGCTGTAAACCCCAGCTTCTGCCAACCTACCAGTTCAAAAACATGCAAATATGAGTAGATCAATAGGTACCGCTCTGGCAGAAAGGTAACAGTGCTCCATGCAGTCATCCCGGCCACATGACCTTGGAGGTGTCTACAGACAATGCTGGCTCTTCGACTTAGAAGTGGAGATGAGCACCCGGAGTCGGACACGACTAGACTTAATGTTAGGGGAAAAAACTTTTACCTTTGCCTATCCCATCTTTCTTTTGATATAGGGGCTCAAGGTGGCTAAAGCAGCTACCTCTTGTATTGTGGGAGAAAGGGGAGATTTTGATGGGCAGGAAATTCAGCAGCACTTGGTCTTCCAGATGTTTTGGACTTCAACTCCCAGAATCCCCAGTCAGCACAACGATAGTTGTGGGACTGGTAGTACAGAAAGCCTGGAGGGCTACAATTCCCCTTGACTTTTGGAGGAGCATATGGAAAACACTGGCTGTGTTGCCCTCCCATTTTAAAAGCTACCAAGAAGGAAAACATCTGGTTCCTGATGTCACAGATGAAGCAAATCCCATAAGCCGATATTTTTTATTGTACCCTTGATATATTAGAATATCCTCTGACTGACACAGCCATCAGAAATAGATCTCCTTGTGTTCGGTGGCAATTACTCTCAGGTAAATTTGCATCGGATTGTAGCCTCTATCATTGCAGTAGACGAGTAGCTGCACTCCCAATCACACCGAGAAAATAACCGTCCTTATGTTACATTAACCAACAAAGCTAATAAGTAATACAAAACTCATTAACTAGCTGTATATGATGCCAGGCAAAATGAAATATTCTTCATACAAAAATGTTAAAGAATGTCTGCAGAATATAACAATGATGATTTATTTGTGGATTCAAAAGTCACTGTTTCTGATATTTTTGCTTATTTAAAGTACTTACCTGTGTGGCATGCCAGTCACATAAGCTACAGTGTATTCGTGGGATAGCTCATACGATGTAAGATACCAGTTCATTTCCATTTCGCGCAGAAGGAGCAGCCTTTGGGCCTTTCGCTGCATCTGAACTAAGGCACTGCATCTCCTCTCTTTTTCGGTGGAAAGCTGTAGAAGGGTTGGTGTCTTCCTTAACTCTGGAACTTTGGTCCTCACAGTCCCACTTGTGCGGGTTGCAATCATTGCGGTGCTTTACCTGTAAAAAAAAAAAAGCAAACACTATTGAAGTCTCTGTCCCAAAGTCATCTAAACAGATTTCTTTCAGCTGGTACTTTTATCCCTCAACCTTACCCTGGTCACAAAGCTGTAATCAGATACACGTCTACAGGGCTTAGAGTAGAAGGCAGAGCTGAAATCTTTCCATAGGCACATCTGGTAGCTGTTTTCTACCTTTTGATGTGCTTGATTGTCGCCGTGCTTTTTTATTTTTAAAAATAAAAGGATTTTTGGAACCTCTGACAAAGCTACGCAGAGGAGGATGTGACTTTTCTGTGTCGAGATGAAAGAAAGCATTTCGAACATGCTCACAGGGACTTGACTAGTTTTTCGCAGCTGTGGTGTAGAAAGTTGATTCTGGGACAAGTGAGCCTGCACACACATTGAATCCAGGGGCTCTTTTCCACAGGACGCAATTATAGCACTATGATTCTACTCTTCATACTATGGCAGGATCCTATGGGATCTTGGGATCTGCAGTTTGGTGAAGAACTGGAACTTTTAGGGTGCACTTCCTGAGGTTCTATAGCAGGCATGGGCAAACTAAGTCCCAAGGCCTAGATGCAGCCCCCTGGGTGCTTACCTCAGGCCCTCCACATTTTCCCTGTCCTCTTGGAAAAAGGACAGGGCAGCCCACTGTGTCTGTATGCTAAAAAAAATGGGGGAGGAAGACACATAGCAGCTGAGAGCCCTCCGTAGCGCTCTCAGCCACCGAGTGTCTCACCCTCCTCCTGACATAAGAATGGTAGGAGTGACCCCATCCTTATGCCAGGAGGACCGCTCAAGGAAGGCATATGGTGGCTGAGAACCCTCCTGAGGACCCTCAGCTACTACATGTCCCACCCTCCTCCTGGCTTAATGCCAAGAGGACAGCCAGAGGAGGATTGGGGAGGAGGATGGTAAGGAGGATCAGGGCAGTCACTGTGTGTCCCACCTTCCTCCTGGCATAAGGACGGGGCAAACAGACCCATCTTTATGCTTTAGGCTAACCTGAGGATGGCCTGGTCCCTGCCCTGCCCCCTCCTTGTTTCACCCTCTTCCGGGCTCTTCTCACCCAGCGTGTGCCCGGCCCCCCTTGCCCAGCCACAATGTGGCCCTAAGGCAAAAAAGTTTGCCCATGTCTGTTCTATATAATCTATTATTCATATATATACAGTTAAGGTAAAGGTAAAGGTTTTCCCCTGACGTTAAGTCCAGTCGTGACCGACTCTGGAGGTTGGTGCTCATCTCCATTTCTAAGACGAAGAGCCGGCATTGTCCGTAGATACCTCCAAGGTCATGTGGTCGGCATGACTGCATGGAGCACCGTTACCTTCCCGCCAGAGTGGTACCTATTGATCTACTCACATTTGCATGTTTTCAAACTGCTAGGTTGGCAGGAGCTGGGGCTAACAGCGGGTGCTCATTCCGCTCCCGGGATTTGAACCTGGGACCTTTCAGTCTGCAAGTTCAGCAGCTCAGTGCTTTAACACACTGCGCCACCACCAGGTGCCCGATAAATATACAGTTAGCCCTCCGCATTCACTGGGGTTAAGGGCATAGGACCCCATGAATGTGAAAAACAGGAAATAAAGAAATTGCTATATTTTTACCTGACAGAATACCTACCTAGAAATTTCTATGTCTTCCAGCATGACTCTGTGGTGAAGTTCTACTAGAAGTAGACCATAAAATCACATTGGATGACCTAAGGATTCCTAGAAATTTCTGTATTTCTTCTGCTGGAGAAAGTTGGCTATAGAGTAATACCAAAAGACCCAGAGATTCCTAGAGAGAAAACTGTAAACCACATCTGTGAATAATCAAATGCATAAGTCAAAATTGCAAATGTGGAGGTATAATTGTATAGATCTCCAATTGTATAGTATGAAAAGATCCATAGCACCAAAGATTTAAAGGTTTCTAAATTTCAAAGCAAAATATGAATTATACAAGCTTGCTCTATTCATTCAACATACAAATTAACTCGGCAGTGACATTATTGCTTTCTAATGGTTCAATGTATACAACTTTGTTTTTTGCACAAAATTATTTAAAATGCTGTATAACATTACAGCCATGCAATTTATATAAGGCAGAGCTTTCCAAACAATGTATTGAGACACATTAGTGTATCAGCTACAATGTGTAGATGTGCCACATGAATGACACTCATAAATGACAAAAATCTTGAAAATGTATGTTATTTTACAAAACAAAATATTTAAAAATATAAATGAAAGGTTTTCATGAGATATGTTTCATTATCAAAATTTATGTATGTGCCTGTATCTCTTATAAGGGGTTGGTTTAACTTTCAGTTTGCTAGTAAAATGGAATTAATGTGTTGCAAAATGATCATATCTAAAAAGTGTGTCACCAACATGAACTGTTTGGAAAGTTCTGGCATAAGGTGCCTATGAAACATACATTATTATCACTTTGAGACTTCTGTCCCATCTCAAAGATTGTTGTATATATAGACACAGGTTTCAAAATAAAAAAATAGAAACACTTTTGATCCCAAACATTTTAGGTAAAGGATATTCAACCCATATTAAAATTTTACTACACAGGTTTTCTACTTTATGTCAATCAGGGAGCAGGGGAAACAGACCAGGTTTAGCAAGCGGGCTATGTTACTGAGGCCTCTTCTACACTGCCATATAATCCAGATTATCAAAGTAGATAGTCCACATTATTTGCTTTGAACTGGATTATACGAGTCCACACTGCCATATAATCCAGTTCAAATCAGATAATCTGGATTTTATATGGTAGTGTAGAAGGATTCTCAGAGACAGAAGGGGGCTGGACACTTAATTCAAAGGTACCCCAGTCACCTGTGATAAACTTCCGTCACATGGAGTGGGTTTTAGGTAGGTTCTGAGAGGTCATTTTTAATTGTAAACACATAGCATAAGCGAATACAAAGCAGTTACAGATTCATAATTTTAGTTTACAAATATGTGACCTAAACTGGAAGGTGTCGAGAAGAGGGCAACCAAAAATTATCATAGTTCTGGAAACCATACCCTATGAGAGTGGCTTAGGGAGCTGGATATGTTTAGCCTGGAGAAAAGAAGGCCACAAAGTGCCATGTTTAAATATTTGAAAGAATGTGATATTGAAAATGGAGCATCCTTTTTTTTCCTGCTGCTCTAGAAACTAGGACACAGAGCAATGGATTCAAACTACGGTAAAAGTGATTCCACCTAATATTAGGAAGAACTTCATGACAGCAAGCTGTTCAATAGTGGAGTATATTATCTCAGAGTATGGTGCAGTCTCCTTCTCTGGAGGTTTTTACATAGAGACTGGATATCCATTGAGAAGCCACCCAGTCTCATATCTGTCAAAAGAGCTTTGACTACGGCAGGAGGCTGGATAGAATGATCCTTGCAGTTTCTTCCAATTCTATGATTTTATATCCCTGTAATGCTCCCATTGTGCTTCTACCACCATCAAAAAACCCTCCTGGATTTCTTCAATCACCCAGTGTTCTTTGTAGACATATTGGGGTGGCCAGGGCAAACAGGCCACCCAGACAGCAGAGAGAGCCCCCCACTACATCCTGCCCCTCACCCCAACTTCAGAAAGGGCTAGGATCACACTTTAAAATGTTAAATAACTGTCGGCACAGCAAATTTGATCCATTATTTGTTCTCTTTTTAAAGGACATTGTCAAGATGGATGTTCCCTTAACATATCTATTTAGGCTGGTAACACTATCAAGGGAGCATCCGGTGGCTTAGCAAATTAAACCGCTGAGCTGCTGAACTGGCTGATCAAAAGGTCAGTGGTTTGAATCCGGGGAGCGGAGTGAGCTCCCACTGTTAGCTCCAGCTTCTGGCAACCTAGTAGTTTGAAAACATGAAAATGTGAGTAGATTGATAGGTACTGCTCCGGTAGGAAGGTAATGGCATGCCTAGCAGTCATGCCGGCCACATTACCTTGAATGGGTCTACGGACAATGCCAGCTCTTTAACTTAGAAATGGAAATGATCACCAACTCCTTTGTTGTGTGACTTTTGTTGGTTTAAGATGCCTGCCTATGTAATAATAGACCCACTGATCTGCCCTCTTATTGTCACTATCGTCATTTATAGTACTTCATTGACTATGTCAATTATGTAACTATCTCCCCCCGACTTGACACATTCACCTTTTGGCCCAGACTTGTGTTTGATATACCTGTTTTAACATTTTATCTTGTAAGATTGTCCTTTTCGATTGTTTTACCGATATTGTTGATTTATTGTTGTAAATTTGTGTTTTTGTTTTGATTTTATATTGTGATGTTGGGCAAGGCCCCATGTGAGCCGCCCCGAGTCCCTTTGGGGAGATGGGGCGGGGTACAAGAATAAAATTATTATTATTATTATAACTCCCAGAATTGGACACATCTAGTCTTAATGTCATGGGGAAACATTTACCTTTAACACTATCATGTACATTTATTTTATTTATTTATTTCTAACATTTATATCCCGCCCTTCTCACCCGAAGGGACTCAGGGTGGCTTACAGCAATGGCAGCAATTCAATGCCCGTACAAAATCAGTATCAAAACAATGCATAATCATTCATGTACAATCATTCAGGTGATAATGCCTTTTCAGCCACTCAAGATAATCCCAAACTGGCCTATGAATGTAGAACTGAGGCACAACGAATGACTTTGCTCCCAGAATAGCAACCTCATAGTCTTTAAATATTGATCACATAATTATTCACCCAGTTCAGTTTACTCCTAGACAGCCTGTCAGCTATAGCCAAACTGTAAATGGTTGAGCCCATATAAGCAAAACAAAAAAGCTACATTCTTATGAAATATATTTCATTTGGAGTATTTGTTTATTTTTATGTTGCTAGAGCCAGTCCAAGGCTGTTGCTGTTCAAGGGACAGAGAGGATGGCACCCCTTCCTATTCCATATGTCAATGTCAACTGGACTTGGAGTGGAACCTTTCTTCAACAATGGCAGAACATCTTCCATCATACCTCAAAGGATGCAAGCTCATTTAGGTGGTGAAGGATAAGCTTCATGATACAGAGCTCCCTCCGTGTAGCGCCAACTGTTTGAAGCAACTGTCCTACTTTATCTAATATAGGACAAGCAGTTTATGTATGGAAGACATGTAGGAACTTGAGTAAACCATTAGACTGCAAAATGTATGCTGTGAGCTTATGAAGTTTTCTTTTGGATCTGAACTGTATGGGAAGATTTTGGAAGGAAGGAAGGTAGGCAGAAAAATGTGGGGCTGGAAAGAGAGAAGGGAAGATACATTTGTTTTTGCTTTTGTAGTTTGCTTTTGCCACAGTCTGTGGGAAAGGAGTTATTAAATTAAATCCCTATTCTTTTCACAGCACAGAATTGTTACATGGATTCCCTTCCACTTTTGTGTTCTCTTCTTGGGTTTCTTTTTGGGTTTCTTTTTTTTCTTTAAATGATTGCATTATACTCTCTAATTTTTTACAGTTCACATTTATTAAATTCCAATTCAGGTGTTCTCTTGTTATCAGAGGAGCACCACTTGAAGCCTAGAGCTAATGTTCACTGTTCAGGATCTAGCCAGATCATATTTTTCTAGTTCAAAATGTGCTTTTGAAGTTGGCAAGTAGAAAGCACCACAGAAATCTCTCCATGAATCCTCTCCATTCTGCATTCTCATGGAGGCAATGCTGTTTCATCACCCCCAAGCTTGTATATTATCTGACACAACAGAGTGAATACTCGCATTGACCCAAAACAAACAACAGCTGTGCTTGCTTTTACTTTCTGATCAGAGTCATTTGTTTGGGGGGTTTGTCAGAGAATTCCTTGAGAAAGTAATGTTTGGGTTGCCCTCTACTGGTGAGGAGATCTCATTGGGAACTTGGCTGTCAGTGTGAAAGAAAGAAAATGAAAAGGTGCGGTAATTTGTCTGTCTAGATATCATACTTATTTGAAAAAAGGTGTCAGGCATGTTTATGTCTGTATTCATATCCATTAATACATGTTAGCTGCATTCATCATGAATGGATAATTTAGCTGTCTCCTGCCTTCATTTTGTTAAATGATGCATTCACTTTTGAATTTGTGCAAGTTCTCATTTTTAGAAATCAAATGAAATTTTCAGCTACTACTCAGATTCAGCAGGTCCATCTGTTCCTAGGGCAGAAAGGAATGTGCGGTATGACTTTCTGTGGAACCGCTAAAGATAAAGAGTGTATCTACACTGTAGATGGAATGCAGTTTGTCACTACTTTAACTGGCATGGCTCAGTGCTGTGGGAGTTGTAGTTTTACAAGGTCTTGAGCCTTCTCTGCCAAAGAGTGCTGGTGCCTCACCAAACTACAAATCCCACGATTCCATAGCATTGAATCATGACAACTAAAATGGTGACAAACTGCATTCATTCTACAGTGAAGATGTGTACCAAGGTACCCCAGAACTATTTTAATGGAGAGAGCTGAATATTGTCAGATTGGTTGTTATTGCTTGCAGGAGGAAGGCAAATTTCTTTTCTTGCCCATTATCACTGAAGTATCCTTCACTACAAAGACTCCTGCAGATATAATATGCACTTTAAAACTCTATCTATGTATCTCTAGTGTGCATAGGATACATAGCATGGAGCTCTTGTTATTCATAGAAAGACTCCACTACAGGAACTGTCTTAATATTTGTGTGTTAGTGCATGCTAATTTGGTACATTTCTTTCTCATAATGTCCAAGGAGGTTCAACTACAGATGAGTCTTTTTTCTATGTGATTTAGAGAAAGTAGTTTTAGCGGGTGGTTGAACTCACTGTCACCAAGCTCTGGAGCCCATCAAATGAGTCTGCCAAGGAAAAAAAATGTGACAACTTTCATTTATCACTTTAATATGCTTTTTTAAAATTACAAGTCTTGAATTCTTTCTGTCAAATTCAGAAAGAAACCTGCCATTTTTTGAAAGATATAACCAAAAAGTCCAACCTTTGCCATCAAGTTGACATTCAACTTATAGTGGCACTATGAATAAGTGATCTCCATAGTTCCTGGTCATCCACAGCCCTCTTCAATCCTTGGTTTAACCAATCCATGTTTAGTAAGATCTCAATCTTTCCCAGCTGCCTTCATTATCTTTTTCAACAAGTCACATCTGTCATCTTGGCTTCTCAGGAGAGTCAGTTTGATCTAAGCCTCACTCATTTGTTTTTAATGGTCCACAGTATCCATAGAACTCTTCATCATCAACGCCTTTCAAATAGTTGAATAGTCCACAATCTCAAAGAGTTAAATATCAGTAGGGCTACATTGTGATCTGACTATCATATTCACTCTTGTCCTTGGCACATTTCAGACTGCAAAAGCTAGCTGTTTTCCACAAACTCTAAAAACTAGATCTTGAAAAAGTTAATTTTTGAACCATATCTCCCACTGATTATGCTGGCTGGAGTATTCTGGGAGCTGTCATCCAAATAACATAATTTGTTCAAGCCTTGTTAAAAGTGCATTTCAAGAAAGTGATAATATACAATTGTGCTTTGTTTTGACTCTTAATAATAAACAACTCATAATTAAAAGTTTTCAAGGCATTCTAAGCTGCATTTGTTCCCTGGGAGACAGAGCTTAGTTGGGTGCTTCAAAAGCCACCTTCTCACAACTAACAAATTGACAACATCCACTGCTCCTTTTTGAAATAATTTCCTCATTTAAGATTTATGATTGTGCACTAGATATAATATGACCCATTTTAGAATGCAAGAAAAGTTATGATAGCCAATAAATAGACATCAAACCAAAATAATCTGGGGTTTTGAAATATATCTTTGCATGCGTCACGAAGACTGAGAAATGTTTTCTTCAGAGTTATCTGGCCCTCTGCTGGCATAGAGACATAAAGACATCCCACTTGACATACTTAAAACTACAGTACTATTAACTTGTCTGGAACTAGACAACAATTTTGTATGGCTGTTTGAGTTACTATCCAACCAGCATAGACCCTGGACAAATGCAATTGGAACCATACATTTTATTGTAGATTCCAAAAGGGAAATTGAGTCTACATGTCCCTCAACATTTCACAATTTAAAGCATATGATGAAGCAACATCAGAGTGTGGCCAAGATGGCAAAAGTTATTAATGAGGAAGAATAAGCAAGCTAAGAGAGACTGAAGAAGTTTGCTTTTGCCTAAACCTGCTGGGAAGGACAAGAGTCCATTCTCTCCTCTCTTGCCCAGCACCTGGTTCAATTCGAGTGAGTTGAATAAATTTGCAAGAATTTAAGCAAGCCAAAAACTGTTAGGGAAATCTCCCAAAATAGACGAGTATCAAAAATACAAACAGGATACTTAATTGAGCAGTCAGCTCACAGCAAGCGGAAGGTGAAGTATTGTGGCTGTAAAAGAATTCTTGAGCTTCTGAGGCAAAGATGCAGAATTCAGTCTTTATAAAGTTTCAAAAAAGTTTATTTAAAAATATAAGAACTACATTTCTTGATAGAAAAGATTTGGGTCTAAACTTCTTTCTAACTCCATTATTTCTAAGATTCAAAAGAGAGGAAAAACGTCCAAACACTACATTTCTTTAAACACTCAGAGTAGAGAGAGGTCTGCATGCAAAGATGGAAAAAGCAGAAGAGAGGCCATGAGGCTACCAGTATTAAAAAAAAACCCTCTAAAAACAGGAAAGTAAATAAAGAACAACACTCTAAAAACAGGGGAATTCCAGGCCTAACTACCTGTTTCTTATTGAAGACTACAGACTTGAGCAATATGAGGTTTATTTCCATCAGTAACAAATTGATTAATTTTATTTATCGTGTCAGAAGCGAATTGAGAATACAATTTGTATAAGTTATAGAAAAACCAAACAGAGGAAGAGGGAGGAAGTCAGAGAAACTGGATGTTTCAAGACTGTCCCTGCCAAATCTGGCCAACTGGAGGTCATGCATCCAGCTTCCATACTGTCAGTATTATTCACCTCAGAATTAGCTGTACCATTAAATGGGCTGAAGTAGGCATCACAGTTTCTTTCTGTTTCTCCTCAAAATAACTAATGTAATTACTTTTTTGCTACTGTGTTTTAAAAAACTCCATCAGAATGTCATCAGCCCCCTGGCATGTGGTACAAAATACATTTTCTCTGTATCATTTTGTTCTTACTTCAGCACCCACTACAGAAGATGATGTAGGAGTAGGAGCCAGCATTTGCATCATGTGCTCTTCATTTTCCACAACATAATGTGACTGGAACCTCAAAACTGCAGCTAGTCCTCTAAAGAAGTGAGGTTATCATTTGTTAAGTTACTATCACGATATAACATTTTGGTTTGGGTAAATTTGTTACATCTTGATTCACCTTTTCTTAACCTAGACGTAACTACTGAAAAAACCTATTTGTAATTACTTAATTCAAAGCTCTAGGAAACAAAACAAAACAAAACAAAAAACTACAGTCAGCCCTCCTTATCCAAAAATTCTGCATCAACGGAGTAAACCATCTGTGGCTTGAAAATATTATTTTAAAATAATTCTGATAACACTGAATGCCAATTGCCATTTTATATAACAGACACCTTTTTATTATGGCACTATATATAACAAGACTTGAGCATTCATGGATTTTGGTACCTACAGGGGGTCAAGCTACTGGATACAAAGTGCCCACTGTAATGACATTTAACTAGTTAGCATACCAGGCCGTTCTTTCCCTCCCTTTACTTTTGCAACATCCTGGTTCCAGATGGAAATAATTACATCAGTGGAACAATCCCACTTGATTAGAAATTGAGCACAATGTACTCCCAATTACATAGGATAGTTCGCAGATTGTCTTAATATTTAATATTTCTTGGTGCGTGGTCATTCAGTACACTCTGACTGGTAATTTCGAAAGAGGTGCAACTGCATTGAATCTTGGTGGTGCGATTTTGCCAGATCACTTCAGAGGTGAACCTTCCATGTTTTGAACAGATGGAGAATCAACCACCACCATCCCATGTTCTGGGATCACCAGGACCTACCAAACTTGCTGAGAAGAGCTATTTTTGTCAATAAAGCAGAACTATACAGAGGATAAGGACTTCTTCACACTGGGCATTTCAGCCCATTTTGCCGCTTTTAATCGTGGTTTCAACAGGGTCTGCTGTGTGCCATCACACAACGCATGGCAGGCCCCAAACATTCCTCCCAAAGTGGAGGGGAAGTGCCAAAAAGTGCTTCCTCCACCACTATGAGGAGGAAAGTTCTGGGTAGCTCCAACTGATCCACCCACATTTTCCTCCCCTTTTCCCTGTATGATGGGGGAAAGGGCGGTGGGGCAATGTGTGTTGTCGTGCATTGCCACCCTTTCTCCCATTTGATGGGGACAGGGCACCAACATCGCCACCGTATGGGGGATTTCACATCCCCACAGTATGATGGAGGAAGAAGGGAGGTTGCACAGGGTGTCACGTTGCCCCATGCGCCTTCCATTTCGCTGGCAACTGTTGGTGAAACAGCACAGCCTCATGAAGAGGTCTTAAGGAAGTATGTATAATGGAGCTGGGTTACGTAGTAGTGTGACTCAGTCCAAATCTGGAATTATACCACACAAACCCAACCTGACAAAAACATGGTAGTAACCATGACATCAAGATCATAAGCAATTGCTCTGAGAGTAAACATGAACAGAAGCCATCTTCTTGAAAGTGACACAGATGGAGCAAGGTCCATTCACTTTAGCAGGGTAAGGAGAAAGGAACCCAGGCTTCAAACCTGAGTGTATAATACACTACATATTTCACCACCCTCTGATATTCACTATGACACAAGTGGATAAGTAACAACATGGGCAGTGGGAAGAAAATGATGCGTGCCAGTATTAAGGTGAAACAAACAGGGTGTTGGTGTTGCCGCCTGAGTCCCAAGGGAGCTCCAGCTATTAACTATAACAGCTTGAACAAGTATTTTCCCTTTCCCTGGAGAAAAGCAGTCTCTAGTATTTTTCTTGCCACAAGCAATATTGAGTAAACTAAAAAGACAGCATCTGGCTGTAGTAATCTCCAGGTGATATGGATGAAAAGGTTGTATCAGTAGCTCTCCCCTTGCTTGAATTCCAATTCCATACCCATAGTTGGCTAACAATTGGTTTATTAGTTGTTTTGCTTAGTGCTATAAAAACAGGTGTCTCATCTTATTTCCCTGAGTGATAGGAAATCAAAAGGGAGGTCTTTTAATAGCAGGGATAGGCAACGAGAGGTTTGAGGTGCATGTGCAGCCTCTCAAGTTCAAAGTGCACTTTTGGGTATGTGGAAGGCACCATATTTGGCAGCTCCTTGGGCCCTCCAGGATAAAAAGAAATTACACACACACACACACACACACACACACACACACACACACACACAGAGTGAGAGTGAGAGCGAGAGAGAGAGATTCCAGTTTTTGTACCTCCCTCAGGGAAATTTGGAATAGGAAATAAGATTATTTCTGCTACTTAAAAAATGGCTCTTGTTCCGTCCCCCAGGACGATGGTTTGCCTTACCTATTGGTCGTTTGTTTGTTTTCCCTCCTTTACATTTTGTTTGAGCCTCTGGCTGCAAAAGCCTAGGAAAAGTGGCTTGGAATCTGCAATAGCTGGCTGCAGTTTTCTTTGCAGTGATTGGTCAAAGAGTGCAACATCTTAGGACCGCCCTTTTTACCAGGGTCTAGTCTCCATTTTAGAGCTTCATTCTGGCTATAGTCTTCCAACGTGCTGGAGCTGTGCAAGGCTAACTGGGACAAATCATCCTCAAAACCAGGCCAATCTAAGCCTATCCAAATTAGATAAGTATTGAATTATATTGATCTGGAATAAGAAATCTAGTTAGAGGAGCAGAGTTATTCCATCGCTTCTAGAACTAATCTTTGCTGTAAAGATAGGGAAGGAAAGAGTTTCTCCTTCTAATATAGGCAGCGTGATTAGGGTATAGTGGTTTTATAATCACCTTTGCCTTCTGGAACCAGGGATAATTCTGTGACTAAAACCTATAGAAATTTGTTTCATTTTCTGCAACTTTAAGATCTGTGCCAGGTTTACAACCTTGTATGAATAAACATCCTTTTTTGAAGTTATCCAGACTCAGTCGTTCAATATCTATAGGACAGCTTATAGGGATTTGCAGTTCGCCCGGATAAAGGACAGCACGTTTCAGTTTTATAGCTTTTTACTGTCCGGCGGACGGCACAGTTTTGAGGTAGATCAGCGGTTTTTCCGCTTGAGCTAGCTTGCACGGCTTATAGTTTTTTATAGTTTAGGAAGTTTAGTATAGGCCGCGGCTTTTCCGCCTGAGCTCAGTCTGCATACCTAAAGACTCTACCAGCGTCTGAGGCAGTGGAGCCCGCTCTCAGACCTGAAGGAGTCAAATAGTGGGGCTCTATTTCCTTGCTATTTGGCTCGCGTGTGCGCACGTGGCCCAGTGGCTTTCTGGGTTTGCACAGGCTGTGCAGTTCCCAGCAACGTCCAGGGCTCCCTCGGCGGTAGACCTCGAGCCGCGGAGCACCAGCGACAGTTCTTTGGCTGGCTCTGAGGCGTGAAGCCCACCAGAACCAGGCTAGAACCTGGACAGGCCTGGCAACGCTGCTGCGAGTTCGGCCGGAGCACTCGGCCGGCTTCGACCTGCCTCATCGTCCTGCGGTGGTGACCTGCCTCATGGTCCGGCGGTGGTGACCTGCCTCATCGTCCTGCGGTGGTGACCTGCCTCATCGCCTGGCGGTGGTGACCTGCCTCATCGTCCTGCGGTGGTGACCTGCCTCATCGTCCTGCGGCGGTGACCTGCCTCATCGTCCTGCGGTGGTGACCTGCCTCATCGTCCTGCGGTGGTGACCTGCCTCATCGTCCTGCGGTGGTGACCTGCCTCATCGTCCTGCGGTGGTGACCTGCTTCATCGTCCTGCGGTGGTGACCTGTTTCATCGTCCTGCGGTGGTGACCTCCCTTCACAGCGGGGAGGAGGCGTCTCTTCTCTCCTCCTTTCCAAAGCCAGCCTCGGTGCTCCTTCGGCGGCAGGCCTCGAGCCGCAGAGCACGAGGTGCTTGAAAATTTGGCGAAGTCGCCATTTTGGCAGTTTACGTCACTCGGGCAAGGGAGGTATCAAGTGGCAAGTTGCTGTCAGTTGGCATTTTGCAACTTGCCCACCAAAATCTGGCGCCAAAGGTCACAATCTTTGTAAAGTATAGTTACTTAGTGATATATATTGCTATGATTAAGTGTTGTGCATTGTATTATATATTGCATTTGCTTTTATTGTAAATTTACTTGCTGGTATGTTGTATTTGCTTTTGTTGTAAATTTACTTGCTATTAAGAATACATAATGTCTATGCAATTTCAAGATGATACAGATGGTATACCTCCTTCTGAGGCTGAAAGTAGGAATGAAAGGCCCCAAAGGATAAAGCACCCTTCAGCCAAGATGCTAGCCCATCTAATAGATGAAAAGGAGCTCCTCCATGTGAGGTTAGGTTCGGCATGGGAGCGAATTGTAACATTGATGGACAGAATTGAGAGCTTGGGTATTACAAGGGTGCCATCCATATTACAGACAGACCTTGAAGAGACCTTCGGTCTCTGGAGGGGTTTGGTGTCTAAGATAGTCCAGGTCCTCGAGCGCATTAACGCCAAGGATTCAGAGTTAGAAATAGTGAGTGTCTTAGCTGACACTAATGAGAAAGAAAATAAGGTGAGGGCAATTCTAGATGCCTTGGAATTTAGTTCTCCACCTGTTAATCTAAGGTCTGAGCCAAAAGGAAATCAGTCTTCCTTATGCAGCCATGAGACCAATCTTTTAAAATCACCTGCTGTGGCACTTAGTCTTAAGTCCAACCGCTCTAGCCAGGTATCTAAACTAAGGGAGCGTGCATCGTCTAAACACAGCCACTCTAGCAAGTCTTCTGCTGCTGGGAGTGCCATCTCTTCCCTAGCTGCCTTGCACATTAAGGAGGCTGCACGTCTGGAGCTAAAGAGCAAGGTAGCGGGGGCGGAGGCTGATGCTAAGGCAGCTGATCTCACCCTTCCCTTTAAAGAAGAAGAGCAACGACTGCAAATAGAACAGGCCCGTAGACAAAGCGAAATGCAAATAGAACAGGCTCGTATAGAGATGCTTAGAATAAAGATGGATGCCGCAGCCAAAAGGGTAAGGGCTGAGACTTTGGCCAAGGCCCTAATTGAGCCACTCACAGAAGAAAATGTAAGCCAGTTACCAATACAGGATCCTTCTGCCAAAGTGTTTGCGCACCTTGGCAGCATGAACAGCCAGTTTTCGGATGAGGAACAGGGAGACTTCTCTCCTTACCCAGAGCAGGGCCCCAAAGTCACTTTTGAATTTCCTGCAGAGCAGAGCGTCATAGCGGGGAGCTCACCCTTGCTCGAGCTACCTGTGCCTCCTGCTAAAACCCTAGGTCAGTCAATCAGGGCCTCAAGGCCGAGTGCTAGTTGGCCCCTACAGACAGCTGCACAGGGAACCATCGATTCGTCAGTGGTCGATGTCATCCCTCCAAGAGGCCAAAGGTTGACGCAAGGTACACGGTGGGAGTCCACTCCACAACAGCAAACTCCTCAATTGTTCCCTTCGACGCCAGAGTCCCAGCTTGTCTCCATCATCAGAAGCCCCAGAAGAGATCTTAAGGACAAGGGTGTCGAAAAGTTTTCGGACAAGCCTGAGGAATTTCTTCTCTGGAAGGCCACCTTCCAGAGAGCAATCAGAGACTTAAAGTTATTGCCTGAGGAAGAACTGACTCTTCTGGCTGCATGGTTGGGCCCAGCCTCATCCTCACAAGTTAAGAAGATCTACGCAGCCCACGTAGCCGATCCCGACAAAGCCCTGGAAAAGGCCTGGGCCAGGTTGCAGCAGAGGTATGGGGCCAGCACAGAGATTGAAGCATCTCTTATGGACAAGCTCCAAAGGTTCCCAGCTTTGAAACTCAAAGACTTCAAACTCTTGTGGGACCTCAGCGATCTCCTTACGGAATTAGAGTCGGCCAAGGAGAATCCAGAACTGCCCGGTTTGAAGTGCCTCGATCAGCACCTGTCCCAGAGGCAGATCTTGACCAAGCTGCCCTTCACTTTGCAAGAACGCTGGGGACAGGAGGTCTTCAACTACAAGGAGGCCCACTCCCAGGCATACCCTCCATTTTCTCATTTGGTCCAGTTCATCACCAGGGCGGCCAGAGAAAGGAATGATCCGCAGACGGGCCTCCCCACCTTATACCAAGGGACCCAGCCAGAGAAGGCACCTAAAGTGGAGAAAAAACCATCCAGAGAGGCCAAAAGACCGGTTAGTGTTAAGGCTGTTGAAACTCAGCACAGGGCCAACGAATCCAAGTCAGAGGTGAAGGAGGTGCTCTGCCCCATTCACCAAAAGCCTCACAGTTTGGCCAACTGCCGGGAATTTGGCAAGAAGCCTTATAAAGAAAGACAACAGATTGTACAGAAGCTGGGCATATGTTTTAGGTGCTGTGGAGCAACTCCTCACTTTGCATCCAACTGCAAAGAGGACGTCAAATGCGCAAGGTGTAACAGCCTTAAGCATTGCACCGCGATGCACAACTCTGACGCTGTCTCCCGCGCCAAAGGGGACACGTCTTCCAAAGAAGGGTCATCTACTGAAGCCACCAACATGCAGACCGCGTCACGGATGCAGGAGGATGCTCCATCGGTCGCCTGTACTGAACTATGCTCTGACGTGCACCAGTTCAGAGTCTGCCATCCCATCTGCCTAGCAGATGTATATCCAGCCAGAAGACCTTGGCTTAAAAAGAGACTTTACGTGGCTTTGGATTCACAAAGCGACGCCTCCCTGGCGACTCCAGAGTTTTTCCAACTGTTTGACATAAAAACCCAGACGGTCGACTACACCATGTCCACCTGTGTAGGGAAGAAGAAGTTGCAGGGTCGCATAGCATCCGGCTTTGTTGTCTCCTCTTGTGACCAGAAGAGACTGTTCGAGTTACCAGACCTCATTGAGTGTTCCTCTATTCCCCGGAACAAAAGGCAGATTGTCACCAAAGAAGTCGTGGAAGCCCATCCTCACTTGCGAAAGCTGAAGAACGCCTTACCTGCTTTCCGTCCAGATGTGGACATTGCCCTTCTGCTTGGTGCGGACTGTCCGAACTTGTTCTATGTGAACGACCAAGTTAAGGGACCTCCAGGGGCGCCCATTGCTCAGCTGCTACCACTAGGCTGGACAGTTACAGGCCCAGTGTGCATAAATAGGATGCACCCTCCATCGTCGGTGGGCACTCGTCAAGCGCACGTGCTTCAAGGCAGTCGCCCCACACTAATGCATAGCTGTTTGAGTCATATCTCGGTCTATTGTCAGGGGATAACACCAGAGTATTCTTCCATCTTTGAAGTCTCCGAAAGGGATGAAACTACAGCGCTTTCCAAAGATGAACAGAGGTTTTTAGAGATCATGAACTCTCAAGTTTCCCGGAGTCCCGAGGGAAATTGGATAGCCCCTCTGCCTTTTAAAGCAGAAAAACCCACTTTGCCAAACAACAGGCATGTGGCAGAAAATAGACTCTGGTCACTGAAGAAGAAGATGCAGAAAGACCCCAAGGTAAAGGAGCAAATCGTTGGCTTTATGGAAGACATGTTCCAAAGTAACTACGCCGAGGTCTCTGATCAAAGTGAGGTCAATGAAGAAAACTGGTTCCTGCCTTTCCATAAAGTCACGCATCCCCAAAAGCCTAACAAGGTCCGAATTGTATTCGATGCCAGTGCCGCATGCCAAGGCATTTCTCTTAATAATGTTTTGCTAAAGGGACCAGATCTTTTAAACAGTTTGCTCGGAGTCATCTTGAGATTTAGAGAGAAAGAGTTTGCTGTTATTGCAGACATCCACAAGATGTTTTACGCCTTTTTAGTTCGTCCTGATCATCGCAGGTACCTCAAGTTTTTGTGGTACGCGGACACTCAAAATTTGTGTGACGTTCGGGTTTTTCAGATGCGCGTACATGTCTTTGGAAATACCCCGTCTCCAGCCGTTGCAAACTACTGCCTCAAAAGAACCGCAGATGAGTTTGGGCACCAGTTCAGTCCAGAAGTCGCCAGCATAGTTAACCACAACTTCTACGTGGATGATCTTCTGGTTTCGTTTGACTCCGTTCATCAAGCCATCCAATTAGTGCATGAGCTGCAGGCTTTGTTAAAAGGTGCCAACATTCGCCTGCACAAACTATTATCCAACAGCAGACAAATCTTGCAAGCCTTTCCCTCCGAAGACTTAGCGGAAAGCAATGTTCATGAGTTATTCAAAGGGTTAAGCTCCCAGTCTAGTTTAGGACTTCTCTGGGATGTAAAATCGGACCATCTTTCGTTAAGAGCATCTAAATTTCAGTTTGTGAACACTAAGAGACAGATGCTTTCCGCCATCAATGGGATATTTGATCCCTTAGGCATAGCTGCTCCTGTCCTGATCACTGCTAAACTTCTGTTCAGACAGGTGATCCAAGAAAAAATAGGATGGGATCAAGAGCTGTCTCAATCAATAAAAACGGCTTGGTCAAACTGGACTGCCCAAGCTGAAGGCCTGGAAACCATCGCAGTTCCCAGACAATTTGCGCCCTGTAAGGTAATGATAGAACCCACCACAGAACTTCACATCTTCTGTGACGCATCTGAGCGAGCTATAGCAGCTGTGGCATACATGCGACAAAAGGACAGAGATTTTTGTCACGCAGGATTCATCATGGCAAAGGCTAAAATAGCTCCTATGGGAACTTCAATACCCCGGCTGGAATTGTGTGCAGCAGTTCTTGCTGTCCAGCTCTGGCGCATCATCCAGCAAGAGATAGGAGACTTGTTTCAAGATGTCCATTTCCACACGGACAGTACAGTTGTGCTTGGTTACATCAACAACACAACCAAAAGATTCAAGGTGTATGTGGCTAATAGAATCAACAACATTCTATCCAGTTCTACGCCTAGCCAGTGGCACCACGTCGCCACCAGCAACAACCCAGCTGACATCGCTTCCAGAGGAGCTTCAACTCAACGAGTGTTAAGTTCAAGTTGGCTGACAGGCCCCAGATGCTTGACCGAAGTCAATTTTCCATCAGCCTTTTCTCCCACCGAAAATACAGAATTGCCCGAGTCCGTTCCAGAGGTGAAAGTTTGCAAGATGACCACAGAAATCAAGATGGGCCAAAGATCTTGCCTGGAACCACACCGTTTTGAACGTTTTTCGGAGTGGCACAGTCTTCTTAGAGCAGTTGCTAGGCTTATACATCGTTTAGCTTGCAAAGATAGTGAGCCTTTACAGGTCCAGGATATGATAAAGGCTAAGAGCGTCATATTCAAGTCAGTACAGAGATCTGCTTTCAAGCAGGAAATAGCTAGGCTAGAGCAAGGGCTCAACATCCCTAATCAAAGTCTTCTAAATGAGTTAAACCCATTTCTAGACAAGGAGGGTATTTTGAGAGTTGGAGGAAGGTTAGCCAAAGCTAAACTCAAGGCGTGCATAAAAAACCCCATCATCATACCCCCTAATAGTCACACTGCATTGCTGCTCGCTCGGCATCACCATGAAAGGATCCATCATCAGGGTAGAACTCTAACTGAGGCAGCCCTTAGAAATGAAGGTCTGTGGGTAGTTAATGCCAAAAGGTTGGTCAACAGTTGTATTTTCAAATGTGTCAAATGTCGGCGACTCAGACGAAACTGTCAAAGTCAGTTGATGGCAGAACTACCTCAGGATAGGACTTTGACAGACCCACCCTTTTCCCATGTGGGAATCGATGTGTTTGGTCCTTGGGAGGTTGTCACTAGGAAAACCAGGGGTGGTGTTGTAAATAACAAGAGGTGGGCAGTTTTGTTTACTTGTTTAGTAATACGAGCTGTCCATATAGAAGTCATAGAAGGAATGGACACTTCATCATTTTTAAACGCATTGAAAAGGTTCATAGCCCTCAGAGGGCCAATTAAGTCAATTCGGTCGGACTGTGGCACCAATTTTGTAGGTGCGACCAAAGAACTCAATTGTGTGTCTAGGTTTGGGAGAGACCCAAAGGTTCAGAACTTTACGAATACTGAACAAATTATGTGGACTTTCAATGTTCCTCACGCCTCCCATATGGGTGGTGTTTGGGAGAGGATGATTGGTATTAGTCGCAAAATCCTTAATGCCATGTTTTTGAGTCATAGGTCATTGACGCATGATGTTTTGGTGACACTTATGGCGGAAGTTACCGCAATTATCAACAACCGGCCGCTGGTTCCCCTTACCAGTGACCCTGAGAACTTACAACCACTGACTCCTGCACTTATTTTGACACAAAAGGTGCCAGGATGGAAGGACGTCATGTTGCCAGTTCCGGACGGAACTCACCGTGCCCTGTGGAAACAGGTGCAGTCCTTGGCCAACCACTTTTGGAAAAGGTGGAAAGCTGAGTACTTAAGCCAGCTTCAAGCTAGAAGAATCTGGCAAAGCCCACAGGACAACATTGAGGTTAACAACGTTGTGTTGTTAAAGGACAAAGACTTGCCCCGCCATGCATGGCCCATGGGCATTGTATTAAAGACCTTTCCTTGCCCGGATGGTAAGGTCAGGAAAGTTCAATTAAAGACTTGCAACAGAGGCAAAGTGTCCATTTTGGACAGACCAATTAGTGACCTCGTGTTGCTTATTGGAGATGTTTAAAGTTCTAGTGTTTGTGTTGTGTATACAAAGGTGTTTGTATGTTTTTGATTGGTAAATTCCCACATCCTGGGAATTTAGCGGGGAGTGTTCCGTCCCCCAGGACGATGGTTTGCCTTACCTATTGGTCGTTTGTTTGTTTTCCCTCCTTTACATTTTGTTTGAGCCTCTGGCTGCAAAAGCCTAGGAAAAGTGGCTTGGAATCTGCAATAGCTGGCTGCAGTTTTCTTTGCAGTGATTGGTCAAAGAGTGCAACATCTTAGGACCGCCCTTTTTACCAGGGTCTAGTCTCCATTTTAGAGCTTCATTCTGGCTATAGTCTTCCAACGTGCTGGAGCTGTGCAAGGCTAACTGGGACAAATCATCCTCAAAACCAGGCCAATCTAAGCCTATCCAAATTAGATAAGTATTGAATTATATTGATCTGGAATAAGAAATCTAGTTAGAGGAGCAGAGTTATTCCATCGCTTCTAGAACTAATCTTTGCTGTAAAGATAGGGAAGGAAAGAGTTTCTCCTTCTAATATAGGCAGCGTGATTAGGGTATAGTGGTTTTATAATCACCTTTGCCTTCTGGAACCAGGGATAATTCTGTGACTAAAACCTATAGAAATTTGTTTCATTTTCTGCAACTTTAAGATCTGTGCCAGGTTTACAACCTTGTATGAATAAACATCCTTTTTTGAAGTTATCCAGACTCAGTCGTTCAATATCTATAGGACAGCTTATAGGGATTTGCAGTTCGCCCGGATAAAGGACAGCACGTTTCAGTTTTATAGCTTTTTACTGTCCGGCGGACGGCACAGCTCTTCTGTGCCAAAAATGTCCCAGAAAGGCCTAAAACATAATGAAAATGCCCCCATGTTTCCTAGAGGGCATTTGGGGCAAAACATTTTAAAATCTTATTGATGTGAGCATGTGTAGCAGAAAGGTGCAGACCTTGAAGGTCTCCCTGGAGCCAATAAAAACCCCTAGTCTTCCACAGTTGCCCACTCCTGTTTCACAGATTCTTATTTCCTTGCAAAGTGAGAGCACTGGAGAATAGTGATGCTTTCATTTGTGCACCCAGAACTATAAACACAGAGAATATTAGAAGAAAGTTAGCTCTTTAGGTAAGATGGTCATTTATCATGCAAAAAATGCTACAAAAGTGAGGATGAGCCTCCAATTCCAATTGCAGCGAAAACCTCAACCTTTTTGGACACATGTTGCTCCCAAACTATAGTCTGAAGCATTGCTTAAACACAATCACCTAGAAACTTTAATATGCAAACAAGCATCCAACTATATTCCTATATCTAGATGCACAGCACTGGTATCATTGGGAGACCACTTGAGAGGAGAAACATTTCACAGCTTTGCTTGTGCAATCTTCAATCTCAGCCATTGTTGAGCTGGAAAAGAAGCAGAAAAATAAAATAAAAATTATTCAGAAGAAGGAGCAACTATTCTGTGTGGAAAAAAATATACAATTTGGGAAATTTGGAAGTTTAGGGGCTTTTAAAGGCCAAATAAGAAGAAGCAGTATAAAAGCATAGTGGAGAAGACTGGTGATGATACACAAGGATACATCAGTATTTGTGTTCAAATGTGTGTTTATTTAAATGTATCTGTATTAAACTGTATCTGTGGGGTATATGATACAAGATCACTCCCATGGTTACCTGAAACCATGGATAATAGCAAACCGTAAATTTTGAATACACGTGGGCCAGATGTATACCCAAAATTACCCGTACAGACCCCACAAATACTTCTGGCGACAATATTTTTTGAAGTGTGGGTAAGTGAAACCATAGATAACAAGTCCATGGATAAAATGATTTCTCTCAGTCTTCTTAAGGAGAAGGTGGGCATGGATATTTGGCAGAACTCCTCCTTCAGCAATGGTTGCGCCATCTTATTTTAAAGCTAATGTCCTAATGCATTTGCTCAGGATATAGACCTTACTGGAGTGAATAGGAATTACTCTATATAAAAATTCTAGGAACTGTACTGGAAAAACAGAGTGCTAGTCAGAGCTCATTGTGAATTTTAATCAGACAAAAAAGAAACCTCTGACCTTAAATAAATAACTGGAATGCAGTCCACTGGGGACATGTTTGGGTGCCAGTGCTAATCTCTAGGATTTTTTTTTTTTTTTGCAATGACCAAGTATTAATCTATTGCTTGTGGATACAGAGCTGTTGACACTGAATAAGGGAACAATTTTGTCTAAGTGATAGGAAGGAACCAAAGCACTGCTTCCATACCAGATCACCTCAGTTTCTAATGTCTCTCAAGAGTACAATTTGTCACTTTGGGTATGTTCATAGGGCCATAAATAAACTCCCTTCATTTAATTTGCAGAGGCTAGTGGAGAGCAAGAAATTTATAAATGAAAACCTTGATATATCAAGCTGACCTCAAGCCTGACTCATTTCCTGGAATAGGAAGGTATTAGGGATGCATTTTCTAAAGAATGATTTATTTTTCCAATCATCAATCTGAAAACTCATTCTGGGCATCTTTGAATTGGGCCACTAAAAATAATCCTATGGTGGTGTCACATGGGATGAGAAGGAGAAAACCAATGTTCTTTGTTTTGTCTTTTTAGAGTGTTTTCAACATTTGCTCAGTTGAGATAATAGGCTGTAGATTTTCAGCCAACCTGAGAGCTTCTTTGGCACAAGAGTCCAATGTTTCTTATGGTTCAGATCCAAGTCCATATTTCTCAGGGTTTTGTTTTTTGTTTTTGTTTTTTGCATTGTAACTTCTGTTATAGAATTGGAAGAATACTATAACAATATCAAAGGTAAAGGTTTTCCCCTGACATTAAGTCCAGTCATGTCCGACTCTGGGGGTTGGTGCTCATCTCCATTTCTAAGCCGAAGAGCTGGCGTTGTCCGTAGACCCGTCCAAGGTCATGTGGCCGGCATGACTGCATAGAGCACCGTTACTTTCCCGCCTGAGCTGTACCTATTGATCTCACATTTACATGTTTTTGAACTGCTGGGTTGGCAGAAGCTGGGACTAACTGTGGGAGCTCACCCCATTCCCCAGATTCGAACCTCCAACCTTTCAGTCAGCAAGTTCAGCAGCTCAGCAGTTTAACCCGCTGTGCCACAGGGGCTCCATAACAATATTATATCAGTGGAATTTGGGTCAGACCTTAAAACAACAAGAAATATAGAGCAATTAAAATTGACATATATGTCTCATCAATTGGTATAAATGTCTGTCCATAAGTACTTTGTCTCATGCATTTTATAAAGTAAACTGAGTCTGCAAAAGCTTTTGGTACAAATTTCTTTCTTTCTTTCTATTAGTTGGAAAGGTTTCACTCCAAGGTGAAACAAGATCCCTTTTCTATTTTGATTCCTACAAACAAAACCATGCATTTGAATAATTACTTGACTATATACCTGCATTGTAAATAATGAATTGAGTTATTTTATAATTCAAAACAAAATACATTTTAAAAGCCTCCATCTAGTCCAGAGAGTGAGATTTGTGCAATGTACAACAGTCCATATGTTGTTGAACATTCCTAACTATTGGGAGATACAAAGTAAAACATTTGGATGACTGCCCAGTTCCCACTCCTAATACTGACACCATGACACAGATATTTAAGCATGTGAGCATTATTTTGTTACATTAGTTATGAGATAAATAAATGTTGCTGGACTGCAACTCTCATTATTTTTGGCAATTGGCTACACTGGCTGGAGCTAGTAGAAATTTTAGACAGATACCTGAGGATAGCTGATGCTTTTTATGTGAAGGGCAAATATCTTTCAGTTCACCACCAGTCCAATAACATGATTACTGAAAGAATGAATGGAACAAAACAAAAATTCAACTGCGTGCACTACATAGGGGGCAGGAGGGTTTGAGAACATTAAAAACAAATCAGAAAAAAACTCAAGAAAAAACCATCACTAATCTTCCTCTCCCCTTAAACCATCCCTGAGCTACTAAACAAATTAATCCTTCAGACCAAGGCATCAGTGCAAAACTACAATAAACTTATTATTATTATTTAACTACACTTTAATTTTTTGCTTAAAAATTAAACAATAAAATACAACCTTCAGATAACACAAGTGTTTCTCTTTCTTTTTTAAAAAAATAAAGGATAAAATTGTTCTCAATCTCTTTAAAATTGTCCAGAGACTTCAATAAAAATAAACAATTTATCTATTTGTGCCATTTAAAAATAGTTACAATATAGTATGATTTTGCTGGAAGGTTGGCATTCTTCCATTTTAGAGCAGACAGCAGTCTCACTTCTAAAATGGTACAATGTGACATCTTACAGCTTTGAACTACTTTCAGTGATACTTCCTGCCTCCATTTGGCTTCCAGTAACTATGGAAATTATCGCATCGCAGTTGAAGCACATGTTAAAAGCTCCCTAACAATGAATGGAAACGCTCTTGATTGCATAAGACCATGTCAAACTCACCACAAACCAGTTTGCAAGTGATTGTTAGGCTGTCCTTTTCCATAGATGGGGACTCCTGTTTATAGGCTGTGGAAAACACTTTCAAACTCTGCTGAGGTGGCGCAATAAGTCCTAAGTGCTAAGTGCTGTTTGGGAGAATACAAATTCTTGCGGTCAAATTGTGGGCATCACCTTTCACTGCTTCAATTCCCTGTCCCCAAGCTGCCCTCCATTCCATTTCCAGCAAATAGCCGGAGAGGACTTCCAACGACAAAACCATACCTTCCAATTTTCACCATGTTCACTTCACACACACACACACACACACACACACACACACACACTTAAAGTAACAGCATGATTTCACAGGTAAACTCTGAAACTTATATGGATGTCCCTTGTTGATGAAGTATTTTCTTGCTTTTTGCAAACTTTTGATATCCGTTTCGTAAAGGTTTCATCTTGTGCATGCTTGCGTATCCCAAAACAAAATTTGGAAATCATAAGAACAACTCTTTGCTAAATACACTAAATAAGAAAAGGCTGGGAATTGCTAAACGGATATCTACTTTTATTAATATTTTAACTGTTTGGAGGGAAAGTGCTGTGTACTGGGGAAATGTGGAAGTGAATATCTGCACAACTGTCATCTCTTTGGTGATGACAGCAGAGTTTCACAAGATTGAGTCAAATCTGAGTTGTGCAGTCTTCTGGACTTTTTCAGAGGGAGACATGGACAAAGAGGGGCAATGCATGGGTTGGAAGGAGTAATAGAAATGAACAGAGAAAGAGTGGTTCTCCTGGCATGTTCTGGCTCCCACAAGGAAATATTTGCAATACCAGACCTCACTTTTAGGACCTGGTGTGGTAAAATCCTATGTGAAGAGAGATGGATCAGTGTTGCATTAATCATAGAGTGAGATGAAATAGTTCTTATATCTGGTTCTTGGAATTTTTATTTTTTGTTCACTGGAGAGTTTAATACTATATTGTCTATATGGGGGTGGGAGGAGACATTCTTTGCTAAGAGATTTGTCCCTATGCAGTTGCAGTTCCCAGTTTATTTTGCCTTCCATATACTGCCTCTCCATAGCTATAATTAAAGAGTAGCTTAAAATCCTGACAGCCTGACATCCTTGTTAAAACTGGAGTTGGTCCTCCCACAGGCTGGCACTGCTGTTTCAAGTGAAATGTCTTCTAGGACATTGCCTACTTTTTATAATAACAGCCAGTCAGAGAGAAAGTGGGGGGAGTAGCTGTCTTGTTATTAACTGCAAGAATCTTTGGCTGAACATCACACTGTGGAACAAACAGGACTGCTACTAGATAAATCTCTTGATGGTCCATGGAATTAGAAAACTGGAGTAAGCTCATTAAAGCCATTCAGTTGATTATTACAGCAATTAACAGTGTGTTGTACCAGAGTTCCCTGAGGAATCGTGGTGCTTTGCGAAAAGGCCAATGCAATCAGCTGCAACTCAGGCCCTTTGGAGACAAAACAAGGAGTGAATTTCTTGGTAACAGCCAAGATGGGGGTGAGAGTCAGGATTAAGGATCTTGACAATAGGCACATACTTATCATTCCAGTAACCTGTTTCCTGCAGAATTGCCTCAATCTTCTATTATTGCCTGTCAAAGTGAAGATGGCCAGCTGTGCTCTACTCTGCTCCAATGAAACCGAATTAATTGGGTTCCATTAAAAGGTGCCAGTGGAGAGAAATGGTTTGGAGCTTGGCCTGTTTCTATACTGCTATGCTGTGAATCAAACTGGGAGAATTCGTGCACTTTGCATATAGTTTTTTTTTCTTTTCAGAGATATTCCTCACAAGATGCTCCCCAGAAGACGTCTATTTGTCACAACATTTGATTTTGCTCTCTTGCATATTTTTTATTTAGCAATTGTTTGGCAACTGGTCTCTAAAAAGTGAACATAGAGTTTATTTGCAAGACCTTCTCCTAATGTAGTTATCTCTGAGAAAATCTCATTGTGGCAGAGAAAACAGTTTGCTTGTCAGGCATATACCTTCCCTAAGGACTTTATGACACAAGGGAGGCAAATCAGCATATTGCACAATGCTGCGCTCATCCCGTTGTCAATCTGCCTCCTTTCCAACATTAATCTATCACCTAGCAATAGTGGCACAGCGGGTTAAATCGCTGAGCTGCTCAACTTGCTGACTGAAAACGGGATGAGTTCCCGTTGTTATCCCCAGCTTCTGCCAACCTGGAATCTATTTAAAATGTTGTGACTGAGTTGTGCATAATTCTGGGGTTTGTAGTCCAGGGAACCCAGAGATTATTATTATTATTATGACACAGAAAACAAGATAGATATGCTGGATTTTGTATCAAACACTTCCCAAGTGTCTAGGACTGTGTGATGTATTTTCGGATGATGCGTGCAGATCCCAGTAGGGTGGCCTTTTGCAGTTGGCAGATCGTGATTTTGTCAATGTCTGTTGTTTCCAAATGCCGGCTGAGATCTTTTGGCACGGCAACCAATGTGCCCATCACCACCGCGACCACCTGCACTGGTTTCTGCCAGAGTCTTTGAAGTTCAATCTTGAGGTCCTGATAGCAGCTGAGTTTTTCCTGTTGTTTTTTGTCAATGTGACTGTCACCTGGGATGGCGACATCAATGATCCAAACCTTTTTCTTTTCCACAACTGTGATGTCTGATGTGTTGTGTTCCAGAACTTTGTCAGTCTGGATTCGGAAGTCCCACAGTATCTTTGCGTGCTCATATTATTATTATTATTATTATTATTATTATTATTATTATTATTATTATTTTCTCCCATGGGTGGGACTCAAAGCGGCTTCTCTGGATGAGCAGTTTACAGGCCCCTCCTAAGTTACAAACTCCAGAATTCTGCAGGAGGCAGTCATTGTGTTAAAAGTGGATTAAAGTGGATAGATGCTAGAGTGTGATGAAGCCCTTTGATTGTGTATGCCTATGTTTGAAAAAGGATAACTACTCCCTAGGGAACAAAGGAAAAAAGGTGGGAGAAATCTCAAAAGCTGGTTTGCATGTAGCTTCAAATATGGGGTCCATCTCCCAGAATACTCTGCACGATCATTCTGGGACTTAGTGCTGAGCTTTGCCAAGGTTCCACTGAGATGAAGACCAAGCGTCAAATTGCAGGGTGCATTTGAGGTGAGAAAAGAGAAGGCTGCCTCCAGAGGCTATACAACACTGTCAGCAAATTTATCCTGTGTGTGTACTCAGGGCATAGTGCCAAGATAGATGCTCATCCATAAGTTTGAAACAGTTTTATCCGGGCCTAACAGCTTGCTTGAATGATGCACAAAACAAGTTAGGTATTCCTATCAGTGTGCATGATTATTTCTTGATGGGATTAAAACAAGAGGTGGGAAAGAGGGAAGATTTGCCACCATTATTTCTAAAAAGCACCATCAAAGCTAATTTTGTATGTGGCAATGCAGGTTTTTAAAAAATCAGTATGCTTTGTGGAGCCCTAAGGGCTCCAAGTAGCACACTTTGAGAACCGCTGCTCTAGATGACCTAAGCCTTACACTTTTTCCACTCATGACCATTTTCTACCTGATAAATGTCTATGTGACCCCAGGTATACAGGTATATAAAATAGATATAAAAACAACATTTACTGAAAATAAATCACCATTTGTAAGGCTTGCTAAACAAGCTGATTTTCCTTTTTGTGGAGTACAGCCCATGCAATTTCTGCAGTGTCCACTGTAAATACCACAACTTGTTATCAGATCTGTGTAACTGGGTGGCATTCAGAAACCCTTTGCTGTTGCCAGATTTTTCATGAATCCAGAATTGAGCTAAGGGGACCCCACAATTTAAGAATCAGTGCTCTAGATAATGTTTTAAGAGCAGGAACCAGTTTCTCAAAAGTCCTACACCAGAGTTTAGGTATAACACTTAATTAACAACCAATTCTGTTCTGTTTTTCCTTTCCTCCTAGCCATTGTCTCATTAAGTATGACACACACTCATTTCTTAGAGTCTTTGTATATCTGAGTCACAGTCTCAAGCTCTTTTCTGTGACAAGGGAACTCGCTTGTACACTGTTGCCATCCACATTTGCAGGAGCTGCACGTACCAAGTGTTTCCAGCTCTTACCAATCTATTTTTAATCTCTTTCTCCAAAAGCACCTACAGACAAGTATACATGATCCTAAGCAAAAACATTATGTGTGAGAGCAAAAAACATACAAGGTTAAAAACCAACAGTTTTTAGGAGCAATATCATTGGTTTCCACTGTGAAACTCAAGTAGTTGAAGAATGGGACAAGCATGCTGGAGAATCTGTAAGATTGTACTCCTGGGTGAGCAAATATTGCTTAGATTCCAATTGGTAATTGTAATTACAGTGTCAGGATTTCCTGGTAATTTATTTTTCAGTCTTTACTTTTGACTTGCTATTTTATTTGAGGATGTGGACCCTTTTATATTCAACCGAACCCTGAGATTTGCACTGGAAGCCTTTGGCTGCCAACCTATCCATGTTACAGGCATGCTTTGTACACCATTTCCATGTCACTTGTCCCACTGTGTATCACCATCGACTGGCTGAAAGGAGAATGCAATGTGGATTGGTATTCCCTTCCATTGTGTCTTATGCCCTGGGTGTGCAACAGCAGTAATTGTAACTCTCATATGTGGGAAGGCACATATGTGGATTCCTCCTGGGGAAAAAGGAGCACCCATATGTCATGGGTGCTTGAGGGCAGCCAGAATATACTTAGGTTAACCCAGTCAGTGGCTGGAAGAATAGAGCTACAGGGATAAGGCTATGCTCCTAAATATACTGACAAAGATTTGCATTCCACAAGTAAGCTTAATGGTTTTCACTCAATCGGATACTTGGAGGCCTGTCACATTGAAGACAGCAAAATCCTGTTTCTTATTATCCCAGAAAAAGAATGAAATATAATTGGTTTGACTTTGTTGTGTTCATAACATTAAAAAATAATAATTGCAAAGTCTTTTAACAGAGCAAATTGAGAAAAGAAACTATCAAAACGGGAGAAAATTACTTTCTGAATAATGCCCAGAATTCCCCATCCATCATGGTCACTGGGAGTTATAGTTAAAAGATAGCTTTTCTGAGACCTGCATCCAATTACCTAGACACTCAGTGTCTCTAGATGTCTGCAAGCAGGATGTAAGCAGTCATCTCTTGGGGTATTGTAGCTCTGGATTTTCTCCAATGAGCACAGGCTTAGCCAAAAGACATTTTACAGCTCTGTGGTTCTCTGATCCTGTTCTTTCAGGCAGAAGGTTGTGGGCATTGCCATTGAAAATAACCAAGTAGTAGAAGATGTGGAAATGTCTTGGAGAGCTGCTGGAATGTCAGTGTATATATACATGATTAGATGGACTAATTGGATTTGGTATCCTGGGCTGCTTTGCTGGGGTGAAACTCAGGGACACTGTTTGTAGTGACAAAGGCCCCTTCTCCTATGTTATATAATCAAGATTATCTGCTTTTAACTGGGATATCTGAGTCTATACTGCCATATAATCCAGTTCAAAGTAGATAATTGGATTTTAAATGGCAGTGTAGAAGAGGCCTCAGTTCTTTCCTGGAAGGGTGAATTCAGAAGATGGTGCTGGGGAATACTGACCCCTTGGTCCTTGGCCTGTGGAATCATATCAGGTTCTAATTTGTCTCCAATGCTATTTAATAGGTAAGGTAAGGTTTTCCCCTGACATTAAGTCCAGTCATGACCGACTCTGGTACCGCCGGAGCAGTACCTATTTATCTACTCACATTGACATGTTTTCGAACTGCTAGGTTGGCAGGAGCTGGGGCTAACAGCGGGCGCTCATTCCGCTCCTGGGATTTGAACCTGGGACCTTTTGGTCTGCAAGTTCAGCAGCTCAGCGCTTTAACACACTGCGCCACCACCAGGGGCTATTTAATACATACATAAAACTAATAGGAGATGTTATCTGGAATTTTGAGGTGCAGTGCCATTAATAACCACCTCACTCTATTAAGTAAAGGTTTCTTCTTGATATTAAGTCTAACCAAGTCCGACTCTGGGGTGGTGGTGCTTATCTCAATTTCTAAGCCTAAGAGCCCGCATTGTCCGTAGATGCTTCCTAGGTCATGTGACTGGCATGACTGCGTGGAGCGCCGTTACCTTCCTGCTGAAGTGGAACCTGTTGATCTACTCACATTTTCATTTTTTGTACTACTAGGTTGGCAGAAGCTGGGGCTAACTATCAGAGTAATGGTTTTTGTAGTTTGTGAAATGTTCACTCAATGTTAAAGTGAATATATGTTTGCTTCGGTTAGCAACCCAGAACTGTGGGAGTTAATTGCATAGAGCAATGATTTACAGCCTAGAGAGAAAGTAATGTGACTTCCGTTTTGCATACGTAGAAGGAAGACATGTCATAGACTGTGGAATATGGGAGCCGTTTCTATATACTGATAACGAATGCTTTCAGTTGCTATTATGAACTGCTTGAAGCAAGACGTGTATAGTAGTTTCTCTTTATGTAAATAGTTGTAAGGTAAGGTAAAGATTTCCCCTGATGTTAAATCCAGTCGTGACCAACTCTGTGGGTTGGTGCTCATCTCCATTTCTAAGCTGAAGAGCCGGTGTTGTCCATAGACACCTCCAAGGTCATGTGGCTGGCATGGCTGCATGGAGCGCCATTACCTTCCCACTGGAGCAGTACTTATTGATCTACTCACATTTGCATGTTTTCGAACTGCTAGGTTGGTAGGAGCTGGGGCTAACAGCGGGCGCTCATTCTGCTCCCGGGATTTGAACCTGGGACCTTTTGGTCCGCAAATTCAGCAGCTCAGCGCTTTAACACACTGTGCCACCAGGGGCCCAAATAGTTGTAGATAATGTCAATAAAAGGCTTTGAACTGCCAAGATTAACTGAAGACAAATTACTGTTCCATGAGACTTGATAAGCATTCAATGTCTTCGGAAGGAGAGGAATCTGAGACAGAGAAGAGGTATTTGTCTCAATTAACCTCTTACGCACTGACAACGGGAGCTCACTCTGTCTCACGGATTCGAACTGTCAACCTTCCAGGCAGCAAGTTCTGCAGCTTAACAGTTTAACCCGCTGCACCACTGCGGCCCCCATCTAACTATTACACATTTGCATTTCAATACAAGTAGGCTTATCGTGGCATTAAACCACTGTTGGTCAGTATGCAGAAGCGGAACTCTCTTGTGACCTCGTCAGACAGGGTACTATTTGACTATTTGATAGTTTTACGACGGAACCTGCCAGCTCCCATCCCATGACGTAAAACTACTTCTGATGGGGCCCTGTTGAAAAACTATCGAGGAACCTGCACATGCCACCATAGCGGCAACACGGGAGGTTTCCCATGTTCAATAGGAGTCAACAGGGGGAAGCCGGATCGTGAATGCCCCGCCAGGCATTGCCGGATTCGCTACGATGCATGGCAATTCTGGGGACCTATCTGATGAGGTCTTTGGTGCCTTCCCCTAAACTCCAAAACTGTCTTCCGAGGAAAGCTAGAATATCTCCCTTCATTGTTGTCTTTCTATAGTCAGGCAAAATCCTTTTTATTTTACAGACTTTCAATACAGAAAGTTTTTAAAGAATGCCTATAGGATGCTGTATTTTAAACGTGATTGTTTTTATCATTTTATTTCTATATTCCTAACTGTAAATATAAACTGTTTTAATACTATGATTAAGGCAATTCCATTTTAATATCCACTTCGTATGATTTTACTTCTACTGTTCTTTTTAAACTGTACACCTCTTTAATTCCTAATTTTGGAAGATAGGCAACCACAACAGCAATAACAATAATATATACCCATAAGAGATTTGTATGAGTTACAGAATAATCCCAATTTATTCAAGCAATTATTAATAAAGCATCAACAGAAAAGCAGTTAAGCATCTCATTAACAAAGCACAATACATGAAGCAACCGTAAATAATTCATTTTATTGGAAAATATTGCAGGCAATGCCATGAAAATTAGATGCCATTATGTTGAAATGTTTCACTTGAATCCTGTCAGGGAGTTATGAAAATGTACGCACTGCAGTTATGCTGCTTCCCACTGAATCCTGTCCAATTTCCCCAATTCCCATGTTTACCAGCCAGTATCGAAGGCTTTCATAGCCGGAATCACTGGGTTGCTGTGAGTTGTTTGGGCCTGGAACATGGCCATACAGCCCAAAAAACTCACAGCAACCCAGCATCTACTGAACTTGACAGGGGTCTGTTTACTTGTCAATCATGAAGCAGCCAATTGCCAATCCCATCTCCTACAGTGAGCAATCTCCAGTACAACAGACTGAAAGAAAGTTCTTTGCCAAAATTTTACTTCCCACTAGAGATCACTCACAGGAGCAAGGCGGGACTGTCAGTCAGCTGCTTCTCAATCAACACAGTATATGGGGCTTTGTGAAGATTATGATTACGAAACAATCATGAGTGTGTGACCTGGTCTAGGCTATGCATTTATCACTAACCAATAGGATGTCTTACTGGTTATATTGTTTTAAAGTGGAGTGAGCAACACAAAGTCCAAGGGTTGGGTGTACCCACATCATCAACCTCATGAATGTTCCTTAATTTGATCCAGCAACAAAGCATTTCCCCCCAAAGACACACACATATACTTTTGCTTAAAAGAAATGTGATCTAAGAGAGAGCATACACTTTGTTTTCAATTAAATTTGCTCTTCTGGGACCATTACAGGGGCATGAACAAAGTTGCATGTTCCTCACATGCGTTGTTTTAAAATGGAAGTGCAGCATCCCCAGTGTTTTTCTGCTACTGCACTGCTGAATTTCAACATAAATACGGCAACTTCTAGAATTCAAGAGAGTGAATGGTCTCAGATTCCACAGATGTTGTCCACCCTTATTTCAGAATATTATATGCACAACAATAGGGCAGGATCCTATTAAAAGAACTTTTGCTCATGAAATGGGGATTCCTGACTTTTCCTTCCATCTACCCCTTTGAAGAGTGCTTTGAAAAAGCATTCCTAGGGGGTCACAGAATGCCCCAGAAAAAGATTGATGTAGCACACTGGCTGCTGGTGAGAGGAAGGAGAGGTCATGGTTATCCATTCCCACCTCCTTTCTTATACAAGTGCAACTTCTTTTCTGCTTGTGTGAGGTTCAGTTGAGGTCAACATGTCATGAAAATGCCAAGTTTCTCAAAAAGTGTCCCATGTTATATTGTCATCAAACATTGGGCATGCTTTATCTGCTCTATTCTGTAAGAAGCAGAAAATGCAATTTTGTTAGGGAACAGGCATCTGTTTTTTTCTCAAAGTGAAGTAGGAACTTTAGGAGAACTGTGAGAGACAAGAGCTAAGGAAGCTTAATCCTCAAGAACAGTAGAAATAGTTGTGTTGTTAACTTCACTAGTGCTAGATGCTGAAGTTGGTGGTGCGCTCTTATCATTAGTGGTTGCTCTGCCACCAACAATTTCTTCAGTGTTTCTTGCTGGTTTCAATAAAATAATGTAACATTTCGGCACAAATATACACCCTAGCAAGCCAAAGCTGGAGGCCAGAATTGCAAATATTTCCACAGCCACTTTGAACTTCCCTCTTGTGCTTAGATAAGCAGGAACAAATGATATCCAGACAATGAAGAAGACCAACATTCCAAAGGTGACAAACTTGGCCTCATTAAAGTTATTTGGAAGCTTTCGAGAGACAATGGCAGTGAGGAAACATAAGATGGCAAGGAACACATCAAAGCCAAACATAACACACAGGTACACGATGGAACCTTCATCACATTCAAAGATGATTTTCAGAGTCGTGAACTGAGTGTTTTTATACATACGGGGAGGCTCCAGTATGAGGTATGCAGTGCAGATACCAACTTCAGTCAGTACGGAGAGAAGGACAATAATTTTTTGGAAAATTGGCTTGAAGGACATTCGGGCTTTCTCAGCAACTTTTGAATTTTTGGCCAAGTGAGTCAGGAAAAGCATTACAGTCTTCCCTAAGACACAGGACAGGCAAAGGGAAAAACCCAGGGCGAGGGTCACTTGACGGGACTGGCATGACCAGTCTTCTGGCTTACCAATAAAAAGGATGGAAGTCAATAAGGTGACAATAAGAGAATATTGAATGAGGAAGCTCAGGTCTCGGTCATTTGCTCTCACAAGAGGCGTGGCTCTGTGCTTGATATAGACACCAGTCACAGCCAAGACAACAAAAACACCAAATATAGACAGAGCAATCAATGTCATTCCTAAAGCTTCTCCATAAGCTAAGAATTCCACCTCTTTAAGCACACATTTACTTCTCTGCTCATTGGACCAATGATCTTCTGGACATGCTGTACATTCTCTTGCATCTGGAAAGAAAACAACCAGAATTGCTTATTTTAAAAATGGTATAGTGGATTAATTTGTCTGAGAGTTCAGCTTTGGCATTTGTTTTCAATGATGGAATCATTCAGTCTTAGAATGTATTACAAACAAATAGAAGGGGCTTTGGAATAGGTTTATAATAAATATTGTTGGCTATAGCAAGGGTGGCCTATTGAGGGTATGATGTGATGGTTAGCCACCACACACAACCTTCACCCATTTGGGAGGAATAAGACATCCATCACCAGAATTTCACAAATAAATTAAAATATTAATTAAAATGTTAAATTGAAATTTACAGTCTAGGAAGCATTGTTTCTTGTAAAATAAGATGTATTCCACCCACCCACTCCTCAGTTTTAGACTTCCTAATCCTGCCAGTTTTCAAAAAAGTGATTTTTTTTATACTTTTAAGCCTCAAGAGGAGATATAGATTGCAGCAGCTCCCAAGGAGCAAAAGTCTCAGCAAATTCACTTGTTTGTTTCATAATTGTTGTTAATACAGTCATCAAAGTCTCGTGGGAGAATGAGAAAATATTTCAGAGAATTCAAAAGTGGTCAGAAACACGTATTTGTGGTTTCATTCACACATGGATGTTTGTACTAACCCCCCTTACTCTATTTTTTGCACAGAGAATGCTGTTTTCTGTTCAAAACAACCACGTGTGAATTTTGCATAGAATAAGTCCTGAATTGCAACTTTCTTGCAGTGGCTAGAAAATTGCTAAAATTAATTAGTGAAGACTTGCATCTGTAGTCTTACAATATGATTTGCTGTATCTGGTTTGGGTAAGATAGAATAAAAACTAAAAAAAAATAAACAAAAAGAGAAACTAAACTGCAGCTACAGTAGACTGCATTCTTCAGGTGTAACCTCATACATAACGTTTGGTTAACCAGAGGCTGGACAAAGTCCATAAAATGGTTTTACCTTTTTTCTACTACCACCATTGGCTAAAATGCTAAGAGCCATCCATACCTGTAATACTACTGATCTGGCCTTCGGCACACTGTATGCAATCATAACAGCAGGAAGGCTTCCCTTGAAGGATCCCCTTTCGATAACCAGGCTGGCAATTATCATTACACGTTGAATGTGGATGCTGAAAGTTACAGAAAAGACATTATCTTCAGAGACAGAAAAAAAAAAACCCTGAATATGACTCTTCCTGCCATGAAATAAGAATCTCTTCTTCAGTACATCTGTCTTGGAGATGGTACTAAAAAGACTATCATGAAAACAACACTGAGCAAGCAGGTGAAGCAGCAGAAATAACTGAATGTGCTCTCAGCATTGAGTAACCAGGCAAACAACAGCCACACTACTTCTATGCAGATAGCCTCACTGATTGACTTTACAGCTGCAAGGTTACTCAATGCTAATCAAGCTTGCTAATGGCAACATTCACACTTGCTTCAAACATACAAGGGTTTTTACTCCCACCCTGGACATTTCAGATATATATATATATACACTCCACTGGCCTAATTTCCAACAGACCTCTGAAGATGCCAGACACAGATGCAGGTGAAACATCAGAAGGGAATGCTATTGGAACATGGCCATACAGTCCAAAAAAACTTACAGCAACCCATGAAAGCCATTGACAACACAATTCACTTACTGCTTCAGAAGGATTGTTCCAAAATATTGATTCATTAATTACACGAAACTCTTTGTTCCCTTCTCCAGTCATATTAAATATTCCAACTTTCACGAAATTAATTTCACCAGTTTCATTCCTCTGCCAGTTTAGAATGTCGTATGGGGTGTACACATCTCCCTTCTCATCTATGTGCACAAACTCATCAAGAACTGTGAATTTCATACAATTCTTCATGTAATACATGAGCTGTGAAACAGGAAACAAAAGGAAGAATGAATACATCAAAGGTATTCACATGCTGGTTTATATCAATGCAAAATAACTATAGTGGTATCAACATCGTGTTTTCTTTAAAGACAATCCAGAAACCTTAGCTGGTGTAATAATAATAATAATAATAATAATAATAATAATAATAATAATAATAATAATAATAATAATAATTCTTTTCCGCTTCTTCTCATGACTCAAGGTAGGTTAACAACATCACTAAAAACACATAATCATCTTAAAACATTCTATAAAATATACATATTAAAATATAGTTCCACAAATATATATTATTAAAATACACAGAACAAAGATTAAACTTAAGACAACCGTTTAAAATTAATGATTATAACTGACAGGGTAGGCCTGATGAAAGAGATAGGTCTTCAAATGTGTTTTAAATAATAACAGCTCATTCAGTTGTCAGAGTTCAGGTCTTGCAACCCTATTTATCATATTTAATCACAAGGCTCTGCCCTCTATAATACCTCCAGACATAATCCCTAAGTGTCAAACTTAGGCCACAAAATCTATGGGCCTGGGATGCTCTTGACAGCCTCATAGAATATATGAGATCTGTCATTTATGTTTCCAAAATAGCTCACATATTCAAGATAATCCTGAAGTTTAAGGAAAGGGGAGGACACATTGAAATAGACTAATGTAAATACAGAATGATGATCCATCAAAGAGGGAAAATTTGTGTTGAGATGAAATTCTCCACTGGTGTTTCATAATTTCAATAATGTTTCTCCCAGTCATAGCAATCAATCAATCATCATCATCAATGAAATTATTCACAACAACAACTACAACACTAACAACAATAATAATACTTTATTTTTTAACCCGCCCTTTCTCCCCAAGGGGACTCACTGCGCAGGATGTCAAAAATGAGGTCCTGAAGCATGAGATCTGGATGCCTTTGGACTGGGTCTATCTAGTTTCGGCAGGCCTTTGGAGATACAGTCATTAATTAATCAGCCCCAGAGGGTTTTTAATAATCTATCCCGTTTTTATTACGATTTTACCATTTATGTGTTTTAAATGCAATTTTTTATCCTGTATTTTTGTTTTAATTGATATATTGTATTACTGTTTTACCTTTTTATAGTGTGATTTGTATTATGTTACCTATGTTTTGTTCTATGTTGTTTGGGCCTCTGCCCCATGTAAGCCGCCCCGAGTCCCCACGGGGAGATGGTGGCGGGGTATAAATAAAGTTTTATTATTATTATTATTATTAGTTTCAGAGGACCATGACTATGATTCTATGACAAGGAAAGAAAATGTTAAATTTCCCCTCCGAAAATACTTCAATCTGACTATCACTGACACTTTAAGCAAATGTTTGGTATTTTTGGATTGTATGTTCAGTTGAGTGGACCCTTTAATTTTTCATAACAATAGTCATTAGTCAGGACTAAGCTATCTATCTATTTATTTATTTATTTACAGTTTTTATATTCCGCCCTTCTCACCCCGAAGGGGACTCAGGGCGGATTACAGTGAACACATATATGGCAAACTTTCAATGCCAACAGACAAACAACATATATAGACAGACACAGAGGCATTTAACATTTTTTTCCAGCTTCACAATTCCGGCCACAGGGGAACTGTTGCTTCACTGTCCACTAGTGGCTGTACTTCCTCATTCCTTTCTTCGTGTTTTGCTGGCAGTTTTATGATGTTGTAAATTAGTTAAATTAGCCTCGCGCATAAAGCGTACCTAAATTTACCTTCTTGACAGATGCAACTGTCTTTCGGGGCTGCATAGGTCAACAGCAAGCCGGGCTATTTAATGGTCGGGGGCTTAACCCAACCCGGGCTTCGAACTCATGACCTCTCGGTCAGTGGTGATTTATTGCAGCTGGTTACTAGCCAGCTGCGCCACAGCCCGGCCCAATCTAGAAAGGATTATTATGACAGCCATTTATACCAATATAGGTCTGGGACTGAGCTAGATGTCTTCCAGTTCTGTGTTTTTTGTGATTTTAGTGGTCAAAGTCAGCTGGATTTCCAGACTTGTCTGGGTCTTTTAATACACAATTTCTCTGCTAGGCTGTTAGTCCTCAATAGCTGGCCTTAATAATTACTGAAGATGTTTTTGAAGAGTGTAATTATGTTTTTGAGGCCACAGAGTGAAGAGGGGGCACCAGGAAGACACAGCTCCATCGTGTCTCGTCCACCAGCAGTTGGGATTAAACCCCGGAACTAATGGAAGGACAAGCGACTCTAGAGTCACAAGGGCTAGCAACCAGAATGACACTGCTGCAAATTTTAATTGCTAAAATACAAAAGTCAAAATATTATCTGAATTTAAGCTATTCGGTCAGAAACGGAAAAGACTAGCGCAGGATCATATATTTTGACAAACTGGAGATTTTAGTGAAACCCAAAGGAGTGGATTGATGACAAATCAAATAAAGGAATACAGGAAAAACAATTTCTCTTCTGTCTCCTCCCAGCTGGGCATGCTAAGTATAGAACCTTGTTGGGCAGAAGTAGAAAACAGTGGTACTTTTGATATCAACTGATCAGAAACAGAAGAGCACCCATGAGCCGCGCTTGGTGTCTGTGCTATGTATCTTGGGGTTACTAACTGTCAATTCTGGTGAAGAAACACAGGTTGAAATGTTAAATTATGAACTGAGACACTAACTTGCAGTATGTGTATCTGTGAAGAAACATACATATTACAAAATACAAATAAGTCTCGAGTGATTTTATCCCAAAAGAGATCAAACTTAGGGAAGGTTTTTTAAATCAGAGGATTGGGATGCACATGTGAAAAATTAAACATTTTGGCTGAAATTGTGCATAAGGAGATTCACCTTATCAGAAAGGCCAGGCAAAGCATCCCACGTTGCCTGGCATCTGGCGAGGAAAGTGGGGAACACAGCCTGTTGCCCTGCACACAGCTCCCTCATGAGATGCTTTCCCCTTTCCCACGTAGCCACAGCCCCGCACTGGCTACATGGGAATCAGCACAACACGGGAAGCCTCCTGTGCTGGGTGAAAGTGTCTAGCAATGCTTTCATCCCAGTTTGGGGTGGGGCCTATGTGGGAAGTCACATGACATCATGTGATGTCCGGCGTCGACCTCCATCCCCCAGATAGGGTGAAAGTGTCCCAGGACACTGATTTCACCCTGTCTGATGAAGTTGCTTGTACTCTGGACTATCAGGCTTTCATTTGCATTCAGGACTCCGAGAACAAGACAGTAAGACACTACCTACAAGACACTACCTACAGTGGCAGTCCATATTTCTAGATTTTTAACCACCTCAGCCAGACTGGGTGCATAGATTGGGATATGTTGCGGTTCATGAATTTAAAGCTATCTTTGTGTAGTTACATCCCCTGAACCCACCACAACATATGCAATAAAGCATTCCAACCACTCCACTGACCCAAAAAGTGAATTTCAATGAGATGCGTCTGATCTAAATTATCATAAAACATCAACAAGTTTCTGACCATTATCTCCATCTGTAATACAGACTGAGTCTGCCTTATCCAAAATCTTTCAGATCAGAAGTTTTTTTTTGTTTTTTGTTTTGTTTGTTTGTTTGTTTTGGGAGGGGGAGGATTTTAGACTTTTTCAGATTTTGGAATATCTGTATTTCCATATACATAATGAATGTGAGAATGTGAAGAAAGGGGGTTCATGACACATTTAGTACCCACCACATCCCATCCCAGGAGGGATGTGGTGGGTCTTTCGCTGCCAGAAATCTGAGAAAAGACCTCTGCAAAAACAAGACATCCTGGTTTGCTAGCACACTTTACAATCTTTTTGTAAGTAGCCAGGAAAGGATGGGAAAATTCCTTCCCCCACTTTTGAATATTTTTCATTCTCTCTGAGCTAGATACAGGTGGCAGCCAATTGGGCCACTCTGCACTCACCCTCATAGTCCATTTCCAAGTTGTCTTCCCCACTTCATATTACCACTGAAGAACATTGATTGTGTGACTAGCCCCCTTTCTCTTCAGGGAGAAATTGTGTAGCTGGCAGCAAAACCTTCGGGTTTTGAAGTACTTGCATTTCAGATTTCTGGATTAGACAGAATCAACTTGTATTAGGATGATGAAAGTGATTATGATAACAACATTGTCTTATATCATCACTTGCATCATCCTACCATACTACAGATGAGCAATTGACTCTAAATTATAAGTAATATCTCAAAGGCCACAACCAATTAATGGAAAAGTCAAGATCTGATACAGCAATAGCTTGATCTCCTAACTATTGTATTACATACAGAGTCAGATATTAGAGACTATCACAAATAACCTAAAACATGATGGAGAGAGGGACAACATCATGGTAGATAATATGAAGTATTTGAAAAATGCTCAAGGCTTCCTCAGGGTCATGCTGTGTTGACTTTTACAAATCTAATTGTATTTCACAATGCATAAAATGTATGATTATTTGTAAATGTCTACATACCTGCCAAGGTTCAAAGTCATCTATACCGGCACATGTATTGCCTGGCTCAAATGGTCCAGCTTCACCACTTTCCTTACAGAGGCGTAACAATTCAAGTGCATTAGCGACAGCAAATACAGCTTTATAGACATTATACGTAATTCTAAGTTGTGAAACATCCAAGTACGTATTATTAAGATCTTCAAGATTTTCCTCTCCTGTACACAACTGATCTGAAGAAAAATCAGTGATGTTCTCATGGCCGGTGACATTTTTTCTGTTGTCTGTATTATATGGGACATTACTGTTGGGCCAAGTACAGTTGAAAGCAGTCTGCCAAAATTCAATTGCTAGGTCATCATCCGGATTTTTACTTGGGTGTAAGTCAAGGAGAAATTCTTTAAGGCCTGGTATTTCACCCCTTTTTATTGCAAAACCAATAGTTCCACCAAGAAGTGGGAAATATTCTGGCCTAGCAATTAAGGCTGATGTAATCCATGCCTCACTTGCTATCCAGGTTTTAGCACTGATGTTGCTGATTATTAGCTCTTCCATTAATGGATGAAAGTCTATATCAGATGAATAAACCACAATCACTGTAGCATTTGTCAGTTTTACAGTCTCAACAACTGTCAGTATCTTGGCTCTGGAATATATTTTTGGGATTGTTTCTGAGAAAGCAATGCAGGTATAGGCATTTTCCACCTTTTCTTTAAACGCTTTGACACCATATTTGCCGTAATCATCGTCTGCTGCGATTGTTCCAATCCATTTCCAACCAAAATGGTGAACTAGGTCTGCCATTCCTTCAGATTGCACTTGATCACTTGGGATGGTGCGAAGGTAGGTAGGAAACTGATATTTATCAGAGAGAAGTAATGATGATGAAGCATAGCCGATCTAAAAATAGGAGGAAAATACCATTTCTTAAAAATAGTATTATGGCAAATATTTCTAATCTCATGTGGTACCTTTCCTCAACCTAGTACACTTCAGCATTGTTAGCCATCCCCAAAGTTGGGTGATGAGAGATATTGTCTAATGATCCATCTGAACTAGGTTAGCATTACTAATGGATGCCACTAAGATGAATTTAGAAATGGAAAAGAAAGAATAGGTGATTATTTTACTCACAGTGGGGAGACTTATAATTGCAAGGAATTGGAAGATAGTAAGCAATCTCACATTGGAAGCATGATATGGGAAGGTATGGAATGTAGCCTTAAATGATAAACTATCAATGGAAATGAGGGTGTACAAGGGGAAACTAATAGATCAGATTTTGATTCATATTGGTCAGTTTTTATTAAACATGTTTTAGAGAGTGAAAAGATAAAACAATACAACCTTGTTGGTCAGGAATTTTGGATATGATATTTGTTTAATGGTTGACTTGTACATTTTATGGTAAAGGAAATGATACTTGTTCAGGCCTTGGTGGCGGAGTTATGTGTTTATAAAATGGTCATTTTTTGTGTTCTGTTTCACTGTAAGTTGTTAATGTATGTAAATAAAAATTTATATTACAAAATAAATGATCCATCTGAAAAGTTCCAGACATAGAGAACCTGTTGTAATCTGACTTCAGTTATCTGGCATTGATAGACTTCTTTTCAGGCTGCAAAAAAGCAATGGGAAAGTGTTCTTGGGGGACCAAAGGGAGGAGCCAAACCTTGGAAAAGTTACTTTTTGGAATACATTTCTCAGAATTTTCCAGCCAATATAGTTGTGGCATCACACCGAGAAGGAGCCAGATTCAATGTCTGGCATCTACTTCTAAAAATCTGCAGGGGCAAGCTCTGGAAATGATATTTTGCCTGAAATCCTGGACACCTCCAATCATAGTAAACACTTCCAGAAAAAGCAAAATAGCCTGACCTAGTATAAATGTAGCGTCCTATGAACAGGGAGGAGGGAGCTAGTGGGTGAAAGGATAGAAACATGACTGGGAATGTCAGGAGGAATGTCAGATGACAGACTGCTTAAGCCTTTAAAAAGCAGAAGTTCAGAAAAGCTAAAGAAACTGTATGAACAGCTCTTACAATGGGAAATGTTTCTCCATTACTGCACTTAAGAAACTATATTATAATATCTAAACTGACTTGCACTGCTGTGTTGAAAAACAAATGACATCTTTGTCACTCAACTGTAGGCCAGAGATTGCAGAAGATATTTTTGGATGACTCTCCCAGAATCCCCCTGCATCATGGTGCATGGGGGATTCATAGGGCTGTAGTTCAAATAAGTTTTTTTAACCCCAAAGCTTTGATGCAGATCAATCAGAGATTTAGCTGTAGAGTTCTCCCTCTACTTTCAGTGGGATTAGGGACACAGGATCCCCATGCAAGTGGAGGAATTCAAATATAAATTCCACTATTTTGTTTCACTGAGAGAATGCTTTTTAGAAATCTCTAGATTCTCCTATGATCAACCTCCATCAGAACCAAATAATTGCCCTGGAGGACCTAAAGATTCCTGAAGAAGTGTTCTCTGTAAGAATCTCTAGGTTCTCCAGGGCAACTCTATGGTCAACATCTGGTGGATGCATAGAATCACCCTGAAGGATGTAGAGATTCTTAGAGAGAAAACATTAATCAAATCTGCAGAAGTTAAAACTGCAAATGTAGAGGGCCAACTGTAGATGCTGATCTGTTTTCTGGTTATTCCTGCTGTTCTTTACAGATTAAAGCTGTCAAAAGCCTCTGTTTAGTAACGATATAGAGGAGGAAATTGCAACGTTTGTGTTCCTTTCTCCATCTATAAGAGTATCTCAGATTTACAGATGAAATACATAACTGCTGGAATATAGTCTTCATTCCTAGGAAAAAGCAGGTCATCTTGAAGGTCAAGCTGAATGATATTGGATGATCAGAATTGGCTAACCCATTCCCCTTAGCTCAGGAATCATGGAGGCTTTCAGATTTTGCTAGACTGCATGGCCATTCACTCTAGCCAGCATATCCAGTGGTGAAGGATGTCAGGAGTTGCAGTCCAAAAACTTCTGGAAGGCCACATAATTGCCAGTGTGGCCTTAGCACATGTGCTATTTTGGGAAGTGAGTTGTGGAGATAAAACAAAAAGCAAACAAATGTCACCCCGCTTTAACCTCGTAATACCTTGCGATTTCCATACAAAACTATTTTCTTTCTTTCAAAATCAAGAAAAGGAATGTAGCTTATTCTAGGTAACATAGAGTTGTTACTGGTTTATTAGCTGACCTATAGACAAGTAATATGAGCCTATTTTGCAGTCTTGACAAATAAATGGAATCTGTTGTGCATCTTACACATGCATAAGTTCCTTACAAAAATTGTTGGATTTTTTAAAGTGAAGGCTGTCCACATTAAATTCAAAATTATGGGAATATGATGCCATTGCACAAGCACATTCCGTCGTGCATTGATTGAGCATTCCATGGCGCAGTCATACGTGCAACACTGACATCAACTTAAGTTAATATGTGGTGATTTACTCTGAGCCAATCCAATGTAGGATGTCAGCTGTCATCTGCAGTTCTTAAAATTGCATTTTTATAGGATTTTGGATACCTGAGGGAAATAGTAAAGCCCAAGGATTCTTGAAGAAGCAATGGAAAGGGTCGATCCACCAGCTCCAACGACTGCTGCTAGAGGAGCTCCAGAACTGCATCGGAAGACAGGGGTTGTTTCGTTCTGTCCAGTAAGGAAAGCTAAAGAATTCTCAACAGTCTTGGACATTGTATAGCATGTGTCATAGATCTGGTAACCAAGTGTTATGTTTGGTAGAATGTCATCTCTTTTGTTAATATCATTAATGGCATGGATCATGGCCTTGACCCAGCGGTAACCTCGGAAATTAAACCTGCAGGGGAGAAAGGATTTGCAAAGGGCTTGTTTGTGAGGGTGATAAATAAAAAAGTTGAAAGCAGCATATTCATCCATATTGTTCACACGTGGAAGTGTCCATATAGAAAACAGTGTCAAGGGAAGTGGGACCAGAAGGAAAAAGCAGAGCTAGGGAAGTTGTTTTTCTCTCTCAGTGTTGGACCACTATCTTTATTTCCATATATATATATCTGACTGATGAATGTAAAGGTGCAGTCCTAAACACATATTTGGAAGAAAATGGCATCAAAAACAGAGAACTGAATTCAGGGAAAATACAAAAAGGACAGGAGCATTAATGGTAAATCCTTTACTCGCAGTATACCTGAAATGAAGCTAGGAACATTGTGAGGGAAGAATGGGAAAAAATACTATCAGCAGCCAAAAAGGAAGAAAAGCTTCATTGGATGACATAAAACAAATAATCAAACAATTAAGCACAAACAAGAAGCAAAGGTCAAAGATGGAAACAATACACAAAAAAAACTATATAAAAGAGATGAAAGGATGACCAATTCACTCAAGGAAGAACCATTTGAAGATGTCTAAATTTTTAGGAAGTGAAGGGAAAGCTAGACTCAAAGCCTGTGGGAGAAATCAATCACCTGGAACTGCTGGCATACCAATAGAACTGTTTCACGCAGCAGAGATGGAATGTTATGTTACATTAAAGAAGTAATGATTTAAGGAGAGAAAAAACACATGAGTGTCTGGTGGAACCTTTGTTGGGTACACATTTTTGTGGATTGTAACCCACATTACTCCTATTGTGAATAATATGTTACATATATTATGCAATATACAAAAATGTAGCACACTATATTATAGGAGAAAGCCACTATTTGCAATGTAATAGGCTTGTTACCAAAAATTTTTACAGAAGCATAGTGCTATGATTCCACCTGTACTGCCATAGTAGCATGTTATAAAAGCTTGAGAGTGTAGTTTAGAGAGGAACATTTAGAATTCTTAGCCAGTTTGCTCCAGTTCCTCCCCAAATTACAAAGTTTATGATTCTATAAGATACAACCACAGCCATTAAGATAGAGTACCACCACCCCAAGTTCTCATGATGCATGGTGTAAATCATAAGCAAAAAAAAATGTTTTTAGAGATGGAAAACATATACTCAGGATCCAAGAAACAGATTTGCTACGCTATTGCTAACTGTGAAATTGTTCAATGGGTAGTAATAGCCCCTACACTCAACCATAATGTTAGAATCAGAACTATGCACCCCATGGTCTCCCAAGCTACCTTTTGCATCCCCCAGTTTCCCCAAATCTCTTAAACAAACCTGTATTTAAATCCATCATTTTACCCATACTAACATTCATTAAAAGTCTAAGTACAAATCTCTTTAAAAAGCACCAGACAGGATTAAAAGCCCAAGCTTGGTCAGTTTACAAAAGCCTGTTAGCTCAAAAAAGTTTTGACCTACTGGTACAAGGACAATCCCCCCTCCCTTCTTGAAAATGCCGTAGTGTTATTTAGAAGGAAAACAAAGCCCCTAGAAGTCCCAAGGCTCAGTAAAGAGTCTTTACAAAACTTTTAGTGTCAGGAAAGGGAGTGAGGGAGGGCATAGGGCTGGTGGCCATCCCCTTACTCATGCTGATGCTGGTTTGGCACAGGAGGGAATTTGACCATCCCCTCACCCAAAATTTGAGGTTTTGGCCCCATGGGTGGACACTCTGGTTCCCTGAGCCCAAGGACTTCTTCAGAAGATCTCTAATGGGTTTATAAAAGGCAACATCCTTCAAACAACCTAGATCCAAGTCATGTATAGTTTTCTAGGTCATCATCAATTCTTTGAATTGTGCCCAAAAATGGACCAGCAACCAGGAGCTGTTGCTATTGTAGTCATCGTCAGCACCCCTACCACCTTCATCATATTTAAAATACATAATCAATTTACAAAGCGTTTTACTGGTAAAACAATCCAAAGCAGTGAGTCCTGCCAAAGACACAGTGGCGAGGTGGGTTAAACCGCTGAGCTGCTGAACTTGCCGACTGAAAAGTTGGTGGTTCGAATCCGGAGAGCGAGGTGAGCTCCTGCTGTTAGCTCCAGCTTCTGCCAACCTAGCAGTTTGAAAACATGTAAATATGAGTAGATCAATAGGTCCTACTTAGGCGGGAAGTTAACAGTGCTCCATGCAGTCATGCCAGCCACATGAGCTTGGAGGTATCTATGGACAACGCTAGCTCTTCGGCTTAGAAATTGAGATGAGCACCAACCCCCGAGGGACACTACTAGACTTAATGTCAGGGGAAAACCTTTACCTTTACTATACATATACACACAATGGGAAGATGTAAATAATAAAATATCAAGCTATACAATATAACTATAAAACAGATTATACAGATGAAATACAAAGAAAACACAGCATAATATAAAGCAAATTAACCAATGCATATAATCATAAAACGTAAGATCTTAAAACTTTGGAAAACTTTTTTTAATAAAGGAAGCAATCTACAAATGTTCACGGAGGAAATTCCAAGAGTATAGAACAGAGAGAAAAAAGGACAAAGTCAAACTAAGGTTGGTTGGATGAGAAGACTAGCATTTCCTAGACTGCAGATATTAAGCAGGCCAGTAAAAAAAAAATACTAGCTTAAAGATAGGAGGAAGCTTTGAGCATTAACAAAGGCTATGGATGTTGAAACAAAGGAACAACAAAGGATTTGTGTCCTCCCTGGAACTAGGCACAGTTAACAATCTGCCTGGAGCTCTTTGGACCAACTGAAGTTTTTGAGCATTTTCAAAGGCAGCCCCACTCTGAATGGATTACTGTCAGGGCAGGCCCAAGGTAATTTTCCAGTGTAAGTGAACAGAATTTTGCCCCCCCCCCCCCAACCAATCACTGAAAAATAAAAGTGATAAGCAAAAATGGTGGATAATAAGGAGGGATTAAGGAAAAAGCCTGCTGCTGCTCAGTCGTTCAGTTGTCTTCGACTCTTCGTGTCCTCATGGACCAGTCCACGCCAGAGCACCCTGTCGGCCGTCACCGCCCCCAGTTCCTTCAAGGTCAAGCCAGTCACTTCAAGGATACCGTCCATCCATCTTGCCCTTGGTCAGCCTCTCTTCATTTTTCCTTCCATTTTCCCCAGCATCGTGATCTTTTCCAAGCTTTCCTGTCTTTTCATGATGTGGCCAAAATACTTCAGCTTTGCCTCTAATATCCTTCTCTCCAGTGAGTAGCCAGAAAGGGACTCCAATCATAAAAATAACAAGTACATTACATAACAACATAAGCATATATTGAGGTCCAGATATGTAACCTCACTTACCTCGATTCCAACAGACCTCACAACCTCTGAGGATGGCTGCCATAGGTGGGTTCTGGAACATGTCTAGGCCTTGAGGAAGCAAAGGCAGGCCAGGCTGCGGAGGCCGGCCAGAGGCCTCAGAGGCCAGCCAGAGGCCTCAGAGGCGCGAGGCCGCAGAGGCCGGCGCAAGGCCACGGGGGCCAGCCACAGGCCTCGGAGGCTGGCACAAGGCTCCGGAGTGCCCGACGTGGGCTCCGGAAGGCCCGCCCAGCCCACCGGAAGGCCTGATGCAGGCTTCTGGACCCTGCGCTAGGCCTTCCGGAGCCCGCGCAAGGCCTTCCGGAGCCCGCATTGGGAGTGAAACAATCCAGGCGGCAATGGCGGCGGCGGGCAACAGCGGTGGCATGGCCGCAGGCGGCACCTGGGGGGTGCCTCGAATGCGGCGCCCCCTGTTGGTGTGCACCATAAGCGGCCGCTTCAGGTTGCATAGCTGTTGGTCCGCCTCTGATTACTGTAATCCAAATAGGATGTAACAAAGGCATGTGTTATTCTGGCCTTAAATATCAATTTTTTATCTATAAAATGGTGGAAATCAATTTGCTATACTTACTAGAAGGTGCTTTTCCCAAGGTGAGCCTCATCAATTGCACAACAAGTCTGCTGACCCCTGTGATTTCCCCAAATGCAGGAAATCTGACTGGATAATTTCTGCTTGCAAATATTATTCATGGAAAGAGGCTATAGGAGGTTGTTTTTACCTGGGCAAAAATTCTTGAACAAGGGCAAGATTCTTGAACAAAACTGGGAAATGTGGGTTACAGCAATTGATTGCTTCCTCCTTTGGCACATACTCACACTTTGTTTAAACCCTTTGCAAATGTATAAATGAAGGGGTTTTGCTTTTAAGATATATGTATTAATTCCAATTCTTGAAACAGCACATTTTATTAAAGAATGAGATTTGCTTTGTTTCCAACCTTAGCGTTCTCAATTGCAACCACTAGAGAAAGGGAGGAAAGCATAAGGCTTTTTTATTGCACGTCAAATGTCACATCAAAAGGTTTTCTAATCAGGTTTTAATAGCATGAGGAAATGAGGGAACTGCTGCAGTCATCACATGCAAATACTCAGCCTTAACAAGATAAATAACCAAGATCTATTGTATCCTCCTCATTTTTTGCTCTCCATAACATGAAACATAATTGAAATGTGCTTTTGGAAGATCGGCAGCAGAGCAGACTTAGAAAGTCACTTTTAAAAAGTAATTCATGCCCATTACTTGCTATTTAAATAGCAATTTGTTGTTGATGGTTGTTGCACTGTTTTTAAAAAGAACTCAGCATTGCTCATATATTGCTTAGAACTTTTCCATTACTCTCCATTGTGCTTTCCATAGCATTTCATGGTGTTAATTTTAAGAGCAATTACAGACTCATACATTATAACTTTTTACAGCTAGCTGTTTATTAGTAAATACAGTAGTTACTTTCATGTTCTGAGCAAGGGAAGGAGAAATGTGTGGTTCTTCAGATGTCATTGAGGTACATCATCTCTATCCATTAGCTATACTGATTGAGGATGATGGGAGATGGAGTCTAGCATGATCCAGAGGGCTGAAGGGTCAACATGATTTGTGTATTTCATAAAATAAATCAATTGAGTCTGCAGAATAAATACTGTGGTCAGTTTAGTTTGCCACAAATTGAACTACAGAATGTCACATTGTTCAATAAGAAAACCCAGATCCTTTATCAAGGATCCAGATTGAAAGCCATGCTCTGTCAATGTATCACCAAATGTCACCCACTGGCAATTGAAATGAAACACTATGAGCTGTGCAATTTGGAATACAGTTAGAACAATTTGACACCACTTTAAGGCTGTGACTCCATCTTATAGGATACATAGTATTTTTATGCCTGCCCAGATGCTCCTCCCTCCTTGACCTCTGTCTAGCTGGGTGTGTTTTTAGCAGCACAGAGGGGATGGTGGAGGAAGGTCTGGAAAATCTCAAACAATCAGGGTTGGGTTCCAGCAATATGTCTGCAGTAAACAATGTAAAAAAAAAACTTGCATTGGGAAATGGCATTCTACAAACAGCAGCTGCATTAAAAAAAACAACCCTTCCTGAACATAGGACCTCATCAGACGAGGGTGTCATGTAACTTCCAGCGGTGTGACGTCCAGCGGAGGCCCCACCACTAACTGGGGTGAAAGTGTCACTGGACACTTTCCCCACAACACAGGAGGCTTCCTGTGTTGTGCTGGCTCTAGTGGAGTCAGTATGGTGCCTCGCCAACAGGGCAACATGGCCTTCATGTGATGGGGAAAGCATCACCACAAGGGAGCTTCAAGTGAGGTGACGGATTCACTCTGCTGCCCCACTCTTTTCATGGCAAAGCAGGACGCTTCCCCTGGCCTTTCCGATGAGACCCATAGACAGTCAGCTAATGAGAAATGGTGGTGGTATCAGGCCAGGCATCAGATTGTGCTGAACCTGATTCAATACAGTAGTCCAGACTACTCAAAGCGATGGGATAATTTGGAATTTCCAGAAAACTCCAGAGTATCCCCTAACTTGGTTCGAAGTGAAACAAAGTTACAGTAGAGCAGGGGTCCCCAAACTAAGGCCCGGGGGCCACATGCGGTCCATCAAGGCCATTTATCCGGCCCCCGCGGTGGCAGCTCCCTTCTCTGTTGAGGAAGGTGCGTGTGGTACAATGGATGAGTGATAGGCGCATGCCTTTCCCACCTCCTCTCTTGCCTGGTGCGCACCTTCCAAAACTTTGTTTGTTTATAATGGTATTTTAATTATTCATTAATAATTAATTATTAAGGGGTGCTTTGCTAGTGCTTTTTGTGCACAAAGGCAGAAGGGGGTTGGACTAAATTGTCCAAGGGGTCTCTTCCAACCCTCTTTATTATTATTATTATTATTGACACAAAGACACAATATAACACAGCAAATGAGATATATATGCTGTATTTTGTATCTCAAAATCACAAGTCAAACACTTTCCAAGTGTTTAGGACTGTGTGATGTATTATTATTATTATTATTATTATTATTATTATTATTATTATTAATAACAACATTGAGGCTGGGTGGTCATTTGTCAGGGGTGCTTTGCTTGTGCTTTTGGTGCACAAAGGAAGAAGGGGGTTGGACTACATAGCCCAAGGGGTCTCTTCCAATCCTCTTTATTAATTATCATCATCATCATCATCATCATCATCATCATCATCATCAAAGCTGTATTTGTTCTCGTTTTGTTTTTTTACTTCAAATAAGGTATGTGCAGTGTGCATAGGAATTTGTTCATAATTTTTTTTAAAAAAAACTATAGTCCGGCCCTCCAATGGTCTGAGGGACTGCGAACTGGCCCCCTGTTTAAAAAGTTTGGGGACCCCTGCATTAGAGTCTCACTTATCCAACATAAACAGACCAGCAGAACGTTGGATAAGCGAATATGTTGGATAATAAGGAGAGATTTAAAAAAAGCCTATTAAACATCAAAATAGGTTATGATTTTACAAGTTAAGCACCAAAACATCATGTTATCCAACAAATTTGACAGAAAAAGTAGTTCGATATGCAGTAACGCTATGTAGTAATTACTGTATTTATGAATTTAGCACCAAAATATCACAATGCATTGAAAACATTGACTACAAAAATGCGTTGGATAATCCAGAATGCTGGATAAGTGAGTGTTGGATAAGTGAGACTCTACTGTAGTTTAAAGCAAAGAGCCCATGGTTTCTTAGTTTTGGTGGGTTTTGCAGGTTGTTGTCCCTTCAACATCTGCTCGTTTTTGAACAGGGGAGTTTGTACCACTTTCTGCAATAAGATTTTTCCAAAAAGCAAGCAGGTATGGTTTCCTGAGATGGCTGTAAGGAGAAAATTTCACCTCTGTGGATAATTTTTATAATTAGTGTTTTGTGTTACGGTGCAAAAGTGCTGTTTCATTATAACTCTGAAAAAAAATTAAAGGAGAGAAGGGAGAAGAGGCTACTTTTTTGTTCTGATATATCTTAAAAATAAAAAATAAAGTCACTTCTTGAGGAGAATGTTGCAGCTGGTGTCAAAACTCTGTGAATGTTGTCTTGGATAAAAGAGACACTGGATTTTTAAAAATAAAATAAAATAAAACAACTACAGAAACAAGCCCTGCACCTCCCCTAGAGACAAAGGCATACAAAAATCTACAGGAAACTAGATGATCATGTCAGCAGAATTGCCAACTGATACAAATAGGGAGCAAAAGAAAAACATGTACTTTTGAATTGGCAAACAGGTCTATTCATTTGAAAATACCAACACCCAGAAAGAGAATAATCTTGGATAATTTCCGGTGCAATCGTAGTGAATAATTTGGGATAATAAATAAATATGAGCCCATCCACTTGCTGGGGAATGGGGGATGAGAGAGAATAAAATTCAAATATAGAAACAGTTCCCTATGAATTATTCACAATACTGCAGCAGGAAAATGCAGCTACTTCTCTGTGTGTGTGTTTCTCTGGCAGTAATGGCAATATACTGTTTAATATCCTTTTCCTGCTGTTGAGGAACCAAATAAATCCCTACAGAAAGCAAAAAGAAATCTATTACATCTACCGATACTAAGTAATCAGTCAGTATGTATATATATGCCCTGTTTTGCATTCAGCATGAATTCACCGCTTTTTGCAAATGCTTTCTAGCACCAGATATGATTCCCAGCAAGACGGCAGCAGTTTATTTTATTTTTATCATCATTAGTGCCAGGTGCACCGTTGTTATTTAAACCACACTGAACTCACTGTGATTTGCCTGGGGCACTCAGCACTTCGAGAGAAAGAAAAACTGTATAAGGGGGCAAAGAACTTTCCCAAGTCCTGTGATCTATTGGCCTTTCCATTAGAGGAAGCATGGTCATCACCTCCAGCAAACATGAAGGCAACCTTCCATTTTATCTTTTAGGTTGGACATCAGACTTTGATTGCATCTACCTCAAAAGAAAGTAAGCAGTGGGAAACCCAACTCTTTTTTTTTTGTACAACACATTTTTAGACTGCAAAACTAAATTGAACTACACTGCAGGGAAGTAATAGAATAATAGAATTGGAAGAGACCCCAAGGGCCATCCATTCCATCCCCTGCCATGTAGGAACACCCAGTCAAAGCACTCCTGACTGATGGCCATCCAGCGTTTGCTTAACACCTTCAATGAAGGAGACTCTGCCACACTGATGTCACTAGAGTTGGTGTCACCAATTGCAGTATCTCATGGTGCAACTTTCATGGACCTCCTCCCATATCAGACCATATCACACGCTTGTAGCAAAAATACCAGAAAATTTGACCAAATCAACAACTATAAAAACCACTTCATGCTTGCCATAAATCAGAAAAAACCTGAAGGCAGCAACAACAGCAATGTATGAGTAACAACAGGGATGTTTCATAAGGAATACTAAATGTCTGTTCTTGGCTAGTGAAGTGGATAAAAACTGGGGCATTCTCAAAAAGGCATCAGAGTTGTAGTTTAGTGAGGCACCAGCACTCTGGCAGAGAAGGATAAAATCCTTGTCAAAATATAAACTATAATTAAAGTGTGGTCAAATTGCATTAATTCTGCACTGAAGTCAGATATCTAAAGTGAGAACTGTACAAAGTATAGTCCCATCTAGTTCCCTTTGCTTTTTAAATATATCCAAATATACTCCAGGGGCATTATTCAAAACAACAACTGATATTCATTTTATCTGTCAGAATAAAGTTCCATCAGTCCCCAAGAACTGAAGGCAGATATGGGATTGTTCTTGTCTGTAATGTGTGGACAGTTTTCATGTCAAGCCTTCCTCTCCCAGCCTGTCAAGTTTGCCAACCTTCTCCTTGCCACTCACATGTAACCGTCCGTTTGCTGTCATTTTTTACTTTTACTTTATATTTGCTTGATTTTTGAAAGCTGTCTTCCTAGCACTGGAAAAAGGTGGTGACATAATAGCAAATCAGCTACAGCCATAATAACACCCTGCTTTTGAACGTTTAGAAAACTTAGATCAAACATATATAAAAACACACTCATTAAAATTCTCACAATAACTGAATACACATTCCACCCTCTGAAAGGGTAAGTTAGAAGATACATATATGGTAAAGGTAAAGGTTTCCCCTTGATATTACGTCTAGTCGAGTCTGACTCAGGCGAGGTGGTACTTATCTCCATTTCTAAGCCGAAGAGCCAGCACTGTCCATAGACACGTCCTAGGTCATGTGGCTGGAATGACAGCATGGAGCGCTGCTAGCTTCCCACCAAAGCAGTACCTATTGATCTACTCACATTTGCATGTTTTCAAACTTTAGGTTGGCAGAAGCTGGGGCTAACAATGAGAGCTCACCCCATCTGTGGATTCAAACCACCGACCCTCAGATGAGCAAGTTTTGCAGCTTAGCAGTTTAACCTGCTGTGCCACCATGGCCCTAGAAGAAATATATACTTTTCCCAAAATCAGAAAGAGTGATGACTGATCACCATTTTATCATCTGAAGCAAAATTGAAGCAAAATCATATATTTTTGCTTCCTGCGATATTAATTGTACAGTACTTTTAAAAATCTTGCAAGCTGCCTTGAGTCTCAGTTCTTTGTAAAAATACAAGATATGAATAAAATATGAGAGCCAGCATAGTGTAATGGGTTTGTGGTGAACAAATTCCCACTCTGCCATAGAAACCCAGTTGGTGGCCTTGGGCAAGCCACATTCTCTCAGGGTACATCTATATTGTAGAAATAATTTAGTTTAACACCATTTTAACTGTCATAGCTCAATGCCATGGAATTATGGGAGTTGTAGATTTCAAGGTGTTTAGCCTTCTTTGCCAAAGAGTGCTGGTGCCTCGCCAAAAAGCAAACCTCATGATTCCATAGCATTGAACAAGAGTCATTGCAAATGCTCTTTTTCAGGATGGTGCAGAGATGTGAGTGTTGGACTACAATTCTGGAAACCAGGGTTCAAGTCCCCACTCAGCCATGGAAATCCACAGGATTACCTTGTGCAAGTCATCCTCTCTCGGTTCCAAATGAAGGCAAAGGCAAAGTTCCTATTCAACAAACCTTTTCAATAAAGCACTGTGATAGATTGCCTTAGGATCACCATAAGGCCGAAAAGACTTGAAGGCACACAATAACATCATTGTGGATGGATGGATAGACTGATAAGATATATTGCCATGATCTTTCACTCATGTCATCTGACTGTCAGCCCTCCTGATATAGACCACCTGGCCATTGGCCAAAAGGGAGGACACGACACACCATAAAAATCAATTGCCCTGAGGTGGGGGGAAAGTGGGCTCTGGAATGTGGAAAAGGGCAAGCCCCAGGCCCCAGGACTCTTGGTTGATTTATGATATTATAGCTAGGCTTATATAGATGGGCCGTAGTGCTAGACCCTTGTACTGTATTCAGAACAATAAAGACGTGTGGTATCTTCAGCCCCTGTCGTCTTGGTGTATTCTTTCAAGAGAAGACTAATCCACAGCAACACAGTTGGGGCTAAGAATCCCTACATATATAGAAAGATGACAGACAGACAGACAGACAGATCACTAGGCATATTTACTAAAGAAAGAGGAAGATAATCCTCTCCAACATGCCTGTCCAGCATTGGACTTATTGTGACTTAATCTGCAATACTAGCTATGCTAAACTCAGGAAGAACAAAAATAGTAGAAACATAAAATGTTTCTCCTAATTGAGCAGGCAGACAAACAGGCAGAAACAGTAAAGAAATACAGTATCATTAGAAGTATGGTTCCAGAACTGACACCAGTCCTTTGCTTTGAAGGGGACTTGTCAAGGAAGCTGCCTGACTGACACTGACACTGCTTAATGGGTGTTTATTTCAAAACTCATTCATATTTGATAGAAAGCAGTGAGTTAAAGGAAATTATTGGACACACCATGCACATGGGTGGCAATTTTGTTATCTCTCTGAAATGTGGTTGTTTCTTTCCAACATATGATGTCCAGAAAATCTTCTTCGTACCTCTTGCCAGAAACCACTATTTCCCATGCCAAATAATACCCTACACTGTGTATTCTGTTGTCAAGCTGTAAATAAGAATTGCTTACCCCTCACACAGTGGTGACATTGGTGGTGTGCTTGTTGGATCTTCTTCCAGTATGGTCCTGAAATGAATTGGGAACATCCCTCCTATCACATGTATGGCATCTTCAGCTTCTACATAGCCCCGTAAATTAAATTTCCCCAGCAGTCGGCATTCCTCTTCACCCTCTTCGGCCTCCCCATCCATTTTGTCATCCTGACCTTGAATGGGTACGTATTCCAGTGCATGGATAAATAATCCTATGAGTATCCACAACTTTGCAAAGGCCATTTTTAACTCCAAGCTGCCAAAAGGAAATAATTGCTGTTTCAGGGAAAAAAGACCAGAGGCTTTTATGTAGCTTGTGTCTGTTTATTACTCGGCAGCCTGTGAAACAGCAGGTGAATTCCTCAGGGAAAAAGAGAAGTCAATTTCTCTTGCTGTGCAGCTGTAAAGACACGACACTGATATAGGATTAAAAAGACAACAAAGATTATTCTGATGAAGGAAGGAAGGCAGGAAGGAAAGAAAGAAGGCAGGCAGGCAGGCAGGCAGGAAGACCCTCTACCCTTGTATTTTAATGTATTTAAAATTCAAGCAATGTTATGTGTTTTGGATCTATTGTAATCCATTGTTACATTGATGCTATACAATCAGAATCTAAGAGTTGGAAGGGATTACAAGGATCACCTAGTCCAACCTTCTGCCATGCAGGAATATACAACTAAAATAATGCTGAAAGATACCCATCTGTTTAAAGAAACCACCTCCCCAATATGGTGAATCTATGATATATCTATAACAGGGGTCCTCAAACTTTTAAAGCAGAGGGCCGGTCCACAATCCTTCAGATTGTTGAGGGGCCGAATTATCATTTGGAAAAAAAAAATGAACAAATTCCTATGCACACTGCACATATCTTATTTGTAGTGCAAAATAACAACAATAACAATGAAAGACCAATACAATATTTAAAAATGAAAATAATTTTAACCAACATAAACCTATCAGGATTTCAATAAGAAGTGTGGGCCTGCTTCTGGCCAATGAGATAGTCAGGTTAATTAGGATTGTTGTTGTTGTGTGTCTTCAAGACATTTCAGACTTTGGGCGAGCCTAAGTCCAAAATTATTTATTTATTCATTTACTACATTTATTTACTACATTTATATCCCACCCTTCTCACCCCGAAGGGAACTCAGAGCAGCTGTATGTACATATAATATATTATATTATTAGCATAGCACAATATTAGCATTATATATTACTATATTGAACTATACCACTATACTGTAATATTATATGTAATATATACCATATAATTATTATTATTATATGGTATTATTGTTAGTATCATATTGTATAAAATGATAATATTATTATCAATATCATATGTATATAAAATATATTATATTATTTAAACTGATATAAAAATATTATATTATAAATGAGGGCGGGGGCCAGGTAAATGACCTTGGAGGGCCACATCCGGCCCCCGGGCCTTAGTTTGGGGACCCCTGATCTATAATATATGATGAATACAGTTTGCCCCCATTTGAATTGCCATGGCTTATTGCTATAGAGGAGCCTCCGCTGGCTCAGTGTGTTAAAGAGCTAAGCTGCTGAACTTGCAGACTGAAAAGTCCCAGGTTCAAATCCTGGGAGCGGAGTGAGCACCCACTATTAGCTCCAGCTTCTGCCAACCTAGAAGTTCTAAAATATGCAAATGTGAGTAGATCAATAGGTACCGCTCCGGCGGGAAGGTAACAGCGTTCCATGCAGTCATGCCGGCCACATGACCTTGGAGGTGTCTACGGACAACGCCAGCTCTTCGGCTTAGAAATGGAGATGAGCACCAACCCCCAGAGTCGGACACAACTGGACTTAACATCAGGGGAAACCTTACTTTTACCTTATTGCTATAGAGTCTTGGGGTTTGCAATTTTAGGGGGGCACTAGCACTATTTGGTAGGAAAGGCTAATGGTCTTGTAAAACTATAACCCCCTCAAATCCATAGTATTGCGCTATGGCAATTAAAGTGGTTTTGAACTGCATTAATTCTACAGTGTAGATGGATCCAAGGCAGTATAGTCCACTGCTAAATAATTATTGCAGTAAAGAAGTTCTTCCTAGTTTAGGGAGAACACCTTTTCTTGTAATTTGAATTCATTAGTTTGTGTTCTGATCTCTGAAGAAACTCAAAACAAGCTTGCTCCACCTTCTGTAAATCCATAATACAACATGGAAATCGTGTGACATGTGGTACTTCTCAGTTGGAGAGCTGTGATGCTGCAATTTGAAGGAATGCACTGGAGAATTCTAGGGACCTCATCACATTGCAGAAAATAAGTATCCTAGGATGTTTAGTGCCTTCTTTGGATACGGCGCCCCATAGCAGCTATCACACAACATTGCATAACTTTCGGCTGTGGCTCCATGCCCAACTGGGATGAAAGCGTTGCTAGATGCTTTCCCCACAATACTGGGGGCTTCCTGTGTCATGCTAGCTGTGTTGTAGATGACTGGAGAGATAACACCAAGAGAGATCCTTTGAAAGGCCAAAAAGTCCGGTTTATTATTTTCAGCTGAGTCTCTGGAAGTGGAATCTCTTACAAAAAGCAAACCAGAGCCCCGATCAAGGGGTTGACATTGCCTTTTATACATTTTCAGACAAAGAACATGCTTCTACATACATCTCGTCATTAGTACGTGACTTCACATGCTTACATATATGGGCATAAATATGCACAATCAGCATTTTCCTATCTAAGCACTCTAAAAAGCCTGTAGCAAGTCACAGATCCCAAGAGAGATCCATCAAGAGGCCACTCTTGGCCTGTCAAGCTGTACTAGGAACCAATTTACACTGGAATGTATAGAAAACAGGCCCCCCTTCTCCCCTCTGTCCTGTCAGCTTGTGCATCCCTAAAATCTAACACAAAGAGAGTTTGATTTTTCTACATTTCACTGCTTCTAATGTGCATACAATATATGTCTAAAAATCCATATTTTTCGGTTCCTCATCAGCTGCAATGAGTGATGCTTCCCCTGTACGATGGGGAAAGCGTTGCCGCGCTGGAGCAGTGCATGGGGAGCCGGAGTCACCCCACACACCTGCCATTTCGCCACACCTGCTGCCGAAATGGTGGGGGGGAAGGCTGCCTCGTATGAAAAGGTAATAAGTGTCTTTAACAATGGCACTAAGCGATTCTATGTGATTTTACTTCAATCACCATGGCACTATACTATGGTGCAATAGTAATTGAATCCTGGCATAATTTTGGTTTGTGGGGCATTCGAAATATCTGGCTGAGAGGTCTAAGTTATACTTCCTAAGCCACAAGTCCCAGGATTTCATAGGATGTTTCATTCCACTCCTTCCCCCTACATTTTCAAGAAAAGTGTGTGATGCAATGCTTGCTCAAAATGTTAAAACCAATATTAGAAGTGAATTGGAGACACCAAGATTTAAGTTATTCCTAGCTGGCCACAGATTGTTCTAACTTACCTAACCAGGATGTTGGAAAGATGAAATGGGACAAGTCAGCGTGCAGTCCTTATGTTTTCTTCAGGGAAATGTTTTTGTTAAAATGGTACAAACGCCATATGACTTGTCACTACATGTTTTTACCTCCTAGCAACACAGAACACCTGAATCCAGAAGTCAGCACAGGCCTTAGGGGACTCGGCCAATGAAGACAGAGCTTTCATTCTAAGACAAAACACTTGTTCATTTAGATTAATTTCATTTGGGCTTAGATTCAAGGGATGTGTTAGGACAGTGGTTCTCAACCTGTGGGTCCCCAGGTGTTTTGGCCTACAACTCCCAGAAATCCCAGTCAGTTTGCCAGCTGTTAGGATTTCTGGGAGTTGAAGGCCAAAACATCTGGGGACCCACAGGTTGAGAACCGCTGTGTTAGGAGGCTATCATGCATATATAATAGCAGGTCTTTGAGATAGGAAAGGGAAAGATGATATATGTATGTATATGTGCATGTGTGTGTGTATGTATATATATATGTGTGTATGTATGTGTGTGTGTATATATATAGCATCAAAATTATGTGTAGCTGTTCAATTATGGGGAAATCACAGGCCTGCAAAATTGAGGGCCACATAAACGTTTAAAAAACCTATGTTGATTTTATAAATAGCTCATGCTTCAAATGCAAAAGTGACTTCAGATTTGCTCCATCACATACAATGTTTTTTCTGCTTGCTTTGACAGTTTTATTTCTTAACATGTGACTCAGTAAGATTTCTTAGGGGAGTAAGTAAGAAAGGGGTAAAGTCTTCTAACAGACTTTCAAAACACTTTAAATCACTGACCTGCAGCACACAAATCCATTTGAAACCCCTAAATGAGGATCAGTGTGGACAGTTAATCAAAACTGAGAACAAGTTTTGAATTGATTTTTTTTTTAATCAAATTTGTGAAAGGTATAACATTTTATTGCGTTTTTCAATGTCAGCACCCCAAAACCCAATTTTAAAAGCTGCAATCTTGGGGAGAAAAATAATCACAGGCATTAGCAGCTGGAAGTCTATCCACGAGGGATCCATCCAGAAGTGGTATAACCACTAGTATATGCAAAATTTTTCACAATATAGACAGAACCTGAACAGGGTCACAAAGTGAGTATCAGTGGCTGAATAATATTTTGCCTGAAAATCTTTCAGTGAAATAAAAGTGGGGAGAAACAGACTTACCTAACCTGTCCTGGCTGCAGGGAGAAGAGAAACAATTTTGCTCTCCTGGATGGACAATGCCATCAATTCCTTTCTCCAAGTTGCAGAAGTGCAGCTAAAATGGGGGAAAATGTAACCTGGAGTCTTACAGCTGGGGCAGGCATAGAGCTGCACATATGGAGCATTACACTCCATGTGATTTGATCTAGACTTTCAGATATTATTTCATTACAATTATATCCTGCCTTCCCCTCAGGAGTTCAGATAGCATACTTTTCCTTTCCCAGTTTTATCCTCATGAGAATCCAGTTAGACATGTTAAAGAGGTTGTGACTAGTCCAAAACCACCCTGTTGCTTCCTAGATCTGTGGGAATTGGAACCTATTTTCAAAGCAGATTTTTAAAACCCTAGACATTATGCCTTTCAGGGTCTTAATATGAGTAACAGGAGAGGCAGCATGTGTTGTGTGCCTTCAAATTGCCTGTTGATTTATGGCAATCATATGGATTTCATAGTTTTCTTAGCCAAGGAATATTCTGAGGTGGTTTTATTGGTACCTTCTTACCAAACCATTAGAATTTCAAATTGGCTCAATGCTTAAACTTGAGTATGGTATATTTCACAACTTCTCTTTCATCTGGCTTCCTAGAAATGGAGAGGTGTAGCCTGGGTGTAAACAGGGAGTTCTAATATTGATAACAACTATCTAATGAGACATTGACAAAAATATGCATTTCTTAATTTACTCTTTGTGCCTTCAGAACATAGTTATATGCAACAATCCATTCCTATATCCTTCTGCTTAATAGCAAATCCAGGACAACATGACTGTAACCAAATGTAGCTACTACAACAGGCATGGGCAAACTTCAGCCTTCCATGTGTTTTGGGCTTCCATTCCCACAATTCCTAACAGCCTACCATAGGCTGTTAGGAATGATTGGAGTTGATGTCCAAAACACCTGGAGGGCCGTAGTTTGCCCATGCCTGTACTATAAGAGAATCATTATACACCCCCCCAATCGTTTTTCGTAGTGTCTTGGTTTTTAGACCTATTCTTGAGTTTATCTGGGGACTGATTCAGAAAATTGCATTGGCTAGACCACTGGTTCTCAACCTGTGGGTCCTCAGGTGTTTTGGCCTACAACTCCCAGAAATCCCAGCCAGTTTACCAGCTGTTAGGATTTCTGGGAGTTGCAGGCCAAAACATCTGGGGACCCACAGGTTGAGAATCACTGGGCTAAATTACATCTGCTTTCGCTTCTTCATGATTTTCTATGGGCAAGCAGATGAAGAATGACATATGGCATATGTTCTGCATCTCAAAAACTAGAGTTAAGAGACAGAAACCGGTGTCATTTTTTGAATCAGCAGGTCAAATATATCCAGAAACAGGGGTAATATTTGAGGCACCAAAATATGTATTGGGCAGTTATCAATATCAGAACACTTGAAGGAAATCCAGCCCTTTGGAAAAATATGTTTAAAGGAAGGGCACCTCGGAAGCAAAAACATCCTTGTTAGAATTGAATAGAATTTTAAAAATAGCCTTTTTGGAAGGAGTCGGATTCCTTATTAGAATGAAAGGTTGGATAGTAGTGTTTCCATTAGACCCCCTAAACCACAGAATTCTGCATGAGGCAGCCACAGGATCTCAAGTGGATGCATTGCATACTCTTTAGCTACTGTTTAAGCTCTAGTGTGATGAGGTCCTGCTGGCAGATGGCTCTTGAGGTCTCTTCCAACTCTATGAATCTACCAGACTATATGCAACAACAGCAAGCATCGCTTTCTGCACTTCCTATTCAGATACTTCCCAGCTGTTGCAATGTCAATAGGTTTGTTCATCTTCTTCTGAAACACTGGGTGGCAGTAAAAGATTGATGATAAACAGAGGGAAATGTATGTTTTCTCTTTCGCAACTAACTATATAGGACAGTTGTCAGCATTAAATGTATGACGTCTCCTTACAACATGTGAAAGATTCTTAAAATAACTAACTGCTGACAACCCTTGCATAGATTGCCAAAGGCAATGCGTATTTGAAAATCCCCTCCCCTAAAAATATTGTAATACAGCAGTTGGGGAGAGTAACATTATTACTCCTGACACTTCTATCTAGATCTGTGTTTTTATATGTTAACCATTCTAATATGCAAAGTGTATTTGATCTTATTTCAAGTTTTCCACAGATGGATTGGCAAACAAATTGGGTTACCTTGGAGCAGGAGGGCCAGGAACCCATAGTTTAAAGGATTCTTAGCTTGTAACTGGATATCACCGGCTATTAGATATATTCTTCACATTGTAGAATTAGTTATGTCCCATGATTGATTCTTATGGCAAAGATGGATTTGTTTCGACTGATGTTATACCACACAGAAAGGGTGTCATAGCATGGTTTTCCTGCACATTTGGATTGGCTGCTATTTCATTTTCCTTCCTGGGAAGGCTTATAAGCACTGAAAAAGCAGCAGGCAGGATCAGCTGTGCATTGTAAAAGAACCCTGTTTTAATGTAAAAATAACAGCAAAATTTAAGCTTATCTCACTTGGAATGAGCCGTGAAGTGCATGTTGAACCGTGAAGTGCATGGTACCACCAAACCATTTTTTCAGGCGTCTTGTCCCTGAATATCACTACTAAAGTGGGGGCGTCAAACATAGGAAGAGTATCAACTCTACTTTTGTTGTATTTTTCTTCATTGCTGGCATCAATGGTTTTATTAACAAACAGAAAATTGAAGTGTGTCACTATAGCAAAGCAATGGACACCTTGTGAATGCTAATATTGAACTACAACTCCCACCAGTCCTAACCAGCACAGTTAAGGATAGGGGTTGGCAGGGCCTAAGCACACATTATATTGAGCATCAATTGTTCCACTCTACAGTTGCAGCTCAAGAACTTCTTAAAGAAACCAATATTTGATCCCTCACTAATTTGAGTCTGCATGCCAATCTCCCATTGTAGACCCCATCCTAAATGGCAAATCCCAGGATTCTATAGGCTGTTGCCATGGTAGTTAAATTGGAACCATAGCACTATGGTCTTGTTATAGTGTGAAAGCATGGTGAATCCGGATCAAATTATGTTTAGATAACTCGTATTCCAGGGTTATTACCAGTTATTATTTTCTGTAATTATGAAAAATGGACAAAAAGATGCATATAGGCATCCATTTTCCAAACAGATTTGAATGTCTTTGATGACAAAATATACAAATTAGATATGTATGTATATATATTGCTACATTGGTAAATTTAGAGAAGTGAAGATTCCAAGGATAGCTGCATTCCAGCCCACACCTTAAATGGGGAAGTATGGATTGGAGTCAGTTCACAGTGGAATTCACAAAAGGGAATTCTTCAAGGATTCTTATCTTTATAACATCTTGCACGAAGCTCCTGACAGTCCACTATTTTTCCTTGCTCATGATCAGGACAAATAAAAAGACATGAAACAGCATCAAACTTAATTCAGACAACATGGCTCTGTTTATAATTTTTAAAAAATTGCAGACTGTGGTATGAACTGCATGAACTAACACTCTCCTAAAAGACGTATTGTTTGGAAATATTCTTTTATTCAGTTATTTTATTGTGTTCCTAAGTGGAGGCTGCAATTTTTGTTATGTACTTTGGAGTCATATTGGACTTATGGTGAGTTTTCTTGGCAAGATTTGCTCAGAGGAAGGTTGCCTTAAGCTCTGAGGCCAAAAGAGTGTGACTTGCCAAAAGCTACCTGGTAGGATTCTTGGGATTCAAATGTTAGCATCCAGAGTTGTAACCCAATGATCAAATCACAACTCCATGCCGGCTCTCTGGTAGGCTGCAGATTTAGGTGCATTTTAGTGTTTAGCTGGGATGCCAGCTACAACCCTCTCTAGAAAATGAGAAACCCTACCACTATAGAGTATGTCCCGATAACCTCTCTTCTAGATAGGTATGTTATGCATACACAGTTACTATTGATAATGGGTACTACAGTATGTTCCATTAAGAAGTAGGCATATACATCCAGAATAAAGATAAGATCCTGGAGGCCACAATTGAAGACAGAGAAAGGAACATGACTGCTGAGTATTCTGGAGGCAGATGGTATCAGTAAAGGGTAGGTTAAGGACAATGGTAACAAGGTTTGCTGCTCATGTGAAGCAGATAGTTGGCCATTTAAACTGCAGCAATATTTGTAAGATACAAATAAGCAAGTGTCATGCCTATGAATGATTCAGTTATGCAGCTGACCGGCACAATGCTTTTCACTGTTCTGGAATGTGAAAGGAATGTCTGCTTGTATATGAACTTTAGGCATTTCCTCTTTCACAGAAGAACCAGCCATGTGGATAGAGCACATGCAACTGAACAGGAAACTTAGTTGCTGGGCTCTGGCTTCTACCAGCTGCAACTAGCTTGACACACACTTATGTTGTAGTCCAATAATATGAGTAAGGACATGCAAATTCTTGAAACTGGCTCTTTGTCAAGCAAGCCCTTGAAAGAACTGGGAACACAAGTCAGTTTTAGCACTGCAAAACTGGCTCATTTTTAATTCTATTCGATTCTTTAAAATCACCTGGGCTGTTAGCCTTTGGGAAGGAGGATGGCAGAGGTGCTCTTAATGAAAAAATAAATAAGAAGAACCTTGTCTGGTCTGTTACAAGGAAAAGATTGACAGAAACAGCTACTATATCCAACATAACCTTATCAATATTTCTCACACACCTTCTCTCCTGCCACAGGCAGGACTGGATTATCAACAGGCAGGGGTTAACGGAGAAAACATGCAAATTGCTTCATAGTCATTTCTGGTATCTCCTGAATTTTCCAGTGCTGATCATGCTGGGTTGCTATCCATGCTCAGAACATTCCTCCAGTTGGCAACTGAATATGAACGCAGAAAAAGGAATGACTTTGTTATGGAATACATGGATACATTCAGGTCTCCAGCAACTGTGCAAGATCCAAGACCAAATTAAGGTAGATGGTGGAGTAGGTCCCAAAAAAAAAGACCTCTTTTGAGATTTAGGAGTGGTGCCTCATAAATAAAGAAATAAAGAAGAAGTACAAAGTACAACAGACACCTTCCCCAAAATCTTCATGTATAAATCCACTTTAAATCCTGCCACTTCAGTGAGAATAACTGTCCAAAAACAGGCAAGAACCTGAAAGAGAAGGAATAAGGAACTATTTTTAACTTAATTGTCTAAATACACAGCACTGTGTGAGCATTTTAAAGGGATTCATTGCAAATCAACCAACAATGTGTATTATACATGGTTGTGGATACCATACAGTAATAAACAATAGAAATTAGCCCAAAATATAAAAAATAGAGAAGTTAATGAATGGAGTCGCAATGCATTTCCACTCCTCTGAAATATTCCCTGACTTTCCAAACAGATCCATGATAGGGAACATTTTAAAACAGTGGTTCTCAACCTGGCGTCCCCAGATGTTTTGGCCTTCAACTCCCAGAAATCCTAACAGCCGGTAAAATGGCTGGGATTTCTGGGAGTTGTAGGGCAAAACCATCTGGGGACCCCAGGTTAAGAATCACTGTTTTAAAAGAACTCTGGTAGCTTGAGATCATGGTCTTTTGTTAAACTAACAAAACACTCCATTCCAATTCCATTCCAAGACCAGATTCCTTCTTTTACCATTTTTCACCTTTTTTGAATTTGTCTCTTCTTGTGTTCCTCCCACCAAGCAATCTCAGCTGGGCCCCAGTAGTTCGTTCTCTTGTCTTCCATTATGTAGTCACAAAGAAATCTGTTGTTAGTATAACAATAAAGCCATGTGACACATTTCCTCCCATTCAGGGCCGGCCGGAGATACATTTTAATGTTAAGCGGGGGTGCTGAAAAGCGCCCCCCCCACCGGCGCCGCCTCCCGTGCCCTGGCCCCACCTCCTGCCCAGCGTGCCCTGGCCCCACCCCCCACACAGCGTGCCCTGGCCCCGCCTCCCACACTGCGTGAGAGGCGGGGCCAGGGCGAATAGCGCGGGAGGCGGGGCCAGAGTTGGCCCCGCCTCCTGCGCTACTCCCCCTCGCCCGTCTGGCCTTTTCTAGTTGGCCAGACTGCAGCGGAGGTCCCTCCAGGCCGTGATTGTGGCCTGGAGGGACCTCCGCTGCAGTCTGGCCAGCTAGAAAAGGCCAGACAGGCGAGGGCGAATAGCGCGGGAGGCGGGGCCAACTCTGGCCCCGCCTCCCACGCTATTCGCCCTGGCCCCGCCTCCCATGCTGCGTGGGAGGCGGGGCCAGGGCACGCTGGGCGGGGGGTGGGGCACCGCCCTGACGGTGCCCCGCCTCGCACCCAGTGCGCCCTGGTCTTGTGGCAGCTGGCCGGGCAAGCCTTGTGGCCTTGCCCGGCTGGCTGCCGGCTGGGTAAGGCCAGCCAGGCCAGGGCGCACTGGGCGGGAGACGGGGCACCGTCAGGGCGGGGCCCCGCCTCCCGCCCAGCCTGACGGCGGCCCCCCGGACCTGCGCCCGAGGCGGCGGCCTCACGTGCCTCCATGGTGGGGCCGGCCCTGCTCCCATTATATTACTGCTTCTTTTGAGGCACTGTTATTGAAACCCTGGGACCCCAAGGAGAATCCCAAAACCCATGACAATTGAAAGGTATTGATAGCAAAGTCCAAGACAACCTTTCACCCGGAAACCTAATTTGAGCTAACCTCCACAGCTGATTTTTAGCCTGGACATACAAGTTTGACTCATTGGGGGGGGGGGGAGGGATAGGAAAACCCAATCTCCGTTTCAGGTAGTAGACATAATCCCCTAACAATGCCTCCGCATACCTAACAATGGAGTCAAACCAAGGATAATGGAAGTTGCCCTTGTCTTTCTCCTGGCAACCCGTTTGCTCCCTACTCTTTCACCAACATGGACCATTGTCCTTTCCCAAGCTGAGGAATAGTATCCATTACCTCAAACCTACCCACATTCTTTCCTTCACACACCCCATGAGAGGCAGAACAAGCAACAACCACAAAACCTCAAACTGAGCAATGACAATTTATTAAAAGTGTTGTCGAAGGCTTTCATGGCCGGGATCACAGGGATCACCCAATTTATTAAAATTTCCTCCCAAGCTGGAGATCAATCAGCAACAACAGCTAACCAGGCATGTCTTCTTCGGCCCTTTTGGAGCTTGACATCCTGGGCCCCAAACCTGCATTCTTGAGGAACTGAAATCACTCAACAGCACCAAGCCTACCTATGACTGGCAGAGAGGTGCCCAATCCTAAGTTAGGACGTCTATGTTCTGATTATTAATGACGGATTCATCTGCATTATTCCTTCCGTCCCTTTCGTACATGTGTTTTTATGTATGGGTGTTTTTTCTTCTTGTCAAACTTATATAAAATATAAATTAACAATAACAATTTACTACAGCCAGTTTCTAAAAGCAGCATTAATTATGGAATCTAGGAGGTTATGTGAAATGCCAAGAAAATTTAGTGAACTTACTGGGATGAACCATGAATTTATTCTAATCTTTTTCCATAAAATATTAGTAATAACAGCAACATCTTTAAGTTCAGGGAGTGAAGGAGAGCAAACTATCCTCCTTCTCTTCAGCACTGAGCCTGTTGTCGTAGAGAGGCCTGAATGAATTCAATCCTTGGTAATACAGTTCCAGCAGGACCAAGAATTTTATTTTGAAAAGTGGGAAGTTGTTACTTAACTTACCCACAAAAGCTCAACTTCACAAGTATGCTGTTCTTCTTACAGCAATCGGTTGCAATTGACTGTTTTTTTCTTCTTGTCTATGTTTTGTGTTACGCTATTAAGTTTGCTGGCCTCACTGAAGCTCGAGTACAAAAAATGGGTTCACAAAAATGAGGACTTTGTGTTACTATCATTCTTTGTGTTTTCTTTTATTCATTTAATTTCTATGCCCCATAGCCCTCCCTCCTGCCTCTATTACTCACACATGGGAAAAAACTGTTTTTGGGAAATAGATATGTTCCATCCTTCATCCAAAAAATCTACTAGAGCGATTTAAGTCATTAATTTGACAGCTTCTTGCCTCCAGACTTACTTGAAGGAAGATCAAAAACCCTGTGCTTTGAAACACTGAAGTTCCATCATATTTGAAAAGTAGGGGAAGGATGAAACGTTGTGCAAAACAGTTTGTCCGATAGCATCAGCATAGCTGCCAACTTTTGTTTCTATAAGCAAGAGTGAGCCGTTTTGATTTTTCTGTATGATGTTGGGTTGCACTTTCCATAAATGCTGGGGGCAGGAAAGCCCATAGTGAGGGACAATGCACGTTACAGCCAAGCAACGTCTGGAAGGGTGCAAAATGCTGAGGGTTGTATTCTCTGAGCCCATTAGAGGGATGGAAAACATAAAAAGTTGGTCAGACAAATAAGAAAATATGGTGCAAGTTAACAAGAATCGTGCTCTTGAGACATTTTTCCTTTTGTGAACACTTACTAAAATGATTTTTTTTAAAAACAAGAAGACCTGAATGAATCAGATAGTTAAAATATTTAATGCTACAGAAAGGCAATTTAATTAAACATACTAATTCAATTTCCTGGCTTATAGCCTGCAACAATGAGATTTACAAGGAGCACTGAAAATCTCAGTGGCTTAAATTTGTTTTAAAGGGCTGGGAAGCATATGACAGGGTTATCCTCATGACAGGAGGAGTATTTTGCCAACGATTCCTCTCAGTGAGGTACTTGTGACCCATGAGGAACCACACTAAATTAGAAGATTAAAATGTAACATACCACACACACAAAACTCCAGCATTCAAAACTATATCTCCTACCAGTCTTCAAATCATCCAGAGTTTCTATGTAAATCATAGAATCATAGAATCATAGAATAGTAGAGTTGGAAGAGACCTCAAGGGCCATCTAGTCCAACCCCCCGCTAAGAAGCAGGAAATCGCATTCAAAGCACCCCCGACAGATGGCCATCCAGCCTCTGCTTAAAAGCCTCCAAAGAAGGAGCCTCCACCACGGCCCGGGGGAGAGAGTTCCACTGCCGAACAGCCCTCACAGTGAGGAAGTTCTTCCTGATGTTCAGGTGGAATCTCCTTTCCTGTAGTTTGAAGCCATTGTTCCGTGTCCTAGTCTGCAGGGCAGCAGAAAATAAGCTTGCTCCCTCCTCCCTATGACTTCCCCTCACATATTTGTACATGGCTATCATGTCTCCTCTCAGCCTTCTCCTTGCATCTAAGGAATAGAGTAAGCCTATAATAAGTTATACTACAACTTCCTTCTTCAAATTAATTCCAAAGGTGGTACAAAAAACCTTTGCATTCTTAATATACAGAATTATTTTAATATGCTTCTTCTAAACGTGGTTACATGAGGGGAAGATCCATTGATTTCAATGGTATTTATTGTAAAGTTTATTATCTCAGCAGCATTCTATGATAAAACAATGAGCAGAGAGTAGACTTCAGGTTTGTTGTTGTATACCTTCAAGTCGTTTCCTACTTATGGGAAAGCCTTGTTTTCTGGGGTTAAAAGCATGTGACTTACCCAAGTAAACTCAATAGGTTTCCAGAGTCGGGGAACCTTGATCTCCAAAATCATCGCCCAACAATCAAGCCACTACACCACACTGGCTCTGTACCATACAATATTCTGGATAGTATCTATAACAGCACTTCAATTAATATTGAACCTTCCCATGCCAGCCGCCATTATTCTCTCACACCTGAAAATATCACATAATTGCCAAATACAAAGCAGATTCAATATTGGATATATACTATATGCCACATTATAGCCTGATCTATTCCAGCTGTGCAGACTTCACAGCCTGCCTAATCTGGAGGCAACTGGTAGACTTAATTATAAGATTTAGACAAGGCCCTCAATAAAGTCCTGGGGGATAGAACTGTGTTTCAATAATTTGTTTGTGTAGCACTGTAGTAGTAGTAAACTTTTATTACGGTCAATGACCAGCTCGTGTGTAGCACTGTGTCTTTGAGGTCATGAGTTCCAAGAAATCATCCATGTGACTGTCCAATGATAATCAGATCAAGGGAAATCTGATCATGCAGCACAAATTTAAATACTTGGGCTTGCAGTCTGATATGCCGCTAAGCCAGTTTGTATTGTTATACCTTCCAGAGAATGTGTGTTTGAGTTTGGCTCAGCAACCAGGACCATAAATGCCTTAGTAATTTCTTTCCAAGGCTTTCATCTTTACTGATTTTCAGTACTGTACTAAGTTTCTAGACTGTTTTACTTACTAGTTTATCCATGCCACACAGCCTCTGAGGATGCCTGCCATAGATGTGGGCGAAACGTCAGGAGAGAATACTTCTGGAACATAGCCACACAGCCCGAAAGACATACAACAACCCTGTTTTACTTAACTTAAAATACAGAACAAAAAGTCTAGTACAGTTCTGGAAAAAAATTGATTTATTATTAGAATATCTATATGTCGTCTGAGTTCTGGTGTGCCTTTAAGTTGTCCGTTGGCTTCTGGTGACCCCATGAATTTAATAAGTCTTTTGGGGCAAGGAATGGCTCAGAGATCATTTGATTTCCTTTGAAATATGGCCTACAGCACCTGATATTCCAAGTACTTACTGTGTAAGCACATGCTTTCAAGTCACCTGTTGACTTACGATAATAGTGGTTCCACAATTTCAAAAGGTTTTGTTATGCAAGGAATGCTCAAAAGGCAGTCTTCCCCTTAATATAGCTTATAGCACCTGGGATTTGTTAGTGATCTCTCATCCAGTTATTAACCAGGGCTAACCTAGCTCAGTTTCCATAATCAGATTTTATCCCTCCCCCCCCCCCTTCACATAAACCACAGGTAGAACCCATTCTCTGAACATGAAATTGTTTTGGGAACAACAAACCTAAATTTGAAATGCATTGGACTTTTTAATCCTTATTCTTTTCTCTTTCGTGCCAATTCTCCAATTTGTTACTAACTACCCCCCCAAAAGTATGTTCCCTTCAATATTTTTTTTATTTTCTTTATTCAACATAAACCCTTTCTTTCACCCAAGGGGCCCAAGACTGATGAATTACACTTTGTTAGAGAGTGAAGGAAAAAGTGAATGTATTGCAAAGAAAAGTTTTTATATATAAATTAAAAACAGACAAGTATCCAAATGGGTAACCTTTATTTGTGGATAAAAATTAAGGCTCACAGTACTTTTATCATTTACAAGCAGAAAATGTTGTTGCTGCTATCTTTCTTTAAAAAAATGAGAATGGTAGGAATTATTCCCTATACAAATTCCTTTGAAAACGTTGACATGTCTCACTGAAGGCTAGAGGGTGAACAGACTGAACAAGAGCAACCGCATTCACATGTTATACATTCCCTTCTGGACCACGACAAGAGTCATGTGTGTTTCCACATCTGGCTGACATTACATGAATTAACACTATGAAGTACATTCAAGGACTAGAAGGATGATAATTAAGGTATACACCACATTTCACTTCCCTCACAAACTGAATAGACTCATGTTTTTAAGAAACAAAGACCTGTTCCATACAACACTGGTATCTCAACTGAATTTTAAACAACTCTCTTAAAATGCAATATATCCCACGTGTTTACTTCTGGTTCGAGGATAATTGTCTTTACGTTTCCTTAACTCCATTTTATTCATAATTCCTATTTAAAAATAAAGTGAATGAAGCTATGGTTTAGAAGTGACAAAATCAACACATTTATTAGGACAGAAACACCTGGAGAATTTGACTATGTGCTTTCCTAACACGAAAACAAGGTATTCTAAAACCAGTTAAATTTCTTGGTTCCTTTGGAAGTAACAAGTGTAACCTTTTTTTCTAGACTGTGTAATTGCTATGACAGGATTAGATATAATATAATGTTTAACAGTCTAGGAAAAAGCATTCAAAATGGTTGCATTTAAATTGAAAGAAAAGGTGTTAAGTATCTCAGTGCCAAAAGACACACCAAAGAAATCCAGAAGTATCCCAATGCTGTGAACATGCATCACCTGAAGCAGCAGGATCCCTCAAACCGGAATTTGAGCTTCTGTCTCCCAAGACCTGCTAGATTTCCAAACAATTATTATATCTGACTTTACCACCACAAACCCACCAGCAAGGACACAAAAAGCATTTCCTAGTAGCCATTAGTTACTTGATCACACTCTTTCTTGAACAACAGACAAAGCAATAAAACTGTTCACCATGAGCTGCATGAAATCATCCAATACGGGTTTTTTTTTTTTGCATCATCTTTCCTAATGTAACTTATATGTACATTGCATGATCTTCACAGGAAGGTCTTGAAAAGCCAGCAAACAGTTCTATGGCACAGCAGGATTGTCAGTACAAGAAAAAAACCTCCATCTATCCAAACACCAGGCCTATATACCCCAACATTTCTGATACATCACCCTGTATTCTCCTCCTACTGTGTCCCCTTGGTGATTGCTGTTACCATTTAGCCAGTAGAGACCATTCCAGAAAGCAGAGACTGGGGCAATACATTAACATAATTACAGTAGACTCATATTGAATGCAATGAATGAATGACGTATTTTACCATAAAAGCTTGAACAGAAAAGCTTCTTTCATTTCCTCCCCTCAAAGATGAGTAGTGTGATGAATTTCTAAGCACACAGTCCTTTGTGTCTTAGCAATCTTGTATATGGGTTTGAATTGATTTATGGTGGACACAATAGCTCCAATGGCATTGATAACCGGCACTTTAACTTTAGAGGAAGGGTATTTTCTTTATAGAATGTATGGAGGCATTTCTGGTCCTCCAGATGTTGCACACCATCCCTCACTTCTAGCTTTGCTGGCTTGGGTTGCTATAAATTGCATCTGGGGGGCCAGAAGGTATCCATGTTTTATAGCAATTAAGTGCTTTCCTCCGTTCCAGTTACTTTAACAATATAAATCAGACACAATTTGATTTGAGTTCATGCTATGTAAATCATAAACCACACATATGCAGAATCATCTAGCGCCTGGCCTCAATGCAGACCAGAGGCAGCAAATAACTATATTGATTTTCAGCTTACTGGTAGCCTATTCTCCATGTCTTACCAATAAAGAAATTCATTTATATTCTGTAGCAGGCATGTGCAAATTTCTGCCCTCCAACCCCCATAATTCCTAATAGCCGGTAAACTGGCTGGGGTTTCTAGGAGTTGAAGTCCAAAACACCTGGAGGGCTGTAATTTGCCCATGCCTATTCTATAGGCTAAGCTGGCTTGCAAACATCAATTAAATACAAATAAACCGAACATTTTAATGCACCTTCTGAAAGTATTCATAAAAGCAATATTCTTCTTGCCTTTATAAAATATCCCAATAGAATTGAAAACTAATAGGAAAGGTAGGACTGAGAGTTCAAAACAATGACAAAAACTGAACAAACATAAGAGATTATGATGGCTGCAATGTAGATTGTTTGATATTGTGCAAACCATAAGATGTGTTCTCAGCTATGTACATAATTCATGTCTGGCTCTCTTGTAACCAATTTAATGCACATTAAATATAGATATCAATGCATCTGGAGAAAATGTATTCTTAAAGATTCTTAAAGAAATGTTACTTGTTTTGAAAATGTGAGGGAAAGTGGGAAGACGTGGGAGAGGGAGAATCTAGTCATTATCTGAGTGCCAAAGCCAGTTGTTTTGAATGTCAACACTTATTGCCATGGGCTTAACACTCCAAATGACATGGGACAGAATTTACAGTAAACAGCAAACAAATATACATTGATTCCACAATTCAACAATACCCACTAGTCCATTTGGCAAAATATTTATTTATAATAAATCTGTTTCAAAAGCAGTTGGTCACTTTTTTCATTTTACATTATTAATAGGCTCTAACAATGCTTTTGGTAAATGTAAATAAACGGTCTCTTTTTACACAGTATACAAAAACATTAAAAAGAGACACTGAAATGACACATTAAAAAAATGTGGCAATACAATAAAAAGAAAGGCAAAGCAATATAAATCTATCTGCACATAGGCAATATTGCCCTAATTATTTTACCCGTACATATCCTCAGCCCCACTGACCTGACTCCTCCCCCCACCCCACATCGTCACTCTTAATTTGCAGATTACGCTCCAGGAGAAAAGAAAAAAATAATCACATGTGATGTAGCAGCAGCTCCAGACACTCCTTTCTCAGTACTGCATGTCAACACTGGGAATGGTTTCTGATATAATTTAAAACTGCATACAGTACTTTCACTGGGGGAGAAATAATTACTCCCACTCAGTTGTTCCTGGTGGTTTCGAAGTCAAGTCATACATCACTCGGGAAATGCCAGGAATCTTCTTAATCTCTGTCACCATTTTCAATACAACCTAAGTTTAGGAACAAACAAACCGAAAGTTGACAAGCATATAAATGACAATATTCCCGCTTGACAGAATGAAGGAGAAAAATCAGAACTTTCTTCTAAACTACGATTCAAATCAAGAGTGAGCAATGTCCAGCCTGTAGGACACTTTTTAAGTTCTTTGCTCTGGAATGCCCCAAAACAATATCTAGGCATTTGCACCACATCTGGAGCTGCTCTTAATTCCTTTTGGGAGCCAAAATTAAATTTTGCAAATTCCCAGCTGGAATCCTAATTTAGTTCCTCAAATGGCCACACCTTCTTGTTTATGATATCACTGTTTAGAGGTACATTTATCGCGGGGGTTACGTTCCAGGACTACCCGCAATAAGTGAAATTCTGCAAAGTAGGGGCACTATATTTATTTCAATATTTACACATTATATTATTAGTTAGGTGGTCTTTCTTCCTTTTGCAAGCCTTCTTCCTCTGCTTCTTCCTCTCCGGCACCTGCCAGTTTTCCTTTTGTGCATGCACCTCCCTCTTGTCGCCATCCAGAGTGGCCCGGCTGGACACCGATGAGAGGGAGGGCGCATGCGCAAAAGGGAAACTGGCACCTTTTGTGCATGCGCATCTCTCAGAAAAAACTGTGAAGCAGTGAGGGAGTGAAAAGTGAACCACAACGTAGGGAGGGAACACTGTATGTGTTCTCTTTTCTGAAGTCATACTACACTTCTAAGGTGCTTCTAGCAGTAAAATATTTCAAAATAAAATATACGGTTATTTTGGTCCCAGGTTTTGCTTTTGGTTCCTTCTGCCATTACAGTGTAGCCCTTACTTAATCAGATCTTCAGGGTTTATTGGAACACTTGGGGGCCTTTCACACTAAGCTGTTATATTATGACAATTCCAATTTAACTGTAATGGCAGAATCCACCTGAAACCTGGAATGTGTGGTTTGAAGAAGCTCTAGATCTCTCAGCCTGATCATAAATACCCCTTCCATAAATGGCAAATTCCTTGATTCCACAGGATGTTGCCATGGCAGTTAAAATGCAATGTATCATTACATCTGTTGAGTGTGAAAGCTCCCCAGGAGAATGTTGTTTTATTTGTATAAATTAGAAAAAAAGAGTTTATAGAGCAGTGGTTCTCAACCTATGGGTCCCCAGGTGTTTTGACCTACAACTTCCAGAAATCCAAGCCAACAAACAGCAGCGGTGGTAGTAGCAATTTAATTTACCTCTTCTGGAATCTCATTGCCAGGAGTTGCTGCAATGCCAGTCATGAAGTCACTAGTAATAAAGGTTCGAATAACCACTGATCTTTGACAGGAAGGTTGTTTCTGTAAGGGATCTCGATCAAAATGCAACGGTGTCAAGATTACTGGCATCTGGCTGATTTTACCAGAATAACCTTTAACAAAATTAAAAAAAAATACAATCAATGCATTGTTAGACTGACCAAGAGAGTCAGAATGGTGAAATGGTGAGACTGTTGAAATAGAAAGACCCAGTTCTTAGGGCCAGGCACTATCCTATCTTAATCCCTATTACAGATTTCTGGGTGGGAGAGGATCAGGTATGGAAACGTTTTTAGATAAATATTTGATTTATTTGACAACTTATTCGAAATTATTGCAAAAACAAAAACACTTTACTTGAAGTGTTGCAAACCTACATACAACTGGACTACTGCAAACATATAAGTATGGTGCACCAAAGAAAAAGCACATACTAACCAGACTCCCTGAGAATATTATGAGCCTCAAAGTCAGCCTGCCTTAATGTGCTGAGGACTCCTGTCGTCAGGAAAGTGGGAGTAACATCTGTAGGAGGTTCCTTGACTGGTGGGCCAAACACATAAACAACTCTACAGAGGGAAGAAAATCGAGCATTGAACTGCAGCCTTTAATCTTGGATGACTGACTCTCTTATGAAGCAATATAGCTAAATGTACTGCCAAGAATTCTGTAGAGCATTATAAACACCATTTACTTTAACCAACCAACTAAATTTTACAGCACTGCCAGTAGTTCTGAGAGGCATCCCCTATGGGATGTGTTCATTTATGCTTGTATCCTGTTTTGAAAATTGTGACTGTGAACGTTCTGCCTGTAGTCTTTGCTCTAGGGCTCCAAACAAATAATTATTTCCCTTCCTTGTTTTAAAGTCATGCAGCACTTATACATTTAACCCCCCCTAACTCTCCAGTATATGAGAATCAGGCAGCATTGCTCTGAGCATATTTAAGTGTATTGATTTAGCTATTTTTTTAAAGTATTAGCCAGCTTTCCATCCACATCACTAACCAGTACAAAATGAGATAATTACAAATCAGGGTATTGGACTACAACCTAGGAGATCTTGGTTCTAGTCTCCACTGCATAATGCTGAGCCAGTTGCACCTTGTCAGTGTGGCCTACTTTACGGGGTACTTGGAAGAAAGTGAGGAAAAAGAAAAAATACACCTGCCAACTTAAGCTCACTGAAAGAAAGGCAGGATGCAAAATGCAACCAAGAAATAGATAAAATAGATTAGTAAGGGTTCCCTAGTCCAAGCTAATACAAAACAGCTTGCAGATCAAGGGCTTAAGACACTGGGTGAAACCAGGAGCTTGGAGAACTTCTGACTCTTCCCTCTCCATATGTCTTATTCCCAATAGTATAGTGAAAGGGATATAAAGAAAGCAATAATTTGTACTCTTACAAAGCATTTTTGTTTTTACTTCTCATGTGTAAAGCAAAACCCACCCCCAAAGGCGAAATTTAAGCGAGCAACTGAACATCAACTACATTTAGAAATATTATGTATAGATACCGGTTTATGTTGTGACACATGCGTGGTATGAGCCTTGCCAGGAACATCAGGGATTCCCAGTGCGGAGCATCTTTACTGGAGATCCCACACACATAGCTGTAAGAACGGCAGTCACCCTGCAAAGCATACAAACAAAAGCCCAGTTTCCAGACATCTGTGAACTAGATTAACTGAAACCTTCTCTAGGACCAGTGAACCTCTTAACTACAACTTCATGTGGTTATGAGCATTTAACTGGCTTTGTGACAGCCAGGTACTTGGACTGTCTCAGGAATTCAAAATTCAAGTACTTTAGACATTGCTATCACCTTTCACTACACTTCAATCTGCTCTGAGAAAATAAATAGATTGCATGAAGTGTTGCAAGCCATTTCTTCACTGACATTCTGAACCTGATAATTAAGAAGGTCTGGTAATTATATGAGTATCATGGTCAATTTAATGCCTTATCAAACTAACCATATAAATCAGAGGTACCAAAATGCAATCCTCCCTCCAGGTTGTTTTTGAAGTCTCTGAAGCTTTAAGGTCCCCACAATGTCCTTTCTCTACCTCACTTTGAAAATAATGTATTGCATCTTCTGGAGGCTTCCACAAGCAGAAATTTACCTCTTAAATGGCTTGTACTGTTTAAAATTAAAATACAAATTTCCCCACAAAATTAATTCTTAACCACTTCTGTCCCCCCCCCCCCTTCCACCGTCAAGTTTTTGCTGTTTTGCAGTCCATAAAGCCCCAGTACCAGAAAAGTTAGCAATTGCCCATCCTTGCCTTACAACTAAGGAACCCCTTGCCTTTGCCCACTTCTGGTTTAGACATCTGAAAGTCCTCACTTCTGTAAAAGGAGGTGTTCTTCAATATACTCCATCACTTTCAGACAGTGGTGTTCATGTAACATGTAATCCACCAGTCACCATCTTTAGATATCACAACTGTAGACTCAGGCTTTACTAACCTGTACTCCCACAGTTTTGATTGGCAGCAAGAAGGCATTCAATGAATGTAGACTTGTGATTTGCATCAATTTCTCCTGATCTTCCTCTGTTGTACATGCTTTGACCCTCTGCAATAGTGTGTGAGGCTAGGCAAACAAAGAAGAATATCAACAAAACATTTTAAAACTTAAAATTTCAAAATTATGATCACATTAGTCATTGAGTGGTTTGTATGAGGGGACATGTTAGCTCAAAAAGAGGTTCATAATCAGAGGACAGATACATTGCTGTCAAGCAGATAGCCTCCAATAACCACAAGGTCTGATCACAATTGGTATTTCCAAAGACAAAATTTGAGAAGTATGCAGTTTGAGGGCTCACAATGTAGTTATACAAGAGATAAGCAAGAATGAAGGAGACAAGATGTAAATTCCTGGCCTATGAAGAATCAGAACATGAGGATAAAAGTTAAGAGCAGAATAAAGATTAATGTTGAAAATATCTTAAAAATATCTTGAAGGAAACAGGTGGGTAGATATAGAGACTTTGGACCCTTTTACACTATACAATTACAGCACTTTGATTCCATTTCAACTGTCATGGAAACATGCCATGGAAACCTGAGATTTCCAGTTTAGGGTGAAGTACTTAGAATTCTCAGCTAGAGAGTGCTGGTGCCTTACTAAACTACCAATCCCAGAATTCTATGAGATAACTATGGTAGTTAAAGTGGAATCTTAAAGCTATAATTGTGTAGTGCGAAATTACCTCAACAGGAAGAAGTTACTGATTTAACACAGCTGGGTAGGGAAGCTATGAAAACAGAGAAGAGATAAATAAAGCAGGCTTGAAAGTTTCTCAATAAAAGAGTGTGCTGGAAAATTACATACCATTTTCCAAAATAATTTAATTCTAATTTAAGTATGAGCAATGTACAAATGCAATCTGATCGGTTAAATTTATGTCTTTTGTGTTTACTAAAATTACCTTTTTAACACTTGCAGAAAAGTCTGCTAAGATTTTCAAAATATTGTTTGTTTCGGGAAAATCTTTGCAAACGTATGGTTCTTCGGCACATATTACACGAATCGCAAGGCCAGGACCTAAAATGCAATATTAAAATAGCATGTTACCAGCATGCTACATAAAAATTATGTCACATTTTGGAAATGCAATCATAAACATTTTGGCTACAGCACCATCCATCTGCAAATAGTTTAGCAAAATGCTGGTAAATATATTGTACCCTGACTTCTGAAGGAATTATGATTGCTGTATTATTTATGAACAACAGAAATATGTAATAAATTGATCAATTATGAAACACAGGGTTAGCTGACTTGGTCCTAAGGAATATTTAAGAACTCATATTTGTACAAGAAAGTACAAAAATATGTACAAAATTTTTGAAACCTTGAAACCTCTTTTGTGCCTATTCAGTGGGTTAGTCTAATACTGGTACTACCACACCATTGATTTTTTTTCTTATTATTATTCTGAAGTTTTATTACAAAAAGAGAAATGGGCTACATGTCCATCCTTGTTTCCCACCTTTGCACACTATATTGTTTCCTTATTCTCCCTTACTTTGCAATCCTGGCCCTATATCTGTTTTATCCCTACTTCCACATTGCACCAAGAAGCCTGGACTTATTTCAATTCTCCAATTAAATCAAAGCTACAAAATTGTTTTAGAGGAGGGACAAGAAATTAAAGAAAGTCCATTAAAAATTACTTTGTCAATATACAACTGAACAGAGGTGGTTTCTGTTAGGGGTTTTAATATAAGCTGTAAGCATCCTGAGCAATCTTGCTTGTAACTTATACTAGATTACTGCCCCCCTCCCCGTTCTACTAATTTGCTGCTGATCACAGCCATCTAAACAAGTGTAACAGCCATTGATAAGGTATACAATGGTCAGATCTAATACTATGTTAAGCTGATATGACAAGCCACTACTTTTCAATATCTGAACTCTGTGCTTGGATATAATTTTAGCACACATCTAACTTTTGTACATGGACACACAAGGCATTATTTCCTACCCTTTTTAGCTGCAAGGGGCTTTTCAAATCATTCCTAGATGGAATATGGGTGGCTTTCAGCTATCAGAGAGATCAAATTTTAATTCCAATATATAAAAGGACCAGTTGGGCCCAAATCAGTAAGATTATTTTCATATGGCAGAGGCAGTGAACTCACGTTAAGGTAATAGGTCTTAAACCAACTGGGGAGTGAGTTCAAAGTTAAAGCAAGCTTTCCTTATTCATGTTTCAAACCCATTTACCACCTTATACCACATCCACTCTTAAAACACTGCTAATAATAGACAACGGGTTCAATTAAAAAATCACAAACAAAAGGAAAAAGTATATTTGGTAATGTTCCATGAATTACTGTGGAAGCACTGAAGAAAAGTTTGCAAATTGCATGACTACAATAGGTCATGAGAAATCCCTAGGGGAGTGGCGGCATATAAGTTTGAATAATAAATAAATTAAAAAATAAAATAAAAATAATCTATACAGTTTCCTAGGCCATGAAATAAGCATTAAGAAGGGGGGGGGGGGTCCTCAAGAAAGATTCCTCTGCTATGTCAGAAAAAATCCTGTTAGAGGAAGAGACTTTATACAAAAGAATGGAAAATAATTTTTTAACTACAGCTTCCAGAATTACCAAACCATCATAACCACTGGCCACAGCAGCTGATGGATTCTGCAGCATAGGAACTTTTCCAGGTTTTGCTGTCTTCTACTTCCTTGTTGAGCCGTGTGAAGGGTTTTGTGGCTCTTAGCAAATGTCAGTAACATTATACCTGGAAATGGATGTCTTGAGACCAGCTCTTCAGGCAGGCCAAGTTCTCTCCCAAGCACTCTTACTTCATCCTTATGGAAATCTTTTAGTGGTTCTATTACTTTGCCCTGCAAAGGAACACAATGCCGTTTGCATTCAGAATCTCTCTTTGAAGTAATGCACAAGTACTGTACTGAGAAAAACCAATTTCTAATATAATACCACCAATGCTAAGGTTGTAATTTAAACCTTGCCTGTGCAATTGCAATGAAATGTCACAAGACCAAGAAAACAGCGAAGTGATTCAGAGCACTCAGTAGGGAGGCTAAGTAACTGCCGTCATAAGGTACATGCACACATTTCATAAAATTAATGCAGCCTAGCTGTTCTCCTCTCCTGCTGCCGTGTAAGCAATAACAAAAATTATGAGTTATACCTAAGACTGAATCTGAAACTATTCTTTATTTAGCAAAAAAATTTCTTTGTACACGAGCCTAGGCAACATTATACATACATTGTTCCAACTGGTTTGCACCCCCATATTTATACATTATTTCAAAATACTATCGATGTTCTTTGCTACATACAGTAAATAGGAAATATAGTGCTGCTTATTAGGTAGATATATTTGTAGATCTTCGAGTGTTTGCATATTATTATCAAATATTTTTATTTTCCCATTACAGTAGAGTCTCACTTATCCAAGCCTCGCTTATCCAGGCTTCTGGATTATCCAAGCCATTTTTGTAGTCAATGTTTTCAATATATCATGATATTTTGGTGCTAAATTCGTAAATACAGTAATTATAACGTAACATTACTGCATATTGAACTACTTTTTCTGTCAAATTTGTTGTATAACATGATGTTTTGGCGCTTAATTTGTAAAATCATAACTTAATTTGATGTTTAATAGACTTTTCCTTAATCCCTCCTTATTATCCAAGATATTCGCTTATCCAAGCTTCTGCCGGTCCGTTTAGCTTGGATTAGTGAGACTCTACTGTATTTAAGAAGCAACAACAAAATAATTTTCCAAGAAAAATTTGAACACTGGCATCTGGAGTAGACTTTTTCCTGTAAAAGAACTGTGAGCTCAGTTCAATTTTAGTACTCAAATCAAATTCTATGGCTCATAATGTATTCACAGAAAGGACTCTATCTATTCATTCCTAAGCAAGGTATACAACTGCAGTGAACTCAAAAATAAATCTGCCTCTGAGAGCCTTTAGCAGACATACAGGCAGCCAAAATTTCACCATTCCGCAAACATTAAAATCAAAAAGGGATGGAAATTGGCTTCTGGTTTTAGAAGACCACAGCATTCACAATGACTCTCCATATTTGCAGATTTGATTATTCGGTGATTTGTTTGGAATGTTCTCTCTTGCGGAGTTTGACCAAAAAGTTACACTGGATAACCTTGAGATTTTTACAGAAAACAGCTCTAACTTCTTCAGTGCAAGTATATGGTTAACTTCTAGTGGAAATTGTCAACAGAGTCATGCTAGAGTATCTAGAGATTCCCTGAGAAGTTTTTCTCAGGTAAAATATAGCAGTTGTTTTATTTGCAGTTTCCCCACTTTTGCAGGAATCCTATGCCCTTATCCCTAGTGAATATGGAGGGCCAACTGTAAAAGATGAAACAGTGCAAGGAGGAGCTGCAACCTAAATAACAAGGCAAACTGCCATTTTGGAGGCTTACAGCAAAAGCAACCCACTGCTCTATGTGACAACATATTACATTTTGCTTTTCCCCCTTCCCATTCCAAGGCAGTATCTTTTGCATCTGGTTCTAGTTGGTGGATATTGGGGGTTCTATTCAAAACAAAATAAATGTGAAAAGTCTGAAATCTGCTTCTGCCCTGTACATTTAGCTGACACTTGAAGTAATTGAAAAACCAGATGCACCCTTTAGTTTACCTCTTCCCTCAGTTTTCTAATGAGTTCTGTGTCATTGTGATGTGTTTTGATGACTTCTGCTTTGCCGCTAGCAACAACAGACGCACTCTCAATAAGATCAGGCCGCAAGGTGCCCTGAGCAAGGAAGACTTCTTCTGGTTTCAGGTTCATTTCTCCAATAACCTCATTAGCAATCTATAATATAGGTAGGGGAGAAGAAAAGGGAGAAAAATAAGAAGTTGATAAGATACTTCTTTGTGATTCAGCTACCAATTTTTTATTGCTAACACAGTTTTCATGAACTGCAGTCCTCTATGCACTATAAGGAAAATTGTACACTGTTATAATGTAAAAAAAATGTTATAAGGTAAAAAAAAAAAGAAACATCTTTTTAATAATGTAGGAATTTGAAAAACAAATAGAAATGGAACTGGAGTTTGAAACAAAGCAAATGAGTTTTAAATACTGACTGTAATCTGATAACCAGTAGAACGTAATAGTATTATTTCAATAACCACAAAATATAATAGGTAGTGGTGACCCTTACTGGACAAAAAGGTGAGGCTTATTCAAGAAGCTATTCTGTTTCACTTGCCTAAAATTCTAACCCGTTACTAGGGTATATATGCCTGTCCATATGCCTTTAAGTCACCTGTTGAGTTATGACGATCCTATGATCTTATAGATTCTCCAATACATACTCCAATATGTTATGGTTTACAGCCCTTACTTCTGATCATGCTGAATGGGGCTGATGGGAGGCCTAGTCTTGAAACATCTCTAGAGCAAAACATCTTCACCCTGCGCTCCTCCAAGATGAAATAACCTGGTCTTAATGGATCCTCCTGTGGCAGAATAATCCTGATAATAGCTAGGGAAGACAGGGATACCACAGTGATAAAAGGCCAAGACCTCCATTAATATTTAATTTGGGTAAAGAATAAAGAGTGGAGCAAAAATCTCTTATTTTCCGTGAGAAACCTAATAGGGATTATTTTCCATATATCTCATAATGGTGATTATTTAGGTAATATTGTGTTCACATTTCTGAACAGATGCATCCAAAAATGTTTTTAAAAGCAGCTTGACTGGAGGCTTGGATTTGGAATAGCATCCAAATCAACCAACAGACTAACCAGAAGAACATGTAAACACAGGTGCGCATGTATGGGTATACACACACTCTTTGAACATGGTGACTATATACAGCTGAACATACTTCCTATGAAAATGAGGGAAAGGATACAAGTAGGAACTCTTCTTCAACTGTAAAGCAGGTACCTTCACAAAGGTGTCACCAATAATTTTGCGTTTTTCCTCAGGACTTGTAGTCATATTCAGAGTTTTACTGATCCTTTTCCGTGGAGTTCTGTCTTCTTCAGAAATAGGCAGAGTTGTTGTACCATTGTAGAACCAATGAGCTGCATTTACCACTGCACAAGACACAAATGATTTTGGAATTGATACACTGAGGTTCTTCCATACTCCCCTTCCAAGGATTTGGCACTGGACAACTAACTCTATCAAGAATTTACCTCACCAACCAAGCCTTCCCATTTTTCTTTCTGACATTTGTAATCTGTATTTATTGAAAATTTAAGTTAAACACAAAATCCTAAGGAAAGGCATTGCTATTTTGTTAAGACTCCTGTGAGCTGATCCGTATCTGTTGCTTAAAACAGTGGCTGACAGATATTGCAATCTGAAATATGTAAAGGTTTAAGAAACATAATGAATTTCATACAGCAGTCAGACTGGTATCAGGTGTTCATTTTAGCGACCACATAAAACTGATCTAGAATTGTTTTTAGATGGCTTTTACGAGTTTTTAAAACATTTTTATTTTTCTATTATTTTAACTGGTTTTCATTTGTTCATCACTTTGGAAGTCCTTAGGGGCTGAGAGATGACCAAGAAATACTTTGAATAAATAAAATCTCAAATTATGTTTACAAAAAGCATAAAGTCTAAATTGCAGATAGGCATAACATAATACAAGAGAAAAATGACAATACTTCCTTTCTTTCATGAGTACATGTATGTATTCCCAACATCTCAGCACTTAAACAATACTAGGCTCATTGTTATCAAAACGCATCATTCATTGAAATTTACAGAATAGCAAAATTGAGAAAAGCATCTCTATTTTAAGGATTTACAATGAGTTTAGATATTGAAGGGAGATTTGATGGAGCTAACGATAAGTGGGAATGAATAATTTTAATGTGTGGCTTGGCAGAAGAATTTATGTCATTCTAGCTGAAGGCCTCTGTTTGTCAGTCAAAACAGGACTATTGAATGGTTAAGAACAAAGCAAAAATTTGCCAGTTTTAGAACAGGGATTTTATGGTGGGTGCCTTAATAGATTTGTGCAGGATCAGAAATTATATGCAGTATTGCATATTATGCTTGCCTATAATTTACAATAACCGTAGTTTTCCTTGGCCTTTCAGGTCCAAATTCAGATGGGGAGGCTTCAGCACATGGGACAGTCCTACTGTTTTGCTTTAAAAAAAATACAACCCTCCTGCAAGTTGACCCATGCCTATTATTACTTAGGCTAGTAGTTGTTAAAAGCTTTTTGGTAGGATGATAGGCTCTCTGGCAATACATAAGCAGATGCCGCCAAGGATCCTTGACTAAGCTGGGGCTTCAATTTTTAAAAACCCAAGCTTCTTTTCAGTATTTAAGTACTATTATTATACAAACTAAGTGAAATTTGCTAGAACATGATGTCCACAAACCTGAACAGTTTTAAAAGGGGACTGAATCAATTCTTGGAGGATGGATAATTCCATAGCAACCAAACAGAAACATGCAGTTGCACTTACATCCTGTTTCTGCTTCTCATAAACAAGTGGTTGGCCACTATGTGAGCAGGGTTATAGAAGACTGCTGAAATCCAATATATGAAAGCAAACCCCTCTGAACAACTGTTGTCAAAAAAACTCATTATAGGTTCGCCTCAGAATCAGCGTAAATCAAAAACAACTTGAAGACACTCGACAACCATATCAGTACCTTTGACTTGAATTCCCAGTTTTTTGAGTGCCTCCTCTACAGACTGACTTTCTCTCTTCCTCATGAAGCCGTTATCTATGTGCACGGCTATTACTTGGTCTTGATTCAAAGCACGATTCAGCAATGCTGTACATACTGTGGAATCCACACCTCCACTGAGTAAAACCTGAAAAGAGTGAGAAAAGGAGACAAAGTCAAAGGTTTAATGCATTTAGTAAACAGGTGGACATCCACAATTCAAATACAGCAATGTAGTTCCTTTATTGTTTGTGTTTAATAATATACAACTCACAATACAATGAAGTTAACAAGTGAAGAAAGAAAGGAAAGCACCCCAGATTTCAGGAAAGCCGCTATTGCCCAAACATGGAAACTGAAACTAAATAAGGATCATATGCAAACACAACTCTTATTAAGCAAAATAGGAAAAGTGGATCAAAATTTCAAACCTTACCAAAACTTTTGATGACCCTACTTTCTCTTTGATGTCTCGAATGCACTCCAATTCTCTGTTTTGAACTGTGAAGGTACCACTGCAGCCAGCAATATCATAAAGGAAGTTTTTCAGCATCACCTTTCCATTCACCGTAAGGCTAACTTCAGGATGAAACTGTGCCCCATACAGTTTTTTAGATTCATTTGCTATAGCTAAGAAGGTATAAAAAAGTAGAATATTTAAAAATATATTGATATGACAAGAAACTACATATATAGGGGAAGAGGTAACTTTGCATAAATGATAAAAAACAATTAGAAGGTCTTATTAAAATGTCAGAATATATATTTTGGCAAATGTAAATATACAACCCACTCTAATGAAATATTATAATTTCCTGTCAGAAATAGGCCAAGAAGATCAAATAAAGACAACCTGATAGAATATCAATAAACCTGATCAAAGGCATTAAAATAAAATATGCTCCATTTCCTGAATACATTGTACTAATTCCAATTAGTCCCAACGAGAGTAGACCCAATGAATCAGTCCAAATATGGTAAGCCAATAGTTATGTGAGTTTCACTGATTTAGTTGATTTATCAATTGGATTTAGACACAGGTCACAGATATTACACTTGATTCTAATATTTCTGAACAGAAATGACTATTTGTATATTCTGTGCATAGAAATACATAACAGAAAGTAATGCAGTGAAGTGAGACTTAGATTCATCCAAGGAAAAGACATAAACTGTTGCTCCATAACCAGCAGTTTACATTTGCTGATCAAAATAGGAAGACAATACTCTTATGTTGTAGTACAAGTTTATAACACACACTCCTAATGAAAAACTCCTGAGTGTGCAAGTAGAACAAGAACTTTACATAATTCCATTGAAACATTCCAGTGGAATTTCCATTCATCTCTATGACAAAGCTAACCATAGAATCATAGAATCATATAATCATAGAATAATAGAATTGGAAGAGACCTCATGGGCCATCCAGTCCAACCCCCCGCTAAGAAGCAGGAAATCGCATTCAAAGCACCCCCGACAGATCAAAGCACCCTCGACAAAGCTAACCATTGTTTGCATGCTAGGAGCCAGTATGGTGTAGTGGTTTGAGCATTGATCTACGAACCTAGAGACCGGGTTTCGAATTCCCATTTGGCCATGAAGCCACTGGGAGATCTTGGCCATGTCACGCCCGCTCAGCCTCAGAGTAAGGCAATGAGAAACCTCTTCTGAACCAATGTTGGTAATAAAACCATGTGACAGAGTCACTTTAGGGTTGCCATAGGTTCTAAATGACTTGAAGGTGTATTACAGCAACAATGTGCACTTGCCCCCTAGTTCCATCGTACACAAGTGTAGAAGACATAAAGCTTCCACTGTAGAACTGCAGTTTACAGCTCACTGAAATAGAATTTTTAAATCATTCTTTTTCACAAAAATATGAACATACGAGACAAAGGCTTCTGATCTTATAAACAGACTAAAAGAGATTCCGCCTTATGAGACGTTAACTACAATAACAGTGTTCTACTGCCATACTTACATATGATTATACTATCATCCCCTTCCCAAACTCCTGCCTTTTCAGTCAAATGGTGCCCCAACCAATGGGTTTCCATGCTGCCACAAATAAGGATGCTGGGAAATGATGGCTGTAGTGCTCGCCTGGTTGCAGGGCACACTGAAAACAGGGAACTGGGGGGAAAACCCTCAATATCCTGCTGCAACTATTTTTCTCAATGCACTCTGCCATCAAGAGATAGCTGCAACCATAGTTTCCCAGTTTTTTTGATCCAGAGTGCATTGAAAACTCCTTTGCTGAGGTGCTTCCTGGTTGAAAAGGTAGGCCTTGGTGGGGAGGGGGGCTGGTTATTAATGACAATAATAACAAATTCCAAAAGTTGTGCGATTGTAAATCTGGCTTATGATGACATAATCACTGAATAAGATGTTGAATAATGTTTTTAAAATAAAAGTTTAAAAATACCTCCTAAATTGTAAGTACTGTAAGATTTTCACTTGCATAAAATACTGAAAATTATTTTAAAAGAAATAAAATGATCTAAAAATTCAAGTATGACATTCCGCTCTTTATCTTTTAATACAAATTATGTATTATTACCACGGAGAAACACTTTCAAGTTAAGTCTAAGTACATGGTCAAAAGCATGAAAAATTGAACCCAAAATCAAAGTATACTTATCACAGAGTGTATGCTTGTGTGTGCACAATAAAACAGAACACAACAACCTGTGCAGGTCTAGCAATACAAACTATATCTGTCCCCTGTTATTACACTGTCATATTCAAACTACTCCAATGTAAATATTGAAATAAAGTTATAATTGAAAACTGGAATCAACTACTATACTGTTCAATTTTGGCTGAACTCCCCAGATGAGTATTTTTTTATAACAAAAACAAACCCAATTCTGTCTAGAAATTAAGAGGATACATATTTTGAGTTAAACTTACTGAGATATATTTGTACATTTAATAGATTACTATGAGAAAATCAAATAGTTAAATGGCATGAAAAAACATACCTGCTATAACATTTCCAGACTGTGCAACAACTTTGAATCCATCTGCTACCTTATCTACACTATCTCCATGTGTGAGGAGTACAATCTCTTCCTTCTGAAGTCCCCTAAAACAGAATTATAAGAACAGAATGATTGAATAAAACCACAACATTGTCAACATAAAATCAGATGTGGAAGGGACCTCACAGGCCACCAAGTCCAACCACCTGCTCATGCAACATCCCAAGTTCATTCTAATGTTCATTTGAAATTTACCCGCTTGGAACATAAAACCATTAGATCTGATCCCTCCCTCTGGAACAGCAGAGGAGAGATCTACTCCCTCCTCTTTCTGATGTCCTTAATGGTATTTAAAATGAAAGCAGATTGAACACCCCAACTCCTCCAACCTTTCCTCATATTTTGTTCTCTACACCTTGTATCATTATTTTTGTCTTTGTTTCAGACCACTTTAACTTGTCTATCTTCTTCTTACAACATGGTGTCCAGCATTGAATATAGTATTCCAGATGAGTGATCACTAGTGCAGAATAAAGCGGGACTATTACTTCTCTCAACTTATAAACTATGCTTCTACTAAGGCAGTCAAAAATAGCATTTACCTTCTTTGCTGCTGCATCATGTTCAATTTCTGATAAACAATAGCCCTAAGAATATAGTACTCCAAAATTATGTATCTCCCATCCTATACCTGTACATTTGTTTTTTAGTTTATCAAGGTCTCTTTGAATTCTCTTCCTATCTTTCAATGTCTTAGCCAGCCCACTGCAAATGTGATAAGGATTCCTTCCCATCTAAGTCACTGAAGGCTAAATATTGAAAGGTAATGGCCCTAGAGCAGAACTCTGATACCTCCTTTCATTTGAAGTGCAACTACTGATGATGACTCTATGAGTAACTTCCGAAACAATTATGGTTAATTTGACAATGTTTCCATCTATTCCATAATTAATCAGTTTGCCTAACACACACACACACACACACACACATATATACATCAATCAACTAAAAACAATACACAGTGGACTGAAGTGCTCCAGATAATTTTTTCATTATTTGGAATGGATAAAAATTAGTTATAAAAAGCATCTTTTTTAAACCCATCTCCAATCCATCCTCATTTTTTACCAAAGAATTTGCATACCTGAAGAGTGAACACGTATTATCTACACTGATGCTGAACACGCCATCTTCTCTAACATCTTTCTTGTGTACTGTACCTCCAAATACCTTATTCATCATCTGTGAAAAATAGAAAAGCTAATGAATCACGCAATACAGTTAACCTTATATTGCTTCCATCTGCACTAACACCATTGTGCACAAATCAGCCATAAAGCAGGTGATATGATCAGTGTACCAGAAACCTTTTATCAGTCAAAGCTGCACATACTTCTAAACATTAAGTTCAATATTTCAAACAAAGTTAGGTAAACCTCCCTTGCTTATAGTCACCTGCACTGCATCTCTCTTTACTCCTATAGACCTGCCACTTAGTTCTCATTTTGCTATTAAGGGCTGGGAAGGAGGAAAAAAATCACATTCATGTATCACTCAGTGTTATACATTTTGCTTCTATCCCTCTCCAATTTTCACTGAAACATTATGTAGAACTGATTAGTTTTTAACTGGATTGTTTTTGTTGTCAAAAGTTTTTGTTGTTTTTAATACTAATGATATTTAATTATGTTTCAATATTTGTATGTTTATATTTTACAATTGTATTGAATTGCTTTTAATGCAAGCAGCCTTGAAGAGAAAAGTGGGATATAAATAAATATAACAATAATAATGCAAATAATTATTAATAATAGCAGTCTACTCCCATTTTGCAAGGGAGAAATAGCTAGGTTCAATAAGACATTATATTTGCATTTTTATTGTAACTTCTGAAGGAGACCAACTCTTGTTAGTGGCTGAAAGGTGTTGGACTTTTTAAAACAAATAAAGCACATGCAATGTTGTATACTAATCTGCTTTGACTTTTCATATGTGCTCATCAGTTCTCCACTATAACCAACAAACCCAACTACTACTGGTTATAAACACGTTTGCCTTGTTCTCAAACCCTATTTAAATATCAATTAATCATAAATTATTAATATCCTGGGGAAGCTTAGAGATGTCTGCTGTGCCAGTCACATCCTCTGCCAGTCTATTGTGCAAACAGCTACAAAAGAAACCTGCTGAACCTATGAAGACTGTTTCAAGGAGAATATTTTACAAACATGCTCCTAATGCCGGAATGGGGAAAATATTTTCCCTTCTGTGAGACAAATACCAGTTTCATAAGGATCTCCGTGGACTATATACCAGCATTTTATAGAGCTCACACAGAGTGTATAAACAAAGCAAAGTGAGCAAGGCCAAATTGAATTCTTACCAGTTTAAAACATCTGCAAAAGCAACAGCTCAGGCATACCATACAAAGCAAGAAATCAAGTTAATGCATATCTACGCAAGAGAAGGTCCCACAAAAATAGCTTCTCATGCTTTAAACCAGAGCTCTGCTCATACAATGTATTCCTGGGGTTGAAACCAAAGTTCAGTTTCATGCAACAACTACCCAGGTTTTAAATAGCTTCTTATCTCTGATCAGTGATTGGAGATGAGAACAGAAGACATTTGTGGTCCATACCAAGCCTAGGGGCTGGGATCTCCCTATTTTGGCCATAATACAAGGGTCGTGTTGGATTGAGGAACACAGATAGATTGAGTGGACCAGCACATGTCACCTTCCCATCCTTTCTATGCTGCTAATCATACAAAGGTATCAGCATCTGATTAGACCTTTGTTAATAGCTGAATGGAAAGACTATTCTTACCATCCTATTGCTGAGACTACAGGTAGGACTGTACGGAATTGCTCTTCTTCCTTAAGAATTTCCTATACATAGAGTAAGAGTGGGAGACATGCATCCTATGGACTTCATTAAGTCGGGGGGGGGGGTGTCAATGTGGCTCTTAGGCTCCCACTGACCCCCTTACTGAACACACAAAAACATGCAAATTATTGTTATATGTGGTTTTGAGAAAGAGCTCCTTGTGTGATCTGTAATATAAAGCAAAGGGATACTTCTCCCCCCCCCCCCACCTCCCTTAATTACAGCGTTCAGGCAGATGTGAAAATGCTGATTATTATTCTTTCAACATATCATAGAGGAAGATTATTCATCCACTTGGACCACCAGTAAGCCGCTATTTTTTATCTTGGATTACAAACTACACAAACAGCAGTCTTCTCCTTGTACATATAACCATGACTATGGCATTCAGCAATTTAAAACTTGCTTTATTATTATTTCTCACTATACCGTATTTGATCTCTCATGAAACATTGCTATTTGAGGGAGTTCTGTTTTGACATGGCATTTATTGCGCTTGACTGTTTCTGCATTGTTACAACAAATTTTAAACAGTTGTATTTTGATGTTTCAGAGATGAATAGAATCTGAAAACAGTTTCGCACTAACTCAGGTAGGATCACATTTTGATGCTAGTTTTTGATTCTGTGCATTACTGTATGGCAGTTTTGGTCCTAGCACAGGGCACATTTCTATTCATATGGATGGAAGTTACCAAATTTTTTCTGAACTTAATCAAGGATTCTAAAGGACTTCTATGTACCCGTTTGCCTTTATCACAGAAAACATTTATATATATATATATATATATATATATATATATATATATATATATATACACATAGAGAGAGAGAGAGAGAGAGAGAGAGAGAGAGAGAGAGAGAGAGAGAGAGAGAGAAGACATTTCTAAAAGAGTTGGCCACACATGTTTTTCTTCTTATTCACAGAAAAACATGTATTTTTTAACTTCATTATGCTAATTAATTCTTGGGATTAATTGGGAGGAATGTTTGTTCATACAACTTGTACATTGGGTTACTTAAATTTGTTCAGTAGTCATATATCTTCCCATTTTTGTCCCAACTAGAATAGACAATTTAGATAAATGGGCCTTGTCAGGCAATACTTAAATTTAAATGTGTCTACTCTAAGGCGGAATGAATATGTGCTCCTGTTTGGGTTGACCCATCCTTTCAGAACCCAATTTAGACTATTTTTCCCCTCACCTTGTGTTCATACTCTTATTTAACTATACTAATCAAAGAACTTGTTCATATTCTAGTCTTCTTTCACTCTTCTTTTTGTTGCAAACATCTTTTTCCAAATTATGTTGCTGGTCAATTTTAGAAACTGTCATTTCTACACACCATTTTATTTCCAAACGGTATTTTGACTCCCATTTCATTCTTTGTCTTTTAGTTTCTCCCCCACTTTCTGTGGGCTAGATTTCTACACCTTTCCAAAAACTTCAGTCTTACAAGCTCTCAGTTGCTTTTTTACTTATGCTTCCATCATTTCATTCCTTATATCTTCTTATTGCAGTTTTTGTTCCTTGCTCTTACACTTGCTCTTTTACATCTGCTTCCTTCAACCTACTTTCTTTCTAACGTACTGGTCTCCCCTCAGCTATTTTCAATCTTGCCGTAAAGCTGCTGAGTACCTCTGGCACAAATTTCAGTGTCTGTCTTCATTCATTATAAATACAGGCTTTCATCCTATTTCTATGCTTTATTTTTGGCTGAGACATCTTACCATCTTGCCACCCTTGTTTTCACAATTTTTGTTCTCCAAGCTACCTGAACAACTAATGCAGGTTGTCTTCCACTTCGTCTTACAGATCTCACATACTAATAGAAATTTTAGTGTCCAGAATTCAGGTTCTTCCTTTGGCAAAATAGCCCAATAAGAACCTAGTATGATCAGCAAATGACAGTTAAGTGGGGAGAATGTAAAACAGTAACTTTCTCAGAAGCTCTCCAATGCATTCTGCAACATTTTGTTGTAGATCACACTTCCATATTCCAACAGCAACTTTGTTTCTCTAAATTCTGTTAGATAGAGGAAAACTCCAAAATTTAGGTACAGGGAGTTTGGGAGAATTCCAAGTTTTGCAGATGCGTTGTGCAAAGATTTTCATCATCAATAAAAAAGACTAGTGCAGAATGACTATGCTCAGTATACATGGAGTCTTTACAATTTTTTAAAAAAATTAGGGTATCCATTCTTCACAATGATAGAGCTTTGACAACATTAACTTTTATGATTTCATCTTAGAGAATTGTGAGACTTATAGCTCTGGAAGTCCAAACTGGATGGAAGTGAAAGTGTTGTCAAAATGCTTTGGTTTTATTTTAGAAATACACTTGAGACTATAGGAAACAGGAAAAGGAGGGTAATGAAATATCAAGAAAGAGGCCACAGCAACCTGTCTTTCACAAGGGATTTGTGTTCAGCAATGCAAAATTTTGCTACAAGTCTGAATTCTAAAATTTTGCTGTATGAAGTGGGAAAACTATTTTACATTAGCTAAGGTTGCATGATCTGGGGGCAAAGATTGATTGACAATAGCATCAATTTTAATGGACAGATTTGAGAAGCTTTGAGGGCACTGAATGGGCTTCAGGGGTCATAAATGCCAGTGCAAAGTAGGCCGTACATTGCCCACTCCTTTTCTACAGCTTCTATTGACATATCTTCTAATTTTCTTTTTTTCCTGTCAATTGTCTCCAGAGACCAATTGATACCCACTTCTCTTTAATACTTTCCCCCTTGGCAACCCAATTCCCTTCTTTGATTTGTGCTATCATTGTTATGCTGACAATATGCTGTACTTCCTTTCTGTTCCCTTTCTCTGCTCTTGCTAATATCTGACTCTTACAGTTACTACAGCTTCAATACTGGGTCATTACCTCAGATTCAATATATATTCCATCTCCTCTTAAACCTTCATTTGTTCCCTTCATTGGCAAAATCACTCTTCAGTCTTCCCAGCAAGTTAAGGAGCTTGAGTGATATTTTTAAATCCTTTTTTGTGTTACATTACTGCTCTAGCTAAGGTCTGTCAGTTCCAATACTTCTGAATTTCATCCTCTCTTATCTACTTATTAACAGCTTTCTTCACACCCACATTCTATCTTGTGTTGATTATTACAATATTTTGCTCACTGTTTTCCCTACCTCTCCACTTAAACTTATTCTTCAGTCTCAACATTTCTGGCATGCCTCATTTTCTTCCCTTCACGCTTTAATCATATTATACCTATACAGGTTTCCCTTCACTGGCTTTCTCTATTGTCCCATATTAAAATTTTGAATAATTTCTAACTTTCAAGTCAGTTCATGGTCTCGCCCCACTTATCTTTTGTTGTTTGCGCTCTACTTTCCTTCTCAGTCTCACCATTCATCAAATACTAATCTCCTTATTAAGCTGCCATTCCCTTGTGTGCTTTCTTCTCTTGTATTCTTTCACAGCCTGCCACATGGTCCCTTGTGTGCAACGAACTCTCTCCATTCATTCATTTGTCAGTTCCCCTTTTTACCCCCATTAAATCAATTGTATAAAATACACCTCTTTTGTCATTAGCACTTCATTCTTGCTACTGCTTTGTTCTGGTTATTTTCTTATTGTTAGGCTTAATTTCCCCACCCTTTAATTTTGTTTTTAATTTTAGGTGACCTTACTATTTCCAAACAACCACTCCTTTTTGTCCAATGGTATTACCTTGACTACAAACCTTCAGTCAAGGCCTTCTGCATTCTACTCATGTACCACATTTTGCATACTTAACGTGTTTCTATAAATGATAAATGAGGAGGAAGTGTCTAGAAAAACTATTTTGGGATGACTGAATGCAATATCTGTCCATGTAAACTGCTCATAGTATCTTAGTCACCACACTAATTTTCCTAAAAGCTGGAACTGGGGGAAAATACTTCTTGTCACCACAAACTATCATGAATGGCTGAAATAGTTTGGAAGTTTAAAAATTAATTTTTGGACTGCAAGTTCTGGTAAATGCTACAAACAAATATCAGTGTTGAAATTAAATATCAGAACTGATAGGTGACTGCGATCCCATTATTAAAAGTAATGTTTTTCCTTCCCAGTGATGGACTAAAAAAAACATGATTCATTACAAAGCTAATATTTACAAGACATATGTCTACAGAATCCTTGCAATCATGCACATAGTACACATGGGACTATAGTAAATGATATCTGTTTTTCAGGTTTTTTTCAAAAGAGTCATTGTCTGAAGTCCATATCAAGACATCTACTTCGTGCTATAATTTCCATACACTGTTCTTCTACATATTATGCAGAAACCAGACTCTTTAACATATAGGCACAAAATACTATCTGTACAAAATGCAATCAGCACCTGCATGCCATAGCAGATTCCTAGAACTGGTTTGCCTATTGTAAAAATTGCCGGATCAAACCATGGAGCATCTTCTGCATAGACTGAGTTTGGACCTCCAGATATGATGATAGCCCTGGGAAAGAAACAGACCTTTTAAAACAACAACAAAAAACATAAACATGGATTTTGAAAGTCAACATTGCTTTAATAAATTATATATTTACTATACATTTGCACAAGATCCAATTAAAGCAGTTCAACACAAATGCAAGACATCTTTAATTGACAAAAGCAGGAAATTGCACCTCTGTGGAACAAACAGTCAAGATTAGAATGTTGTCTGGACTAAAAGGAAAAGGTAGCTGTTGCACACTGCACCAACTCTGCTAAGAAAGAGCGGAACTGGCAAAAAACACATTACACCAGTGCTAGATGATCTATCTATATTGACTTCCTGCCATCTTTCAGACACAATTCAAAAGACTGACTTTCATCTAAAAGATGGTATTCAAAGGGTACAAGTCAGCTATTAACCTTTGTTGCTTCTATTTATTTGGCTTATTTCCCACTTTTCAACCTACATTTTATTTCACAATAGATTTTTTTTACTATCCCCTACAAATAGACACTAAAATCCCAATACCATTTCTTTACCCGCTTTATAATACAAACTGCAATATACTTCTGTATAAGTATGCCAAAATTTGACTCCAAAATCCTGGGTTGAGTTGTACACAAACCAATGCATTTTCTCTGCTCACCAAGCAAAGGAACTGGAATGTGTACTTGAAAAACCTGGGAATACCTGCTTGAAAAGATAGCAGTGGCAATGAGTCTTTGGCATTTCCCTGCCAAGACAAGAAATGCAGAAGGGATCGGTCCTTTCTCTACAGCAGGCTCTCCCCATACAGACTAAGTTTTTGCTAAAGTCTCTTATAGGGGAACCTAAAAGAGATGCTGACTTCTCCACTCTCCTTGCTGTGGTCATAGATCTTTGGCTTTATTTTGCCTTAGCAGGGAGAGTGGACAGGGTTAGTGCTTCTTTTACAGTGAGCTCTCCCCAACAGACTCTTCAATCTCCAGTTTTTTGCCCTTGGCTGTCCACAGCTGGCTCACCTGAGGAGACAAGCAGGCTGGCTGTGGATAACCACCAAAGTTCTTTAGAATTCATCAAATGTTCTTCAGTCGCTGACCATTCATTTTCTTCCGTGCTCAATTTGGCCTTGCTACATAGCCAGATGGTCAGCTTGAAAGTGGGGTCCAACCTAGTTGTCACTCTCTCCAGATCCCTCTTTCACAGCTGGAGAGGCAGACCATTTCTTGCCTTTCAGCTGACTTCACTGGATCATCTCCACTGCCAAACCTTGGTTGTTGTTAGCCAGTCAGGGAGTGAGGTTGGGCAGCAAACAGTATCCAAAGAAATCAGGCAAGAAACGGACACTTCTCTAGTCACAGCGGAGAGATCCTCGGAAAGTTTGTCTCTTTCTGTCCAACTTCTCTAAAGAGACAGGCAGGCCGAGGATCCCTTTGTTGCACCTGGAAGAACAGCTGGATCTCTCATCCTTTGCATGACTTCTCTGGATCCTCTTTGTTGCTCAACTACCTCTCTTTTGTTGTTGATAGCTGGCCCGTAAGCAGTAGTGAAGGTTCACAGCAGCAAAAAGGATCCTAAAAAGGCAGTGAAAAGATCAGCTCCTTCTGGAGAGCAATGGCTGAGGCAGAGTGCATGTTCAGACTGATTGAGTGGCAAGTAAAGTCAGTTAAGGAAAATGGGCAAGGGATTTCCCCCTTCCTCACTGAATTTCATTGGCAGATAAGAAGAGGTACTTCAATGGCTGAAAGCTGGGACTATGTATACAAGTCTTAAGATGTCAATGAAGAACTATGCCTATTTTGTAAACCCAGTTCGCTGTGGATTCTGCAACAAAATGTGAACCCTGATGTCTCATTCTGGTGCATTGAGAAGCATACAAACGGATGTGTTGCTCTTCAGGGGAGAAACCCTTATAATTAATTAACCTTTTGATTACATAAACTGGGCCTTGCAACCTTCTGGACATACCCTAAGCCAGTTTATAAGCCAAGCTCCGTGTTCATCTAAATTCATTCCTCAACAACTAAAAAATTAGATTCCAGTTTATACAAGAAATTGAACTGGTGTGATTCTTCATGGAAAAGTCAGTTAGGACTTGGTAGGTAAAGATGCATGTTTGTATATTTATCACATTTTTGAATCCCCACAGGAAGAAAGGTGGGGTATAAATAAAGTTAATAATAATAATACTCTCAAAAACAGCAAGTCTGCAGTTGGCACACAATGATTTTGGATCTCCTGAACAGTTGCATTTTAGATTAACATAAAACAGTCAACTGAGAGCTTTAGAGACAAAGAAGGCTGCAAATAAAGTGAGTATCTAGGCAACTAACCTATTCTAAAATAAATAAAATAAAGAATTCTGATAAATTATGATGTGTCATTTGTTCAAATTTCTGAACTTCTAACATTGAAGAGATACACTTTATACACTCTGACTCCTCCAGTATTTTATGTCTCTTTTTCTCCAACAAAAATAAGAACAAATGAATTTCTTTTAAAAAATCCCCAGTAGGCCTTTTATTTGAATTAAGCTGCCAAGAGATAGAGTCTTTATGTACGCACATAAAAAGCATCTTTAATCCAAGTTGTGAATCAAGCATTTTTCTGACACTTGCACAAAAGTGGAACCACAAACAAATATCCCCATTGGTGAATAAACATACAAAATATGTCTTTGCCCAATTATATATCTCAGTAGTGATTATTTTTGTTATTTCAATCTTTATATATTTTAGAATCAAAAGAAAAGTCAGTATGTTTTAAACTGGAAAAAACTTGTACCTCTTATCCAGAAAAAAGGAGTCTGAAAAGGACACAGTGACCACAGTATTGTCATGGTAAGGTAAAGGTAAAGGTTTCCCCTGACGTTAAGCCCAGTTATGTCTGACTCTAGGGGTTGGTGTTCATCTCCATTTCTAAGCCGAAGAGCCGGCGTTGTCTGTAGACACCTCCAAGGTCATGTGGCCGACATCACTGCATGGAGCGCCGTTACCTTTACGCCGGAGCGGTACCTATTGATCTACTCACATTGGCATGTTTTCGAACTGCTAGGTTGGCAGAAGCTGGAGCAATAGCGGGCGCTCACTCCGCTCCCGGGATTTGAACCTGGGACCTTTCAGACTGCAAGTTCAGCAGCTCAGTGCTTTAACACACTTCGCCACCGGGGCTCCTTATATTGTCATGGCATGTCCCTAAACTTATGAAGAAAGAGACTCACCAATTTTTGTCCCTGTTGCGGAGGCATTCTAAATAGAAGGGTTTATATAAGTAAATTTTTGAAGGAGAATCTGTAAAACTTAATTTCCTTCAGCTTCTCATTGTTGCACTGTTATATTTCATTCTATCCCATCTCATGACTGAGTTGCAAATTATTAACTTGTAATCTATAACAATCATATTTTCACATACACTTATTGAAATATGTGTGATATCATACATCTTCAGGAATATAATATTTTTTAATGTATGTATTTTCTCAAGTTATTCTCCCATTTGAGCTTGTGTATACATTCCTCAAAATAGTGTAAGCATAGAATTATAGGGTGACCACAGCAGCCATTCAGTCCAAACACATTGCCATGGAGGAATACACAATCAAAGCATGTTTAAATTTTAAATGAACACTTAAAATATCTACTGTGGAGGGAACTTTATCTCCAACTTTCAAATGGCTTTGAATACATGCTTAGGCTACAGAAGTGTACATATTATACAGTTACCTTGAAATACTACATTGAAATAACATTGAAAGAATTACTCACCCATCTCTATTTTAAAATAAGCATGAAAAAGAAGCAAGTGTAAAAATGTGTGAGTAGCTGTTTCTGCCATCCCATCCTATGTCAGAGGCACATGACCCACTTTGCATGAGTTCACTTCAAGAACTCATTGATAAGTCTAAATACTAGATCTCTTGAGAAAACATGATGATTGCTGTTCTATGGATGGTTCAACTGAAATGGTAAAACCGCTGGATCACCCTGTTCATCAGCAGATCCTCTCCTGCCATTCTGTTGACTGAGCCTCTCTCGCTTATCATACAACCACTTTACAACTAAGGACCAAATTGCAATGTTAACTTTTAAAGACTGTTTGATAGAACAGCAGGTGTAGAAGAACAATAGCACACCTGCTGTCTCTGCTGCCATTACACTTATAATGTTCTTCTCAGTTGGACTTTTATAGGCTTGTGAATCCATGCAGTTTCTGAATTTATATGCACTCTAGCAAGTAAAGGGTATCTGCATTCAGTTCCTTCGCATAATCCTTGGAACAGTAGGCACTGAAAATACTGTTTTCAATGGGGATCCTAGATTACACTTATATCATCTTTACTTTGATACTGACAGTAATTTTGCTTGTGAATCTTGTTAGTTTTCATATTGTCATAATGATAACCTTCATGGCACCTGGTGGGAGTTCCCAGGGCTGTTGAAGATCTGATCTTGTTCTTAAACTGAGAGATCAGAGGCAACTGACTGTATCTTCATCTCTCTCTTTCCCAAGGGAGACCAATGGAACTTCTCCAGTCCAGTATTTTATATTACACTGAAGGAACTGGCCTAAATATTTGGAATTGATATGTCATTATCATGTTGATAATAATCAACTTGATCCCTCTGTTTTGCTATTTCTAACACCCTTAGCACTTTGGCCGTAACTGGCAGAATTCTGGTCCTGAAGAGTCCAAACAAGAAATCCTTCCATTCACCTTAAGGCTGGTACAAAGGTAAAGGTTTTCTATTCCTGAAGAGTCCAAACAAGAAATCCTACCATTCACCTTAAGGCTGGTACAAAGCTAAAGGTTTTCCCCTGACATTAAGTCTAGTCGTGTCTGACTCTGGGGGTTGGTGCTCATCTCTATTTCTAAGCCAAAGAGCTGCCGTTGTCTGTAGACACTTCCAAGGTCATGTGGCTGGCATGACTGCATGAAGTGCTGTTACTTTCCCACCAGAGCAGTACCTATTGATCTACTCACATTTGCATGTTTTCAAATTGCTAGGTTGGCAGAAGCTGAGGCTAACAGCAGGAGCTCACCCCGCTAGCTGAATTCAAACTGCCGACCTTTTGGTCAGTAAGTTCAGCAGCTCAGCATTTTAACCCGCTGCGCCACGAGGAGCGCCCTGGTACAAAATATCTGTTTACATTTATCATCTGTGTGCCTTGAAAGAACGTATAGGGATACTCTTGGCTATCTCAAGAACTAATGAATTCCTTCCTTCTGAAACCTGGGAGTCTTGCAGAGGAATAGCAGGAACCTTATACTTGAGGATAGCATATTGACAGCCAGCCACAGGTCACTTTAGTAATCTTAGGTTGGACTCGATTACTTTTTGAAAAGATATCCAAAGCATTCAACCAGATTAACCCATTGCTATTATGTGAAGTGATGAAATGCAGAGCTAAAATTACACATATGTAATGACTGCACATAAATTCTTGCATTAGTCCTTAGATGCACTTAAGCTTCTAGAACACAGCCAACAATGAGTTTGTGTATAAAGGAAAAAAAGAGCATGGAATACTTTAACATATTAGTACTGTAACATATTATAAAGTGGCTGGGGATTGGCTCCCATAAAAAATTCCTTGCACATGGAAACCACAAATTGCAGGAAGAATCCTAACCTAGACTTCTCCCATTAGCACTTTCCTGTGTGACCTTGGGTGCACCAAATATACAATCTCCTAGCAGCATCTTCTAGTTTTAGAGAGGTGTGATCCCTTCATTTTCATTGATGTGTAAACTCTCTCTCAAGAACTCCAGAGGAAATCAAAATATTGTCCAATAAATTTGACAGCCAAGTAGCTCACAATAAATAAAAGCTCTAGGCAAGACTTTGATCTGATCTTACAGATAAAAGTCAATATCTCTGAAAGCAAAACAAACAGATCAATCTTACCGGAATCCCTGTTCTTTGATGGCAAATGCAGGGGTTTCCAAGGGGAAGATCTCCGACTGGACAAAGAGTTCTCTGATTCGGCGATCTATGACTTTCCCATACTGAGCTCCGGCGTCAAGTATTACTACAGCTCCTTCATAGCGACATAAACCATCCTTGAGATCTTCTCCAGCGTTCTCCAGCTAGAAATGTGAACATCATTTACATGAGTGGTTTATTCACACATAATCCATGCAAAGCAAAAAGAGAAAGCCAGAAGACACCTTTAAAATCTTTATATACAGGCAGTCTCCGAGTTTACAAATGACTCATAGTTAAAAAAGGGGGTGACATAACAGGAAGTGAGAAGGGAAATTCCCTTCAGAAGGGAAATTCACTCCTGAAAAATCTATCATGGGGGGAAAGTGTCTCCACTGAAACGTTATCTCCAATTCTTCCACAACAAGCCAAATTTTTCAAAACCCACTTATCCTAGGGACAGAAAGTGAGGTGAAATATTCTGAAAAAGGGGCACAGACGGCAAAACAAACACTACAGCGGCGTGAACTCTTTCTTATGCTACCCAAAGATTGTGTGTGTGTGTGTATGCATGCATGTATCTGTGTGTGTGCATATAGAGGGGAGGGTGTCAGGATCCAGGCTGCAGAGCACCAATAACCATGCGCAGAGACCAGAATCTATCTAATATCTTTATTAAAGAAATATATAAAGTCAATAAAAACAAGTGAAGAATAAAGTTCAGAAGCAGACCTTTCAGATGAGGTCAAATATAGTCCAGAAATGTATTGTCCATTATAAGATATTAGAGTTCAAAGTTTTAATCCACTTGACCGAAACACACACTTTGCCAAGCAAAGTGTGGGGAAATGACAGGGTCTTTAAAGTCCAAAGTAGCTTGACAACAAGGCTGGAAAATAGACTTGATTCTTGGCTAGATCAAAACTTGAAACAAGGCAAACATGAAACATGAACTGAGTCCAGAGAAGTCCGTGAAACAAGGCAAGGCTGGAAACTTGATCCGTGAAACAAGGCAAGGCTGGAAACTTGATCCGGGAAACTGGGGTACGAAGTCCACACACGATCTCTCTCAAGCTGAACAATTGACTCCACAAGGTTCCCCTTGCGGCAAAACCCCTATATAAGGTCTTGTTTTCCCGCCAACAGAACACTTTCCCTGGAGAACAAGAAGCGAAACCCAACTCTGTCCAGATGCATGACTCCTTAGAATTTCCCAAGGGAAGCAGACCTAATCAGCTAATTGTCTGGCAACGATTCTGAGGCTCCGGCGATTAGCCTCCCTGACTCCTCTATCTCTATTATAATTGTCCTTTTGGGAAAACGGGGGAGAATTCTGCCCAAGGCTTGTTTGGTTAACTTCCTGAGGACAAACATTTTCCAGGTGGCGAGGCTCCGATTCAAGCTGAACCGGTGGAAATCCCATGTTTTCCTCCTCATCTGCCACAATAGCACTAGGAACGGGACTACAAGGCCCATGAGACATCACACTATCCCCCTCCTCAAGGCCCCTCTCCAACATGGCCCCTCTCCTCGAGTCGCGGGGCCGCGGCTTGGCAGGGTAGGCCTGATGGAAGCGGCGAACTAAGTCGGGGGCATGGACCGTGGAAGCGTCTTCCCAAGAGCGTTCTTTGGGCCCAAAACCCACCCAGTCAATGTGATACTGAAGGCGGCGGCGATGAAAGCGAGAATCCAAAATGTCCTGAACCTCGAATTCCTCCTCCCTGTCCACTAAAACAGGGGCGGGGGCTGGCCGGTCCACATCGGGGCGTACCCCATCTGCCGGAAGGAGCAGGGAACGATGAAACACCGGATGAATGCGCATGGAGCGCGGAAGTTGTAGTTTGAAAGTCACGGGGTTAAGTTGCGCCACCACTGGGTAGGGAACAATGAAGCGGGCATCTAACTTTCGGCAAGGACGGTGGGAGGGCAAAAAGCGAGTGGACAACAGAACCCGATCTCCTACCTTGATTTCAGGGCCTGGCTGGCGATGGCCGTCAGCGTGGCGTTTATAGTCCTCCTTGGCTTGATCCAGTTGTTGGTGCAAGAGTTGTTGCACTGCTGTGAGTTCTTGCAGCCAGTCCTCCGCTGCAGGGACTTCTGAAGTTTCAATGACAGAAGGGAAGAAACGCGGATGGAAGCCGTAGTTCGCAAAGAACGGGGTTTCTTTAGTTGAAGCCTGGACACCATTGTTGTAAGCAAACTCCGATAGAGGTAATAGGGAAGCCCAATTGTCCTGTTGATAGTTTACATAACAGCGAAGGTATTGTTCCAAAGTGGCATTGGTGCGCTCAGTTTGCCCATCCGTTTGGGGATGGTGAGCTGAAGATAAACGAGTCTATGCCCAATATGTTCTGTAGTGCTTTCCAGAAACGAGAGGTGAATTGAGATCCACGGTCAGTGTCAGGACCCAGGCTGCAGAGCACCAATAACCATGCACAGAGACCAGAATCTATCTAATATCTTTATTAAAGGAATATATAAAGTCAATAAAAACAAGTGAAGAATATAGTTCAGAAGTAGACCTTTCAGGAAAGGTCAAATATAGTCCAGGAAATCAATGTCCAATATGAGATATTAGAGTCCAAAGTTATAATCCAATAACCGAAACACACACTTTGCCGAGCAAAGTGTGGGGAAATGACAGGGTCCTTTAGTCCAATGGAGCTTGACAACAAGGCTGGAGAGCAAACTAGATTCTTGGCAAACAAGGCTTGATTCGAGGCAACAAGAAGCAAGAAACAAGAACAGGGTCCGTGGCGAAGTCCGTGGCGAGGTCCGGGGAACAAGGCAGGGTTGGAACAAGAACAAGGTCCTGGAAACAAGGAACAGGAGTAGCGTAGTCCACACACGATCTCACTCCCGAAGCTGACGAATTGACTCCGCAAGGATCTCCTTGCGGGTAAACACCTATATAGGATCTTGTTTTCCCGCCAAGGAACACTTTCCCTGGGGAACAAGAAGTGAAACCCATACTGTGTCCAGATGCATGACTCCTTAAGATTTCCCAAGGGAAACAGGCTTAATCAGCTAATTGTCTGGCAGCGATTCTGGCGCTTCGGCGATTCGCCTCCCTAGCGCCTCTATCTCGATTATAATTATCCTTACGAGAGAACGGGGGAGAATTCTGCCCAAGGCTTGTTTGGCTGACTTCTGGAGGGCAAACATCCTGCAGGTGCAAGGGCTCCAATTCTGGCTGAAACGGTGGGAAACCAAAGTTTTCCTCTTCGTCTGCTACAATAGTACTTGGAAGGGGACTACATGGCCCATGAGACATCACACTATCCCCCTCCTCAAGGCCCCTCTCCAAAATGGGCCCTCTTCCCAAGGAGCGGGGCCGCGGCTTGGCAGGGTAGGCCTGATGGAAGCGGCGGACTAAATCGGGGGCATGGACTGTGGAAGCGTCTTCCCAAGAGCGTTCTTCGGGGCCAAAACCCACCCAGTCAATGAGATACTGAAGGCGGGGGCGGTGGAAGCGAGAATCCAAAATGTCCTGAACCTCGAATTCCTCCTCCCCGTCCACCAAAACAGGGGCGGGGGCCGGCCGGTCTGCATCAGGGCGCACACCATCCGCCGGAAGGAGCAGGGAGCGATGAAACACTGGATGGATGCGCATAGAGCGCGGAAGTTGGAGTTTGAAAGTCACGGGGTTAGGTTGCGCCACCACTGGATAGGGACCAATGAAACGGGCATCTAGCTTCCGGCAGGGACGGTGGGAGGGCAAAAAGCGAGTGGACAGCAGAACCCGATCTCCTACCTTGATTTCGGGGCCCGGTTGGCGATGACTGTCAGCGTGGCGTTTGTAGTCCTCCTTGGCTTGGTCCAGTTGCTGGAGCAATAGTTGTTGCACCGCTGTGAGTTCTTGCAGCCAGTCCTCCGCTGCGGGGACTTCTGAGGTTTCAATGACAGAAGGAAAGAAACGTGGATGGAAGCCGTAGTTTGCAAAGAACGGGGTTTCCTTGGTTGAAGCCTGGACACCGTTGTTGTAGGCAAACTCTGACAGAGGTAACAGGGAAGCCCAATTGTCCTGTTGGTAATTTATATAACAGCGAAGGTATTGTTCCAAAGTGACATTGGTGCGCTCCGTTGTAGTGCCTTCCAGAAACGGGAGGTGAATTGAGATCCACGGTCAGTGACCAAACTCTTGGGAAATCCATGTAGCCGGAAAATATGCTGAAGGAATAAATCTGCAGTCTGTTTGGCCGTGGGGAGACCACCGCAGGGAATGAAATGGGCCAACTTGGTAAAAAGGTCCACCACCACTAGGATCGTGGTAAATCCAAGGGAGGGTGGTAGGTCAGTGATAAAATCCGCGGAAATTATCTCCCATGGGCGAGATGGAGTAGGAAGGGGATGCAGTAGCCCTGACGGCTTCTCCCTTCTTGTCTTGGAACGCTGACATACTGGGCAGGTATTGACATATTTCTCTACATCCTTGCGGATCTTGGGCCACCAGAAATCCCGTAGGATCAAGTGCATGGTTTTAAAAAGTCCAAAATGTCCTGCTGGCTTGCAGTCATGACACAGGTGAAGTGCCTTTTCTCTGCCTGGTCCTGGAGGGATGTAGACATGATTCCTGTAGCATAGTAGCCCATCCTTAAGTGAGAAGGGGAAACGTAGTCCTTGGCGAATTTGATCTTGAGCCCAGGCATCCGCCTGTTGACTGGCTATAAGTACTTGAGCACAAAGGGGTCCTGGAGTAGAGGGAATTGGTTCAATTGCGGTGGATTTGATGTTTCCCACTGTGAGCGTGGCAAAGTTTTCGGGCTGTAGCAATTGGGATTCGAAGGTCTCTCTGCGCCCTGCAGCATACTCTGGTTTCCGTGATAGAGCATCTGCTTGCTTGGTCTGAGCTGGGGTTACATAATGGATCTGGAAGTCAAAACGTTCAAAAAATAAAGCCCAGCGCTGCTGCCTCTGATTTAACTTGCGGGCAGTTCTTAGATGTTCCAAATTACGATGGTCAGTATGAACCTCAATGGGAAATTTGGCCCCTTCTAACCAATGTCTCCAATTTTCAAAGGCTGCCTTTATGGCCAAAAGTTCCTTCTCCCAAATAGTGTAATTTCTCTCTGGGGCTGTTAGTTGACGGGAGTAAAAAGCACAAGGATGAAGATATTCTCCCACTGGTTGCATGAGTACAGCCCCAATTGCCACATCGGAGGCGTCAGCCTGCACAACAAAAGGGGTTTTAGGATCAGGGTGCTGTAGAATTGGCTGGGACGTGAATAACTTCTTTAGTTGCTGGAACCCTTTCTCTGCTTGCTCCGTCCAGCGGAAAGGCTGTTTTCCACGGATGCAGCTGGTGATTGGGTCAGACCAGCGGGCAAAGTCTGGAATGAACTTGTGGTAGTAGTTCGCGAACCCCAAGAAGCGTTGCACTTCTTTCTTGTTGGTTGGCGCCCGCCATTCCAATACTGCTGAAACCTTTGCCGGGTCCATGGAAAGCCCTAGTGGCGAGACACGGTATCCCAGGAAATCTACCTCTTGCAGATCAAAAGCGCATTTTTCCAACTTGGCATATAGTCCATGATCCCGCAATCGTTGTAACACCAATCTGACGTGGTTCTCATGCTCCGATTGTGATCTAGAAAACACCAAAAAATCGTCTAGGTATATGATCAAGAACCGATCTAGATAATCCTGGAACATATCATTGACAAAATGCTGGAACGTTGCGGGAGCTCCGGATAAACCGAAATTCATGACCAGGGACTCGAATAATCCGAATTTAGTCTGGAAAGCGGTTTTCCACTCGTCCCCCTCCCTGATGCGAACTAGATTGTAAGCCCCCCGGAGATCCAGCTTGGTGTAAACCTTGGCCCCTCGAAGCCAGTCTAATAGATCCGAGATCAAAGGCAGGGGGTAGCGATTCCGTTTCGTGATATTGTTCAATGCTCTATAGTCCACAACCAAGCGTAGGTCCCCTGACTTCTTTTTCACAAACATCACCGGGGAAGCAGCTGGGGATTGAGAGGGTCTGATGAACCCCTTGCGAAGGTTTGACTCTATAAACTCCCTGAGAGCTTCTTGCTCTGGTTCAGTCAGGGAGTAGAGGTGTCCTCGCGGAATCGGGGCCCCCTCCACCAAGTCAATGGCACAGTCGTAGGGTCTATGTGGGGGTAGTTTCTCGGCTTCCTTTTCATTGAAAACATCCCAAAAGTCCGAATATTTCTTGGGCAAGGTGATAATGGGTTCAGCGTCCGTGGCATGACAGACCTTGGCTACTAGACAATGGTTTTGGCAATATCTTGAGGCAAACTGTAGTTCTCTGTTGGACCAGGAGATGTTTGGGTCATGGAGTGTCAGCCATGGAATCCCCAAAATCACAGGGAAGTGGGGAACCTCGGTAACGAAGAAGGAAATTTCTTCCATGTGTTCCCTTATCCACATCCTGGTGGGTTCAGTCCATTGGCTTACTGGACCTGTCTTTAGGGGACGGCCATCTATGGCCTGCACCACCCGGGCATTCTTGAAATCATGATATTGTAATCCTAGAGAGTCGGCATACTCTCTATCGATGAAGTTGTTTGTTGCCCCTGAGTCTATCATGGCATGGATCATGACGGGTCCTTTTTTCGCTGACCACAATGTGACCACTAGGAGAAATAGGACCCCGGTTTGTGGCTCTTGAGTGGGGTTCTTGACCGGGTTGGCGAGCCTCTCTATGCCCGGTCGCTGGCTTCCCCTGCCGGCTTTGCTCCAGCCGCCTCGGCCGTCTCCGTGGAGGACGCCGCCGCCAGGCGGGCGGCGGGCTTTCTTTTGGCTGGACATTCTCTGGCGAAGTGGCCCCCGTTCCCGCAGTACCAACACAGATTCAAACGTTGGCTGCGGGCCTTTTCGGCAACATCTAGTCTGGGGCGCACATTGCCCAACTACATCGGTTCCTCCTCGCTTCCCATGGGGTTTGGGGCTGGCGGTGGGGATCTCCATACTGGACGTGGTTGAACACTGGCAGAAGCGGGGGGTTTCACTCCGGCTCTTCCACTCTGGCCTCGGAGCCACTGTTTTTTGTTGGCAATTAGGGCTTTGGCTCGTAAACACTGGTTGATGAGTCTCTCAAGAGTCCCTGGAGGATCCACCTTAGAGATCTCTTCCTGCATCTCGAAGTTGAGGCCCTCACGAAACTGTCCTCTAAGGGCTACATCATTCCAGCCGGTGCTCTGAGCCAGCACCCGGAACTCGGCTATGTACTGGGACAACGGCCTGTCCCCTTGAAAGAGACGCCGGAGTTTATGGCCGGCCGCCTCCTCGTCGTCTTCGATCCCCCAGGTCTTTCTAAGGTGATTCAAGAAATTTTGCGCAGAGCTTAGGTGCGTGGAACCCGCATCAAACAGCGCCGTCGCCCAATTGGCCGCAGGCCCATCTAGGAGGCTGTAGATCCACGCCACTTTGACATCTTCTTGAGGAAATTCAGCTTGGCGGGCTTCTAAGTATGCCTGGCATTGGCGACGGAAAACATGAACCTTGGAGGCTTCTCCAGAAAACTTGGTTGGTAGCGCTAGGGCAGGGAGACGCACACCGCGTTCCTTCAAGCCTAGTATTTCACCCTCCTGCGTTCGGAGGGTATCACGGATTCTATTGAATTTTTCTTGGGAAATGGTGTAACTGGCCGGTTGAGCCTCCGCTCCGGTTCCTGTAGACATTCTGGCCTTAGGTTAATTGGTGCTTAAGGTGGCGGAGTCAAACTGTCAGGATCCAGGCTGCAGAGCACCAATAACCATGCGCAGAGACCAGAATCTATCTAATATCTTTATTAAAGAAATATATAAAGTCAATAAAAACAAGTGAAGAATATAGTTCAGAAGCAGACCTTTCAGATGAGGTCAAATATAGTCCAGAAATGTATTGTCCATTATAAGATACTAGAGTTCAAAGTTTTAATCCACTTGACCGAAACACACACTTTGCCAAGCAAAGTGTGGGGAAATGACAGGGTCTTTAAAGTCCAAAGTAGCTTGACAACAAGGCTGGAAAATAGACTTGATTCTTGGCTAGATCAAAACTTGAAACAAGGCAAACATGAAACATGAACTGAGTCCAGAGAAGTCCGTGAAACAAGGCAAGGCTGGAAACTTGATCCGTGAAACAAGGCAAGGCTGGAAACTTGATCCGGGAAACTGGGGTACGAAGTCCACACACGATCTCTCCTCAAGCTGAACAATTGACTCCGCAAGGTTCCCCTTGCGGCAAAACCCCTATATAGGGTGTTCCGCTAACAGAACACTTTCCCTGGAGAACAAGAAGCGAAACCCAACTCTGTCCAGATGCATGACTCCTTAGAATTTCCCAAGGGAAGCAGACCTAATCAGCTAATTGTCTGGCAGCGATTCTGAGGCTCCGGCGATTAGCCTCCCTGACTCCTCTATCTCTATTATAATTGTCCTTTCGGGAAAACGGGGGAGAATTCTGCCCAAGGCTTGTTTGGTTAACTTCCTGAGGACAAACATCTTCCAGGTGGCGAGGCTCCGATTCAAGCTGAACCGGTGGAAATCCCATGTTTTCCTCCTCATCTGCCACAATAGCACTAGGAACGGGACTACAAGGCCCATGAGACATCACAGAGGGAGAGAGAGCTGGAGTTGCATATTAAAGTGAACTTGAAAACAAACCTACAGAACCTATCTTGTTCCTAACTTGGGGACTGCCTGTGTATGTGTGTGTATATGTATGCGCGAGCACACACACATCAGTTATTTATCAGAAATTCTTCCAGTATATGGGAAGCACCCTATATACTATGTATAAGTCACTGTGCAGCCACTGCAGAGATGGCAGGTATACTTCAAGACCCAGTAGTTCAGCACTGATGTTCAGCTACCCTAACTGCCCCCTTCCCACGCTCCCTGCTGTGGAAGTCTTCCACCATGACACAGGTCCTACTTATCTCTCGCAGCATGCAGTGACACCCTTCCCAGTATGCTCCACCACTAGTCTAACATCACTGCATGTAGTGGTGGACAGGTAGGAACCACATCATGGCCAGAGAACACTGTGACACAGAGGGCAGGAGAAGGGGACTTCTATCCTGTGCCCGATTGCTCAAATTTGGAAACACAAGGGATGGCAGTGGGGACAACTGCAGGCCCTAAGTTGGGGGACAGTCCAAATTCTGGGCCAGAATTCATTCTTTCCATTCAGACTGGGGCAAATAATGAAAATGTCTTCTTATGCAAAATTAATTCTAGACAGGTTTTCACTAAAATATACTTTACAGACCACACTCTACAACTTATACAAAACACCACAGCTATCAGTGTAGTGAAGAGAGAAATCCATATCTGTTTAGTCACACACAGAATATTAGATGCTCATAATATTCAGCAATTACTTACATCTTACCAACTTCATACCAGTTAAACGGAGAGTTATAATTTATAGGCAGCAGAAGCAAGCAGAATCTGACAGTGGAAGGGATGGTACTCGGATGGAAAAAAAAACTGTGGAGAGCCACCAAATTTAAATGGCTACTCACCTCTGGCAAGAATAAATTGCTTGCAAATGCTGTTGGGCAGCTTTTGTAAATGGGATGAGAATGGATTCTTTTTATCGGGCATCCCTGTATAATGCATTCTTTGTAGCACAGCACCTTCATGTAACTCTCTGGTCGAGCACATCATTTGTATGCAAAAGGTTGCATATTTAATCCCTGGCATCTCCAGAGACAGCTGGGAAAATCACTATCTGAAATTATAGTTAGCTGCTACCAGTCAGTGTTTGTGATACTGACTCAATAATCAGAACGTGAAAGTAGGGATAGAAGAAAGAAAAATATCTTTGATCACATCACAACTGCTTTCCGGTCATTTCTGATTCATGCTAGCCTTAAGGCAAGGCTATAAGTGTATTCTTTGAAAGATTTTGACTTCATCTGGGGCTGAGAGAGTGTGGCTTCCCCAAGGTCACCCAGCAGGTCTCCATGGGCAAGTAGAGATTAGAATCCTGGTCTCTATAGTCCTAGTCCAACACTTAAAGCATTACAATACGCTGCCTCTCAAAACATGGGTAAGAGAGAAATTTGGATATAGTAATATCCTTACGGCTTCAGGGAAACCTTTTATAGTATTTATAATATTGCTCACACAGTCGGCCAACCAGCCACTGCAAACAACCCAATGCCCCCCTCCCCCAAATGTCTGTCAATGCCCTCTGGGGGCAGTGGGGGCATTTTTGCCACATTTTTATTCCACTCCCACAGCCAAAAGTCACTTCTAATAACACCATAGGCCTGTCATTAAACTGGTCCAAGAGCTCCAAAAATGGTCCTATGTCTCCTAGAGGGCATTTGGGTGCAATTTCTTTTTTAAGCCGGGGGGGGGGGGGTGGAGGGAGGCAAAAGAACCACAAAAATGGCTCTGGAGACTGCATGCAGCATATGGACTGCACTTTGTCTATTCCTGTCTTAACATATTTTAACATAAGATACAAATGGGTCTTCTGCCACAAATTTTAAGGACAATACAATGAGGGGAAGTGTATTTTTCTCTCCCCACCCCCCAATCTATATATATAAAAGAGTGATGGCATCAGGGCAGTGGACAAAACAACAAAACTACAGGCCCCCCAACCTCGGAATTTGACAACACAACCCATCATCCACGCCTCTAGGTTGATACAACAAAAAGAAAAGAAAAATAAAGTCCTAATTAGAGGGAGAGCAATAATTGTTTTTATCCAATTGCTGCCAGTTTAGAGGGCTAATCTCTGCCCACTTCGTTGCCTAGCAACCAAGGGACAGCCAGGTTTCAGTTAGGGGACAGGCAAATTTAGGCCTCACTTAGGCTTCTTCCACAGATTATCTAATTTGCACTGGATTATATGGCAGTGTAGACTCAAGGTCCTTCCACACAGCTATATAACCCATTTATAATCTTATATTATCTGCTTTGCACTGGATTATCTTGACTCCACACTGCCATATAATCCACTTCAGTGTGCATTTTATACAGCTGTGAAGAAGGGGCCTCATATAATCCAGTTCTAAGCAGATAATTTAAGATTATCAATATACAGTAGACTCTCACTTATCCAACATAAACAGGCCGGCAGGATAAGTAAATATATTGGATAATAAGAAGGGATTCAGGAAAAGCTGATTAAACATCAAATTAGGTAATTGTTATACAAATTAAGCACCAAAATATCATATTATACAACAAATTTGACAGAAAAGGTAGTTCCATGCGCAGTAATGCTATGTAGTAATTACAGTAGAGTCTCACTTATCCAACACTCGCTTATCCAACATTCTGGATTATCCAACGCATTTTTGTAGTCAATGTTTTCAATATATCGTGATATTTTGGTGCTAAATTCATAAATACAGTAATTACTACATAGCATTACTGCGTATTGAACTACTTTTTCTGCCAAATTTGTTGTCTAACATGATGTTTTGGTGTTTCATTTGTAAAATCATAACCTAATTTGATATTTAATAGGCTTTTCCTTAACGCCTCCTTATTATCCAACATATTCGGTTATCCAACATTTTGCCAGCCCACTTATGTTGGATAAGTGAGACTCTACTGTACTGTATTTACAAATTTACCAGTAAAATATCACAATGAATTTGAAAAACTGACTACAAAAACATTGATTATGAAAAGGCAGACTGTGTTGGATAATCCAGAACATTGTATAAGCGAATGTTGGATAAGTGAGATTCTACTTTGATATGAAATAATTTCTAGGATAGAATAATGCAGAACAATATAATCTCTAAAACCAGGACAGTAATAAAGAAATAAAGAAATAAAGAAAGTAAATAAAGCAAGGAAATTGGAAATTCCACAAAGGAAACAATCAGGGCCAGCTAACACCTCCCAAGAAAGGATTCTTCCAGAAAGGAAGCTGAGAAGGCAGTGAAGCACTATGTATTACCAAAGTCATTATTATTACTATCATTACTATCCTTACTATTATTATTATTATTATTATTATTATTATTATTATTGTGTTGCGGTCAACCGTGAAAATGAATACAATCTGGCTCCAAGTATTCAAAAACACTAAAATCAGAATATATAAAAATTAATGTGGTATAATAAAACAGAACTATACAATCTCTAAAATCAGAACACTAAATAAAGAACAACACTCTGAAAATAGGGGAATTCCACACAGAAAACAATCAGGGCCAGCTAACACCTCCCAACAAAGGATTCCCATCATCAAAGTCTGGCCAATCCTCTGTTTTCTCAGGGCCACAGACAGTAGAAGCATATAAAATATCGCAAACAACACCACTCTGAAAACAAGGTAATTCCAGACAGGAAACAATCAGGGCCAGCTAACACCTCCCAACAAAAAAATCACTCAGGGAGGAAACAGCTAGGCTTTAAATCTGCAAGGCCATTACATCCTAATCATTTTTCCTAATTGCAGCATTCATACTTGCCTCCAACAGACAAAAAAAAAAACAATCAGAAATATTGTATATTCACAACCTTTAGGAAATAATATCCCCTGATGGCACAGCATGTTAAAGCGCTGAGCTGCTGAACTTCTGGACCGAAAGGCCGCAGGTTTGAATTGGGGGAACTGACAGAGCCCCCACTGTTAGCCCCAGCTTCTGCCAACCCAGAAGTTCAAAAACATGTAAATGTGAGTGCATCAATAGGTACTGCTCCGGTGGGAAGGTAACGCCGCTCCATGCAGTCATCCCACATGACCTTGGAGGAGTCTACGGACAACGACGGCTCTTCGGCTTAGAAATGGAGATGAGCACCAACCCCCAGAATCAGACATGACTGGACTTAACGTCAGGGGAAAACATTTACCCTTTACCTTAACTACCACCAATTCCTCAATACTTTATTTCCCATACCACCATTCTTCGCCACAGCAACGCGTGGCCGGGCACAGCTAGTATATATATATAGTGAGAGAAAGTGTGCCCCTTTGCTCCTTTTTCATTATACAATTAATGCCTAAAAAGCAGGAACATCATAAGTGGTTATGCACAAACAATGAAAAAGACATAGTTAATATTCATAATGCTGAGTAAGGAATTTATAGTGGACATATATCAGATTCTCTTACACTAATTTCCTCTCCCTGCTCTTTTCTCATAATACTGCCCCCCCCAAGAATGTTATTTTGAAGATCCAATATTCACATTTACTTAAGAAAGGAAACCAGATGTCTATAAATAAATTATGCGTTGTTACTCCCCTCTACGCACATACATGATTTAGACCAGTTGGTGTTCATTTCTTTTTGCATACTATTTTCAAAACTTTAAAGAATAGCCACTAACTGACTAATTTGCAGCTGTCTCCTAATGTCTTGCATTTTCCTTCCTACCTGCCTGGTAAATTTATTACTGAGTTCAATAATTCAGTATTTTCACCCTTCTATTAATAAACTGGAACAATAAAGGTGGCCAACCATATTTTAGACACAAAGCCATTAATCAAAATTTAAGGGGGAAGGGAAATCAAATCGATCATGGAAACAGCACATCCAGAAATTAAAGTGTAAGTATTCACTGGAAATAAGGAGACAACTTATTTCTGGATTCACCGGTGTCTCTTTCATATTACACAGTGATAGTGCTATGATTCCACTTTTAATTGCTATGGTTACATCAAATGAAATTCTTGGATTTGCAGCAGAGGTTTTGAAATTCTCAGCCAGAGTTCTAGTGCCCTAACTACAAATCCCAGGATTCCATATGGTGCAGCCATTCATTGCAGGTATAGTGGTAAATCATACCACTATAATACAGTATCAAATGACACAGAGGATATAATACTGAAAAACAGTGTGACAAATCACTTTCACACAGAGCTCAGAACCTAGGGACATCTACGAAATAGGCCTTCTGCCATAGTCCAACAATTCATATTGAGATACCGAAAACAGATTTTCAAATCCCAGAATATGGGTAGGATGATATTGTAGAAGGCAATGTTTTAGGCATTCTGGATAAAAGCCCAAGGAAATTCACATAAATATCTATTTTGCAAATGTTTTATTGCACTGGAAATTAGTTTCCTTCATACAGTATATACTAATTTGGGAATGAAAAAAATACGAACACTTGAAAATATTAAATTCAAAGATTAAATATAAAGGCCCTGCATATGTATGTGGGACAAGTTCAAAAGGCAGGCATGTGTTTGCCTGTCTGATTCATAGACCCACCGTAAATCATATAGAAATCTAACAAGAGATCCAGGCTTATCTTCTGCTCTCTCACAGGCTATACAATCCATTTGATTTAAGAGTAAACATGCTTAATTCTTCATTGCTGTATTCTCCCAAAAATTCTCAAGAACTTTAAAAATATCACTATACTATTTTAGTTATCCACGCTACCTTCAGGAAAATAAAAGGTGGACATATAATTATCTCCAATCGCTAAAAATATCTAGATTCATGTCTTATCCCATAGGCTTAGACTGCACTTCAGTTACCTGATTCACATGGGTGATCAGAGTAATACTTGTAACAGTTCGTGCTGCATATAATAGCTATACAGTGTTCCCTCGTTACTTTGGGGTTCACTTTTCGCTCCCTCACTGTTTCATGAGTTTTCAATAAATATTAATATAACCATTTATTACAGTGTTTTCGCTGTTTCGCGGGTTTTTGTGGTGTGCAAAGGGTTTTGGAAGGGGGAAAGGGAGAAATAAAGGGAGGGGGGAGGGTTGGAAATAAAAAAGGGTTATTTAGCTTCCATTTTTCTTCTCTGCTGGTGTACTGTATATTGTAACTGCTAAAATAAAGTACAGACTGCATTGTAGTAAGTGGTCTGTGGTTTGCTCTCCTCCACACATAAAATAAATATAGTGTCGCTACTTCGCGGATTTTCACTTATTGTGGGTGGTCCTGGAACGTAACGTAACCCCTGCGATAAGTGAGGGAACACTGTACTGCATACATGGTATGTTTTTTTTTTCCGCGTCAGGAGCGTCTTGAGAAACTGCAAGTCCCTTCTAGTGTGAGAGAATTAGCTGTCTGCAAGGACGTTATCTAGGGGACGCCTGGATGTTTGATGTTTTACCATCCTGTGGGAGGCTTCTCTCATATCCCCACATGGGAAGAAGGAGCTGACAGACAGAAGCTCACCCTGTTCCCCAGATTCAAACCACCGACCTTTTGGTCAGCAGTCCTGCTGTCACAAGTGTTTAATAAATAAGGCTGCAAAGTATCTATACAAATCATCCATGATATTTAAATTCTCTGGAAAGGAGAAAAAAAATAGGTAAAGGTTAACACTTAACGAGAGCCGGTATGATGTAGTGGTTTGAATATTTGACCAGGAGTCTAGATGACCAGGGTTCAAATTCCTGCTCAACCATGGAAACCCACTGGGTGACTTTGGACGAGTCACACTCTTCAGATTCAGAGGAAGGTAATAACAAACTTCCTCTGAATCAATATTGCTGACAAAACACATTGATAGGGACCTTGTAATATAGAGAACCAATATAGAGATAAAGCCCAATGATAGGAACTTTGTAAGCAGAGCTGGCCCTAGGTATTTTTCAAGTGTAGGCGAACAGAATTTTGGCACCCCCCCCCAAACCAATCACTGGAAAATAAAAGTGTTGGATAAGCAAAAATGTTGGATAATAAGGAGGGATTAAGGAAAAGCCTATTAAACATCAAATTACATTAAGATTTTACAAATTAGGCACCAAAACATCATGTTTTATAACAAATCAACAGAAAAAGCAGTCTTGACTGCGCCCCCGTATGTTTCGTGCCCCAAGCGACTGCTTAATTCGCCTCATTGTTGGACCGGCTCTGCTTGTAAGTCGGAAACAAATTGAAGGCATACAACAACAGATACAAGACTTAAGCCAGTTTCACTCAAAGCAAAATATTTCAGCTTGGAGATTCATTCAGTTCAGAGTCAATTGCAAGATAGCTACAATAAGACATAAGGCACTGGTTCTGATAGGTGGATAGTTACAAGGGTAGAATGAGATATACCAGAAGGTGTTGCAGCTTGATGAATAGTCCCTCTTGGAAAATATAACAAGTCTCCTGGCTTTAATATGAAGTTGGTGGGGGAGTTAGGAAACAGTGGCAGATCAATAAATGTGGCACTGAAATAAGAGTTCCACCATAATTCCAACCTCTAAATTTGATTGTGAAAGCTAGACAGTGAAGCAAGCTGACAGGAAAAGAGTCAGCTCATTTGAAAAACCCCATATTACAATAAATCTGATGTACTCGATGAAATGGACTTTGCCCATGAAAGCTTATACAGTTAGTCTAAAACAGGCATGGGCAAACTTCGGCCCTCTATGTGTTTTGGACTTCAATTCTCACAATTCCTAACAGCTGCTAAGGGCCAAAGTTTGCCCATGTTTGGTCTAAAAGGTACTACTGGATTCCTTGAAACCTGACAAAAAGGCTCCTTTTTGTGAAGTCTTTTTACATCTGCACAGCCCCCCCCCCCTTCCTTCATCATCCTTTGTATAGCTGAAAGTTTCTTTTTGAGCAGCATTAACATAGAAAACTTGGTCTGTTCTGGGAGAACCTAAAATAAGCATTGCTCCCTTCAAATTTCTCCACCTTGGGGTTGTTTTAGACTTTTTGAATGACTAGGTAAGGAAATGGCAGTAGCCAGGGGAGGTTGCCCCTCCCCCCCCCACACACACACATAATGACCCTTGACTTAATCACAGGTCATTATCAAAATCCATCACTTTGACATCAGTCCTCAACTGACACATGGAATCAACAAATACATGCATATACACAATACAGTCCAATTAACAGCAATTTCCTTAGCTATCATGAAAGTGTATTGCCTGGAAACACATTATCTGTGAGCATACAATCACTCTTGTGGGAGACAGGGACCAATGAAAAATAAAATTGTCATTGAAAACTACATTTCTGACACCTTTGTTTTTGTTGTTTAAGGTAAGAAAATTTAAAATCATTCCTTGCTCCTACATGTGATCATCCAATTTGGTTTTTTAAACTCTACAGTTAACCAGCTGCTCAGGAATGTGACACATATACAGGCAGTTCTGAAGTTACAAACAATATAGGTTCTGTAGGTTTGTTTTTAAGTTAAATTTGTATGTAAATCGTAAAAGGTACATTTTTAAAGTGCAATACAGTATATATACTTTGAATAGCAAAGGAAGGGTTAACACCCCTGTGATGTTTGTTTTGCTGTCTGTGCCCTTGTTCAGAAGATTTCACCCCACTTTCTGTCCCTGTGATAATGTGATTTTGAAAAATTTGGCTTGTTGTGGAAACAAAGACTGGTGACAAAGCCTCAGTTGAGACACCTTTTTTGCCATGTCAGGTAGTCAGGAGTGAAGTTCCATTCCTAGGGTCTATTTCTCTCACTTCTTGTTGTCTCACCCCCTGTGTTCATCATTTGTATGTCAGACGTTTATAACTCGGTGACTGTTTGTACTGGTAAGCGAAAGTCACTGGCAATGGTAGAATAGTGTGCATATGCCATGCATCCACAAAAACATCCCTATTGGCAAATTTCATTCCAAACTTGAAAAGGGATTCCAGAGCTCTTTGCAGGGCAGCAGTGAAGAACCTCAGGCTCTGGGACTGAATCTTTTGCAATCAAATCCGCCTTTCCCTGCACTTTCAAAAAGCCGACAGTCTTTTCCTCATGGTGGCATTAATTTTTGATAACCCAGATTAAAGAAGTGTGGCCGGCATGACTGCATGGCGCGCCGTTACCTTCCCGCTGGAGTGATACCTATTGATCTACTCACATTTGCATATTTTCAAATGGCTAGGTTGGCAGAAGCTGGAGCTAACAGTGGGAGCTCACTCCAGTCCCTGGATTCCAACCATCAACCTTTCGGTCAGTAATTTCATCAGCTCAGCAGTGTAACCCGCCATGCTACTGGGTTACTGCTAAAATATTTGGTTATTTTGGCCCTAGCCATTGTAATGCAGACTTCAAGAGCTGTTTGACCATGTAATTCATCCCACAGGCTGAACAGGGTTCATCTTTATATCCATGCCCACAACGAGGAGTTGTTGAGCAGCTCTCTAGACAGCACCCATCAATTCCAAACAGGTACAACACAGAATCATAGAGTTGGAAGAGATCACATGGGCCATCTAGTCCAACCCCCTGCCAATACAGGAAATACAGAAGGCATTCCCAAGTTACTCCATCCAAGTAACTCATTGGGGGGGGGGGGGGGGTCAAATCTGACAGGGATTTATTTTGTGGACCAATCAATGTTTTTGTAATTTTGACCCTGCCATTAAAAAGAAACTTGTTATTTTTAAGCTATGACTTTTACTAGCTATGAATACTACTTTGACATTAGAAGATATATGAATCTCTTAAAGAATGCAAATACTCTATACATTAAGGTCAACATGCATTACCAGTTTTGAAATAATTGAGAATTCTGTACATGAACTCCTAACTAGGTTTCAAATGTAACAATGAAGATTGCAGAGATTCCTACAGATATTACTAAATCCTGCAAAATTAGTTCAGCGTTTCAGATCTCCCTCCCAGCTATTGGAAAAGCTGAATGTGTAACTTTGACAACTTGACTTCTCAGTTTTCTGCTTCAGAGAACAAGAGCACATTTCTACAAATCCCTGTGGTGCTTTTCAAAAAAAGAAAGAGATCAAGTCATGATACGAAATGTAGTAGGACCTTAACTTAGCCTGTCTATTTCTCTGTTACAGCCACTGATCATGAGCCCTTCATGAATTACTGTAGTTGCTATCAGAGGCAGCTACCAATCTGCCCTTTAAAATGCAGTAAGAAAATTTTTGAAGCTACCAGTAGCTATTAGTCATGATGACTATTAAGCTATCCCCAGGATCAGAGGCAACATGCCTCTGAATACCAAGAATTGATAAAACAAGAGAGGATGCCTTTCTCAAGAGAGAAAGCTGTAAGTCAGGATGTGTCCTGATTTATAAGCTTTCTACAGCCACTTTATTAAGCTATCCAGCTCCATGGGGATAGTGGCGGGATAGAAAAATAAAGTTATTATACTTTATTCGTCACTGTGGGCAACAAGGTGGCTGAAGGAAGCTTATAAGGCAGGATACAAGGGCAGAAGGTATCCTTTCTTGTTTTACCAATAGTTGCTATTCAGAGGCATGTTGTAGGAGGACTCAAGTGTTCTTTGCTACACTGAACTTAAGAAATGTTCCCAAATTCAGTATGACTTCAGCAACAAGTTGCTATCACTCTCCTCTTATGGGAAGGCAAAATGACTGGCAAACAATAACGCAGTTTGGATAGTAGTCAGACAAGATCCATAGACCCCTAAATATCTTCTTTTGATATCACAGTTTTAACTGTGACTACATCAACCTGACAGATAATTTATGGTGGATACACAACAAAAAAGACATGATAAAATGATTTCCCATTTAAGAGGCTTCCAATAATTACTAGCTAAAACAAGGGCCCACCAAATATGACAGCCATATATTCACAAGCCTTCCATTCTCACACATTAGATTCCTCTTTTCACTTCTACCATGCATTAACAGTCCCCTGTAGCCACCCGTCTACCCCACTTTTCATGATATAACATGGCGTGTGCTACTTCAGTGCCGCAATGAAGAACAGAGCAATCACTGCATTTTGAGTTTAGCTGTTATGAAGTCACAGTAGTGTTGGCCTTTCTGCCTTCATATGTTTCAGATATATCTGTTAGACTTAATAGCAGCCAGTAAAAAGCCAAACCATCAATTGCAGAGTCTGAAAAGGTTCCTTTTTATATACCCTGGAACTTCAAAAATGTACAAACACTCCAGTTGGAGCTGCAATTCTACACACACACACACAATTGCTACTCCTGCAAGTACACAGTGGCGTTTCAAGCACCATGCAGATGCAGATCAGTCTTTCAATGTCTCATTACAGTTTATAGAGACAATAGCTGCTGCTTATAAAGGCAGAACTGCTTACAGGAAACCACGGTTATTGATTGTCCTTATAGGTTGGAGAGAAGTAACTGGCAACTGAACAGATTTACCACACAAAAAACTTATCATTTGAAGATATAGTTATATAAATCCACACAGCACTAGAGCCCATAGTTACTGTCATCAGATGCTATACAAATAGTCTCAAGGACAAATGGAATTAGACAAAACGTAGAATCATTAACCAGGTAAGAATACTTTTTATACTTTATAGATTTACAAAACTATATCCAGGAAAGAACAGTGTAATCATACAGGAGGTTCAAGTAAAATAACATAAAACTCTCTTCTTTTCTCTCTTTCATGCTATCAGATTGTGTAGATTACTGTAATTCGAATCACAAGAATCCATGCGGAAAGAAATAGGCTAATTCATGAAATTCATGCTGTCATCTGTGGCCAATCAACCAAATAAACCAATTGCATGAGGAAATATCTTTAAGTCAGTTCAGTATTTCCTTTGCAGTGATGCTTTACAACTATGTCAAGTTTTAGGCATAGTGTGTGTATAAAAAGTAAATAATGTTTTGTCCTACCAGCATTCTTTACTTTGGCACTGAAATACTTGAAACACAACAGCTGCTTCATTGGAAATCATGGACCCCGAAACAAGAGACAGAGATTTGAGACCTTTCAAGTTTATGCTGGGGGTGGACCCCAAAATCATCAAGCACCAGAGATCAGAATCATCAGGATGTCTGTGTACCTGATTCCCCTTTATAGTCATGAACATTCACCTAACAGGGCTTAACTGCTGTAGCTGATGGCATTATTATTGTTTTTGTTCACTGTATTTTGTATGTTTACTGTTGTATAGAAACATGCATGAAATACACAAAAATCATAATGGCATACTTGCAAATGTTGAAACCACCCTCCACTTTGAAAGTAGTTCTAGTGCTCCTGCTGCCATTCTTGCACTAAGGCAAAACATGTATGAAAGAAGCACACCTAAGCATATACGTAGGAGGCGGAAGGAGATATTAAATGGACTCATCATTACCACATCTCAGGAATGCACAAGCTTTACCTTCATATCTATGTCAAAGCCACTACCTCCTTTATCATTAATTTACCCTTAAAAAGTATTTCAAATAAATTTAAATGTCACTTGAGTTGTGGTAGTGAAAGTTTCTGCTTATTTTCCAGAAGTGGAAGAGTCAGACAATGAGGCTGCCCAAGAAAAAGCAGGGTTTTTTTTAATGTCAACCATAGAACTGTGAAGATGAGATATAGACTGGTTCAGATCCACCCACCACAATATGCTCAGAAAACTCTACAGTATTCAGAACTGATTCCAGATTAAAGTCACATTACCAGCATGTTAAAAGTTATTTCCACAAGCTTTCGAAGATGAATGTTCACTTACCTCAAACTAACAATCTGTTCTTGATTCAGAGGCATCAGTTACATGTCCCCCTCCCAAACAAGCCCCTTTCTTATTTTAAAGAGCATATATATCAAGGGAATGCACTGACATTCCTAGGAGCTCTTCCAGACAGGCCCTATATCCCAGGATCAGATCCCAGATTTTGTTTTAAACTGGATTATATGAGTCCCGACTGCCAGATAATCTCTGATAAACATAAAACCTGAGCTGAGATCAGAGTCTGGGATATTGGGCCTGTCTGGAAGGGCCCTAGGAAAAACTTAAATCTGATGTGACTCCCCAAAACCCAATTTTTATGTTCCTTTTTTGTTACAGCAAATATAGCTATTTTACCTTATCAGAATCACGTGGAGAGTACTTCTTATATGGTCGTTACATAGTGACAGCTCCATATTTATCTCATCACAAAGACTGTCAGCTGTCAAACCTCTTGTTTGGTAAGGCTTGTTCATAACAAATATCCCCAACATAGAATTGACAAGAGAAAGTCACAGGGAGATTATTTTATCATCAAGGGTGAACATGGGATCAAGGCCTCAGGTAAAATAAAAAACCTCAAGATCTCCTCAAGTAAATAATCTCCTCTCCCTGCTGCCACTCAGTGGCTACAGGCTCCCTGAGACTACAAATTATAAAGGGAAACTGAGCTTCCTTACTTCAAGAGGGCATGGATTAAATTAAGTGAAGGCATGGATTATCCTGAGTGGACATTCACAATGCCTGTTATTTTTTAAGGAGGTAACAGAGGCACCATGGAGAAACTGAGGCAAAGTCACCAAGAAGCAGAACGCAACTATCCCCAACTGCTGCCTCTCAGATTTGTTTGACTGCCCTAAATTCATCCTCCTGACACATACAAGTTATGTTGAATGAAGCTTGGGAAAATTTGTCTCGAAGAGAGTTATGAAGGACAGAAAGCATGCCATCATTCTGACGGGAGATGCCTTATTAGTGTCAGTGTGCACAACTGCTGTAGAAAAGATTACTGTATAAGAAAAGGTACACCTTGTTCATCTTTCTTCCTGCCATGAAGAATATAGAACAGGGATAAAACATTGGAGAAGAGGGTTCTACATGATGTTGGACTGTAAATAATATTACACCTCATCACTGGCTACTGCTGATGGGAGCTGCAATCAATCTTGTATTGTTGTGTATCCTTATCACTGATTTGGAATATCAAGTATCGACAGATACATGAAATAAGCAGATTGGCTAATTTTTAAAATGCACATATTTTAAAAAGGGACAAATGGAAGCTGCAATCCTAAATCAAAGTTACAGATTGAAACATATTAATTTGAATGGACTTATTTAAGGACATCTAAGCCCTGCAGAGCCAGAGTGATGAAGTGTTTGAATATTGGACTACATTGGAAACCAGGGTTCAATCTCCAGCTTGGCCATGGATACTTACTCACCTTGGCAAGTCACACACTCTCAGCCCCAGAAACCCTATGATATGGTCACCAGAAGTTGAACCAACTTGAAGGTTTACAACAAGAACAACCTCAAAAAAGAACAGCTACAAATCCTAAATGGAATTTATCAATTTTGGTTGGTTGAAGATCTTGATGCAAAAGAAGCAAATAGAAGATCTCTCCAAATAACAATACAAAATCTCAAGAACTATATTTATTTTGAAGATGTACACAGTAATTAAGTAGTTCAATTTAACCGTCTACAGCAAAAACAGAAGAGGGATGTAGTTAAGAAAGCTACTAATATCTGGTTGAAACTTTTGAGGCAACCTCTTCAGAATGCAATGACTTCTCAGAACTATGTTCTCACTCCCAAACTCACTGAGCAACTAAATGTTGGTATTCATCAGCCAGAGAACTAAATTATAGGATGTTTAACAAATACAATAGTAATGAATGATTTGGACAAGTGTCTTAGAAGTAAATATTTCTTGTCTACCAGCCAGAGAACTATGTCATAACATATTTAATAAATACAATAGAAATGAATTATTCGGCTAAGTGTTTTAGACACAAACATGACTGGGAAGAATAAGAAACCAAAAAGGGAATTGTGCAATAAATTTATAATAGCAATTATACTCCTTACATACACAGGCACTTTACACATTCACCTCCAAGTTGCAAAGTGAGACTTAAGAAAACTGAACGACCATAAGGGCTTTATCCCAACCCCTAAGTCTTTCACATTGGCAGGGAAACTTAAAAGAAGTCTCTGTCACAATGACAGAAGGAATGCCACTTCCACCCACTACACACATATTGTGTAGCAGAAGTACCCTTCTTGTAGTGTTCATGCTTCTTCCATCATTTGGACGTAAAGGCCAAGAGAGCACAATAAGAACTTGTAATTATCTCTTCAATTCCACAGAGGCCTCACACCAAAAAAGACTATTCAACATCATCAGTATCACTCTTCATTTTGAACTGCTCTTATCTCTCAACTATAACCAAAACTATTAAACTGTACACTGTGGACACATTTATATCATGTATATGTCTACTGCACTTGGTTCAGAAAGAGTTGTTATCTTATTATATTCTTTTCTGCCACTTACTCAGGTTAGAATTAACCGATAAAAGTCAAAACAATATCATTAATTCATTTAACATCTTCTCTTATGTGCACCCATCATTTGCATATTTCAAGTTGTGCAAAATTATGAATAAGATTATTTTCTCTGTATCTACTTTGCTGGTGGAAAACTAACTTTCTTGCTTCTGAATGAGAGCTCTCTTTGCCCAGATGCACAAAACTATTAAGTTCTGAGAAAACACCACATCTGGGAATGAGATGTGCAAGACACTAACATACCTATAGTATCTAAATGAGTTTTTAAAGTAGTTTTCTTTCAGGCAACATTGCTGTTTTGTGGGATAAAACAACTAAACAGCACTGAAGTGAGCACAGAAGCAGTGTTGCAATTTCTTAGGGTTTTCACTATCTGCCTTTCCTTTCAAAATAAAGCACTTGTCAGAACTACACAAACAGAATTAAAACAAAACACTTTAGAGGCAAACATACATTGGAAAGTGGCAAAAAAATTCAAATATTTGATTATCCCAATGAGAGTTTAAGAGAGGGAGAAGTATTAAGGTTATCCAGAGCATGACAATTGGAGGTATGCTGATAGATTTTAACAGAATTTTTAGTGCTGTTTGTGTTTAATTCTGTTTTAATGTTTGTATATTTTGTAATTGGTTTTTATTCAATATATGCTTTTATCATGGTTTTACCTTTGTATCCATATTTTAACATTTGGATTGTGTGTTTACATTTTGTAAGCCGCCTTGGGTCCACTAGTGGAGAAAGGTGAGGTACAAATATCTTAAATAAATAAAATAAATATATTTTAATTTGGGTTGCCGTGAGTTTTCCAGGCTATGTGGTTATGTTCCAGAAGCATTTTCTCCTGCCGTTTCTCCCACATCTATGGCAGGCATCCTCAGAGGCTTTGAGGTATACTAGAAACTACGCAAGTAGGGTTTATATATCTGTGGAATGTCCAGGGGTGGGGGAAAGAACTCAGACAAGAGTTTGCTTCTAGAACATGGCCATACAGCCCAGAAAACTCAGAGCAACCCAGTGATTCCAGCCATGATAGTTTTGACAACACATATTTTAAATTGAATACTAATGCTTTTATGTCAGGCCGCTTTGAGTTCCCTTTGGGGAGATAAAGCTGGGTATAAATAAATATAATAATATGTTGCCACTACATAAGAGAAGTGAAGCAGTGCTCACTCACCCACTGAAAAGGAGCATCTAAAATGTAGAATCAATATAGTTCACTGGTCCGTGGATCACCAGCGGTCCATAAGAACTAAAATATGGTCAGCAACCTCATCGTTACTACTACGGATAATAACACAGCACAACAACAACAAAATCTTGACATCTTTGTTTTTAGGACTGTTCCTGGGTTATTTGGGGTGCTGATTCAGAAAATAGCCTTGGATAGACTACATCAGCTCTAGAGTATTAAATATGGTTTTCTGTGGCCACTCGGCAACTACTGGATGGCATATGTTCTGTAACAGAAATTAGAGCTGATATGGTCTATCCAATGCAATTTTCTGAATCAACACCCCAAATAACCAAAAAAGAAGTTGGGAACCACTGATAGAGTTGGACACCACTTGATCTAACACTATGGAATCCTGGGATTTATAGTTTGGTGTGGCACTAATTGTCCGAAAGGCCTTGTAAAACTACAACCTCCCTGCTATGGAACCCTGGGATGTGTAGTTTGGTGAGTCACAACCAGAGAAAGCGAATGACCCCACAGCATTGAGCCAAGGTGTAGAATGAGTATGGACAAACTTGGGCCCTCTGGGTGTTTTGGACTGCAACTCCCAGAATTCCTAACAGCCTACTACAGCTCCCAGAAGCCCCCAGCCTGCATTCGCAGGCTGGGGGCTTCTGGGAGCTGTAGTAGGCTGTTAGGAATTGTGGGAGTTGCAGTCCAAAACACCCAGAGGGCCCAAATTTGCCCATGCCTTAAATTCCACTTTTGATAGAAAAACAAACTGGGATCTTTTGACCCAAATCGGGATTTTAATATTATTGTGTATATTGACTTTTATGACTGTTTTTAATCATGTTGAAGTTTTACTGCTCGGTTTAATGTTTTATCTAATTTGTGCTGTCGTGTCTGGGCATGGCCCCATGTACGCCGCCCCGAGTCCCTCCGGGGAGATGGGGCGGGATATAAGAATAAAATTATTATTATTATTATTATTATTATTATTATTATTATTATTATTATTATTATTATTATTATTAAGCAGGGTTAACACTCCTGGGTTCTTCTCTCCTTATCCAGGAAGTGAGGTGCCTACTACAAAAATGTAACAAAACTCCAACTAAACTCCCTCCTTGCCTTCCTTCCTTGTCAGGGCCTCATCACAGAAGTGACACACCACCCTTTCCCCCCCCAGGAAACACAAACACACACATATATATACACACAACAAAACAGGGCCTTGGCTGTTCAGGGGAGCCATGTGGGACATGTGCCCGAAGGGAAGAGGAGGGACTCCCGGCTGGGGAGGCGGCGGGCATTTCCCTCCTCCTTCCCCGCTTTGGTTTCCTTCCTTCTCGGTGCCCGAGGTGGGGAAGGGGCGAGTGCCAGCCCCCTTCCTATCCTCCTTCCTCCCTCCCTCCATTCCCTACTCCTCCGCCATGGAAGAGAGAGAGAGAAGGGGAGAAAGAGAAAGCAACCCTGCCAAGCTCTTCCTTCCTGCCCTCAACCCCGGCTGTACACAAAGCCCCGCTCGGGAGGAGGAAGGGAGGCAAGGAGCAGCAAGCAGCATTCCCTCCTTGATTCCTTCCTTCCTTCCTTCCTTCCCTCCTTGGCGGCTTTCCCCGTCCCTCCCGCGGCACTGACCTTGGCTTCTCCATTGCACAGAGCCATGGAGCCGGCTGGGTGGGAGGAAGAAGAGGAGGAGGAAGGGCTGCAGGGAAGGGAGACGAGGCGGACACACTGAAGGAAAGGAAGGAGGGAGGGAAGAAGGACGCCGCCGCTCACTCCAATGCTCCGGCCGCCGAGATGAGCTAATCCGGCCGCCCGCCCCGCAGATAGGCGCCTCCCGCAAGGAGGAGCCGCGGCCTCCCCGGGGCCCGCCTTCAGCAAGCAAGCACCCGTTCGTCCCCTTCCGAGGAAGAGGCCTTCTTGTTCACCTCACGCTTCAGAGGGACGTAGACTTATCCGTTGATAGGCGCTGGCCTATCTGTCGGGGGAGTCAGTCCCAAGCTTTCGCCTCCTCTCCAGGCCCCCGTCCACACCGAACATTTAGCGCAGTTTCAAACCCAATTAACAGGAAGAAAAGTCAGACATAGTTACATTGGAAACGCTGGAACCCATTTGAGGCCCTTTGGATGGTGATGGTGTTGATGGATTCCCTTTCCCGCCTTTTTTTTTAATGTTGGGAGTTTGTTGCCCTGCTGCTTCCTTTAGAAGCCAGCTTCGAATGCATTCATTCGAATGGGTTTGGAAACAGGCTGCTTCATAGAATCATAGAGTTGTAAGAGACCTCACTGGGCATCCAGTCCAACCCCCTGCTGAGAAGCAGGAAATCGCATTCAAAGCAACACCGACAGATGGCCAAATCATAGGATAGTAGAGTTAGAAGAGAGGCCATCCAGTCCAACCCCCTGCCGAGAAGCAGGAAATCGCATTCAAAGCACCCCCAACAGATGACCATCCAGTCTCTGCTTAAAAGTCTCCAAAGAAGGAGCCTCCACCACAGTCCGAGGCAGAGTATTACTACTACAGTAGAGTCTCACATATCCAAGCTAAACGGGCCGGCAGAAGCTTGGATAAGCGAATATCTTGGATAATAAGGAGGGATTAAGGAAAAGCCTATTAAACATCAAATTAGGTTATGATTTTAGAAATTAAGCACCAAAACATCGTGTTATGCAACAAATTTGACAGAAAAAGTAGTTCAATATGCAGTAATGTTATGTTATAATTACTGTATTTACGAATTTAGCACTCTCTCTCCCTTTTTGATCCTTTTTAAATCTCAGTTTTCCTACTTTCAATACAATCAAATTTTCTCACTCTTTCAATGTTAATTTACTCTATCTTATAAGGTAAAACTTCAATAAAAATAAATAAATTTAAAAAAATAGCCAGTGTGTGGATGGGGCCTTAATGGGTTTGGAAACAGGCTGCTTCATAGAATCATAGAGTTGGAAGAGACCTCGCGGGCCATCCAGTCCAACCCCCTGCCGAGAAGCCGGAAATCGCATTTAAAGCATCCCTGACAGATGGCCATCCAGCCTCTGCTTAAAAGCCTCCAAAGAAGGAGCCTCCACATACTCCAGGGCAGAGAGTTCCACTGCTGAACAGCTCTCACAGTGAGGAAGTTCTTCCTGATGTTCAGGTGGAATCTCCTTTCCTGTAGTTTGAAGCCATTGTTCCGTGTCCTAGTCTACAGGGCAGCAGAAAACATATATAGAATCATAGAATAGTAGAGTTGGAAGAGACCTCATGGGCCATCCAGTCTAACCCCCTGCCGAGAAGCAGAAAATCGCATTCAAAGCACCCCCGACAGATGGCCATCCAGCTTCCTGAGGCTGTTTTGAACTTGGGGAATGTCCCACTCATCAGGGTTGTTTCCTTCCCTATCTTCCTGAGGAAGTCTCTGTTTTGAAGACAGTAAGTATTTGTGGATTTCAGCATTTAATATAACAAGATTATTATTAAATAATAATAATAAAACAACATGCTACGCTAATTTTTATACACACACATATATATAATTTATAATAATTTATAAATATATAATATATTGTATATACATATAATATTGATAATATTATAATGGATACAATATTATACTACTAATAATACAATAATATTAATTATATATTATACATTAAATAATATTACCATATAATGATATAGTACAATACAGTAATTTAATGCTTATATTGTGCTATGTTAATAATATTTTGTATGTTCATTTGATTTGTAAACCGCACTGAGTCCCCTTTGGGGTGAGAAGAGCAAGATATAAATGTTGTAAATAAATAAATAAATATTATTTTGTAATATCAGCAGGATAGTGGATCAACTGTAAGCATAGAATTTATTTTTACCATTTTTGTATCCCGCCTTTCTTACCCCAGAGGGGACTCAAGATAGCCTTACAACAGGGAGCAATTCAATGTCACACATACATGTATCAAATAAACAATTAAAATTAAAAACACACCACCCAAAACATAATCCAGGGCTGTTCCATTGATCAATCACATTGATTCGTGGTCACTTATTGGCACTGCGCCAATTACTTGTCAAAAGCTTGGTCCCAAAGCCACGTATTTAGTATTTCCTGAAGGTCAGGAGAGAAGGAGCTGATCTAATTTCGTTGGGGAGGGAGTTCCACAGACGAGGGGCCACCACTGAGAAGGCCTTGTCTCTCCTCCCCGCCAATCATGTCTGCGATGCAGGCAGGATCGAGAGCAGGGCCTCCCCAGATGATCTTAAACTCTGAGATGGTTCATAGGGGGAGATACGTTCGGACAGGTAAGCTGGGCCAGAACCGTTTAAGGCTTTATAGGCTAAAGCCAGCATTCTGAATTGTGCTCGATAGCAGACTGGTAGCCAGTGGAGCTGCTGTAACAGAGGGGTTGTGTGAACCCTGTACCCCACTACCCCTGTACGCTTTATCTGCCATGGCTCCACACTATGGAATCATAGTGTAGCGGAACCTTTGTGCTACGGTCCTTGTTGAGCGCAGTGGATGGATTGGAGACGGACAACTGGAATAATTCCAAGAAAGCAGTTTTATTTGGCTAATGGCCACTAGGGTTCCCCCTCGCACAAAATAAGTGCTTTTTCCAGGGAGAACCCCCAGTGGCGGGCTGAGTAAATATTTATACACACTACAGGGTTCGGGTTATGCCCGCCCACAAGCAAATTCATTGGCTTAGAGTTGTGACGCTGCCTGACTTGGACCCAATCAGTGCTGACCAGCGGGCCGGCCGCACTCTTTCTGTGCCGTGCTCACAATCATTCAGAGCGCCTGCGTACGCATGCGCTGTTTGTTTATCTTTAGCTTTCATTTCTTCAGAAACACATGATTTCCCAGAAGTCACATGTTTCTGTGAGTTTATGCACCCGGGTTGCTAGCTGTCGCCATCTCTGCCCATATATGGTATTTCCTGGGGTTCTTTAACCTCCCGCCTCACTAGGAGTTGACGTTTTACAAGGTCTTTAGCCTTCTTTGCCAAATAATGCTAATGCTTCACCACACCACAACTCCCATGATTCCATCTCATTGAGCCATGGCAGTTAAAATGGTGTCAACCTGCATTCATTCTACCTGAGATATATTGGGAATTCTGACCCAACCAAGTTCCTGATCCAAAATACAGCCGCTGTGTGTGTACATTTAGTACACATCTATGGAACAATCTTACCTTCAGTATAAGTAAAGGTTTCCCCTGATGTTAAGTCCAGTTGTGACCGACTCTGGGGGTTGGTGCTCATCTCCATTTCTAATTTGAAGAGCTGGCATTGTTCATAGACATCTCCAGGTCATGTGGCCGGCATGACTGCATGGAACGCCGTTACCTTCAGTATACAGATGACAAAACCCCAACAGAGGTTGGAAAACTTCCTTTTTGGCCTATAAACTCCAGAATCCATGGCCAGCACAGCGACTAGCAGTGGTTCTCAACTTGTGAGTTCCCTGATTTAATCTGACTGGGATTTCTGAGAGTTGTAGGCCAAAACACCTGGGGACCCACAGGTTGATAACCACTGGACTAGAGGTAGACAAGATCTTGAGATCTGCTTTTCCAAAAATAACATTTCCAAGACCTGACTCCCACTCTTTGCACATAATTGACCATAAATATGTACTATAAGGACAATATGAACAATATATATGAAGACTGGATGTTTTTGCATAGACATATTGTCAAGGACAGAACGCCACGAGATTCAAAGTAACAGAGTTTATTAGGTTACAGAACTCAAAACAAGCCCGTAAAACACAAGGGCCAGGCAGTATTTGCCTTTAGGAGCAAAAAGGGGCAAAATAAATGTTCAAAAGATAAACCGGATTAAACCGGAGTTTAATCTGGGTAAAAAACAAACTGCTTGCTTCAGCCTGAATATAAACAAAACGAGAGCCAAGAACAAAAGATACAAAGAATGCAGCTAATTGGCAGCAGATTCCTCTCTGCTGCCAACACAGAGTTTACAGTAACTTGCGTCGCTCCCACACACACACAGCAGACAGGATTTCCAGCACGAACAAATCAGCCAGGGAATGCAGCAGTAGAGTAGACCAGTTCCGTTCCGTAGTTAAAAGCCAGAAGCAGACGTTTGTAGTTTTCCCAAGTCCAAGAAGGGGATGAAGCCAAGCCGTGGTCAGTTCAGTCCGGGTATTCAAAGCAGGAGATGGCGTCCGTCAAGAAGACGACGGAAGGTCAAGGTCTCAGCACAGGAAAGCACACAAGTCTTCAGGGAAGCGTCCCACACACACACGGATCCCAAGCGTTTGCCCAGATTACCTTGCCCAACGCAATTTGCAATTGCTCCCAAGCCCCATTTTATGCCAGTTACAAATCTTCATCACTGTCAGCTGTCCTCCTTAACCCGGGCGTTTCCTCATCACTTTCCTCATCAGAGCTGGAACACCTCTGACTACGCCCAGCAGCATCTCCAGCTGTGGATCCCGTCCCATCCCTCCAGCTAAGCCATGGATCTGATCCTGAAGGTCCCCATTCATCTTCTGCCCCATCATGGCCAGTGGCACCCAATTCCTCCCTTACCCGAGTCCAATCCATCTCATCCTCCTCCGAGCTAACCTGCCCCTCCTCCATTCTCTCCGTAAACCCCTCGAAAGACTCTTCATCAGATGGTGCTGCAAATATGTCTCGCAGTCTTTTTCTCTCTCGCTCCTCGAGAGTATCTGACTCTCGAGGAGTCTTACGCCCACGCCTGTCAGTAACAGAGCCACGAGGCTCAATCATAACACTATCCCCTCTCACAAAGGCCTCCTCCCCCGATGGTGGAGAAGTGGCAGTGATACCCTCTGCTATAGCACCACGACGACTAGAGGTATCAAGTTTCAACAGCGAACGATGAAAGACTGGATGGACCTTTAAACTAGACGGTAAACGCAAACGAAACGCAACGGAAGAAATCTTTTTAACGATAGGAAAGGGACCCAAAAACCGAGGCGCAAACTTTCCCCCAGCCTGCTTAATATATTTGGAAGATAACCACACCAAATCCCCTTCTTCCAACTCCTCCCCTGCCTGCCTGTGGCGGTCAGCCTGAGTCTTCTGCGTTGCCTTAGCTTCCAACAGTAAGCGACGGGCAACATCGTGCAATGCAGCCATTTCCGTAGAGCGGTACACAGGGTCCGAAGAGACCACATTGGTCGACGGCGCCACACCTCCCCGTGGGTGAAAACCATAAGTAAGCTCAAATGGCGTATGCTGACTAGACGTGTGCACCGCATTGTTGTAAGCAAATTCCGCCACCGGTAACCACTTCACCCAAGCCGTGGGTTGATCTAAACAAAAACAACGCAAATACTGCTCTAAGAGCCCATTAACCCGTTCCGACTGTCCATCCGTTTGCGGATGGAAGGCTGAAGACACGTTTAACTTAGTCCCCAAACACTCATGGAAGTGTTTCCAAAAGCGTGACACAAATTGCGGAGCCCTATCTGAAATAATCACCTCGGGTGCTCCGTGCAAACGATAGATGTGCTTTGTAAATAGTAATGCCAACGTAGGGGCCGCCGGAATGGTTGAACAAGGAATAAAATGAGCCAGTTTACTAAATAAATCCACCACCACCCAAATACAAGTATAACCCCCAGACTTAGGCAAATCTGAAATAAAATCCATGGAAATGATTTGCCATGGCCTCTCCGGAACAGGTAAAGACGACAACAACCCTCTAGGGCGCCCAACAGGCGTCTTACTCTGCTGGCAAACGGCGCAGCTGTCACAAAAGCGCAGAATGTCTTGCCGCATCTTTGGCCACCAGTAGCTCCTGGTGATAAGCTGTACGGTCTTGAACCTGCCAAAGTGCCCAGCCATGGGTTCGTCATGGTGGGCTCTAATCACCTCCAACCTGAGGGCCCCCACTGGTACGTAAACCTGCCCCCTACGCACCAATACCCCGTCTTGATCCTGGAGATGCGGCAGTATGGTACGGTTACCTGCAGAGAGCAGCATCAGTTGCTCCTGAGTCCACACATCATCCTTCTGAGCCTCAAGGATCTGGTCATGTAACCCGAGCTCATTATCTACAACACACAGAGAGGCAGTAGGCAAGATGGTCTGACATACTACCTGCTCATTGGTCTTAAATTCCGGCTTGCGGGATAAAGCATCGGCCCGCAAGTTTGCCTTCCCCTCCACGAACTGCACCTTGAAGTTAAACCTGGAGAAAAACAAAGCCCAGCGGATTTGACGCTGGTTTAACTTCTTTGCTGTTTGCAAGTGCTCTAAGTTCTTGTGATCAGACCTGACCACGATCTGGTGCCGTGCCCCTTCAAGCCAGTGCCGCCACACCTCAAACGCCACCTTAATCGCCAACAACTCCTTCTCCCATATGGTATAGTTCTGCTCGAAGGGTGTTAGTTGCCGTGAGTAAAATCCACAGGGACGCAAGGTCCCTGAGGAATCCTTCTGAGACAATACAGCCCCCAACGCGTAGCTAGAAGCGTCCGCTTCTACCACGAACGGTTTGTCAACATCAGGATGGGTTAGTACGTTGTCCGATTGAAAACTAGACTTAAGTCGCAGAAACGCCTCGTGAGCTTCCCGCCCCCACACAAATGGCTGTTTCTTGCGCAGAAGCTGCGTCAAAGGTACCGTGAGCTTTGCAAAGTTCGGAATAAATTCCCGGTAGTAATTAGCGAAACCTAAGAACCTTTGTACATCCTTCTTAGTCTTTAGCTCTTGCCATGAGTTGACGGCGTCAACCTTATGTGGGTCCATCTTAAGTTCCCTACCTGACACTACATGACCTAGGAACTCCACTTCAGGCACATGAAAGACGCACTTGGAAGCCTTGGCGAAAAGCCCATTAGCCCGCAGTCGGTGCAGAACCTGCTTGACATGTTGACGATGTTCTTTCTCGTCCTTAGAAAAAATCAAGATATCATCCAAATAAATCACTAAAAATTGGTCAATTAGGTCCCTGAACACATCGTTCATGAACCTCTGGAAGACCGCGGGAGCATTACAAAGCCCAAAAGGCATGACTCGGAACTCGTGGCATCCGAAGCACGTATTAAATGCCGTCTTCCACTCATCCCCTTCCCGTATACGGATTAAGTTATAGGCCCCCCGCAGATCAAGCTTGGTAAAGACCTTAGCCCCTTGCACCCTTGATAACAGTTCCGAGATTAAGGGTAGTGGGTACCTATCCCGAATGGTGTATTTGTTTAGGATCCGATAGTCGCAGACCAGCCTAAGTTCCCCAGTCTTTTTGGCTACAAAGAATACTGGTGCCGCAGTTGGAGAACTAGATGGGCGAATAAACCCCTTGGCTAAATTTTCATCTAGAAACTCCCGCAAAGCTTGCCTTTCCGGTACAGTCAAGGCATATAGCCTCCCTGCTGGCAATTTCGCACCTTCTGCCAACTTGATGGCGCAATCATAAGGCCTGTGCGGTGGTAATTTGTCCGCATCCCTTTTACAAAATACATCAGAGAACTCCCCATACTCAGCAGGCACTCCTTCCATATCAGAGTGAGTAACATTTAGAGTGCAACAATCCTGCCTCTTTAAGATCACCTTACGTGTAGCCCAATCTACTTGTGGGTTTACTACAGCTAGCCAATCCATCCCCAGGATCACATCATATCTAGGCAAGCTTGTAATATCCCACACAAACGTTCCCGTTACTCCCTGCACCTCCCACGTTACTGCTGAGGTTTCATGGTTAACCACCCCAGTCTCCAGCAGTCTCCCATCTGCTCCTTCCACCCACACGTCGCATGCCTTGCGCACTCTAGGAATGCCATGCTTCTTAGCAAACTCAATATCTACATAAGAGACCGTAGCCCCTGAGTCCAGCAGTGCCAAAGTAGAAACAAGTTCCCTTCCCCCAACAGATAATGTAATGGGTACGAAAACATGCTTCCTCCCCTCAGTTGACTGCTTGAGGAGCCCTAGTGCGTTGGACTCACGTCGCACTAGGGCTGGCCTTTTCCCGAAAGCTGGGAAGGTTTCACATTACAGTTTTTGGCAAAATGCCCAGCATTCCCACAGTACAAACACAAGCCCAGCTGCCTCCTACGGCTCTTTTCCTCGGTAGACAGCTTTTTAAAGACCCCAAGCTCCATAGGCTCTTCCCCCATCACCACAGGTGCCCTGGTTACATGCATAGATGGCGCACACATTGCTTTCGAGTGTTTACGAGCCTCGAACCTTGCGTCTAAGCGCAGCACCTTGGCAACTAAGGCGTCCCAACTTTCAGCCGGCTCCAAGCGTGCTAATTCATCCTGGAGCATATCACTTAACCCAGCAGTAAATAAAAGCATGAATGCATTTTCCCCCCAATCCAGCTGGTGGCGATACATGTTAAACTTATTTAAGTAATCCAAAACAGTCCCCTTTCCCTGTTTTAACCGATACAAAGCCCACCCAGCATTCTCTGTGCGGAGAGGATCCCCAAAAGTATCAGTTAACAACTTTTTGAAATCATTCAAATTGTCCTTGACTGGGTCATTGCCCAAAATTAAATTAGTGGCCCATTGTCCTGCGGGACCGGTCAACAAACTCAAAATAAAGGCCACCTTACTAGTGTCTGTAGGAAAAGCATGAACGCCACGAGATTCAAAGTAACAGAGTTTATTAGGTTACAGAACTCAAAACAAGCCCGTAAAACACAAGGGCCAGGCAGTATTTGCCTTTAGGAGCAAAAAGGGGCAAAATAAATGTTCAAAAGATAAACCGGATTAAACCGGAGTTTAATCTGGGTAAAAAACAAACTGCTTGCTTCAGCCTGAATATAAACAAAACGAGAGCCAAGAACAAAAGATACAAAGAATGCAGCTAATTGGCAGCAGATTCCTCTCTGCTGCCAACACAGAGTTTACAGTAACTTGCGTCGCTCCCACACACACACAGCAGACAGGATTTCCAGCACGAACAAATCAGCCAGGGAATGCAGCAGTAGAGTAGACCAGTTCCGTTCCGTAGTTAAAAGCCAGAAGCAGACGTTTGTAGTTTTCCCAAGTCCAAGAAGGGGATGAAGCCAAGCCGTGGTCAGTTCAGTCCGGGTATTCAAAGCAGGAGATGGCGTCCGTCAAGAAGACGACGGAAGGTCAAGGTCTCAGCACAGGAAAGCACACAAGTCTTCAGGGAAGCGTCCCACACACACACGGATCCCAAGCGTTTGCCCAGATTACCTTGCCCAACGCAATTTGCAATTGCTCCCAAGCCCCATTTTATGCCAGTTACAAATCTTCATCACTGTCAGCTGTCCTCCTTAACCCGGGCGTTTCCTCATCACTTTCCTCGTCAGAGCTGGAACACCTCTGACTACGCCCAGCAGCATCTCCAGCTGTGGATCCCGTCCCATCCCTCCAGCTAAGCCATGGATCTGATCCTGAAGGTCCCCATTCATCTTCTGCCCCATCATGGCCAGTGGCACCCAATTCCTCCCTTACCCGAGTCCAATCCATCTCATCCTCCTCCGAGCTAACCTGCCCCTCCTCCATTCTCTCCGTAAACCCCTCGAAAGACTCTTCATCAGATGGTGCTGCAAATATGTCTCGCAGTCTTTTTCTCTCTCGCTCCTCGAGAGTATCTGACTCTCGAGGAGTCTTACGCCCACGCCTGTCAGTAACAGAGCCACGAGGCTCAATCATAACACATATCTTTGGGCTATCATTCTGCATTCAATCTGCAACTACAGTAGAGTCTCATTTATCCAGGCTAAACGGGCTGGCAGAACCTTGGATAAGCGAATATCTTGGATAATAAGGAAAACCCTTTTAAACATCAAATTAGGATATGATTTAATAAATTAAGCACCAAAACATCATTTGACAGAAAATGTAGTTCAATACGCAGTAATGTTATGTTATAATTACTGTATTTACAAATTTAGCACCAAAATATCATGATATATTGAAAAAATTGACTACAAAAATGCCTTGGATAATCCAGAACCTTGGATAATCGAATCTTGGATGAGTGAGACTACTGTATTCTGATATTTAATGCGTTTTCTGTGGGAAGAAAAAAAAATGAGCGTAAGCAAACTCTTCTTCGCACCAGAACATGAGCAAGAATTGATTATGACTTTATATGGTACCTTCATTTCTTTTAGCTTCTTCTGTAATATTCCTGCAGCAGACTATTGCATATTAATGGTGATATAGAATGATGGTGAAAATCCTTCTGATTTTGGCTTTATTGAGTCCTCAAAATCCACTTAAATATACAAAGAGCATTGACCTCATCATGTTACGTAGTGTAATATTTTGCAAGTTGAAAGTTCGTGTTTGATTTAATTTGGCAGGTTAACAATACTGAAGTTCAAGGTTGATTGAATAGTTCTGTAAAACATTCATAACTAAAGCACAGCTTTTCAGAAGAGCTGAACTTACTGAAAACAAATCAGATATTCAGCTGCAATTCTAAAAATACTTTGTCTCTTAAAATGCTTTTGGCATCTGTGGCCAAATATATTATTAAATTAGCTTGGGTATCCGAGGATTCCTGGGTTATTTGGAAAGGGCCTTGTTTGTTTTTAGATGTTGGGTAATATCAGTTTGGTCATATGTTACGCTATTTCTTAGAAAAAAAAACCCCCACTAAGTCTTTGCTTTTGATTTTTATGAATGCCCCCATTAGAAAATACACAAGGATGTGGGTGAACTACAATTCCCAAAAGTCTTGGCTCAACCCTCCCAAAACTCTGCCAGTATTCACAGTTGGCCAAATTTGGTCCAGATCCATTATTTGCTGGGTTCAGTGTTCTCTGAATACAGGTGAACTATAAGTCTCTGATGCCAAAGTCAATCACCCACAAAGCCTGCCAGTATTTACAGTTGGCCATGTTGGGTGTGTGTGCCAAGTTTGGTCCAGGTCCGTCACTTGCTGGGTTCAATGTTCTCTGAATACAGGTGAACTATAACTCTGATGCCAAAGTAAATCACCCCAAGTTGGCAGCGTTGAGTCTGTGTGCCAAATGTGGTCCAGATCCGTCATTGGTGGGGTTCAGAGGGCTCACAGAATACAGGTGAACTATAACTCCCAGAGTTAAAGGTCAATCACCCCAAAGTGCACCAGTATTCCCAGTTGGCCATGTTGAATTTGTATGTCAAGTTTGGTCCGGATCTGTCATCAGGTGGGTTCAATGTTCTCTGAATACAGGTTAACTATAACTCCTGAATGTCAAGGTCAATCACCTTCAAACACTGCCAGTATGCAAAGTTGGCCATGTTGGGTCTATGTGCCAAGTTAGTCCATCATTGATAGGGTTCAGACTGTTCTTAGATTGCAGGTGAACTATACATCCCAGTCCCTACAACTCCTAGAAATCATGGAATTCTCCCTAAACCTCTCTATGTAGTATGTTCAGTTGCTTATCAGTTTCTCTGTCTGCTGTGTGCTATAGGAAAGGGTAGAAAAGGGTTAAGGGAGAGGCAATGGGTAGGGGCATGCAAATAGAGAAAGGAACACAGGGATGTGCTCGCTGTAACCTGCAATGTCCTGGGAGGGAGTGACTTGGTGGCTCCACAGCACTGGGAACTATAACCGGTTTGTGGAGGCCGGAGGCTGTCTGTGTGAGTGAACACCTGTGCCACATACTCACATACAGATTTTCACTTTTATTATGTGTATAGACAGATTGTCTCAAAGCCTTTGTATTCTCTTAATGTCCCTTCCAAACTAACATTTTATGTTCATGTTCCACCAAATCATACGTGGTTGATTGGTTCAAATATTACTGGTTTGAGACTCAAGATTTATTCTTAACTACACTTCCTTAATAGTAGGAAATCGATTAGATTTATTTCCAGAAAAGACTGAAAACCAATGAATTCTTATGCATTAATAGATCCCATTGGATTTTATGGTTCAGTGTGTGCCAACCAGGAAGAGTGTTCAGAAGTTTTAGGTAACCATGATCCTCATGAATATAGTGCACCACCTCCCTTTAGCACTGCATAAGTATAGTGCTGTATTCCACTTTAACTGCCATGGCCGCATCCTATAGGAATCTTAGTCTTTGTAATCTGATGAAGGATTAAAGCCTTCTGGTAGAGAGTTCTAAATACCCTTCCATCAACCTCCAATTTGATCATTCCGCAGGATTTAGCCATGGCAATTAAAATTGACTCATACTACTATAAGTGTATAATGTGAATGGACCCAGGAGATTTTGGTTCTACTCTCCAGAGCCATAAAACTCACAGCGTCGTTGAGGCTCATCGCTTTCTTTTTCTCAGACTAGCTTACCTCATAAGGTTGTTCTGATAATAAAATCGAGTAGAGGAGAGCCATGTGTACCAATAATTGGAATATAAAGGTGGAATAAAAAGGAAACAAATAAAATATTAAACAGACTGTCAGCATCCCATACTGTTAGCCATTCTATTTAATAATGATGTGAGTTGCAATCCAGATTTTGTACTCTTAGTATAGATATTGGTATATAGCAGTGGTTCTCAACCTGTGGGTCCCCAGAAATCCCAGCCAGTTTACCAGTTATTATTTCTGGGAGTTGGAGGCCAAAACATCTGGGGACCCACAGGTTGAGAACCACTGGAGGTGGGTGTTTGGAGCCAAGTGTTATTTTTTATTAGCTGCTTGATTTGTATTTATTTTTAAATGGAAGAGACAATAGAAATAATTTGAGGAAATGAATAATACTTGTGCTTAGGGGTTTTAAGTCCACGGAATACTTTTACTGTTTTGTGTGCCTTTAAGTTGTTTCCAACTTATGGTGACCCAAAAGCACCAATTTGAACTTGTTCAGATGAGTTTCCTTTGTGGCTGAGACTTGCCCATGGTCACCCAATGCATTTCACAGCTTACTTGTGAATCAAGCCCTGGTCTCCTAGAGTTCAATCCAACACTCAAACTATTATACTGTGATAGTTCCCACGCTCATGTACTGTCACAAAGAGCATAGTTGCAACCTGCAAAGTCTGTCTTTTATATGGATTTGTTTAAAAAATAAAACAATTCTTGGCAATTTCATTCTTCCAAGTGTTGATCATTAATGTAGCCAGGGCAGTACAGCCAACACTAGAGGGAGATAGCAGCAAGCTCGAGAAATCCCCGAAGTTTGCAGAAATTAAGACACCTTTTTGTATCTTAAAGATTTCTAAGCATGCTCTGGCATAAGAGTTTGTAGGGGATGAAGGACTGAGTAAATAGTGAAATGGAATTGCTAGGAAGGAGCAAGACTGACTGGCTAGTTGGCATCCCGAACAAAAAAAACACACAACAGCATTTAGATACAGATTCCATTTGTTATACCATAAGCCACATTCCTAGAAACGTATTCACATTAAGACTGCTGTTCATACTTACGAGGTAGTAAAGTTCACTGAATTCAGTAGAAGGTAGGAGACTGAAGTTACAGATCATATTGAATGCCACTTAGAAGTCCAAAAGCACCAGCACTTTATTGCTTTGTTGCATGCCGAAACTAATATTCAAATGGCTTGTCCTTCAATTGAGGTCATATTAAATAAAATACACTTTTGAATTTTTCAAGAAAAGGCCTCTTACCTTGCAAAGAAATAGTCTTTTGTTTACATTGCAAGGTCTTGACAGTCATTTCTTATTATGTATGCAAAAAAAACATAGTGCTTTGTGTGAAGGAAAGCTGCACAGCATGGCAATGTCTCATAAGCTGCATTCTAAGATTTCTCATGCAAAAATCTAGAAACAAATTAACAGAAGAAAAATGAAAAGACAATAATGGAACCACCAATTGTTTTATACTTGGTGGTGTTCTTTTTATTAACCTATCGTATGAGTGATAAAGCTTAGCAGAAATGAAACAACGTGCAGTCAAAACAAATTCAAGAGATAAATGAGGTTGTATTACCTGAGAAAATTTAAATGATTTTCTTCTTTAAAAAAGCAAAGTACTTTACGACATTATTGCTCTGTAATTAATCTATTGTCATCTGCAAGAGCTGGGTTCCTATTTGAAGTAACCTCATCTGGAGCCACTTCATACCTTATGTTACTTCTTCAGCTAGCTGGCCATGTTCTATCTCCGTTGAACTCCAGCAAGATTTTTTCTTATACCAAATACTGCTGAATACTGTATAATGTTGTTGTTTGTTGCTATCAGTTTGGTTCTTGGCACAGCTAATGCAAGACCTCTAAGATACGCTGTTGTTCACAGGCCTGCTAAGGCAGGCATGGGCAAACTTGGGCCCTCCAGGTGTTTTGGACTTCAATTCCCACAATTCCTAACAGCCCCAGGCCCCTTCCTTTTACCCCTCAGCCACTTAAGCTTAAGCGGCCGAGGGGGGAAAGGAAGGGTCCTGAGACTGTTAGGAATTGTGGGAGTTAAAGTCCAAAATGTCTGGAGGGCCCAAGTTTGCCCATGCCTGTACTAAGTTTTTGCAAGCAAAGGGCTACGACTTCCCATATGGAGTCTATCCACTTTCCACCTTACCAAATTTATTTTATTTTAAAAATCTTAAGCATCTTTAGATACAAATACTATTTTAAACTGTTTTTTAAACTTTGCAATATAGAATCTAACTGACTGGATTCTACATGGTATTACTGTTGAACAAAGACTTACGTCCAAAGATTGTAAAGATAAAATATTCATCATCTGGGGTTCAAAGATCAGAAGATCTTACTGCTTAACATGTGAACATGTATTTTATAGACTGTCAACTTTATGATTTTTCTTAGGAGGGGAATAGGGTCATTAATGTGAGTGCCTTTGTTCACATGCTTTTCTTCCCCCATTCCCCCCCCCCCCCCTTAATACATGTTAAATCACTTTGTAAAAGTACACGCTAAGTGTATAAAGTTCATTGGGGAGAGGCATCCTGGTGAAGAAGAAAATTGTTTCTGAAAAACCCTGAGCTTGGGGTAGAAGAATCAATATTGACTGAGCTGCCTTGAGATATTTTGCTGCCTGAGGTGGGGAACACAATAGCATCCCTATCCTTTCCATGTACATAAGCTCTCCACTAAGGATGTAAAGTCTTGTCAGGCACATCCATCTTAAAAGAAGTATTGTGCAATAACACTGTATGTTTATTTACACAGAAGTATGCCTCACTACACTCAAAGATCTCGGCTTACCTCTGCATGATTAATGTTAATTCTGCAATTGAAAGAGGCAGTTATGTGTGGGAGATGGAAGGAGAGGCCAGAACGTGGGCAATACTCTCCAAATGGTAAAAGTGATGACGCAACTGCAGATCCTAAAGATCAGTAACTGTGAACAGACTCAAAAAATATTCCTCAGTGCAGAAATCTCTGCGTGGAAAGTATTTTCCTCACTATACTTTTGCTTGCTTATTCTCACACACATTCATACTATTTTGCATCAAATCTGAAAAACAAAATAATTTGATACAGCAGATGAAGAAATAAAAAAGAAATGACAGCACAAAGCAAACTTAAGCACAGGTTGAATATCTCTTATCTAAAATATTTTGGACCAGAAGTGTTCCATATTGCAGATTTTTATCCAGATTTTGAATTTGCATAAACTTAATGAGAAATCCTAGAGATGGGACTCAATTCTAAACATAGTATTCATTTATGTTTCATAAATACCTTATGTACATAACCTGAAAGTAATTTTATACATGATAAATGTAATATTTTGTGTATGAAGCAACATTTGTGTACATTGAACCACCAGAAAACAAAGGTGTCACTATCTCATCTACCCATATGAACAGTTTTGGATTTTGGAGTATTTGGGATTTCAGAATTCCAGAAAAGTGAAGCTTAACCAATAGCAGCTTTTCATCATTTCAGGACAGATCAGGAACACTGGTACTGGCCTCAAACTTTTTGCCATAAAGGCAGCCATTAAAGAACTGAGTAAGATCCTCAAGTCAACCTCCCCCCCCCCCCGCCATTTTTGCTGTATTCTCTTTTTTCCTTTTTTTCTCCCCCCCTTCCCCCCCCCCCTTTTCCCCTTCCCTTACCATGCCTTCCATTTTCCCCTGCCCCAGTGGTATGACCAGTCCCTCTTAGTCCTCTTACCACTTCCCAATCCATCCCTTCCTTCCCACTCATCAGTCCCTTCCCACCCCATCTTTCCCTTAAACCCCCTTTCCCTTATTTGTAGTAGTGTATTAGAAATGCATTAATTAAAAACATTTATATTTTTTTTTAAAAAAAAGATCCTCAAGTGTAAAGACATATAAATAAATACCAAAATTTTCCAAGCCACAATTTTTTTATGATTGTGAAAGCTGAATAATGAAGGAAGTTGACAGAAAGATGAAGTTGTTTGAAATGTGGTACTGGCAAAAAGTTCTGAAAATAGTACAGACTGTCAAACACAAATAACTGTTAGAATAAATCAAGCATAAACTAGAAATGATGATTAAATTGAAGCCATAATCTGTTAGACATGTCATTAAATGATGTGATTCATTGGAAAAGATCATAATGCTTGATTGATCCAACAAAGAAAGCCATAGCCTTGAATCTGCAAGACCTGGGCAAAGCACCTGATGACTGAGGATGTTGTCGGTCTCTCATCTATAGGGTTGAAGTTGATTTTATGGCAAATTATGACAACACTTGCAATGCTGGCTGAAGGATTCTGCAAGTTGTAACCCTCCAAGAAAACCTTTTCGAGTCCTACTTTTTCTGTGGAGGCACTCAGGATGCATAAGTCCCCCTTCCTTAAGAGCTTTGTCCTTACTCCCACTTTCAGTATGTTGCCATGTATGGATGCTCATATTATTGAGGTGGGCTTTTGTTTTGTCTCTTGCTGTAAGTTGAAATGTCACAGGCTCAATTGTATCCTTGATTTAACTTTGTTAAATGATGTGCTCTTTTAAAAAAACTGATTGTTTTTATTGATTTTGTTTCTCCCTGATGTTAGCTGCCTTAAGTGGTTTTTCAAAAAATGGAAAGAGGAAGAAGGCAAGGTGTACATAATGCAAAACCCAAGAAGAAAATGCCAGGCTGAAGTAATTGTATGGAATGGCTAAAGGACATTCTGTGAAGAGACAAGCCATATTGCAGTATAGAATAATAAATATAAAACTGAACATTTATCAAGATTATAAAGCAAACAAAGATAAAGTGACCTGATTACCTCAGGCAGAAATGCTAGGAGATGGCAAAAGGTGTTGGCCACATGCTCTACCTTGAGCACTTTAGAGGAAGGTGCTCTGCGGGTGCCACACAAAGTGCTTTTCTATGGTTAGTACTGAAGAAAGATTTAACTGCCAGTATACAGGGAACTGGAGGGAAAGATAGACATATTTTTGTTGTTTATTCGTTCAGTCACTTCCGACTTTTCATGACCTCATGGACTGGCCCTCGCCACCCCCAGTTCCTTCAAGGTCAAACCAGTCACTTCAAGGATACCATCCATCCATCTTGCCCTTAGTCGGCCCCTCTTCTTTTTTCCTTCCATTTTCCCCAGCATCATTATCTTCTCCAAGGTATTCTGCTCATTATGTGGCTAAAGTACTTCAGCTTTGCCTCTAATATCCTTCCTTCCAGTGAGCAGTCGGGCATTATTTCCTGGAGTATGGACTGGTTGGATCTTCTTGCGGTCCAAGGCCCATCTTTTACTTGGGCAGTAAAATGTTTTGGAGTGGGGAAATTACTGTTTTTTGTTTTTTTAAAAAAAATATCATTCTTCCACTGATTTGTTAATAGGGTGATATTCAGAATGCCAACCAACATACCATCTTCCTTTTAAAATGGATTTGCATAAAATTGAATGTGTATCTTTTCTGTACATTTTCTACAAATAAAAAAATCATTTATATATCTTCTGCACCACAGTTTTCTGTAATTACTTTGGTTCCCTCTCAATCATTTTGCTGTGTGACTTTCAGACTATAAAACAAAGACAGGGCCTGTCTTATTATCGATCTTGGTAAGCTGATCTGGGAGCTGTTTTCAGCTGAAAAGCAGGGCAAAAATGCTACAGATAAATAAAATGAACATCTTGTTCTGCTCAACATAACAACACTAAGAATTAAAGCAATAATAAGGACTTTTACCAGGCCAGTCAGTACAGATGGTTTCCACAGCCTTTTCCTGCCCTATTTTTACTGGGGATATGGGTTTTCTGGAAAATTCTCCAGAGTAAAAATGAGTGTTTTGTTTAAGTATTCCATGCCCAATATTTAACTCATCTAATATAATTGAGTGTAATACAACAGCCCAGAAAGGCATGGACATCTACTGATTAATCGATCAACATAGATAAATATGCCACCAGGAAAAGGTAGCATCAGATTTTTTTTCACCCCATATCTTTCATTTTTAAATTGTAGCTTCTGCGGTTTTTCTCCACATTCTTTGTTGAAAGGTAGTTCTTTGTTGACAGAGGCAATTATTATCGCCATCTCAATATTTCATTACTAACAGCTCCATTAGCAAACAACATTCCTTCCTCTGGAATCACCTGAAAGCTTACTCTAGGAGGCAATTTTGGGGGTGCACAGGAGGGGAGATTGCTCCTCGTTCTGCTGATAGGAACAGTTTCATCAGCTCCCCTTGAATGTAGACTTTAAAACACAAGATGTTTCACAGTAATATTTCTAATCTAATTCTTAAATTATTAAAGCTCATTAATTTAATTACTGAGGCAGTAAAACATGAGTACGTGTTAATTTGTACATCATATTTTATTCTCCAGATTCGATAAAAGAACTCAACATTTGACAAATGCAATATGCTGCTATTTATGTTTTTCCTCTCACTGTGCCAATTATCAGACTTTTCATATGTTCATCTTTTTTGCAGATTTTAATAGTAATCAACTTCTCTGCTGTCATGAAATAAGGAATGGTTAAGTAATTGATTATTGATTCATATGAATGCAAATCTTCAGCGGCTTTTCCAAATTAAAAATGGCATAATACCCAATCTTTCTGTTTACTGTGTTCCCTCACTTATCGCTGGGGTTAGTTTCCAGGACCACCCGCAATAAGTGAAAACCCGCAAAGTAGGGACACTATATTTATTTTAATATTTATACATTATTTTAGTAGTTATAGACTATTTTAAGTCTTTATCAACCAATCGTGTGTTGATAAATCGCCTCTTTCTTCCGTTGCCACTTGGGTTCCTTTTTTCTCCCTTTGGCTTCTCCTTCCTTCCTTCCTTCCTTCCTTCCTTCCTTCCTTCGACTGTAAATTGTAATTTTTTATGATTTATAATAGTCTTTAGAGGTTATTGAAAAACCGCGAAACAGCGAATCCGCAAAAAGTGAACTGCAAAGTAGTGAGGGAACACTATATACCCCTTATAATTTGCCTTTTAAAATACTTAGAGTTATATAATCAATGAGTTGAAAGAAGCCACATGGGCCTTCAAGTATAGTCTTCTGCTCTAAGGAAGAGCCCCAGCTGAACTTATTCAGCAAATAGCTGTCCAGCCTTTTATTGAAGATATCCAGAGAAGAAGGTGCCATCACCTTTTTAGGTAATTGGCTCTATAGTCAAACTGCTCTTACTGTCAATATATTCCTTCTAAGGTTCATAACACAAGGTAAAATGGGTTAACTCAGTTTTGCTGCATTATGTGCCAAGTCAAGGAATGCTCTTTTGGCAAAACACCAGAGCAGCTCCATGGTTCAGATGAATGTGGATAGACAGCAGGACCAGCTCTAATGTTTTCCACAGGAAAAAGGGAACGGATTGGATCCATGTCACCCTCTTATTGTCACACTCCAAATAATTCCTGGCCATAGCCAGGTGCTTTTGCTGACATTAGCAGAGGCATCCACATGACCAAAAAAGAAAGGGCTCTCTTTGAACTAGTCTCAGATTTTAAGGTATATGTAGATGCACCCCAAGAAAATTGTGGAATTTAAATAAACAAATAGTCGCTTTGCTGTTCTTATTTGCACCTTAGGTAAGCAAAATCACTCCTTTCAATGCTGCTGTGTAGATAAGACACTGAAAATCTATTTCTCTTGGATTCTTTACATGTAATGCAAAGGTATACCATCGTATGGATCATGGAACACATGACACACACTCCCTTCACTTTTGACCCTTCACTCTTCTCAGGGAGATTTAAAGCAGCTTTAAGCAGTCTCAGGAGAAGCATATTTTCAACAGCAAGTGCTTTCAAAGAAATGAGAATTCCACTACATTTGGCACACTGCTTGAGACATCAGATTAAAAATGTGTTACATTTGCAATATAAACCAGGAAAAGGAAGAGCAAAATTGCATGTCTATGGAAAGAACGTTGTCAGACAGATGAGCAGTCTGCCAAATTCCTGGCCCTGAATATCCAGTTTTTGTGGGTTGTCTCCAGGAAGGAGAAAGGGTGCTAATTCTCCAGTTTTGGTAGACTCAGTTCTGAGTTAGAGGAAATGATTACTTACAAATCTTCATCTCATCTAGAGTGCAGCTGTACATTTAATTATGTAAATTATTTATTTGGCTTTGAATGTGTACTTTTGCTCATTTAGCATCAATTGCCCAGGTAATGTCAAGTGCTGAGTTTATTCCAGTTTTTAAACTGCAAGACAGTACATTCCTGTGATCATATAGTGCTTGGTAATGGAATACAAAATCCAGGAAGATATAAGAAAAAAACAACAGTTAGTTGAAGACATTCATCTCTGTACTATATTTAATAAATAGCAGTTCTCTCACAAATCCTAGGTAAATATATCTGGCGTGATACAGTGTAAACACTCTAAATGCTGTATTCTTACATTAATCAGGCATGAAACATACAGTGTCATACTAATAGCAGGTAATAGCATGTTCTGGAAATTTATGGGCATATTTTATCCCTTTGGCAGCATACCAAAGTAATTATAAGACTGGAAGAAAGTTGGGGAAAGAGAAATGTTTATAATCATGATTTGTTTGCTGGCAAAATGTTCAAGGTTTTGAAACAGGAAGTAGAAAGAATTGTAGACTTGGAAAGGATCCCAAAGCCTCTCTAATCCAAACCTCAACCAATGAAAGAATCCACAGCTAAACTACCCCTGATAGATAGGCATCCAACCTGCTTAAAGATCTCCAATGAAGAAGAGCCCATCACTTTCCAAGGTAACCCATTCCACTGTTCATGATTGCAGGATAGAGTTAAAGTGCAATTAAGACTTATCAAATATCTTACGCTGTGTGTTTCAATTCAGTTGAGAAACTCACTCCTCCAGATTGTTTTGCCCTACAATATCCATCAGTCTCAAACAGCATAGCCTATGTTAAGGAACTCTGGTAGTTGTAATCCAAAGCCTCTGAAAAGATAAAGATTCCCACTCAACATTAGAATTGTAGAGCAATAAGTGAATGTTTTAGTGACCAGAGTTCTGGCTTTAAGGTGTAGACTGATCATGCAGTTCCATGTTCTACTCACTAGAGGCTGCTAGTTGTATTTTTTAAAGAAATAATACTGTTATTATAAAGTTCAAATAAAAATTATTAATTCAGATATAGATAAAAATCCCACCATATAAAACAGCAACAAGTCTTCAACCTTATGTACAGCTCTTGAATCCTTTTTGCATATTTTTGGTTTAGTTAGTTACCAATAGATTTCTGGGCATGACTAAAGATGATGACCTTTAAAGCCCCAAGCAGTTTAGGATTTAAACCCTACACATATGTTCTGGTCTAATTAAAAAAATCATCACCACCTAAACCAGGCTTTACAGTCTAATGGGTATTCTACAACAGACATCAGAAGAGCTGCAAGACCAAGAACAACCCACGAAAGCAAAGACAAAGATTCACCTAGAGGAAAAGTGGTCTTACCATACATCAGGGGAACTATTGACTGCATAGGGAAACTGATGAAGAAACACAACCTACACCAATCTACAGACCAACTAAGAAAATTCAATGAAAGGATAAGAAGGAATCCTCTAACCACTGCAGGAGTCTACCATATACCATGCAGCTGGACAAGCCTACATAGGGACCACCAAACACAGTGCCCAAATACGAATCAAAGAACATGAAAGGCACTGCAGACTAATTCAACAGAGAAGTCAGCTATAGTACAGCACATGATGAACCAACCTGGACAAAGAATATTATTTGAGAACAGAAATTCTACACCCCTCTGACAACCATTATGTCAGACTACACAGAGAAGCCATTGAAATCCACAAGCATGTGAACCACTTCAACAGAAAGGAGGAAACCATGAAAATAAACAAAATCTGGTTATCAATATTTTAAAAATATCAGAATCAAGACAGTAAATAATGAACACCACTCAGAACAGGAGAACTCCAGACAGCAAGCAATCAGTTGCCAGTTAACACTTCCCAAATAAAGGATGCCTCCAGGCAACAGAGGTTAGGCTACCTCTATGCAGATACCCTCACTGATTGACTTTGCAGCTTCATCGCTACTCATGCTATTCAAGGTTGCTAATTGCAACATTCACACTTTCTTTAAACAGAAATGGGTTCTTTCTTCCACCCTGGGCATTCTACAGATGCATATATACTCCATTTGCCTCACCTCCAACAGACTTCTGAAAATGCTGGCCATGGAGGTGAAATGTCAGAAGATAAATGCTACTGGAACATGGCTGTACAGCCTGAAAAACTAGCAGCAACCCATCTTTAGAGTGTTATTTCTGGATTTTTCACTTACCACTTTCATCTTTCTTGGGCTGCATCAGAAACTTTTCCTTTGATTTTGTGGTCCAAGGGCAAATAGCACTTAGAGCAGAATTTCTTCTGGCCTTAGAGATATGAAGGAAACGTTCCCTACAACTGTTCCTTTGCTGCTGATGTCTGAGGCTTAGCTGATCTTCCTCTTGCCATTCCATGGAAGGAGATGTCCCAAAGGACTTTATTGTCTTCTAGCTAGTCTCAAAGACCAGAATGTCCCTCTACATCTTCTCTAGCATGTGAACATTGAAAAAGTTCCAAGGGTATCACCACAAAATTAAGAAAGAGCAGGATAAAGCTACAGACATTTAGAGTTTTGGTAAGGAGGTCAAGGAAAAAGAAAAGCAGGTGTGCTGTGCCTTTTACTGCTATATAGAACTGAAAACTTGCACAAGTTGTCTCATGTGATAGATTGCCTGTTTGAATAGCTTCTTTCATGTAGAGCAAGAACACTACTTTTTCAGGTGAAAAAGTTGTAGTATCAAGCAGGGATTTGGTTTTAATCACTCTGGACATATTGAAGACCACTCTGTCATACTGTTACCCAGGGACAGAAGAGACAACTCATAGCAGGAAGTGCTTTTCCATGGGGTACGACTGCAGTAAGTGCTCCTATGGTGCTGGTGCACTAGCAGATGCCAAGCAACCAGCCTCTGAAAATAATCTCTTACTTTTGTTTCAACAGAGCAATCCGGCCTTCTGAACAGTCAAAATTGTCGTTTTTTTTCCAAGCAGGATTTCTAAACCAACATGACATAAGGAAAATTCATCATGACCTGAAAAGCTTCCCCTTCCAATCCATTTCCATGATGAGCTGTTGACTGTCCGATCCAACTACAGTACAGTTGATACAATGTAAATCAGCAAGGATTGTGGATTTTGTGTGTGTCAACAAGCTTGATCCCCATGTCCTCTAAACTATGCGTAGGTGTATGTACCTTCAAGTTGCCTGTTGACTTATTGCAACTCCGTGAAATTCATAGGATTTTCTTAGGCAAGGAAAATTCATAGGTGGCCAGTTCATTCCTGAAATAAACTGTTCAGTACTGTAATAGACAAAATATACCTGCATGTGAGGTTAAAGCTGATTTAAGCTTCCTTCTCCCCCTTTATTTCTTGGATGCACCAGAGGGGAGGGAGAAATTATTTAATGTCTAGTATATGATTGTAGGGCTAGCTCAGTAAAAACCCTTAAAGAACTTTTAATGGGTGTGTATGTTGCATTTTTATTATTGTTATTATGACTTTATTTTATGTTGTTTTAAATTATGGGTGTTTTTATACATAGCTAATTCATTTTTTTCTTTCTGTATTAACAGGTTTTTAGTTTAAACTTGGGTCCCTTGTTAGGAAAAAGGTGGAATATTCAGTAAATTGAATAAATAAATGAAGCTTAATAAAATAAAACCAAGCAGCAGCAGAACATGGTGAGTCTGGAGGAATGCTTTTAGCTTGCCCTACCTCACAAAGTTATTGTAAACTTAAGACTTGGCAGAGAAGGAGCCTTGTGTGCCTCTTGAACTTTTTAGAGAAAATATGAGATATCAACATAACAAATATAAATAAAGTGGCTCTCCACTTGGGTAAGAACCTTGACTTTAAAATGCCAGACAATCTATGTAGGACCTTTATTCCAGAGCTATGGCCACCTTTTCTCTCCATTCTTATCTTTTCCCCCCTCTCCTTTTAAAATTCAACGGTAATTATCTTAGTATGTAGCTTAAGCTTTTAGACATTTGATTCCGATATTATTTCCCTGAATCATGGTGTCAGAACACTTTTTCTTTAAACAAATAAAGTTTTATTATTATATTATTAAATTTTAGCCTTCTTACAGAAAAATGTAAAAAAAGAAAAGAAAGAAACCCCAACTTGTTACCTTACTTGGGAGGAAGCTTTACAAGACTCAGGGTGCATTTACACTAGGCATGGGCAAACTTTGGCCCTCCAGGTGTTTTAGATTTCCTCCCAAAATTCCTAACAGCTGGTAGGCTGTTAGGAATTGACATAGCTGATATCCAAAATATCTGGAGGGCTGAAGTTTGCCCGTGCCTTATCTACACTGTAGAATGAATGCAGTTTGATACCACTTTAGGTAATATGGCTCAATGGTATGCAATATTGGAAGATGTAGTTTGCTGAAATCCCACAACTCTTTGGCAGAGAAGGCTAAAGACCTTATAAAGCTACAACTCGCAGGCTTCCATTGCACTGAGCCATGGCAGTTCAAATGGTGATTAATTGCAACATTCACACTTGCCTCACAGACAAGAGTTTTTTCTACCATCATGGACATCCCACAAATATATAAACTCCACTTGCTTAGTTTCCAACGGACCTCAAAACCTCTGAGGATGCCTGCCATAGATATGGGTGAAACTTCAGGAGAGACTGCTTCTGGAAAATGTCCATACAGCCCGGAAAACTCACAGCAACCCAGAGCAGAGTTTGCCAAACTCTGCTCTGGGCCAGCTAACACCTCCCAACAAAGGACTCCCCCAGGCAGGAATCAGCCAGGTTTTGAAGCTGCAATGCTAATCAAGGTGATTAATTGTAACATTCACACTTGCCTCCAACAGACAGAGTTACTTCTCCCACCCTGGCCCTGCCACAATTTCTAATATACAGTAGAGTCTCACTTATACAAGACTTGCTTATCCAAGGTTCTGGATTATCCAAGGCATTTTTGTAGTCAATGTTTTCAATATATCATGATATTCTGGTGCTAAATTCGTAAACACGGTAATTACAACATAACATTACTGCGTATTGAACTACTTTTTCTGTCAAATTTGTTGTATAACATGATGTTTTGGTGCTTAATGTGCAAAATCATAACCTAATTTGATGTTTAATAGGCTTTTCCTTAATCCCTCCTTATTATCCAAGATATTCGCTTATCCAAGTTTCTGCCGGCCCGTTTAGCTTGGATAAGTGTGACTCTACTGTACCACACAATCTCTGAGGATGCCTGCCATAGATGAGGGCGAAACGTCAGGAGTTTGCCAAACTGCTCGGCTAGGTTTTTGTGGACTTCATCTCCCAGAATCTCTGACCATTGGCTGCGGCGGCTGAGGCTTCTGGGAGTTGAAGTCCAAAAAAAAACAACCTGGAGGGGGCTCGAATAGAGGAAACACTGCCGTCCTTTCGCAATCGGCTCCTTCCCGTTGACCCTCTGCTTAGTCCTTACAGCACTGAACCTGCCTCGTTACGGCTACGGTCCCGCCTACTCTCCCAGGCCTTTGCTATGATAGGCTGTCTCACTCGTGACGTTCACCTCTCCTCGGCCAGTAGGAAAACACCACGGCTCCCAGGTGCTTTCGCTGTCTCGGCGGTAGTCAAACATCGTGGGTTTGTGTTTCCCGTCCGGAAGCTTTTGAGGGTCGGACTCAGCCGGGCCAAGAGCGGAAAGTAATTGATGTGGGGACTTGGATGGGAGGAAAAAGGGAGTCATACCGAAGAGAGAAGCGGCGCCTCCATTCTGAGCCCTGTGGTGTTGCTTTGTGAGGCAGAGCCTAACATTAGAGGGCAGAAAAGGTGAAGAATTGACTCTTGCTCTCATTCTCTGCCTCCTTCCTGAGGAGTTTACCAGAGAGGTGCCCACTCAGAGAGCCTTTCAGAGGACAGCATTGACACTGACACCTCCTCTGGTCAGAATTGGGCCTCTTCTGTGGGCCTGTAAGGCATTCCTGTGTGTCAGGCCTTGGGGAGGGCTCTCCTCGCCTTCCCAGGACGACGGCCTTGGACTACGTCTGTGATATGTCCCCCATCACTTCCTGCAAGGACAGCAGCCGCCAACGCCGGCCTGGCAACTACCAGAGCTCCCTAGACGTCTTGAAGAACGACACTTCGGGCCTGGATTTCTATGAAGACGGCCCTGCTGAGGCGGGTGCCGGCGGAGACCGTGAGGCCCTGCTTGGAGAACCCAATGCCAGCCCTCTTGGGCACCCTCAAGGCTACCGAGCAGAGCTGGGCAGCATCCTACTCCTCCTTTTCCTCTATGTCTTGCAAGGCATTCCTTTGGGACTTGCGGGCAGCATCCCGCTCATCCTGCAGAGCAAGAATGTGAGCTATAAGGACCAGGCTTTCTTTAGCTTTGTCTTCTGGCCCTTCAGCTTGAAGCTCCTCTGGGCCCCCTTGGTGGATGCCGTCTACTTCAAGAGCTTCGGCCGCCGCAAGTCCTGGCTGGTGCCTACTCAATACACCTTGGGCCTCTTCATGATGTACCTTTCCATGCAGGTGGACTCTCTGCTTGGGGGAGCAGATGGCAAGAGCCCCGACGTGCTGGCCCTTACTGTCACCTTCTTCTTGTTTGAGTTTCTGGCAGCCACTCAGGATATTGCAGTGGACGGCTGGGCGTTGACTATGTTGTCTCGAGAGAATGTGGGCTATGCGTCCACTTGCAACTCTGTGGGCCAGACGGCTGGCTACTTCCTGGGGAATGTCTTGTTCTTAGCGCTTGAATCAGCTTCTTTTTGCAACAAGTATTTGCGGTTTCAGCCTCAACCCCAAGGAATTGTTACACTTTCAGGTATTATTTGTTGAAGTGAATACTTACTAACTTAGCCAATCCCTTGTTGTCCGAGTATGATGGTCCTTCAAGTGTAGTATTTATTTATCGTATCAGAAGTGAACCAAGGATACAGTTGTAATGTATTTAAAAAACAAAGTTAAAAACTTGGCATTATACTAAATGTCCTTTGACCAGTAGCTGGCCACTTGGAGTGCCTCTGGTGTTGCTATAAAAAAGGTTCTGCATTCTGCATGTGGCAGGGCTCAGACTGCATTGTAGTAGGTGATCTGTGGTTTGCTCTTCCATACACTTGCATGTCATGGACTCCACTTTGTAGCACAATTTCTTAAGTTTGGCTCTGCATCTCGTGGTGCTAGAGTGCAGTCTGTTCAGTAGTTTCCAAGTGTAGTATCTTGGTGGTGGATACGTAGGTGGCTGGAGCCTTATTCTTGATCCGCATGTTCTTCTACAGTAAGGGCATCGGATTTCAGGTGAAAGTCAGTCCCAGTCAGGGTTGGCTTGATGCGCCTTTTGACAGGTTTATCCCTTTCACTCTCTGAATAGGATAGTAGTAATTATAGTATAATAATAACCATAATAATAATAATAATAATAAAACTTTATTTGTATCCCACCCTATCTCCCCATGAGGACTCAGGGTGGTTTCCAACAAACCAGGCAAACATTAAATGCCTATATAAAAAATGGCCCTAAAATTTTAAATATGAAAAAGCAACACTGAACATTGTACAACAGAAATTTAAAATAAGCAATTTACATCGGATAATAACAATTTAAAAAGCCAACCTAGCCTGAGTGTCATACCAGTTCCATTCAGCTGTTAATGATGCAGGGGTTCATGAAGATAACTTATATTCCACTTTTAAGATTAAATTCATTTCAGGTTGAAAAATTCTTCATCTGTACCGTAGTAAGTAAAGACAGTGTTTTCATGCTAATAGAGAAAGTTTTGAGTAGGTCCCTCTTGTGGATTGTGGGAAGAACTAGGGACCTTCCACACAGCCATATAACCCAGAATATCAAGGCAGAAAATCCCACCATATCTGCCTTGAACTGGGTTATCTGGTTTTGAGTTTTTCTTTCAAAACTGCCTTATCTCCGAGTGACGAGAAGGGGGAAGGGCCCCAGCTCCAAGCAGCTCTTCCATGCCCCCTCCATTTTGCATAGCCTCAATCAGACGGCTGCTTACCAATATTTGTGCTAAGCCCCATTTTCTGTTCCTGGTGTCTTCCCAACCAGGCCCATAGACCTAATACTTTATAGACTCATGCAGACAAATAACTTGTTGGTTTCTTCACACACTCTTCACTCCACAGGAAAGACTCCACTGAAAAGGTATTGTGCATGCAGAGGAAATCCTAAAAAATATTCTTAGAAAATTATTTTTTCCTAAAACTGAAGCTTAAAAAATGAAGTGCGCCTTACATTCGATAGCGCCATAGATCCAGTGAAATATGTTTGCTTAATACAAAACCAGTATGCACAATATAGGGCATGCTGCTGTATTAGAATATACATTGAGAATATGAAATAATATAAAGCTCCTTTGTACCAGATGGCAGCTTTATATTTGCATTTTTTGTTTAGATTACCATCAAGAATTGGGATTCATTAATCAATGCTATTGCTATGCCTACACTATGACGATAGCTTTCATTAAGGAACCTACGTCAAGTTACCTTTGTCCAAGCTTAGAGGTAATGGAAGAGAGAGAAAATATTTCTAATACATGTCATGTTCACTCAAGGGTGGTTTGATTGTTATAATGTTTATACAAAATAGTTAAAGTCTTCTCAAATTTGTTCATTTCTCTTCAGAGGAGGAATATCAGAGTGGCCTTGATTTCCTGTTGGAATTAGTCTTGTCATTGTAAAAAGTAATGGGATTTTTTTTTCTCGTCAAAGTATTTTAAAATTCAAAACTGATCTATCCCAAATATAGATTAATTCACTTAGGTGGGAAGTTCACTTATATGTGGAAGAGTAAAGGCATGCATTACGGGATTTTGTTGTCCCGCAGACTCTGGGCTGTTGCTTCACTGATTAAGTCTATCCATCTGAAATGTGGTCATCTTCTTTCCCTACTGCCCTCAACCTTACCAACCATTTTTGTCTTTTCTAGTGAGTCATCTCTTCTCATAATATGGCCAAAGTACGACAACCTCAGTTTAGGGGCTATACTCTTTGTTGGTCCTACTATCTGGAATGAAGAGCAGGCTTTGTCCTTTTGACCCAGGTGGGAACCAATAAGGGCGAAGGAAATAATATTTTGTAAAGTCCAGTCACTTTATTATTTTGCTTTCTTATGTTGAGTGAAATATTCTGTTGGGAACTAGATTTAATACATGATTCTTTAAAAATAAAAAGTAATAATTTCATACGGGCTATTATGCCAATTAGTGGCTTATTTTTTAATATTTGGACAGGACGTAGTGATGGTATTAATTAACAGCTAATTCTTATAAAAATAGCATTCGTAAACTTTTCTCTTTAATCTATTTTTGCTACTTTTAAAGACTATGAAGACACTTGTAGATATATCAGCTCAGATCTCTGTCTTACTGTAACAGATCAGTCTGCTACGTCAGCTCTTGTAATACTTCTGCATTGTGGAAATAACTTAAGGGCTATTAAATTACAACCATCAAAAGCCTGCTGTTATTTAAGCATTGTGAAAATTGGCATCTTCTTTCTCTGAAAAAGAAACATATTTGGAGACAATCTAAATAGGATTGTTTTACAAAAGCCTTTCACAAGCTCTGTTTTTTTTTAAAAAAAAATAGAATGGAAGGAAGAACTTCTAGGATAGTATTCATAAAACAATCATCATTTTATCTTTGCAACAATCCAATGAGGTATGCCAGGAAGAGAATCCATGTCACCCCTCTATGTTTTAACACGTTGTTTATATCACTTTTCTTGCTCTCTATAACCTCATTTGAATCTATCTTTTTTCTGCATCTATGTAACACTAAAGTGTGGCTTTGCACTGCTAGAAGTGCTTATAGCAATTTGTACTATCAGTGCTTTTTGTTTGTTTTGTACAGTATATAGTAGCTTGCGTTGAAAAACAGCTATTTTATAGCACTGGGAGAAATTGTATACCATAAAATAATTTCATGACTTCGGTCTATTTTAAGAGGCAATACCCTGCAATCACTGTAAATATGTGTTTTATTTAATAGTAAAGTACATACTATCACCTTGTATTATATAATCATTTTCAGGGGGATATGGAAGCAAATCATTTGTACAGTTTCTGCCTTTAGGAGATTAAATTCTAGCAGAATAAAATTTTAAAAATCAAACAAACAATGATGCAGTAAAAATCTGTGGGACTTCGAGATGGCTGCTCTTACATTTTGCTATGTGTTCAGTTAATCAAATTAATCATTATTCACAAATTTTATTAGTTGGGAATTAAGAAGAATCAGCATAGAATAGTCGTTTGAGTGTTGGACTGGGGCTCCTGAAGACTAAGAGTTTGAAATTCAACTCAGCAATGGATCGACTATGGAAGATCATATTGTCTCAGGGTGCATTTACACTGTAGAATTAATGCAGCTTAACACCACTTTAACTTCCATAGTTCAATACCATGGGAGTTGTAGTTTTACGAGGTCTTCAGCTCACCAAACTATAGTTCCCAGGATTCTATAGTATTGATCTGCGACAGTTAAAATGGTATCAGACTGCATTGATTCTTCCATATAAATGCACACTTAGCAATGGGACAGCAATGGCAAACTCCCTCTGAACAAATTGGCCATTGTAGGTTGCTTGTGGCTATTGTTTTGTATCTTTGTCATTTCCAATCTACAAGGTCAAGTTATCATGGGGTTTTCTTGGCAAAATTTGTGCAGAAGGAATTTGCCATTACATTCCCTTGAGTCTCAGAGAGTATGAAAGGCTCACAAGTGGCTTTCTGTAATTGAGTAGGATTTGATTCCTGGTTTCCCAGTTCTGGACTATCACTCAACCCATTACTCCATGCTTGCTCTTCAGGGTTAGTTTAGGTTTACCATAATTTAGAAATGAGCTAAAGCCATATAACAACAGATAACTACACTAAAGTCAAAGCATGGAATAAAACGTTTGCAATAAATAGTGTACTTTTGTGACGGGAAATATACATTTGAATCATGTATTACTGCATTTGACCAGTGAAAAATACATTAAATTGTAAGCAGAATAATTTGTCTTTGCAGATTTCCTCTTTTATTGGGGTGCTGTTTTCTTAATAACTACCACCTTGGTAGCACTCTTGAAAAAAGAAGATAAGAGAATTTCTCATTCAAGAGAAGAAACAAAAGGCATCATGGATACATACAAGCTGCTTTTCTCAATAGTTAGAATGCCTGCAGTCCTAATGTTCTGTGCCATGATTTTAACTGCAAAGGTGAGTATTTTTTGCAATTACTAGCATGTCATTTTTATAAGTTGCTATTTACCCATAGATGTGCATGCAGTGACAAGTAATAAATGGAAAGGCTGCTGTGATTGTTGTGTGATTTAAAATATATTTTTTCTGTTCCCCCCATTCCCCGATGTAGTAGAAAGCAATAGTGTCAATTTTATTCTCTTGTCTGTGTACTAATGCAAAGGTTTCTGCAAGATTTTTGAGATCTTTGTATCACCCGAGGCATGCGCTTTAATAGGAGCAGTAGGATGAAAGCATTTTTCAATTACTATTTTGAATACCTGCATAGTATTAGTACAGTGATGACTTCCGTTGCAATGCCTGGCAGAGCTCCTACGGTAAGTACACACATAGTATGAATACATAATATACATAACCTATAGTGTGCATGCAAGCTTATATGCATAGCCAACCCATGTCTATCTAATTGCTTCTTAAAGGCAATGATTGAACTTATACAGATGTATAATTCACTGTTAAGGCCATGGGAGATGGGAGTTTAACATTCGGAGGGCTGCACAGTCCCCATTACTGGTTCTCTTAGACATAATACCTAGTATATACAAGAATGGGTTGACAGCAGCATGTGTAAACAGCACAGCTGTACCCACATGTACAAATTAATGCCTGAACACTGTTTCTAGTACAGTGATTTGAAGTGTATACATTTTCAGTAGTTTGTCCTCTTATCTTTTTCAAGGCTCTGCAAAGAAGGGACCATACATCACAATTAGACTGCAATATTTTCATGAAGAGTCACGGGTTCAGTTTCAATGCATTAAGTTAATAATAGAGAAAACTTCTGCTTTAGATATCAAGAGCTGATACCAATCAGAGAGATAATACTGGGCTCATTGACCAAGACATAGGTTCTAAGATATCATCCTGCATTTAGCTTAAACCAAAATTGGACAAAGTTTAAGCACACCGTGATCTACAGCTTATGTAATTTTAACTAATTCACATGCCATCAAAATAGCTTTGCATAATGGTTAAGACAATTGAACCATTTGCCTGTATGAAGAATTACCATTCCACATGACATGACAAGTCCATACTACATGGCAGTTTTGTATCTGTTCCAGACATAAATCCTTCCAGGCCTATAATACTCATCCAACCAGGTTGGATATGCCGCTGCTTTGCCCTCCTGCATCTCTGTGGTAGGAAAGACAAAGCAAGTCATCTCTTATTTTTCCAAAATGCTGCTCTTTCTGTCTTCCAGACTGATCTTGTATCAAGAACATTAAAGGAAGGGAAAAGGCAATAATCTAGGGCCTCACTGGCTGGTTGAATCAGTCAAGAGAAGAAGTAGCTTTGCAACCTGCTCCCTCTTGCTTTCATGATGTGCTGTAGTGAACACATGGTTTAATGTAGTTACCCATTAAACCATAGTTACCCATTCAGTCTCATTTGGAAAAGCATAGAAACACAAATCCATTAAAGGACAATGCCTGAGAGCCTCTTCTGTAAGGACTGAGTATACTTAATCACTACAAAATCCTGCATTTCATAGGTAGCATAGAAAAACTGAAGTATCGGTGAAATGGAATAGGGCATTTTTGAAAGGACCTATCTGGCTGGAACTGGAGCACTCTACTGTAATGTTGTAGATCCTGTTTATCTCACACAAAAATCTCCTCTTCAGATTGTTTCCTAGGCAATGTTGATAGTCAAGATCTTCATAGTACTGCTGAACAACTTCCTCTTATCTGTCCTGATAGATTGTTTTAAGATGTGTTGTTTGTTAACAAACATTTGAAATAGTTTGGGTAAATCAGATTTGACATTTGGTTATAGAAGACTAAAGGAAATTTTATGTCAGGACCTGTTCAGAGTTCCAAGCTGTATTTTTGGGTCAATGTTTAGCACAATAGTCAAAATTCATTTGGCTAAGAGCCATCATGACAAATAGGTTAGCCTTCTAGTTGGCTGCTTTCCTAGGATAAGTAGCTGTCCAGATTCTTTCCTTGGATCATGCTGCCTAAGTATAGACATTGTACTAACTACAACTAAACCCATACCATTCCTTAACCTTCAAAATACACAGGAGTCATGCTATGTTTTACAGCTATTTACTTGTTTTCATACCCCATGTGCTCCATGCTCATCTTCATCAGCACACTTCTACCCCTGTGATGTAGCAACCATCAACAGGAATTTCCAAAACAGCCTCTGTTCTTGGGATTTTATTCTGGTTTCTTGTCTTGTCACGGTTTTAGATGGAAAACAATGAAAACCATGGCTTGTTAATGGTGCTGTATTTCAATACAGTCATTATTGTATAAGGCAGACAGGCAGGGTTCGGTTTAGCTAACCACTGGATTTTTTTTATACACAAAAACTTAACCTGCAGTTCTTGGTCATAGTGTTGGGAGTTTGATCTTTGCTGTCTTTCCAGATAATCCTTTGATATGTAACCAGGTGCAAGTATTAAAAAATGACCTATTATATGACTTGTTATGAAGATGAGTATGAGACAGATTGTAAAATGCTTTGCACATGACCAACATAATAGAAATAAACAAGACTTTATGTTGCAGGTTGGATTCTCAGCAGCAGATGCAGTAACAGGACTCAAACTGGTAGAAGAAGGAGTACCTAAAGAACATTTAGCTCTACTTGCTGTTCCAATGGTTCCACTGCAAATTATATTGCCTGTGATTATCAGCAAATATACAGCAGGTCCACAGCCTCTGAATACATTTTACAAAGCTATGCCATTTAGGTAAAATATGTTGGTTTTTCTGTTTGTTAATATACAGCTTAATTTATTAATGTGGAACTATTTTGTAGTAATTAAGAACAATGAGGTGTATATGTTGGGGTTTCTTCTCTTACTGTTCAGTAGGGGAACTTATTCTGAAGTAAAGTAATGTGGTTGAATGAGGCCTTCCAAGAACTGTGTTTGGCAACAGAAATTTTACTTATTGCATTTGTATTAATTACAAATGAGTGACGCTGTAGTTTGTGCTGAACTTTCAGTTTATTTTGAACTTATATGATAGCTACAAGGCAAAGTGGGGACATAAAGGTTTAAATGTGTGAAGACAGATCATGTTTCCATATGGTTAATGGTACTTTTGATGCTAGAAATAATTTGTGCTATATTTTCTTTAAATTGATTTTGTGGGTTTTTTTCATTCTTTCTGGGCTTCTCATTTCTGTATGGAAAGCATTAGGTTTAAGTGTCTCTGCAAGTATCGTCCTACTTTCAGTTTTCTTTTATCCATCAAAACCCAATAAGAATTTCTATGATTAAACAGGATCCTTTAAGTTTATAAAGTAGGATGCATGTGAATGATTTATTTCTGTTATAAATAAGCCATAATTACTCTGAGATAAGTGAACTTTAGAATACATTTTACTGCTTTGTTTCATTCATACTAAGGTTAATTCAAACTGAGTTTTTCACAGGCAGTATATGGGGGCACTAGAAATTGTCTAGTGGGCACCATGATTTGTTTTTTCTTGCAGCTATCTTTGATTTATTTATGATCATAACTTGTAGTCTAATCAAGTTATATTCTGTTGAATAATGTAATCAAGTTATATTCTGTTAATCAATCCAGGATTTTTTTCTCATTTTTCCCCCATTACAGATTACTGTTTGGATTGGAATTTGCCTTCTTGGTGTGGTGGACTCCTAAAGTTAAATATGAAGGAGGCTTTCCGATCTATTACTACATTGTATTGTTGCTGAGTTATGCCTTACACCAGGTAACACTATTATAATTTTCCTATTTAAATTAAGGTTCATTTTCAACAGTTATCTGTTATTATACCTACCTACATACATACACACATATCCCCAGCCCCAGTATATTGCAGTAGTCTTTATTACAGTGGTGGGACCAATTTCCCCCCACCAGATACTCTTGTGAACTGCCTCATTCCCATAAACATGCATTATCCCAAACAGCTCCATTCATTCTTCATTTTCTCTCAAAATGGTAACAAAGTGTTGCCTTTACTTCTTGTTGCCATTTCAAGGATGTCTGTGGAAGAAAACAGAGGTACAGTATTAAGGGATTGTGGAATTTTGCATGTTTTAATGCATTTGAGGAATTTTCTGCATAGTTTGTGGGCAAAAATAGCTTGAAACCCACACAATTTCTTTAAAATGTGCTTTTGAGGTCCCCATAGATGGGAGTCCAAGGATTTGTGTGACCCACAAACTTGCTATAACTATATGCAGGTTCATTACATATACTTGTCTTCTTTTCTGAAGTCTTTAAGTAGATCATATATTTTCATCATATAGTCAGTAAAACAAATGTAACTGCATGATTAAAATTTCTTCAAAGCTCTGCTGGATCAGCTATTGAGTCCAGCATTCTGTTTCCTATCATGGCAAACCTGTTGCCTGTGGGAAGCCTGTATTCAAATCCTGAATAGTAATGTCTTTGTTTTCTATAGGAACTGGTAAGCAGAGGCTTATTACTGCCACTGATACTAAGTGTAGTATATAGCTATAATGACCAGTCACCATTGATAGCCTTCAGCTTAACCTTATCCTCCATGGGCTAATCCCTTTTTAAACCTGTCCAAGTTGGCAGCTGCCACTACATTTTGCAGTAGCAAACTCCGGTTTAATTACAGGACCTTGCAGATGTGCTTATCTTGAATGTTCTTGATTTAGACTAACAGCTGTGTTACAAGCTGGAATTGAAATGAATTCCCCTGAATTCCACTTTCTGTGCAAATAATACTCAAAACTGAGCAGGTTCATAGTATTTTTATTGTGATGCAAACAGCAGGTAAACAAAAACAAACTCACACTTGTTTGTTATTCAGGTATTCACTTCCAGTCGTTGGTAAAAGCAACTATAGCAGCAATTAGAACTGTGAGCCTTTGACAGTATTGATTTCCAAGATATCTCTAGCATGTGCTACTAGTTAGCATAATTAATCTAAAAGAGAGCAGAAAGCACAAGTGATCCTGCTCAACATCTTCACCCTGTTTCTTTCATTTGTTCTCAATAATAGAAGTGTGTGGCAGGATAATATGTGTCAGAGTTGTGAGAAAAAATAGCAATCTAGACTCAGAATTCCTAACTCCTTGCTTTTCTATGTTTTCAGTAAAAAGGAAAGACAGTACAACATAATATCCATAACATGTATCCCATTTCATATTATTCATTTTTGGCTATATCTTGTTGGAGAATAACAGAAATGATTAAGTAGCTTCAACTGCTTGCATTTGTAAATGTTATGGGATAGGAATGAGGCTACACTTCCATATAAAATCTGGATTATCTGCTTTGAACTGGATTATCTGGTACTGTAGGCTAATATATTACAGTTCAAAGCAGATAATCTGGATTTTATATGGCAGTGTAGATGGGGCCTGAGGCTCAGGAGCAAGCTGCTATTTTTGGGTTTTTTTGGTGCCCTGGAATCTTGCTATGTCTGGTGTCATCTCTTGTTAATTCCTCCACATTGTTTAACTGAATTATTTCAAAAAGATAGATTAGTAATATCAAATACTTCAGGAGAGCTAATGTAATACAATGTTTGCATAAAAATTACATCCTTACCTTGATTCTCTGAGTATTTTATTGCTTATTGTTCCCTAGGTCACGGTGTACAGTATGTATGTTGCAATCATGGCTTTCAATGCCAAAGTTAGTGACCCGCTTATTGGGGGGACATATATGACACTACTTAACACAGTGTCAAATCTGGGAGGAAATTGGCCTGCCACTGTAGCCCTTTGGCTTGTGGATCCACTTACAGCAAAAGAGTGCATTGGAGTTCAAGGACACAGTTGTGCCACTGCAGCTGCTACAGAAGTAAGTAGAAGTTCCCCGTTTTAGTTTACATGACGGCACTGATACTCTACATTGATTTCCTTGTTTCAAAGGCTTTATAAGACAAATTAGGTTATTTTTGTTTTTACATGTTCTCTACATTTCTATTAAAATGTATTTATTGTTTGAATTTGGATTTCGTTTTGGAGACCACTGGCTTTCTATTACATTTGACAAAGCCTTCAACTGTATATCATTGCTGAGCTTTGTTATGATAGAATTTAAAGTCTTAGAAAATCAACTGAAATAAATGGAGGAATCTTCGTATTTTTGATGTCAAAAGCAATTAGTTGTTTACTAGGCTTAATGCATTTTTAACTTAAGTAATTAATATAATACCACCCTACCCCTTCTGTCTTGCAGCTTTGTACCAAAGAGGGTGGATCCTGTGTTATTACACTGGACGGTTATTATGTCGAGTCTCTGGTATGCGTTGCTTTGGGATTTGCTTGGTGGCTGTTTCTTGGACCTAGATTCAAAAAGCTCCAGGATGAAAGAGCATCTTCATGGAAATGCAGGAGAACAAGTTAATGGAAACAGAAGACCAGAAAGAATGAGAAAAATATTATATATGGGGATAAAATAATACATATTGGAAAATGGTTAGTTTAGTCATGCCAAATGACTTTACGAAGAAAGTAAACCCTGGAAAGAAGTATATGGGTCAGTAATAAAATTTGTCCTCACCATCCAGAATTCATCTTAAGATTTCAAAGAAGTAATCAAAATCTCCAGAGATTTTTAAAACTTCCATTGACTGTTTGCTGCCTTCTGGTTGATTTATTTAACATTACCTCAGAACAAAAAAACACCTGGATAGGGTACATCAAAATTTTGATTTAATATAAACATTGAATGTATATAGTAAAAAGTTATAAAAGAGAGAAATATTTTTCTTTTAATTTTTTATAATTTAGGTCATGATTATACTTTGTAGGAGAAAACACCTAGCAAAACTTCTCTTACATGTATTTTTCTGGCTGCTATAAGCTTTAAAGATTTATAAGAGAAATATTTTTATAAATAGCTTTTTAAAAAACAAAGCATACACACTTTACTTCAAAGGCACTTTGATTTGCAAATAATTTTCTTTACTATAGCATAAGTATGAAGATGTGTTAATAAGCTCATGGGATGCTAAGTTGTCATGAGCAAGCAGCAAAGAGGCCAGAAGGCATTGGAACCAGTACTGAGGACAAAGCTTTCAAAAGAGGAACAAGAATGATAGCAGTAAATTCAGTTTCAGTGTAAAAAAACCCAAATATATGGATTTTTAAGAAATGAATACACTTTGCTAGTGTATGAAACACAAAAGAAGCAGGAAAAAGAGATTGTGTTTTTTTGTTGTGAAAAAGCTGGTCAATGATACTTGAGAGCAGGCATGAGATTTTGATGTACATCATTCAACTGTTCCCACAGATGCTACAAATCTGTAGCAGATAAAGTAGTTCGTTATAATTATCCTTGTTAAGAGGGAATCTTTGCTTTAGTGCCTTAATGATGTACCGTAAAGGGGCACTGTATGGATGTATTTTTTACATCTTTCACATACTTTCAAAAGGTGTGACAGCCTAATGTCATACTTCTGATGCTGGTATGAAATGCTGAAATATTAATATCAATTTTTGTCTCTGTTTTATTGGTTATTTCAAGAAGTCACTTCTTTCTGAAATGTATATTGATTTTTGATTCCAAGTGAATCTGTAGGATTTATATTGCACAAGTTTTTTTTTCTTATAAAACTCTGTTCAGAGTGTAAATAAATCTTAAGTCTAGGAAAAGGAAGCTAAATATCTTAAGCACACTTTCTTGAGGGAGTGGCTCTTGCTTCCAAGGATCAGATTGGGATTCTAGTATCAAAAAAGAGTTTTAACACTATCAGCACAAATTCTTTAGACTTCATTTGTTCTGTATTAATCACCATATAAGGAACAAAATCCAGTTAAATGAAATATAGTGAATTTGTTCTGAATTTCAGTGGCAGCATTGAAAGTTATGTCCATGGTCCAAGGCTGATCTCTAGGAAAGGGTTATCATTTTGAACAGCTCCTTTAAAGTTCAAACTATTCCCTAGAATGCAGTGATCATCACTACATTGACATGGAAGGGGTGCATAACCTAAGTCATCAATAAATTAGTCACTAAAAGCTAGATTTACTTCAGAATATTGTTGGTAATTGCTTTATAGATTTCAGTGGAAGACTGCAACCTTGAAACTCTTTTAAAGCAATTTTAATTGAGAGACTGGTACTTCTTATGGCTGTCCCATATATAATTTAGAGCAGTCCTGGATTTTCCCTATAACCTTAAAATAGCTCCATATGTAAAAAGTTTCAAGGTTGTTGTTCATCATTAAAATCGATAATCCAATTCATAATATGATTACTTTGATGTAATCCATGGACCTGAACTATATTAAGTGCAAGTAACGGTGTTTAATTTGCTAGTGACTTAGCTTATATGTTTTTTAAGTGTAGAGATTTGTTGCATTGTGCCTCACAGAGTTTGAAACTTAAGTTTTCTCCCCTTGTCATGTCATTGTAATATAGCAGTGACATATAACTATAATATACACACCTGTTTACTTGAATGAAAAATGCTTAGTGCTTTTGGTGTATTCTCATTTTTTTCATTGTTGACAATAATCTGATTTTGTTTGCCTTATATTTGATCCAGATGAGTGCAAATAAAATATTAGCTTCAGTGATATATGCATAGAGTAGTTCATTCGTGGGTATTTGGTTTCCTTTCAACATGTATTTATTATTCTATTTTTTGTTTTGTTTTGTCACAGCATAAATAAAATACCTAGTAACAAAAAAAAAATCATTTCTTATCTCTAGGTAGCATTTGGGATGGGAACATTTCTAGGAAAGGGTGCTGGGTTCCTGAACATGCACAATCAAATTTTCATTTCTGTATTACTGTTTATACAGTGTGCCAATATAAATAAAGTTTATGCATTTTTAAAATCTAATGCTATAGAGTTTTTGTAATGCGTAATTAAAGCACAGCATTATAGCAAAGCCAAAGTAAAATGAAATGCGACTTGGAGAACCATTTTAATCATAATATATGAGATCCAAAGGATCATTTAACAAATCCACTTGCTTTGAAGAGGTCTGTGGGTTAACATTTCTCTAACACCTTATCCTCACTCACCCATATTTATCAATGTCACTTTTAAAATTCTGTGAATGTTCAAAATAGCTTCTGACACATAGAATGGTATTCTGGCCTTTAAATGCTGTGGATGTAGGGCCTTTGATGAAATAAACCAGTAAAATCTGGGCTCGATAATACTACTGTTAGGTGGATTAGGGGGTTGGACTGTATGGCCCATGTTGTCTCTTCCAACTCTGCGATTCTATGGGGAAGAAGATCCAAGAACTCCACTTGGCATTCTGAAAACCTTGAGCTTCAAAGTGTTTCAGACCTCCTGGTTTTATGTCTGTGGATGAGTTTAAGTTTAACCTTCAGAGATTAATTTAGGGAGCTTTCTTGTATGTTTATGCTTCTAAATGTTTATTTGGGAAACCCAAGGGTAAACCATCATTTCCTGTTCTATTCATAGACATTTAATATTCTTAAATCAGTGTTGCATCCTTATAGTGTGAACAATATCCCTCCCTTTGGGATATCTATCTATCTATATAAATGTAATGTGGCACTTTATTATGGAGTAAACAGCAAAACCACTGAACCCAATCACACCAAATCTGGCCACAAAAGTCATCCAAGGTATGTTTTTCAATCAAAAAATTCTAGAAAAATAAAGTCCAAATCAGAGGACAAGGAAGAGCCATTGTCATGCCACCAGCTTCCAAATGGTAGTTTTTTTTGTCAGTTAGTGTGTAGCCCTGGAAGGAAGCATAGGAAGCTAGAAGGAGTTAGCCGAAGTCTGTCTGAACTGTATTAATTCAAGTCACATCAGAATTGTATTCAAATTAGATTCAAAAGCCATATAAGACAGTGATGCATAAAGTCATGTAAACATTGTATTAAAGTCAGTGGAAAGATACATAGAATCCAGTCATGTTGGGACTTTATACTGTGTGGCAATAACCATCCAGAACTGAATAGACTTCAAAGATTTCCTTTCCTCACAGAGACTTTTGATTTCCAAAATATAGTCTCTGATCTGTCCTTTGTGCTAGGGTGCCTTCCAGTTCATTTAGTTAGAAATGCCTATAAAATACAGATTATCTGATTTGAACTGGATTATATGGCAGTGTAGACTCAAGGCCCTTTCACACAGCTATATAACCCTGAATGCCAAGGCACATAATCCACAGTATTGGCGTTGAACTGGATTATTTTGAGTCCACACTGCCATATAATCCACTTCAGTGTGGATTTTATATAGTTGTGTAGAAGGGGCCTCATATAATCCAGTTCTAAGCAGATAATATAAGATTATAAATATAATATATAAAGGTACTGTGGTATAATAAAACAGAACATTAAAAAACTCTAAAATCAGGACAGTAAATAAAGAACAACACTCAGAAGACAGGGGAATTCCAGACAGAAAACAATCAGGGCCAGCTAACACCTCCCAACAAAGGATTCCCCAAGGCAGGAAGCAGCCAGGCTTTGAAGTTGCAAGGCCATTAAATGTTAATCAAGGTGACTAATTGCATCATTCATACTTGCCACACCGAGACTATTAATTGCCATTCAACCTGGGCAACCAAGGATTCCACAAGGTAGAAAGCGGCCAGGCTTGCAAGCTGCAAGACTATTTAGTGCAATTCCAGTTGGCCAAACAATGATTCCCCTACAAAGCCAGGCTTCAAAGCGGCTCTTTGATTGAGGGTGCTAGTCCAGCTTGCCAAACAAGAATTCTCCTAGCTATAACACAGCCAGGCATTGAAGCTGCAAGGCTATTCTGTACAATTCAACCAGACCAACAAAGGATTAACCTTGGTAGAAGACAGCCAAGCCTTGAGGCTGCAAGGCTATTCACTGGTATTCCAACTGGCCAACAAATGATTCCCATAAGCCACAGCAACATGTGGCCGGGCACAGCTAGTTACAGTACAGTGTTCCCTCACTTATCGCTGGGGTTAGGTTCCAGGACCACCCGCAATAAGTGAAAATCCACGAAGTAGGGACACTACATTTATTTAAATATTTATACATTATTTTAGTAGTTATACACTATTTTAAGTCTTTATCAACCAATTGTGTGTTGATAAATCGCCTCCTTCTCCTCCTGTTGCTGCTTGGGCCCCTTTTCTCTTCCTTCAGCTTCCCCTTCCTCCCTTCCGTAGGCTGTAAATTGTAATTTTTTATGATTTATAGTAGTCTTTTAGAGTTTATTGAAAAACCGTGAAACAGCGAATCCGCGAAAAGTGAACCGCGAAGTAGTGAGGGAACACTGTATATGAAATCACTATGGCTTAGCAGGTTGTGGAATGTAGCACCTGCCTTTTGACTTTTAATATATTACATAAACTGACATTCCATTAAAACTGTAGTTATTAGAGCTATCCGTAATATGTGAAAAGGTAAATGTAACATTTCAACTGCAAGCTATGTAAATTACACAGGAAACTTCTAATGTAGAGCCTGATATATGATAATATAAAATCCCCTTGGCATGTAATTGTTTCCTGTTTTCAGAATAATAGATTGCTTTTAGGAAATCAAGTACAATTATCTCATGAAAAGTGAAACAGCCTTACTTGTTCTTATTGCAATAACCACCTTCTGTCAAGGAAGGAGATATGTTGAGGTCTGATAAAAGTATTATTTGATACGTATCATTTGAACTACTTAGCCTGCTGATAGTATCCAGCACTCTGCAATGCTATCTTCGCTTGTCCTTCTTCATTTTACAAAGCTAGGCCATTAATGCTGGGTTTTCCATGAACTGTAAACATTTCAATATTATACTGTAGTTTAATACAGTAATTCTTTATTTTTGCCTGTTCTGCAAAGTTTGACCCAATGTGGGTGTTGAAGTATGGTGCAGTACATTTGCCTTTTGAAGAAACCTAGAATACAGTACTTGAGGCAAACTATTTAAACAAATTCGTTTTCCAGAAGAGGGGACTTTATAATATCCAAATTAAATTTTTACTATTGGTGTTAGCAAGACCAGTTAGATGACAAGGAAGAGCTTCTTTATACTATCTAATTGTTTTGTTGGAGATGAATTATACGTATATCATATATTTCTGTCAAAATTTGTAAGTACCCATTTATCTGCACCCTGAAAATGTGCTGTAAATTGAAGTACTGTATTGCTATTTTTAAATTCTTTTAGAAGTGACTGTTCATCGTCCTGAAAGATGGGGAGATACTGCTGGCCCATTGAAACACTTCCAACTTCTAAAATGGAACATATTCCATCTTAGGCAAAATCTGTTTGCTATTTCCAACTATAATGGATTTGACTTGTTAGTCGAAACATGATTTCTTGTGTCTTGTGTGGTGGTGAATCTATTCCAGGTTTTACTCTGAAGCTTAAAGGAGCTACAGTACTTATCTTGGATGAGAGTAAGCACCTTGTGTGATGCCTTTAAAACAAAAAACTGGACTGGATTCACTGCTCCGCTAACACAGAAACCAATAAATGTACTGAGCTTTTATTACGCTATATGGGCGCTTTACCTCAGGGCTGATCTGGAGTGCAGAACTTGAATATTTCATCTGGAGTGCAATTTTCTTAATGCAGTTTAAGGTTGTTAAGAGGCCTTGGCCCAAGTTACCCCAAATCAAAACTTGTCCCATGTCTTCCAGATGTGTTACGACTGCGATTTCTACCAAATTCAGCCAACATGATGATAGAATAAGGGTCCCCAAAACATTTTGAATGTGGCTGGTTCTGTAGTCCAGAGCTTTCCAAACGGTGTATTGCAAATGTAATGAGAAAGGGCACAAATCTTGGAAATATATTCATTTTCAGACTTCGGCCTCATCTCCAATGTATCACATTTTGTATGTGTATATATTCAGGTATTCCAAAAGCTGAAAAGAATCCACTTCTGATCTCAAGAATTTTGGAGAAGGTATGCTCAATCTGTGCAAATTTATGCACATGCTACACAAATATGCTGCAAAGGCTTTCACTGAGATATGTTGTAAAAAGGTAAAGGTAAAAGTTTCCCCTGATGTTAAGTCCAGTCGTGTCCGACTCTGGGTGTTGGTGCTCACCTCAATTTCTAAGCTGAAGAGCCGGCGTTGTCTGTAGACACCTCCAAGGTCATGTGGCCGGCATGACTGCATGCATGACTGCATGGACAGCATGGATACATTGTATCACTATACATTTTGCCATTGGGTTGCTGTGAGTTTTCTGGGCTGTATGGCCATGTTCCTGAAGCATTCTTTCCTGATGTTTCACCTGCATCTATGGCAGGCATCCTCAGAAGTTGTGAGGTCTATGGGGTCTATATATCTGTGGAATGTTCAGGGTGGGAGAAAGAACTTTTGTCTTTTGGAGGCAAGTGTGGATGTTTCAATTGGCCACCTTGATTAGCATTGCATAGCCTTTCAGTTTCAAGGTCTGGCTGCTTCCTGCCTGGGAAACTCACAGCAACCCAGTGATTCTGGTCATGAAAACCTTTGACAACCAGGCCAGTAGCTGGGGGTGGGGTTTAGGGGTTAACCCCCCCCCCCCTCAAAATTTTCAGGTTAAAAAAACCCTGGTTTACTCATGAATTTTAACTGGTTAACCAAATCCCCATGCTAAGTCTATGAGACGCAAAAAATTAAGAGTCCCTCCAGGTACTATCTCAAGCAGATACAGTAGAGTCTCACTTATCCAACGTTCTGGATTATCCAACGCATTTTTGTAGTCAATGTTTTCCATATATCGTGATATTTTGGTGCTAAATTCGTAAATAGAGGAATTACAATATAGCATTACTGCGTATTGAACTTCTTTTTCTGTCAAATTTGTTGTATAACATGATGTTTTGGTGCTTCATTTGTAAAATCATAACCTAATTTGATGTTTAATAGGCTTCTCCTTAATCTCTCCTTGTTATCCAACGTATTTGCTTATCCAACGTTCTGCCGGCCCATTTATGTTGGATAAGTGAGACTACTGTATTGACAGTCCTGTAGCCGGTGGGGGGGGGGGGGGGGGGGGTTCAAAATTTTCAAAAAAAACCCCTCGAAATTTTTTTTCTGGCTACGGCCCTGCTGACAACATTTTGCCATCACAATTCATATCTCTTAAAGGGGGTTGGTTTACCCTGTCGTTGGCTAGTAAAACTGAAATAACCGTGTTGTGAAATGATGCATTTATAACAAGTGTGTCTCCGACATGAAATGTTTGGAAAGCTATGTTCCAGCCCAAGCCTGGTTTATAGCTAGAAAAGGGATACAGGGGGAAAGCAAATGCCTTTGCTATGTTAATTCCTAAAGGACAAATTCACCAGGCAAGGGCAAACTTGAGTCTTCCAGGTGTTTTGGACTTCAATTTCCACAATTGGCTGTTAGAAATTGTGGGAGTTGAAGTCCAAAACACCTAGAGGGTCCAAGTATGCCCATGCCTGGCTTGAAGCTGCTTTTCAAAGAGACTTTCATGCCAGGCTTGGGTAGATTTCCTCCTTGCTGGGCAGGAAAGAGCACTCTTGTTCCTCCTAGGCCAGTGATGGCCAACCTATGACATGCGTGTCAGCACTGACACGCCTAGCCATTTTTGCTGACACGCTGCCGCATGCAGATTGATTGGGTGACTATGTATTTTGTGGCCAAATTTGGTGTGATTTGGTCCAGTGGTTTTGTTGTTTACTCCATGGGAATTATGCACATTACATTATATATATATTCTATTATTATTCTATTATTATTGTAGTATATTATCATACTATTATATTATTACTAGCTGTGCCCGGCCACGCGTTGCTGTGGCGAAGTATGGTGGTATATATTACAATAGAATCTCACTTATCCAACATTCGCTTATCCAATGTTCTGGATTATCCAACGCAGTCTGCCTTTTAGTAGTCAATGTTTTTGTAGTCAGTGTTTTAAATTCATTGTGATTTTTTGGTGGTAAGTTTGTAATACAGTAATTACTACATGGCATTACTGCGCATGGAACTACTTTTTTTGTCAAATTTGTTGTATAACATGATGTTTTGGTGCTTAATTTGTATAATCATTACCTAATTTGATGTTTAATCAGCTTTTCCTGAATCCCTTCTTATTATCCAACATATTCACTTATCCAACATTTGCCGGCCTGTTTATGTTGGATAAGTGAGACTCTACTGTATATTTATAATCTTATATTTTCTGCTTAGAACAGGATTATATGAGCCCCCTTCTTCACAGCTGTATAAAATGCACACTGAAGTGGATTATATGGCATTTGGAGTCAAGATAATCCAGTGCCAAGCAGATAATATAAGATTCTAAATGGGTTATATAGCTGTGTGGAAGGGCCTTGAGTCTTCACTGCCATATAATCCAGTGCAAATTAGATAATTCGTGGAAGAGGCCTAAGTGAGGCCTAACTGTGCCTGTCCCCTGGGCTGAGTAGGTTGCTAGGAGACCAAGTGGGCGGAACTTAGCCTTGTAACTGGCAGCAATTGGATAAAAACAATTATTGCTCTCCCTCTAATTAGGACTTTATTTTTCTTTTCTTTTTGTTGTATCAACCTAGAGCCGTGGATGATGGGTTGTGATGTCAAATTTCGAGGTTGGGGGGCCTGTAGTTTTGTTGTTTTGTCCGCTGCCCTGATGCCATCACTCTTTTATATATATAGATTATATTACAGTAGAGTCTCACTTATCCAACACTCGCTTATCCAACATTCTGGATTATCCAACACATTTTTATAGTCAATATTTTCAATACATCGTGATATTTTGGTGCTAAATTCGTAAATACAGTAATTACTACATAGCATTACTGCGTATTGAACTACTTTTTCTGTCAAATTTGTTGTATAACATGATGTTTTGGTGCTTAATTTGTATAATCATTACCTAATTTGATGTTTAATCAGCTTTTCCTGAATCCCTTCTTATTATCCAACATATTCGCTTATCCAACATTCTGCTGGCCCGTTTATGTTGGATAAGTGAGACTCTACTGTATTTATTATTCATGACTACATGGAAACTAGAATAGAGAGAAATCAGCGTGGAAGCTGCAAGAGGTACCATATATTGTTGTACATGGAAATAATGGTAGTAAATAGTTTTTGATTTATTAAATACAGTTATATATTACAATTATATATTTTTGTTATTTAAACTATACATATTGCGAAATTATGGGGTTTTTTTCTCAAAGTGACACACCACCCAAGTCATGCTAGGTGTTTTTTTTGGTGAATTTTGACACAAAAGGTTGCCCATCATTGTCCTAGGCTGTGAGGAGAGGACCTTGGCTCTTGCTGCTCATCCGCCAACCCTCCAGTAGGTGGCGCTGCGGACTGGGCGTCGGGCGAAAGCAGTGAGGAAGTGCTGGTGGCGGAGGAGTTCCGTGTTTTGATGGCGGGGGAGCCGAGTGGGGCGGGAGCGGCGCATCACAATGTGGCCCGCCTCTCCGAATGGGCGGACGCACACCTGACTCTGCTCCGGGTACGTTGCCCAAAAGAGTCCCCAGGAGGGGAAGAAGGAAGGGAAGGAGGCCTGGCCTGGTCAGGGAAAGGCAAAACCGCACCTGTGGTGTTCATTGGTGGCCTTCCTGCTTGGCTTCCAGTGTCAAGCCAGGTCTGTAGTACCTGTAGTAGGCCAGAGTGGTTCCCACACGCATTGGCTCCTGTGGGACTTTTTAGAATCAGTTTCTATGGGGGAGCCACTTAGGCCTACCTTATGTCTTATGGGGGGGGGGACGAGGAAGAGGGGATTCTAGCATGGGCAAACTTGTGCCCTCCAGGTGTTTTGGACTGCAACTCCCACAATTCCTAACAGCCGGTAGGCTGTTAGGAATTGTGGGAGTTGCAGTCCAAAACACCTGGAGGGCACAAGTTTGCCCATTCCTAGGATAAATAGTAAGGGAATGTAAAGAGATATCTAAACAACCATGCAATATCCATGCCACAAAACTATTTTAAAAACTTTGAAATCTATAATATCTCAATAGGTTCTCAATTATCACCCATACCACATGATAATGATAATAATAATACAGTAGAGTCTTGTTTATCCAACATAAACGGGCTGGCAGAACGTTGGATAAGCAAAAATGTTGGATCATATGGAGGGATTCAGGAAAAGTCCTATTAAACGTTATGATTTTACAAATTAAGTGCCAAAACATTATGTTTTGCAACAAATTGACAGAAAAAGCAGTTCAGTACATGGTAACGTTATGTGATAATTACTGTATTTACGAATTTAACACCAAAACATCGCAATGTATTGAAAACATTGATTATAAATACATTGACTACTAACAAATTGACTACAAATAAAGGCAGAATTGCGTAAAATGACATTGTTGGAAGTTAAGTCCGTAAAAAGTTCAGTCCTCGCTGCCTAGAGAAAGCTGTAGATACAAATGGGAGGCAGACTGCGTTAGATAATCCAGAACGTTGGATAACCAAGACTACTGTAATAATAATCTTTATTTATATCCCGCCCTATCTCCCAAAGGGACTCAGAGTGGCTCACAACATTAAGTACAATAAAATAGTAAAGGTAAAGGAATAGAGTGGAATAAACAATTAATAACACATCCAATCTGTATAAAACAACAGGATACCACACAAGCAAACAATTAACAATAAACTTTATAAAATAATAGATTAAAAAAATTGTTCTGTTAACTAAAGTGGCCTGCTACCCCAATCGAGGTGTATCCACATGATTTTGTCAAAGCTCAACCATACATAAAAATTCTTCCAAAGTTCAGTCAATCAAGCCACTTCTGTTAGCAACAGAACCAGAGTGCACTGTAGTGCAACAATCGGCCTAAATTAAGATATAGCATAAAATAACATATCTGTGGTTGCATTTTCATTTTATTTTTTGCACAGTGGCAAATTCAACTTGCCAATTTTTTTTCTTGTTGATAATTGATTTTCAAGTTTTCTTATTTTGTTTCTTATTCTTTAATTTCATTTAATAATCTATATATTTTATTTTCCTGGAGCCAGACGCGGAGCACAGGTTGGGAACTACTGGCTCTAGGGCAGGCATGCACAAACTTGGGCCCTCCAGGTATTTTGGACTTCAACTCCCAGAAATTCCAGCCAGCTTACCAACTGTTATGAATTGTGGGAGTTGAAGCCCAAAACACCTGGAGGGCCAAAGTTTGCCCATGCCTGCTCTAGGGTATTTTCTCTTACTGGTTTATAATTTATTCCAAATATATATATACACTTAGGAGTTTAGAATTTGGGATTATTACATTGTTTTGCATGTTTTCACACACATGCACACACACACACATTAGAGCAAGGACTCCTCATGGATACCAAAATATGTGGATGTTCATATTCCATAATATAATGGCGTAATACCCTTATCGTGTCAAGAGCGACTTGAGAACATACTGCAAATCGCTTCTTGTGTGAGAGAATTGGCTATCTACAGAGACGTTGCCCAGAGGACGCCCAGATGTGTTACCTGAGGCTTCTCTCATGTCCCCGCAAGCTAGAGCTGACAGTTGGGAGCTCACCCCATCTTGTGTATTCAAACCGGCAACCTTTAGGTCAGCAGTTCAGCTGGCACAAGGGTTTAACTTATTGTGCCACCACGGCTCCATACCTTTGTATAAAATGGTCATATCAAGGTTAGATTTTTGAATTGTTTTGGAATATTTCCAAGCCAGGGATGTCTGAATCTGGATACAGACGGGCTGCCTGTACAGCCCTTCTGCATCTGTAAAAATGTAAACATAGCAAGGTTAAACATTCTAGAAGTAAAGAAAGGTCACGAAATTATAGGAGAAACTTTTAAGTAGAAATTTGAAAGTCTGTGCTTCGAGCAGCGCATTGTTGCGCAGGGGTGACAATTTGAACCCTTGAACATGAAATGATAATGTAAGATGAAATGTGTAATGTGTAATTTTGATGAAATAATTATAACATTGATCATTCATAGTAAGAATATTGGCTTGGCCATCAAACAATCACCATTCCTATAATTAGTTTTGTAAGGTGGTATACATTTTTAGGACATCCTGTAAAAGAAGTGGTGTGTCATTAGACTCACCACTAGACTTCCACACAGGCCTTTTTCACTGAATCATCAGTTCATTTCAGGTTGTAGTTAGGATGCTATGTATGTCCTCAGAAGGCTCTCTTCTTTATTAAAACATGGCATACTTCAATCAGGATTAAAGCAGATTTGGATCTCATGCCTGGTAACAAACTTGAGACAATTAACTTGTAACAGGTGACTGGATTAAATAACATGGAGGTGTATTTTGGGACTCATCCGATTTAGTTCATTCTGTTTCTGTTTCCATGCACTATGTACTTCAGTGATGGATGCAAGGAAATGGATGTGAATATTTATCTCTAAAGGAAGTGTTTAGCTGCATATTTAGATGTCCCTTTGGGATGCAAAGGTGTGTATTCTGCACGGTGCTTATCAATTTGTGAGATACCAGTTTGCTAATTTGTTTTACTAGATAGAAAATCTTGGAATAAGACATACAAGGACCCTATGTGTTTTTCCAAGTGGAGCAAATAGCATCTGGGAAGATCAGTCTTTCTCCTCTGTTACATCTGCCCTTTCAAAAAAATCTAGAAGAAATCCTGGGTTTTTTTTCCTCCTTTTTAATGATGTACAATTTCTTTTGGGGCATTTTTGACTACTCAAAAGATTTAATTGAAGAAACATTGTAACTTTTACTATATTTCAGTTCAAATTAATCCTAAATTAAATTCTTCATGCTTGCAACTTTATCATTACTGAGCTGGAGACCGAAAGGTCCCAGGTTCAAACCCCAGGAGCGGCCGCTGTTAGCTCCAGCTCCTGCCAACCTAGCAGTTCGAAAACATGCCAATGTGAGTAGATCAATAGGTACCGCTCCGGCGGAAAGGTAACGGCGCTCCATGCAGTCATGCTGGCCACATGACCTTGGAGATGTCTATGGACAACACCCGCTCTTTGGCTTAGAAATGGAGATGAGCACCAACCCCCAGAGTCAGACATGATTGGACTTAATGTCAGGGGAAACCTTTACCTTTACCTTATGTATTCTGTCCTATATTGTAGGATTTCAAGATAGTCCCTTTGGGTGACCACTGAGCTTGCACTAGGCCATTTCTCTGCGGAATCTGAACCAAACATCATAGAAACTAAGCAGGAAATATGTATTAAACCAGATATCTGGTGTTTTCTATGGGTTAGTTCCAGAATAAAAATATCTTGGAACAACTTCTGTCTGCCTGTCTTCTACAGTCTAATCTTTATGACTTTTATGAAGACCATTTTCAAAGTATAGCCTGTCTCATACATATTTATGTGGAAGCAAATCTCGCTGATATAAGGGTGACTTTTCTCCAAATAAATACTTTAGCATAAACCTATGCATGTTTGCTTGCAATTAAATCTATCTCTGCAAAGTGCATACGTCTGTACTAAACAAATTTCAAAAAACTAAATCTGGTTAATTAAGGCTTGCTCCCAAATATGCATGTGTGGCATTGCTTCCATCAATAGTATTCTTTAGTTGACTATTATTCAGTTAATGTTGCTTTGCTTTTATTGGGTCAACCCTTTGGAATGAGTTCTTTTTTATGGCTTTCTGTGTATCAGTTTGCAGGATGAAAAGTATAATTTTCCAGGAATCTTTTTAACCATGTATTATTTCAATTTAGATGTAAATTTGTCTTTCTATATTCAAAGGGGAAATATGTATAATGCCAATGATCTGAAAATTATCTCATTACTTTCTACAGAATATCAGCACTGGAATGGCCATAGCTGGAGTAGTTTTACTGGCAAAGAGTGTTAACTGGTAAGTTGTGGACTGAGTGGAACAATTTATAAGATTATAAAGCAGCTTTAACAGTTCAACACTAAAAGTATAACATCAATAAAATTCATCACCACTGCCCTTCTTTTATGTGCTGTATTTTATGAGGAATGGCTTCTGCTATGTTTTATACAGTTATAGCACAGCTATATAAAGCCTAAGTCAGCCTCAGTATGCTACAAATCCTAACCGTTTTGATTTTAATCAAATTTTATTGCCACAAACATTGCTTAATTTGAGTATTTTCATCTAAGAATATTTGTTTATTTGCACCCCCATCTTCTTCATCCCAGAATGGAGCCCAAGGTTATTGTATATCTCCTTTGAATGTCCTCTTTATAAATGTTAGTTGCTTTTAGACCTTGAAGTATCAAACTGTGAACATTCCCCAGAGTTATTTTTTTGTTTGTTGACATAACCTTCGGATGCAAGGCCTTTGCAAGGTTTTATGCCTCAAATTTTGGGAAATAAATTAAGTTCTGGTCACCTGTCTGACTAGAGGCCAGATAATATATGAGCAGCATATATAAGAGCCAGTTTTAGTAGGAAACTCCAGCTGTTTGTACCAGCCCTTGTTGTTGTTCTTGCTTCCATCTGTCAGTTCCAACTTTTGGTCACCCTTTGAATGAGAACTCGCTAAAGGACTCAGTCATTAACAGCCCAAGTCTTGCAAATGCAAGTATGTGGCTCCCTTGAATCAATCAATCTGTACTGTAGTCTTCCTAATTTTTCTGTTGTCTTCCACTTTCTAAAACATTTCCAGTGAGTCATACTGTCTCCATGATATATCCAAAGTACAATAGCACCAACTCCCAGACTCGGACATGACTAGACCTAATGTCAGGGGGAAAACCGTTACTAATGTGAGAAATGGCTCACAGTTAAATTGTACAGGGATAAAATAATGTGCAGACTATGGCAAATACTAAGTTTTTCCTTAGAAATGTCTAAACAAAAACTTCATTTGTGTGTTTTAGTTCAGAGATGGGCAAAATAGACTGCAACTCCTAGCATTCCTCGCCATTGACTGTGGTGGCAAGGATGAGCAAGGGTTATGGGTGAACTAGAAAGTTGCAGTATTCTTATTTCGACCATTTCATCTCAAGAACTTGATCTAGGTAATAATGAATGTGGAATACAGAGCTAAGGGTGCTTAAGTTCTATAGGACCAGTTTGTACAGTGAGAATTTGCCATAGACTGAACCTTTCTAATGAATGATTAAAAGTTTTGCTGCTCAGTCATGCATATATTACAGTGGTCTAGTCTAATGTTACCTTTCCTTTATATTTTCATGTTTTTGTCCTTTCTTTCTTCCTCTCTTTCTTTTATGAATAGACAACCAAATTCACAAATGTTTTGGAAATACCTTCAGAATTTATAGAGAAGAATGTTAAGCTTCGTGGACGGTTACACCAAATAACTGATCAAGGATTTGAAATTGAACATATTCCTATCACCATTCCAATTATTTCATCTTTGCAGAAGAGATGTAAGTAGGATGAAATCTGTGAATATGCTCATAGTGATAAAATAAAACATTCATGAACGGTTGCCTGAGCATGGTTGAACAAGTGTCCTTAAAGGGGGATATGCAAGACAAATGAAACGTGTGTGGATATTTCAGAAGACTTTTAGCAGCTAATCTCTTTAAATACTTATTTGTTAGACTTATATATTTGTATTTTGCCCGGAAAGTAATTGGCAACAAATGGAGTGGGCTGTAATATAGGTGTAATGTGCTCACTTCTAAATGTTCCTGTGACCAATCTGGCTGTTGCATTTTGAACTAACTGGAATTTCCAAACTTTTTACAAAGGTAGCCCAATGCATTGTAGAATTCGAACCTTGAGGTTGCTAGTGCATGCACTACTATCTTCAAGTCCTCCAAATCTAGGAAGGGGTTCAGCTGCATATCAGCAGAAATTGGTAGTAAGCCCTCTTGACTGTCATAGAAATTGGTAGTAAGCACCTTGGGCTGACATTTGGAGAGATGGATTCATGAGTACTCCCAGGCTGCAGACACAGTCTTTCAGGGGGAGTGCAACCCAATCCAGAACTTGTCTTATGAATGCCAGGAACCCAAATTGTAGCCCCTTGCAATAGGCTTCTTTAGTATAAACACAGTTTTAAAACATCTGTGAGTCTCAAATATTACTTCGTTATGAGGTATACAGTACATGGCTGTGACCTTAATGTTTCTTAGTAAAACATTCTAAAATATTTCATTCTGTCTATAAATTATCATCACTTTTGAGACAGAAAATTAAAATACCTAGATTACAATTGTTTCCTGAATCTCATATTAACACCCTTGATAATGTAATAGCACCGTTGGTTCTTGGTTTTATATCCAATATTAATCCCAAGTAAAGTAGACGTATTGAAAAAAATGGAATTTGTTAGGCAGTGCTAATGTCAGTCCTATGAATTTCCTTTTTTTCCAGCTGAGACTAAAATTAAATTTAGTCATTTATTTCAAAGTAGCATAGAACTCCAGTTGCTCTACACTGCTTAAATTGAATAAGAAAGTCAATAATATTGTTCTGATAACGTCACAAAACAAAATGTTATTATGCATGTGTCCCTAGGGCATGCAGACGGATTGTTGCTGGTCAGGCTTGCTGGTGTCGAGCTGGCACCAGGTGGCACGATCTGGTTGAAAAGTGAAATAAAACCCTCACAAATGATGTGGTTCCAACTTCTGGAAAGGAAGGACTCAGTGCTTCATTGCCTTGTGGTGATCAAAAAGGTAAATAATGCAGGGGAAAGTGGGAATCCAGATTCTAAGCATGTTTACTCTGTAGGTCCCACTAGGTTAACTTTAGGATTGCAGTCTTTTTCTTTACCACAGTTAAGACCTCCATATCTGCTGGGCTAGAGTTACCTGAAACCAGAGATATATCTGAAATGCTATTAAATCATCTGACTTCCAGTTCCAGCAGACCATAGAATTGCACTGGGAGACTTAGAAATTCTTAGGGTGGTATCCTCTCTGGGAATTTGCTAGGTCCTGCAGTGTGACTGTTTGGTAATTTCGAGGGAAAGCATACCATAGAATTGCCTGGCAGACCCAGCAAATTTCTCAAAAGGTCATTTTCCTTGAGATGTGGATACAATGAATAATTTCAGCTTATTCACTGTGGATTGTACTTTCATTCTCGTAAAGGACACACACAGCAATGCTTTCAATGTTCTTCCAAACAGGGTAGATTTTCCAGTGTCTGTCTGAATGAAGACATCTTGAGGCAAGGTCTTGGCAAGACAGTTAACATTGAAGGACTTGCACATGAATCCCGGATATACTGGAAGCTTCACAAAAGGCTGCTTCAAGCTGAACTGAAAGCCGTCAAGAAACATAAAGGAATCTGGAAAGAAGAATCATTCATTGAGAAACTTAGAGAGCACATTACCAATAATAAATATCTACAAAAGTTAAAACAGTTTGCAACCTGGCTAAGAACCCGTCTCTGAAAGCACAGGGATTTTTGGGGGGAAACACCAGATGGAACAGGATGTAGCATTATATTCTTTCTATCAGAATAATATTATAAAATGCCTTCTCTTCTGTTGGTGGCTCCTGTCTTGGAAGAAAATGAAAACATCAGAGAAAATACTTCTTGAGATTGTTGCATGACTGGAAATTCATATAAGTTGAATATACATTCTATTCCATTCTAGATGCCCAGCAGAAGAAGGAAATATAAGGCTTAATGAGTGGAGCGTGATGTGAAAGTGCTGGTGATATCTGTCGGTGTGTGGATCTGGTTGCTGATTTATAGGAGTGAATATTATGTTGTTGAGAGCAGAATACCTTTTTCCAGTTATGTTTTTAATGGATATTAGGCTCTGTTCACAAAACCAAATGATAGGTAGGGAACCTAGTCAGCTTATGCTGACTTCTGTCTACATTGTCTTCTAACAAGATGTAAAGTTCATATTGCCATTAGGTGCTGGACTTACTTCAAGTTTTCCTGGTTCAGTTGAGTGCATGCCAGCAGCACAAACAACGGCCTTTTCATAATCAGATGATATTTGCTTCCTAAAACCCAACCTACAATTAACTAAAATAATCATGAAGATATTATGAGCTCTGTACTCTGTTCTGTGGACACTACACGTTCTTGTCATTGTATATATCGAAGCAAAGTAGTTGCAGCCTTGGTAGCTCGAGCTGTGTATTATATACCTGTAGTAATCCAGAAGAGGTAGAAATGATGCCAACCCAAACAGTCTCATATTTAACATGAGTTTACACTGAGGCTTATTTTGTTTCTAATGCAGCCAAGTGGATACTTGATTTTCTTGTAAACTTTTTGTGAGCTATTACTTTATGGGTGATAGCCATTGAACTATAGGGAAATTGCACACAGTTTTACACAAACATCCTGTTATCCCTTTGTTGTGCAGATGCAACCTGAATAGCTATAGAAGCATTCACCCACTTTGTTGTGACTGGTATGAATGTGGCTGTTTGGATTTTTCAGATTCAAGCTTTGTTTATTTCATGGTGGCCAAAATTCACAGACCAATGTACCTGTGCATTATGTTTGTAGACCACTTTCTGAGGTTGCAGTCACAAATCCACTTAGAAATGTTGGGCTTGCATTCAAGGCAGTGTTCATTGGACCGAAGATCAAGTCTGTTGCCGCGTAACCGTTGTTGTGTACTCCTCCTTCCAAGATTAATTGACCTGATCGTAAGATGAGAGCACATGACTGTATTTACTTTGGAGGAACATTATGTATTACTGGTTGTTCTAAACCATTTATTTAAATGCTTAACTGGTCTGATGAGACTACTATTTTAACAATCTTGCTTCGACTCTAGAAAAAAATATAACTATGACACAGAAAAATAAATGATTCTGTATGACTTTTCCTGTTCTTGGCAAACCAGTTAAGTATTAAAATATTAATCTGTTTAATTGCTAGCAGTAATTCAGATGCTTTAACAATAAAGTGATTAACTATAAACCATCCTTGTAGATTTGTTAATTTATTGTGTCACTTAGCTTTGTAACAGGATAACAGCTGAGAGCATATGGTACTTATGTGTGCCAGGCTTCCATTGCTGACAGTGGCATTGCAGATGGACCCCTGTAACACACAAAGTGGGTGATTGTCAGCGATGGGAGAGCCCTCCTTGTGAGCCTGCCTGCCTGTCAAAATGGTGGCTTATGTCTTGTCAAGAGGATAAATGAAGTGCTGTTGCCTCGTGTTATCTTCTGTTACTGTTGTTAATAACTAAAAACGATTAATGCTGTATGCATGAGTGTAGTGACAGAGTAGAGTAGAAAAGGGCAAAGCGTTGAGCTGGATCCTTTGTTTGCTAAAAGGCATTAAGCTGGCAGTAGGAGGGCTGGGTGAAGGGAGCTGTTGACAGCACAGAACAGTTGCAATGCTCTCTTTTGCCAAGTCTTGGCTTCACTATAATGCCTGCTTGGTTTAAAATATCAGAAAAATAAAAGTGAAGAAAGAATACCAGTATCCTGACAGTTCATCCCTACATCTTTATCTCATAGCAAACCCAGTACTGGGTTTATACAGATTATGAAATATGTTTGTATATGTTATTCTTCACTCGAATTCCAAAGTCCAAAATCCAAAACAGTCCAAATGGCTGGCTGAGAGTAGCATCTTTGTTTTCTGATGGCTCAGTGTACACACATTTTGGGCACATCTACACTAACCACTTAAGGCACTTAGAAGGTGTGTTTATATGACACATACCTCAAACATGCACAGCAGTGTGCATTAAGGGCTTTAAACTGAAAATAACGCCTGTAATGCGCATCAGCCCGACTAACTGTAAACCACATCTCATAGAAAACCGATTAAGTGATGGATGCGCTAACAATCTGCACATGTGCATTATGACGGAAAGTGGGGGCGGGACACAATTCCTCCTTAGCTGTGAAGCAATTGAACCAGTTTGCGGTCAGCCTCTGGTACATTATAAACATCAGCTAGACTTCTGACCGTATCAGGACTTCACATGTGAAATCACTTACTCCTCTGCTGGTTTCACACTGGCTTAAGTGGTAAACATAGATACATCCTTTGTTTCATGCACACAATTACTGAAAATATTGTGTATACAATTATTTTCAGGTCACATGTGTAGAGTTTCTTATCTCCATGATATTTCATTGTGTATATGCAAGTATTCTAGGAGCCCCTGGTGGCACAGAGGGTTAAACAGCTGAAATTGCTGACCGAAAGATCGGTGGTTCGAATCCAGGGAGTGGGGTGAGCTCCCACTATTAGCCCCAGCTTCTGCCAACCTAGCAGTTCAAAAATATGCAAATGTGAGTAGATCAATAGGTACTGCTTCAGTGGGAAGGTGACGGCGCTCCATGCAGTCATGCTGGCCACATGATCTTGGAGGTGTCTATGGACAACGCCAGCTCTTTGGCTTAGAAATTGAGATGAGCACCACACCCCAGAGTCGGATATGACTAGATTTAATGTCAAGGGGAAGCATTTATCTTTACCTATGCAAGTATTCTATAATTTGAAAAAGTCCAAAATACTTCTGGTCCCAAGCATTTCAGATAAGGCATTCTCAACCTGTAAAATGGATGCCCATATGTGCAGTATGTGAGTATTTATTTGTTGGATCCTTGTATCTCCAGATAATCAGTCTATCTGCCTGAAACCTTGCCTTCCCTACTGAAACTGTAAGGCATAATTCTTCCCTTCTTTCTTTGTAAATGGCTGTTGAGGAAGCAAGGCAGGAGTGGACTCTCAAATCAATCCTTTCATAAAGTATTTACATCACTTTTGCTTCAGAGAAATACTCCTGGTCAATGGGTGGGTTGTTAAGGCTTCCCTTTCCACTGTCCCCCTCCTAAATCTTAGTAGGCGGTCAGAACTGGCTGTGTTTTCTAGAGGATTATCACACATAGTAGTTTTTATAATGATTATTATTTATATCAGAACTATGCTGTTTTTCCTTTTTTCATGCTTATATCAAAGTCAAATTCCGCTTTGTAATTACACTAATGCATTTCATTTCAGGCAAATGCATCTTTAAGGATTTCATTCTGTTAGCATATTATCTGTAGGAGGGCTCTGAGGGAGGGAAAACACCTTGCAGTAATGTTCTATTTTCCTTAAATATAAATGAAAATAAAACACATGACTAGATATTTTATTTGAATATTTAGAGAAAACCTTTACAGGGGAGTTTTAAATAACATAACTTGCTTGCACATCAAAACTATATATTATAGGGAAAAAAATATTACCTACCGTATTCAGTTGCTCCAGTCATGCTACTGCAATTTCTGCCTTCATTTCTAGCTTCATTACTTATTTAAATTGGATATCTTGAGTATTTGCAAGTTTCAAACTTATTATTATTAAAAAGTTTAATAAATCAAAGAAAAGATGACATTATAGGAGTCTTCAAGTTAAACAGATAAAGACTTAATCAGTGGCAGCATTGTGGAACTTCCATGTGAGACACTCGAATTTTAAAAATATGTATTAAATGAAATATAAGAAAACAGTCAACCCTTGTCATCTGCTGAGGTTCAATTACAGAATTTCCCATGTATATCAAAACCCATGGATGCTTACATTTCATTTTATACAATGGCAGTAAATTGGTGTCCCTTATATAAAATGGCAAAATCAAGTTTTGCTTTTTGGAGTTTAAAAAGATAGTTTCAAGCCCTGGATAGTTGAACCTGTGGATACTGAACCTGTGAATATGGAGGGAGGGCTGTATATACTGTACAAGGAAATCAGAATGGTTGCAGTGAAGGGAGTCCTATGCACATGGTTCTGTGCTCCTACCATATAGTAGCTGCCTATATAGGATAACTATATAAGGATGACTCTTACAATAAGAGACACCTGGCAGCCCTAGTTGCTGTGGTTCACTTGTGAAATAATTGCTCTTTTCTAACTATTGATGCACACCAGGTGCAACAACTGATTGATTCTTATGCTTGGCAAGTAAAAGGCAGAAGACATTTTAAATTTAGACCTTTATATTTTTATGTTTTTTTTTAAAAAACCAACAAAATCAAGAGTATAGTCGTTATGACTGAAGAAAATGGCTGTAAATTCATTCAGCTTATGAATACACATTACACTACATTAAAGCAGTGGTTGTGGATCTTAATGAGACATGCTGCATTATTACAGGATGTATACACCCCACACCAATGGAGAAATTATACTGTTTAGCTGGCATTGCACCACCTGACATTTGCTGGGAAGTAGCAGCCAGCAATGAAAGGACCAAGCATTGACATCTCCGGCCCATCCCCTGTTTGGATATCAGCCAGCACGACAATGCCTTAAATCAAGAAATAGTTTTATAATATCTACAGAGATACTCGCAGGAACACCTCAGCAAGTGAGAGTCCAAAAGTGGCAGGCTAAAACCTGGAACCTCAATCCATGGCTGACACCAGATGAGAGACTCCCAGGAGACTGGACAACTTGGAAGGCGCTGGACAGACTGCACTCTGGCACCACGAGATGCAAAGCCAACCTTAAGAAATGGGGCCACAAAGTGGAGTCCACGACATGCAAGTGTGGAGAAGAGCAAACCACAGATCACCTACTACGATGCAGTCTGAGTCCTGCCACATGCACAATGGAGGACCTTCTTATAGCAACATCAGAGGCACTCCCAAGTGGCCAGCTACTTGTCAAAGGACATGTAGTATAATGCCAAGTTTTTTAACTTTGTTTTTTCAAATGCATTATAACTTGTATCTTCGATTTGCTTCTGACACGATAAATGAATAGTTTAGGATTATGGAAATCCATGCAGAATGGGGAGAAGGCTCTAGCACTGAGTTTCAGTTGAGTAAAGAGTAGCTAGCTACTGGTATCCTACCAACAGGAAAGAAAGGAGGGAGGCAGGGCCTTAAAAATAGATGTCCATATATAATCTTCCTGCTTTTTTTTTCTAGGTGTGTGTTGTGTTTAGGGACAAGAACCTAATACTCTGCTTATTTTAACAGTTCACTTTGAGCACAATATTTCAAATGCAGTGACTGCTGCTTATCTTGACAAGCTGTGATGTAAATGGTGAGAACAAGGGATTTTTTTTCTGCACAGACAATTCTGCCTTAAGCAGGAGCTTAGGTTATATGATCTGCAGGTTTTTTCCCCTTTCAGATCTACCATTCTATGAAAAGCCAGAAGAAAACCCACAATTTAATTAATCTAACCCCAAACCCTTATTCAAACAGCAGTCCCATTGCTCAATTCTGTTTTAACCATGTATTTAAAGTACAATGTCTAGATAAGAGTGAAATTAAATCTTGATCTCATGTATAACCTATTATTACTCAAATAGGTTCAAAATTCTGAACCTGTGTTTTTAAAACAAGCATCTTCCCCCTTTTTGGTAGTAATCATTGTTGCCAAAGATTCAGGAAGATCTTTGTTTTTGTGAGATAGAGGAAATCCTTAAAAAATCCAGGGAAATTCCTTCTTTAGATCTTTCTTGCTATTTTGGGGGGTGATAATGTTTGGAGATTCCAGCAGTGAATTGCTTTTCTGTCTCTTGTTGCCATTTTCTGAGGGGCACAACTCCTCCACCATGTCACATCCAATTACCGTTGGATAAAGTTTCTTCATCGGGGGCCCATGGTGCTTTGCTATGAAATTGCAGTCACTTCAGTTGAATTGAACAACATCAATGGGCTGTTTCTATGGTTTCAGCCAGTCCATTGCTGGACAGTGATGAAAAGGTGAAACTTAAGCTGGCTGCTCCTAGAGGTCACCATCTCCCCCACCCTCCACAGAACTGTCTTCCGAGCGGATGAATCGGAGTGACAATAATTCTCTTTACAGCCTCTGGAGTTCAAAAAAGAGAGTCAGAAAAGGGGGGAGAGACTGATAGGAAAAATTTCTTAGATGTTTCAAGACTGCTGCATTTAGAAATACTTCTGTATTACTTCTCATTTGCACAAATACAGAATAGTTTACAGCAGTGCCATAAAACAAAATCTTATGGCTGTGTGTTTATATCTGTGGGTGTATTTGTAGATGTATCGATTTGATTAATATCCCTCCCCCCCCCCCCCAATATGGGACCCAAAGCAGCTTACAATCTACATTAAAAGAATATGTGATCCAAAAGTTTACAAAGTATTAAAGAATCAATTCAAATAAAACATTAATCTTAAAACATTACTACTCAAACCAGTTGAAGGCCAAAGGTCCATTTAGCTTGCTGGCAAAAGGACCGCAGAAGGGAGGCTGAGTGTCTCTTAAGGAGTTGTATATTTTAGGAGCAACCACCAAGAAGGCTCTCCTCTTCTCTGTTCTCACCAGATGGACCTAGGTGGGTGGAGGAAAAGAGAAAAACCCATCCCTGAAGCAAACTCAGGTGGGTTAATATGAAGAGATGCAGCCTTTCAGACAAAAGGTAAAGCAGATAAGTGTCTAAAGCACATCAGCATTGTAATCCGATTAGGGAAAGACAACACCAATTCCCAGTTATTCTCTTTTGCTCTGTCCTTGGCTTACTGGAATTTATATCCTGTTAACTGAGTAAGAAGAGAGGAATGAACATATTCTTGCCTTTCCTAGTAAGTTTTGCCAAAAGCAATCTGCTACAATGTCTTTTAGCTTGTATATTCTTCCATAATAACATTGGAAGTGTGTGTCCCATACTTGGTTCGCCTTGCACATGTCCCAGTTTTTATCTGTGAAATGTTGGAGTATATGCAGATATTTTCCGCCCCATGCATATCTGCAAAACTTGGGTTTTATATTTTTAAAAGTCTTTATTTTAATACGTTGTGCTACTGAGATGATATATTATTATCATGATGATGATGATGATGATGATTATTGTATATCCCGCTTTATCTTCCCAAAGGGGACTCAAAGCAGCTTGACATAAAAGCATTAATAGGTGGCACAATGGGTTAAACTGCTGAACTTGCTAACCGGAAGGGGAAAGTAACGGTGCTCCATGCAGTCATGGCAGCCACATGACCTTGGAGGTGTCTACTGACAATGCCGATTCTTCAGCTTAGAAATTGAGATGAGCACCAACCCCCAGAGTTGGACACAACTAGACTTAATTTCAGGGGAAAACCTTTACTTATTTTACCTATACTGTTAAAATATACAAATGTTAAAATAGAATTAAACACAAAGAGCATTAAAATTATGTTAAAATCCATCAAACCCAATTCAAAATTAAAAACCATAGCACCCTTTGACTATTATGAGAAGTGCTTTGAATGTTTGAAACAGCCAAATCCAAGACAACAGGTGTACTGCTACTATTCTTATTTTTATTTCTTAGCCTGTTACAACCCATGATAAAGTTCATTTTGTGCAATAAGTGGGAATGGTGTGGAAGCATAATGCTTTGAAGGAGCGTTTTTACAGCTGTCTTAAAGTTTGCATTTCCCAGTGGAAAGATCTGATGTGCTTTCTTCTATATAAAGTGGCAGTTGCACACTATCCCAAACTTTCTTGGCTCACTCTCATTGGAGGAGGATTTGAAATAGGTGAATGAAAAGCTGCTCAGTTCTCCCAGCAGACTTTGAACCATCAAACAATAGAAGGCAGGTTGAATTGAATAGGAGGGAGAACAGGCTGCAATTCCTGGCACTGGATCGCACCAGGCAAGCTCAGAGCCGCTGAAATGAAAGGCAACCAGAGCAAAAAGCAGAGACTCTGCTGCATTTTAAATCATGTGCTTTGCAAAGTGATGGTTAAGAGACCATCTTTCTGTGTGAACAGCTTACCAATAGCACTGGGTTGTATTTCCAGGACCATCTAAAATGGGTTTTGAGAAGTTTCTTTAGTGAACATTTATGGTCTTTCTCAGGGCATACCACACAACCTTTGGAACAGCATTACTGTAGAAAGAATAGGAAATTACAAAACACCCAACAATGGATACAGTGATCTATTTGTAGGGTAATGCAAATAGGATTAGTTTGTGCTTTTTAATAGAAACTGTTATTTTCATTAGGGGTAATTTTATGTTTGTTTTGCATCTTGGATACATTACCAAACAACACTTTCTAGTACCTCCTAACATGGTTAGTTGATTGTGGGTGTACCTGCACTGTACAACTGAGGCAGGTCGACACTACTTTAACTTACCGTATATACTCGAGTATAAGCCGACCCGAATATAAGCCGAGGCACCTAATTTTACCACAAAAAAACTGGGAAAACGTTGACTTCAAGTATAAGCCGACAGTGGTAAATTTCAGAAATAAAAATAGATACCAATAAAATTACATTAATTGAGGCATTAGTAGGTTAAATGTTTTTGAATATTTACATAAAGCTCAAATTTAAGATAAGACTGTCCAACTCTGATTAAATCATTATTCTCATCTTCTTCAATGTAAATGTGCTTATGTATCATTTTAATAATAATAGAGTAAAATAATAAATGTAATAATAATAATAATAATTAGAGGAAAATAATAAATGTATTACTAATAAAAATAGAGTAAAATAAATGTAATAGTAGCAACAATAATAGAGGAAAATAATAAATGTAATAATACTGATAATAGGGAAAAGTAATAAATGTACCATATATTCTCAAGTATAAGCTGACTCAAATATAAGCCAACCAGGACCCTCACCCGAGTATAAGCCGAGGGGGGCTTTTTCAGTCTTTAAAAAAGGGCTGAAAAACTAGGTTTATACTCGAGTATATACAGTATATGGCTCAATGGTATGGAATCCTGGTATGTTTGTTTGGTGAGGTACCAGAAATCTTTGGAAAAGAAGGCTAAAGGCCTTGTAAAACTACAACACCTGTGATTCCATAGGATTGAGTTTGCTTGTTTCCTTAAAACCTCCTAAATCTTTGTGAGGAAGGGACACAGTGAGGTCCACACCCAATCCTTCTCCCAAATCACACGCTCTACGGTGGTTAACCTGGACCAACCCAGAGATTTGTAGGAGCTATTCTTGGAGACAGAGACTTTGGCAAAGAATTTAAAGAGATGCTCAGCTAGGCTGTGAAGATGCAAGTTGTGTTGCTGCTTTCCCACCTTTGAGCACCTTAGACTACAGTGGTCTGATTGTCTCTCGGCCTCACTTTATAGATACTACCAATATTTTTTTGAGATTTGTAGTTTTATCTCGGACCTCTTCTAATGACACCTTCCCATTTATCCCTCTTGTTTTCTTCCTTTTGTTCATTGGCATTGTGACATGACTTTGTTCACATGTTTCTTTCCCTCACTTGCACCCAGTCCTAGAGTGTGTCTACACCGGGCATTTCTGACTTATGGAGTTCCTAAGGTGAACTTATCACAGGGTTTTCTGGGGCTGAAAATGTGTAATCATCCAGTGGGTTTCTATGGTCAAGGGGAAAATTGAACCCTAGTCTCCAGAGTTGTACTCCAGTGCTCAAATCACTACCCCACACTGGCTCTTTCTTAGCATATGTCTCAAATGTTATACTGAGACAAAGCAGTTACTTTAATTTGAGGCATTTCACTACAAGCCTCAAATTACATTAACTGCATTGTCCCAATATAACAAATACAATGGCCATTTTAACAAGTAGTTCAGACATTTACTAAAGCAAACAAAAATATATTGAAAGCTTTCATATACTTTGATGGGCTTTCCCTTACTATAAACAAATAATTTTAAGGACTTCAATCTCAATTTCAGGCAGGGTTCCACAACTCTCAAGATTAAATTATTTGTAATAATTATGAACAGGGCTGTGATGTTTGCAGGAGTAGCTGGCAACATTTGCCTTGACGATTCTTCAGTCAAATGAAAATTAATAAAGTGATGTTTTGAGTCATCCATTTTTGTACGCTGAAACAGAAAAGACAGATGGCGGTTGATTTAACTACACACACCAAAGCTGCATTTTAAAAATTAGGGTTGCCAAAATTAGTAAGGAACATGGGTCCTGTCTCTTTAATATTTTTGTAGAAGAGAAAATTTCAGCAGGTGTTGCTTATCGCAGAAAACACCTGCTGAATCTCTCTCTTCTGTTCAACTATTAATAAATAAGTTTGGCCCCTTATTTCACATAGCAACACTCTTTTAAGTTTTAAATACCCTAAAGGCGCCAGATCCTGTTTGATCTTGTTGCTAAGCATTGTTGGCTCTGGTTAGTACTTGAATGGAAAACCACCAAGGAATACCAGGTGCTTTCCCTTTTTTATTATTAGTCTATCACAAAGTAACCCCTGAATAAATGTGCACTGTGGTACATTCCCCTCTATCGTTGATTCTTTCTTTCTTTTTGGCTCCTGTAACTTTCTTTCCTCTTTCCCCTCTGGCAGCCACCCCAATAACATCATGGCCCCATGGCTCCCACCGCAGGGCTTCCTTCCTTCTCCCCTTCCTTCCAGAATCCTAACTGTGACCCCTTTTCATCCCAATTTCCCCTGAGGATACCCAGATCTCCAGAGGCGTTGGGTCCCTTCAGTATCCATGGATCCCTGTGTACGTGCACCCTTACTCTGCAGATATCAGGCCTCCGGAGTCATCAGGTTCCCCTCGATATCCTCAGGCCTCTCATGCGTGTATGTTTAATATGCTATATTTTATGTCTTAATATAAAACTTTGGAGAACGAAGCCACTCATCATGATCTCATCAGCACCTCTTGACCTCGAAGTCCTCTCCAGCGCTTCCTGGTCTTCATCACTAAGGACTCACACAACCATCATCTCTGGGGCCAATTCATCTATTGGCACCATAAACCCAGCTGTACAACAAACCGCTTTTGTGCAGCTAACTTGGACATGACAAAGAACATCTATCACCTGGGATTTTCTTTCCTGATCCTGGGATGACTTGCTCCATTTTCCACAATGACATTTCCCCTTTCCCAGGATTGGATCTACTAATCCTATCACTTTGAACAATACACTGTATGGATACTATGGACATGGGCATCCTGGGTGCTGGACCCACATTAATGGATCACTCATCTAAATAACTTTCCTAAAATGCATAGGACCTGATGTCCCCTCTGCTGGGACAAGGGTAATCCATTAAAAGTACTTTGCCCTCCTTTGTCTTCCAGATCAGCTGCAATCCCGCCTCTTCAGGGAGTCCTCCCCAGCTGGCCATGATGTCAATGGATCACAGCCAATCATGGTCCAGTGGGAGCGGGAAATTCAAATGATTTCTGTCTATAAAAATGTATGTTTTCCAATGTATTACCATATCTCAGCTTCCTTCTGCAGCTTTTCGCGAGCTGACTTGAATAAACTATTTCAGTGGCTGCTTCTTCAACTTGGTGAGATTTCTTGATTGGGAAACATTGGGTTAGCTTCTTCATCTTGCTAGGTGCTTGGATCCATAGGTGGCCTGCTGCCAGTACTGGTATCCGCACTTGGCTTTTGCTACAAGCGGCCCGGATCTCACTATCCGCGGCCAATCCAATTTCTCTCAAGATGACATACAACAACTGCTGCAATTAGATGTCCGTTTTCTGGGCCAGGGATTGATTTGACAGAACCACCTTCCCCATTTTTAAAGTTAAATTTTATTAGACTTTAAAAATAATTTAAGTACAACAAATTACAAATAAAAATTGCACACACACACACCAAAAGACAAAACAACATGCCTCTGGAGACACTTGAACACAGGAGCTCTTCTGCCTAGTTCACACCTGAATTGGCAAAAGTCATAGTTTGGTGAGGCACCAGCACAATTTAGCAAAGATGATATAAAACGATAACTCTGAGGATTCCATAGTATTGAGCCATGGCAGTTTAATTGGTATCAAGCTGCATTCATTTTATATACAGTGACGATGCACCCCTTGGAGTTGAGGGTAGGAATGCAACATGAGTTCAGATTCTCAGCCAAGAGATGCATCTACATTAGGTATGACAAACTTTAGCCCTCCAGGTGTTTTGGACTTCAACTCCCACAATTCCTAACAGCCTACTGAGTGTTAGGAATTATGGGAGTTGAAGTCCAAAACACCTGGACCCCTATGCCTGATCTGCATTGTAGAATGAATGCAGCTTGATACCAATTAAACTGCCAGGGAGTTACTGTTTTACAAGGTCTTTGAGCCTTTTCTGCCAAAGAGCCCTAAACTGGGCTCTACAGGCCAATGGAGACTCCACCACAGACATCAGAAGAACTGCAAGGTAAAGAACAAGCCAGGAGAGAAAGACAAAAATCCATCCAGATGAAAAATGTTCTTACCATACATCAAGGGAACCACTGACTACATAGGGAAGCTGATGAAGAAACTCAACCTACAAACTACAGACCCATCAAGAAAATCCAACAAATGCTATGTTCAGCAAAGGACAAGAGGGATCCTTGCACCTCTGCAGGAGTCTACTGAATACCATGCAGCTGTGGACAAGTCTACATACCGTGTTTCCCCGAAAATAAGACAGTGTCTTATATTAATTTTGGCTCCCAAAGATGCTCTAGGTCTTATTTTCAGGGGATGTCTTATTTTTCCATGAAAAAGAATTCACATTTATTGTTGAACAAAAAAATGAACATTTATTATATACAATACAGTAGTTGTCATCATAAACCAGCATAACCAGACAAACTGTGAATCTTATCAAGAATTTCTTATTACTACCAATATTTCCATGTACAACACTTTATGGTACCAATCCTGCATGCTCTGGTGTTCTGTTCGGTGGGCATGCTTCCAAACAAAAACTTTGCTAGGTCTTACTTTCGAGGGAGGCCTTATATTTAGCAATTCAGCAAAACCTCTACTAGGTCTTATTTTCTGGGGATGTCTTATTTTAGGGGAAACAGGGTAGGGACCACCAAACGCAGCATTGCCCAAATATGAATCAAGGAACATGAAAGGCACTGCAGACTAACTCAATAACAGAGCACTTGATGAACCAACCTGGGCACAGTATATTATTTGAGAACACAGAAATGCTGGACCCCTCTAACAACCACTAGGTCAGACTACACAAAGAAGCCAGCGAAATCCAGAAGTATGTGGACAATTTCAACGGAAAGGAGGAAACAATGAAAATGAACAAAATCTGGCTTCCAGTATTTAAAAACTCTAAAATCAGGACAATAAATAAGGAACAACATTCTGAAAACAGGAGAATTCCAGACATGGATCAATCAGGGTCAGCTAACATCTCCTAACAAAGGATTCTCCCAGACAGAAAGCAGCCAGACTTTGAAGCTGAAAGGCCATTCAAGGTGGCCAATTGAAAACATTCACACCTGCCTCAAACAGATGAGAATTCTTTCTTCTACCCTAGAGATTCCACAGATATATAAAAGCCACTTGCCTGGTTTCCAACAGACCTCATAACCTCTGAGGATGCCTGCCATAGATGCAGGCGAAATGTCAGGTGAAGAATGCTTCTGGAACATGGCCATACAGCTCGGAAAACTCACGGAAACCCAATGCGATATGAGTTCAAATTCTTGGCCAAGGGATGTATCTACAGTAGAGTCTCACTTATCCAACATAAACGGGCCGGCAGAACGTTGGATAAGCGAATATGTTGGATAATAAGGAGAGATTAAGGAGAAGCCTATTAAACATCAAATTAGGTTATGATTTTACAAATTAAGCACCAAAACATCATGTTGTACAACAAATTTGACAGAAAAAGTAGTTCAATACTTAGTAATGTTATGTTGTAATTACTGTTTTTATGAATTTAGCACCAAAATATCATGATATATATATATATTTATTTATTTACAGCATTTATATTCCGCCCTTCCCACCCCGAAGGAGACTCAGGGCGGATCACATTACACATATAGGCAAACATTCAATGCCTTTTAACATAGAACAAAGACAAGACAAACATAGGCTCCGAGCAGGCCTCGAACTCATGACCTCCTGGTCAGAGTGATTCCTTGCAGTGATTCATTGCAGCTGCTCTCCTGCCTGCACCACAGCCCGAGCCCATATATTGAAAACATTGACTACAAAAATGCGTTGGGTAATCCAGAACGTTGGATAAGCGAATGTTGGATAAGTGAGACTCTACTGTACATTGTAGAATGAATGCCACTAATTAAACTGCCGGGGAGTTATCGTTTTACAAGGTCTTTGAGCCTTCTCTCCAAAGAGTGTTGGTGTGTCTCACCAAGCCACAACTCCCAGGATTCCTTAGCATTGAGTTGTAGGAGTTGAAGTGGTGTCAATATGCAATATGCAGTGTAGATGCGCCTATAGATAGAGATCTATACACTCAAGTAAAACCACGAAGGAAACAAAGAAGGGTTGGCTCCGTTCCTGGCCGAGGGAAATCCACGCCGGGTCTTCTCTCCCACCGCGTCGCCGTCGGGGGCGGCTTGTTGTGTGTTTGAATGGGAAGGCAGGTTGTGGCGGCAGCCGAAGCGGAGCTGGTGGGCGGCGGAGCGGGAAGGAGAAGCAGAAGGAGACCGGCGACGCTGCCTCGGGACCCCCGAAAGGAGAGAAGGGAAGGGAAAGGAAACTGGGAGGCCGGAGGTGAGTGCGAGTCCTTCTCCTGGGCGTGGGAGGCGAAGGTGGCTTCTGGGGCGCATCCAGAACCCATGCAGTTCGACTCTACTTGGAGCCCTGGGATGTATAGATGTGTAGATCAGGCTTGGGCAAACTTCGGCCCTGCAGGTGTGTTGGACTTCAACTCCCACAATTCCTAACAGCCGGTAGGCTGTTAGGAATTGTGGGAGTTGAAGTCCAACACACCTGCAGGGCCAAAGTTTGCCCCATTGATTCCACTGTGTGGATGCAGCCTTTGGCTTCAGCAGCTGGTGAAGGTATAGTTGCAGACTCGTTGGACTACACCTCCCATTATCCTCAAAACGATTGGAGAGGCTGTTGCCAAAGGTGAGGCTGAAACCTTTGTCTGGTCTTGGAGCCCGCAGGGAAGGATAACGTTGAGAATCCCACTGGCCTGTTTCTGGTGCTGTTGCTTTAAGAGCAGACCTCCAGCTGAGCCTGACCCACCTGTTGCTTGACCTCAGATCCTTAGTGGATCCCATGAATTTTTGGGTGGATCTACACCAGTGGTTCTCAACCTGTGGGTCCCCAGGTGTTTTTGGCCCTAAACTCCCAGAAATCCTAACAGCTGGTAAACTGGCTGGGATTTCTGGGAGTTGTAGGCCAAAACACCTGGGGACCCACAGGTGGAGAACCACTGCTCTACACTGTAGAATGAATGCAGTTTGACAACACTTTAACTGCAATGGCTGGATATTATGAAAGGGGCCAGGCTTAGTACAGTGGGCTAAACAGCTGTGTTGCAGAAAAATCCTGCCGGCAGTTTGAACCCAGGCGGGGTGAGCACCCGCCGTCAGTCCTCGCTCACCTGCCCATCTAGCAGGTCGGAAGCAGAAATGCGAGTAGATAAATAGGTACTGCTTTTAGCGGGGAGGTAATAAAGGTGCCTTAAGGAGAAAAAGTTCCCCAGCATAGAAGATAGAGCGACAGCACACCCCCTCATGGCTGGAGTCGAGCATAGCCTCAAAAATGCCAGAAATGAGATGGGAAAAATTGCCTTTACCTCTGTCTGTGTTGTCTGTCCTTGTTAATTGTATAATCAGTATTGAATGTTTGCCATATGTTGTGTGTTCTGTAAGCCTCTCTGAGTTCCCCTCAGGGTAAGAAGGGCGGAATATAAATACTGTAAATAAATAAAATAAATAAATAAAATATGAAATCTTGGGAGTTGTAGTTTGGTGAGGCACCATTACTCTTTGACAGAGAAAGCTGACGACTTTTTGTAACACTACGACTCCCATGATTCTCCACCATAGAGTCATGGCAGTTAAAGTGGTGCCAAACTGCATTGATTCCAAAGTTTAGCTGCACCCCTGGAATCCTAGGAATTGTTGTATTATACGGCCTTCTCTGCCAAAGAGTGCTGGTGCTGCCTCAGACTACAAACCCCAGGAGTCACTACCCTTAAGCCATGACAATTAAAGTGTGGTCAAACTGCATGAACTCAATATGAGTGTGCAGATGCATCCAAACTCCCCCATTTCCTACCATCTAGGCAGCTGAGGGACTTACTCCAGAGTAGCCCAATTGGACCTGCTTGCCACGAGAGAATATGCCCAGGGGTGCATCTACATTGTAGAGTCCTACTTCTGAACAGCTCTTAAAGTCAGGAAATCCTTCCTAATGTTCAATTGGAATCTCCTTTTGTGTAATTTGAATGCATTGCCCCATCCTAATCTCTAAGGCAGCAGAGAACAATCCCACTCCCTTCGGAATCTGGAGAGTTTTAGTTTCATAAGTTCTTCAGCCATTTCTATTAAGTTGTGCTGGTGTTTCACCAAAGTATAACTTCTAGGCATCCACAGCATGGAGCCATAGCAGTTAATGTGGTGTCAAACTGCATTAATTCTGCAGCGTCAATGCTAGGAGACTCGGAGGTCACCTAAATGTGGGGAGGGGGGGGCATTTCTCTTTCTTTGCAATGGGCTGTTTTAGAGTTAAGAGTTTTGACCACCAAGCAGCCCACCTTTGGCAAAAGGCCAGAGGTGGGCCAAAAGGGAAGAGCAGGAGGTTGTTTTTATTGTCTCCCATCTGCTTTCCCTCCTGGGAAAAGGGTCATGTCGTGGCCTCTAGGGGTGGGGGGGATCTCTCTCACCCCCCTTCAACTTCCCTCCTTCTGGCCTAATCAATAAAGAGCATCTTCCCTCCCCTAAATCATCAACGTGTGGAGTCTCCTCACCAGATCCACTCTCTGCAGGGGGGAGTAGCCATAAAGCTGCGGGAGAGCTCATTTAGTTGCAGTTGACTGTCCTGTCCAGAGAATCACATACAAGGAAAGGCAGGCTCCCTAACCCCAGCAGCATTTGTTTGGAGACAACTGGTTCACATCTTCTGTTTGTAAAGCTTTAATGTCTGAAACTGCAAACCCCAGAATCTTCCCCACAGTCAGTGCAACTAGTATTAACTTTAGTTGCTGGGGAATTCTGGTGCTATAGCACAAAGATGTATCATTACAGTCCACTTGCATTATAGAATTAATGCAATTTGACACCACTTCAACTGCTGCTGCTCAATGCTATGGAATTGTGGGGTTTATAGTTTAAAAATATTTCTGGCCTTGGTTGTTGTGTGTTTTCTGGGCTGTATGGCCATGTTCCAGAAGCATTCTCTCCTGACATTTCACCCACATCTATGGCAGGCATCCTCAGAGGTTGTGAAGTATATTGGAAACTAAGCAGGGAAGGTTTATATATCTGTGGAAGGTCCAGGGTGGAAGAAAGAACTCTTGTCTGTTGGAGGCTCAGACAGGAAGAAACCAGGCCTTGAAGCTGGCAAGGCCATTAATACTAATCAAGGTGATTAATTGCAACATTCACACTGGCCACCAGCAGACAAGAGTTCTTTCTCCCATGCTGGATCTTCCACAGTTATATAAACCTCCCTTGCTTAGTTTCCAATATACTTCACCTCTGAGGATGCCTGCCATAGATGTGGGTGAAACGTCAGTAGAGAATGCTTCTGGAACATGGCCATAGAGCCTGGAAAACACACAACAATCCAATGATTCTGGCCACGAAAGCCTTCGACAACTCATTTTTGGCCTTTGCCAAAGAGTGATGTTACCTCCCCAAACTGCAACTCCCAGGTTTCTGTTGCATTGAGCCAGAGTTGTTAAAGTTGTGTAAAACTGCATTAATTCTACAGTGTAGAATGCACCCATTTTCAATGTAACCCACCCAGGCAGGCTTGAGATTTCTAAAGTTGAGATCTAAGCTATTGAGTTTGGAGTTGAACATGAACATAGGGGCCCCAGGGCACTTTCACACTGTGCAAGTAAAGCAATTCCTTAGACTACAAATTCTGAGATGAATAGGATGGAACCAATGGTGCTGTAATTGTGCAGTGTTGATTGAGTGGACTTATATCTCACCTCTGACACAGCATCATGCATGGTATTAGTGTGGAATCATTACTCTTGGCCTTAGGGAGCATCTTCTAGAGCAGTGTTTCTCAAACTCTGCTCCTCCAGGTGTTTTGGAAATTCCAGCCAGCTTACCAGAAGTATTGTGGGAGTTGAGGTTCAAAACACCTTGAGGATCAGAGTTTGAGAAAAACTATTTTGTTGTTGTTTATTTGTTCAGTTCTTCTGATTCTTAGTGACCTCATGGACCATCCCACTAACTCCTTGAAGGTCAAGCCAGTCCCTTCAAGGATACCATCCATCCATCTTGCCCTTGGTCGACCCCTCTTCCATTTTCCTTCCATTTTCGCTAGCATCATTCTCATCTCTAAGCTTTCCTGTCTTCTCAATATGTGGCCAAATTAGTAAAATTAATATTTGACGTCACTTTAACTACCATGGCTAACTGTTCTGGAATCGTGGTAGTTATAGTTTTACAAGGCCTTTTGCCTTCTCTGCCAAAGAGTGTTGGTGCCTCCCTATACTTCAAATCCTAGGATTCAATAATATTGAGCCAGGATTGCTAGAGTGATGTCAAACTGCATTAATTATGCTGTTTAGATGCAGCCTTACTAATTAATCTGTGAAGGGAGGGGAATAAGCTGCTTATTTGGGTGATGTGAGTAAACCTGCTATGTATGGTGACGTGTTTTGTACATTTTTTTTGTAAGTGTGCCATTTCAGTGATAACCAATGAAAGTTTCAGGTTGTTCATTTGGAAGTAAATCATATTTTTGGAAGGATTATTCCAAATCCGCTGACTACAAGATAATGCAGTTGCACCTTAAGGGACTTGAAAAGCACTGTTTAAATATTAGCCTGTTGTTACCACCACTGTTGTAATAATATAACCTTACTTGCTTTGTTTGAAAAGTCAATTTGTAGAATTGCTCTTTTGATCTCTGACTCTATCACCTTCTATATCTGCAAGTGTTATTAACTTTAGTAGGACTTAGTGTCTAAGGGTCACTTTGCAGAGATCTATTGTTCTAAACAGGTACTCTTTTAATGTAGGAAGAAGGTGTGCATGCTCTTGTGGCAAGTCATGTGATTTAAAAAAATAAACATAATTTGCCTGTCAGTTTGTCACATGTTGATTTTATTTTCTGTATGTATGCTACTGGAGTTACATGACTCCAGGCTTATGGTACACATCAGTGTAGCTTGACACTACTTTAACTGCCTTGGTTCAATGCTATGAGCTTCTGGAAGTTTTAGTTTCACATCTTTAGCCTTCTTTACAAAACTGGTGCTTTATCATACTACAACTCCCAAATAGTGCTGGTGCCTCATCAAACCACACTGTAGAGTTAATGTAGTCTGACACCAGTTTCTTTAAAATCACATGTTTTTTTAAAAAAATAGAGTGGTTGTGTTATCAGTGACAGTTCCCTCAAAAACATTTTAAGTGGGACCAAACCCTCTGGGTTATTCTTTTATTTAAAATGTGGGATGAGGTTATAGATAAACAAAGCCAGGAGTGTGATGGGTTTGATGGATCTCTGATGGAGTAGAGTGTCCCCTTCTTCTCAAGGGTGACCGCAAAGGTTATAGAAAGAAGCTTAGGTGCAATTTTCAAGGTTCTCTCCTCTGCAGTGTACACATATGTATTAAACAGATGAGTCTAGGATAGGAAAGGCAGAGCAAAAGGTTAGCCTTTGAAGAAGGCTTGATAGCTTTTCCTGTTGGCCGCCTGTCTCCACACACTACCTCTTTAAGGCTTTGGTCAGCTGAGACTGAGAGACCAGAGGGCCAATACGAAGGCTTGGAAAGTATTCTTTTTGCTTGTCTTTCTAAAGGGAGCCTTGGTCTTAGCAAGCAGGGCATGTTTACCAACAACATTACATTTGGTGCATGTCAATAGGCTTAGGTTCTTGTGTCAATAGTCCTTGCAGCTCTTGGCTGGCTCTGCTTTTGTTCTTCCTGCTTCTTTGAAGCAGCCAGGTATTACTGTGAGCAAGCAAGAACATTTTTATTGGTGATCTTTTTAAAAAATCCATACCAGTTAACTCCCAAAGTTTTACCACTTCCTGAAAAGTAGTTGGGGAACATCTTTGAGGCTGTATTGCTGAGTGCCCGTGGAGAAAATGGGCAGAGTGACCCTTTCGACTGTAATTCATCATAATTGGAATTTCTTACCTACTTCTCCTCAAGGCAGGATTCAACAAAGTTAAAATATATAAACATAGAACCATTAAAATGCATCTATTTAAATATATAAAATTAAAGCGCATTAAAATAGTTTATAGCAATAAAATCTGTGGCTGACATTCACATACTGTAGTTATTATTCAGACCTCATAAGCATTGCATTCCTTGAATAACAAGCTTGAATAACTATTATTTATTTATATACCACTTTTTCTCTAAAAGAAACTCAGATTAGGATACAATCGGAAGTGTAATTCTTTATTATTCATGATATAACAATACATACATAAATATAAACTCTATGAAAGTACAAAGGAAGCTGATACAAAGACGAATGAGAAAAGGTACATTTGTCTTCTGGAAATTTAATATTTTGATTACATATGTGTAGGATAGAGCTTGGAATGTTACTTTTTGAAAGTGATTTTTTCTACTACTCTCCTAACGTTTTAAGTAATCATTTTCATTGCATGTTACAAAGTTTAAAGCAGCCTTGTTACATTCTTCTTTCTCTTTGACACTTTAAAATTTCCTTTAGGTTGATAAGAGAACGACAAATGTTCCTGAAAATACCTTGAAAGTAACTAGAAAATACTATCCTTTACACCAGTGGTTTTCAATCTGTGGTCCATGGACCACCAGTGGTACCCAAGAACTAAAATATGGTCTGTGGCTTTATTGTTACTACATTGTTGCAGCGAAAGCGATTGTTCTTGTGAAACCCTCTTATAGTACCAAGGCAATGGGGATGTCAGGAGGGGAGAGGCTGACTATCCACGAAAGGCACAACAAGAAGCCTCCTGACTGCTGCTTCTCCTCCTCCTCCCTCTCCCTGACTGGAGTTGTTCCATGTGGCGCCTGGAACTGCGGTGCCTTGGTGTCTTCGTTTTTAGGCCTGTTCCTGGGGTTATTTGGGCTGGTGAAAATTGCATTGGATAGACCATATCAGTTCTAGATTATTAAACATGGTTTTCTGTGGATGAGCAGATGGCGACTATGCTCTGTGTCAGAAACTAGAGCTGATGTAGTCTATCCAATGCAATTTTCTGAATCAGCACCTCAAATAACCAAACCGAATCAAAAGTTGACAAAAAACTGATTCGTAACCCTTTTGGTACTAATGTTGGAGAATGGTCCCTGGTCAAAGTGGTTCCTTGTCAAGTGGTCCCTGGTCAAAAAAAGGTTGGGAACCACTGCCTTACACCAAAAAAAGTAACTTCATCTCACTTGCTATGTTGCTTCTGAAAAGTAACCTTTTTTGCTCTTGTTTAAAAAGTCACTCATTTCATGTCATCTTTGCTGTATGATATTTTCATTATTCATTTCTGCTTAAGTGTATGTTCATTTGTGTGACTGGTATAAAATATTTGGCTTCTTTTTTGATGAGTTAAAATGAAAACATTTCATCCTGTTTTTGGTCCTGTTGGTTTCTTATATGAAGACTGTGTTGCTTTATGAACAAGGAAAATGTAGGGACCACAGAGTTATGTTTGGAATCTCAGTAACAGACATCCAGGCAACGAATGCCCTGCAATTCTGAAAGGGACACTTCTAGTTTTCCAAAATTGTTCAGTTAACCTGGTTTCGATTCCCATACCTTTATGTAGTCATTTCTTCTGCACTGTTTTTTTTGACAGGAAAACTCTTTCTGGCTTTATATTAGCTCTGTTGCAGAAGAATATGTGGATTTATCTGTGGGATGGAAATGATGTATTAAAAGAAAATTATTTTTTTCTCTTTCCCCTTCATTCTCAGGACATATTTTCTGTAAAGCTGACATCAGCTGGTGGTTCTGACTCTCAATGTGTATGATTCATTCTTTTAAGAATACCAACTCGGCTTGTGAGGTTGTCTAGGAAATAGAGTAAATGCCTTTGTGCCTTCACCCTGTGGGAGCTTTGTTTTATTAAACTGACCAACCTCCCCAAGCTTCAAATTTAGAAGCATGTGTACAATGGGAAGGCTGGGATACTTAACCATAAAAATAAAACCTTTTTCAAGCCTGTTGTCACAAAAACTTGATTAAAGAGTTTGTGAGAAAAAAGCATCAAGTTTATAACAACCTGATCCAAAATGTTCTGCAGAACCCAGGAAAGTGAAATCTCATTCTAACTCCATCTCTATGAGAGATGGGGAATGTCCAAACCTCAAAATGTGCTTAGTTTGCAACTGTCATCCACTTTAGACATTATAGCAGATGGAGCGGCATGATGGGAGTTGTAATATAAACATGATAACTAGTTTCTTTCATGTCTGGTATGTGCCTTTGGCTTTACTGTATTTGATCTTTTTAACCATTATATAAAACCAGCAACTGTCACTTCTTGTTACATCAATTTTTTCCAGGTTACAATTTCCCATATACATCAAGATTGAGTAACTAGGTGATTGACTTTATTCTGATCAATTCTACAGCCGAGGGAGCTAGGTATGTTTAGCTTGAAGAAAAGAAGGCTCAAATGGAACATGATAGCTATGTTTAAATATTTGAAGGGATGTTACATTGAGGGGGTGCTTGTTTTCTGCTGCCTGGAGGCAAGGGCATGGAGCAATGGATTCAAATTACAGGGGGAAAAGATCCCACATAAATATAAGTAAGAATTTATTGACAGTAAGAGTTGTTTGGCAGTGGAATATGCTGCCTGGCAGGATGGTGGAGTCTCCTCTGGGGAGTTTTAAGCAAAGGCTGGATGGCCATCTTTCAGGGGTGCTTTGATTGTGCTTTTCCTGCATTCCCGGGGATAGACTGGATGGCTCTTTGGGTCTCTTCCAATGTTATGATTCCATGAGTCTATGAGAAGGTGCTATCTTCACTTCACAACTTCAGTTGTAATGGGAAGCTTGGCAGCTTCCTATTATTTTTGTCTATGTTGTCTCTGTTGCCTCCATCCAATGATCTCACATTCACACTTAAAGAAGTGGAGACTTTTGAATATTTCAAGCATATGTGCATGTGTTTTTTGAAAGTGGGAGGGTGCCCCTATAGTTAACATCAGAAGGACACAAAAATGGAGAAGAGTTGGCCACAATTAAATCATTCATGACCTGCTAATAACAAGCTTGACTTGCTTTTTGTCTGCTCAAAGGATTTATATAGTTCTCTTTGGAGTATGAGAACAGTCAAACATGGCAGGGCCTCACCCCTTTGCTAGCTATGTTGATCCTTATGATAAGGGCTTTCTCCATCAGGCAAGAGGACATGTTGCCACTTCCCGCCTCTCTTTTTTTTGTTACTGCTTTAGCAGTAGGAATGGCCAGTATTGCACAGACGTCCTAAGAATGAGGAGTTACAGTTAAAATATCTTACATGTGTGTGCCATGCATTAGAGTTTCTTTGGCCACTTCATCCACACCACTTTCTGTGGAAGGACTACTTTGAACAGGGTTCCACCTTCTGTCCATATCAGGTGTCACCACAGCCCTGCTTTGGAGAAAGAGAGAAAGAGCTTCATCATGTTTAGACCCAGAAATGGATGAAGGGTTCTCCCTCCCTCCATTCCGATTGCCACCCCTGACCATGAATGAGGAAAAGAAAAAGGCAGGCACAGCCCCATCATGCTTGGACCTAGAAGCAAATAAAGGCCCTCCATCCATCCCAATCGCCACTGCCCTGACCTCAGAAGGAGAGAAGAAGAGCCAGTATCTGCTGGACATAATCCTCTCACACTGTCACCTCCGTTTCCTTTTGTGTCCTGTCTTAATTAGATTATAAGCCTGAGGGCAGGGAACTGCGAACTGCTTTGTTGTTCTTTTACTTGTAAAGCACTATGTGCAAGGATGGTGCTAAGTAAGTAAGCAAGCAAATAAATATTGATGCCAGCAAGCACTTTTTTGCTCTCATGGTCATAGGGGGAAGATATCAAGAGGACTCTTCAGGGCAACCATGGCAGCTTCAGGCTTCCGTGTTAATGGAGCACTGGAGTCACTGGATGTTTTAGTGTGATGACAAAGAAGCTCACCAGGGTTTTGCATTCTATCCTCTCATTAGGTTTAGCACCTTGGATAGCATCTTTAATGTGCCATTTTTCTTCCCCTCTGGCAAGAAAACAAATCTTACCAACCCTAGTGGGACAGGTAGATGATTTTTGGAGGGTCAGGAATCAGCAGAGGAAGCACTAGCTAGTTGTTAGACATGTCCGATTGATGAAAAAAATGTTTCAATTCTCGTTTCTAAAGTAGGGGGTGCTGGCGCTTCGATATAGAAAGTATTTCCGATTTTTTCACCCAAATTTTTTGTATATTTCCGAAAATTTGTAATGATTCTAAATGTTTCTAAAATAGTGGACGCACATGCGCAATTGCTAAAAAAAAAAAAAGGGGAACGGGGGGGGGGGGGGGCACACACTTTTACAGGGCTCTCCTGCCCTCATTTCTTGAGCTATCCTCATCAAATTTGCAATGCCCTTGCAAGTTGTGCAAAGATACTTTGAAAGCTAGAAATTCCCTTGCTATATTTGTAAACAAGAAGGACACTGGAAATCAATGGTGTCTCTGGCTATGTAATCCCACAAGCCTCAACCCAATGCCTTCAATTAGAAATGGACCAGTGACCACCACGCCAAGCAATGCCCTGGCAAGGAGTGCAAAGATACTTTGAAAACTAGAAATTTCCTTGCTAAGAGAAAGAACCAGCAACAAAACCCTAACCCTTTCTCCAAACCCCTCTGTGGGAACAGCCAGACTGGGCCCCTTCACCCTCTCTCTCCCTCAAGAGGCTTGCTTGCTCTCCGTTTGCACACCACCACCTTCTCCGCACAAAGCCCAGCCCAGAATGGCTCGCCTAGGCTACACAACGGGCTTTTATGGCAATCTTCCAGTGGACACAGAGGACCCTAGCCCCCACCTTTGTGTCCATCATGGAAGCTTCTGATTGGCCAGGGAGCGGCAGCCATGTTAGGCTGCGCTAAGCTCCCATTCAAGTTAGGTTGCAGAAACAAAAAAAAAATTAAAAATATTTTTAAAAATATATTTTAAAAAATTTTGGGGGGAAAAATTAATGAAACATTAAGAGACAATTAGAGAATAGGCTAACAATGGTTCAAATTACATTGCTGGTTGTGCTGTGAGACAGTGTCTCGGAATGCGTATCAAAAAGCGAGAACAATCCGAAATAATTCCGATATACGATTCAAAACGATTTTTTGGACATGTCTACTAGTTGTGGTTGCAAGGCTTGAACTGTATGGATGGATTGCATTGTCATCTGTTGCAAAGGTTTCACTTTGCCTCATAGGTGCACTGTCCCAATTTTTGGAATGATTTACTCATTGTGGCTCCTTCATATAAATCAACTTCTGAGATAGAAAAGGTTATTTTCTTACAAACTGCACTTTTTTCTTTTTTCTTTACAGCGCAGTTGGATGGCCAGAAATATATTTTGACTCAAGTTGACTTCAGGATAGATATTTTGGATTCTAATGAAATTTCAACCATCTATTACAATAGGATGAACAAATATGGCTCTTCAAAAGTTGTACTGCAATTTCCATAAATTCAACACTTATACTGCAACATCCACACTATCCCCTGTGTTGATTGCAGTTTAGGAGTTTTTTGAGTGCCACAATTGCCCACCTTTGATGTAGCACTGAAGAGATTCACCTTATTAAAGACTTGGGTGAGTTCCACAATTGAATAGCTCTTATGGTCAAGAAGTTCTTCCTAACATTCAAATGGAATTTCCTTTCCTGTTTTCTGCTGCCCTAGTCTCCAGGGCAGCAGAAAATAAGCCTGCTCCCTCTTCCATGTGACATCCTTTCAAATATTTAAACATGGCTATCATGTCTCCTCTCTTCTGAAGGCTAAACATACCCAGCTCTTTAGGCTGCTCCTCATAGGACATGGTCTCCTGATCTTTGATAATTTTAGTCACCCTTGTCTGTACACGTCCAGCTTGTCAGTACCTCCCTTAAATTGTGTTGCCCAGAATTGGACACAGTATTCCAGGCGAGGTCTGACCAAAGCAGGATATAGAGGCACCAATACTTCCCTTGATCGACACTATATCAAAATCCCATTGGCTTTTAAAGTTTTGATAGTCATGTGGAATATCCTCCTAAAGAAACTTTAACAGACCCTGAATGTGCAGCAATGTGGTAACTGGGAAGAGTAAGAGTGAGAAGAGGTAGTTAATCAGTATTTAGTAGGCGAAAATTTAAAACAAATCTAAGTCATCTTGTAATTTACTTGCAAAATTGATACAACTCATTGCCTCCATTTAGCAGAGTAACAAACAGTTAGTATACTTTGACAAGTAATAAATGCAGTTTCATTTTACTGTTGGTCAGATGGAATAAATGTAGTCACAAAAAAATGAGTTCCTATATATACCTGCCAGTTTAGATTGTTATTGGTAAATATAGGAATTGCAAAAGAGGGTCAGAATAAATTTCTTGTGAAAGCATCCCTTAGATGAATTTGCGCATCTTGTGGCAAGTTTTTCCTGTAAATGTTGGTTATTCCTTTGTTACTGCTTGGTGACTGATAATTCGCATAGGTTAAAATGTAAATTTATTTAATACTGAGTGACAATGAAGATGAATGACCTCTTCACATGTCAGTGAGCAATGACTAGTGTTGCAGAGTATACCATCTGTATAGCTCGTGCAAAAGTGCATGAAAGCTTCACTGATTAATTCACAAATTTCAATTTAAGTCTGTGTCACATATTGAGTGTAGAGCTTGGTCACATGACCTTCCTGTGGAACATATTAACTCTTTGTTGATAGGCTTTTAATAAGTCATTTCTGTTTTAGTGATCCATTTCACTCATGGCTGTCTGATTTGACTCGCTGAGGTTTTTCAAATCAGAGTAAGCATGCCTTATCTGGAATCCTGAAATCTGAAATACAGTATTCTCAAATACAAAATTGTCCATGTGTGTGGCTGAGATAGTGATATCAAAGCAAAAAAGAACTTTGTGTCTAAACTTGGGTCCCATTCCATAATTATCTTATTATGTACACACATAGAATAACAGGTATTTCAAACTCTGAAAATAATACAAAACACTTCTGGTCCAAATATTTCAGATAAGAGGTATTCAGTCTGTACTTTCCTGATTTATTCTTTGATGTCCCTTAGATGTCTGTCTCAAACATCCTACATGTTTTAATCTGAGTAATTTACTTACTTATGGAATTATATGCCATTGTTTAGTTTTTTTTTTAAAGGAGCCACCACAGTTGTAAACTTCCTTTGATCTTAGATCTGTTTAGTGATCTGAAATAAGATACAGGTTATAATTTGTAAAAAGAAAATGCTGAGGGAAACTAGTGAGGCAGGCGTATCTGTTTCCCCCTTTTTCTTAGTTCACATGTGCTCAGCAACGGTTTTTGGAGACACCTGCTATTTACCTTGCCTGTCTTAGGCAGGCGCACTCAGGTACTATGGGACTGGATAAATCAGAATGCTTAAGCTTTATTGTCTTTCGCGTTTTAGTTAGACTCATTTTTTCACTGGAAACTTGGTAAGTGAATACTTATAAAAGTTCATTGATACATTGAACCCATTCACCTTGGATTAATAATAGGAGAGACACTAGTAGTGGTTAGTAGAACAATGCATTGTTTCTCAGAAGTGTTTTATTGTTTAGGATCTGTATGCTCAGAATTTTGAATTATGACAGAATCACAATTGGCATGTATTGACATAGTTACAATAAAATACCATACTACAACCACAGGAGCTATATATATGTAAGAGAGAAAGTTACTTGGAAAAGTTAGTTACAGCTTCCTCCTTATATTATTCTACACTTCTCCAGTTTTCTCTGATATCTGGTGCTTTGACTATATAATACATTTTAAAAAAAATTGGGTTTCTCACTTCGTGGTCTCACTTTCCTTCAACCATGACTAGACTCTTAATTAGGTAGCTCTGTTTTGGAAACACTGCTGTAGATTACTTCTGCTCCTTTTCCTTTGGTTTCAGCTTAAGGTTCCTGCACAGAAAAATGTGATTTCTGACAGGTGGCATGCTTTTATTTTTGACTTGTGAGGAAAATTAGATCTTTGATTGTTAAAGTATATATGAATCATAAGTGTATTTCATGTTTAGAATTGCATCCTATCTCCAAGAGATTGCATTATAGGTATATGCATATGCAAATACAAATATTTTTAAAAGAGGGGTGCACAGGGAGGCACAGATGCAAAAGGAGCCAACCAGGAGGAATTAGCAGAGCTTAGAATAGTAACTTTTTATGACAACTTGTTGTTCTCCTTCAAGTTGTTTCTGATCTATGATGATCCTAAGCTGAAGCTTTCATGGCATTTTCTTGGCATGATATACCATATTCAGCTTGATATTTCCTATTACATTCCCCTGAGGCTGAGAGAATATGACTTGCCCCTGGTCCGACTCAATTTCCTTGACTCAGCAGATATTGCTACTGTGGTCCCCTGGTGTCCTATTCCAACACTCAAACACTAGCTCTCACTTCTTTGTTAAACATGTATTGAGCCTCTCCTACGAAGATCTAAAGATGAGTCTCGTTTCTTCCACACTTTTTAGCCTGACAGAAACCATGTGTGGGAGGTGATGCTGTGAAAGAGTGGCTCCTTCAAGAACAACCAATGAGTTTCATAGCTCAACAGATTGCACCTTCCTTTTAATTTCTGGTTCACTGGCAAAAGTGCAAATGAAAAGTTTTTTTCAGGAAGGTCTTAGTGGAAGCACATTGGCCCTCCCAGTAGCCCTGTGTAGCACACCTTATATAGTACAAGCTAAATGATGCATTCTCATAAAAAACATTTCACTTAAAATTAATGACTGTACTCAGATATTTTTAAATATCTATGGGTCTCTGTGACTGTGGGCAGTAGAGGGAGAACTTTGTGTTCAGCTTTCATGCCAGTGTTTTCATTAATATAGAAGAGCAGGGCTGATATTAGAATTTCTGATATATACTTCCTGGTAGTTTTATGGACACTCTTCCAGCTTGGTAGAGTGGTAGGATAGCTACACACACGCATTGCCCTACATTCGGTTTTTAGTCCCACTAAGAGTAGAGTAAGAATTAATGGGTTATTTGATCTATTACATAACTTCCATTGATGCAATGGCCTGCTTTATTAGATTAGACTTCTTTGTCCTATTGGTCTTCTACAGAGCTTAGAAAAATGTCTCTTGATATTACTCCCTGAATCTCCAACCAGCATCACCATTGTTTATCTTGGCTAGAAAATTCTGGGAGTTTTAGTCCTAAAAGTAAGTTTCTTAAAATCTGGTTCTACAGCCAGTACTCTGAATGTGCTGTTGACACAGAAGTATCTGTGCTACCTACATCAAGTTTGCAGAGACTTAACTCACAGTGGAATAGCGAGAATAATTTGTGCACTGGTAACTTCTCAGACTACTGTAGTACACTTTATGTGGGCTGCTCTGAAGTGGAATGCAGATTATGTAAAAGGCTAGATTGCTCACTAGAACATCATTCAGAAACTACATAGGTAAAGGTAAAGGTTTCCCCTGATGTTAAGTCCAGTCATGTCTGACTCTGGGGGTTGGTGCTCATCTCCATTTCTAAGCCAAAGAGCCGGCGTTGTCCGTAGACACCTCCAAGGTCATGTGGCTGGCACGACTGCATGGAGCGCCATTACCTTCCCGCCGGAGCGGTACCTATTGATCTACTCACATTGGTAGAAGCTGGAGCTAACAGTGGCCGCTCACGCTGCTCCTGGGGTTTGAACCTGGGACCTTTTGGTCTGCAAGTTCAGTAGCTCAGCGCTTTAACACACTTCGCCACCGGGGTTACATAGACTGTAATTTATAAAAACAGCACCAGTTGTCAATATGCTACCAGCCTGAATGGAAGGTTCTGGTGGTAACATTTAGAGTGGAGGTGTAAGCTGTGTTGTTCTTGTCTTCTGATGTACTGAGAGAACAAAACTAGGTGAAGGCAGTTTTGAGAGGCCAATTGAAACTGGTCAGGGCCTTTGTTGGTAGTGATAGGTGGCTGGTAGAGACTCAGACTCCTGATGTTGGGAGCTTAGCGGGACTCCTGTAGAAGGAAGCAGCCCAAAAATATATTAAACAATGTACTGTACACAAAAAAATATTGAAGCACATATCTTTTTATCTTTGTGTGTTTTAGTACAATATTAAGGAAGTGTTGCTTTTGTTTTTTCATTTGAGATAAAATAAACAGTATTTTGATATGGAGTGTATATTAAGAATAAATAATTTTGAGGATGAAGAGAGATATTGAGAATTGTCTTAATAAAGAGTTTATGAGGTGGTTGAATGCATGGGTTTAAATACCCTACAAATATCGGCCAAGCAGTTTTGCTTGGTATTTACCTGTTTTTTGTCTTGTTTTTTGCAGCGGTGGGAATCATGAGTCCTTTCAGATGTTGTTGGATTGCACCTCCTTGTTTTCCTCTCCGTTGGCTGTGATGATGGGGCTTGCAGTCCAAAACCTAGGTGGCCCATGATTCCCAACCCAGAACATCTGAACACACTCAAAGCATTGAGAATTTCCTTATTTCTAAACTCAAAGTGTTGATTTTATTCTTTTAATCTTCGAGGCCTCATTTCTGGGTTTTTGCCTCCAAGCTGCATTCGGGGCTACACCACGTTGTGTAACCCTTCTTTATGAGATTAGAACGTGTACATCCAAGATCAGGCTGCAGTGACCTGGTGGCAACAGAAGACCTTCTCGCTTGAAAAGAGAGGTGGCTTCCCTATGCTTTTCAAAAGCAATGCAAGACTTTTTGTTTGTTTGATGCTTCTGTTTTTAAATATTTTCTAAACTGTGCATTTTTTTTGTTTCTAGTGCATGGACTAGAAATATAGCATACTGTTTTAAAAGGCTCATGCTCATATTCATGACTGCCAGACAATCATTATAATGCAATGCAATGAAACACATGATAGTTGAATCACCCTGGGTATTTTTAAATAATGAGGAATAAAGATAGTACCATAACAATATAGAGTCAGCACTCTGTATCCGCTGATTCTGCATCCACTTATTCAGCCATTCATGACATGAATATGTTAAAAAGATTCCAAAAGGCAAACTTTTATTTTGCCATTTTATATGAGGGATACTATTTTATTATGCCATTGCTTATAATGGGGCTTGCACATTCATGGATTTTGGTATCCATATTGTGTGTGTGTGTGTATGTGTGTGTGTGTCCTGGAACTAAATTCATCTGGATACCAAGGGCCTACTCTAACATCTAAAAATAGTATATGACATTTAATATCTACAATTCTGAAGGGGATGATTCAGTCAGTATTTTTAAAACATCATATACTTCAACATCATTTTTCAAGAAATCACAGTTTTAGAGTATGTTTTTAATGTGCTTGGTAGTGCATTGTAAAAAGAATAACAGAGATTATACATTATACATTAATTTTGGTTACAGTTTCCTTTATTTTGCTCTGGCTACAAACATAGTCAAAATATTCTTTGTGTTGTTTTTTCAACTTTCTACAATCTTAAAATCATAGTGATTTTTAGCTGTTATAACTCCCCCCCCCCTACAAGTCCTGAGGTTTGCATTCTGCTTTGGTGATTCCACCCTTCTTCAATTTCTTATACACGTATCTTAAAAATCTCAGCTTATTTGAACACTTTTTGTACTTCAATCCTCTCTCCTTGGACACATTCCATTTTTCTTCCTCATTGGAATAGATTGTAACTGTGTCTTCAATATGTCACCTTTCTGATGCTCCCATGCATCATGTCCTCTTTTCCCTTATTGACCATGGCATCTCACCCAGTATTTCCCTAAGCTTGCTGATATCAGTATTTCTTGGGCAGATCCACTTTCTTAGTCTCAGAGGAAGGCAATGACAACCCCCTCTGAATAAATCTTGCAAGATAACACTGTGACGAGTTTGCATTAGAGCTGTCATCAGAGATGACTTGAAGGAACACAACAACAAAAGCAAGATAGAAAAGGTAGATTGGGGTGAGAAGGCAGTAGGCTAAATTTTTTCATCTATTCTGATCCCAACACACAATTTGTATAATGTAGACATTTTCCATACTTGGGGGAAAATATAATATGGCAAGTACCAACATAGGGAGAAAATGTCACTCTGTTTGGTCATTGTGATATTGCGCTTTGGTTCAGCGATGGCTATAGCACTCTACTATTATGGAAGATTTTGCATGATATTGACTAATGAACCAATTTGAATCTTTGCCATGTGTCTGTTGCTCCAGTTGGGATGTATGGCACTAGGTTTTGACAATGGAAGAAGGGAGCAGTAAAGCACCATCTGTGCCAATCAATCGAACTCCCTGCAGACCAAAACACATTTTGACTGGTAGTTGAAACAGAAGGCAGGAGGCAACTGGAGAGGCACTGACGAGAGATTAGATTAGTTATCTCTTCACCCAGGGAAGCTCTCATTTTAATGCAGTTAAGCTCTTTGAACCTTAGTAAAGAAATGAGACAGGGATTACACAGACTTAGTTTTCTACCTTCATGGTGAGAATTGTTCCGCTCCATCTGTGCTGCCGTATCTTTGACCTTATATGTTACAGCTGAGCTGTCCTAGAATTCCATGTTCCTTGAAACAGTTCGGTGGGCTAATGTGCTTTCAAACCCATAAACTGGCCCATCACATTTCTTGACACAGAACATAATAGTCTGATATGTTGATACTCTCTAATCCTGGAGAATTAGAGAAACGAAATCAATAAAAAATCTGTAAAAATACGTGTATCACCTTGTATACAGTTACACAGTTAGGAAATTGGATTCATACTAAAACCTACAATAATACACTATTTTGAAAACAGGACACTTAATTACATTTGGGTTAACTTTGAGTTGGGTGTTTACATGTATATTATTCTATTCAAAACCTTTGCTGAATCAAGGTGAAATATCCCACCCAAGATTCCATACTCTTTTTCCCTGCCCCATCTCAAGTTTGGGAGAAAAGGAAATGCCCGAGTTAATATTTGCAAATCTCATTTCTCTGTGAGGTTAAAAGGTAACATGCAGAAAAGTGTTGGAAACAAAAAAATCACTATAATTTTTAAATTCTGGTTCTTTTTGCAAGAAGCAGATGATTCCCCCCCTCCCAACAATAACCAAGAAAATAATGATGTATTGCCAAAGGCTTTCCTAGCCAGAATCACTGGCTTGTTGTGTGCTTTCCAGGCTGTATGTCCATGTTCTAGGAGTATTTTCTCCTGATGTTTCACTTGCATCTGTGGCTGGCATCTTTAGAGGATGTGTGGTCCACAGATGCAGGTGAAATGTCAGGAGAAAATGCTGCTAGAATACAGAGATACAGCCCGGAAACCACAGAACACACCTGATGAGAAACAAAAATAACAGAGAATTCTGTCTCTGAAGCGATCAGAACCTAGCTTGACTTTATATCTGTGCCTTTTTTTTCAGTTGTAACATTGCCTCCAATACTAGAGATGCATTCAGCTGCTGCACTGGATGGCACACCTGTGTTTTATGTGAGAATCCAGGGACACTGACATTGGGAGTTTGTCTGGAAAGTTTTGCTTCAATAAAGTTCTTTTTCTCTGAGTCTCAGTGTGATGGATTTAGTACTAGAAAAAGTTCTGTTGTCTAACCATTGCGTTCTTTGAGTGGCATCCATTGCTGTAACTATCCTCAATATTGCTGGCACTTCTAAATTTACATTTCAACGAGACTTCCAGCCTCCATCAGAGAAAAGACAAAACTTCAAGCTGGGAAAAAGAAAACAAAAAGCATCAGTTACTTTGAATTTTAAATGTAGTGATGGCCCTTACCAGAAAAAGAAAAAGTTAGGTAATTATCTGCTATTGTATCTTGATGGACCATTATTGTTGGTATGTATCTTCAGTTTCTGACTTACTACAACTCTTAAGCTGAACCTACCATGCGGTTTTCGTGGCAAGATTTATTCAGAAGGAAGTTTATTTGCTTTTATTTGAGGCTGAGAGTGTGTGCCTTATCCAAGGATATCCAACATTTTTCCATGTCTAAGTATGGCTTTGAACCCTGGTCTCCAGTGTTTTACTCAACACTCAACCACTACACAACACTGGCTCTCTGGATGGACCATTACTGGGCAAAAAACAGAATGTGAGTTTGTATATACCCACATATCCACTGTGGTCTGATAGACTCCTCCATGTTTTCTAATTTTATCTGGACACAATCATTTATTTGCAGCCAGTCCACTCTGAACTGAGATTGTAGGCAGAGTGTCAGTAGAAAAGGTTCATATCCTCCTAAAGAAGTGCAGATACTATTTATGTCTTTGCATAGACGCTTGAACAATGGAATACAGGCAGTCCCCAAGTTACAAACAAGATAGGTTCTTTAGGTTTGTTAAGAGAAAAACTAAATAATTTGTTTGCTGGTCGGAACAGGTGCATTTATAAAATGTATTTCCAGTCATATACACACACACAACAACACACAAGCTTTGGATAGCATAGGGAAATGTTAACACTCATGTGGTGGTTATTTTGCTGACTGTTCAATGTTTACAAAATTCCACCTCACTTTCTGTTCCTGTGATTGTTAGATTTTGAAAAGCCATATTAGTCTGGGATAACAATATACATAGGGTTGTTGTAGCACTTTAGAAACCTAACAGAGAGGAAGAAGTTGGTAGTGTAAACTTTTGTAGACTACTTTCCCAGATACATCTGAGGTTGTGTACTTAGTCTACAAAAGCATATGCTACCAACTTCATTATCTTAGGATATCTGGAGTTAGGGTTAATGGCTTAATGACTGCAGAGATTCTGTGACCCTGTCCTAGAGTAGTAGCCCATGATACCATCCAACATTTTCAGATATAGTAGATAGGACTCCATGTAACTGCTTCGCTACATTAACTGTTCAACTGTACTTGGGTTTGTTTGATAACCTATACACACATAGTGACCATGAGTGTACTTTGCAGTGCGTGCTAATTGGTTAATTTCAGATCATAGTATGCTGGGCTTTCCCATCAGATAACAAGAGTACTACCTAATGGACCTATGAGTAGAATTTTTGCTGATGTTAGAACTCCTCTTTTCTGTATCTTGTGTTGACATAAGTGTGAGGGGTGACTAGCATCATTTTACTGTGAATTTTGAACTAGACAGACATTTGAAGTACTAACTTTGGAAGAATGCTCCATGGATGGCAACCCCTTAAGATGCTTACAAACCAGCACTTCAAACTCACTCTTAAAGGTGTTGAGTTGATTCAACTCTTGCACTTGGTCCTACCATCTCCAAGGGGCAGCTGCAGATGTCATAGTCCCCATCTCCTTTATTAGATGTTTGTACATACTGTTTGCATTTTCTCTGGTTTATTTCTGAGTCTGGAAATATATGTGGGATATGGTTTGAGTGTTGGGGCTTGGACTATGGGAGAACAGGGTTCAAATCCTGACTTAGCCATGGAAACCTACTGGGTGATCTTGAACAAGTCACATTCCCTTAGTCTCAGAGAAAGGCAAGGACAAATTTTGAGTAAATTTTGCTCTGAAATCCCCATGGTAGCTTCATCTTAGGGTCACCATTAGTCAGAAAGGAGTTGGGGGAACACAACAATCAATGTTACTTACAGCAAGTTACTGAATGAAGTTTGTTGCTTTCCTCTGAACTTGCTCCAATTTGTTTTTATCTTTTTAAACATGAGATGCCCAGAACTGAACTTGGAAGGCCAGATGAAACTTGACAAGTGTAGATTATAATGGGACTATTACTTCCCTAGATTTGGGAGGTTTCTATTCATGTAGACTAAATCAAATGAGATTGGAAGTCCTCATTGCAATGGTTGTAAAGACAAGCAGATGAAAGAGATCAAGTTAGCAGTAAGTCACATGCACTTGTTTCAGAGATTATGAGGGTTTCTATTTGGATTATATTCACCAGAATCCCCAAAACAGTGTAATGAATAGATTTTGGAATTTTGAGAGTATCAGTTTGAAAAAGGAGCTTTCCTAAGCTGTGGCGTGGTTACAGTTGGGACACAAAGATTGTGTTTTGGCTTCTCCAAATGTAACAATCATCAGCTTAAAAAGGGGAAGGCAAAGGTCATGTCAGGAACCTCTTCTACCTGGATTGACTTTCTGCAGTGTTCATTTTGGATACTGATTTGTTATGTTTTCATTAACTGGTATTACTTGTAATCCTATCGAGATGGTCTGCAAATCATCTTGGAAAGGCCTGTAATCTGAAAGATGTAGAGTTGTCCCTCCGCATTTGTAAGTTAAGCATTTTGCAGATTTAACGCTAAATACTAATTGTTATGTTTACTATCAGCTCCACTGCTGTCCTACACCTGACTGAAAAAGTATGCCCTCTCTATGTATTTTGAGGTCATCCTGCACGAGTCTATGGCCATGATATCCCAAAGGTTAACCATGGAGTCATGTTGGAGGTCCTACAGAAACCTAGAGAAGAGTTGTCTCAAGTAAAAAAAAGCAACAACAGTATTTGCAATTTTTTATTTACTAGTATATTTGTAGTTTCCCCACTTTTGCAGGACCCTATGCCTCTCCAAGCCAATGTGGTAGAACTACTGCACTTAATTGTAACAAACAATCAGCTTCTCTAAAGGGTTATTTGAAAACAACACCCTCTTTCTGGGTGTACTGTGTAATTCTCCATGTCCTTCCTTTCTCTTTTTCCTTTTCGTCCTGTTTTACAATGTTAGGGTCACTGGCTTTCTTTTACAGACATTTTATCCCATGTATTGGATGGGAAAAAGCTAATTAGAATAGCACAGATTCTTTCAGCATTTAATCACAGGATTCTGTGGAGACGAGGAGCATTACAGTGGGTGTAAACCTTACTTAGTTTATCTTCAGCCTTTGACTAGAGATCTTTTGGTAAGATAGGAAATAGAGAAAACTGAATATAATTAAAGAAAGGATATGTGTTCCCCTAATAGGCTCACCAAAGTCTGTGGATTATGTAAAATTGGCATTTAGTTGCAAAAAAAGCTGATTTTAAGAGCGGTTGGGCACTGCATTTGTCCTTTTCTCTTGCATTGGTAATTCATAAGTAAGCATTTATATTGATGAAATATAAAAAATAAATAAAAATAAAAATAAATCTTTTAACAAATAAAAATAAAAGTTTTAACCTAAAGATAATACTTTGTCAGGCTTCTCCTTATAGGGTTCTCTCGCATGATTCTTTGGCCAGCTTCTGCTGAAGATTGACTATGAACTTTTTCTAAGCATTTGTAGATCCTCTGGTGTGATTACTGTAGGATCTACAAATGCTTAGAGAAATGTTCATTTCAGGAATCTGTAGATCCTCCAGTGAACATTTATGGGCAACTTCTGGCAGAAGTTAACCATAAAGGGTAACACTGGAGGGCCCATAGATTCCTAGAGATTCACAGATAATCATATCTGCACAAATTAAACTTGCAAATGTGGAGGGCTAACTGTATACTCTATGTTTTGGCTCTATACTTGGAAAAATTCAATTAAAAGGAGTAATGTGCAGCTTATGTGTACATATGTTTCCCAGCACCCTCCAGGGTTTAGGACTTTTCACGAGAGACCTGCTTTTGAAAGAGGAAGTGATCAGGAAATGACTTTCTATTGTTAATAAAAAAACCCAGACCTAATATGTACCAGAGATTGTCTAAAAACCTGTCAAAAATGCCTCCCCCTACCTCAAGAGGCCTTTTGGGAACATTTCTTTATGTGATGGGGGTTTATAGTCCTCCAAGATCTCCTAAGGCTTCCACAGTTGTCCAGCCTGATTGAAAACAATAGGATGTGTGCTAATCATGACCATCATATTATTTAGACTACTCTAAAATTGCATCTAATCCACTAATTGCATATTCTTCATTGCTTTGAATGCCGATGAGTGGTAGAACAATTTTACCCCGTGTTTTCACGGATGTGTCTACATGAATGCAAAGAGATTTTGTAGCATACTGATCCAGACCAAGTTGGCTCTCTCTGATGTCTCTATGAAGTTAACAATTCCTGAATGCATTTTTCATGTATTACTCATTTACATGTTATAATCAAAGACTGCGTTAGAATTTGCCATTGTCTTGATATTGAGCAAACTCTTGACAAGACCATCTCTCTTCCATCACATGTTATTACTCTGATGGATTGCATTCATAGTGCTGTCAGGAGAGTGCTTGACCCGAGAATGACCCAAATTAGTTATTGAGAATTATGGATTATGGATGAAACCTTCTCAAATAATTCTTGCCTCATGATTATATCTGTATAGCTTCAAGTTGTAACTCAAGATTGTGTAAACTGTTTAGAATTGGAGGAAGAGAATATTTTATATGTGAAACTGAGTTGTTTTGATATTATATTCCTTCAACCATTACTTATACTGTCTACTAATATTTGACATTTTCCCCTAATGCACCATTGACAGTTACTCTCAGTTTTGTTGTTATAAATACATGTATCCTTTCCCCCCCTTCTTAACCAATTAGTGCATGTTTTGTATAAATCTGGAAAATATCTGGTCCTTGGGTGTTTCTTTTTGTCTTAGCATCTTCAGATGTAACATGAAGCCAGCACAGCACCAAAAGAGAGTCCAATTAAAATATTTTCTTATCTTTGGTGGAAATGTCCATGATAAATGTAGATTTTACGGCTTTAATATTATCCATCTTTGACCTGACTTTTCCTAACATCCAGCCTGTACAAGAATTCTTGAGAATTTGAAAACGTGCTCATTATTTGTCATTTCCTTCCTTTGTGGCCATATTTCTATTTATGACTGAGAATGCTGGTTTTGTTTCACATTCTTTTTCTGTATTTTATCATTGATTAGTTTACATGTTCAATTTAATGATCTCGCCAAAGCTGCTAAAAGTACAAATTAAAAGAAAATAGAGCTGAAACCCTAGTCATTTTCATAAAAAGCTGAAAAGCAATTAAATAAGCTAAGCTATTAAAAACAACACTAATTTACAGCAATTTAATAACCTTCAGAATACAGCTTTGGGAATTAAAATAAAAGCTTCTACTCACATTTTAAAAAGACTTTTGCAACAATCAGATAATAAACTTGGAATTGTGCCTGGAAACAGAAGGGGTTTGTGGATTCCCTGTAAAGTTTATGAATTTGAAAACCTGAAATTGATTTATTTCAGTTTGCTCTAGATGCCCACTCGATATGATTGATAATTCTTGATTTCTTGAAACTATTGTCATGAGGAACATCCATAACTCAGTGGCAGAACACATGCTTTGTGTGCTAAAGATTCAGGACGGACCTATACTGTAGAATTAACGCAGGTTCACTTTAATAGCCGTGGCTCAATATCATGGAATCATGAGTTGTAGTTTCCAAGATGTTTAACATTATCTCCCAAAGAGTGCTGGTGCCTTACCAAACTCCCAGAAGTCCTTAGTACTGAGCCATGGCAGTTAAAGTGATGTTGAACTGAATTAGTTCTACGCTTCTCATGTGTTTCTTTTTGTCTTAGCATCCGTTTCTGGACAGGCTTTTCTTTTGAAAGAATATGGTGGCAGCTTAAGTTTATTATTATTATGTTTATTTATACCCCGCATTTTCTCTCCACAAGGAGAAAACGATGTACTTTATGTGTATCTTTGGAAATTTTAACTCTTGAAAGGCTCTGGTTTCACTGAGATGGCTTTTGAAAGGATGGGTTGAGTCTTCAGAAATTAATGAAATACAATGAAGTAAACAATGGATGCATTGTGAAGAGAAATCTAATGATCTGCTTCTTAGTGAGTTACAGTTAAACAGTAGTTACAGTTGTTTGCAGCTGTTACAAGAGAACAACAGACAAATGGTAGAAATGTAATAGGCTCTGAAAAACTAATTGTTTCTGTAAGGAGTTTTGTAAAGCAAGTCCAGTCTCAACGCTGGCAACCACAGTCTTGTATGGCTATTTCACTATACTTTCCTTGTAAATATATTTGTCACATATTGTCATTTGAATTATTAGTTAACTAAATACCTGAGATGTCTGGAAATTGAGAATTTGTATGAAGCACTATATATTATGTATTGAAGTCCTTATCTTGGCTTCTTTTAAAACCTTTCAGTGCACACAACCTGATTTTTGAATTCCTCTTATATTGTGCATGTTGTACAAAGCAAATGCTTAGAAAGCTAGGTCAAGAAAGCTATAGTTTTGTACTCAACATTATATTAATGCCATCTAAATTCTAATTTGATCTAGCACAATGGTTCTCAACTTGTGGGTCCCCATATGTTTTGGCCTTCAACTCCCATAAATCCTAACAGCTGGTAAATTGTGCCGTTGCGCCTGGGGCTATAACTCTTAACGAAAGAGGCATGGACGTGACATCTTTCCCCAGGGGATTGCTTCTTGCCCTCCTTTAGGGAAACTGGAACTCCCAAGGACCAAAACACTGTAGATAACTCAAAACTGGTTTTATTGTTCACAAAAGGTTATGCCAATAAGAGGGAAGTTTCAAAGGAGTAAAGGAAAATATACATTACAGTCTTTGGTTGTTTTAAGTCCAAGGAGCTCTGTAGCTGAGAAGCTTTTCCAGGTCCCTCTTTCTCAATGGCTGTGAATGCTGGAGCAAGCCTCAGCCTCAGTCCAAATGGCCTATGTTTGAAGACACAGTCTTCCTCTGTTGCCAAAGGACTGATTTGAAGGCGCTTGAGACTCCTCAACGTCATTCAGGTTGGCCCTGAACATGAAGCGTAAGTCTCAAGGGTAAGAACCTCAGAATTGGTGCTGAGAGGTAACTTAATCAAGGGCTTTTAGAGCCAAGTCTCTCTCTCACGTCCATCTGATAGAGAGCTTGATGGTGGAATGAAAAAGGAAACACTGACCCACTCCAGGAAAGGGTGAAGTCAAACAATTGAGCTGAGTGAGCAATATAACAGGTGCAAACAACATTGATTGACAGCTACAAATAACCAATCAATCCAACTACATTTACAGGGTAAAAGCAAAATCAGGCATGATAGAACAATTCAAATCTTACAACTTACAGTTCCACATATAGATGGCGCCACTCGCGCCGTCACATAAATTGTCTGGGATTTCTGGGAGTTGTAGGCCAAAGCACCTAGGGATCCACAGGATGAGAACCACTGATCTAGTGGATCTTGATGTTGTCTACTTAAGAGGTTTAAGAGGTTTGGCAAAAGAAGTTTCACAACGAAAACACTATTGTAGAACAAATGTCATGGTTCAGTGCTGTGGAATTATGGGAGTTGTAGTTTTACATGATCTGTAACGTCTGCAAAACAGTGCTGGTGTCTCAACCAAACTACAGTTCCCATGATTCTATAGCATTGAGCCATGGCAGTCAAAGTGATGTCAAACTGCATTAATTCTACAGTGCAGATGCATCCTAACATTCACCATGTACCATGAAGGTTCAAATTCTACGCCTAATTAGTGTATGTTGAAAACAAATTTACCCAGCACAGTCTTCTTACATTCATCTTCCTTAGTGTGAAACAAATATGTCATTTTCGCTTATTTGAACAAATGATACTCCTCCATCAGTTGAGAAACATCAGGTCTCAGTTCAGTAGTATAAACAGTGTCCTGAGATGTTTTCTTTCTTATGACTAATATCTCTAAATTGTTCTTCACAATCACATTTCTTTTGCCAACACTTAATTTCCTCCTTAATGTTGCAGGATACTTCTCGTTGATGCTGAGCAGACAGCCTCCTGACCATGAGTTACTGGAACCTGGATAAGAGAAGGTGCCTGCAGTATTGCAGGCACTTTTTGGTGGACAACAGTGTCTTTCATGGTAAGGTGTATGCGGTATCTCTTTCCATTTCTGTTGCCTCCCGTTTCTTATCTACATATGAGCATGGAAGAAGTTACACAAACTAATGATACTTTTCCATCCACAGAAATACGGGTTATGCTGGACTTTGTTATATGAATTTGTTGCTCACTCATTTGTTTTCAGTTAATACAGAAATTAGGAGGAAAGCAAAATCAGTTTTGTGTGTCTTGATGTTTTTGAGTTTTGTGAATTCCCTTTGGTTAACACTTCTCAAATTATAAGAAAAACAATTCCACCTAAGCAATAGGGAAAATGTCTTTACTGGGCGAACTGTTGGACAGTTGGAATATTCTATGAAGGATGGTGGCCTGTTCTTTGGAAATAAAAAAAGGGTTTTGGGCCGGGCTGTGGCACAGGCTGTTGAGGAACCAGCTGCAACAAATCACTCTGACCAAGAGGTCATGAGTTCGAGGCCAGCTCGGAGCCCCATGTTTGTCTTGTCTTTGTTCTATGTTAAGGCATTGAATGTTTGCCTTATATGTGTAATGTGATCCGCCCTGAGTCCCCTTTGGGGTGAGAAGGGTGGAATATAAATACTGTAAATAAATAAATAAATAATTTTGATAGTTATCTCTGAGAAAAAATATTATTTGTATTTTCTTGCATGATGGGGGAATTGAGTAGGTGACCCTTGAGATTCCTTCCATCTCTTTGATTTTCTGATTTTGGAACCAAAGTCTAGATCAGAATGTTATCCTTCCCATTTCACAATTCTCTGAATTCTGCATTGTTGTCCACACAGTTTGTCTCACAATTTTATATGTGAGATAAAATCTACATGTATGCATATATACACACATTTTATAAAAAAAACATTTTAAGGAAGCTAAGTGAAAAACATATATTCATAATTATATGCAAATTTGCATGCTAAAGTGTGTATTTTGGGAAGGCAGGTCATATGGATGTAAGACAGGATGGATTTACATATGAGCACATGGAAAGTGGCATGGGCTAGCAATAGGCTGATCAAGATGGGCTTCAGTTTGAGCAGTTTGAATACTACCATAGGCTGATGGCAATTTATATATGTGTGTGTGTGTGTCTTATCACGCGCACACACACACACACACACACACACACTTCAGGATCTTAATCTAGTTCTTTCATAGAACAGTCAAAAAAGAACAGAGGAGGAGCATCCTAACTTCCCTAAGGAGAAGGAGTTCTAATGTGGGAGCAGACACAGAGAAGACCTACTGCCATGTTTCCATCAACTGTGTGTCAGAAGGCACTGAGATAAAGAGAAATTCCTCACTTGTAGCTTTTAAAGCTTGGCAGATGCATATGGGAAGAGGCGGTAGTTCAGACAGCTTAAGACTGAACTGTTTTGGGCTTTACAGGTCATAACCTGCACTTTGTATTGTGCTTGGAAACAGATCGACAGCCAGCTGTGGAAACTGATGTTCCCTGTGTTCTATTTCACTACAGTGCATATATGTTAATGGGATACCCTCATATATATTTAAGATACCAAAATATATTTAATATTTTATAATAAAAGATTATTCATTTAATCTGATTTAAATACATCCTATTAATATGAATAGAAATATATTTAAATGGTTGATATATTAAAAGAATAAAAGCATACTTCTTGAACATCTTTAAGATTCAAAGGAAAAGGCAATATATTCCAACAACATTTGTGATTGATTGTGTTTACATCTCACTATAACATGCTACACATATAGACCACACACACTTTTGGCTTGAGTCCTGTTGGTTTATTTTTATTTATCGCAACAGAAGCAAACCGAGAGTACAAGTTACAATGTATGTGAGAACACAAATTTATTATACTTAGTCCTGAAAAGGTCTCTTGGTTTGTTTGGTTGGTTGGTTGCATGTTGTAAGTTGCTTCTGATTGTGAGAGAATCTGCTGTCTACAAAGACGTTGCCCAGGGGACACCCGGACGTGTCATGATCCTGCGGGGAGGTTTCTCTCATGTCCCCCGACTCCTGTTGGTGATGGCATGAGAGGTCAATCGATGGGATGCACAGAAATGTTCACTCAGCATTTAACAACCCATTCAGTTGGTTCACATTAGATCTTATTTACATTCAGGCCAATGAGTGTATATGTACATCAGTCTGCCTGTGTCATATTTAGATCTACAAGTGGAAAGGTTCTCAAAGCAGTTCACATGGCTGAGGAAAATGCTCTTAGGCATGCAATCTAAGAAGACAAAGCACAATAGAAACAAACTGTCTAAGGTCTTAGTAGTGGCCTGGCTTTTCTTCTTTTCAGGCAGATATAGGCGCTCCAAAATAATAAATGCATTCAATCTGTAATTGGATATGTACTCTTTCTTTCTTACTTAGTGGTTTTAGCTTTAGGGAACCAGAGAACCTTGAGCTGGACTCCCTTTGAAACCCCAGTATATGTAATGAGTTTGATTGCTGTAATTATATTGGGCCATGAGTTTGGCCCTGTTTTTGCTAGTCTACTGGCTCTGCATAAGACTATTGTTCATAAAGGCATACAAAGTGTGGAACATTAGCTTTTATTTTTAAAAAGTAATTACAAATTACGCAAAGGTAATGTAAAGTGTGGCTTTGGGTTACTTTGGCCCCATCTCCCCCAAGGATACCAAAATGTGTGGATACTCAAGTTCCATTAAATACAATGTCATAGTAAAACGCCTTTTATATCAAATGGAGAAATCAAAGTAAATGTTTTTGGAAAAAGAAAGTATCTAAAACTTTTGATAAAACACTTTCTTTGATTTCTTATCCTAGTGCCAGATTGTTACTCTGAAACTTTCAATGTACATCACTAAAAAGTTAACAATGACCAACATGTTGTAGTGGTTTGACTGCTGGAGTAGAATTCTGGGCCCGTTCACATTATGCAGTTGTAGCACTATTATTCCATTAATCCCACTAAGCCATGATTCCATCCTATGGATCCTTGTAATTTGCAATTTAGCATTTTCAGTCAAAGCACTCTGATGCCTCATGAAACTCCAAATCACAGGATTTCATAAGACAGTAACATGTTAGTTAAACTGGAATAATAATTGCATAATGTGAATGGGTCTCTGCCTCAAATTCCTGCTGGGCCATGTTAACCCACTGCAGCTAAGTCACATTTTGTCAGCATAAGAGAAAGGCTGTGGCCAATTTCTTTTACGGAAAGTTTGGAAAGAAAGCCCTTTAAGAGACTTTCTGAAGTTGGGGTTGACCTACAGGCATGTAAAAATGCCAGGAATGTAACTTGGTACTTGCTGGTTCTTCTGATGATATCCCTGTGAATTAACGCAGGGATACATTTTCATAAATTGCAGAGTGGAGTAGAATAATGGAGCTAATAAAATACAGACAGTTTTAAGCTGAAAAGTTTTGATCTCTGTAAAAAATAAAGACTTTTGGACCCTGTTAAGAAAAGTCACATACTCTCAGCCCGAGAAAACACTATGATAGGTGGTGTGCCCTTAAATTGTGTTAAGTCATAAATGGAAACAAAAAGGAGGACGACTAGTCGACTATGATTTGGGCATTGTGTGCTGGTGTTGTACACTAGAGGGCAGCAAAGGATTTAAAATGAAGACGTTTTGTTTATTTCTGTCTATCATGTTCAGCTGTAAGAAATTGTATACAGTGTAATTAGATTTCTGTGTTTTCACACATTATTAAACACAAGTCAGGCTCAGTTTTGCAGCTATCAAAATAACAATTAAAAAGTTGTGAAATGGCATTTCAGCACCTTGTTTTAACTGTTATAACTCACTTTTCCATGGATGGAGGATTGGGAGGGCTCCTCACACTGGACCTCAAAGTTGCCCAAACTTTTTGCCGACTAGGCCTGGCTGGCAATGCAGAGTTTCTCCCTTTGACTTAAAACAGGGCTGAGAAATGTATGAAGAACATGTAGGCTGTTTTGGCAGCCCTTGACTGCTCCACACTCCTTGGACTCTCCTTGTCTAGCAAACAGCAACTCATCATTTTCAAGAGATTGCAGCAACTCTTGCCACACTGTTTAACATCAGAAATAGCCAATTTTTTAAAACTAGAGGAAGATTTCCAGATGTGTCTGCCACCTCCCTAACTTTTGGCAATCCTTGCAGGCCCCAGAGGCAAACATCAACCACAGTTGTTCTGCCTTAAAGCTAGAGGGGATTGTGTGCCACTCCTTTTTCCACTGAGAAACATGATTTTACCCCAACTATGGGATAAAACCCCTTTATTCATTGTGGGAAGCAGTGTAGTAAAGGGATGCTGTTTGGGAGATCCAGGCTCAAAATCCCACTAAGTCATAGAAGGAACTGAGTGACATGGACTGGGTGCTTGCTGCCTCCCTCATGCTAACTGATTTCACAATCTATAGGCCCTGTAGTCTATAGGTCCAGCTTATACTTGAGTGAGGGTCCTGGTCGGCTTATATTCAGGTCGGCTTATACTCAAGTACATAGGTAGTCTGAGTTGGACAGTCTTATCTTAAATTACATTTTTATGTAAATATTCAAAAACATTTAACCTATTGATGCCTCAATTAATGTAATTTTATTGGTATCTGTTTTTGTTTTTATTTGTAAAATTTGCCAGTAGCAGCTGCATTTCTCACTCCTGTCTTATACTTGAGTTAATACGTTTTCCCAGTTTTTTGTGGTAAAATTAGGTGGCTCAACTTATATTTGGGTCGGCTTATACTCAAGTATATATGGTAAATAGGAAAGTTGCTAGAAACTATTAGGAAATGGAAATCTGGCATACTCTTTATGTGTTTGGGTCTTCCTAGTAACCAGTGTTTAGCTCCCAAAGAAGGTCAGTGTTGATGAAGTGGAAAAAAAAAGTTTTGAACTACTTGTTCTTTGCAGAGTTAGGAAGGTTTTTGGCATTACAGTTCCCAAAATCCCCAGCCATACTGGTTAGGGAATTTTGGGAATTGTAGTCTACAAAGGATAACTTTTTTCTCAACTTTGGTACAGTACTTCATTTTGCTCTCTTGATTAATTTCTACAGTGGCCTCAGTCCATTTCTCCAGAGGGATTGTCATTTTTGCTACCCAAAGCCTTGGTCACTCAAGGGGGTTGGGTGAGGTAGTTACACGAATGAAAAAAACTCAATGGGTATTCTGCTTTTGTTGAATGCCTTCCTTGGACACCCTGAAACCTTGAACTTTTTTTATATTTATATTTTTCTTGTTTTATACTGGCATTGAGTGTTTGCCATTATTATGTTGTGAGTCCTCCTGGGTAGATAGGGCGGGCTACAAATAAAGCATTATTATTATTATTATTATTATTATTATTATTATTATTATTATTATTATTATAAAATGGTGTTATATAGGACAACTAAACAACTCATTGGAACTACTCCTGATTTGGCTAATGTGTTGGGAAGTTATACTAGTTTATACTGGTTTAAAAAAACCCCCACTCAAACCATAATCCAGTCACCCTGGATTGTACGGTGGCAATTCCCAAAACCAGCTGCAACATTTTATTTCAAACTTCAAGTGGATTTCTTTTTAATTTGGAGATACATTGGAACAAAAAAAAGTCTCCTGTCATCTTCACTTTTTTGTTCTTTCTTACTGTTATAGTACATCCATGATATGAATATTGAATAAAATCCAAAGAACTCAGGCTTTTTAGAGCAGTCTGGAAGAGCCTTTGGTCTACAAAACTGTATTAGCTGGATGGGGACTTTGATATTTTATATATATGAAGAGTGAGACTGTATTTGGTATTACCAACAGTGCTCCCATTCTTCAATGGTAGCATTTCTTTTCGAAGTAAGGGATAGCTTATTTGTATTCATTTTCATTTCCACATGCCTGCCCCCCTTTTGTCTTGTACATAAGATACCTACTTCAATGCTAATTTTGGTGCTAATGTGAAGAGAACTGAAAAACCAATATCCAGTTTTTCATCTCAAGCAGTTAGAATTACAATTAGCATGAATTAATTCTCTTTCTTATCATCTTGGAAACACGGTGTTCACTAAGGTGTGGGTATGGAGTCGAACATCCTAGAGGTAGTAATGATTAGAATCTGTAATTTTATTTATTAAAAATGAAATACTTAAGTAGAAACCTTTCCTGCTGCTGCAATTTGAGTGTATTGTTGTTGTTCAATACAGCAAACTATACGGTAGCAGTTCTAGTTTTCTAGAAATCTACTGATCAAGAAAAACAACATGTTTGTGTTTCTTTTTTAAAGAAACTTCCTGGTATAGCTTCAGAAGAACCTAAAGAGGGACAATTTCAATTGTGCCATATTATTATTTCTCCAGATATTAATTTCCTTGTCTTGTAGTCCTTTTAAGATGTAAAGGAGCAGGGAAAAGTGGGATAAGGGGAGAGATATTCAGACAAAGGTAGCTAACCTTTGTCTGAATATGGTGCTTGTCTTGTGGCTTTAATTTCAAAAGTTCTCTGCAAACTGTCATTTGAGACAAGGGGATGATAGGTCTGTGTGTGTGTGTGTGTGTGTGTGTGTCTGTGTCTGTGTCTGTGTGTCTGTATGTATATATGTATGTATGTATGGGATGCAATCTCTGGGTTTTCTGTTTGACTTCTGTCCATTACTGGCTTTAGCCCCATTCATCATGTTGACCATAGATCTGCCCAGGAGGACCTAGAGATTCCAAGACAGGTGGACTTTCTCTCATGTTTTAAAGAAATTATATTTATTTACTTCATTCATACCCACCTTTCTCACTTTGTAGGGGACTCAAAGCAGCTTACAGACTCCTTTTTATCTTGTTTTTTCCACTTTTGTGGGGTCTTGTGCTGCTAATCTCTGCAGCTGTGGAGGGTGTACTATAAACTATCACTATGCTTCTTGGAGCAAATCCCCAGAGCTTATTCTCAAACTATTAAACACGTTGCAGTCATATCCTAGGTGAAGGTGGTTACGATTTGGTGCATCAGTATTTTTTAGGCTCCCAAATATGGGAGACTGGCAATTATTTTTTCCCTTAGTGTTCTATGGACCTGTAGTACATTTCTGCCTGTGTTTGTTTCTTTTCTGGAAATGCCACGGATTGCCAGCCAATGGCCACCATTTTCAGTAATACTGTGATCCATTAAGCTCTATTCTGATTGTTATATCAGAGCCAGAAATATTTCCTATCATTTCATACCTGATAGTGTTAACTGTAGGTACAGTTAGGTTGTAGCTTGACTTTCTGCATTCCAAGCAAGTGCTTTTTAAAACTATGATCCTTTCTGTCATCTAGAGTAAAAATGTTAACTGTGATAAGTTTGAGATTTTTTTCTCTTCAGGGACTGTCTAAGTGGTGAATTGGCAGTCCTGTGTTCTTTCAGGAAATTCATCCTTTCACTTCTGGGCAAAGAGAAAAACCATTTCAGGAGTCTGGAGTGGCTGTGGATTGCAAAAACAGCCTTGGAAGACACCTGCAACTTAAAGCGTACAGTTTTCCAGCCACCAATCAATGTCAGTGCAAGGGACAATCAGTAATAGTGCTTTTTACGCCATCTCTCAAAGCCACTCATTTGAAATTTCAGTTCTTCTCAGCAGGTAACATTTTCTAAGTTTTCAGGAATGGATGCTTCCGAATATAGCCAGCAGAGGCCAGCAGGCATCTTGAGATGAATGTAGGAAGCAAAATCTTTTTACATGAAACCCTATCTGAAAAAGGAATAAATAAATAAACCGCTCTGTGCATGTTAAGTGTGAGCATTTTATGACTCAAGAACTGCCCGAGGATTCCTTGTCCTTTTCTAATGTTATTAGAAAAGAACGTTAATGGCTCTATTTGCATGATATTAATATTCTGATCAGCTTATGTTAGAGATTTCAGATCACCAGCACTTGGGCTATAGCTGATGTTGTCTGGTACCCCAGAGAGACACTGATGCCCTGCAGTAAGAAATGTCATACATATTTAACTGCAAAAAGAACAGTACTCAGTTTGTATGAAGTCATTTGAGTTGATGCTTGTCTGTCAAGAATATTTCTTTTCGATTAAAGAAGGAAAAGGAAATCTCCAATTGCTGAAGTGAAACAATTTTCAGCCTCATCTATTGAAATCTGAGGGATTTAAGGGCTATCACACTCCATTTTATTGAAGAACTACCACCTCTATGTATACAGAAGAAGGAATAACACTGGTGGAGAGCTAAATTTCAGCAGAGGGCTGTCCAAGTGGTTTGATTAGCTGCAAAAACAACCCTGAGGTCTGTATGTGAGACATGGGTTATACTTTGCTCACTCTTGTGATAGTGGAATAGCAGATTTATACACTCAGTTGCTCAGCTTGGTAGTGCTCCATTGTTGAATCACTGAAACTATAATAAAAATCCTGGAATATACCACAGAACATCAAGGTTAAGAGTTGAGGTTCTTACAAACCTGGATCAAGGTGATATTAGAAGCAAATAATTTTCTCATTCAGAGAAAGACACACCCCACTGAATGCCTGCATTGTTAAAATGATTTTGCCCTCCAGAATATTTCTGGGTTGAGTGCCCCTGGGCATTTAACATGAAGGCAGCTCAGTAACTTGTGAACCCTCATTTGGGATCACAGAAGCTTAGAACGTAAGAGTTAATTTGGCTGTGTAAAATAGTTGGAAACAAAATTCGTTCTCAACCCAACTATGGCAGCATTTCCAAAGCACTGTATATTCCATGTATCAGGAAAGCTTATTCTACCTTGCATAGGAGATTCCCTACACCGGATTTCATAATGATAGGAAAAATACTTTCCTCTTGAGCAGGAATAGAATCTTCCTATTTTGCAAATGATTTAATGATATAAAGTAGTCACTTTGACCCTAGAGTAGGCATGGGCAAACTTCAGCTCTCCAGGTGTTTTGGACTTCAACTTGCATGACTTCGGTTGAAGTCCGAAACACTTGGAGAGCTGAAGTTTGCCCATGTCTGTCCTAGAGCCACTTTGACTGCTCTATAGTTGGCCCTCCACATTTGTGGGTTAAACTTCTGCAAATTCAATTATTCACATATTTGATTAATATGTTTTCTCTAGGAATCTCTAGGTTCACCAGTGCAACTCTATGGTCACCTTCCACTATAAGTTGTGCTAAAGCACCTAGAGATTCCTAGAGATAACACTATTGTAGACATTTGTAGCTTCTCCAGTATGATTTTATAGTCAGCTTTCAGTGGAAGTTGACCACAGAGTCTTGAAAGACCGAGAGATTCCTAGACAAGTGCTCTCTCAAGTAAAATGTGTGTGTGCGTGTATATATATATGTGTGTGTGTGTGTGTGTGTGTGTGTATATATATATATATATATATATATCACACAGTAGAGTCTCACTTATCCAAGCCTCGCTTATCCAAGCCTCTGGATAATCCAAGCCATTTTTGTAGTCAATGTTTTTAATATATTGTAATGTTTTGGTGCTAAATTTGTAAAGGGAAATGATACGTTTTGCCCATTTTTAGTGTTAGCTTTTTAATGATGTGTTCTTTAGTCCTTTTCCATTTAATGCCAGAATCCATACATTTCAAACATGGTCTGTGCTTTTGGCCTTTTTTTCAGGTTTCCACAACCTCCCATTTATTTCTGTGGTCAAGGATTAAAGTGTTTGCCCTTTTTTGGTACCAAAATACATTTAAAAGCTAAAAAAAAAAGACTGGGTTCTACATTTTGGCAATTTCTTGTTTTCAACAGTGTTTTGCCGCAACCTGTTAAATAAACTGCAAATATCTGTATTCAAATTAAACAGTCCCTTGTAATGTCCTATCTTTTTCACCCCTTTATAACATGACATTCTAGCAGGTGGAGAGGGCAATAAGGATTAAGAGTTGGACCATTGTTTTGACTTCTTATGTTCTATTAGTTTCGCCTAAAATAAATGCTACTTGCATCTCAAATGCAATTGAGAATTGTTTCTAGGATCCAGAAATATTTCTGTGTCGAGTGCCCCTAGGCATTTAGCATGAAGGCAGTTCATAACTTGTGAAACCTCATTAGAGATCACAGAAGCTTAGAACATAAGAGTTTTGGTGATTCAAAATCAAGTTCTATCAAATATAGAACTCTCTTCCCACAATAGCCTATTGGTTGTCAGTGAGAAGCCCCAGTTGTAATACAGTAGCCCCACATATGTTCTCTGGCAACTGGTATGTCTGATCATAGCATGAATATATCATAATCATGACTAATAGCCATCACCAAATAGTCAATCCTCCGTGTATTTCTCTAGTGCCCTTTAACAGCTTCTTATCATCATTATAATGCAACCTATTAGGAGCTTTGGAAACTCACTGTATATCAGCAAAAGAGACATTAGATCCTCCTATGCTCCTCAAACACTCTGGTGTTCATATACAGGATTTGAGAGAAGCAGATGTACCTTTCATGTGGCTTATGTATGATTAAGGGGAGAAGGACTGTATTGTAATGATTATTATAATACTATAGTTAGTCCCAATCAGAGTAGATCTATTGGGTTAATGGAAAGTTGCTAAGTCAACACTTAATGCAGGTTCATTGGTTCACTGGGTCTGTTTAGTTGGAACTATGAATTGTATTTAGGTTTTGGATTACAACTTCCAGACTCTCCCAGACAGCATAATTATATACCATGTATAACACTGTTTGTACAGTTTTTCCTTTTAGTGGCAAAACTAATGAACAAAAATGTCATTCATAGTGTTGCTTGGCTCTGATTGCTGCAAAAAACAAAACAACAACAACAACAACATAATGGGGCATGCAAATACCTATTAACAAGCCTCTTGTAAAGCAATGAGGATGGTTTCTCTGTCTTAATTCCTAAGGTCTGTAATACTTTTGTTACATTTGCTGTGAGAGTTGTTGATCACTTCTAATCATTAACCCACTCAAGAGTGCTAATGTTTGTGAAGATACCTCAGGATCTTTTGTGTGCATATGTTTTGTAACATTATATTAAATTTCTCCCAGACTGTGGCATGCTTCAAGTCAATTCAGACTTATGGTGGCCCATATCACAAAGTTTTCTTGGAAAGGTGAGAGGTTTGTCATTGCCCTTCTTTTAGGCCGATTTGACCAAAGTTACTCAGTAGGTCTCTATGCTTGCATAGAGATTTGAACCCTGATCTCCAGGGTTTGTAGTCCAACATTACACCAGGTTGACTCCTGCAGCCACATTTTATTTATACTAATGAGGATGCTGTTGTGTGCAAAACATTTTCTACCTTGAGGATTCTTGGATGGTTTTGTGGCTTTTCATTCCAAAACCTAATTGATAATTCTTTGTGCATCTATGCTAATCCTGTCTCTGCTAGATATAACCATAAGAAAGCCCTAGCTCCAAGGATTTTTCTTTTTTGTAAGATTTAGCATTTGCCTTCTTCTAGCATCTCCTGTGTATTTAATGAGATTGGCAGCTTCTGTGTCACTGAAACATCATCCCAGAACTAGTGATACTGTATATGTGAACAGCAACCTCAGTTATCCAGAAGGAATATGCTTTTAAAATATTTTCCCTTTAAAGTCATTATTGGTTGCTTGGTTAGGTTTTCCATTGAGTGGCTTGCTCTTTACAGTTGACAAGAAGTAAAGCTGACAGGATGCAGACTTGGGAGGACTAAGATAGCTCAGGCTCAACATATACATAAGGCAGATCTGTTTGCTTAGCAAGTGTTGCAAGAAAGCATTGCTTTTTATATTCTTGTATTTATTTGGATTCACTATCTGAATGATATAATTATCCTAACAGAAGCTTCCTTCAAATGTGTGTAGCTGTTTTAAGCAAGAGTGACTGACAGTTCTGGGGATTTGACACAAACCTTCCATGTCAGTTCTTGGCTACTATGTTGGTTTCTTTGTTTTCTTTTCAAAATGAATAAATGCTGCCATCCTTTCTCTATGTGCATAATGGCATGTGTAGCTTTTAATACCTTTCAAGCTCTTAGTAGGATTGTTTAGGTGTCTGTACAAATTAATACACCGTGAAAGTAAAATTATGGTTTTGTTACTCCAGTCCCTGAAATCTACCTTTCCAAATGAAACTGGAGCAGGATAAAGGATTGGTTAAGGTAGCCAAGCCTAGAGGCAGAGGTTTGAGCAGGGTTGGAGATGCTGTACAGTACATTATCAAACCCTTCCTGCAGGCCAATCCAATTTGGATAATCAGGAGACTTAAGATCACAATCCAAGGTGATAGGAGTATATGCAGGATGTTGGGTGGAAGAACAAGTGGGATGCAGTCAACCAGTCAAGGAAATAAGGCTGCAAGGCAAGCAGCTGAACAAGGTTAGTGGCAGCCAGGCTAACTTGTCCAGAATGACCAAAGAGTCAGACACAAATCCAGCATCCAAATACTGCCAAACAAAAACCCAAGCTTGAGCTGGCATGCCTTCAAATAAAATTGGGTGTTCTATGCATTTAATGAATATGTAACACAGTATTGCACACAACTATGGAACACTTTAATGTTCTAGAACAGTAGTGTCCAACCTTTGGTCCTCCAGGTGTTTTGGAGTTCAGCTCCCAGGAGCATTGGCTTGGGCTTCTGGGAGTTGGAGTCCCAAACACCTAGAGGACCAAAGTTGAACACCATTGCCATAGAATAAAGAAGAAAGAGGACACACAGGGAACATAACCTAACTTCTGTCTCCTATGCAGTTAGTTGCCATTATTTATGGTCACCATGCTCTACTTTAAAAATTATACAAGTACAAATTGCAAATAGGAGGAGGAAAAGATTTCTCAGGTCTGTCTGTCTGAAACAAATAGTTAAGAATGTGGGCTAGGGAAGAGCATCAGCACTTGTTGCTCATAACAGAAGGTAGTGTTGAGTGTTTCAAGGAACACAAGTGAGCAGGTATACTTCCTCAGTTGTCTAGATTAGAAGGTATATGAGATATGTACACGTTGTTGGCATATCTCTGGTACTTGTTTTGCCTCTTAAGGCTGGCAATTTTTCCTGTTTTAGAGAGGACATCCATCTCTTTGACAGTTTTCTATTTGAAGAGCTATAGTCAAAGGCCAATTTCAAGATTAAAAAGAAAACTTCAGAAGGGAGAGGCGTGGCTATTGACGTTGCCCATCAATGCTCAGCATCTGATTGAAGCCATGTGGTCATATCCTGTTTTTACTATAGTGATATATATTGTATTTTAGCTAAATCTTAATAATCCTTTCAGACTTTGTTTTATCTATTTATCTGTCTATAATAGCATATACACATTAGATACCAGTTTGTCTTTTTAGTCTCTTTCAGTAATGTCTTTCTTCTCTTTTGACAATACATATACTGTACATTATGGCTCCTATATCCACAAGGAATAACCTTCCAAATGTTGTGCAGATAAGTAAAACCATGGATAATAGCAAACCCTATTATTTTCAGTGTGGGGCAAGCAGTGGAGGTATAGCGAAGTGAGTACAGTTTATAAACAAATAATTGAGTAATTTAAACCTTTGATAAGTGAAACATCATGTTTTGCAGATACAGGGGTTGTACTTACTTAGGTGATCCCTTGTTGTCTGAGTATGATGACTCTCCAAGTTCTTGGAAGACCCCTGTGTGTGAGTTTTTTTAATGTGTGGATGTCGGTGCACAGCCGACCAACACACAGTCTTCACAGAGTGAGGGTGGCAACCAGTGATGTGGTTAACATGACAGTGGTGGCTTCTCAATCTTTTCCCACCTTCACAGCCATTGTAACATGTACAATGTTTCTTTCGCCTGATCCACTGTTGAGGCCTTCCGATTATGCTTGGTCTGGAACCTCCTCTGTGGCTCCTCCTGGGAGTGCATGTCTCCGGTGGTTATGTCCACAGGTACATTGGAACATGCAAACCCCCTCACCACAACAAGGTGACAATCCATCGAGGACTGTCTGGTGTTCCTCATAACATCTGAAGCTACCCAGTTTGCATATGAAAAAACTTTTGTAATCCTAGTGGAAGATGAAAGTAACTATTTCAGGAATTGTTTTCTGAAGCATCTAGATCAAGGGTGTCAAACTCATTTTCATTGAGGGCCATATCAGCCTCATGGTTGCCTTCAAAGGGCTGTTGACTCCATGGGCAGAGAATTCACGGATACAGGTGGTCAGCTATAATTACATTATGTAACAGAATTTTTGTTCCTGGATTATAAATGTCATTTCCTAATTGGTTCTATTATAGAAACATTGAAAAGTTTATTAAACTGCACATATTTTGTTGCACATTGAAAGGTTAAAAATGGCATAATTTTATAAAGCAAAAATTCAGACAAAGTGCCTAGACCAGGCATGGGCAAACTTTGGCCCTCCAGGTGTTTTGGATTTCAACTCTCAGAAATCCCAATCAGTTTACCTACTATTAAAATAATAGTACTACCCTCACCACAAAAATGAAGTTTCTGGAGTATAATAATTCCTTTCAGAGTGTGTACTGAACAATTAAACAGGAAAACACTTTCAAACCAAGAATAGAACATTTTTCAATTTTAGTTACATAGTATTATTTTACATAGTGGTTGGTGCTCTTTAGTTTTTTCACAGTTTGGGTCCCCAGATGTTATTGGTGAGAGCTCCCATCATTTTTTATTATCTGCTCTGTGGACTGGGAATAATGGGAATAGCAACCCAACAGTGCTTGTGACTCTGAGGTTGGGGAGAGTTCAGAGAGCATTTTAACGTCAGCCACCATACCCACAAGTCTTGTATATAAATCCAAACTTTACTAATCATTGTTGTCAAATTGAAGATGCTTCATGATTCTGGAGAAGATGGCAACATTCTGTGCTTTTAACAAAAATTGGATTTTTGTTGTTGTTAACAAAATAATAAATATAATATATATCATGTTGTTAATGACATGATATATCCATCCATCTTGACCATCTTGAAGTGACTGGCTTGACTTTGAAGGAGCTGGGGGTGGCGATGGCCCACAGGGAGCTCTGGCGTGGGCTGGTCTGGTCCAAGATGTCACAAAGAGTTGGAAGCAACTTAACTCTCTCTCTCTCTCTCTCTCTCTCTCTCTCTCTCTCTCTCTCTCTCTATATATATATATATATATATATATATATATATATGCATGTTTATTCTTCCTATTCATTTACTGAAATTCCAAAGCATAAAAGATTTTAAGAGGAATGTTGATACAGGTGTGCTTATTGGATGATATTGCTGTTTACAACCTTGAGGGCTTGAATGAGTATATGTAACTTCAAGTTGTTTATTGATATATGCATTTCACAGAGCTTTCTTAGGCAGGTAATTGTCACAGGTGGTTTTGTCAGTTCTTTCTCTGAACTAAAGTCTGCAGCACTTGGTGTTCATTGGCAGTTTCCCATCCAAATACAAATTAGAGCTGATTGCTTAGCTTCCAAGATCGGTCAGGATCTGGTACCTTGGGATCTTAGGTAGTCAAATGGTAAACTCAAGCTAGATACAGATTAAAAAATGTATGACAAAGAACCTTTTATCCCTCAACTAAGAGATAGGAGTGGGAGAAACACCTGCATCAAGACCCCTGTGGAGGAAAGATTGATTCCCTGGTCTTCCAGTTGCTGGGTTCACTAATAGCCTGTCACTAGATGTAAGATTACGATTTTGTACAGCTTGAGTTAGGTTGTTTCTGTTGTGGCATTTGGTGGGCCACATTTCTCAGTCTTGGTGGTTAACCCATTGTATTTCAATTATTCGTCCATGGCTTGATGTGAGACCATGGCAGTTGAAGACTGAGAAGACAGAAGTGCTATTTAATAATACAGTACAAATGGCAATGAAACAACCATATAGTTCTGATGGATTCTTACTTCTAGTAAAGGCATACAATGGCTTTGAATGACGGTCTCTGTTATACTTCAATTGACTTCTTTCTTCTTTTCCCCCTTTGCCCCAGACTGCAAGTCTTCAGGGGACAGCAGGGATCCTACTTTATTGGCACTCCTGTCAATGCCTGGGGAGGGAAGGAAGGAAACGATTTTGTTTTGGCAAACAGCTGTTGGCACATGATGAACCCCTCCTGGGTTTTCTTCTCTCTGTAAACATTTGTCTGACTTTGATTGAAAGACTGGTAAGGGAGCTGTTTGCTGGGCTTTGGCTTTTTCTTGGCTTTGCCAAGGAAGAATTAATGGGAGGAGCAAGTAGAATATCCCCCTTTTCTTAATACCCATGACAACACCCTGTGGATGTTTTCTTCATTTATTTTTTGTGCTTCTGATACAGAGCAAATATAATTTATGCCTTAATTTGTTGCCTTCTTCTCTCCACTCCTCCATGAAAAATGCTGCCAGAGTGACTATGTCCAGACAGTAAAAGACAGTCTCTGCTCACAGGTTTACAGTCTGAAAGGAAATGACACCTAAAGAAAAAGCAGTGGAGAGCAAAGAAGAAGAAATTGCAGGGCTGGTGGCATGGACTGATCTCTCTCCATTCATCTCTCCTGCTGGGATGGCTGCTGGTGGGAGGTCACTCCAGGGGATTAACCTTTCTGTAGAAGTCATTGAAGTGACCCTACTAGACCTCTGGCAGCAACTGTCATTGTACAGAAAACTACAACAAAATGGTAAAAATTGAATGGGGAGGAAAGTATATAAAGTTTAGCTCTCCACATTCAAAGTTGGTAGGGACAGAGGACCCTCACAAAAGTGAAAAACCATAAATAATTTTTTAAAAAGTATTTTACATGTGAAAACACCTTAGGTTATCCAGCATGATTCGATTGTCAACTTCCCACAAGAGCAATAAAGTCTTAGAGAGAAAAGCCCTATGCCCGTTAGTTCAACACCTTATTCATTCAACACTTTGAATTAACTACAGAAAAAAAATTGCTTCATTGATACAACAAGATGTAGTGCAATGGCAATAATACAACAGAAGAAGAAAAGTTAAAGAATGGAGCAGAAGATTCTAGAGTAGTGGTTCTCAAATTCTAATCCTCCAGATGTCTTTAGCCTTCGGTTCCCAAACTTCCTGACCATTGGCCAATCTGGTTGGGGCTTCTGGGGATTGAAGTCAAAATCATCTGAAGAAGTTTGAGAATTCTTTGAATTTGAGTTTCTTTCTCATGCAGTGGACTCAATTGACAAAAGCTTAAGCTACAGTCTTTTTTCTCAGACTCAGAGGGTGCAACAATGTGCTTTTGAGAACTGCTCCTCTAGAATCTCTAGCCTTTGATTTCCCTTATGGTATTTAATGGGATTTAATGTATTTTAGAGAATATTATACTTTCTTTTAGCCTCTCTCACTTAAAAACAGTGGTTCTCAACCTGTGGGTCCCCAGATGTTTTGGCCTTTAACTCCCAGAAATCCTAACAGCTAGTAAACTGACTGATTTCTGGGAGTTGTAGGTCAAACATCTGGTGACCCACAGGTTGAGAATCACTGCCTTAAAGTGAGAGAGGCTAAGAGAGGAAAGTATAGTATTCTGTATTGTATCAGTGAGGCAGCTGTTTTCTAGACTTAATTCAAGATGTTGGGCCTAACCAAGGGTTTATAGGGCTTGGTTATCTATGGCTCTGCTGTTTTTGTTAAGAACCTGTATAGATAGTAGGCTCTGTAAGGATAACTTTATGTCCCTGCTAATGTTCTTTACATTTTAACCTCTGTTGAATCCCGTCATGCTAGCTTTTGATCTCATGTTCCTGCCTGTCTAGAAGCTTTTGAACTGTGACCTGGCTTTCCATAAGGATTGGTTACACTTCCTTACCTTTATAGCATTTGCAGATAGGATAGGAAGTTCCTCTACATTTTTGTTCAAGACATTGATTTTAAAAAGCATTAATTAATACGGGGTCCCAAACAGAACATTACAGCACTCTACTTGAGCTCTCCTTCCAAGAGGATATTGAGCGAGTAGTTAATCTTTTCTGATTAACTAATGGCTAATTGCTTCATTGTCTTTTCAAAACTGTCATTTCAAATTGCTTCTAATTGTTTTAATGTTTTATTATTTCAATTAGAGTTGTGCAAAAAACGTTGGTTTTTTGGAAGATTTGGAAGAATTTTTTTTGGAAGAAATTCTTTGTTATTGAGGATGATGGTAGATGTTCTAATTATTTCAGCTTTCCCCCAGAACTGGGACTAAGGGCAGTTTATAAATATTAAGAATCACAAATTAAACAGCTAATAAATGTATGCAAAAAGTTAATTTAAAAAGTAATACAATTGTATACAAAATTAAAAACTGTAAAGTGTACCCCCATTAAAGGCAAAATCAAGCAAGCAAGCAAGCCGAAGTCTTTTACAATTTTTAATAAAGACCTTTCCTTATTCAGGTTCACGAAGACTATAGTGAATCCATTTTTATGTCAAGTCAGGGCTCTCTTTTCCCCCATCCTCTCAAAGCTATTGACATTGAGAATTCCTCCAGAATACCTTACAGAGTATATATAAATAGCAAAACTGAGAGAAAAGGGAAGACAATATACCCAGCATCCCCTGTGATCTAGGAAAATATGAGAGCTAGCATGGTTGTAATGCTTTGGGTGCTGGACTAGAGCTCTAGAGCAGGGCTTCTTAAACATTTCCACCCACAACCCTTTTCAACCTGATTATTTTATGCAACCCCAGGTATATAGGTATACAAAACAGATATAAAATCAAACTTTTACTGATAATAAATCAGCATTTGCTAGGCTTGCTAAAGAAGCCCCTCTCTTTTTATGAAGTACAGCTGAATTATCTTCTGCAGAGTCCACTGTAAACAATGGACAACAGATTTGTGTAAACATCTAAAATCCAGCCGATGTTCAGAAAACACTTTTGTCGAATCTTTCAGAATTCCAACAGTGAGCTAAGAGGACCCCATTTGAAGTCGGGATCCACAGTTGAAGGAACAGTTCTCTTGCGAACAAGGTTTGAATCCTCATTTGGCTGTGGAAACCCACTGGGGGACATTTGGCAAGTTACAATCTTTCAACCTTGAGCACGCAAAGGCAAACTTCCACCTCAAACAAATCTTGACAAGTAAATCCTCTGATTAGAGTTGCCATAAATTATAAATGTCTTGAAAGCACACAGCAACAATAAACCTGTTCATATTTCATCCACATTGTATTTATTTCTATCGCCAAACTTTGTGTTAAAGAAAGAATGGCAAGGAACATATCTATTTTGTTGATTGATGTATATCTATACACAAGAAGGAAATGCTGGAATCTGGGAGCAGCCACCAAGAAGGCCCTTTTCCATATTTTTTTGATTGCCATGTTCAGATTTCTTAACCTCCTTTAGGCATAAATTATGGTGAACATATGCAATTGATTCTAACTGATTTTATTTGAAAGCCAAGTGGGCTACAATGAAATGAACAATGCTGAGAGATATGTGTGTTGCTCACATTACACTTCCAGCATGGCCCTTGGTGCATTCAATGTTCACTCTTTCTCATCCAGAAACTCTGGGAAGAGCTCAGAGTGAGCTACATGCCCTGTCTACTTCCTTCCACTTCACAAATTCCTTCAGCCAGAGAGACTGAGATTTGTAGGAGGGGAAAGTGGAATTCTACTCTTTGCATCTTGAGAATTCAGCCTGCGTCACTCATCCTTTTTTTAAAAAAAATTACAGAAGGTGGTATTTTTTTCTTCAAGGTGTGGTAGATTTGGCCTTTGGCTTGTCACTGTGCTTCATGCCCATTTCGTGCCTTGAGGATTTTAATCTTTGCACTGTGCCTGTATCACTCATACCAAAAGTGGTCCTGCATTTCTTCAGTAGCAGCTGCATGAAGCAGAGCTTTCCAGCTTCTCTGTCAGACAAGGAATTCTTCTTTTCCTTTGCTCTGGAGCAAAGTTTTCCAGCATCATCTTTAGGATTTTTTTTAAAAAATAACCTTTTTGGATCCATGCTATGGATAATGCAGACTCTGTTACATTTTCTAATGGGCAGAATCACCAAAGTTCTTGGATACTTCTGAGGACTGCATTGTACATAAATTATCTCTGGAGATGTGAATAAATGTGGACCTCAGGGAAAATTTATTATTCCATCAGCCAATAATGCGTGACATTCGTGAATTTAATGGCAGACCTTGAAGTGTATAAAAATTTAAGCCCAGAGAAAGGTAAGGATATATATTTTTAACTGAAATGATATAGGTATATTTCATAAAGACATTGCAGATTTTTAGAAGTCTTTTGGATAAAGGAAATATGTGCACACTTCAGACTCAATCATTGTGGGTGAAGTTGCATTCTGTATTTAATGAGGGCTGTGTTACTATTTGTGTGTAAATGAACATGGGAAGCAGGCTGTAGATGATTGTCCATATAATGTAAATTGGTAAGGGCTGACTATTTGTCTCCTTCTCCCAACATATTATTTGATGTGGAGTTGGATCTTAGAATTTGAATATGTAAGGAAAGGTGCTTCTGCTCATAAATGGGAGAATCTGTGATTTTGCATTTCTGCCCCCAGGATACAGCCTTCTGCATCTCTAGGAATCCAGAGTGGTCCTGAGGAAGGGGATACAACGTAGTGGAAATGCCCTGGCATTTTTCACAAGCCAAGAGTAATCTCTTTTATGATATAAGCCTGTGAATATATGTCTACTCAGAAGTAAACATTATTGCATTCAGGGAGATTTACTTCCAGGTGTGTGTGTGTGTGTGTTTGTGGGGAGGGGGATTAAAGCCATGCTAATACAGTACTCAGGAATATCTGATCTAACCCATTTTGGGGGGAAAACATTTCCAGAATGATTCTCATATTCACAAACTTTGCTTTATTGTTTACATTCAAGTTTTTATAGTCACTTATGTCTTATCTTGAATAAAGATGGGTGTCAAGAGAGTGCTGTAATGAATCAATCAGCCAGGTATTTTGAAGGATTCTTTATGCTTGGTGGGAAGTGGCTATTTTAGTTTTAAAACAGACTACATTGCTGATATTGACAATAATTCATTTCATTTAGTTTGTATGATGTATATTAGTGCTCAGTGTGGTAAGATGAGGTACTGGTCCTTCTGTATAAATAAATGCAAACGGCTCATGCAGTTCAAAAACATTTTTTCCATTACAGAGCACTCTGGTGCCTCATTGCTTGTAATGGGGGCAGGAACACAGACCATTGGAAGCCAGCATTTCTACGGTGTTGGTGATACCTGTTGAAAACAAAACTTTTTGACTTTACTGCCATTCTTTTGTATGCCTGTCTCCTCCCTTATTTTTTAAACCAAATTGTATTCTGGATATAAAGGACAAGCACCAGAGTTCATATAATTCCCTTGTTTTGCGGGAATGGTTTATATTCTGACAATTTCATGTAGCATTGACATACTTAAGCTCCTGCTCACTTGAGAAGAGATCACCTGGTCAGACATTTGCCTTTTACACAATAGCATGTGCCTATTAACCATTTACATGTAGACAGTGCATCTAAATAGATGCCACAGAGAGTGCAGCGGTGTACAATGTGTTTTACATATCAATATTTATTGCAGGTATCTTCTGTTACAGCACTTGCATATCAGTGCTTAAGAACTGACGCTGGTAGGAATCAACCAGATAAAGTGGGTAGATATGCAATGATCCATAAAGAGGAGAAAATAGGGCATGGATTTTCCTATGTTAGATTATATGTGTATAGTATTAATGTCTCATGTATAGACTCAATATCTTGAGTTTCATCTAGACATGCTCCAAAAAATAACTCTCCCAAAGTGTGTGGTTTGCTCTTCTCTACGCTTGCATGTCGTGAACTCCACTTTGTGGCCCCATTTCTTAAGGTTGGCTCTGCATCTTGTGGTGCCGGAATGCAGTCTGTTCGGTGTCTTCCAAGTCACCCAGTCTTCTGTGTGCTCAGGAGGGAATCTCTCAGTCAGTATCAACCATGGCTTGAGATTCTGGGTTTTAGCCTGCTACTTTTGGACTCTCACTTGCTGAGGTGTTGCTGCGAGTATCTCTGTAGATCTTAGAAAACTATTTCTTGATTTAAGGCATTGGTGTGCTGATATCCAAACAGGGAATGGGCTGGAGATGTCACTGTCTTGGTCCTTTCATTATAGGCTGCTACTTTCGGCGGATGTCAGGTGGTGCAATACCGGCTAAACAATATAATTTCTCCAGTGGTGTGGGGCGTAGACATCCTGTGATAATGCAGCATGTCTCATTAAGAGCCACATCCACTGTTTTAAGATGGTGATATGTGTTCCACACTGGGCATGCGTATTCAGCAGCAGAGTAGCAAAGTGCAAGGACAGATGTCTTCACTATGTCTGGTCCAAGTGTAGTAAAAATATAGCTTTATTATCTGTTGTTTTAGGTATCCATAGGGTTTTTTGGCACATATCCCCCATGAATATGGAGGTCATGTGATAAATACATTTTAAAATAATTACTACAACTTATAATCATTTGGAAAATTTTTGAATGTGATTGTGGAGATTGCTAACAATTGATGGGTAACTCCAATGCTCTTATCCCCTTCTTATACTGCTTTCTCTTTCAAATACATTTAGCTTGGACAGCCCTTCAGACAGAAAATGCCTCTAAATAGAGGAATAACCTCTGCAAACCAGAACACATAGCCATTAGCCACCTTAGTGCTAGGCTAAATAGACCAGTATTCTGACTTTCTGTAAGAAAGATTTCTGTTGCTTCCTTTCTCATCATCTTTCTGTCTAAAAACATGTCTGCTCCCTTTGAGTTTTCCTAGTTCAACCTCCTTATTTCTTTTCAAATCTAATACACCTTCTCTTGACTTCTAATCTTATAAACTGTTGGTAAAGCTCACCAGTTTTGCATTTTTGGCTGACTAGGTTTGTGGTCTCAAGAAACACAGAGAACTTGGAAAAAGCATTGTTTTACACTACAGTTTCTTGAATTTCTCAGCAAAGAAGAACATTGTTGCAGTGGTTCTAGCTTTTGTCCCCAAGTATGGGGTCTACAGGCCTTATCAGCGTCATAGCTAGATTTTAACACATAAAATGATAATTTGAAGCTGGAAATAGACCAATAGCTGAGAACCAACTGGGATATATCCATTTTTATGAGCAACCTACTTGTCTTGTCTTCATAGATGTTAAGATGGACATTGGATTATGTCTAAACAAACTTTCGTGGTTTGGTTTTGTGCTACAGTATTTAACTCTGTGGTGATCCATCTTCCTGTTAATATGCCAGAGGTGATGGGTGAGATGGGTCTCAGTACAGAACCATCATGGGATTTCAGAGTGTTGGTCTTGGGATAGTCTGGATGGAATTTGTTATTGAGTGTGGTTCTACTCAGTGCTACTAGTCCCTATTCCTGAACTATTTGTTGCCTATGCTTGGCCAGTTTCTAGGAAAGAATAAAGTGATGACTGTAGCAATGAGCACTAATATGGTTCTGGTTTGTGGCACATTGTGTGTTTGTGTGTGTGTAGGGGGGGGGGATGCTTGTTTCGGACATCAAATAGCACTGGCTTGGGCTCATATTCTACCAGTTGTTGAAAAGGGGTCTGAGTCCCATCAGCTAAAGGATAATTCCTTCTTCTGCTGTAAACTACCTGCTTCATTGACCTACCACTGACAAAGGCTGTCAATATAATACTGGTGTTATATTGATTTATGTTCCACTTTTTCTTCACCCTGGGGCTTTCAGTACCTTTCAAAAGTTGAAATAGAGCTAAAACCATTCACATTCAAAAATTAACCTGTGTCCCACAGTTTCATGCCTTCTTACACAAATTGACTAGTGTGGAGTTTCTAAATGTTTCTTTAATCTGATCACCAAAGTTAATAATACCTATCCATAGGTGACTAGGCAAAAGAAAACTTAACACTGGCGGATTATTTTGGGGGGCATGAAAAGGTTAACAAGGGCATGTATAAGATGAGCTAGTACATGTTGAGCATCCCTTATCTGGGATTCCAAAAATAAAAACTCTGAAACTGTTCATATGTGTGGCTGGAAGTGTCACCTTTGTGTTTTTTGATGGTTCAATGTATGTAAACTTCGTTTCATTCACAAAATTATTAAAATCACTGTGCTATAAAGATTACTTTTAGGTTATGTGTATAAGGTATATATGAAACGTGAATGAAGTTTGTGTTTGGATTTGGGTTCACCTCATGAGATGAATAAGATCTCTCTCTCTCTCTCTCTCTCTCTCTCTCTCTATATATATATATATATATATATATATATATGAAAATAGCAAGTATTTCAAAATCCAGAAAACTCCAAAATCCAAACTTATGCTCCAATGCATTTCCTGAGTGAGATACTCAACAGTGTTGTGGTTTTCTGCTTTGAGCATTGGTCTCTGGCTAGCCAAATTCAAAAGTTCTGTTGTGTTCTCAAAAGGTAAAGAAATCAAAGGAGGAAAATGGTGAAGTTAAATTATTCTAGGAAACAATTTCCCATTTCAAACAGTCTTAGAAAGCCTTTCAATGAGTCACATACCCAGCACACCATTTAGAGGAGAGGAACATGTACAGAGGATTTAGTCTTTCTGAATTCCAGGAACTGTGTTGATATTTTTGGTATATAGAGCTTGGAGATTAATTTCATGTATATGCTGAAGCCAAAGAGAGTAATAGATGAGTCCATCTGTTTCATGTGTGGTGTTTTATAAGGTAATGGATATGTGAATAGGTGTTTAATAATTGACAAGGATTAACTTTGTTACGGGCTGCTTTGCTAAAGTCCTTAAAGTAGCAGGGAGAGACCAAGAGAGTCCAATTTGAATCAGCCACAGGAATTCCTTTTTCCATATAACAGTGATTCTTTCTGTGATTTAAAAATTTGTTTCTCTTGTTGAGAGTATTTGGATGGAAATGTTTCATTTGATTTAAGGTTACTTTACTTTTTATTCACCTGGCTTAATACAATTCCCAAGAGCCTAAATGTACCTTTCTTATTTAGAATATTTCTAATTAACATAGTCATTGCTCTAGATAAGCAAAGACATTTCCCTTTTTAGTGGTGAAATAGTTGGGAGTGTTCAACGAATTCCCCTATGTTCTGCCCAACGCAAGCCAGTCCCCTGGGCTTTTCATTTATGCCACTCACGTAACCTACATTATAGTTTTAATGAAATGAAAATGAACAATGTTCTTCACTTGACTGCATCTGTTTAACTAGAAATACATAGAATCTAGAAGTCTCCATAATTCTTGATCACATAATACATCACAGAACTGTTAGAGTTGTGTGAAAACAGGCAAATTGCTTTTTATTTGTTTATATATATATATATATATATATATATATATATATATATATATACACACACACACACACACACACACACACACACACACACACACACACACACACATACACACACACACACATACATACACACACACACACACACACACACACACAATATTCTAGTCCTCATGGTTTGAAAGAATAACGTCCGATGAGAAAGCCATCTGGCACTTCCCTGTGCTGAAACTGGAGAGGATAAGGACAAGGGATCAGTTTTATAATACACAGTAAATTCCTTTTTCTTCAAGATATTTTTCTAGAGTGGACTACAAAGGAATCCTGCAGGGCCTTTGAGGCCAACTAAGATAAAGAAATTGTACTACAAGCTTTCATGGACTTAAGTATTCTTTGTCAGATGTAGACAAGGGTTGAGTCAAATTTGCCATACAAGATTTTGTAGGTCTGCAAATCCCATCAGTCCTACCTGCCACAGTTTATGGTGAGAAATGTTGAAATTTAGAACCCAACAACATCTGAAAGATCACAAACTTTGTTCACTCCTATTACTGTATATGAATATTTTATCTTCCCTAGAGGTGTAGGTAATTTCAGATTTGTGGCTGGATTGGTTCATTTGTGTCCTGCTCCATGCTTTGATACTCCCCCAGATACCCTTTAGGGAACAAGCACTGTATTCCAGACTCTTGCAAATAAGATGGACTGGTAAAGCTAATAGAGTTACTGGAGATAAACTTGCTTGAAAGGGATTGTTTGCAAGGAAAAGTGGAGAAGAGAAGTCAAAGCAATTCTCGAAAGTCTGGAGAGTCCTAGACAATTCAAGATTCAAAGAGTCAAGCTGGGCCATTATTCAATATAAGAGCAAAATCACAGCAACATACAGTGGAACCTCTACATAAGAGTGTTTCAACCTAAGAATGTTCTGAGTTAAGAGCTATTGCTCGGCCCAGGTTTTGCTTTGACATAAGAGCAGCATTTTGAGTTAAGACCTAGCATCGGAGGGAGTTCTAGCATGAGAATACAAGGCTTTAGGGCTTCAAGGGAGCAGCCATCATGCCTTGTGCTCTTGTCTGCTTCAGGAGATTGATGTCTGCTTTGCTCTTGTTTGCTTTGAGGAACTTTGGGTTAGCTGACATTGTGGTTTTTACTCCTGGCTTCATGAAAAGAGAGAGGGAGAGAGAGCAAGAGAGGGAGGGAGGCTGGGATGAGTGCAGTATGAATAAAATGATGCTTCTACTTCTTCACTTTGTGATTTGTGTTTCTTTGCCATAACTTTGTGCTTCTACCATTTTAAAATTGATCTTCCTTTTTTATTGTTTCATGTGAATGCACATTAATACATTATACGTTATTTATAAAGTACATATTCTTATTTAAAAACACATAACAAAAATGCGGGCGGGGTTCGGGAGATCAGAATGGATTAATAGCAAATTTGCTTTGAAGTAAGAGTATTTTGAGTTATGAGCTTGGTCACAGAATGAATTAAGCTCTTCAGTCAAGGCATCACTGAATGCATCACTAAAGCTGGAGAATGGTCAGTTGTTCCCAACAAGATCAGAGATGTTCCTTAAATTGGTTGACGTGAGCTATCCCTGATTAAGAGAGCTTCTTTGGTTTTGGCTGAAAGACTCATTGACCATTTTTGTTCTACGCACTTGTCTACAGGTTGAAATAGAAGGCTTGGGGCTGGGCCTCTTCATCTGATGTGCCGGTGGAACCAGTGTCTGATTAGCCTCCAGAGTATCCTGAGGCTGCCATTCCACCAGTTGAGCTGAAAGATCCTTCTTAGAGTCCCAAGTCCTGAGTCATGAGAGTCAGAGACTTGGGAGACACATATCCATATCACTACTAGGCTATGATTGACTTTGGGATGGTCTATCTGTCTTGCTCTCTCTCTCTCTCTCTCTCTCCTCCACTCTCTTTTGGCCTGACTAACTTTATAGCATTTACAAGTTATTTTCTGCAGATATATGACTCACTAGAAAAAAAATCCTTGGTAAAGTAGAAGGCAGTAGACAAAGAGGAAGGGCACGTTACAGATGGATAAAATCAAGGAAGCCTCAGCCCTTGGGTCTGCAAGACTTGAATAGGGCTGTTGAAGATAAGGCGATCGGAGCTCCCTCAATCATAACATTATCAGAAATCAAAGCGTACTTGATAACTGAGTACAAGAACAAAATTGGTTAAAAAGCCAATTCATATTACTGAGATCTCTTGGGCAAATCACTGGTTCACAGACTGTTCTACCTCACAGGATTGATGAAAGAAAGATGGATTAAAAAAAAAAACACTCCCTCAGGGCACATCAACTATCAGATGCAGTTAATTAATTAGTATCCCCCCCCCATTTTTCCCCAACATCGTACCCATACAGGGCAGGAGAATCTAGGGACCTAATCACATAATTGGGGAGAAAGTGGAGGGAACCATTTTACTCCGTTCCCTCCTGTTGAGTCCGTATTCTGAGATAGCCAGCCATCCCACATCATTTCCCTGTCCATCTCCCCCCTGTTTCTCTCCACTTTCCCCCATTTGGAGTCAGGTAAGCACTGTTCTGGGCTTTGTTCCCATTAACTGCGGAAACAGAATTCCATGAAGTCCCACCGGAAGTGTCTTTACATCAAGTGATGGTCTCCATGGGACTCTTGTTTCCGAAGTGCATGGAAACTGAGCCCAGAATCTGAGGGATGAGGTCCTAGATAAGGTTTTCAACATTTGAATCTGAATTTGCATGTTCCTGCTTAAAACAGGCATATGCCTTATAGGTAACAAGCAGCTTAATGAGGCAACTTCAGGGTCAGCAGTGTTTATTTTGAGCTGCGCATTAAGAAGGTCAGATTTTAGGCTTGTGGGATCAACTTAAACAAACAAAAATTGAATCCCATAGTCGACCAGCTGGAACCAAGCATAGAGCAAATGAGCTCCATAAGCCATAGTACTAACATACACACATCTACTTTTGAGTTACTATATGAGGTATCCTAACAGTTAAATTTATTGTTGTTGAATATCCTGACTGTTCATTGTTGTCCCTTCCAGAAACCATGATGAGATCCATGCATGTAATGGAATGTGAGACCCCAGTTACACTATGGAATCACGGCACTTTGATATTGCTTTAACAGCTTTAGTTCCATCCTACAGAATCCCGGGATATGTAGTTTCACAAAGCATTTCAAATTCTCTAAAGTCTCATTGAATCACAAATTCCAGTTTTCATAGGATACAGCAATGGCAAATAACTGTAATTGTACAGCATGAAAGGAGGTGTCTGTGTGAATCTTGATATGGAAAATCAGATTCACTACAGTATCCATCTATTCTTTCTTATTCATTCCTTTTCCTCACTCCTTCCATTGGGTTCACTGGAACACAGGGATTAATGCCTATATTCTCCTACTGTAATCCTTTAACCTTATCCCCAGTGATCCTAACACAGCCAGGCTCAGTTCCCTGACATTCAGCTGAAGTTGTTCACAGGATTATGGTTAAACTCCTGTTTTTAACCCTGTTTCAAGATCAAGTGAATCTTCCGTAGTCATTCAAACATAACCTTTAGGGCCTTTTACCCTAGCACTCAAGACCTGGCTCTTTACTAGAGCTTTTGATCTATGTTAATTTTATCAATATTTGTATGTATGTTTTTATCCTTTACAATTTTATCTTGTAAATCGCCTAGAGCATCTTGGATGGAGGGCGATTAATAAGTAATAAAAGGGCTTATTTGAGCTGTACCTCATGCTTTATTGTGGGAACTTAGATGGCAGATGGAAGAAGAATGAATTTTCTACCAGATGGTTTGTAAGGTTTCTTTTTTAAAAAGACAACTGAAAGTTGCATTTGCAAATTAAAAGTTGTTTCTAGCTCTTATAACTGTGATGACAACTATCAATTTTGTAGGATGACTTGGAAGTGGAATGTAGAAAACTTATTCTTTTGGACTACAGCTTTCAGAGGCTTCTAACCAGCATAAGCAAGATGGCTGGAAAAGTGATTTGTAAAACTTTCTTACCTGTTGTCTTCCTTCAAGTCATTTCCGTCCTATGATGACCATAAGGTGAATCTCTCATGGGATGTTCTTGGCAAGCTTTGCCTTTCTCTGAGGCTGAGAGAGTACCATTTGTCCATGGTCATCCAGTGAGCTTCCATTGCTGAATGGGATTTGAACCCTGGTCTCCTGAATCATAGTCAAATGCTCAAAACCACTACATCACACTGACTCTCTCTCTGAACTATGTGGAATTAATTATCTTTAAAGCAACTTCCAAAAAAGCTCAATGGAAGTATAACTTCACCTGTAAACTGCTTTGATTTTTTAAAACAGGCCTATTGCATGATTCATGCATTTTGCTCACGTAAGTGGATAAACAATTTATTAAGAAGCAACCATGAATCTGAGCACACGAGGTTTCTATCAATAAAAATTGTTGTAATGTATTCCCATCTTTGGAAGAATTGAGCATAATGTATGCAAAAGTCTGCAGCTCTCCCCAATAACTTGCATCATTCTGGCTGGGTTTCCTGCTTACACAGTGGCTCTTTCTCAGAGCCTGCATAAGCTGGAAGAAGAACAGATCCTGTGTGAATTGAGGGGGTCCAGAAAGACCTTTGATCCCTCGTTTAGTTTCCAGCAGTGAGCCTTTTAAATAGGCAAGTAGATGTGTTTCTCCTTTTTATATTTCTCCTTTAGGGTTCCTGCATGGGTTTTTTTTGCCTCAGGGCAGACTGAGCTGTCTTTTGTAGTTCATAATCCTTGGACACTTGAGTTAGCCTGCATGAACCGTAGTCTCATGCAGGAAAATCCAGTCTCATTTTTGTTGCTGCAGCTAAACCATTAATGAAGAGAGGGAATGCATGGTGGAAAAATGATTTGTGCTAAGGAGCTGGATGTTTTCATTGCATGCAGTAGGTGCAAAGATTGAGACCAGAAGAGGTTTTTAGATGTTTTAATGGCATAAATAAAGTTATGACTCATTATCAGAGATCACTAGCTCTTGCGGCTACATAACTGTACTTGTTCTGAAGCAGTGCAGAGCAATTAATATGTTTTTTTAAAATTAGCAATGGTCATGAGAGAATCTTTGGACTTCCTATATTAATTTCTCAATAATAAAATACTCTGCCTGGCTTGGTTCCTGCAGAGTATTTCTCATGCAGGAAGGAGGATGCCGACAATTATTTTTTCCAGATATTTTCTGTTTGACAGAAAGTGGATGGACTGACCTCTTTGCCTTGAGGGTAAAAGAGATTAATTCCTATGATCTGATCTAGCATACCTGTGAATGCTGAAAGTCCATGAATAGTGATGTAATGGTCTGACTTCAAAAATGCAGTTTTAATCTCTGCCAAGAGTGGATGTTTTTGTAAGACAGATAGGCATTAGTTGCCTTATTCATGATCAGGGTAGCCCTAAATATTTTGCACTACAACATAAGTAGCTCAGAAATCTAGAGTTGTTGAAGAACTTGGTGATATGAGGATTACAGCTAAGTTTAGAGGCAAAAGAGAAAGCTGAGTTGCAGATGACACCATCATCTCAGCTACAAAGAAAGTCTTGGCCCCATAGATGTCTGAGACAGGAATGCACTTAGGATGACCCTATGGAAGAGAGAACTCCATGAACTCCAGGTCCCTTTCATACTACACATTTATTACATTACAATTCCATACTTATTGCCGCAGGTCCATACTATGAAATTTTAGGATTTGCAGTTTAGAGAGGAAGAATGTTTAGAAGTCTCAGCCAGAGAACTTTTCAATGTAGAGCAAGTAACAGGAAATGTTTTTCCCCAAACGATGGAAAAGCTATTGTTGTTCAAGGAAATAATACTACTCTATATCGACTAATGGGGCCCCTGGTGGCACAGCGTGTTAAAGTGCTGAGTTGCTGAACTTGAGGACCAAAGGGTGCCAGGTTCAAATCCCGGGAGCGGAATGAGCGCCCGCTGTTAGCCACAGCTCCTGCCAACCTAGCAGTTCGAAAACATGCAAATGTGAGTAGATCAATAGGTACCGCTCCGGTGGGAAGGTAACGGCGCTCCATGCAGTCATGCCGGCCACATGACCTTGGAGGTATCTATGGACAACGCCGACTCTTTGGCTTAGAAATGGAGATGAGCACCAACCCCCAGAGTCGGTCACGACTGGACTTAATGTCAGGGGAAACCTTTACCTTTTACCTATATTGACTAATAGCTTTATCCCCTATAAATTGATATTGTATATTCTGACCTCATTAGGTTACAGTTCGGTAAGTGGTCTGCTCTTGTCTTGAGACAAAACTGCATTGCCTTCAATGATTTGGAGTGTAAAATCCAGGAATTCAGTTCCTGTGTATATATCTCACATAATATTTCATCCTTTTTAGTGTAGTGAAATATTGTACTGTTCTGGATACTGCATGCATGACACAAGAGTGTTTTCGACCATATGCTAGTATAAATTCTTAGCTGTTTTAGAATCTAGGTGCAGTTACACTGCACAATTAATGCAGTTTAACACCACAATTTACCATGGGTCAACGCTATGGAATCCTGGGATTTCTATTTTGATGAGGCATTAGCAGAGAAAGTTAAAGACTGTTTAAAACTTCAGCTCATGTGATTCTGTACCATTGAATTATAGGAGTTAGTGGTGTCAAATTGCATTAATTCTATAGTGTAAATGTACCCAACATCTCTGGTTCTTGTTCTAGAAACATTGTGAACACTGTACTGCAGTATCGTACCCAATAGTACAGTAAGAAACAAGTCTGTTCCTACATTCCAGCATTCTAGCCAAAGCGGGAAAACCAGTGTTATGACTGATGTAACTGACTAATGAAGAAAGAGAACTATTGCTTGTTTTCTAACTGACCATAATCGTGGAGGGAAAGTATGTGGTGTGGGATAACAGCTTTCCAAATTAATATCTACTCATGATTAAAGGTAAGCCTTTTTAGAGGTTACTTCACAGCCATTTGAAACTATTTTGTATGCAATTGTTTTTCTTGTAAATTTCATTTATCTGTTTGTTGAATTTATTTGAGCAGAGCTGCCATTGAAATCAGGATTTCCTATAGCTGGAAATAAGGTTTTCTCAGTGCTTTCTTGTTTGCCGTTTTTAAGATTATCACTCTTGAAAGATTTCCCCATCCAAATATTGTTCAGTAATATTCCAGGTCCTAATTTGTAATTCTGCAGCTGGAGACATAGAGGTCAATGCTTGTGTTTATAGACATGATATTTATTTAACTTCTCCCAACTCCCCATTTGCAGGCCAACATTTTGAATTTTGTTACACATTTTCTGAAACTTGGGAGTATGGGATAAAATGGCTCACTTTTGCTTGTGCAAATTCTGCGTTTTATTGTTTGGTGACTCTGAACATGGGTAGGACACATTTCTTTGGAGAACATTTCCTTCCCACCATAGCTGTGTTGTAAAACCAATCCACAAGATTATGGTTAGCTATCCATAGATTATGTATCCATAGATTACCCATCTATGGCTGGAGAATATTTTTAAAAATCCAAAAGGCAAATCTTGACTTAGTCAATTTATATAAGAGATGCCATTTGCCATTGTATATAATGAATCTTGAGCATGAGTGGATTTTGGTATCCACAGGGGTTCTGGAACCAAATCCTAACGGAAACCAAAGACCCAGTGTGTTTCTTTTCATCTGCTGTGGTTCCATCCTATGGAGTTCTAAGAATAGCAGGTTATGGAGGAGCATTTAGAGTTCTCAGCCAGAACACTCTAGTGACTCAACAAAACCAGAATGGAACCATGGCCTGTAAGTGGAATAATACTGCATTGTGAATGGGCCTCTGTACTCCCTTCTGAACCACAGCTTGCTTTTCTTGCAAAATCTTATAAAAATATTTTCCTTGAGATGTAGCCTGAAATAATACTGCTGGCAGATACTTGACTGAGGTGGAGATGCTTAGGTGCTAGCCAGAGAACTGTCCATGGCTCTAGTTTAGCAATGGTAGAATTGGGATAACTTTCTTTTTTACGATTACAATTCCCAGAATCTCTCTGCATGAGTCTTGGAGGTGTAGAGAAAAAGATAAACATTTCTAGGCTCTAAGTTATTTTTCTTTCCAGAACAGGCCATTCGTTTTATTAGTGTTATGCCCCCTCCTATTTGAATTACATTTCCAAGTCTTCATGTGGTGAACTTGCTTGAAATTTCTAATTTGGGACTGGTGAGGGGGCTGGGCCAGAGATTACATACGGCATATGAGAAAGCTCTATGTAGTATTCAGTGTAAAACAGAAGAGGACCCCTGAGACACAAGTAGGACCACTCCTATTTTTAACCTGCCAATTTTACTTGGTAGAGCCTCTTCAAACCTTGGAATTACTCGAATTATCATTATCAAAAATCCTCTAAGTCTATTTAACTAAATTAATAACTTAATTCTGAAATTAAGTTAGTATTTTAGTCAATTAAGTTTAATAAATCTAATTAAGCTGCTCATAAAATGACTAAAATATTTAACAAGTTATCTCTTGTCACTGGGGAGAGCGTACATTTGTTGTTATATGCACAATTTATACATTTGCAATTGCTTTGCTTTAAGGATGAGGATGTGGGACTTGCCCAAGCTATTTTCCCTGGCTGAGCAAGGATATTGATATTATTGTTACTGTAGTAATAGTTGTTATTACTATCCCTCCTTTCTTCCAAATTTGAGTCTCAAGGTAGATTTGCACTCTGGAGTTCTGGAGACTTAGTCTATCATTTAAGCTGCCATTCTACTCAAAGTGGTAGTCCATGGTCCAGTGTCAGTCTGTGAGAAATTGGCTGTCAGTCCTCAGAAAGCTAACAGGAAAACAGGACAAGGAGCAGAAATATGGTGCTGGTCCATAGCACATTGTGGGGTAAAATCTTGCCACTGCCAGTCCACCACCACATATGATGTGGATTCATATTTTCTTTCAAACCTTGAAAATCCACATCAAGAAATTGGTGCTCTCTGCATCAAGTCTTTTGCTTGAATAGAATCTTCTACTATGCTCAGATGATCATGATGTCTTACATGGACATTTAAAGAAGTGGTGTTGACTGGAAAAACAGGTATGAGGAGTCCCTAGAAGCTGGGATGGGGGGCGGGGAGGTATTTTAAAATTAAAAAGAGGAAGCAGCCTCCAAGGCCATGTCAAAAACCTGTTAATGTAATCATCTCTCTCTCTGTTCCTTATTTCCCATCTTTTCCCCAATGAGCTCAGGGTGGCATAGGTAAGTCTCCTCCCTGCTTTATCCTTGTAATACCTTATAATACCCCTGTGAAGTAGGTCAAGCTTAGAAAGAGAAAGAAAGAGAGAGATGCCGGCCCAAGGCCATTCATTGTGTTTCATGACTGAGTAGAGATAGTCTTGCATCTCCCAATACCCAGTCAAACACTAACCATCATATTTCCTATCCAATGCTAACCATCATATTTTTCTCCTGCATCTTTCTTCCCTGGCCTTGGGTATGTTCTTTGATTTTCTCTGTTGTTGCTCCAATTGCCAAAGCAACGACAGTAATTTTTGGCAGAGAACTTTAAAAATATATTTGAATAACCTTTTCGTCAACTCTCCATGTATGCCTTATACCAAATATGGTCCCCATCATGGTGATTAAGCTGTGTAAACTAATTTGCTGTGTTTGTTTTTAATAAAGCTAGTGTTCTGAGTAGCATAATGAAGTGGTGGAGTATTTTCAACAGTTTTTGGCTGTAAGCCACATTTGGAATTAAGTACTTGTGGTTTGTTGTTCTATGCTGTTTAAAAGGGCTTACTGAATCAGCTTTGAATAAAAGTTGTAAGTGTAGCATTGGCATGTGACATCTCTTAAAATATACATTCCAAAAGACAAATTACCTTCCAGGTTAAAAACATAGTTGGAACATTTGGCAACATCATAGAACAGTGGTTCTCAACCAGTGAGTCCTCAGATGTTTTGGCCTTCAACTCCCAGAAATCTTAATAGCTGGTAAACTAGCTGCGATTTCTGGGAATTACAGGCCAAAATACCTGGGGACCCACAGGTTGAGAACCACTCTCATAGAAGGTGAATCTCCAATCTGAATTCTAATATAGGAGGTCCATATTTGGTTGGCTTGTACCAGAATGTACAAAAGAGTCCTCATCATCCTTATTTCCCTAATTGATATAGATTGAGTCTTGTTATCAGCTGATCAATGTGCATTTGCTACAACAACCTACACGGCACCCTGGAAACAAAACATTTGGCCTTTCAGGCTCATACTGGGATGAATGGAAGAAGCAGAAACATTCACACTGATAGCTAGGAAAATGACTTTTTTCCAATATTGATGCCTGGGGAATTCAGAATTGTCATCCAAAAAATTCTTCCAATCTCTGCTCAGTCTTGACTGCTGGGCACCTTGGTTCAGTACACACAGAGACACACACACACACACAAACACAGGCACACAATCACAGACTGTTTTACTGGTAAATGTATGTATGAGTGTGCAGAAAGAATACATGTACATAGAAATAAAAGAACATCTATCTTGCTTTCAGAGGCCCATGAACACAGTTGATTAAACCTGCTATAAGAAGCTTAGCAAAATCTTATATCCTGTGCTAGGAAAACACAACTAAAATGCATGAACAAAAGGAGAAATGGAGATTCAGTATCTTTAATACAGGCACAAAACAGCCGTTCTTTCTAAAAACATTAGATGGTCTTGGCTATTTCCTTATGTAATAGGCCCAGAAGCTAGAGCACCATCTAGTAATTTCATGCTGCTAGTAGTAAGCTGAATTACAGTCAAGATATTAGTGCTGTACATTTGGATTTAGATAAAACTGCACTCTTAGAAGGAAAAGAAGCAAATAGTGTTTACTGTGGCTGCTGCAAACACAAGCTGAATTTACATTGCTGGAAAGAAAACAGCTTACAAGTAATTTAGGTGGAAGTCTCCATAAATGGCAGCTTGCCAGCTCCGAATTTGAAGCCTTTTTATGTTTGAAAGACATCTATATATTTTTTTCGTATAGCTTTGGTTGTTGTGTGTTTCAAGTCATTTGAAACTTATGGCAATCATAAAATCATGATTTGGGGTTTTTGACACAATTTGTTCACACTATTCTGCTGCACTATGGTAGATCTGGCATTTTTGTCCTCTTTCCTAACTTTCAGTATCTCCTTTCCTTCACTACTTAGATTGCCAAATCAATCCTGAAGTGATTTTGACTTCATTCAGACTGAGTCAATATGATTTGGATACTATCTGGCTTGTTCTGAGGTTATTCAATTTGACCTGGAATTTAGCTGAGTTGGTTGTTCAACCCTCAAAATATTTTGGCATACTTTCTCACTATATGTTTTTAGAAGTTGTACCAGCATCTCCTTGGTTTTTTTTTAAAATGATTGTTGATTTTGTCATCACTGTTAGCCAGTGTAAGTGCTCCACTGTGTATTTGAAATTTAGGATATAGATATTGTAACATATATGTTCCCACAATCTGTGTTGCTGGCAGGGCCGGCCCCACTATGGAGGCACCTGACGCCGCCGCCTCGGGCGCAGGCCCGGGGGGGCGCCGTCAGGCTGGGCGGGAGGCGGGGCACCGCCCTGACGGTGCCCCGCCTCCCGCCCAGTGCGCCCTGGCCCGTCTGGCCTTTTCTAGCTGGCCAGAATGCAGCGGAGGTCCCTGCAGGCCGCAATCGCTTTCTGCTTTCTGGCCTGCTAGGAAAGGCCAGACGGGCGAGCGGGAGTAGCGGAGGCGGAGCCAGCTCTGGCGCCGCTCCCCCCCCGCCCAGCGTGCCTTGGCCCCGCCTCCCACGCAGCGTGGGAGGCGGGGCCAGGGCACGCTGGGCGGGGGGGCGGCGCCAGAGCTGGCCCCGCTTTCACGGCCTGGAGGGACCTCCGCTGCTTTCTGGCCTGCTAGGAAAGGCCAGACGGGCGAGCGGGGGTATCGTGGGAGGCGGGGCCAGCTCTGACGCCGCTCCCCCCCGCCCAGCGTGCCTTGGCCCCGCCTCCCACGCTGCGTGGGAGGCGGGTCCAGGGCACGCTGGGCGGGGGGGGGAGCGGCGTCAGAGCTGGCCCCGCCTCCCACGCTACCCCCGCTCGCCCGTCTGGCCATTTCTAGCAGGCCAGAGTCAAGCGGAGGTTCCTCCAGGCCGCAATCACGGCCTGGAGGAACCTCCGCTTAACTCTGGCCTGCTAGAAATGGCCAGACGGGCGAGCGGGGGTAGCGTGGGAGGCGGGGCCAGCTCTGGCCCCGCCCCCCGCCCAGCGTGCCCTGGACCCGCCTCCCACGTTGCGTGGGAGGCAGGGCCAAGGCACGCTGGGCGGGGGGGGAGCGGCGTCAGAGCTGGCCCCGCCTCCCACGCTACCCCCGCTCGCCCGTCTGGCCATTTCTAGCAGGCCAGAGTTAAGCGGAGGTTCCTCCAGGCCGCAATCGCGGCCTGGAGGAACCTCCGCTTAACTCTGGCCTGCTAGAAATGGCCAGACGGGCGAGCGGGGGTAGCGTGGGAGGCGGGGCCAGAGCTGGGGAGGCAGGGCCAAGGCACGCTGGGCGGGGGGGGAGCGGCGTCAGAGCTGGCCCCGCCTCCCACGATACCCCCGCTCGCCCGTCTGGCCATTTCTAGCAGGCCAGAGTTAAGCGGAGGTTCCTCCAGGCCGCAATCGCGGCCTGGAGGAACCTCCGCTTAACTCTGGCCTGCTAGAAATGGCCAGACGGGCGAGCGGGGGTAGCGGGGGAGGCGGGGCCAGCTCTGGCCCCGCCCCCCCGCCCAGCGTGCCCTGGCCCCGCCTCCCACGTTGCGTGGGAGGCGGGGCCAGGGCACGCTGGGCGGGGGGGCGGGGCCAACTCTGGCCCCGTCCCCCTCACTATTCGCCCTGGCCCCGCCTCCCACGCAGCGTGGGAGGCGGGGCCAGGGCACGCTGGGCGGGGCCAGGGCGCCGGTGGCGGGGCGCTTTTCAGCACCCCCGCTTCACCTCAAAAAATATCTCCGGCCGGCCCTGGTTGCTGGTATCTTTTTTTTGTATTTTCTGATTATTTTACATCTTGTTATTGCATGTTGTGTTTTTGTGTGTCCAGCCTTCATGCTGATTGTTGCTCATTCCAGTTTAGTTATTTAATTTAAAAAGTAGAAGCTATCATGCCTTTTTAATAATTCAGCTTCCATTGTTGGGAAATCCTTTTTGTGATCCATCTAATCTTTTATTCAATCAGATGATTGTAATATTAATAATTCCATAAAAGCTAGTCTTTGTGGACCTCTTTTTCTCTCTTCGATTGCAATTTTTAATGTTTATCCATATGATTACTTTTTAAAAAGGAAATGCATTAGGCTTCTAATGGAAGATCCTTTTTATCAGCTTGTAAAAAATTACATTTCTACTAATAATTATAGAGTTTGTCTTGTTCTCTTGAATGTAGTTATGCAACTGAGACGTGCAAAGCTGTGACGGATATGCCCATCTTGTTTGCCTTTATTGAAAGAGCACGTTATGCGTACTTCAGTCCCTGAAGAATAAATGCTTCTTGAAAACAGAGTTATGCCTTTGTGTATCCCAAGACTGGATGTATTCTGGCAGAATGTGCCCTTGAGCCATTATGGCTGGTGTTGAGTTCAATCAGCTTTGGCTATTTTGTATGTAACATTAGGCTAGTAGATGTATCTTGATTTGACCCATCTAGTAGCATTGATCTGATGATAAGTTTTCATATAGTACAATAGTATTCATCAGCAGCATGAGCAAGCCCAAATAATACAACACGTGTTTCATTAGGGACACTTGAAGTGGAATGGAACAGCAACAGCCATTTTTAATAAGGGCTTTCTGTAGTGAGGTGATGGTAGCCATTTTTAATGGGGTATTAATATAACCAAAATGACTCCGGCGTGTTGATGCTAAACTCCTCTCAGGCTGAAAGATGTGAAGATGGAAGAAATTACGTGGATTGCCTTTCATTCTCTGGTTTGCACAAGGGAGGTGTAACTGGGTGGGTAGGCTTCTTGCTTCTACCTCTTCACACTGTTTTCCGTATTGAGTCCCTGTTCCAACACTGACCCATGTTTAAGTCAACCCAGATTTTGCACACGTATAGATGATGTTTTTGCTAGACATACTGTTAAATGCCTAAGACGAGCAATGTTTGATTTTGAATTAATCGCAGTGCCTTTTCCTGGCCGCCATGAACAGTGATGATTTTCTGGCCTGCAACAAAATCTGTGGCACCAATATAGTACTGGCAAACATTATCTTCTTATTTTTATATGTTTAAGAGCAGGAGAGAAACCAGAGTCATTGTCAAAGTTTCTCTTCCTTTGGCTTCCTGTGTTTGAGAGGGTTTTTCTATAAAACCATAACTGATCATCTCTGAGGAAAAAGTGGGAGAACTGCTACTGTCATTCAAACAGACACTTTATAGCTCTTGCACTATTATTCATCTTTTCTTTTTAATACAGAGCATGTCATGTGATGGTGGTGCAGGAACTGATTCTCTTTATCCTTACTGCTGTTTATTTACTGGTGACTAGGAAGACCCTTTGTGCAATATTAAGGTGAAATAGTTAATCCAGATAGTACTAAAGCTTACTAGAAATGAAGCACTTTCTATATCACAAGGAGATCTATCACAGAAAACCAAAAACCTTCTAAAGAACCAGGACATTTCTTTGTTGGTTATATCTATTAATGTGAGTTCTAGTCATCAGTCCTTGTTTGTTTCTCCATTTTTATCTGCAGCTATGAATGATAGAAACTTGCTCCTTACTTTTAGTGTGCTTTAGCCATAGACCTCTCAAGTTCATCTTACCTTTTCCCATGTTGGCCAGGAAGATATTTCCAAAAATTTCATAAGCCCGGACTTCAAGGCCATAATCCTCTCCAGAAGTGTCGCCCATCAGCTAATTCTCCTATGTCACTGGCAAGTGGCCTCTTCTCAGGCATAGTCCTCATGCACATGATGTCCAGCCAAATCCAGGCTCACCCATGTCAAGCAAAGTTTTGGTTTGACTTTGGCACCACACCATGAGGTCATCTCAAAAGGCCTTCTCCATGCACCCAATCCATTTGATAGTGGCCAAAAGATGGCTATAAAATTCTCTCTCTTCGGAATGTTGTTGCTTACTACAAGGATGAGGTTTAAATACAATACAATAAAAATAATAATAGGAATGAATGGATAATAGAGAGTGCTGAACCACTTATATATGTAATACCTTCCGTCAGTGCATTTTGAGCATATACAATAACCATTGTTTTCATTTCGCATCTGACTCTGAAAATTGTTTACTAGCTTTGCTCAGTTCCTGGCATAATTTTTGCGTGTCCAGTTTATGCCGTTATGAACTGGAGATAGAATTCTACTGCAGAGTGTTGGATTTTTAAAAAATCTCATAGTGCTTATCATTTGAGGAGTTCTATACTGTATTACAATGGGTGGATTTTGGGGGTACATTTTAACATTTAAATGTTTGAAACTGCATGTTTGAAGTGACTGTACTGAATAGCATTTGCAATTGACCATCAAAACTCATAGAATTCAATTCAGTGAGTTTAATTCAGTGAAATTGCCCTTTGAGTTGGTTGCTACCTCCCTACAATGCTCCCTTTGCACATTTAATAAAATGTGCCTCTTAAAAATGCTGCAGGCTGTGCATTATTCAGAGTGATGCATAAACTGCTTAGAAATAGGCTTTCCGCTTGAAATGGTAGCAGAGGGGTCAGTGTAACATCTAACGTTATCTGAGTGATTCGGTAATACCAAGTGTGTGCACCCAGGCAATCTCAGGATGTTAGAGGCCTCATTTTACACAGGGATAAATGACAAATTGAAGGTGGTATTGCCTCCTGCCACTGCAATACAGATTAGAGCGTAAGGCCATGTGTGGGATACTACTCAGACTTGCAGCTTAACAGTCCCAGTCTGGCAGCTTTCAGTTTGCTCAGCTCTGGGAATCGTCGCTCGTCAGGTGGAATAAATATAGTCGGCTTGTCATAAAGCTTTTGAGCAACATCTGGACTCCTCACGCTCCAATGGCTTCCGTTCTGGCATCGGAGATGTACCATGTGGTGGGAACTGTTGCTACTTCGCAAGGATGCCACTTGGGCCAAATGGGTTAGTACTTCTTTTAGAGTTATAGATTTGAACAGGGAACAAAAATGGTGTGTGTGTGGGACTGGGGGTGGGGGTGGTAACTGGGACTTAAATTTCTCCTTCTCCAACTAGTTGTTTCAGTGACTGTTGATTTTCACTCTGATCTGAGTTATTTAAAAGCGATCTTATGATTAGATCAGTTTGATAGCATTTACAAAAAGGAAGCACTGTTATGAAAGAGTTGGTGATGTCTGATTCCTTTTTAAACAGAAAGATTCATTTCTATAGCTGAATTTTGGTTCAAAAAGTTTTTCCAAGTGCAAAAACAAACAACAATGCACTACCTTGCATCCATTTATACTTGGAAGTGAGTCACAATGACTTCAAGGATACTGACTTCAAGGTAAGTGGGTAAAGGATTGCAAATGTGTAGGAGATCAGTCCAATGTGCATTTTTGAAGTATGTCCCATCTTATTCAATGAGGCTGACTCATAAACAAGCCTGCAATCATTCTGTGCCTTAATGATTTTTGTCTTAGAAAGTAAAAGTATATGAGCATTGATGATTTCATTGTGATTGCATGTATCATTTGGGGGGTATAAAGTCACATTGTGTTCTGTGAGTTGAGCAGTTATTGATCTTACAGTGCCAGAGCAAAAAAAACCAACAAACCAACAACCTAAAAGCAGCTTTTCTGGGACTTTAAAAAGTTTGAAGGTTTGCTTATCTCTAACCAGGAAAGATTGCTGGCACAACTAGATCATAGAATAAAGTATGGATTGCAGATTGTAATTTTTCAGACATATTTCAGAGACATCCATCGTTTCCAACTAGTATCAAAATGTATTTCTGCAAATGGTTATATAGAAAAGTGGGATAAACTCTCATTAATTTATCAATAGTTTTGCCTCCAAAAGCTCTATTGGGCATTTACAAGTGATTATGGGGTATTAGTAATAGTCATGTACAGACTTAGGTGATCAAATTCAGACATGTCCATGCTGTGGGTGATGGCAGCGGAGTCTGTACAGAGGGCTCTGAGTAAACAATGCTTTCTGTCATTCTTTGCATCAGAAAATTCAGTTTCATCAAAGCTTTCTCATAAATGTTACAGGCAATACAAAGGAATTAGTTTACAGGGAGCTCTATATACTGTATAATGGGCAAAGAGGTGCAGTTTCAGGATTGTGTTCACTCCTCCCATTGTTGATAGATTTTGTCTGCAGAATGGGTTATGTTCCCTTTTATTCCAGGGAATCTTCGATTGGAAGAGCAACTTCCAAAAAAAGTCAAAATGTGATTCTGTATATAGCCTATATGCATCCATTATATGCATAAATGTTTGTTCAACTCACCCTTTGAATTTGGTTCCTGTATCAGTGCTTATTTAATATAGCCAACATATTTTTTTATGCAGAATGTGTTACTTCGTGGCATAAATAATGTTGGTAGGATGGTAATGATAATCCAATGTTGTGTATTACTTCCTGAAATATTTAGATAGTCATTGATAAAACCCATTAATTTGAGACTGATATTTCCTAAAACTGTGTTCTCTGTACACATGCATTCCAAAGAAACAGTGCTCAGAGTTGCTTTCATAATACATCTTTTCAAACTGCTCATTCACATAAGGCTTACGTAATAAAAGCAAACAAGAAGGCTAACTTGCCAGAGGGAACTGGTTACTTGGAAGCAGAATTTAGCACTGAAGAAATGTATACCTCCCCCCCCCCCCCACTGTTGCTATGTGTAGTGACTTACGATTTTCCCTTTCTAAAAAGATTCAATAATTATATAAATCTCTTTAGCATTCCATTATTCCCTCCATATGATTTGTTAATCTTTTGTGGGTATATGTTCAAGATCTCTTACTATGAATTGTTTATTGCCTCACATGCTTTGAAGTGGCTAATCGTACAAATCTGGCAGTTAAAAAAGGGGTATATGAATGAACCTTCTTACCCTTTCCCTGAATTCTTAAAATGGAAAAGGAAGCTATAGCCTTCATTAGTCATTTTCATGACAAAATCCCATGTAGTGTTTGTTTCCTACTGATCGTAAAGAAACTTTCTAATCTGACGTGTGTGTAAGAAGATATTAGTATCATGGGAGAGTTCCTGGTGGAATTTTCCTTTCGCTTGCAAATCTTAAAGGCAAAGGAGCCTTCCTTCAGGGATAGCCACGGCACTTTTCTGTATTAGATAAGGCAGCAAATGGCATCTCCTGCTCACCTAAGTCAATGTATAATTCCCAATACTAGCCAAGTTGTGTTGGCATCTGAGGCAAAAAATTCCACAAATCAGCTTTCATATCATGTCAGTAAGTGACTATTTGATTTGGAAGGAGGTGGTATATAATTTGAATAAATGAAGGATTCTCATGGCACCCTCGATAGCTCTATGTAATACCCCCCCCCCCCAACCAGGTTGTTTTTAAAGTCCTTGGCCCTTTAAACAAGGGGCCCTCAAACTTCGAAAGCAGGGAACTGATTCACGGTTCCTCAGACTATTGAGGGGCCAGACTATAGTTTTTTAAAAATGAACAAATTCCTATTCACACTGCACATATCACATTTGTAGTGCCAACCCCCCCCCCAAAAAAAAACAATGAAAGAACAATACATTATTTAAAATGAAGAACACTTTTCAACAACATAAACTTACTAGTATTTCATGGGAAGTGTGAGTGTGCTTTTGGCTGATGAGATAGTCAAGTTAATTAGGATTATTCTTGTGTGCCTTCAAGTCATTTCTGACTTAAGGTGACCCTAAGTCTAAAGTTTACAATGGGAGCAAGGTAAATGACCTTGAAGGGCTGGATCTGGTCCACAAGCCTTAGTTTGGCGACCCCTGCTCTAAACTATCCATAGACTCATCATTATCGTCATCATCATCATCATCTGTAAGAAAATCGCACAAACAGAGGCACAACTATGTAGCCCAAATGATTCATTGGAACTTATGCCTCAAGTACCACCTGCTAGCAGCAAAGAACTGGTGGGATCACAAACCTGCAAAAGTATTGGAAAATGAGCACGCAAAGATACTGTGGGACTTCCGAATCCAGACTGACAAAGTTCTGGAACACAACACACCAGACATCACAGTTGTTGAAAAGAAAACAATTTGGATCATTGATGTTGCCATCCCAGGTGACAGTCGCATTGACAAAAAACAACAGGAAAAAGTCAGCCACTATCAGGACCTCAAGATTGAACTTCAAAGACTCTGGCAGAAACCAGTACAGGTGGTCTCGGTGGTGATCGGCACATTGAGTGCCATGCCAAAAGATCTCAGCCGGCATTTGGAAACAATAGACATTGACAAAATTACGATCTGCCAACTGCAAAAGGCCACCCTGCTGGGATCTGCACGCATCATCCAAAAAAAATCACACAATCCTAGACACTTGGGGAGTGTTTGACTTGTGAATTTGTGAAATGAAATCCAGAATATCTATCTTGTTTGCTGTGTTATACTATAAAATAATAATAATGTGATGGTGATAATAATAATAACAGCTCCACAAATTGAACTTTGAAAAAGGAGACTGAGGGCCTGATTCTTGCAGCCCAAGAACAGCCCATTAGAACAAATGCCATCAAAGCCAGAATTGAGAGGTCGATGACAGATCCCAAGTGTAGAGTCTGCAAGGAAGCAGATGAAATGATGGATCACATCCTCAGCTGCTGTAAGAAGATTGGGCATACAAACTACAAACAGAGGCATAATACTGTTGCTCAAATGATCCATTGAAACTTGTGCCATAAATACCATTTGCCTGTGACAAAAAACTGGTGGAATCAGAAGCCTGAAAAAGTTACAGAAAATGAACATGTCAAGTTACTTTGGGACTTCCGAATTCAGACTGACAGAGTTTTGGAGCACAATACTCCTGACCTCACAATCATGTTAAAAAAATGAAGATTGAAGAGAAGCAACTGGAAAAGCTGACACGATACGAGGATCTAAAGATCGAACTCAATAACTCTGGCACAAGCCAGTCAAGGTGATCCCAGTGGTGATCGGCACACTGGGTGCAGTGCCTAAAGACCTTGGCCTGCACTTAAACACAATAGGCTGACAAAATTACCATCTGTCAGGTGCAAAAGGCCATCCTACTCAGATCTGCACGCATTATTCGCCGATACATCACACAGTCTAGACACTTGGGAAGTGTTCGACGTGTGATCCAGTAGAACAGCCAGCATAGTGATCTTGTTTGCTGTGTACTGATCTTGTTGTGTATCTATTAATAATAATAATAATAATAATCATCATCATCATCATCATCCAGCATATCTATCTTGTTTGCTGTGTCATACTATGTTGTTGTGTCAATAATAATAATAATAATAATAATAATAATAATTTTATTTATAATTCCCCTATGTTACCTCCAGGAGGGGGGTAAATACTCATGTCCTGCCCCATATATATTTCACTTTGCATGAAATTTAAGTTTGTGTGCATTATACCATAAGAAAGCAAAGGTGCACCTATCTCAGCCACCCATGCCTACAATTTTACATTTTGGAGTATTTTGATTTTCAAATGTCCAGATAAGAATGGTTAACTTGTATTTGCTTTCATGGTATGTATAGTATTGTTCTTTATGGTATTTAAACTGAACAAGATCATATCCTTTTTTAATAGCACACTACAAATATGTTCAGTGTTTTGCATTAGTGGAAGAAAATTCTCATTTATTTTATTAATTTAACATGTGAACGTATTATTTATTTATTACTAGAAGTTTAAAGTGCCTGAGCTTCCTCAAAATTAAACAAGGTAGTTTTAAAAATCTGTAGTTTCAAGTTTCTATAAGAGCTATGAATTGACAATTCAGATGTATGTAGTTTAGTTCCTGATATTCTGAAAAATTGTACAGTGTTTTTTCTTTGGACAAGCATTTCTCCAGTTTTGTTGAACAAAATAAATCATTTGTATGCTATTTTAGTTTACTAAATTACAAATTCAGTTCTAATATTACATTTTAAAGGTCTCTGGAGTTGCCATATTGCCTTTATATAAGATTAAAGTTAGAAGATTAAAGTTAGAAAGATTATATGGCAGTTATTTTGTAAATAAGTATTGATCCAGAAATTAGCAGTGCAAACTATTTGTAATCCCCCTCTCTTTTTTTCCAGTTGAAAGATGTATGAGTGTAATGCAATCTGGGACTCAAATGGTTAAACTGAAGAATGGAGCCAAAGGTCTGGTTCGTCTTTTTTACCTTGATGAGCACAGGACGTGTATCAGATGGAGGCCATCTAGGAAGAGTGAAAAGGCAAAAAGTAAGTGTATTCTAAGGCAAAGTTGAATAATGTTGTCATTTCTGCCCTCTACCCCTCCACAATGGGCTACATTGGGAAGCCCATCAACACTGAAATGAACACCACATTGTTCCTGGTTTCATTTTTGGCCAGTTTTGGATTTTTCTTTCAAACAAGTGTTTTCCATTGGTTTTGCAATCATTTTGATACTTTTGTTAGGGAACCATTGATCTAAAGAATTCCAGTTTCAGAATATAAGAGATGAAGTAGTTACTTCAATTTTTTGTGTTAAAAATAGAATGAAACTGGCACTTCACAGCCTATTCCATATGCTAGCGCTAAGCTCAGGCATCAGTACATGAAATACTAGTGTGAATAATACTGCATAAGGTAAAGATTTTCTCCTGGCATTAAGTCTAGTCGTGTCTGACTCTGGGGTTGGTGCTTATCTCCATTTCTAAGCCGAAGAGCCAGCGTTGTCCGTAGACACCTCCAAGGTCATGTGGGTGGCATGACTGCATGGAGCGTCGTTACCTTCCCACTGGAGTGGTACCTATTGATCTACTCGCATTTGCATGTTTTCAAACTACTAGGTTGGCAGAAGTCTGGGGCTAACAGCGGGTGATCACCCCACTCCCCAGATTCAAACCACCAACCTTTCGGTCAGCAAGTTCAGCTCTGCAGTTTAATATATGAACACTTATATATTTTATTTATTCTTCTAAAAGAAAATATTTTTCCTTTTTAAACGTTTTTAATGAGTCTTCACATCTCTAGAAGGAGTAGCCAAGCCATATTTGCGTGCAAGGCAAAATAAAGCATAATTTCCCCCTCTTAAATTTAATATACAGAAACTGACTGCCAGTTGAATCTTACTGTTACTTACTAACAGTGTGATCACATAGTCTTGAAGTTAATAGAAGACTACTTTACAAGGAGCAGTTCTGGGTGCGTGGTCCACAAATGGCTGTGAAGAATCAAAATAACAGAAGCTTCAAGTGGTAACGGTGTGTCATGCCGGCCACATGACCTTGGAGGTTTCTACGGACAACGCCGGCTCTTCAGCTTAGAAATGGAGATGAGCACCAACCCCCAGAATCAGACATGACTGGACTTAACGTCAGGGGAAAACCTTTACCTTTACCTTCAAGTGGTACACTCAGATCTACTGCTTGAAGCAGTTGCCTTATTCTGCTTTATAGTGGGATCAGACCAGGCTATAGCTGGTGGGAGTGCTCTTCTGATTCTTTGGTGATTGTTAATGTAGTTGGAAGATACTGGTGTTGTTCCACATCATATAAGATCATTTGGGCCTCCACCTGCATTGAATGAGTTGAAGAACACCTTTATCTTTACCTTGCTTCTCTCGATATTTCTGTCCAAGAAGTCATAGGAGATGATCTCCTTGTCTTCTGTAGCCTTGGTATGATGTTGACTTCATGCAGCATATATTGGGGAATCTTCCACATAGCTCTCCAAAAGCTTATACAACAGTTTCTCATTCCTTTGAGGCCTCTTTGGTGTGTGATGTAATTGATAACATGGGGACATAAAGCATCCAACCACTTTATTTTTATTTTCCTCCCACTTGTATCTTTTTTCAGTCATAATTGATTCCATCTACAAAGTCACTGAAGGCCGACAATCAGAAATATTCCATCGGCATGCTGAAGGTAACTTTGATCCCAGTTGCTGCTTCACCATTTACCATGGAAACCACATGGAGTCACTGGATTTGATAACTTCTAATCCAGAGGAAGCTCGCACTTGGATCACTGGACTGAAATACCTGATGGCTGGGATAAGTGATGAAGACTCTCTTGTGAAAAGGCAAAGAACACATGATCAATATCCTTCAAGTGATTAGGTTCTCGCTCTCATCAGATCTGCCCAAGGCTTCTCCTATTATTGAATTTTAGAACTGCAAATAGTTGTGATATACAATCTAAAAAGATCAGAACAGTTGAGATCAGGATTCTTGGCTTGACTACAAGTATTATTTGCACAGATTGGAGAAAGATAAAAAAAAAATATGAAAATGTTATGTAGCAAGGCATCACTGTGTGTACCAATTGACGTCATCAATTTTTCCAGATTTTTAATGAAATTTTGCTTGTTCGTTTGTTTCATCATTGTCATATTGTAAATCCCTTTATTGTAAACTGCTTTGGGATTCTTTAAAAACGAAAAAAAGAGATATTTAAAGAGCATCTTAAATAACCTTAAACTCAGAGAAGGGATGGATGAGGTGGGAGAAAAGCTGGAAATACGTTTAGTAGGCGAAAGCTCCACCATGTAAAGAATTACTCATTTTCAGATTAGTTTAGTACTTCGGGAGTAAGCATGTTCTTCTGCCAATGAGCTTAATAGGTCATGATCTCAATGAGTTATCCCCCATTGCCAGGCTGAAATAAGAAAGCAAGATTGTTGTCTCTCACTTAACAATTCCCATCTCCAAACTTCATTTCAGACCATCAAAAGACAAGGAAACATTTGCCGACCTTTGTGGGAAATTACAAGCTCCATAAACTCCTTTTGCACTTTCTATATTTATCCCTGCCTTTTTTTTAGAAGATGCACATTGCTGTCGCACATTTGGTTGTGCTGAAATGTCCCTTCAAACCGTGTGTGCATTATCAGTTCTGGCAGATGGGAAGGCTGTGGTGTGAAATGACCCCATAACATCTCCAGCTGGAGTAAGAACGTAAGGGAAGCCACCAGGGAATGAGGATTCCTGCGTAACGGGAATGCATCTGCCTTAGGGAAAAAAGAAAAAGAGTTGCTTGGAGTCAGGTTGAGGGACCACCAGGGGAAAGGTGCAACGTGATTGAATAGTTGACGAATAATAGAATAAGAAGGTACTGTGGAGTTCAGTAGACTTCAGACACCTCAGTTAGTTAAATTATTGACTTGTGGTCATATACAGTTTAATTGCACTATTGTACAACATTTATATTCTGGAAAGAGGAGCAGAGATATAGTTACGTCTTCAGGATTATTGCATAAGCACCACCACCACAATAACATGTGTTCCATTGCTGAAATGGACCTCTCATTTAATATTGGGGCATCTCATGAAATGCTCCCATTTTGCAATGGGATTCTGCATAGAATACTCTGATATTATCTAAGTTTACTAGAAAGGCTCCATACTATGTCAGAAGTCTAGTTACATCATCACTAAGTTATAAATCATATTGTCTGAAGCAGAATCTTGTTTTTTCCACGTAATTAAGTTGGGGATGGGACAGAATTCGGAGTGTGACATGGAATGAATTAGGGAGGCCTTTATATTCTTTCCAACATGGCCCTGAATGATGTTGCTTTCCCTGCCAACGAGTGTTTACTGGCTCATAGTTGGACTGTTCTGCTTATTGTTGGAGCATCTTCTCATGCAAACAGCAGCTATTGGTGCATGTGTGTGAGAGGGACAGGAGTGAAGATGCTTGTTTTTCTTTACTTTAAGGCCCCTTTCCCGAAACCTGTGTTGATTATTTGTGAGAGTCAATATAGCTACACAAGGAAAGTGCAATGCTATATGAGAAGTGTCACTTCTAATTTGTCCCTAACCATGTAACTATATACATAGCCTATGTACATTTGAAGGGTGCCAGGTTGGGGAAGGCTGATCACAGTTCATACACTGTCACTTGTAGGGAAATCATCATGTGTGAACTGTCCCTCTATGTCTTGTTTGATTGGTAACTTTGTCCTGATTTGTATATATGACTGCTTACTTTTGCACTTTTTCCTCAATACTTTAAAAGCAAGGCAGATAGCATTTTAGTATAAACAGTGTATTCTTTCCTTAATTTATCTGCACTTGGGTGAAGCAGACTTTTGAGGAAGCAGACAAGAATGGAGACGGCTTGCTAAATATTGAAGAAATCCACCAGTTGATGCACAAACTGAATGTCAATTTGCCCCGCAGAAAAGTGAGACAAATGTTTCAGGTGAGCATCTGTTTTTTCCTTCTGTTTGTGGTCTGACCATTAGCCCTTCAGAAATGAAGTCTGAGTTTTATCAATGAAGATTAATGGGCAGACAGTTTAGTGAGATAAATTGTTCACAGGAGACAAGGGAGTGAGGGTAGGCCAAGCATGTCATGTTATGTCAGCATCAGGCTGTGGCTGGATTTGCAACATATGGCGCTAGACCTCCCATGAGGAATTATACAGCATTTAATTAATTGCAGAATGGACACAGTTCTTAATATGTTTTGTGATAAGGCCAATGGTTAATTTGTGTTTAGAAGCAATTCTGGCTTGTATGTGTTGTCGAAGGCTTTCATGGTGGGAATTACTGGGTTGCAGTGAGTTTTCCGGGCTGTACGGCCATGTTCCAGAAACATTTTCTCCTGACGTTTCATCCACATCTATGGCAGGCATCCTCAGAGGTTGTGATGCCTGCCATAGATGTGGGTGAAATGTCAGGACAGAATGCTTCTAGAACATGGCCATATAGTCCAGAAAACTCACAGCAACCCTGTGGCTTGTATGTTTCACTGAAGGAGCTATTGGTAAGATTTTGCAGCTAGGAGAAGGCAACCTGCTGATGTTAAGTCCAATTTTAATAGGATGCACTGACTTTGTATTGCCTGTTCACTGTAAAGCTAGAGAAATGATTTTTACAAGTGTACCAACCATGTTTATGGTTGGCTATGCAAGTGTTCATTCAGTTGTTTTTTTTTAAACCAATGTTGGTAGAGTTTAGGGAAAGTGGCTCCCTTCAGATATTTTTGGCTACCACCCCATAAAGCCAAGTTGGCTAACTGGAGACCACACATTAAGAGAGAGCTAAATTGTCTACCCCTGCTATAAAATATCCACACAAAGATTTCTACCAGTCTTCAAGTTCTGAATGAAGGGGGCCTCCTGGATGTCAAGGTTGTATCAAGGCAAAGCGTTCTCCGTCCTGTCTTTGTTTTGATGTTCAGAGGCAGCACGAATGAATTCTTAGTCTACGAGATACATGTCTTTCCCCAGGATAGGAACCCTTTGGCAGCTGTCAAAATAAGCTAACACTGCCTGCTGGCCTCTTGCCTTCTCTGCACAGCCTTTTAACATCATGGATGTGGATAGTTATGTGCATGCATAGACATGTATGGTGGTTCTTTCTCATGCAGCAACCTTAAAAATAACAGGTAATGTTTTCTGCTGGGAATGCCAGTTTTCCTACATACTTGCTTTAGGTATACAAGGTAGAGGCTTTTGTCAGAAAAATTACAAAATTCTCTTGATGTGGATTGTCCATTGCATTTCTCTGGGCTTATTTAACTTCTCTCTTTTAAAATGTCTTTTGCTAGTCTTCTGCTCACTTAGATGACTAGAAGTTAGTCGAGTTTTCTGTCAATACTACCAGTTTTTGCTTGGATCTCACTAATGTATTTTTTGTAGAGAAGACGAATCGTATTTTTGACTTTTTGACTACTCTGTGTTTACAACAATGTGTTCTTGTAGTACAAAAGTCTGAATCACTTCAGGTTGTTGTCATGATATCTTCAACTAAGTCTAAGGAAATAACACTGCTCAACTTGACTCAATGATGTTTCTGTTGCTCTGTGTATACAAATGGACATTAATGTTCTCAGTTCCAGCAATACACATTTGTATGCAAAGAAAGGTTTCAGGTTCATTGTTCCTTGCACCAATCAAGCAAATTAAACTTTGCATGATTTCTAATGCTTTGCATAATTCTGATTTTGCTAGTCATGGAATATGGCAAGGAGTTATAGAGAGCATGAAGCTCAACTTGCTGTCCTCCTAAAGGCACTAGATCCTATCTGATCTTGGAAGCTAAGCAGTGTCAGTGCTGGTAAGTACTTGCATGGGGAGACCATCAGTGAGTGGCAAGTATTGTAGGCTGTATTTCAGAGAAAGTAACTGGCAAAACTACCTCTGAATATTCCTTTCTTAAGAAAAGCCTATCAAATGAATGGTGTTATAATAAGTTGACAGATAACTTGAAGAAGGCACACAGTCCTAGAGGAGAAACTCAGAAACATAATTTCCTTTTTATCTAGTCATAGCTTCCTGCACTATGTAGGCCAGTGGAAAAATTAGAGCCGTTAACAGTGACGACTATGATGTCTGGACCTTACAGCACCGCTTGGCTCATGGTTGATTACTCTTGGGTGGCTGCTCAGCTGGCCAAAGAAGGAAAATAACGCAATGTGCTGAGCATTAGATTCCTGGAAGTGGAATCATTTGATTCGTGTTGAGATATGATTTATTATATTTTGCAGAATTCACTGGAATTGAAGAAAAACAGTTTCTACCCACAAGAAACAAGGCTAGACACTCAGTGTGCATGTATCACTAATAGCTGACCAATCACAAACCATGTAGCATCCTTATTCCATAGAGCCAATCACCAAACTGTGCATGAACCTGGACCTCATAACATGTGATGATGTGATTTTTTTTGTTTTCCCTTTTTTTAAAATTTTCCTAGCTCCCCACTGCTCTGTGTTCAGAAGTGTTTGAGTGTTTTGTTTTATTTTGCAGAAATGAAATGTTTGCTTAAAAAAAGTTTCAAAAGATTTAAAATCTTGCAGCAGAAGGGGTTTTTGGATACTATGTCTCACTGTGTTGAGACATCTCAGTGTGTTGATTAGAACACATTGTACTGCTTTTCTTTAAATTCATTTTATTTAAAGAAATTAATACAAAACCTATGTACAAACAAGCAAACTAAATTACAAACAAAAATAAAGTTAAAAATACTTTTTCTAGAATAAAAGTAAACATATTGCTACTACATTTAAAGTCTCACATTAACTACATACAATCTACATTATCTAATTAAATATTAACTACATACAGTCTACATTATCTAATCTAAGAGCTTTATGTTCTTTGCTTGATGGTTAGTCTCTCAATATTCTACACCCATTAAATGAAAAAGTACCATTGATACATCCTTTCTCCACATCTTTGCTGGAGGAACACCATAAATGGGCCCCAGTCTTTGTTAAACTTGGTTAGAAATCTCTCCTTGATTAACTCAGTAAGTGTTATGGTTGAGCCTTATGGCTCCGATACTGGGAGACGTGGTCGTAAGACTCCTCGGGAGTCAGACTCTCTTGAGGAGCGAGAAAGGAAACGGCTGCGGGACTTATTTGCAGAACCAACTGACGAAGACTCCTTTGAGGGTTTTACCGAAGGAATGGAGGAAGAGATGGTTAGCTCTGAGGAGGATGATATGGAATGGACTCGTGTAAGAGAGGATCTGGGTGCCACTGGCAATGATAGTGTGGGAGGCGACTGGCAGGTTGCAGGATTAGACCCGTGGACAAGCTGGAGGGATGGAACGGGATCCACAGCTGGGGATGCTGTGGGGCGTAGTCAAAGGTGTTTTAGCTCTGATGAGGATGATGATGATGAGGCACCTGGAATTAGGGTAACAGCTGACAGCGATGAGGAGTTGTAACTGGCATAAAATGGGGTTTAGAATCCAGGGCTAATTGCGTTGGGCAAGGTAATCTGGACGAACGCTTGGGCTCTTGTTGGGAACTTCCTGAAGATGGGTGTGATTCGTTTGCTGAATACGTAAGTTACCAAGGACACTGGGCATAGACGGCGGGAGGAACTGTGTGGGCTTTTCCTGTGCAACATGTGTTTAATCTTAATAGCTTGGACCTCCGTCGTCTTTTTGACGGACACTAATTGCCTACTCTGGACTGACTGACTGACTGACTGACTGACTACGACCTCGGACTATCCTTTCTGTGGCTATCGGTGGAACTGGTGAACTGAAGACATCTGTACCTGGCTTTCGACCTTGGACCGGATTGAGACCCCGCTGACCGCTGCTGCCCTGATTGATGTGTTTGAACCCGGAGTTCGCTCGCTGCTCGGAGGAGTAACATCTTAGTTACTCAACCACAGCTTTTGGGTAGCAGAGAGGAATCTGCTGCCAGTTATTTGTGTTTCTTTGAATCTTGTTTACCAGCTTTTGTTTGTTTAAAGTGCCAGGCTGAATTAAGCATTTTTGGTTTAACCTGGATTAAACTCCAGTTTAATCCGGTTTATCTTTTGAAACGTTTTTTAGTTTCTTTTTCTCTGAAGGCAAGTGTTTGCCTAGCCCTTTGTCTTTTACAGGCATTTTTGGTTCTGTAACTTTAATAAACTGTGTTGAATCTTATTTTGGTGGCGTTCTGTCTCTGACAGTAAGGTTATCCATTTCTGCAAGTTCACTTATTTTCATAAGCAAATAGTCTTGTGTTGGAATCATTGCCTTTTCATCTTTGAGTATAGATAATTCTTGCTGCTGTTGTCATGTATCACAATACCCTTTGACATTTGCAGTGTTATTGACTGCTATAATTTTGTGTTCATCCAGAGTTGCAGAGGAAAAGTAGGACGAGTTAGACATGCATGTTATCTAAATTATGTAGAACTTAGTTATTTAAAATGCAAAATTAATTTTGTTAACCTTTTCTGATGAGAGTAAAAGAGCCTTTTTCTAGAAGCATAATGTTAAACCCTCCCATTTTATTCCTTTATAACCAGCTACCCAAAATGTGATAAAAAGTAGACTCTCCTGATTATTTTTGGGATTTAAGAATACAAAGAGAATGTGTTTTGCAAAAAATGCTGTGAAATGTTTTGTAAATCTCAAATAAATCCTCTTAAGCAGATACTCTTAAGTTGTTAGCTTTTAAAAAAAACTATAATGATGTACAGTAGGTGCTGCTTTCTTTCCCAAGGATGGACTCAAACAGCAACCAAGAGGACAATTAGTATGAATCTCTCCCCACATCTCCATATGAATTGATCTATTATCATCTTTTTAAATAACATGCTGAAAACTGTAAAGTGGTTATGGTAGCGTTGTGCAGATTTCTCATAATGTGTAAGTAACGGTTGCAATTCCTATGTATATTGAATGGGCTTACTTCTGAGTAGTAACATAGTCACTGGAAATCTCTTGTAAGAGAAAGTTAGACTGCTTTCATTGTGGAATATCAATGCTAAACTTCAACATAGAATCTCTCATTGAAATATTCATTCTTCTTAGTGCAACATCTTATACTCGTATTTCTCTTGTGCACAAAGGTTTTGGATTTGATTTTCATTATTCGTTTGAGTAGACCAAACATGGTAAAGTAGCACTCTTATACATTCATGCTTCCCTGTGAATATGTCAGTAGGACCTACCTGTTGAAATCATTGTAACCAACTCCTGAGAAGAATAGATTTTCTTCCTATTAGCTTTCTTCACTGCCCATCTTTCAAAAGCAGGGAAATTTAATGGATCCAAAGTTATTATTATATTTGTATAGGAATGTGCTGCAAGTCAAACTTGATAATGTTGTTGCTGTCTGCTGTTGTGAATTATCACGGCTGAAAGAAAATTGTCAACTTGTCTGAAAGTAATATACTGGTTCCAGTACAATATGTTGTTGTGACATTGTGACTGCGTGATTCTCTGAGACATTGGGGCGGGAATGGGACAATGCACACAGGATATCATACCAAACCAAACCAAACTGGTTTTCTGTAATATCTGGATAAATCATCCCTTACATTATCATCCTATATCTAGAAACTGGCTGCCAAAAGAATGAGAACAAAAGTGAATAATTGGCAATTATGCATGCTTTTCCTATTATGTGTTTTGCAGCTCAAGTAACAGTTTGGGTTCTTAAGCAGTGACTTGGTATTGAGTCGAAGCTGAGCTTTTTCAACATACATGAGTATTTTATTCTACGGTGACCTCTTCTGTCATGATACTTCAGTCATATCTACCTACCATGGCTTATTCTACTCTTCTTAATTTGCAGGAGGCTGACACAGATGAGAACCAGGGGACCCTAACTTTTGAGGAGTTTTCTGTGTTTTACAAGATGATGTCATTAAGGCGTGACCTCTACCTGCTGCTGTTGAGCTACAGTGATAAAAAAGACCACCTCACTGTGGAGGAATTTGCTCAGTTTCTGAAGGTAGAACAAAAGGTAAAAATGCAAAAAAAATATTACAAAAGAAAATTCCATTTTTCAATTAAACATAAGCATAAGGGAATACAAATTTCTTTAAAAATTTGTTCATGTTCTACATATTTACTAAATAATCCCTCTATTATTTGTGCCCCTGAAAAATGTTGTCACCTACTGTTAAAAATGGAACATCTTTTTAAAAAATGGAGATGTTTTCACGTATAGCTTACACTTTTTAATTTATTATATATAAATACAGGATTTTAAAAATGAACTCATTTGTTTAAATGAGTTTATTTTGTACATGTTGATGCACATTCATACATTTCATAAAAGAAATGAAAAAGTGGAGACTTCAATCAGATTGTTGCATAATGGGTAGTAATTGTAAAGAGTTTGAATTCTTTCAACATTCAGATCTGAGTGCTCTCAAATCCCAGTCTGTATTATTTTTCTTGTAGGCACCCTGGGATTTTTGTTATTGTATGTGCCCTATACTCAACTTTGAAACTAGAGAAATGCTCTTTCCCTGTTTTTTTAACTCAATATTAACCAAGATTATATGCATGGTATCAATATGTATGTTTGTAGGGAATCACTAGCAGTGGGATACTAATGTTCACAGGGCCAAAGCCAGAAAAAATTTGGGGGGGGGGGGGGGACACTTTTTTTAAAGCAAATCATGAAGAGTAGTTTCATAATGCAAAATAATTTAGAAATCAGGCTCCATCGATAAACTTCAGTGGACACTCAAGACAGATAAACTTCAGTGGATGCTCATTGGGACTTGGTAAACCAGTTAAAATTCATGAGTAAACTAGGCTTTAAAAAAAACTGAAAAATTTTCGGGGGGGGGGGGAGGTTTGAACCCCATACACCCCTCCCCCTTGGCTACATCCCTGTGTTCATTACATCACCATGCTTCTTTCCATAACGTGAAGGGAGAGGAATTTTTAGAGGCCTTGCTTTTTGCACACCCAATAAAACAGACTGTATGCTTCACAGATATGTCTGTAGACTGCATGCTATACATGCTGTTGACACCTGTTATAAAATAATTGGTGTTTTGTTCCACTAGTTCTCTAGCTTCTGCATGTCATCTGTTGTTCATTATCAGTACATTTGTCAGCTGTCATAGCCCCAGTCTGACCGTCCCCATCACCATTCTGTGGGCGCTTTTGGAGTGCGCTCATGCAAGGCAGTTATATTGTGTCCATTACTTCACTCTGGATCAGTGGCTTTGAGAAACACCTGCTGTCCCTTGAAAAGCCGGCAAGCAGGCTCAGCATTTTGACCTCCTTTTTGGGAACAGAATGGGTTCCATGAGAATGGATTGCTCACTGAGCTTTGAAGTAATGCCAATGTGTAACAGAAGATGCATGGGAAACATAAAGAACGTTCATGTACTGTCTCCAATAATGCTGGAGCTTGAAGGCTGGCAGATACTGACCAATAGTCATTGCTCCTATGAGGACTGTAAAAACCAGACAGGTAGATTTCTAGACTGGTCAATGTATAATATTTTACCTTTCTTTGCCTGAAAGGTCTGCTAATTGTCACTAGTCATAATTAAATGGTTTAGAGATACAGGGAATAGTCTGATTCATTTTGTAGTGTGGCTCTGTTGCTCACAAATCTCATGCCAGATGAGCTAAGTCATTACACATTGTATCAGGGTACCACAATTCAACCCCGTGCAACTGAGATTTCAACTGGGTCAGAAGCACAACATGTGAAGTGAGAACACAAGCATTGCTGTAACCCTAGCCGTTGGGTCCTACAACAGACATGTACAGACATACAGGTGCATAGAAAATGCAGAGGCCATGTTTCGGTGTTGAGACAGGCTGGATCCTCTCTCTCTTCATGATCAATGCGTTCTTTAAAAATGGGTGAACCACATGTTTCCCCCAGCTTTTATGCCCCACCACTGCATCTTTATCCAGCAAGAAACATAAAAAATAAAGTCCACAGAGGCTAAAGTCAAATAACCTGTTGGCATCAGCTTATAATTCATTTATTCGATTGCTTGATTATTTAGTTATTTAATTAATTTTATATGTGATGAAAAACTTTTTTAGTATTATTGTTGTTTTTAATGTATTTTGGGGTGCTTAATCCAATAAGCACAATAAAAATGTCCTGCCACATGCACAGTTCTTTCAAAAAGTGATATTTTTCTCATTTAAGTTGTTCAGTTTTGATTATGTGCAGACACTGCTGTTTCAGTGTGCTTTCTGAAAAGATTTTCAGACTGAAAAAAAGTCTCCTATCAATGAATTAAAAGTGTTTTGAAAGTCTGTTAAAACACTTTAACCCCTTTCTTACTGTTTATCCTTTAGTCTTCAAAAGAACCTTTGTGTCATATTACGTAAAATGGCAACAATGTGAATCCATTCATGCTGAAGCATCAGCTCAAACATCACTACAATTGAATAATATAGGATGCAACCATCTTTTTTGGCATATGTGGAGGTTCCAGAACTGAAACTCTGTGGATTTGGTGGGCCTGTTGTACCATTACAAGGGACTTACGGGTTTAATGAATGAGGAAATATTACTTTGTCTCTTGGATTTGTGATACTATTTCTAGGCTACCCAATTCTTATATGTTTTAAGTATTCTATATTCTGGCATTAAAAATCATGAATCAAAAGGGTTACTGGATCAGATATGCACATCTTCTCTCTTGCTCTCTCATTTTCATTAATTTTATCCCCAGAGGTTTCAGTTTCTAATCACTATACTCAGTAAACCAAGGAAATTTAATTTAGTTTCAATACTTTTGCTGTATTGAGATTATTTTATAGTGGAGTGTGTGTGTGTGTCTGTATAATGTTCTGGAAATGAATACACTTTCACATCACTACTAATTTTATGAGCTAAAAGCTAAAGTTTTAGATGTTGTTTCATTACATGAGGACAATTGAATTTTCAGAAATTGCTATAATGGTGATTATGGTTCATTCAAAGGGAACCCTGTTGAACCCAATGGGTCAGTGATAAGTTCATAACGTTTTCATTTGGACTGGTGAAATGTAAACATATTAAGCTACCAGCTGAATTGTGTTCAGTGCTTACGAGATTTTTAATATGTCAAAGTAACTGATAAAATTTGAATTAGGAAAAATAGTAATTGTTCTGCCCCCATGCTATCTTAACTAAGGTAAAGGTCTTCCCTTGACATTAAGTCTAGTCATGTCCGACCCTAGGAGTTGGTGCTCATCTCTATTTCTAAGCCGAAGAGCTGGCGTTGTCCATAGACGCCTTCAAGGTCATGTGGCCGGCATGACTGCATGGAGCTCCATTATCTTAACTACTTGGATGAAAAAAAAGTTTGTATTAAAATGCTGTTGAAATCAATCTGGGATAATTAGTCTGAACCTGTTCACTAGTCCCAATTAGCTACTGAATTGGGGGAGGGGATTGCTGAATTCAGCAATTCTGCACTCATGTAAATCCCATTGATGTAGTGATTTTACTTTAGCTGGGATGAACAGTTGGATTTAGGGTGCAATCTTTACAGTGCCTTCAATCATTTCCTTCATTTCATCTGAATGAGGAAGCTCTCTGCAGAAGAGTTCCATATTACAAGTTGATATGTAGTTTCAGTCAGAAATTGTTTCTAGGTAAGTGAACAGACACACACCAATCATATGTGTTAGCCAGTATCTTTTTTCTAAATACTGAAACACTGTGTATAAGGGTATAAAGATGGGAATGGTGTTATTGAGGCCAAAGGACTGGAATGAGAGAAGAAGCCGGAGGGAACATATCAGCTGCTGTGAGGAATGTTCCTGACAGCAGAGGACAATCCACAGGGTAAACCAGAAATACATCCCAAAGTGCCTGGTAGATACTAGCTGTTTTATTATAGAAAAAGTTCAGTGCATTTCAGACTATAAGCATTTTGGCAGCCTTCTTCAGGGGATATGTAAAAACATAACAATGAAAATAAATCTAAATCTTAAAAAACTAAGCAGAGGACAATGCACTATTAGAAATCCTGGTTCCAACCACACAAAGTTCTCAAGTATCTTGTCATCAGATGTCTACTGCTTGTCAGCATGGAGGAGGGTGTCAAACTGCATTTTCACTTGGAGGAATAAAATGTCTTGAAGTGACCATGATACTTAGAGAAGGTCTTGTTGGAAGTGCTACTGTCATCTGAAGTTCAGTGGCTTAGAACAGGGGGAGTGGACCTCTGGACCCCAGAGCTGAACTATTTCTTAGTGAGAAGACATAGTTGAATTCCATTCCTTACAGCATTTTGTATTTGCTTTTGTGATGGCAGAAAACAGCCACTGCTATTGCTAGCAAAAGAAAAAAATATGTGCCCTTAAGAAATATTATTGAAATTGGAAGTACTAATAGTATTGAAACTTGAGCTATTTATCTGGTGCCGAAATAGATGTGTGACCAAGCAGGTACAGGATTGTCTCTGATCAACAATTCTCTGTTCTTGTTTTTAAAAATAGTTGCAATTCACATAAAAAACCTTTGCCAAAAGCCCAGTAAACATTATAAATATTGACATGAGTTCCCATCTCTCTAAAAGGTCATTGAATAATAGTTTTACTGACATTGTATTCATGGTTGGCTGCACAGAGAATGCGACCATGGGATTTTCAATGAAATGCTGGGGCACGAAGTATGTTTTCACATGTTACCACATACTCTGAAGGATAAAAAATATATCAACTTTGTTTTTGGTACAGATGAGTAATGTGACGACAGAATATTGTTTGGACATCATGAGGAAATTTGAAGTTTCAGAAGAAAACAAGAACCAAAATGTTCTGGGCATAGAAGGTAACACCTTTCATATTTTTCTTTACTTTTACTTTACTTAGATTCCATTTTATAGCGTCACCATACAGCAGTAGTTTAGTAGCATTTTCTTTGGCCAGGCTTAATAAATGTATGAATGAGTGTGAGATCAACCAGACTGCAACTTACTGAGAATAAGAGTAAGGCAGTTACATACTCTGATATGTGAAATAATTTCTTTGTCAGTTTAAATGTCTTAGTCCTATTGACATTACATAAATAATAGGCATCAACAAAAAGACACAGACAAAACAGTGATGATTCACAGTTATGGTAGTTTTTAAGATGAATAAAATGGTTACAGTTGAAAGTAATTGCATATATCACATGTCTGGCATTACATAATAGATTTGAGAAAACGTGTTGAGTCATATTTTGGTTTATTGAAAAAAATTCAGGTTTTCCAACTAGACTCATTATCTGCAGTGCTGGTGAATCTACTTTTTTCTCATCTCAGCTCTTCAACATATAAAAGAAGTGATTGTTATTGACAAAATGTTTGATATTTTACAATAAAAGTTGTTGGGTCCGTTACAAACTACTAATATTATTCAATGTCATGCTGTATAAGTGGCAAATGTCTATAGACAGGGCTACTCTTAGAACGATGCTTTGGCTGTCACGACCCAGGCTACAGAGCACCAATAACCATACGCAGAGGCCAGATTCTATCTAATATCTTTATTAAGGAAATATATAAGATTAATAAAAATAAATGTAAAAGTTAGTTCAGAAGCAGACCTTTCAGAAAAGGTCAAAATTAGTCCAAAAAAGCAATGTCCAATATGAAATATTATGTTCCAAAGTTGTAATCCAATAACCGAAACACTCACTTTGCCAGGCAAAGTGAGGGGAGATGTCAAGGTCCTTTAGTCCATAAACTTGAGCAAGGCTAGGAAATAACTTGATACTTGAAGCAAGGCTTAAAACGTGAAACAAGGTAACAAGGAACAAGAACAAGGTCCGTGGAATAACTTGGTAAAATCCGTGATACAAGGCAAGGTATAGTCCTGGAAAACAAGCAAGGTCCGTAGGTAAACAAAGGCTGGAAACTGGAGCGAAGGCTGGAAGGCAGGGCAAGGCTTGAGCAGGAACGAGGCTTGAAACGGAGCGCGCTGTCCAGACACAACTCGCTCCGGAGGCTGACGAATTGACTCCGCGAAGTTACTACGCGGGTAAAACACCTATATAGAGTCTAACTTTCTCGCCGAAGCAGTTCTCTGGGAACCAGAAACGAAAGCTAAACTCTGGGACCAGATGTTTGACTCCCTAAAGATTCTCACGGAAAGCAGACTTAATTGGGTACATTCTTAGCTGCTATCCTCGCACTCCTGCGCGAAGCTGCTTCCAAACCCCTCTGTTGTTTACAAAACTCACGGCGCAAGAACACGGGAGATGTGGGCTCTGGGTTTGTTTGACATACTTCTGGGACACAACTTTCTTGCAGGTGCAAGGTTCCCAGATCTGCCTGGGAAAGATCTGGCTGAGAAGATTCCAGTTCTGACTGGGAAGGTAAAAACCCCAAGTTTTCTTCTTCATCAGGGATTACAATGTCCTGAGCAGGACTACAAGGCCCATGGGTCATCACATTGGCCTTGTTAAATTTGAAACATCTAGTACTTCTTCTTTCTTATAATCGCAAATGTTGCCAGTCCTTTGCTGTAACACTTACACTGTCAATTCTTTACCATGTGGATTGAGACCAAAGTTTTGAAAACTATCAACTTGCAGATGTAACTCCCAGAATTCCTTAGCCAGCAGAGCCAGTAACCAAAAAAGTAATTAGACTCATCATCTATCAAGAGAGCCATCACTACAATTTGGGGCTATAGCATTGGTGTAAGGGTAGGAGGAAAGATACTTGCTTTGACCCAATTTGGTGGTAGCATTCCTTAGGTTAGTTTATACCTAGCCTGTCTTATCTGCCCCCCCAACCCCCCCCCCCCCAAATAAGCCCCAATGCATTTAATCACATGGAATGGCATCAGTCTCTTCCCATCACCATTTTAGGGAGCAAGAAGTATTTGTTTCTTTTGACCAGTCCTAGTCCAAGATACTTTGCCACTTGAGGTAGGACAGCAAAGAGCGAACCTACTTACCCGAATTAGAATACTGATCAGACCCTGCCAAGTTATTTCGGCACATTAGACACAAAACCCACAAAGTACCAAGCCCCACTTTCTGCCAACAGAAATACAATAAAAATGAACTTAATAAGTATTTAGTGCTCTTTCATGACACTCAATATTTGATGCCTGTAGTGGCCTTTTCAGTCTCTCTTAACTTGCTTTTCACTGTGCTCTCTGGTACAGTGATTTAATGCCCCATTTCCCTAGGTTCTGTGCATATGCAGATTTCCATCTGTGCCTCTCCCATCTGGATGAGAAATTTCTCCTATGTAAGTAAGTACTGTACACACAGTTGACCTCTCCAGTTCAAAGCCTGGAACTATAAAACTAAAATTCTGCTAAATCTGTTGTTTAGGGCAGCACCTGATTTCCTTCTTCCCTTTCCAGTTTTGGCCTGAGCTTGTATGTAGAATTCACATGTTTTTAATGGATACAAAGATTCCAGTTTCAGACATAGACATTAAGTATGAAAACTTATTTTCAGAAATGTTGTTGGATGAAATCTGATAACAGTTATGTTTATCTGTTTGCTAGTAGAATGGGTTTGTTACTTGAACTGTGACATGAACTGTGTTGCTTAACCCATAGTAATTAGTACAGGGACGCTCTCTAGGGTCCATGCAGGAAGGGGTTTTCCCCCTAATCCAGTGGTTCTCAACCTGTGGGTCCCCAGATGTTTTGGCCTTCAGCCCGCAGAAATCCTAACAGCTGGTAAACTGGCTGGGATTTCTGGGAGATGTAAGCCAAAACTCCTGGGACCCACAGGTTGAGAACCACTGCCCTAATCACAGATGTCCTCTTCATTGCCTAGAGGAAACAGTTAAAAAAACAACCTTACTAAACATGTTTTGTTGTTCTGGGACCTTCATAACACTACATTACAACTTGTTTATTACTGAAGTGCATGTTTATGGTTCTACTTGAATTTCTCTCCTTTTCTGCTCATCTTCATTTTGTAAAATATATGCTAAAAGCTCTATTTGCCTATTGACATTCTGTCTGGTCTTGGTTTCAGTAGGGAAACCCTGCTACTTAATATGCATTGCAAATCAGCTGTACCCCTAATTTTATACATCATTGATCGGACCTTACCTTGGTGATAAGAAAAAAATACAGTTTGACATTAAGAAGAACCAATGTGAAGAATTTTTTGCAAAAGAGTTTATTCTTTGTGTTGTCGAAGGCTTTCATGGCTGGGATCACAGGGTTGTTGTATGTATTCTGGGCTGTATGGCCATGTTCCAGAAGTATTCTCTCCTGATGTTTTGCCCACATCTATGGCAGGCATCCTCAGAGGTTGTGAGGCATGGATAAACTAGGCAAGGAAAGGAAAAAATATATATCTGTGGAGAGTCCAGGGTGTGACAAGAGTCTTTTGTCAGTTGGAAGCTAGCATTAATGTTTCAGTTAATCACCCTAATTAGCATTGGAAAGGTTTGTCTCTTGCCTGAGGGGCATCCTTTGTTCAGTCATTAGCCGTCCTTGGGGCTTCTCTGTCCTCAGAATGTTGCTTCCCATCTTCTGTTTTGATTTTAGAGTTTTTAACCAGTATTTTCTACCAGTATTAAAAAAAATCTGGCTACCAGTATTACAAAACTCCAAAATCAAAACAGTAGATGGGAACCAACACTTTGAGGGCTTGACTGAACAAAGGATGCCCCCAGGCAAGAGACAAAACATTTCCAATGCTAATTAGGGTGATTAACTGAAACATTAATGCTGGCTCCCAGTGACAAAGGACTCTTACCACACCCTGGACTCTACACAGATATATATTCTTTCCTTTCCTTACTTAGTTTATCCATACCTCACAAATTCTGAGGATGCCTGTCATAGATGTGGGCGAAACGTCAGGAGAGAATACTTCTGGAACATGGCCACACAGCCCGAAAGACATACAACAACCCTGTGATCCCGGCCATGAAAGCCTTCGACAACACAACCCTGAGTTTATTCTTCTTAGCTTTCCTTCTGCATTTATTACCTTCTGCCTCAACATGCCCATTACTAGTGCTTTCCAGATGTGTTGGACTACAACTCCTATCTTCTGCAGCCAGTGTGGCAGTTTACATAAATGTATGCAAGGGGAGTTGTCATCGAAGTCATCTAAAAGTATGAAGTTAGCATGTGCTGCTGTCTCATTTCAATATTTTAATTAAGATTGGAAGCCTTCTAGATTGAAAACATTGCCTTAGTCTCAATCAGTTTTATGGCATTTTTTAACAAATGGGTATATGCAGCCATCTTGCCATTAAAGGTATCACTATATATTGTGGTTGAATGGGCAGCCCTAGCATGCTTGTCTCTTTATGCACATAGGACTTCCACCTCCCATTGCAGTAAATGAAGCAACCCATACACAAAGCGGCTGAACACCCAGAACATATGGCTCCATAGGAGCAGGACTATTATATTTTCCAAACCCTCTGAAAATCTTCTCCTTGGTTCCTATTAAGTGAAACAGGAACAAAAACTTTCCCTATAAGGCAGTGGTGGCAAACCTTTTAGAGACCAAGTGCCCATATCACAATCCAAAAGCAGCTGTAAGGCGAGCAGGTGGTGTGTGTGTGTGTGTGTGTGTGTGTGTGTGTATGTGAGTGCCTAGGCAAGTGGGAGGAGGGGAACAGTGTGTATGCCAGGAGAGAAGGCGCTGCCTGCCCCATGTTCACCACAGCTCCCAGTGGCACAATGGGCTAAACCAGTGGTTCCCAACCTGGTGTCCCCAGATGTTTTTGGCCTTCAACTCCCAGAAATCCTAACAGCTGGTAAACCCTTGTGCCAACAGGACTGCTGATTGAGAGGTCAGCAGTTCGAATCTGGTGAGCAAGGTGAGCTCCCATCTGTCAGCTCCAGCTTCCCATGCGGGGACATGAGAAAAGCTTCCCACAAAATGGTAAAACATCTAGGCATCCCCTGGGCAACGTCTTTGTAGACAGCCAATTCTCTCACGCCAGAAGCGACTTGCAGTATGTTCTCAAGTTGCTTCTGACATGATTAAAAAAAAAACATATTGTACAGCAGAAGTTGCTATCATATTCTCAATGTGGAAGTAAAATTAAACAGCTTGGTTTGCTTTTGCTATAGGGAGTCTTGAATGTCACTGTGAATTTGTTGTCATCTGTGACTTCAAGTCATTTCTGATTTATGGCAATCATCAGGTGAACCTTTCAGAAGGTTTTCTTGAAAAGATTTGTTCAGAATTATCTAGGGTCTAATCACTGCCCAGGTGAGAGGAACTTTTTGGCTTAAAAGAAACTTGGGCATGTTTATTGTCCCTTGGTTCCTGTTCTTGGTTGGAATGAGAGTGATTAGCGACCTCCCATTGTTTATGAATATGAATGAAGCAAAGGAACAGGTGGACTTGTTGCATGTGAGGCAGTGGTTTAACAAAGAGGGTGACAAGGCAAAGTTGAATGAAAATTTAGGAGTAGAGATCTGCCTTTGGTGGTGGAATAATATTTTATTGTCAGTGGGCTAAATTTAATTGTTAATTGAAAATAGAGTTGCACAACTGAACCCGTAAAAGTCATATAAGAGTCGACGTGTCAAGTTCCCATTGACCCAGTTTGCCTACTTTTGTTCGGACTGACAATTGGATTAAGCTCAGCACTGTTGCATATGTATATAAAATATCTGATTGTATAGTTAGGAAATGTTTATACTCTACGTATATCTTTTTTTTTTTAAGGCTTTACAAACTTTATGCGCAGTCCTGCCTGTGATGTGTTCAATGCGTTACACAGTGAGGTACACCAAGATATGGACCAGCCGCTCTGCAATTATTTCATTGCCTCCTCTCACAATACGTATCTAACTGGAGACCAACTTCTCTCTCAGTCTAAAGTTGAGATGTATGCTCGAGTCCTACAAGATGGCTGTCGATGTCTTGAAGGTATCCTTTTTATTATTTTTATTGAATTGAATGTTGTTTGCACTGAAAACAAACATTAATGCCTCCAAACAGAGATCACCCCCTTCCCATCTATTGCATGAGGACCATTTAATGCAACTTTCTCTGTGGCAAGCTTTTTAAAAATACAATATTATTATTACTGTTGTTCTTGTTATAATTGTTTGTATTGCACACAACAAAATGCCTTCTAATTGGGAACAGCAACATGAGATAAAGGAAACAGGAATCCTATCTGAAATTGATATAATTTCATAACCTTGTTTGGACATACTCATTTAAAAAAGAAAGAAAAAACTATGTTGAAGCTGATGCAACAAAGCTTTGCAGTTATTTAGAAAGTGTTCTATGATTCTATGCTCAATTGCCATCTAGAACATTTAATTCCTGTGGTTTGCATTTACAAAGTTATATAGCAGCATTATGTTCCTTTGTAATTATTATTATTATTATTATTATTATTATTATTATTATTATTATTTATTATATTTATTTATATCCTGCTTAATCCCCCCAAAGGGGACACAAAGCACATTGACATAAGAACATTAGTATGTAATTTAAAATACACAAAATTGCAAACATTAAAATAGAATTAAACACAAACAGCACTAAATAAATCACAGTTAAAATCCATCAAACAGTTGTAAATACAGATAAGACGTCTTCCTTAGGGTATCCTAATCAAAACTGATTTTGGAATCCATTCAGATGCATCTAATAGATTCAGGTAGCACTTGAGAATGTTAAACTAATCATGTGAGGCAAGTTGAATCAATATTCAGTCAGGTGAAATGTGCCAGGCACCTGAAATTTTTGTACAACTAACTATTTTATTAGCTTCTGAAAAAGAATCTATGCCATACATAGGATCAAATTAGATGTGATGGTCAAGTGTCATTAGCGATGACATTGATTTGAAAATGTAATTAATGTAAGCATTCCTGGTTTTTAGTATTTGCAATGGGGAATTTGGAACTTTCCTTCATCTCACTGACAACTGTTGCCCTACTGATGGTCCCCCGGGGGAAGTTCACACTAGTCTAGTTTAGTCAACACTTTGCATACCATCAGTGTAAACATTACAAAATCAAATTATCTCACTATACCCACACTGATCAGAGCATATGAATTCAATCTCCAGAATATATTCACAGTCAAAGCTGCAGGTGTTTCAGGAAACAGGTAATTTGAATATGAATACTAAAGGTTACAGAGTGACATATTGACCTTTTGTGAATAAATGAAACATTCTCATTCATTTCATTGGACTTATCTTTCTACATGTCCTATGGAACAAAATGAGGAAGCTCCATGTTGATGCAGAAGCATCAAGTCAGTTTAAGTCACTGCCTCAGAGTGTGGTGGATGTCTTTTTTGGAGGCTTTTAAACATAGGCTGGACAGCCATCTGTCCAGAGTACTTTGTGCTTTTCCTGCATGGCAGGGGGGTTATTTATTTATTTACAGTATTTATATTCTGCCCTTCTCACGCCGAAGGGGACTCAGGGCGGATCACATTGCACACATATAAGGCAAACATTCAATGCCACAACATAGAACAGAGACAGAGACAAACGCAGGCACGGGCTGGCCTCGAACTCACGACCTCTTGGTCAGAGTGATTTGTTGCAGCTGGCTGCTAACCAGCCTGCGCCACAGCCCGGCCTTGGACTAGATGGCTCATGTGGTCTCTTCCAATTCTATGATTCTAAGACAGGAATGTGGAATATTTTCTTTTTCTGTTTAGAGCTGTGTTTATTGGTAGTTATCTGTTGGGGCCACATGTTGACAGTGGACAGGACAGGGCAAGAGCCTCAGTGTGGTGGAGATTTTGCTCTCTTTTTAACACCTGCCCCACTTTCACCTTTTCTCTTTGTCTCTCTTCCCTTCTTTCTATATGCCCAGCTGGCTTCTGGAAAGGATATCTCTTATTGCTTTCAATGCATTTTTGAAATTAGGCAGAGGGTCACAGGTTGATTTTCGCCCATTAAGGGATTGGTTAATTGGGACCATGTAGAATTCTCAGGAGTATGCTCTAATTACATGAGACGCAAACAACAGAACTAATTATCCATTGCTAATTTGGACTTGAAGGGCAAGACATTTTAAGAGCATGAAGGGAGCGGTTGGCTGTTTTGGAGTGTTTTTGTGCGATTCATGTCTACTTTGGTTAGCCCCTCATATGTCTGCCCAAGAAACCAGTTGTGTGTGTGTATACATAGAAAATCTTCTTTTTTAACACATATATCCCCAAATCGTCATAATACGAGTGAAGTGCTAGTTAGGGTTTTTACTAAAACATCTGCCATGGTTTTCTTGCCAGGAATACTCTTGCTGATTATGCTTGATGGTAATAATAGCATGACAGTCAGCTTTAATCATTTGCCAGCATGAGCTTGGTAGACTATGAAGGATGAGATCGGATGCATGCAGTAAGAGAATATCTATTTGCTGATCAGGATTTGCATGTGCCGGAGTATGTTCTGGGAACATCTCTCCCTCAACCACCACGTACTTTCCATCAAAAAGGATAATCCATTCCTTGAAGGAATATTTGTATAATATTTAATTTTCCTGTCTTATTAGTTGACTGCTGGGATGGTCCAGACGGAGAGCCAGTCGTGCATCATGGTTATACCCTTACTTCCAAAATACTTTTTAAAGATGTATTAGAAGTGATCAACAAAAATGCTTTTGTTAAAAATGAGTAAGTATACTAGAAACCAGACAGTAACAGTACATGTTTATGAATGCAGTATATGCAGTTTCTAAAAAGAGAAAATCAAGCCGATTTCCTCCCATTACCAGAGCTTGAAAATGTATCCTTTTGGACTACATCTCTCAGAATCCCAAGCTACTATGTCCATGGCTCTGCTGGTCAGGGGCTTCCAGGATTTGGATTGTAAAAAGTAAGATTTTGAAACTTTTTATACTACCCTGCGTGCTTTACTGGCATGTTTTAAAATGCTTTCTTTTCCTTCATTTCAAGGCATTTTTACTCATAAGATTATTTATTTGTGTTCAATAAGATTTACTTCCTACAAAGTATCCTTAGAATTGCAACCATAGGGCAGGATTCAGAAGAAGTTAGGCAAATTGGTCAAATCTGTTTTATGCAATTTATGTTGAAGTGTTCACAGGTTCACAGGAATGCATGGCATTAACCATCAATTTATGTGGGATTGTATTTTCTTTGCTCCACTTTTGAGTCTTGAGAGTGAGTGGCAATAACAATCTACTAGTAGTAAATAGGACTTCCTGGTCTCTTCATCAGTTGCCTTCTTTTACAGCATGGCTGTCTCTATGAGAAAGCCAACTGACACTGCATTTGATATCTTCAGATTGTGTCCCTTGGTAGATTTTGACCCTCTTCCTCATGGCAGCAGAATATAGGAAGCAGGAAACAGTATGGTTATTATGAAACTGTGAGGTTCATTCTGATTTGTAGTATATTTGGACTTAATGACTGAATACAAACAAGTTCCTGCTCAGCTCCAAAGTCCCATCCTTCTGAGAGACACATGAGAAAAAGTCAGTCTCCCTCCCTCTGGAAATTCAAGACAGTTAAACGGACCTTTTTCTACTCTCTAATCATCTAAGTTTCCTCTGAGAAGGCTCTGATTTCCATAATTTTGTGTACAGAAGCCAGCTGGTACGTTCATGTCTTGCTTCAGTGCTATGAGCAGTAGAGCATCTTTCACCATCACAGTTTGTCACCATTGGCAACTCTTCTGCCTAATGATATAGAAGAGGCCTGGTTGGCCATAGGAAAGCATCAATGACTTTCGGAAAGAAGATTAAGAGAACACTTGGAGCTAATTTTCATTATCCACTTCTGTTTCCCATTACTAAACGGATTATTAAAATGTGTTCCATTGATCTAATATCCTATTTTCATACCTACCAGTGAGGCTGGTCCAGAGGAGGAAATGAAATTCTTGATGGCAACTGTTCAAAAATGAAAATGGCTATTAAAAAATGAAGAAACAAAGTTGTAAAATCAGCATGCACAAACATTTTGCTTTGTTCTGTAATTGGTACAAGATAAATCATCCTGACCTTGGAGATTTTCATATTCCCCTTTTCATTTTCTTGTAGGTTTCCAATTATACTATCTATTGAAAATCACTGCAGTATTCAACAGCAAAAGAAAATTGCTCAGTACCTCAAGGAGATTTTCAGTGACAAGCTGGACTTGACTTCTGTGAATGCTGGGGATTCTAAACAGCTTCCAAGTCCACAAAGTTTGAAAGGCAAAATCCTAATAAAGGTAAGTGGCTATTTGATTAGGTGCCAAATTGTTGTTTTTACCTAAACCCTGATTTGTCTGGCCGTGGCTGTGCTGGTGTCAGATACATCTTCGGATCTGTAACTATGGACTCTAGAAAGTTAAAAGATGCAATGAGATCTTTGAAATCAGACATACATGTCTTGTGTTGCATCAGATTGTTGGTCCCTCTTCCTTAGAGATGGAACTTGTATGTTCTTTGTGCTACATGCAACTCTTCCAGGGCTTTGTGTAATCCCAGGCCCCTGAACCCCTCCCAAATTGTAAGGAAGAAATGCCAATGTAGAGTCCTGTATTGATCCTAGGGTTCCATGAAGGCTGACTTGAATTCAAACATCCTGCACCCGCCAACCCCCACCCCCTGACACGTACAGATCTAGATAATGTGAAGGTTATTTTCAGGTAGTGCCATAGGAATGAAAACTGGTCATCATGGCATCTAGCTTCTTCCACATCAAACTTCCTCAATACTGTCTACAACGGACTTCCCTTGCAGTTGCTACATGTAGGTTCGCACAATGGCATCTGGAGATACTAGAGATGAAATCTGCCGCTTTCAACGTGCCAACTCTGCCCATGAAATACAGTTATCCATCCATATTTTCAGTTTTGACTGTTTGAGATTTGATTATCTGCAGATAACTGTTTTCTCTAGAAATTTCTGAGTCTTCCAGTGTGACTCTATGGTCAGATTCCTTCAGTCATGCAGCAGGTTCTAGAGATACCTAGAAAGTACACCTCTCTAACAATCTCTAGGTTCTCCAGTGCAGTTCTGTAGACTGTTCACACTGGAAGTAGGCCTTGGAGATGGCCTGCACGGTATGTGGCCTTCAAGGAATCCACAATCCCTGACTATTGGATTATCTGGCTAGGGCTTCTGAGAGTTGGAGGCCCAGACACCTGGAGGGTTACAGGTTGTGCTGACTTGCCATAGAATTATGCTAAAAGACTTAGAAATTCCTGGAGAGATGTTCTCAAGTCAGTAATTTCTTTATTTGCTCTCTCCTCCTCCCCCACTTTCATGGGGGTCCAGTATCCCTGAACCCAGCTAATGTGGAGGGTTGTTTGTACCTTCCCTCATCTAGTTGTGGAATCATATTGCCACAGTATACTCAGTAGAGCCTATGTTTAAGTACATCCAGCAATGGAGAGATCTTCAGCTATCATTGTGATCTTTTTCTTTGCTGGAGCAGCATGTACCATTAGGATATTTTCCCAAACATTTTGCTGAAATCAGTGTCTTTGAAGTCCTGCTTTCTGGATCATCAATGAACCTATCTCTGTCCTTTACCATAGGATAACACTTCAGAAAAAAAGCATCCTTGATGTCATTGTGATGTGTCTTCAGGTCATTTCTGACTTATGGCAACCCCCAAGACAAATTCCATGTTTTTTCCTTGGCCTGATTTGTTAGAGGGGTTTTGCTTTTGGCTTCCTCTGAGGCGGGGAGAGTATGTCTTGTTCATGGGTTTCCATGGCCCAGTGGGGATTTATACCCTCATTTCTATAATCACAGTCCAATGTCAAACCATTATACCATGCTGGCTGTCTCCCCTTAATCTCTCTTCTCTAGGGCAATATATGTGCTTGCCTCAGATGCAGTTAGAATAAGGTGAAATTGCTAGTGGACCATTCCTCATCTGTTGGCAATATTAATTGATTTGATCAGATTTTTTTAAAAAAAAAATCTCTTCAGAAACAGAAGACAATAATCCTTGTACTGTTTGGAGTAGGGTAGAGGATGGAGTTACACATAAGAGGAATTCAGAATAGTGTGTCCCTGAATGTTCATTTTTCTAAATCACTTTAGGTGTGTGCATCATGATGAATTTACAGATGGAATGAAATTTCACCAGGGTTGATATTCTCAACAACAATAGCATTATTGTGCATTTAAGACTTGTGTGAGATGTGAAAGAAGTTTTTAAGAAAGGAAACAGGTGAATGGCTAAAGTGCACATAATAGGGGTGGAAATTGCAGAAACACATTTCAGCCAGTAGGGAAAGATGAATCAAATGAATTGTGCAGATGCTTGACAGATTTGGAAAAAGTGTATGTAAACGTGCATGAAATATGTGAAAAAAACATTGAGTCTTGCAGCATAGTATAAAACTGTGGGAAGAAGATGTAGATGTGATTCAGAGCTTCTCAATTAAAACGGAACTGAGAGATCTTCCTATCCCTAACTGAAATAAATACCTATGTTACATTTCCTGAGCTGAGCATGGGATTCTTGTTCATCTGGCAGGAGAGTAAGCAACAAATGTTTCTGACAAATGACAGAGCTACCAAATTTAATGACAGAACAAACAAAAGGCAGAGTAAGCTAAACCTTCCTTGAAAGGAGGCTTCATGGAGCCTTTGGGTTTATCTTTCACAGAACAGATGCTCTTCATTGCTTGCAAAGTCTTCCTTGAAAACATACTATCTGTTGTTACTGTTATGTTTTTTGTTAGAGAAGAGCAACATGTAATTTGAATACTAAATATCTCCTGACAATATGCCATCTAGATCCACATCTAGATCCATGGACTCATTAACACTGGAACATGATGGAATGCAGTCTGCACATTTTACTCATCTCTTACTACCTGAGTGCAAATTGGCTTGACATGGTGCACTTTTTTTTCTAACTCTGTTTTGAACAAGAGGTACTGCAGCAGTTATTAGATGATGACAAGCCATGCGAGGAGAACATCCTCTATTCTTATTGACTTTTGGTACTGATTGAATACATCAGTAGATGGTGAGCATGCTTTGGAACATGCACATTTAATTTCCTGATCTTCAATCTTGGTCAGAGCTTTTATTAAAAATATGGGCCCAATATCACAAATAATCTGTTTGGACAAGGAAGATGTCTTTCTGAGTGTCTCTCGCAAGTGAGTCTTGCAAAGTGCTGTTAATAGTGAGCAAGACTTATTTCTTTAAGATAGACAAATATGGAAATAAATGCTAGATACACTAAGGAAATAAATAAAACTGTCATTTCTCAGCATAGTAGTTGTGTCCTTAGCCACTTGCTTGAACAAATGCATCCTGCAATGCAGTTTGTCGAATTCTTCAGAATCTGACTTTGTGATACTGAATATATTGGTCTTAATATTTGAACATATAGGCCATCTGTGCTACTCTGTAACCCAGATTCTGTAGGCAGTTTACACCAAAAATTAAAAGACAATACAACTTGTGGATCTTTGCTAGCCTGAATTTGGAGAAGTTACATTCACCCAGGAAGCTATTGACATTTCTCTACTGAGGCATTCAAAAAGGACAGAAGTGGTGACTACAGTAGAGTTGTGAGGGTCAGAGCTTCTTTTACATTCAGACTGGATGTACTCAGTTCTTGCCTTTTGCCACTCTACTCAGAGAAGGGGATGGTTCTTTTAAAAAAAGAGTAAAGGTACAAAAATTGCATTGACCTGTGAATATCTTGACTCGTTTTTTTGGAGTGTGGTCAATATTTTGACTAAAATTTCTAGGCATATAAATATACACAGTATCTCTGCTACAGAGTTTGTACTACAAAAAACCAGAGTTCACAACTTTTGAAAATGGAGCTAGAGAAAGGTTGTGCTTTTCTACTCAGTTTGGGGGGGATTATAAGTACAAAACTGACATTTGCAAGTCCTGCGCTGTACCTGACATTGTTGTCTTGAACAAGTCAATCTGGCCTGCCTCCAAAAGTTGTGTGAGCTCTGTGGAGCCATTGATAGGATGTTATGCAAAACCATTGCTGCAATTGCAAAAAATCCCCTAGTATACAGTAAGAGACCAAAATGCATAGTAGGAGGCCAGTCCAACATTCCACTCCCAAAGTGGTCAACCATATGTCCACAGAAAGCTCACAAGCAGGACATGAATGCAATAGCATCCTCTCACTAATCTCCCCCGACATTTGGAATTCAAGGCCATGCTACCTCTGATATTGAAAGTAATTGTATAGCTATCATAACTATATGTCAACCAGAAACAAGCTGCCTACATCTGTGTGTTCCATGTGAATCCCTAATAAGACTCCTTTCTTTCAGTCCATGTTGGCTGTCAAAGGTGACTTGTCTCTTTTCTGCTTTTAGTTTTGCCTCAGAAACTTCAACAGAGTGTCAGCCTTTACATTCTCTTGCTGCAGAGCAAAGGTGAACAAGATTCTTTCACACAAAGATATGGTGTTCAAAAAAGCTATTTGCAGACAGGAGCATTTGAAACCTGGCCTTTAATAAGCCTCCTCTCCATGATTTTTTCCTGTCAAAGAATTTGTCTTCCTGAAGGCTTTGTTGCTCTTGTTAAAAAGCATGTTGGGTCCTGGCATGTAAAGAAAAATACGATGGCTCTGTATTTGAGAAATATGAGGACCCTGGAATTTTAAGTCATAGATGTATAGTATTTTCATTACTGAGTCCTTCAGATGTCCTCAGTATGTATGGCTTTGTCAACACTGATGTTCACATAGTTGCAAGACTGTTCTCAAATATCAGATGCCTAAAATTAAATACAATGCCCTAGAGGAAATGCCATGCTTAACTGTTTTGGTAGCTTAAGTGTAATTATGATCTCAACATTACAGAAATACTACAGTTAAGCTCTGGTGAATGTATATGTGGAGATATCAAGAGATGTATTTGTTACAAATATAAGAAAGAAGTGGTGAAACTGACTGGAGGCCAGTGTTCAAAATGCACTTTTTAAATTGTACTGAACAGAGTGGACAGGAAGATATCATATATAGAATCAGATCATTGCTATCCCATCCCCTGTCCATGTTCAAGCTATCCTAAACCCATTCAGGATCATTCATAGCTTTCCAGAGCAGAAGGGTAGAATATGTCCTTGTTTCTGCTCTATCTTTCAGAAGCTTCCAGTATCATTGATCCTGGTATCTTTCTGAATCACATTGCTGGGATGGCACTTTTTCCTTCACGGAGAGGCAAATCCAGAAGATAGTGCTCTCCTTGATCTCTGGTTTTAGGGATTCCTTGGGGGCTCTGTCCCCATGCTGTTTAATATATACAGTAGAGTCTTGGTTAGCCAAGCCTCACTTATCCAAGTTTCTGGATAATCCAAGCCATTTTTGTAGTCAATGTTTTCAATATATCATGATATTTTGGTGCTAAATTCATAAATACAGCAATTACAACATAACATTACTGCTTATTGAACTACTTTTTCTGTCAAATTTGTTGTATAACATGATGTTTTGGTGCTTAATTTGTAAAATCATAACCTAATTTGATGTTTAATAGGCTTTTCCTTAATCCCTCCTTATTATCCAAGCTTCTGCTGGCCTGTTTAGCTTGTGAGACTCTACTGTACTTGAAACTGGTGGAAGTGGATGCCACTTTTTGACACAATTCAAGGAAACGATTTCAGTCCTAAACTGGTGCCTGTTATCTGTAATGGGTGAGGGCAAACAAATTTAAACTTTATCCAGACAAGATGGAAGTAGTGCTTGTCAGCTTGAAAGCATATATGGGGGTAGGAGTTCAGCTTGTGCTGAATGTGTTTACAATCATGGTAAAGATGCAGGCCTTTTGCTTGAGTGGTTTCCTCAATTCAACCATGAACCTAGAAGCTCAAATTTCAGTGGTGTTCAATAGTGTATTTGCACAGTTAAGGCCCAGGTTTCTGCATTTGTCTAGGAGCACATTTTCAATGTGTGTGCCAACTGCACACTTTTCTTCAGATGCCAGATCTGGCTATGGTGGTAGATGCCTTTGTTATGATCCATTTGGATTACTGTGCATGGAGCTGCCTTTGAAAAGTGTTTGGAAACTTTGGCTCATCCAAAAAGTTGTGTCCAGATTATTAATCAGGGCTGGCTACAGGGAACACACAACCGCCTCAAATGCCCAGTTTATTTCTGGACACTCTTTCTAGGCCGTGATAATTGCTCACAACCTTATACTCCCAATCTCAATTAAGGGGGTAGTGGTTGAGTTTGAGGCTCACCTGGCAGCTTGTTCTGGATCCAGGACTGCAGGAGATGGGTGTTTTCCGGTCTCATAGAAAGCTTTGTGGCATAACCTGAGTACACTAGCCTTCGCCTCAATTAGGACTAGAGGTAGTAAATCTGAGGATTTTGGATTCTATTCTGTTTTATTGATATGAAAAGATGGAGAATGAAGTCATTAAAATGTGTGTGTGTGTGTGTGTGTGTGTGTGTGTGTGTGTGTGTGAGAGAGAGAGAGAGAGAGAGAGAGAGAGAGAGAGAGAGAGAGAGAGAGAGAGATTCTGTTTGTCATTGTTATGTGCAAATATTGAGCTGGTACCAAAATACAGTAGAGTCTCACTTATCCAAGCCTCGCTTATCCAAGCCTCTGGATAATCCAAGCCATTTTTGAAGTCAATGTTTTCAATATATCGTGATATTTTGGTGCTAAATTTGTAAATACAGTAATTACAACATAACATTACTGCGTATTGAACTACTTTTTCTGTCAAATTTGTTGTATAACATGAAGTTTTGGTGTTTAATTTGTGAAATCATAACCTAATTTGATGTTTAATAGGCTTTTCCTTAGTCCCTCCTTATTATCCAAGATATTCGCTTATCCAAGCTTCTGCCGGCCTGTTTAGCTTGGATAAGTGAGACTCTACTGTACTCTTAAAGCACATGAAGTGATCCCACACTAGTCTAAGAGAACCAAGATGTTTCTATACCTGCAGGCCTTTTCTGGCCTATTAGTGTCTACAGGATTCAAAACACTCATAAATATATCAGCAGTCTTTAGTACATATCTGTCAAGAGACAGAAACAAAGGAAAACGCTGCTCATTTCTTGCATTGAGGTAAATCTTCAGGTTTGCTTGATATGAATGTTATGCTTATTACCCAATTCAACACTCATGTTAGAAAACCAATTTTTAAAAACATTATATTGAGATTCACACTGGAAATATAATACGCCTCTGATTTGAAATCCAGTTTGAGATGTTGATCCAACATAATTCTGCAGGTTGTTTTGTGAAATCCAACACTGTCCAGGGTTTTCATCAATTACTTGGGATGAATAAAAAACCAGACAATTGCATGACTCATGAAAAGGTGGTAGGGATTGAAACTATTTAGAAGGTTGTTGGGTTCTTTCTTTCTTTCTTTCTTTGAGATGAAATACAGCAGAAAAATAGTATTTTGTACTTTTATTGTTATTTACCATTATTGGATATGCCTAAATTACATTAGTCTCAGTGTAATCATCTAAGAAGAGTTATTTTACTTTTGGACCCATTTATGGATTACAATCCACTTCTTCAGATATGCTTGTGTATAAAAATATAAATAGTCTTTAAAACATAACATTATTGATTAAAATATTTATGTCCTGCTTTCTATCCAAATTAATTTGATTTCAAATGATTTTATTGGTCAAGTTTGACCAATTTAATATCATGTGTACAATAAAATATTTTAAGAACTTATCAAACAATTCAATAAATTAGAAGAAAAACACTTGAAGCTGGTTAAAATATTTTTAAAAGATTTAAAAAACATGCACATGTGGAGATTTCCATAAAGCTAAGAAGACCTCGAAGACTTTATTAGTAGTGATGCTTGTACTTGGGGCCAGCACTTGGGTGCATATTGTGTTTCTAAAGGGGAGAGTTTTTCATTCTTGGAATTGCCACCATAGAGATTGTCATCTTCCATGTCTTCTGACAACATAATGCCCAGATTGATGGGATGCAGAGGAAAACCCCTCCAGAAGATCTCAAACCTAGTTGTATGCAGGGAGATGTGGTCCCTGTAAGACTACCCAAAGTCATTTAAAAGTGCAGCAAGATAAAGAGGGCTCCTTTTTCATATATAGGGGACTTTTTATTGTATACAGTCAGTCTCAGAATTGCAAACATCCAATTTACATAGTTAAGAATGGGGATGAGACAACAGAAAGTGAGAGAAATCTACCCCTAGGAAGATAAATGTGCTTCTGAAGAAGTTATCATGGGGAAAGGATGTCTCAATTGAAGCCTTATGACCAATTATCGTTTTCATAACAAACCAAAACTTTTCAAAATCTAATTATCACAAGGACAGAAAGTAAGGTGAAAATTTCTGAGCAGGGGTGCAGAATGTCTGTGCCCTTCTCAGAAAATTGTGCCTCACTTTCTGTCCCTGTGATAATATGTGGTGGGCATGACCAAAACCCAAAAAAATCTGGATTACAATATAGGCAGTCCACAAGTTACAAACAAGATGTGTTTTTTAAGTTGGCTGGAATCACTGGGTTTTCTGGGGTATATTGTGAGTTTTCTGGGGCGTATTGTCGAAGGCTTTTATGGATGGAATCACTGGGTTGCTGTGAGTTTTCCGGGCTGTATGGCCATGTTCCAGTAGCATTCTCTCCTGATGTTTCACTCACATCTATGGCAAGCATCCTCAGAGGTTGAGGGGTCTGTTGGAAACTAAGTAAATGAGGTTTAATATATCTGTGGAGTGTCCAGGGTGGGAGAAAGAACTCTTGTCTCCTTGAGGCAAGTGTGAATGTTGCAGTTTGCCACCTTGATTAGCATTTAATAGTCTTGCAGTTTCAAGGCCTGGCTTGTTACTGCCTGGGAGAATACTTTGTTGGGAGGTGCTAGCTGGCCCTGATTGATTCTTGTTTGGAATTCCGCTGTTTTTGAATGTTTCTTTTCATGTACTGTCCTGATTTTAGAGTTTTTTTAAAATACTGGTGCCAGATTTTGTTCATTTTCATTGTTTCCTCCTTTCTGTTGAAGTTGTCCACATGCTTGTGGATTTCAGTGGCTTCGCTGTGTAGTCTGACATGGTGGTTGTTAGAACGGCCCAACATTTCTGTGTTCTCAAATAATATGCTGTGTCCAAGTTGGTTCATGCTCTGCTATGGCTGATTTCTCTGGTTGACTCTGCAATGCCTTTCATGTTCCTTGATTTGTGTTTGGGCAATGCTGCTGCATTTGGTGGTCCCAATATCCTTTGCTGAACATAGCATTTGTTGAATTTTCATAGAGGGTCTGTAAATAGGTTCCTTTGAAGCTGCAAGGCCAATCAATGCTAATCAAGCTGGTGAATCAAGCTGGTATATATAAACACTAGAATTGTATAGATGCCTCTGATATGTTTATTGTCAATGATATATTTTGATTTTATTTGATTTTCAAGTGACTGTTTTCAAATATTATGATATTCAGATTATTATAGCAATATTTTATGCCATCTTCCAGGGCAAAAAGCTCCCACATAGCCTTGGTGCTGATGCTGAAGAAGGAGAAGTTTCTGATGAAGACAGTGCTGATGAAATTGAGGATGATTGCAAGCTAAAGTTCTCATATGTAAGTGTGCATATCTGTTTCCTTAAGAGTCTGCTCCCCCAAAAGTGTCCACAGAGCAGTGGTAGGCCATCTTTTAAATCACATTTTAGACTTCAGTGCCTGCCTTAAGATAAAATCATGATCAGATTCACAAGAACCATAACAACTCAGTAGGAACTTATTCTGAACCATAGTTACCCCTTGAGATATTTAAAAATTGTATTTTATCATTTAATAAATGTTATTTTAAGTGAGACCAGATAGATAGTTTTCTCAGTTGCTCATTACATCTTTGCTACCATAATTCCGAATTGTAGTCTTATTGAGTGTACATCTACATTGTAGAATCAATAGAATTCAACACTATCTTAAGTGCCATGGCTCAATGCTATGGAATCCCTGGATTTTGTAGTTTTGTGAGGTACCAGCACTCTGACAAAGAAGCCCAAGGACCGTGTAAAATTACATCTCCCTGGATTCCATAGCATTGAGTCATTTAATGCAGTTAAAGTAGACAGCATTAACTCTACAGTGTAGATGCACCCTGAAATGTATCTATGTGGAGTCTAGTAGAAGCCCATGTCTGTTGAAGTTGCTAGGTAAATTGCTCTTAATACAGAGCTGGGAATCACTCATAGGACAATGCTTTTGGGAAGAAGGATTCTTACTCTTATAGTCTCCGAAATCCAATCTGGACAGTTTGTGATGTCTCCAGGAAAAGATGTGGAGAAGACATAACTGCATTGGAAATGATGAACAAGAAAAATGTCCCTTCTTTCAGCATAGGTTTCAACTGGGTTCAACCCCTTCCACAAAAATGAGGCTGAAATAATTTCCATTATTTATTTCTGCATTTATTTTAATATAGCTAAACTACTTTTTAAAAAATCCAAAGTACTGTAGTGTACAATAAAAACAAAAATGAGATAGAGTAAATCTGAACGATCTAGCTGGTCCTTAAGGGGTCACCAGGTTTGCCACATCAAATTCTGTATTTATCCAACTGCTCTTTTAGGCTGCAGTAATGTATACACTTATCCTCTGGCTAAGCAAAACTGAAAACAAAGAAACCTCTGAGTAGGCATCAAGTGATTAAACTGTCAATATAGATCCCTCCTATCCATATAAATAAACTCTTCTCTTTCTTTTTTGCTATTTCTATTTTAGTTTATAACCCCCCCCCCCCCCCTGACAACACGGTACATCTGCTTAAAGACAGTCATACTTGCCAGGTTCAAACATTTCTCTCTGTGTACACAAACACAGTTTGTATGTGTATTATTATATAATGTATTTAGTGGTGGCGCAGTGGGTTAAACCACTGAGCTGCTGAACTTGCTGACCGAAAGGTCAGTGGTTTGCATCTGGGGAGCAGAGTGAGCTCCTACTGTTAGCCCCAGTTTCTGCCAACCTAGCAGTTTGAAAATATGCAAATGTGAATAGATTAATAGGTACCACTTCGGAAGGAAGGTAATGCCGGCCACATGACCTCGGAGTTTTCTATGGACAACGCCAGCTCTTCCGCTTAGAAATGGAGATGAACACCAACCTTCAGAGTTGGACATGACTAGACTTAATGTCAGGGGAAAACCTTCACCTTTACCTAGCAACAGTCCTTTGTAGAACTGGTCAGCTTGGGAATTGAGGTATTCATTTGAATGTAGGCTATCACATGATCACTTAATTTGTGGGTTTAACTGTTCACTTTCCAGAGAGCGGAGCTCTTACGTTTATCAGTGTGAGTGTGTGTATAAAATCAGTTTTTTTAAACTTCCTAATCTGCATTGACTATTGAGACATAATGTTTATCCAGATGGACTTGTGGTGTGGCTCAGTTGCTTTGGATACTACATGGTCCCATCAGATTTGATTTTGAGAAAGCACAGATGCTCATAATATTTTTTTTCTTTTAAAAGATGCTTATCGCAGGGTGCCTTGCAGATGCATATACGAGTCTTGCTGTGCTTCTTCCCATTTGTCAAATTAATGCTCTCTTCACAGCAGTGGAGGAACTTTTAATGTACTCCCATTTGAGTAGGGTAGGAGACTAGATTATTTTATTGAAAGGTCAGAAGATATAAACTCATCATTCCTTTGTGCACTGTGAATTGTCTCATGTGGAGAGATAATTTGGCTTTGGGTGCTTGTAACACAAGGCAGCACAAATATATCCAATGACCCAAAGAGTTATTTCTACTAAGCCCTTGATCAGAATGAAAGAGGTTTATCTATCTGTCTGTCTGTCTGTCTCTCTCTATCTATCTATCTATCTATCTATCATCTATCCACACACACACACACACCATCAAACTGAAGTGTGGCAATAAGAACTCTTTCATCATTTTTAGAGACTGAAATAGTTCCTTTTTAGACTACAACAGTGGTTCTCAACCTATGGGCCCCCAGATGTTTTGGCCTTCAATTTCCAGAAATCCTAACAGCTGGTAAACTGGTTGGGATTTCTGGGAGTTGTAGGCCAAAACACCTGGGGACCCATAGGTTGAGAACCACGGGACTACAACTTCCTGAATCCATTAGTGGCTGTGCTGGCAAGGATATTTTGACGATTTGTTTATTTATTTATTTATTTATTTACAGTATTTATATTCCGCCCTTCTCACTCCGAAGGGGACTTAGGGCGGGTCACATTACACATATAAGGCAAACATTCAATGCCATAACATAGAACAGAGACAGAGACAGACGCAGGCACCGGGCTGGCCTCGAACTCATGACCTCTTGGTCAGAGTGATTTGTTGCAGCTGGCTGCTAACCAGCCTGCACCACAGCCCGGCCTGTAGATTGTAGTTTCTGAGTTGTTTTCCAAGTTCTGGTTATATGCAACTTTATAATCCTCATTGTTCTGCAACCAGTATAGCTACTAGCCATACTGTCTTGGGATGATAGGGGATATAGTCCAAGACATCTAGAAGGCACCATTCTTGGAATGCCCGATATACACAATACACTCTTTTTAACACCTTAGTTAAGTGTCAGGATTCATAATAGGAAATGGTTCTCAGAGAAGCATTTGCAGATATGACAAGGGGTTGGAAGGCATCTCAATTTAATGAAAAAATTGTCTTCTAGCCATGCCCCCAGCAAATCCACATTCTTATCTTATTCCCTTAGCATGTTTGGATAGCTTTGTGGAATCCTCATGTATAGAGGAGTCTTATAGATCTTAATAAAGACCTCTACCTTGAAATAGTTTCCAGATTTTAAGGAAAACTGTGATGGGTAGTGAGAGTCTTTCTGAAAAAGAAGTTCTGGCTTTTGTTGCTATCTCAGCCATTCTAAACAAAACGCACTCTAAAGATGCCATTTCTTTACAGTAGTCAAATTCAAAAGAAGGGCATTTCAGCCTTCAGGGAAAATCAGTTCACTTGGGCAGAAACACCTATCCAGCACTCTTTGCTTTTTCAATAACAACAACCAGCTCAACAATATGCACTGGGGTTTACTGATCTATTTCAGAGCAATGGCACCACCGAGCACCAGATAGAATCTTTTATAAGGAAGAAACTTGAATCCTTGTTAAAAGAATCTCAGATTAGAGATAAAGAAGACCCCGACTGCTTCACTGTGAGGGCACTCTTGAAAGCAACCCACGAGGGCTTAAATGTTAACTTCAAACAGGTAAGAATCCCCTCCCCTCCCCATCCCATTTCTTTTCTTTTCCCAGTATTGTTGAGATAGTATTGACATATACTGCAGGCCAGTTATGTAGAAGAAAAAGCGATGCTTCATTTTATGTAACACATTCCTTGGAGTGAAATTTGCAGATCGCCTTATGAAACCCTAGTTTCCTGATTTTTAAAAAACTACTTGCTTCCCCCACAAATAGAAAGTGACAATATTTACTTAACTATTTGTTTGTTTATTTATGGGGAGATTATTCTGATGTTTTGTTCGTGATAACCTCCCTCATTATATGACTGGTCATGTACTTGTGGTCTTGCAGACATGCACACACATACACATCTTTAATTAAAGAGGTCACTCAGAATATGAAGGCTTATCTTTTAAAAGATTTCTTTGGAAAAGCAAATATTTTTAAAGTATTTTAATAGCTTGTTTTGCATATTTTTAAATTTGCTGACAATAATTGTTAATATCCTGTAGGGCTATGTGAAGAATATTTTGCAGTATAGCATATGGTATAAGCAGAAACCTTGAAGGGACTGAATCTTTATAAGAAATATAATGAGAAGATTTCCCCTACTCTTCCTTATCTAATTCCAAGGATACCTAACAATCCTTATCTAATCCCAAGAGTTCTTCTCAGAGATGCTTGCCAGTAACTTTTTAAAAATCTGAAAGCCAGTGTTATGTGGTGGTGTGAGTGTTGGATTAGGACTCTATTTGACAAATGTGCAAATCTTTGCTTGGCCATGGATGATGTTGAGCAAGTCATTCTCTTTTAGCCTCAAAGGAAGGTAATGGAAAGCCCTTTTCTGAAGAAACCTTACCAAGGATATCCTTGCAATATTTTCATTTTAGCATCTTAAATGACTTGAAGGCACATGACAACATCATCCATGACCCTCACACAGTGGGCTTTGCACATTTTGAGCAACTTGATTGCTGAGGGCCTGGTGTGTATTTCTAAACGGGCCAACATATGAAATCTGAATAGAAAAATATGCTGAAATGTTTCTCTGGTTTCTTCTCCTGCTTCACAATGGTGGGAGCCTGGTGGTTGGAAGAACCAAGAAAAGGGGATGACACATGCTGCTCTATTTGTATTGTTTTTTTTAATGTTTTTGTAAAGTAGGCCACTGGAAATCTCTGCAGAAAAGATGGGATTGGTTGCAAGATGTTGTGTTCTGCTATTCAGGATTCCAAATAGTCCTTTCTACAGTGTCTCTTTCTGGTTTCCTCCTCCTCTCATTCTCCTCACTAGGAATTTTTGCTAAAAACTTCTAGTGCTTCTGTGATATTCTGGTGTGTCTCAAGGGGCACTTGCTTTCAGTACAAGTACAAAGAATACACTGATGACAAAATTGAAATTTCTTCCCCTTATCCAACATCTGCATTTGCTGAAACAATTTTCAAAATATTGCTTTTTTGTGAATGCATATGTTTAGACATGTTGATTCAGTTCAAGAACCAATCTCTTTTCACATAAAATGCTTGATTTGGGACACAGAGAGCCATTCCAGACATTTCAAAGAAAGGGTTTCAGAAGGAAGATGTGCAGCTGACATACTCCCGCTATGTTTCTTGATCTCCCCTTTCCAAAAATGGGCGAAGATGCCAAATCCTGTGTGATCTTGGAACCTAAGCAGAGTCACCCCTCGTTAGTCCTTGGATGGGAGACTGCTGTAGGCTATATTTCAGTGGTAGGAACTGGCAAAATCACCTCTGAGTGTTCTCTGCCGAAGAAAATGCTATGAAATTGATGTCATAAGTTGACAGCCAGCTTGAAAATGCACACATGCACAGAGACAGCTGATCAGAGAAATCCCTCAGTATAGAGGAATTCTAGCAGGATAGAGTTTTTCAAGGTTGGCTAAGCCTAGAAAGAAACAAAAGGGGTGAGCTGAGGGTAACTGAAACCATTTCATGTTCTTTATAGAAAGCTAATGGAAAATACATTTCTGCCACAGGTCATGCATTATATAACTGGGAGGTCTTGTACTGTGAATAGCTGGGAGAATGTATTTCAGTGCCTTTTTCAGCTCTTCAGAGAGATGAAGGGAAGTGATGTTCTGACAGCAACATTGGATCCTGCCACAGACCATCAAATTGATGACCCAAGGGATTCCTCTTACAGTGAATCTCCATTGGCCCAGCAAACATTGCAGCTGTCTCTGTGACTTTGGGATTTTATTTTTGTATTTTCTATTTATCTGAAGAATTTCTGAACTGTAGGGGTTTGATGTGTTGGCTTATTTTGATGGCATACGGTTTTCTGAGTTGGCTCTTTTGTTTACCTGGTTTCTTCTGGTATATCATTTTCAATATAGAGCTATTAATACATTGGGTTGCTGTGAGTTTTCCAGGCTGTTTTCCAGGCTGTTTTCCTGCACATGGCCATATAGCCCAGAAAACTCACAGCAACCCAGTGATTCCGGCATGAAAGTCTTAGATAACATGTTAATACATTTTTAATGACTCAATGAGCAGAATTGCACGTAAAAAAACTTTTATCTGCAAAATATTGTATGCTTAATTAACCACTTAGAAACTAAAGAAGTGACCATATAATACATTTCAAAAGCAATGTAATTAATGATTTTGGTGATGAGTAAGGTCTCCTTGTTAATCTTTAAATATACCTTTTAAAAGGACATATTGTATTTAGGACTTTTGACAAGAATGTTGAATGTTTTATGCTATTCTCTTAACTCTATTTTTTAAAGTAAAAAATAAGAAATATAATGAGGAAACAAAAACCCTTTAGCACTTTCATTCTTAAACAATGTAACACGTAATAACAAAGAAATACTTTAAGCAGTAGATGGGCAACAGGAACTAATTACTTCTCAAATTACCATTGTAATTATTTTTTTTTTCTAATTTTTTGAAGTTCATACAACAGAGATATTGTAGGTTAGCTCTGCATTTTGCACAATGTTCCCAGTAATTTATGCAATATATACAAAAGCCATTATTGCAAATCAGGATTATTGTTCTAAAATTTCAAAAGGTTGCATAATATGATACAAGTCTTTCAGTTCTTTGCCATAGAAAGTTTGCACTGATGTGTAAAAGCAATAAATCTGCCTATCAAAAGTCAATTTCCCAGGTTTTAAAACACTTTATGAGAAAATTCATTTAGTTATATGTTCCATAGCGAAAACTCTTGTATATGAGGTCTGCTATGAAGCCATTGTCTTTGTTCATACCTCTGCCTAATGGATTGGAATATGTGAATATAATTCAGTTCAGTCATCTCTCTTTCTAGTCTTCCTTTGTAATTTCCTTGTTCACAGACCGAAACCTGTAAATCACTTGCTGGTATGTCTATGAATGTTGAAAAGTTCTGCAACTGGTTTTTGGGTAGTGCCTACTAATGTCAGATTTACGTCCATTAATCCTCTTGCATAGAGACTGTCCTGCTTGTTCAGTGTAGAGTCTAGAGAGGGCATTGCTGGCATAGGATCATACTGAAACTACCCCTCATGTCATGTCTGTAATATTGTAGATATTGGGACAGAGTTGGCATTTGGGTTTGTGGCAGGGTCTTGTCTCTGTGTTACAATGATGTTGTATCTGAGTAGTTGCTTAAAATTTGGAGTCTGTCTGTCAGCTAGTAAGGCACATTTCCTTATGAGAAAACAGTGTTATTCTTGAGTTGTTATAGATCATTAATGATTTCTTTGAGCAGTCTTAGCTGGGCCTGTAAGTAATCATTAGATGTGTTCTGTCACTTGGGGGGATGTTGCTCTGTTTTATAATTCATGGGTATCAATCCTGCAATGTGAATTTGTTTCTTCACCTCCTTAACTGCGTATTGTATTTTGAAAAATATCTGTTATGAATCCAAGAGTTTTGAGTCTCTATATTGTATGTCTGAGCAGGTGGTTGTATTGGAAAGCATCACTCTAAACCAGTGGTTCTCAACCTGGGTTCCCCAGATGTTTTTGGCCTTCAACTCCCAGAAATCCTACCAGCTGGTAAACTGGCTGGTATTTCAGGGAGTTGTAGGCCAAAAACATCTGGGGACCCTAGGTTGAGAACCACTGCTCTAAACAATAAATTTGGTTGTATATTCTGGTTGGAAACTGGAGGCATGTCAATTATATGTAGCGATCTGTGGGTTTTTGATAGAAATCCATGATACAGTTGCACAGTTGTATTATTTGGATTGTTTCATCTTCAGGTTGATGGTAGTTTTTGAAATCCTGATGAAACTTCTCAAGTAATTTCCATTCATATGGAAAAATTACAAATGTGTCTTCAAGAAGCCTATGGTAGAGGATAGGTTCTTGAGTGTATGTTCTGAAGAATTATTGTTCTGGGTCAAAGATAAACTCTTTGATCGCATATAGCCATTTTGATAAATAGGCAATAACAATGTTATGTTCCATAGATATCTAATTCCCCCTTTAAGGCTATGTTAAATTGGTGTCCATTCCCTCATTTTGTAATAGCCCTGTCCAACATTAAAAGTGAAAGCAGTTAAAAAATCCACAGTCTGAAGCTCATTATGAGTATTCCAAAGTTGGTGGCAGGAGGCTCATTATCTGGTTGCCTTTTGTATAATCTGTAAAGATGAGATTTGACTAATTCTTTTAACAGGTGGACAGTTATATGTGAGAACAAACACAAAGCTTCTATTCAAAATTTTAGCAGTGGATTCATAGCACACTCATTTTTTTTACAGAACTCAGACCAGAAAGATACCAACAAGAAATCTCATGGCAGACTAATGAGCAACTTTGGAAAACATAAGGTAAGCAGTACTGAAAACTTACTACATTTATAGCATTTAAATATAAATCACTGTACAGTACTTTGTATTGCTTGAATAAATTTTCAAGGCAAGAAGCTGAAGACCAGGCAGAAATTGCAGCAAAGCTGCTACTTCAAAAGACATTGAGTCTATGCTATGGGCATTCCAATGTCTGCATCTACACTTTGGAATTAATGCAGTTTGATACCAGTTTAATTGACAATGTCACATTGTGAAGGGGACAAGCTTGTTTTCTGCTGCTCTGCAGACTAGGACAAGAAGAAATGGATTCAAATTGCAGGTAAAGATATTCCACCTAAATATTGGGAAGAATTTCCTGATTGTAAGCGCTGTCTGGCAGTGGAATATGCTGCTGCCTGGGAGTCTGGTGGAGTATCTTTCTCTGAAGGTTTTTAGGCAGAAGCTGGATGGCCATTTGCTGGGGGTGCTTTGATTGTGTGTCCCTGGCAGAGGTTGGGTAGTTTTTGTGGTCTCTTTCAACTCTATGACTCTATGAGATCTGCCTTTTAAGCACATTATGCAATGGGCATGTCATGTCCATGGGCTCATAGCCTGCAGTTCCAACCCACTGTGGATTCAAACTACAGTATGCTCCACAGTACACAGTACCTGTACTGTACTTTAAAACAGCATATTTGCAAGACTGGAGAGGCTGCAGAGAGATGCAAAAATGAGGGAGAGGCTTGATGGTGGCTGCAGATGCTTTCTTATCAGAAGGGAGCAGAGGGATGAGATCCAGCCTATAGTGTGTACAGTATTTGGAAAAAAATACCTTCTTAATCGTATAGGGCAGCAGCGGAGGTGGGGGTAAAGCCCAGTTATCAGGTGTGTCTCCAGCTGCATTTGTTGTGCCACCCACTTCAGCATATACCATATTAATATGGAGATAGTTAGTGTTGGTCTACTGCAGCAAAAACAAAGTATCCTCTTGGCTTTAAAAGCTGACAAACTTTATTTGGCATAAAGATTTGTGATCCACAGCCTGCTTCATTGAATGCCAGAATTGCAGTCTCATTTTGCAGATGATTATACGTATGTATAGATAGGTATAACAATCAGTGAGAGATTGTGAGGAGTGAAAGGAAACAAATGCAAAAAGTACAAAAAGTGATCACCACCTTAGCCGTGGTCAAACCGTAGATGGATGATGACACAGATGATGAGATTTGCCTTTGTGAGATAATAAGCCTGTACTGTATTCCTATTTATTCTACCAGAGATAAAATTGTAGCTCTTTATGAGTTTACAATCAGAATATGTGTTTGTAGTTCTTTGGGTGCAGGAGAATGGAAATAGACAGGGCTTGTGTGACAAAATTGTATACCTTAAGTTCCAACTTGGAGCACTTTTCTTGTCTTAAAATGTGTAAGATCTACATCCAGGGGACGTATATTGGTTCCATATGCTTTTTCAGCATAGCTTCTGCAGGCACCTTTTGTTTGTAATTGTCATTGCAAAACTTGTTCTTGAAACATTTTTCCTAACTCTTTTTTTTTAAAATGTTGCCAAACTCATGGGCTGCTCTATATGTATCAATACTGGAAGTCACTTTACATGTCCATTTCTCCTTGGAGTTGAAATGTTCCTGTGTTTCAATGGGGCCACAGTAATGTGCTTACATAAACATGTTTCTGCCGCAAGCAATTTGTAACTATGTTAAGGAAATTCTTTCTTCTAATTTATATATGGCTTCATCAAATGTTATCTGCCCATGCTTTGCATAGGATTTCCAACATTGGGAAGACACATATGTGTATATATATCCTATTAGTTTTAAAGTTTTCCTTGTTTTTTTTAACATACTTTCATGCACTCGTTTATGTGAAACTTTTTTAACTTTCAAGAAACTAAAAAGTAAAATTAATGAGCTGACTTGTTCATTCAGTCCATGGATTAATTCCATAAACATCATTTGCTAATGGGCACTATTAACAATTTGAATTCCTTGCGCACTCATGCAAGAAGGCATGCTATTCTTATTGGTGGAAAATCAGCCTCTGAATAACATACAGTTACTGACTATGGAAGAATGACAAATATTTAACTAATGTAAGGATTTCAGCAAATTAAGTTTGCCCAGTTTTCTCCAAGTCTCTATGAAAAATAGAATGAATATTCTCTTTAATGACTTTTTGCCAAAAATGACTGAAGAGACTTTAATGACAATTTTACCTAGCCCCCCCCCCCCTTTTTCTTTTCTTTTTCTTTTTTTGCTCCTGGCAATATAGATGTTTAGCAGTGTTACAGTGAAAGTGATTCATATAAACAATTCTCCTCTTTTGTGGGTTTGAGCTTGCTGAAGATCTGGATAAATCCTATGATATAGCAAAGGATTTTTCCAGTTTATACTTTTGAAAAACTTGTGATTGTATACATATATGGGGTACATACATGGGCCAAATGCTGTAACTTTTTTGACTTTCTCATTGCCGACCTTGGTCCACTGCTTCTAGAACTACATAGGTGTCTCTCTTATTGCTCCTTTCAGTGAAATTTTGAAACTAATGAAGCATTAGGGTTATGAAACAGTATATCATCCAAGTGGCAAGAAAAGGGAAACCATAAATCAAGATAGAAATGCCGTTAATGACTAGGATCAATTTGCATTTGTCATTTTCTTTTAACTGAAAAGGAAGTCATATAAAAAACAAAGACATGGACAATCCCCGATAGCATTTCCAAGAACTGGGATGTTCACCCACATTTTCTGTTTCTTGCGAAACCAGATTTTAGCTCATAACTCATAACCAAGACATTTTATCCCATTTTATTTACATTGGGCACAATTCCAGCAAATATTAGGAATTCTAAGTGCTGTGAAATGCACTGGAAGTATTATATGAATTTTGAACTAAAAATCAACAAATAGACTAATAACGATGGTGGTATGAAACCCTGTGTTAGTAAATTGGATATAATATGTGTAACAGTGTTTATAAGTAAGGCCTAAACGCCTTAAAGGCATCAGATCCTCTCTGATTTTGGAGGCTAGTCAGGGCCAGTGCTGGTTAGTACTTGGGGCAGACTGCCAATGAATACTAGATGCTGTAGGCTATATTTCAAAGGGCAAAATTGGAAAAGTTACCTCTGAGCATTTCTTGCCCAAGAAAACCCTATAAAATTCATGGGGTCACCATAAACTGAGATGGCTACTTAAAAGTACACATGGACACAATGTTTATGACACTGTACACCTGGAGGTAACTAGTTCAGAGATGGAGCACATGGTTTTACATGCCAAATGTACTAGGTTCAATCCCTGCTATCTCTGTCTAAGAGGCAATGAGAATGCAGACAGGCAGATGTCCCTCCTATTCAAAGAAGACCTCATTGCGATAGGTGGATCTAGAGGGCAACTTCTAATACTTTACTTCCCTGTGAAATCTGATTTTGACTTCTCATACAGAAGGCTGTAAAACCAAGATTCAAGTCTCACAGTACATCTGATGATGAGGATGCCCAGCAAAGCTGTCCTGTAAAAGAACCTAGTGGACAGTTATGCAGGTTAGTAATTGTCACTTTTTCTAGTTCTCTTAATGCTAAATTGAGCGATTCACTGCTGCGCTTTTTTCTCCTGTGGTATCAGTTGTAATTTTGAGACAGAACAATATACTGAAGTGCATTGTGAGTATGGGGACAACATGCATTGCATTTTAGATGAAAACAGGCCAGGGAAATCATACTGTCTGTCTAAACTCATTACACTGATGAAAACAATGAACGAAGCATACATTTGATGCAGATAACAACTGTTGCTTTTCAATATTTCTTGTGATTCTTGCCTTCATGAAACAGTATAACTGATTTATGTCCAATTTTATTGTGTATCTGTAAATGGGGAGCATATGTATATGAAAAAGAGGGGGAAAATACTAAGGTAACAGCTGAATTTGAGTTTTCAAAATTTGTTTCATCTGCTACCAAGGCTATTTCTTCTCTTAATGTTAATGTCTTTGGGGGAAAAAAACTTGGAAAGTTTGACTTCTTTTCAAGTATCACTTATTGCTCAAGAAAATAATCCATGAATTTGTCATTACATTTTTTCCAGGCTTAATGAAAGGAAGCACAGTATGATAGAGATAATAGTTTACAATTCTTTTCGTTTGTTGATTCTTTTTCTCAATATTACCTCACAGGTTGGGACGGCGGAGAAAAACAATGAAGCTGTGCCGTGACCTTTCTGATTTAGTGGTGTACACAAATTCTGTGGCAGCTCAAGACATAGTCGATGATGGTAAGAATGACTGCTTTGCCATATCCTCTCTAGATATGGGATGTTTATTGCTGCTAAAGTGAGTAAAGTGAATGAGTTGATCATTCTGTTTGCACAATGTGATAGGCCAGGGTGCAGGGCAAAAGGAGAAGATTAATGGTTGCAAAGCCCTGCATCAGCATACAACTGCCAAACCACTTCACTTTATTTCTTAATTAGTCGCTCTCCATCAGAGTGCTCCGAGCAACTTACAATTTAAAATATCATCCCACAATATAAAAACATTAAACAGTGACTATTTGGCAAATTAGATCTGATTTACTTAAATGCACAACCAAACCAGTAGCAGGGAATCTTTTGTCTACCAGATGTTTTGGATTACATCTCCCATAATACTGGGCAGCTGTGTCAAGCTTTTGGGAGTTGAAGTTCAAAGCATCTCCAGAGTTAGAAGAATCAAGTAAAAGTGTTTACCCGCTGTTAGCTCCAGCTCCTGCCAACCGAGCAGTTCGAAAACATGCAAATGTGAGTAGATCAATAGGTACCGCTCCGGTGGGAAGGTAACGGCACTCCATGCAGTCATGCCGGCCACATGACCTTGGAGGTGTCTATGGACAACGGCAGCTCTTCGGCTTGGAAATGGAGATGAGCACCTGCCCCCAGAGTCAGACATGAGTCAGACATGACTGGACTTAACGTCACAGGAAACCTTTACCTTTTAGTACATTGAAATGCCGGGTAAAATAGGTTTATATTGCTTTCAAGTTAGATTTCAAATAGTCTCTTCATGATTAAGTGAACTCTCAGAAGTGTAGGAACAAACCAAACATCCTACAAATTGACCTTTGGTATCTACTGGGTTTGATTCCAAGAAACCAAAGTAGTAGTAGTAGTAGTAGTAGTAGTAATAATAATAATAATAATAATAATAATAATAATAATAATAATAATAAATTATTATTATTATTATTATTATTATTATTATTATTATTGTATTTTCTTGACATTTTACCTTTATTTTGGATAAAAATTATACAAGGATAAAAAAACATACATGCCAAAATATAAAAAATAAATAATATAACAATCATAATTAATACAAACAATAAGAACAAAAAAAGTGATCCCACCACCTAGGACTTCTGTCACATCTCATTGTGATGCTTATGCAAGCTGTTCTATACCTTTGTAAATCCATCTGTATATTCCTCTTGAAGCTACCTTAAAGTCAACTTTGCCTTTCTTTGAAAATAAACAAATGCCAGCTTCCACATCATGATTTTCTCCTTGTAGAAAGAAATTTCTCAATACAGTTTTGTCATAGCAAAAATAATAATAGCTAAATCCTGGAAGAATGTGAGAGAATTATCTAAGAAAGATTGGCAATAAAAGCTCATAGAATATATATGAATGGTCAAGTTGTCTAATGCATTATGAGAAACCAAAATCTAAAGTCCCATTATTTTTAAAAGCATGGTAAAGCAATGCCCATATCAAGGTTTGCTTTTGGGATTTTTGGAGGGAAGGGATATTTTCAAGCTGTGGATAGCTGGAATTCATGGACACTGAATCTGTGGATACCGAGGACCACGTGGTCTTGAAAAGTTTGCCTGCATTGCTCCTCAGATATCCTTAACATGTAATGAAATCTGTGGAACCTATTTTAATATAATGCTAAGAAAATATCAGCTCTCCCTCCCCAAAACTATTCATCATTTAAATATTACACATTAAATTCTCCTCTTAAAAAGGAGGAAAGAGAGGAAAATGGCCTTTTCCTTTTCATGCTGCAAGACAATTAACATGGCAATTTCTTTGAAAACTACTACATTCTCCACTTAGATTTTTTGAACAAAATACTATTTCTAATACATAAGAGAAAGCAGTGATTATGCTAGACATGTACTGGATTTGATGTCAAAACAGGTTAGAAATTAAGCATATTTCAATGTTAGTTATTTTCACTTGTTGCCCATGAATTGAGCTGTGGCACATTACCACAAAGTAAAATGGGGAGTTGGAGCCCCATTGCCTTGGCAGTGGATTGACTCACTTTCGTCCCTCACCCATTCAAAGAAGGCAAACAATGGACTTCATTTACCCTCATTTGCACCGAATAATAAAATCTGATTGGCACAAGGTGAGACTTAGTTGGCTGAGTTGTATTGTGAAGATGCCTTTTCAAGTTAAGTGTGGTGACCAAGCATATAGGAAAAAATTGATGTAGGTATAATTTCATAGAATCACAGAATCATAAAGCTGAAAGAGTCCACAAGGGCTATCCATTTCCCTGCCATGCAGGAACACAACCATCAAAGCAACCCTGGCAGATAGCTACCCATCTGAGATAGCTCTTACCATCAGGAAGTTCTTCCATATGTTTAGCTGGAGCCTCTTTTTCTGAATCTTTTCTGAATCTTTTTTGAATCTATTTGTCATAGACAGAACGCCACCAAATAGAGTACAACACAGTTTATTAAAGTTACAGAACTAAAAAATGCCCGTAGGAAGCAAAGGACTAGGCAAACACTTGTCTTCAGTGTGAAAAGTAACAGAAACAGCTCCGTTTGAATTAAAACGGTTCGAAAGGATAAACCGGATTAAACAGGAGTTTAATCCAGATTAAAGCAAACGTGCTTACTTCAGCCTGACAATTTAAACAAACAAAAGTTGGTAAACAGAGGTCAAAATGAACACAAAAACTGGCAGCAGATTCCTCTCTGCTACTCAAAAGCTACAGATGAGTAACTCAGGCTGTTTACTCCTCCGTGCAACGAGCAAAATCCGGGTCCAGGCACATCAATCAGGGTAACGGCGGTCAGCAGGGTCCCAATCCGGTCCAAGGTCGAAAGCCAAGTGCAGACGTCTAAAGTTCCACAAGTTCCACCGATAGCCACAGAAGGGATAGTCCAAGGTCGTAGTCAGTCAGTCAGTCCAGCGTCAATCCAGAGTAGGTAATTAATGTCCGTCAAAAAGACGACGGAGGTCCAAGCTATCAAGATTAAACACAAGTTGCACAGAAAAACCCCACACAGTTCCTCCCGCCGTCTATGCCCAGTGTCCTTGGTAACTTACGTATCCAGCAACGAATCACACCCGTCTTCAGGAAGTTCCCCAACAAGAGCCCAAGCGTTCGTCCAGATTACCTTGCCCAACGCAATTAGCCATTGATCCTAAACCCCATTTTATCCCAGTTCATAACTCCTCATCGCTGTCAGCTGCTATCCTAATTCCAGGTGCCTCCTCATCATCATCCTCATCAGAGCTAAAACACCTTTGACTACGCCCCACAGCATCCCCAGCTGTGGATCCCGCTCCATCCCTCCAGCCCGTCCATGGGTCTGATCCTGCAACCCGCCAATCGCCTCCCATGCTATCATTGCCGGTGACACCCAAATCCTCCCTCACACGAGTCCACTCCATGTCATCCTCCTCTGAGCTAACCATCTCTTCCTCCATTCCCTCGGTAAAACCCTCAAAGGAGTCTTCATCTGTTGGTCCTGCAAATAAGTCCCGGAGCCGTTTCCTTTCACGCTCCTCAAAAGAGTCTGACTCTCGAGGAGTCTTACGACCCCGTCTCGTAGTACCGGAGCCAGAAGGCTCAACCATAACACTATCCCCTCTCACAAAGGCCTCCTCCTCCAAAGGTGGGGACACAGCAGTGACCTCCTCGGCTACAGCGTTACGACGCCCAGAAGTATCCAACTTCAATAAAGAGTGATGAAAGACAGGGTGGATCTTAAAAGAAGGTGGCAAGCGCAATCTAAACGCCACAGAAGAAATCTTCTTAACAATAGGGAAAGGTCCCAAATACCGTGGTGCAAACTTTCCCCCAGTATGTTTAATATATTTAGAGGATAACCAAACCAGATCCCCTTCATCTAACTCCTCCCCTGCTTGTCTATGGCGGTCTGCTTGAGTCTTCTGCGCTGCCTTAGCTTCTAATAACAACCGACGAGCAACATCATGTAAGGCAGCCATTTCAGAGGAGCGGTATACCGGATCAGGGGAAACCACATTGGTCGACGGCGCCACCCCTCCCCGCGGATGGAAGCCATAAGTTAACTCAAATGGTGTGTGTTGACTAGACGTATGCACAGTGTTATTATAAGCAAACTCAGCCACCGACAACCATTTTACCCAAGCACTCGGTTGTTCTAGAAAAAAACAACGCAAATACTGCTCCAACAACCCATTAACTCTCTCAGATTGTCCATCCGTTTGTGGATGAAAAGCAGAGGAGACTTGGTTCCCAAACACTCATGGAAATGCCTCCAAAAACGAGACACAAATTGAGGAGCTCTGTCAGAGATAATAACCTCAGGAGCCCCATGCAAGCGGAAAATATGCTTGGTAAAAAGTAAAGCCAATGTAGGAGCCGCTGGAATTGTTGAATAAGGTATAAAATGAGCCATTTTAGAAAATAGATCCACCACCACCCAAATACATGTATAACCCCCTGACCTAGGCAAGTCAGAAATGAAATCCATAGAAATAATCTGCCAGGGTCTCTCAGGAACAGGCAATGAAGATAATAATCCCCTAGGGCGCCCGACAGGCGTCTTGCTCTGCTGACATACTGCACAGCTATCACAATAACGGAGAATGTCCTGTCGCATTTTAGGCCACCAATAATTTCTGGTAATAAGTTGTACAGTCTTAAACCTACCAAAATGCCCAGCCATCGGTTCATCATGATGTGCCCTAATGACTTCCAACCTGAGTGCACCCGCCGGTACATAAACTTGTCCATTACGTACTAATACCCCCTCCTGGTCCTGTAAATGAGGCAGCACAGTACGAGTCCCTACCGAAAGCAATATGAGTTGCTCTTGAGTCCAGTTGTCGTTCTTTTGAGCCTCTAGAATTTGAGTGTGTAAACCAGCCTCGTTTTCTACCACGCATAAAGAAGCAGTAGGCAATATTGTCTGACGCACTGTTTGCTCGCAAGTTTTAAACTCAGGTTTACGAGATAATGCATCCGCCCGTAGATTTACCTTTCCTTCCACAAACTGAACCTTAAAGTTGAACCTAGAGAAAAACAAGGCCCATCGAATCTGGCGTTGATTCAATTTCTTGGCAGTTTGTAAATGTTCTAAGTTCTTGTGGTCAGATCTGACCACAATTTGATGACGTGCGCCCTCTAACCAGTGCTGCCACACCTCAAAAGCCACCTTTATAGCCAACAATTCCTTTTCCCAGATGGTGTAATTTTGTTCAAAAGGTGTTAGTTGTCTGGAGTAGAATCCACAGGGACGCAAGGTCCCTGATGAATCCCTTTGAGATAATACAGCCCCCAACGCATAACTAGAAGCGTCTGCTTCTACTATGAATGGTTTATCAATGTCTGGATGTATTAGTATATTATCAGCTTGGAAACTAGATTTCAACTGTATAAACGCATCGTGAGCCTCCCGTCCCCACACAAACGGTTGCTTCTTACGTAAGAGTTGTGTTAAAGGTACAGTAAGTTTAGCAAAGTTTGGAATAAACTCCCGATAGTAATTAGCAAACCCCAAGAATCGCTGTACATCTTTTTTAGACTTGAGTTCTTGCCAAGAGTTGACTGCGTCAACTTTGTGCGGGTCCATTTTTAATTCCTTTCCCGAAACTACATGTCCCAGGAACTCAACCTCAGACACGTGAAATACACATTTGGAGGCCTTAGCAAAAAGCTCATTATCCCATAAACGTTGTAACACCTGCCTTACATGCTGCTGATGTTCCTTTTCATCCTTAGAGAAAATTAATATATCGTCCAAATAAACCACTACAAATTGATCAATTAAATCTCTAAATACATCATTTATGACTCTTTGAAAGACAGCAGGTGCATTGCATAATCCGAAAGGCATCACACGGAACTCGTGGCATCCGAAGCACGTGTTAAATGCCGTCTTCCATTCGTCACCTTCCCGTATTCTAATCAAGTTATACGCCCCCGTAGATCAAGTTTAGTAAAGATCTTAGCCCCTTGCACTCTCGATAGTAATTCCGAAATCAAAGGTAGCGGATATCTATCACGAATGGTGTGCTTGTTAAGAACCCGATAGTCGCATACTAGTCTAAGCTCCCCTGTCTTTTTAGCCACAAAGAACACAGGTGCAGCAGTTGGAGAGCTAGATGGGCGAATAAACCCTTTGGCTAGGTTCTCGTCAAGAAATTCTCTCAAGGCTTGTCTTTCTGGTACCGTTAGAGCGTACAACCTTCCTGCTGGTAACTTAGCGCCTTCTACCAATCTAATCGCACAATCGTATGGTCTATGAGGCGGCAACTTATCCGCTTCCTTCTTACAAAACACATCTTGAAATTCCCTATATTCAGTAGGTACACCCTCCATGTCAATCTGAGAAGAATTTAAAGCAAAACATCCCTGCCTTTTAAAAGCTATAGTACGCTTCACCCAATCCACTTGAGGATTTACTAAAGTTAACCAATCCATTCCCAGGATTACATTGTATCTTGGTAACCGTGTAATGTCCCATACAAATTCTCCAGTTACTCCTTGTACCTCCCACGTTATTTCTGAGGTTTCACGATTAACCACCCCAGACTCCAGTAGTTTCCCGTCCGCTCCTTCCACCCATATATCGCATGCTTTACGTACTGTAGGAAGCCTATGTTTCCTTGCAAACCCAACATCCACATACGAGACCGTAGCCCCTGAGTCCAGCAGTGCCAGAGTAGAAGCAAGTTCTTTTCCCCCAACAGATAAAGAAATGGGTACAAAAACATGTTTCTTCCCCTCAAGTGACTGTTTTATAAGCCCTAATGCATTGGACTCACGTTGCACTAGGGCTGACCTTTTCCCGAAAGCTGAGAAGGCTTAACGTTACAATTCCTAGCAAAATGCCCAGCAGTCCCGCAATATAAACATAATCCCAATTGCCTTCTACGGTCTTTTTCCGCCGTTGACAATTTTCTAAACACCCCAAGTTCCATAGGCTCCTCCCCCTTTGCCACAGGTGCCCTAGGCGCAGATACAGATGGTGCATACATAGCCCTAGACTCTTTACGAGATTCAAACCGGGCGTCCAAACGCAAAACCTTAGCCACCAAAGCGTCCCAGTTTTCTGCCGGCTCTAATCGCGCCAGTTCATCTTGGAGATAATCATTCAAACCAGCAATAAACAAAAGCATAAACGCGTTCTCTCCCCAGTCTAATTGATGACGAAAAGAGTTAAACTTATTGAAATAGTCCAAAACAGACCCTTTTCCCTGTTTTAACCGATAAAGAGCCCAGCTAGCATTTTCCATACGGAGGGGATCCCCAAAAGTGTCTGATAATAATTTCTTGAAATCATCTAAATTGTCCTTGACTGGGTCATTTCCCAGAATCAAATTAGTTGCCCATTGTCCCGCAGGACCGGTCAATAGACTCAAAATAAATGCCACCTTGCTGGTGTCCGTAGGAAAAGCTTGTGCGCTAATCTGAGAAAAATAAAATTCAATTTGTGCCAAAAAAGTGGGCAATTTGTTTCGAGACCCATCAAAACGTTCAGGAGTCATTACATGTCCTTTAGCTGGCTGTGCCGCTTGTGCAGCGTAAAATGCAGCCTGCAGCTGGTCAAAACGGGCCTTAAGTTCCTCCATCGTCTTCTTGACGTGGATACCTCACTAGGAAAACTTTCTTTTAAGGCGTTGGGCAATCTGTCATAGACAGAACGCCACCAAATAGAGTACAACACAGTTTATTAAAGTTACAGAACTAAAAAATGCCCGTAGGAAGCAAAGGACTAGGCAAACACTTGTCTTCAGTGTGAAAAGTAACAGAAACAGCTCCGTTTGAATTAAAACGGTTCGAAAGGATAAACCGGATTAAACAGGAGTTTAATCCGGATTAAAGCAAAAGTGCTTACTTCAGCCTGACAATTTAAACAAACAAAAGTTGGTAAACAGAGGTCAAAATGAACACAAAAACTGGCAGCAGATTCCTCTCTGCTACTCAAAAGCTACAGATGAGTAACTCAGGCTGTTTACTCCTCCGTGCAACGAGCAAAATCCGGGTCCAGGCACATCAATCAGGGTAACGGCGGTCAGCAGGGTCCCAATCCGGTCCAAGGTCGAAAGCCAAGTGCAGACGTCTAAAGTTCCACAAGTTCCACCGATAGCCACAGAAGGGATAGTCCAAGGTCGTAGTCAGTCAGTCAGTCCAGCGTCAATCCAGAGTAGGTAATTAATGTCCGTCAAAAAGACGACGGAGGTCCAAGCTATCAAGATTAAACACAAGTTGCACAGAAAAACCCCACACAGTTCCTCCCGCCGTCTATGCCCAGTGTCCTTGGTAACTTACGTATCCAGCAACGAATCACACCCGTCTTCAGGAAGTTCCCCAACAAGAGCCCAAGCGTTCGTCCAGATTACCTTGCCCAACGCAATTAGCCATTGATCCTAAACCCCATTTTATCCCAGTTCATAACTCCTCATCGCTGTCAGCTGCTATCCTAATTCCAGGTGCCTCCTCCTCATCATCCTCATCAGAGCTAAAACACCTTTGACTACGCCCCACAGCATCCCCAGCTGTGGATCCCGCTCCATCCCTCCAGCCCGTCCATGGGTCTGATCCTGCAACCCGCCAATCGCCTCCCATGCTATCATTGCCGGTGACACCCAAATCCTCCCTCACATGAGTCCACTCCATGTCATCCTCCTCTGAGCTAACCATCTCTTCCTCCATTCCCTCGGTAAAACCCTCAAAGGAGTCTTCATCTGTTGGTTCTGCAAATAAGTCCCGGAGCCGTTTCCTTTCACGCTCCTCAAATGAGTCTGACTCTCGAGGAGTCTTATGACCCCGTCTCGTAGTACTGGAGCCAGAAGGCTCAACCATAACACTATTGCTCCAAGTCCTATTCTCTGCAGCAGCAAAAAACAAACTTGCGCCATCTTCAGTATGGCAGCATTTCAAATATATAACCCCTTAAAAAAGAATTAATTGCAAATTGTGTGTGGGTGAAAATTTGATACAGCATTTGCCTTTAAATAACATTGAATCATAGAGGTGGAAGAGACCACAAGAGCCATCCATCCTGTCCTACTCCTTTCTGCCATTCAGGAATACACAATCATAGCACTTCTGAAAGATGGCGATCTAACCGATGTACACTAGAGTCTCACTTATCCAACGTTCTGGATTATCCAACACATTTTTGTAGTCAATGTTTTCAATATATCGTGATATTTTGGTGCTAAATTTGTAAATACAGCAATTACTACATAGCATTACTGCGTATTGAACTACTTTTTCTGTCAAATATGTTGTATAACATGATGTTTGGGTGCTTAATTTGTAAAATCATAACCTAATTTGATGTTTAATAGGCTTTTCCTTACCCCTTCCTTATTATCCAACATATTCACTTATCCAACATTCTGCTGGCCCGTTTATGTTGGATAAGTGAGACTCTACTGTATTATCGGGAAACAAAGCATTTGTGTTTTTTTTTTCTTTTTTAATCTCTGTGATTTGCAGGACTCTGAGAATAACTTTGTCTGTAACAATAACTTCCCATTTTAAATTTGTACACAAAATCTAATGTCATATACATGATGTAATTCAGGAGGAAAGAACCACTTGACTTCCAAATGCATTGTACTCTCAACATCTTTTACTCTATGTGCCATATTGGCTGGGACCTGTGGGAGTTGAAGTCAAAACACTCTGCCAACCAAAGGTTCTCTGTTCCAGGTCAAGTTCTTTTCCTGTTTGTCATTTTCCTATGAACTTGCAGGATCTGCGGGGAATGTGCTATCCTTCAGTGAGACTAGAGCACACCAGGTGGTGCAGCAGAAGGCTGAGCAATTTATGCTTTATAACCAGAAGCAGCTCACAAGGATCTACCCATCTGCCTACCGGATTGACTCCAGCAATTTCAACCCTTTGCCATATTGGAACGTTGGTTGCCAGCTGGGTGAGTGATACAGTATATTCTTTGTGTGATGCATGGGCATGTGGATCTGCCTTTTCTTTCCCCTGAAGATGCTTTTATTTATTTGTGTCTACCTGGTATTTTCTTTAGTTGGAGGGCAAACTGACTACAACTACGGTATTGTGTTGCTTTGCAATTCATGTACGAGGAGTTCAGTACTATTTTTGGTGATACACTTGTAGAGTAGGATGAAGGAGTACAGTTGACAGAAAGACTCTGTGAAGGGCTCCTTGGGGACCTGGAAAAGTAAATCCACTAATCCTGGGCCCTTTCCATTACAAAAATACAGCAATAAAAATCCACTTCTAGTTGTCATGGCTGCATCCTATAGAATCCTAGGGTTTTTATATTTATGATTTACAAGAAAATTCCCTATAAACTGTAAATCTTGGAAAGCCCTAAACTATCAATTAAATGGGATGTAAATTGAACAGTTAGAATCCAAAGATTAGGCAGGATTAGTAGAATCAGTGCTATGTGATTTGTGGCTGTCAATAGGGTGACCATGGTGAAGAAACAAAGTTATTGTGCCCACTTCTCCAATCATGCACAGAGCGTGGGGGAAAAATACTTTTTCATTATATCTCAAAGAATACTGAACCCGGTGTGGTTGCTACTGGCTGGAGAGTCCTGGGACTTGTAATCTCAAAAGTAACTTTTCCAAGCACTGCTTTCAGATGCCAAAAGAACCCTGACTACATGGCATTATCCTTTCACTTGGCACTATTAAATATTCCCATTTTTCATGATGAACCAATGGAGCAGATAACTACCTTGTCTCTCACACAAGGGCATTGCATTCTCCACCTGGGACACAGCAGTCATGCCACACAAATCAGTCTCGGCTTCTTCTACATACTTGGTTCAATTCCATTTATTTCTTTGAAAATCAAAAGCCATTACAAGTAGGATAAACCATGTCAAAGGTAGCATTGATTGTCTCCAAACTGCATTGACTGAACTCACTTTTCATTGAAATATGCCAGGCTTGTCATGACTTATTGATTTCAACAGGAATAATGTGCAATTATCTTAGTTTATGTATGGCATAAAGCCATATAGCTTTGTTAGGTGCCAGTGACGTTTATGCATAATAAATAAAAACCTTGCTCTCTCCACAGTGGCATTAAACTATCAGTCTGATGGCCGAGTGATGCAGTTAAATCAAGCCAAGTTCAAGATGAATGGGAACTGCGGATACGTCCTGAAACCTCAGCAGATGTGCAAAGGTAGGGCTGTGCAGTGCATTGAATCTGCTGTTATACATTGAGTATTTGAGTCAGCTGCATTATATTCATTTGTTTAGTAGACATTCAGGATGACAGTGAAACAGTCAAAGAAATAGTCCTGCAAATTGGTTGAAGAAGAGGACATCAGTATATAAAATAAATTTAAAAGCATTCAGAACCAGATAATCCAAAATCAGAAGCCGCTTTGAGTTTCCTATGGGAGAGATATAGCAGGATATAATAATAATAATAATAATAATAATAATAATAATAATAATAATAATAATAAATACCATCAGCCTGCGACCAAGAACTGGTGGGATCACAAGCCAGAAAAAGTTACAGAGATTGAACATGTCAAGCTACTCTGGGACTTCTGAATTTAGACAGACAGAGTGTTGGAGCACAATACTCCTGACCTCACGATTGTGTTAAAAAACAAAGTATGGATTATCAATGTTGCAATCCCGGGGGACAGCAGGATTGAAGAAAAACAACTGGAAAAGCTGACATGATATGAGGATTTAAAGATCAAATTGCAAAGACTCTGGCACAAGCCAGTCAAGGTGGTCCTAGTGGTGATCGGCACACAGGGTGCAGTGCCTAAAGACATTGGCCTGTACCTAAACACAATTGGCGCTGACAAAATTACCACCTGCCAGCTGCAGAAGGCCACCTTACTGGGATCTGCACGCATTATTCGCCGATACATCACAGAGTACTAGACACTTGGGAAGTGTCCGACATGTGATTCAATACAACAGCCAGCAGAGTGTCTGCTGTGGACTCATCTTCTTGTGTTTCAAATAATAATAATAATAATAATAGTAATAATAAATGAAAACAAAGTAAATGAACTGAGCAGACTTAAGCTGCTCTAATAATCTTTGCACATGTTTATTACTGTGAATTTTATCTTTGAATATATGTCTGATGAAGTTTGTGTGTGCAGTTCTTGGTGTGAATTGAATTGGCAGACCAAGATACCCTGGGAAACTCAGACGTAAAACATCAATAAAAATAGTAAAAGTGGAAATTACAGAACAGTTAAATTATTACATCACTTTGTTCTTTCATATGTTGTCTGATGTTTGCTTGCTGTCTTTAGAGTTGCATTAGACATGAATCTGCTGTTCCTTTCCACACTCTTTGCATCTTTAGGTACATTCAGTCCCTGTTCTGCAGATCCACTTCCTGCTTTTCCTAAGAAGCAACTGATTCTCAAAATTATCAGTGGACAGCAGCTACCGAAACCTCCAGATTCCATGTTAGGAGACAGAGGAGAGGTAAACGATATTGGTGATATAAAGTTTCACATAATCAAACTTAGTTGCGTATCTTCAGGCCATTTTTTACCTATGGTGACACTCAGGCCACCCTATAGCAGGGTTTTCTTTGCAAGATTTGTTCAAAAGAGGTTTCTCATCATTTTCCTCTGAGGCTGAGATAATGCAACTTGCCCAAGGTCATCCAGTGGGTTTCATGGGTGAGTGGAGATTCAAACCCTGATTGCCAGTCGTAATCTAGTGCTCAAACCACAACACCATGCTAACTCCAAAAAATACGAAAAAGGCATTGTTAGTTTCCATTATTTTTCATATGAATAGGTTTGTAGCCCACTGCATTTTAAGAATATCTGTGTCACATGTTTACAGCCACTCCGTTAATTACAAGAAAAAACTGTAGGAGGACCAACAGGGATAATAACAATACTCATAATAATAATAATAATAATAATAATAATAATAATAATAATAATAATAATAATTATTATTATTATTATTATTATTTAACTGCCTTTCAAGGCTTTAGGTAGTGTACAACATAGTTAAAATACACAATTTAAAGCATAAAACCATTAAAACATATATATTAAATGATATAGACATAGGATTAAAACACATTAAATCAGTCATACTAATAAAATATCAATTAAAATTCATAGTTTAAAATTGACCGGGTGGACCTGCCTTAAAATATATGTCTTTAATGGTGTTTTAAATTCTGACTGCTCATTTAACTGTCAGAGCTCCTCTGAGTCTTGGAGCAACTGATACAAAGGTCCTCAGGATGATGGTTGGGATAAACACCCCGCAGAGGACCTAATGTCCTAAGGAATGGATTATACAGGAGAAGGTTATCCTGTAAGGCAGTATTTCCCAAACTGTGCTGCTCCAAGTGTTTTGGACTTCAGCTCCCAGAAATCCCAGTCAGTTTACCAGCTGTTAAGAATTGTGGGAGCCGAAGTCCAAAACATCTGAAGGAGCAGGGTTTGAGAAACTATGCTGTAAGAACCAACACTTTATAAATTCCCTTGTCCAGCTTCTCTTGTAGGTTCGGGCAGTGTTACATTTAATTGTCCTGGTTGTGCTCTTATCAATATATAATTGTAATCTAATTTAATAATCTGGTACAGTTGTAAAACTGCTATTTTAAGTGCTTTATAAGATGGATGTAACTGATTTTTTGAAAATTTGGATTTTTCTTTTTGCCTCAAGCAGATAATCGATCCATTTGTTGAGGTGGAAATTATTGGGCTACCTGCCGACTGCTGCAAAGACCAGACAAGGGTAGTAGATGATAATGGTAAGAGATACAGTATGCATCCTCATTTGTAGAATGTGTTTGTGCATGTTAGTGAATGACGAAATGTGCATAGAATAAGTGATAATCTGAGCTCATGCTGAACTGATTTGTTTTGGGGAATATCATTGTTTGCAGGTAGACTTTTGTGCTTTCATTGTTCGGTACAGCATCTATAAAAATATCCATGCCAAGTTGCTATGTTGCCTGTGCATAAATATTTCCAGCAAAAGAGCGCAACACTTCAGTCATCAATGACAGCAATATGTCATGTTGGTAGTATCTAACATTCATTTAAGCAGATATGGTGAAAATGATTGACTTAAGACAGCTGTTACAAACAGCAAGTACTATAAATAACAAGTAGAGCATATACTGGGTAAGAATTTCATCCGTACCAGATTTATTGAAAACGTTAGTACCAAGCAATCACTTAAGCCTCTCCTGAAGGAAGCAGGTGACATTTTGCTCAAAAGCAAGACCAATAGTTCAGAACATATAATTGGTTTTTTTTGCAACTTTCTACTGATTTCTTTCCTCCATCAATGTCAGGTTAAAACATAACTGCTACTTTTAAATTCCGTTCTTGGCAATTTACACATGCATGCATCAAAATATTAAAATATCAGAATGTTAAGAAATGAAGAAGAAGATTTAGACAGAGAGTTAAAGCTTAGTAATGGAAATTCTAGGCATAACTCTTCCACATAGAGGCTAATGAACAGGCTTTTCCCCTGATAGCTGCCCATCACACGGTTGTGTCTAGTGGCACCAAGAAAAGGCTCTCCAAGGATAACCTTAATAATTGGGCAGGAATTGCTAATACACATTTTAAGGTGTATTACTTTGACTGTGAATTAGTGTTTGTGTTCTCTCAAGTTAAAAAAATAGTTTTTTAAAAAAAGAATTCACATTTTCCCACTTTCATTGCATGTCCTGCACCTTTAACCCCAGTGAATGTGGAGGCCCTACTCTACTTGAGGATTGCTGCAAATAAGTCTGACGGGGATTTAGTATGTGGGTAAAATTGTTGCTTAATTTTTAAAGGGAAGACAAAATGAATCATAACAGGGAAGGCTAATTGTGTGTGTGATGCCACATTCTTCAGCTATTTGTCTTTCCCAATCCTCAACTAGGATAGATCCCTTGAAGAATTTGCTAATTGAACATTTAGCTCTATTTCTGAAATGATATCGTGAAATAACAATCTCTAAAGATGGCTTTTCTTCTTTGATTTTGACTGTTCATCATTTGCTTTTCTTAGGTTTTAATCCTGTTTGGGAAGAAACACTCAGTTTTACCATTCACATGCCTGAAATAGCATTGGTTCGGTTTCTTGTCTGGGATCATGATCCTATTGGCCGAGACTTCGTTGGACAAAGAACAGTTGCCTTCAGCAGCCTTATGCCTGGTTAGTCCAGATTATTTATTTATTTATTTATTTACGACATTTCTATCCCGCCTTTCTCAACCCCAGAGGGGACTCAAGACGGCTTTACATATAGGCAGCTATTTGATGCCTTAAAAACAATATACAATTAAAATGAACATTTAAAACAGAATAAAATACATTAAAACAATTAGAAACATTTAAAAACAATATATCACAATTAATCACATTACCCACAAGCATAATCCGGGCCATTCCTATAGTCATTGCATGTCTTTCCATATCTAACTATCTATCTATCTATATCTATCTATCTATCTATCTATCTATCTATCTATAGCACAAGTTCTGCACAAGTTCTCCAAAGGCTCGGTCGCAAAGCCACATTTTTACTCTCTTACGGAAGGTCAGGAGGGAGGGGGCTGATCTAATATCCACTAGTATTCATGCAAGGCAAATTGGGCTTCTCAGTTGTTAGACTGATAAACCTAGTTAACTCTCTGAACTGTTAGGAAAAAAAGATATGCCAATGCACAAAGTATATAGCAGATCTTCAGAATTGTTATTTCAGTTGTCCAAAAAAAATCTACTCTCCCATAAAAGGTATTACTTTTAAATCATGCTCTCAAGTATTGACACAACGACATTGTATGACACAGCAAACAAGATAGATATGCTGGATTTCATATCACAAAATCACAAGTCGAACACTTCCCAAGTGTCTAGGACTGTGTGATGTATTTTCAGATGATGCGCACAGATTATTATTATTATTAGTCCAGTTTTAAAAAAAATTTTTTTTACAGGAAACACATAATTTAGTACTACATTACAACCCCCTATCTGCAGGGGATACATTTTTGGATTTCATGTAGATATGCAAGACTGTTGGTAACTGCAAACACTAATGAAATTAATGACCCATGAAGTCACAATAGAAAATGCCTGCAGAGGACACATTGTGTTGGAAATGGATAACTTAAACCATAGATGTCATACTGTACAGATAAAATGACAGAATACCTCAGCCTATAAGTTTGTTGAGTAGAATGGTCATCAATTTAAACACCTTTGTTCTAAGTCCTTGAAGTGTAGACTTGGCAGTACAAAGGATATATGTTGGTAGATGAGAGAAAATAACATACTTTATTAGGGTTGGAAACTAAGTCTAGACAACTCTGAAGGAATTATATGTGGCAGACTCTGTGATCTGGATTGAAAACATGGTGTCTGTTGTTTTACAGTCATTCAAGCTTGGGAGTTTGAGATCTGTTGCTATTTCTACCTTTCCAGACTTCAGTAGTAGAGTATTCTTTAGCTGTTTCCCCAATTTAGGGTTGCAGTAAAAAAAAGAATAAAAGAGATTGTCAATCTAGCATACAAGCCTACCTAGTTTGAATTTTTATGCTTCAGCGTTATGGTCACTTATGCCTCAATTTACAACAAGAATGTCACCCCATGCTATTTTTATGGCCTAAGAAGAGGCACCTCCCAAAACCACAACAACAATATTTAGCTGATATAAATTTCATTTACGGTGTGCATAGTAGATGTTCTCCAGCAGTGACTTCTAACAATTTTCCTTCTGATTTCAACTGTAAAATGAGAAAACCCCAATGATAAAATGTATCATTGTTTATTGTCAGCAAGGCAAAGTGGCCTACCAAAATGACACATCCCTGGCTGTCAAGAATGAGTAGCAGCAATCTATAACCTTCTCTTCTTCTGTTCATGCAAGAAGACAGGATTCAATTTATTTATTTATTTATTTATTTATTTATTTATTTCCATCATTTCTACCCCGTCCTTCTCACCTGAGGGGACTCAGGGTGGCTTACAAAACTGGCAATTAATGCTGATACACTATAGAACAAAAATTAAAACATGAAAAGAGTTAAAACAGTTATAATATACAATATACAAAGTTTAAAACAGTGCAAAATGCTTATGCCATTCATCCACCAGACCTTGAACAAAAACTGTATTCCAGACCAAGTCGAATCCAGTAGGGACTTATTCTTCCATGCATTATTCCAATGCTTCCATTTTCATTAGAATTCCATGTTACTTTCAGATGTTTGGAACTAGTATTTTTTTTAGATTCTGGTTTGCTAAGTTACTTTCATTAGAGCAAGCACCAATTTCCTAAATTAATAAATAATATCTAACCATGGCTTGTTCTGAACACAGGGAGAATGTTTTCATTTTTTTTTTTTACATTAGTGAAGCAGATGGCAACTTTACATGACTCTGAAGCTTGATGGCTCTAATTCCAGCCACCTAGACGTGACCTAAACTAGGCCTGCTACTTATTAACCTATCATATGTAGCTTGGTATGGGTAAAAGGATGTTAAGTAAAATACTAATCACTGGGTTTCACTCTCACCAGGCTATCGTCATGTGTATTTGGATGGACTAACTGAAGCATCTGTATTTGTTCATATAACCATCAATGAAATTTTCGGAAAGGTAAGACTGGACCTGTTGCATTTCTGTTGCCTATATTGTTGCTGCTTTTATTTTTAATTTATCACAGATATTTTAAAGGACACACTTTTTTCCTCCTATAATCATTCTCCTCACTCCCCCCCCCCCAAAAAAATTGAAGAATGATATATGTTAAGCTTGTTTAAACTACTCCATAATGACAATATTGGAAGGGTATTGCTATGAGGTATATAGTCTGCTGCTTTCAGGTGCGGTGGAAAGTGTAGCCTCATCTCAAGCATTGAATTAAAATCCCATAGCCAGTTAAGATAGCACTTATATATGTGAAATGGGAAGGAGTGGATTACTTGATTCTTTCAGCGTCAGTGTATTCAGGGTTATGTGAGTGGAGAAGTGGCATTTGAATGGCAATGTTGCCTTGATAGGGGAAGACGGGGGAGGATACACAGGTGTCTGGAAGAGAAATACAATACATAGGTCCTTGTACACTTTACTTTCTAGGCATGGAGTGATCAGGACTGGAGTGCTGGTGAATACCTATGAATACCTTTGGCAACTTATGGGTGTGGAACTTCAGTAATTTCTTATCACAACTATACCTACTTTAACAGTCAGAGTGTTGAAATTCAACTTTCTGATTTTTCTTCAGATGCTAATGTTGTCTGAAGAAGTTGTTTACATTGTACAGGTTTTTACACTGAGACAATGGTTTAGAAATAAGATATGGTTGTTTGTTAGTCATCATGCAAAAAATGTATGCGCTGTACAAAGTGGCATAATGCAAGGCATGTGCGCCTGGATGGCTTCTTCCTTCCTGAACAAAATATGATGCCTGAAGTGCTAAATGTTTTTCTTTCCTTTTCCAAAACTTGGTAAAGCATTGCCGAAGGTTTTCATGGCCGGAATCACAGGGTTGTTGTGTGTTTTTTGGGCTGTATGGCCATGTTCCAGAAGTATTCTCTCCTGGCGTTTCGCCCACATCTATGGCAGGCATCCTCAGAGATTTTGAATGAGATTTTCCTGCTTCTTGCAGGGGGTTGGACTGGATGGCCCATGAGGTCTCTTCCAGCTCTACGATTCTATGATTCTGGAACATGGCCATACAGCCCAAAAACACACACATCCCTTGGTAAAGTATGTATTTTTTAAATTTATAACTCTGAATTCCCACAGCAGGATGGCCAATGGCTAAGAGGGGATGCTAGCAGTTTGTAGACCAATACAGTAACCTAGTTCACCTTTTATTTTCTACTTGATCTGTCTTCCCACAATAGCTTGCAGAATTTCATTATTTCTTGTAAATAAAATTAACAGATGCTGTGTTTGCAAATTGTTCACAATAAGGGGAACCACTACTACTTCTTTGTAAGGTTTGGGAAGGGAAAGGAAACAGACACTCTTGGGCAAGAATAAAGCTGTATGGCATGCATTTCTCAACAAATTTCTGGAAATAAATGGCAACACTTTTAGCTAGGTTTCTGTGTGCTTGCTTTAAGAGGCAGATTTTTTCTTTGCAGCTTAGTTTGAATAAATTTTAATGCAAAGCTTGCTGCTATTAACTCATTTTTAACAATATATTTATTTACTGTATTTATATATTTATTTTTTAATTATTACAACATTTGCATCCTGCCCTTCTCACCCAATGGGGGACTCAGGGTGGCTTACAATAAAATATATAAAATATACAATTTTTCTCACCTCTGGGGGGGACTCAAAAGTGGTTTACAAAATAATAGTGACAAAATTCAATGCCATACATATGTGTAAAACCAAATCATATATCTAAAACAGTAAATATATAATGATGCATTAGAATCGATAAGACTATTAAAGATGAGATAAAAACAACATTTAGACATTAAGAAAAAGCATTAAAACGTCTAATATAAACATTAAAATTGCATGATCCAAAATCGTAAGATAGGAAATTTTAAATTTTGCTTCTAGTTTTATAAAGACATGTTCATGAATACTTTTTCTTAATGTCTGCCTTAAATGAATATTTAGCTAGGACATGACTCAATGATGTAGCTCACACTTTGCTTGTGGGGTTCAATCACTGCCATGTCTTGGTGCTGTTGGGTACAAAGACGGAGCTAAGAGAGACCAATCAGAATGCCCATGTTGCTGCTTGCCAGTTTATTTTGAATAGAGATAGACAACTGTGGTGGGCACTGAAGCTGATTTTACCCTGTGTGCATGCTGTAGGATGAACCCCTTCATTTTTGGGTAAATATCAGAGTTAAAAATACTTTTGGTCAATACTTCTTGGCCTCTCTTAACAATTTTGGCATTTAATTAGGCAAACTTTGACCAATTCCACTGATTCCCGGAAGTGGAAATTGATGTTTTTTTAAAAGGCATTTTGCTGCTCTCCACAATTGGAAATGGGTTTCAGATTTCTTGTTTGGGTCTAGATCAGGTCAGGGTATATGGAATAAACTTCCCTCATATGTTCTATGGCAGGAATTAAGAGCAATTACATTTATTTAAAAAAGAAACGAGTTTTAAATAGCATTTATGACCTTCTTCAGTTTGGCATGGCTAGTCAGCCCTTAGAGTTAGATGTTGCCAACCCATGTGCCAGCCTGGGTGGCATAAAACATCCTGCTAGTATGTTAAAGCTAACTGTATACTGTATTATAATAATAGCAGAAAGGCAAAGTGGGAAATATGTAACAGTGAAAAATGATTTTTTAAAAGATTGGAATGAATACACTTGAAAAATGCATGTAAACATTTCAGAAAGTAAAGGATAAATTACACAGTTTGGATTTTGTGGTTTTCCAGACTATTTTTCTTCCTTAGAGTGGGCATTAATCTTTTAAAATGTATTGCCACTTGCAGTCTGTTTTGCCTAACAGTTTGATTGTTCAGATTGTGACTGTCAGTCATATTAGCAATGCTGCACTATTTAGGACAGAGGGGTGCTGCATATCTTATGCTCAGTTTGTAGATACAGACAGTGCTATTAATTGAATCTGTTTTGGTGAGCATAAAGAATGCTCAATGTCTCTATGCCCTGGAGATATTCATCTGTCTTAAGGGGCATTATCAATTCCCTACCATACCGTGCTACAGCAGTAGAGGAAAGAATTCCAGCTGTTCTCATTTTTTTATCAAGAAGTATTTTCAGTTGTTGCAAAATACAACAAAATCCACAGAGTGTTACCTATACTGGGCAATGAAAATGCGTCATGCAAGCATTTAAAGCTTACCTTTCAATCTATAGATTAGAGCAGAGTTTCTTAAACTGTGCTCCTCCAGATGTTTTGAACTTCAGCTCCCACAATTCCTAACAGCTGGTAAGATGGCTGGGATTTCTGCGAACTGAAGTCTAAAACACCTGGAGGAGCAGAGTTTGAGAAACTCTGGATTAGAGAAATGGTTCCAAGTTTAAAATGTAGGGTACTGCAAAAATCAATGATCGTTTGATTGGGGGGGGGGATATTTATATTTAGAACATTATCTTCTCTGTCTTGCACGTATGAAAGAACATTCCCTGTGATGAAAATGATGAATTGCACTACTACTATATTTATTTATATTCCGCTTTCATTTCTAAACTGGAAATCAAGGCAGCATGTAGATTCAAAACAGATGAAAACCTTCTTAATTGTAAAACAACTCAAAATGTAATGTGGTATGGGGAGAGAGGCTCTGAGATAGTCCATCTTAGTTATTTCTAAAGGAAAGTTTGAATTTCCCATTCTTTTAAAGGACATTGAGCTGACTAGACAGTCATGCACCTCCTCTTTAGGCTGGTTTCCATATGTAGTGTATCTCATGCAGATGAGCTGAAGATAGCTGATGCTGTGTCCATTTAGAGAAAGTAACTAACTCTTCACCTGATGCACCCTCAGTTTCAACTTCCACTTTCTGGATGTGCTTGATGTATGTGCACACACATGTATGCATGGGCTTCCATTTTTCAATTATTGGGATAAAACAGATTTCCACCCAGAAGTGAAGGTTTCACTTTGGGCAGTGAAGGACCCATGTTGCTGCCCACCCCAGGAATACTAATCTACATGAAAAAAGCAGTGAAATATCAGAACCATTCCAGTAAAACATTGAAACTAGCCCCATGTTTCGGAGTTTTTGGGAGTTGTGGTCCAACACGCTTTGAGGTGGCAGCTTAGAAGTAGCTGATCTGTAAAGAACCCTGGATGTATCACTTTGTTCTGTTGTGACTGAGCTGTAGAAATTAGCTCGACACATCTGCCTTTCTTTGCCTTCCAGTGGAGTCCCTTAATCCTCAACCCAAGTTATACTATCATGCACTTTCTAGGAGCCACTAAGGTAGCTTTTATTTAGCATGCATTTCTGCACTTGCTGGGCAACCATTTTTGCTTTTTATAAGAGTCATTTTGAGCCGCATGATCTGTAACTGCTGTGTCGCTTCATTTCCCATCAAAAATTTCAAATGTTGTGTTGCTGCTTTGAAATGGCCCATGTCATAAAACTCTGAGCCTTTGGGCAGGGCAGTCTCTCACTCCAGGACATTTCTTGCAAACTTGTCATGTGTGATTAGGAAACCTCTTATAAAGCTCTTTAACCATCTTGGCAGACTGTCTTCCTGACAAAGAGATAGTCTCTCATACGTGCATGAATTCATGTTGAGTGTGCTTGTTCTCTCCAACTAGAGGTGGATTTGTTTTGGGTTGGTAATCGTTTGTTTGCTTGCTTGTTTGAGGTTTCTCTTGACTCAACCCTCAGATAATGTGCACATTCAGCAATTTAGAAATGTGTTGCTGTAAAATAAGTCCCATTTTCAAAAACCTGTAGTATTTCCCTCCTTTTCCTCTTCCATTTTATTTTTCAGAACAAACAACTGATAGGACTCCGAGGGCTTTTCAACAAGAATCCCAAACACAATACTGTGGAAAACGGTTGTCTTTATGTTCGGAAAAGGTCAATTGGTGAGCGTATTCTCCGGCGCACAGCCAGTGCTCCAGCAAAGGGCAGGAAGAAGAGCAAAATGGGCTTTCAGGAAGCCACTGAACTTAAGGAGAGCGTATCAGAGGTGACAGACCTGAAGGACAAGGATGGAGTCCTAAGACGTACAAGTAGGAGCTTACAAGCACGTCCCATCTCCATGCCAGTTGAGAAGTATCTTCTGAGGGGTTTGCCATCACCAGATCAGAAGGCTACCACCACCATGGATGATAAAAAAGAAAAAGCCTCTGGTAAGTCCCTTCAAAAGGTGTAAGATCTATAACATATTTATTGACTTGATTCTCCACTCTGAAAGATGTTATGTTCATGTACATTAGTTCATCCCATTGAATTCAGTGGGACATATCTCTAAGCCAGAGTTGTCAAACTTGTGACCCTCCAGATGATGGGTCTCCCACTTCCAGAAGCCTTAACCAGCTTGTCCAATGGCCAGGAATTCTGAAAGCTTGTGTCCAAAAAACCTGGAGGGCCACAAGTTTGACACCACTGCCCTAAGCCCAGTGTGGAAGTTATGCAGCCATCCAAATATAAAATTGCAGCTTGTAGCAGCTATATCTAGCATGGACAGTCGTGGGGCATGCTGGTTATTGTAGCTCAACAACACCGGGAGGCTACGTGACAAGCAATACCTGACTCCTTTCTCTATATTGTGCCAAGCTGTTCAAATACAAGAACTACCTCCTTATTCTAGTAAGAGGCATAATTCTAAAGAGGGGATTTTCCTACCATTTCACAATCCTGGCAGCCTTAAGGGGTGCATGCGCAGATGTTTAGCAATTGGGAGTCCAGAATTTCTGGACTGAAATGACTTTATTCTGGTTAGTACTCTTCAGTACAAAATGTTTGATTGCGTGGTTACTGGTGTGGCTTTCTCATCTATGATGTTTGGTGCCAGTTGAATTAAAGATAAACACTTGTTTACCTGCCTCATTTTAATAAACATACACATAGGTTGTGAGAATAAAAAATGTTTTCCAGTATTAATAGAGATCTCAGTATTAAAGTGTAGCTGGTCTATGATATGTGGAAACTCGTCAAGAGTACGGAACTCTATTAGTACAGATACTGTGACAAACATCATAAAAGCTTCTTTGTAATTTTCAGTTTGGATTTGCATATAAATGCAACATCAGATCATGGCATTTGTTAGATATGAAAGACTACCTGATTTCCTGATTTGATTGTTTCTAGAGTGACAAGCAACTGAAACCTTTGTTTCTTACCATATTGCAGCATACCTCAGTTAATTAAATCTCTGTTTGCAAAGCTTCTTTTAATGAAGGCTTTTGGGTACATGCAGCTAAAAGTGGATTCTTTCCCATTCTTCCCCCCACAGTGGAAGGAAAGAGCCTTTCTGTGGTGCCAGCCACACATCAGACTTTAAGTTGTAGTTATGAAATAGCTCCCTATGTGTAAGATCAGCAAGACATGAACTCTTTAAATTACTAACAAAGGTTTGTTAGAATTAAAATAAATGCATTTATGCTTTGAGCAGATTGCCTGTACCCATCTAGAGATAGGGAAAGAAACTAAAAAGAATTAACTCTTTGTGTTCTGATTTTCAGTGGCCCACATTGAGTCTTTCAACATCATCCCTAGAGAATTGTACTTAATTCTTTAGATTGCTACAGTGAGATCTATGTGATAAAAGAAAAAGACAAGGCACACAGCCTTGCCTTTTTGAAGAAGCCTTGATGTGGTCTGCAGAAAACTCAAAATGTTTTTGTTTATTTATGCAAGGCTCCATGACCTTGTTGTTTCATTTCACACATCCATATTATTAATTTTAAATATTTTTTTCTGAAATTTCTTGGATTGCTCTTTTTTGTGTGGCATAGGAACTTATCCCTATTCTTTCCATGTTATTTCTCCCATGGATACAAAATTTTCTGTTAAAGAAGTAATGCCCAGGAGCACATCTACTTCATTAACGGAGGTATGCCTGTACATCACCATGGCTGAGTGAGCCTTCAAAGTTCCTTTACCTTTGTACATCTAGAGCTGCTTTCCTCGGCTTGACAAAAGATATGTCTAAAAGTATTCAGAGGACTAATGGTTTATTAATAGAAAATTCAACACATTTCAGCCTGTTTATGTTCTTTAATTCTTTTTTCAGAGATTTTTAACTTCAGAAATTTCCAGGGAAAAACTGGACAAAAGTGTGAAACTTTTAACTCCATGTTTAAAATTAAATTTCAAAAAGCTCCTGAAGAAGGCCTTGGAGGGCTTATAAAGACTAACATGTGTTTTTTAAATTAAAATCATTCTGGTTTTTGTTTCCTTCATTTTTAAAAAACTAGTTACCTTTATTTATTTATTTATTTATTTATTTACAGTATTTATATTCCGCCCTTCTCACCCAAGGGGACTTAGGGCGGATCACATTACACATATAAGGCAAACATTCAATGCCTTAACATAGAACAAAGACAAGTCAAACACGGGGCTCTGGGGCTCTGACCTGGCCTCGAACTCTTGACCTCTTGGTCAGAGTGATTTGTTGCAGCTGGTTGCTCAACAGCCTGCTCCACAGCCACAGAATTGGACTACAGCTCCCATCATCTCAACATCTAATCATTTTGTATCTACTGGCTAGGGATAATGGAAACTGTTCTTAACAAAACTAGAGGACACCAAGTTAAAGAAGGCTGCTAAAAGGAATTAATTAGATCATTTAACAAGTGAAGGGTTTTTCTTTTAAGGGATTTGCCCTTTAAAAACTTCAATCTTTTTGTATTTGGGGTTGGAGAGCAAATTTTCAGTATATCACAAGCAGAGGTCATCTACTGATATCCCTAGAAGGAGAGATTCAGTGTCAAACTTTGTGAATGCAAACTTCACATTTTTTTTTGTAATTGCTTAATCTAATTGCCATCAGATTGTGATAAATTGAAATAACCATAAACAAAGAAATTCTGATTTATTTAATATTTTAATATTTACTAAGCTAAAGCCACAATAGAACCCAAGTGCACTTGTACACTTTTCCATTTCACTACCTTGAACTTTCCATCTGTGCTTTCTTTCCTTCTAATGAGAAAGTAATATTGCTTGTTTGTTAAAGTATGGAACTGCAAAGAGACCCTATATTTTTCTGATAAGAATATAATAGAATTATATTACTGAGATTCTGCTTTTCAAAAAAAATCATAGCTGCCTTGCCTTATTAGAGAGTATACAGTGCTCATAAAGACCATCTTGTTTCACAGCAGTGTTTTAACTGTTTAATTCAAAGCCATCCTTTTAATTCATAGGTACAACCCATAGGCTGGGTGTGCAATTAGGGAAAGCTAGAGAGCCACATCATCCCCCCAGGAGACCTTGGAGGCTTGTACTACACACCACATTTTCAATCATCCAGTTTTTATTAAAATGCCTTTAATTTCTCCCAATATTATCTTGCAAAAAAACAAAACCCCAACAACATATAGGCAATGCGAAGTGTATTTTCACCATTTTTAGGTCCATAGGAGGTATTTTTTAGAAACATTTAATCACTTCTGATTAAATTTTTAAAAGGTTTCCTCTAGATCTAAAATGGTCAAAGGGACTCCAAGACATTGCAAACATGTCTCCAAGGCCCCTACACATCAAATATTGACAAACATTTTCTGGACTCCTGAGAGGCAACATATACAGTCATGAATGACTCCATGTGCCTACCTTTTGCCCACCCTTGCCCTAGACAGTTATTTTTAGCCTCTATGTTCCTCATCCCCTGCATCTATATTGTTACTTTTGCTCTTTTGCTGGTGGGATGAAAACAGCAATGCTGGATTTCTTGGTGTGAGAAAGGACTCTAGGTCCTAGAATTACAAGTATTCTGTTACAGGCCTAAATCCAGTTGTAGTTGTCTCAATTAGATTAGATCAATTACATTGGTAGTCAGCCTTTTATATATCCCATATATTCATGTATAAGCCTAGAAATTTTAGTCAAAATTGTTCCAAAAACCCTGGCTCAGCTTATCAGTGGGTCAATGTGAGTGCTGTACCTTATAAAAAGAACATTCCCTTTTCTGAGTTGATTGGCAAAAGGTAAGATCTTAGTCTGTCCCAAGAGAACTTAAAAGAGGCACTGTCCATCTCCACTCTCACTTCCGTGACACCTTGTCTGGCCTTTTTGAATGCCTGGGTAAGATAATGGCCAGGAGTGGCTGGCCCTCTGAGACAATATTGGCATTTCCCCCTCTCTACAGAATGATCTTTGACTGCGGGTCAAATCAAAATCCATAATTTTAGCCCCCAAACCTGCCTTTGGTTGACTTATGCATGAGTATATACAATAAATCACATTGATTCAGCAAGTCCACTTTGCTTGGGGCTAATAGTTGGATTTAGGCCACAGAAAGAAACAAAATGTACCTGTAGAATGGGGAAAAAATCCCATTCTTTTGATGGATATGTGATATTAGAAAGCCTCCTTTTCTGTGAAGTCCTAATATGGGAAGTGTAATTCAAACGTTCTGATAAGCATGCCTCTCCTCTTTGCAGATGGTGTTTTAACAGAGCTGTTTTGTTCTGTTTTTGTTTGCCATGCTTCTTTGTAGTACAAATCTGAATAGGAATACAGCTGAAGGTAATGCCACATGTTCAGAATATGGTACCTCATTGACATTCTTTACAACAACTATTACATCGTGCCTGTGATGATGTAATAAAACATTAAAGAAAATCTTCAATGAAGTGCTTCCAATTGCATTTTCCCTCATTCCTTTACATCACATGGATAATTTGTACTAAGCTTGCACAACCCCATAATTAAATCCTCTCACAGTCGTGACCAGTTTCACTTTCTCCATTTGTTTGTTTCCAGGCAAAATAGTCATATGCAGCATATCTAACCAATGTTTTTGTTTGTTTGTATGTAATGCAATTTTGCAGGAAGTGAGGACCACACACATTTGAACGAAGCAATTTCCTTTTCTGAGAAAGATTCATCTTTTATTGCATTTGTACCTTCATTTGAAAATTTTGCTCCCAAGACTGATGATTATACAACTTTACATGCCTATGAAAAACCAGATGGCTTAGACTTTGTGACTGGCATAGCTGAGACCTATTTCTCCACTGAATATTGGAGGAATAATCTTTCCAGTGCGTCTGTTCACGAAAAGAAGGAACCTGAAAGTGAAGAGAATAAAGATCTATGTTCTGTGGATCAAAAACTTTGGGAGGGTGCAGAAAAGCACAAAACAGAAGCCAGTAGTTCTGTTCCTAAAGAACACAAGGAGACTATGATCAAATCTCACACACTTGTCAATAGCACTATTACTAATTTGTCATTAGATGACTCATTTTCTTCTGCCTGTCATGATGTCCAGGGCTTTCATTATACACCAGCCATACAAGATACTGACATTTCTCACCTTATCAGTGAAGTCTCTTTAACTGATGAAAGTGATCTGAGTAGTTCTGTGTCAGCACTGATAGATCAGGCTGATGTCACAAGTGGTCAGACTAATTTGACTATTGTATCAAGTCCTCCTGAAGTTGACAAAAAGATTTTTAATGTGAAGTCTACACATTCACCACATATGGTTTCATGTGATCAGAATGAAATGCTTGGTTGCAAGTCACCTAAGGTAACGCAGGTTGAATTGCCAGCATATTCAACACCAGAAATGACTATAATAACAACACCTGTGACAACAGAATGTTCTCTGTACACAATTATCCATGAGGCTCCTCTTTCTCCAACTTCTTCTCTCCATGTTTCAGCAGACAAACTTGATAATGAAAATACAACCCGCTGCGTGGAAGAGCCTAGTACTGTTTCTTCCTGCATCTCATCTGTCACTCAGCTGAAATCAGACCCTAAAAGAAAGTGTCGAACAAACTGGGAATCTTTCAGTGATAGTAATTCCTGCTTTTCAGATGCCTCTGACTTGGAGCGTACAATATTTGCCCAGTTCCCACCTGCAAATTCTGCAGGCAGCAGTTTAATGGAAGTTGATGGGGAATTACAAGACCTCTTGATCACTACCTATGAATATAAGAGGGAAGACATGAGTCAACTTGCTTCGCCTTTGAGACTTAAGCATAATCAAGACACTCTGTATCATAGCAAAGCCATCTGTGAACATCCCTATAGTGTGGACATCCACAGTGCCAACCAAGTTGAAGATGGCAAGTTTAAAAATGAGAAGACACAATATTTTCCTTACTCCAAACATCAAAATGGTGATATTTTGTACAATAATTACTTTCAATTTTCAAACACACAAAATGAAGTGTTAAACATTTCCCAAACAGCCAATGTGTCCAAGAATGCTCTACCATTGCCTTCTTTCCCAGCTCAGAAACAACCAAGTCCTTGTAAATCCAAAAGTCTTGGAGACCTCACCTCAGAAGACATTTCTTGTAATTTTGAGAGCAAGTACAAGTATATTAGTAGGGGTTTTATTACATCTGGCATGAAGGACAAAATGGTGGCTACTCTGAAAGCTAAAAAACCTCAGACTACTGATTCTCTGACAGAACAACTGCGGAAACTAGTGTCTTTTGATCAAGATGATAGTTGCCAATCTTTCTGTTCTCAGCAAAATGACGATTGCCCTAAAATGCTGGTTCGAAAACTATCTTCCAGGAGTCAAAGCAGAGTGCGAAATATTGCTAGTCGTGCCAAGGAGCGACAAGAAGCCAGCAAACAAAAGCTTTCCAACACTAGCAGCAATGTAGCCGGGGTGGTCTTTCGAAATAAGCCCTCTATGACTCCTCATGTTATCAACAGACACTCCACTGGCTCTTACATAGCAAGCTATCTGGAAAACTTCAATGCAGACGATGTAGAAAGTCGAGGCGTCCCAGAAGGTGCATGCACATCATTGCGTTTTGGATACAGTGATCGGTTTTGTACAGATGACTCTCTTTTAGAGACCAAGCCAAACGAGGATGATAAACCAGAAATTTATTTTCTTCTGAGACTGTAAATTGTATAAATGCACATCTTCATTGTTTACAAGCTTTCCCACTGAATGAAGGATTATCAATAAGCAATGTAGCCATTACCATTCAAATAACTTAGAAATTTATTTTTCTGTTGTTGTCATGAATTAATGCATCAATTTCGATCAAAGATAATGTAAATAGATGTTGTAAAAATTCTTTTCAGTTTTTTTTCTCTTTTTTCTTTTGGAGACAAACAAGTTGGTTATGGTTTGCATGACATGTATGCAATAGATGTCATTCTGTATTTGCAGTGCATGTGCAACAATTTGATATAGCTATGAGTCACCTCAAAATATTGCACTGACTGCAACCTCTGTCTTATTTCCCGAATCATTAGCTAATTCTAATGATTTTAGAGTAGTTACCTTATGATTCCCTCTTTCAAGTATGTAATCACATGTGTTCAAATGGGTTTTTTGATGGAAAAAAATAGATGGGAGAAAATAAGTATTCATATTTGGTCTTAGAAGATAGTGAAAATGATAACCACTCCAAAATAATACAACAATATGAGCAGTAGTGGCTGAATGGCTTCCATGGCAGTCAAGCGGTCAGTTCATTCTGGGTGTTCATCCAAACTTTAAAGCAGCCATCTGGATACCGAGTGTCCTCTCTCCAAAACATATTCAGTATCATGGACAGCTTCCTTAAAGTTTGGACTGAAAATAGGAATAGATACCCCATCCTGCTGATGTAGAAACCACTAGCTGTCATAAATACAGATGAGGATACAAATCCACAAAGTAAGCTGAAAGGTGTTTGAAATGAATGATGCATCCTAAACTTTTTTAAAAATATTAAAAGCAAGATCTTTAATTTTCAAGAACAAAGATGAAATGGAAAAAACAAGGTAAGCAAGGAAAAAGGCAAACCAGTTCATGGGCATGTGAAACAATTGAAATGTTGTGGTTCTTTTTCGGTTGGGGGTGTATAGTGAAAATCCTCAAATCCAGAACCCAGGGTGTCTTATATTCATTCTGAGTGCCAACTTGTTTCTCTTCAATAATGGGAATGTTCTGAACATGCATCTTGGAATTGAATGCTTACCTGACACTCATGACAATGCGGCAGCTATGATTCACAGAAAGCAGGCTTTTATTGCTGTTTTGCTTCATGTGTTCTGTTTAAGTGTTTTATTATATTTTACTTTAAATACACTTGTAATAATCCAGATCTGTGCACAATTACTAATTTGCAACACTGAACAGTAACTTTACATAGCCATATCAATGCTTCATGTATTTGGATCTGTGTATGTGTATGTGTATGGAGTATTTGGTTGTTTTCATGTTAGTATCGTTCATATATGTTTTACTATGTTTTGAGGATTATCTCTCTTTGAATGTCTTCTGAAGTAGCATTTCAGTTCTCCATTCTTACAGTGACTGTATGATTGTTTAAACTATGTAATTTCATCTCATGGAACTTGGAATATTAATCCTACTGTTTCACAGCTAATGAATTAATGCTGGCAGATTTCTGAGACTATCATTTTATTTCTAAATAAGGGTAAATAACTTGTGGCCCTCCAGATGTTAGACTAAAACTCCCATGATTCCTTACTTAGACTGTTTTTGCTAGGGACTGATATAAGCTGTAGTCCAACAACATCTGGAGTGTGTCAAGTTGCTAATTCCCTTTTTAACAAGTTTATGCTTATATCCTGTGGCTACATAAATAGTATTGCAGCAGTATCTGTTGACAGAACCCAGTGAAATATCAAGAAATGTAGGATATGATCTTAATGTGGGCTCAACAGAATGCCCACATATTACTTTCTATCTACAGAAATATCATATTCAGCAATAACAATATATAGACCCAGTACAGATGTAACTTCTACGATTTTACAATAATATGCTAAAAGCTTCTTTGTTTTCCCCACTGCATGATTTCTCACTTCTTTTCAGCACTTTCATTTGGCCATGGTATACAATCTGTATCAATGATGTAACCATGCTTAATGCTAGCCATCGTTAATTCCACTTATAACCAGTGTTATCAACAAGGTTTGGAAAACCCAGATCAAACCCTTATTTTAAGATAATATTAACAATGGTATGCACTGATTTGAATTACAAGTACATTTGTTTATCTTTAAATCCTCTGTGTATGGGGTGCAGAGAGAAAGAAAGAACTCCAGGGGAAAACAAGGCGAGAGGAAGGAAACACCAAACCTAGGAAAGTTGCTTGCCATTCATGGAGGAATTATGTCTTCCTATCTTTTTCTTTCCCAATAAACCTTTTACATGTCTCTGGGGCCTATGAAATATCAATTTCTGTTGTGACACAAAGTTGAAGCTGAAACAAATTTTGCTTTCTCTATGTTTGTTCCATATATTTGGCTATGAATGTAACTGAAATGTGGTAGCAAAGTGGTATACACTGAAGCCACACTCACTCCACAGGCAACTGAAAAAGAAGGTGGGCCTTTTGTCATTCTGTGGCTCTGAGATAAGGGCTTTTTCTATTTTCTGCTGTGGAGGAGGGGAGTCATTGTAAAAGAACCCCTCCTTTCAAACTGTCCCCTGATAATTAGAATTGTGCAGTTTTATCCTATGGGCTGTGTTTACAATGTGTGTTGATGCATTTTTGTTATGTGTAAAAGACATGTACCTAATAAATACCTCTTATCTTTTGTAATACAGAATGTTATTTGTATTCATGGAAGGGGAAAAATAAAATGTTAAGCACTCCAAGTGCATGTTTTAAATAATGAAGTAAAGCTGAATAGTTACAATTGTCCCCTCATTTGCTTTTCTCAAAGAGTCAACTCTTCCTATTGAATGATAAGAAACAAATCTATAGAAAGCCCTGATTGGGTGAGCGGGTGGATTGTGTGTGTTTTCACTATAGATAATGTAGAAGCATCAAGTATTGAAATCAATTAGCACAAAATGGCTTGTTCTTGACCTAAGAGGTATAGTAAAATGGACTGCACCATAATTTGTTCTAAGCATTATTGGATACTAAGTTTGGATGTATACTGATAGTCATAGTTTAATTTATTTTTTGAAAAATTATGTGCGCACACAAGGTGGCATCATTTTATTTCTGCATAAATAGGTTTCAGGTAAACGAATGGCACATATTCTCCCTTGTATACAAAATGTGGAGAACAACTGAGTGTTAATTCAGCATTGCAACTGGTCTTGGGACTTTTTATGCACTGTGCTGCTCCTGCTGGTAGTAATATTTCAGTTCTATGTGTAAAAAACACGACCCCTTTAAAACAACTTAAATTCGGTAAACTTGGCTAAACTATACAAAGTTACTTGATTTCTCATCTTGTGCATAATTCATGTTTGTGTGTTTACATCTGAGATGAGGAACTAAAGATGACTTTGGGAAGACTGACCAACGGGAAAGGGTTGTAATACAATTCTGATTTCTAAAATGTCAATTGCTCCTTCAAGCATAATTTTAAGGTTTGAAAACATGGCATTTCCTTTTCAAACAGACAAACAAGGTGGCTTGAATTCTTTGCAGAATTTCATAGTGGATTATTAATATGACATTCGCTGGCTCTTTCATAGGGCAACTTATCTATCATCTTAAGTTCATTGCCATCATGTTGTATGTCTCTTCCAAGCACCTATTGATATTTAATCAAAGTAGAGGTACAACATGTCCTGAGTCAGAATATATGAAGGATAGAATGAACATTTGATTACTACTCAATTAGGGTCAAACTTTGCAGATCAGCCCTCTTAGGTAACATTTACAGGAAGAAAATAGCACCTGGAACTTTTTATTCTTAGTGCAGCAACATCTGCACATTTTGTGAACCATACAGTGCAACTTTTCAAGAATAATGTGTTTCTTTTATGCTTAAAAAAAGCGTGCTGCAAACAATGTACTCTTATGTACATTTTAAAAGTTGTGTAACTTTGATTGTGTTACTTTAAGTTGCAGTTTTTTTAAAAGCTATGCAACATTCTGATTCATATTTTTCCTTCTCTCTTTGGAAAGCTCCACAGCTTCCAGTGTAACATATCATTTTGTTTTATGATTTTCCTCACCCTCTTTTAAAAGAATATAGTAGTAGTAAAGTTTATTATGGGCAACAAACAATAATTTTCAAAAATGATGATGGAACCAAGGCAGTTATTTATCATGTTACTAGCCTTCTATCAGTTACCTAAAAGGAAAACTATTTGGATCATGGATACCAGAGTTATAAGTGAAGAGAGATTGAATTTAAAGCTCTAGATCACTGTTGTGTTTTAGCCCACCTTTCTGAAAATAATACTGTAATATCTGATCACAAGCTCTTTACTGCTTTCGTTGATCTCAAATCTGCATTTGATGTGGTTTCAAGGAAACCCCTACTCTCTAAATTACAAACTACTATTGATAAGCTAACTGGTGCCTAAATATCTTAAAAGCATTTCCTCCTGATCTTGAAAATTAAGCAGGGTCAATCCTGTTGAGCTCTGAGATGGAAGACTACAAATGAATAGCAGGTAGTATGGGCCATATTTCAGAGGAAGGAACTGGCAAAACCACATCTGAGTATTCCTTGCCTAAGTAAACCTTGGTAGTAGCCACATGTTGTTAATATAAGGATTGATAATGAAGGATACCAAATACCTATCTAGTCCCACATTGTGTATATTCCCTGGTCAACCAGTTGTTTATGGGGATTTCAGAAGAACATGAAACCTGCTACACTTTGCTGTTGTCTTTTCTCATGTCTGATAATGCAAAATACAAAGATCCCTGCTGTGTTCTGTGGAAGTGGAAGATGGACATCAGTGGCAGGTAACTTTCTTTACCAGTGTTGAGTCCTTATGTCATTTATAACCCTGAGAGATCCTTACTGTATTGCAGAATGTCTTGCTATACAATTATTTTATCACTAGACAAGATCAATGTGGACACATTCAGTGGAATATTTTTTGTATAATATTCACATAGTTTGGACTTTGCTGAGGGCAGGGGAAGGGTGAAAAGAAAAAAGAAGTTTGACATCTTGAATAAGGTCTATTTGAGAAGAGACCTTTCACTTCAAAAAAGATTATGCCTTCAGAAACTGGATTTGGCCTTTAAATAGAGTTTATGCTAGAAGGTGCAGTTGATGTTTAGTGCTGTGGATAAATGACAAATACGTCTCTTCCCAGCGGGGTTTGAGAGCCCTCTGGCCTGACAAGCTTCAGCTTATGCGTCTAGTGATAAATCACACAATGATTGTGTAAGCTGCTTAATAACAGGAGAAGGGGATATCTTGCTTTCACACTTATATGTTGTATATCCCCAACGAATCCTTCTGTCCATTAGTGTTGAAGAATGTTGGCATTGTTTTTGAATAAAACAAACCAATCTGAAATTAAATACTAAAATTTCCCAGACTAATGCTTGGGTGAGGTTGCATTTTTTAAAATAGATGGCACATGTGTCTGAATTTTGTACTGCAGTATTTGCACACAAAAAAGTGTTAATACAACAGTTTTGGGAAAATATCACAAAACAAGTAGATGAAACTATACTGGTCCAAGTTGTTTCACTCTCAGGGAGAGAAGCAAATGTTCCCTTTTCCCAGTAAGTAAAGGCTTCTCTCTGATCTGTCTGCACTTTTGAAAAATATTCTGTTTAACCACATTTTTCTGGTCTGAATTGACTCTGCAGTGATCCAGTTAATGCCACACATATCACCAGTCTTTAATTCTTCACATTATTTTTAGCCACACAGCCATGGCTGCTCCCTCCTTACTTTAATGTCATGTGTGTGAATATATATATTTCCTGTTAAGTGGGGATGTGCTAGTAATGGTGTGGAAGCATGAAAAGACACATCTTTTTAAACAACAACAACCATGCCAGCAAACCTAAAATTGTACTTACATTTGCACCAGGAAAGAACCACTTCCTGGTAGGAATGATCTAGTTATTGCTTGGCCCAGGTCTCCTCCCACCAACTGGTTCTGCTGGCTATTTAGTCATTTTCCCCAATTTCACAATGATGTGATATCAACTTGAAGGGTTGGCCACATGCCAAAAACTCTGAATTTCCTGGAAAACCAGACAGTAAAAGATAAGGCTTCTTAAATTAGATTAAAGATCAAAGAACCATATTTTAAGCAAGTCATCAAGAAAGTCATGTGCCCGAACTGAGGCGCCTACAAGGTGAGTAGTTTTGTTTCCATCTGTGTAGAAAAGCTATCCATCATCTTGTCCATAAAATTAGGGCTAAAAAGCCAATTAAATTCCAAATAATGATTCAGCTAGAATGTACACCAGTTCCATATTGCATTGGATTGCCTCAGTTCAGCTCCAGGGCAGATCAGCACAATTAAAAAAACTTAGGTTGATCTGACTTATCAAAACTTAGGAGAAAAGCTAGACATCATGTCTCCAATGCAACCCTATAAGGAAAGAATCAAGGAAGTGAACTCTATGATTCTAGGACTGTCAGCCACAGTGCTTATGGGGATGAAGAATTATATGAAGTCATAGAAGATATATATCTTCTTTTTCTGGGTCAGCAGGAAATAATGGAGGAGGTTAATGAGGGGAAGGTGATTTTTGACTTCATTGAGCCATCCTTGTTCTTTTGTGCCTTTTTTCTTTGATCTAGTTTTTAAATTAATCTGTGTGAGCTAGGTAACAAAATCCACTCCTCCGCCTTCCCATTGTCCGTAAAGATTGTTGTTACTTAAGGGTTAGATGGAAGGTAGACTTTTGAAGCCACCATAGAAAAGATAGTACATAGTCTGGGACCTCCCATTTGGAGTGGTAGAGAATCCTAGAATTTCTATCTGCTTTCACTGTAGCCAACAAATGAGCATGTTGAATAATATTAAAGTACCAGGCATTCTTGTTGAGAAGAGAGCAGTCAAGCAGCATGAGAAAGACATTTAGGGTAGAAACAAAGAGTGCTGACCATTGCAGCCCTGCTCATCTACCTGCTGCAAGAGGCCTGGACAGAGAACTGTGGAAGAGATGGACTGTGGGACTAGGGAATCTTTAAAAGGAGGATTCTAATTGCAGCCAGAGCACCATATGCCTTAAACCATGGACAATGGGGATCACAGGCTAATTTCACCACTTGGACTGCTGGTAATAACAAGGCATATTCTTGTCACAAAGTTTCTCTTTCTTTTTGTGCTGCATCAGTACATTGTTTTAGTTAGCTTTCTGGAATAATATATCATTTTAAAAACAAAACAAACAAACCCCCCACTCTTCCAAGTATGTTGCCATTAATGTTATTGTATCATAGCATTGCAAGAAACAGGCTTAGGTGACAGACACTAGGATTGGTTGGGCAACTATGGTGAGTTTAGGGGACTGTGTTCATCCCCCAGGAGATCATTCCCCTTGGCAAATGCCCTCTAGTAGTTGTGGGACATTTTTGTCATTATTTCCAGTCCCTGGTCTATTTTAGGCCCTGGAAAGGATTGTTTTGCAACCAGACATCACTTCCTGATTTTTTAAAAGGCCTCTGCTAGACCTAAACCGATTCAGAGGAACTGAAAAACCAAATTTTGCCCCATTCTAGAGGGCATTTGTGGGCAATATTTTACTTCTCGGGGCCTGGATATCACAAAAACCCAAAACAAACGTGGGGAATACATGTTTCCCATAGCCTGTACTTCCTTCGTTTTTGCTTTAGGAGATAAGGCTAAGAAAATAGCAGTGAAATGTCACAAATGAGCATTTAAAAATATTTATTTGTGAGATTTTGTCCTTTTTGGGGGGGGGGGGGGGGCAGGGAGAGATAGCATGTTTTACACATGTCTAGCACAAAATCCCCTAAAGGGTGAAATTGGCTTTGGTTAATCATATATTTATGGTTCCCATATCTCCAAATTTCCAATGTGATTTTTTATAGTAACTTTCAGTTTCATACTACAAATCAGTATGAGAAACTTGGCAGTTTGGATACACAGGAGTCTCAAAATGTAAAGCATGAACTAGGGAACAAAGTGTGCTATCTGTCTGTCTATCTATCTATCTATCTATCTATCTATCTATCTATCTATCTATCTATCTATCTATCTATCTATCCCCATACACACAAACACACACACAGATACATACATAATTCAGGTTAAGCAAAATCTTAAGGCAATTAAACATGACTGCTAACCAACCATGTAATGCAACCTAAATCAAACTATAAAACTTCATAATACTATTATACAAAGCAGAATGTCAAACTGTATAACTAAACACTATAAATATGTATAGTGTTTTAACCTAAAGAACATAGACCAACCAAAGCATATGTTCAAGTAACATAGTTTAATCTCATACAGTATAGTAAAGGGAATTTCGTTTCCCTTTCTACTGTTTCCAAATTTGTATTACCAAATCTTGATTTGGATGTAGAGTCTAAACTGGAATAGATTAGGCCTGGATTGATCTGTTCTGGACCAAGTTCTGAGTAGTTGAACCAAGTTCCAAAACCTACTGGGGATCCATGTTGCACACTCCTAGTTTTTTTTTAAAAAAAGAAATTACATTGTTAATTTGTCTCCCTTTCTGACCCCCCAAAATGAGCTGCCAGAGGAGCCCCCTTTGCATTGCTAATGGGGGAGTTGGCTCTGCCATTGAAATTACCTCTTGCTTTCTCACATAGAAATGACTCGGTGCCACTGAACTCCAAGTGAGGAGGGAGCAGATGTCAGGACAGTTGGACTAACAAAGCCTTTCTTTCTCTTTTTCTGATGGCGCTTGTCGAAGCACGGAGATACAAAAAGCAAAGCTGGCCTCGAATCTGGCAGTAACACATTATGTCAAAACCAATTATAATGAGAATACCTCTAACTAAATAAAAAATCTGAAATGGCATCATTTTGTCATAATGAAATCAGGTTTTGAAACTCAATCACTTTGTTTAAGAGGAAAATGATTATCAAGCCAGTACAAAAAGCATTTGTTTTATTGGATATCGCCCTAATAGACATTTACTAAAGAAGTGCTGCAAATGACAAAAACTGGAGTTCAACTGAGCCTTTCTTTTTCCTTTTTAATAATGAGGTAATCAGTCTTACTTTCTTTCTTGGAGGGAACGGAAGAAAACAAAACCTTGAAAAGTTACTTCCAGAGGCAGTTCAATAGTGGTTAGTTAGGAGTGGAAAAGAGAATGAGAACAAGGTGTGCAGTATGAAGAACTTTTAAGATTGAGGCAATCACCCTGAGACCTAACCATCAAAAGTGCAGGACTTCTGCTTGAGACCTGACCAACTCTTTCACACAACAGCTTGAATTTGGTGATGTGGACTTTCTTGGACAACTGAAGGGTTGAGCATGAGATCTCTGTATCTACTCTGGGTCACCTGGATACAGGTTGAATATCCCTTATTTAGAATATGAAATGCTCCATAATCTGAAACTCCCCATATTGGTGGTTACAATAGGGATATCTTTGTTTTCTGCTCTTTCCATGTACACAAACTTTGTTTCATACACAAAATTATGACAAAAATAATGACAAAAATGTTAACAATATTATATAAAAGTAACTTCAGGAAATGTGTAAAAGCTGTATTTGAAACAAACACATTTCATGTTTAGATTTGGGTCCCAGCTCCAAATCTCTCATTATGTTAGATGCAAATATAGGTATTAAAAAATCTGTAAGAATTCAAAATATTTTTGTTGCAAAGCATTTCAGATAAGGGACATTCAAGCTGTGCAACAGTTCTACATCTATTCTACCCAAAGGGTACCTTGCTCCAAACCTATGGTAAGAAATCTATGGCCACCCAGTTCTTGATAAGCGATTACTTCCATGAGCACTTATCATTGGCTAGACTGAGAGTTGGCATCCAAGAAATATTTCAATATGTCAGTTTAATTATCCACAGACAGCAGAGCTTTGATCATTCTGGTTGTGAATAATAGAAGCTGAAATCTAGCACTTCAGGATGATGCTAATTTCCCTTCTTTTACATGTATCAGGAAAGTGGCTGCAAATTGAAAGATGTATTTTAATGACATGTCAAAAAGAAACAGCAGTATTTGAAATACTAGATATGAAATCTCTTTTTCAAACAGTGAATCCTGAAAATTACTTTTTAAATGGTGCTGATATAGCCGTAGTTTTGAGATTTGACACTTTCTTTTGGCTTCTGTTTAAGTAAATACTATATTTTCTCCTTTTCCTATTGTTTTTCATCTCCCTGATCAAGAAGATACCACCCAGTAAATACTAATACTTTTGAATGCACCATGAACAGATTAGTTGATATAATCTTATTATTCTGAGATCAATTAGAAGGACTACCACAGATTGAAAATGTCATGGATTTATTTTGGTTTAGAAATAAAGTTTAATTTACCAGAATATACCACTAAATAAATAACTCAATAGTAAGGAATTGATAAAATTAATTCTCTGTGTTTCTGTCCACATGAAAACTGACCTCATAAAAGCTTAGCCCATGAAATACTTTTATGTATTATAACAGGTGATATTTATCCTCTATTATAAATGAACAAGTGGCCTTTGTGAGAATGACAAAGAGCGGAAGACAAAACAGACCCTGACCCTATTAGATATTTTGTTGTTTATGCCATTCAGAAGTTTAGCTATGCCTTGGAAATTAGCAAAGGTACTTTGATTTCTTTGGGGCCTTTGTGCCAACAAATAATCTCAGTGTGCTAAGACTTTCCAACTATTCATAGAGAGATGAAGCATGTCATGTGCTAGATGTACCACCAAAAGAAACTGAAAAAAGCTTCACTTCCACCACCATTAGTTCCTTCTAAGTTCTTTTCCTTCCTATATACTGACATTCGGCATGGTTAGAGGAATGTGCTCCAGCTTGCTATTTCAGCCAACAAAGGATGCTTAATATTTGAGATGTGCAAAGAATGCTTGATGAAGCAATGGTCCCATTTCACATTTAATGAATATATTTTTTGCCTGAGGGCTCAAAACAATTCTAAGGGTGCTTTGTAGACAATTAACACCAGTAGCAGAGATGATTTTGTATGGCAATTGCTCCATTTTCCTGGAGGATAGAAATCCAATACAGGTGAACAAATTGAAATTAATTTGTTTGTATGCTCTGGAAGAATATATAAATTCTGCACAGTATCATTCATATACTTAACTGACTGTGTAACAGAATGAATAGAAAGAATAGCATAGGGAAGCCAATGCTGCTAAAGTGTGAAGATTACAAAAAATTAAAAACATTGAATAATACAATTTTGAAAGGAAAATCCATGTTCATCTGTTGCACCAAAAAGTATAGAATTCTGAAGTGCCCTAAAGAGTAAGACCTTAAATCAGGTGGGAGAAATATTGGTGAAATGAAAGTCCCAGCAGCTTCAGACAGCACAGCCAATCCCGACACATGCTGGAAGGTACAATCCAACCACATGATTTCTATCCCATATATTTATCCCACTCATGCATATTTATCAAAGGGGAGAAATCTTACTCATCCTTAGCTATTGTTGGAATTGAATTCCTAACATTCTTCACCACTGACTTAGTTGGATAGGTCTGCTAGGGAGTTGCAGTTCAACAGCATTTGGCGGGGCGGGATTCACAGTTCCCATCTGTTGCCTAAATTGAATTAGAGTACACCAACTGACCCCATGGTAGTTATATTCATCTATATTCATCAATGTGAGGTTAGCAATTGGATTTAGACTAAAAAATGTATGAAATGCAGGAGTTTTTATGGTATCGGTGTTATGGTTGAGCCTTATGGCTCCGATACTGGGAGACGTGGTCGTAAGACTCCTCGGGAGTCAGATACTCTCGAGGAGCGAGAAAGGAAGCGGCTGCGGGACATATTTGCAGAACCATCTGACGATTCCTTTGAGGGTTTTACTGAGAGAATGGAGGAAGAGATGGTTAGCTCAGAGGAGGATGACATGGAATGGACTCGTGTGAGGGAGGATTTGGGTGCCACTGGCAATGATAGTATGGAAGGCGATTGGGGACCTTCAGGATTAGACCCGTGGACAAGCTGGAGGGATGGGACGGGATCCACAGCTGGGGATGCTGTGGGGCGTAGTCAAAGGTGTTTCAGTTCTGATGAGGAAAGTGATGAGGAAACGCCTGGAATTAGGGTAACAGCTGATAGTGATGAGGAGCTGTAAACTGGCATAAAATGGGGTTTGGAAGCAATGGCTAATTGCGTTGGGCAAGGTAATCTGGACGAACGCTTGGGCTCTGTGTGGGAAATTCCTGAAGACGGGTGTGATTCGTTTGCTGTATACGTAAGTTATCAAGGACACTGGGCATAGACGGCGGGAGGAACTGTGTGGGCTTTTGTTGTGCAACCTGTGCTTAATCTTAATAGCTTGGACCTCCGTCGTCTTCTTGACGGACACCATCTGTTTATTCTGGACTGACTGACTGACTGACTGACTGACTGACTGACTACGGCCTCGGACTCTCCTTCCTGTGATTATCGTTGGACCTGGTGAACTACAAACGTCTGTACCTGCCTTACGACCTTCGGACCGGATTGGAACTTCGCTGACCGCTTCTGCCCTTGAATGCTGCGTTTGTATCTGGAAATTGCTTGCTGTGTGGAGGAGTAACCTCTTAGTTACTCAAACATAGCTTTTGGCAGCAGAGAAGCATCTGCTGCCAGTTTTTTGTATTCCTTTGAACCTTTTGTTCACCAGCTTTTGTTTGTTTTAGTCCCAGGCTGAAGTAAGCTTTTTTGGTTTAACCCGGATTAAACTCCGGTTTAATCCGGTTTATCTTTTGAACGTTTTCCTTGTGTCTTTTTACTTTTAAGGCCAATGTTTGCCTAGCCCTTGTCTTTTACGGGCATTTTTGGTTCTGTAACTCCAATAAACTTTGTTATATCTTATCTTGTGGCGTTCTGTCCTTGACAATCGGGTTCATACAATGTTCTCCAGTGTCTTATGTATATAGCTAAACAGTATGCACAGTATGGATGGATAAATACAGAAACGGGATTCCTGGTACTATGAAATGAAAAGTTATATCTTTAAGTTCTAAGGCCCCATCTACACTGCCATACAATCCAGTTTCTGAATGCACATTAACTGCTTTGAACTGGATTATATGGCAATGTAGACTGATACAATCCAGTTCAAAGCAGAATCTGCATCCAGAAAATGGATTATGTGGCAGTGATACATCCTAAGAAAGAGAAATAGAAAGAGAGCAAAAGAAGATTGGCCTTAGGACATTATTCCACGGGCGAAAGAGAACCGAGGGTAAGCGTTTGGACTCATCTTACTCTGCCAAGGTCCATCTTTGGGGGTGGCCAGCCATCCCACGTTCTTTCCCTGTCTTCATCCTGCTTCCCCCAACTTCCCCCTCTTTCTTCAATCAGTCTTCTCTTTGTTTTTGCATGCTGGCAAGATAGATTCCCATGGGCAGCCATTGGAAGTGGCTATGGAATAGCCTCTGTGGAACTCCATTTTGCCAGCATGCAAAAACAGAGGGAAAATGGAGGAAAATATACATGGGATAAGGCCCTTACTCTCTTTTGACTCTGGCTTTGTCTGTCGCTAACTTCAGCCCTATCCAACACCAACATACTCACATTTACTCCAAGGAGAAATGTCCCTCAAGGCCATTATAGGTCTTCTCAAAAGGTTGTCACAACATCATCTTCCCAGATCAATTGGGAGACATCTCTGTAAACAGTGGGGATACACGCACACTGTCCTTCCACTCCAGAATCACCATTTGATCAGCACCAACAACATGGATTTCATGTGAAATTGATTCCAAGATCCTCAATCTTTCTCATCAACAGCAAAATAAGCATGTAGCTCCTATATGTAGGAAAGGTGTAGCATCCAGGGATGCATGTAAAATAAAAGTCCGTGTTTCCAACTGTTCCATTCTAAAATAAATTACCCCAATGGTTCAAACTGCATGATTTTTATCAATAAATATTCCCATGAAAACTAATACACTGTATTTTGGGGTTTTTTTTCATGTTAAAAGCGACTAGAGAAACTGCAAGTCTCACTGGGTGGGATTTGAATCGGTATCCTTCAGGTCAGCCACCCAACCTTCAAGTCATCAGTCCTGCCAGCACAAGGGTTTAACCCATTGCACCACCGGGGGCTCCATATTTTGGAAAATATTTGGGAAAGTTTCTTGTTTAAACTACTGTTTTCAGAATCTCTGTCTAGGATATGCTGGCTGGGGTTTCTGGTAATTTGAATACAAACAATCTTTCCCAACAGACTAGAGAGAGTTTAAAAACCAGTTTGTATTACTATAATTCCATCCCTCCACAAATCAGCCCTGCGTACATGAAGTTCTGAAGTTGACATCAAAGTTCCAAGTTGATTTACTCTGGGTATTACAACTCTCCAGGCTTTACTTAGAACCCTTAACAAGCAAACGAAAAACCAGAACAAAGCCACACTAGTGAGCTGATACAAAGTCATTTCATTGCCTGAAAATGCTTGAACATGCATGATAATGCATCATTTCCTTTCCTCATACCCTCAACTGTAGAATTGGTAGAGCATGATGTGGCATACTTGGTCCTCATACCCCTGTAGACTAGTGGGATATGGATATGGTGTTTTTCAAGTAATGTATATGTTTTCCTGAATTTTAACTCTCAAAGATCAGGACTGACAAGAAAAATTCAACAAGATTAATTTCCGGGCGTAGGAAAGCATGTTGAATAACAAGAGTGGGTTGGTGTTATGAAAACATTATGCAGAGGCTGACTGAAATAAGCACAAGGAAAACAAATCAGAGAGGGAAATGGAGCTGCTGTTCATTTAAATGAATTCTCTGTACAGCTTACAGCATAGTCTGATTTGCGCAGTCTCCTACTATAACTATGTGCTGCTACAATTAGCACATGGCACAATATTAATCACCTGGAGTCTTGCTCAGTTTCTATTATATCATTTATGTGTCCTTTATACATCTAACAAAAGAACTCTAAATAGCCAGAACACCGTAAATTAAACAATCAGCAGACACCTGCATCAAGTTGAATGCTGCAGGTCATTTAAACCTCTGCTCTGGGAATTTTCCATCAAATTCCATGGATCTGAAAACAAAACTCCAGTATGACCAGATGTTACAGGATGATATCAGTCACTTTCCTTCTTCGGATTGACATTTTCACAGTTTTGGGAATGTTTCTTCTTTATGGATAAGACAAGAGGCTAAGAGCATGGTCCAAGGCGAAGATGTTTGACCTTGAACCAAGATTTGCAACATGAGAGGCATCACCAAACAATAAAACTCAGGATTCAGCAACCATGGCAACTGAAGTGGTCTCATTACACAAGAATTGTGTGTAGTGTGAAAGGATGCCTGGAGTTTCCTGGGTGGGAGGAAGACAACAGGGTTTCCTGGGGGAGGGAAAGATGCTTCCTTCCAGCAACATTGTACTGTTATATCATCTGGACTGCAATTACTTGGAAAGTGTACTTAGCTTTACATATTATGTATCTGGTATTTTCCTCTTCCAGAATAATATAATTCAGATGACATGGACTAGCAACATAAAAATTACATTTTTCAATCCTTTTTTCATGTGTGTTGGCCTTTGTCCTTTTGTTGCAACTCACATTCATGCAGCTATGTTTGTTAAATGCTCTGTGTGCTTTCTATTTAAATTAATAGCAAGGTACATTAAAATTTGTTTCATCCTTAATACTGTAGCCAAAGCACAATGATCCCTGTAATAAGTTTTTAAAATGAGTGATATGCGTATCAATCCCTAATGGAACTTGGATTATGATAAAGCCAAATCCAATGAATAGTAAAAGCAAACAATAGAACCTTTAAGACCCCAGCAGCAATTAATCATATTTGATTCACCTATAATCTCTTGGATACTACTTTTTCATAGCTATTTACCTGAATAGATTACAGTTGCCAGAAACATAGCAGTTTTCTGTTTTTCCCACACATTCCCCTGATATAGAGGTGTCTGAGTTTGTACGGGAAGAAAATTGTTGCCACAATTACCTGAAATAGATGTGGATCACAGTAAAAGCCGCAGAATCTTTGTAAATATTTCCTTCAGAGTTGAGTGGAAGTTTGCAAACCTGGTCCTTTCAGAGGTTGTTAGACTACAGCTCCCATGATCCTGCATCATTGACTGTGCTGGCTGTCTTGGTTTGATGGGATCCACAATGAGACAACACATGTTCATGGATGGGTCCCATTGAAAATATACGTTGCAAAGTATATCCAGCTCTGCTTTCACCACAATCAGCTCAATGTCGAAATAACCATTTCTATATGTGCTGCACAACTTTCTCTTGAATGTGCCATTGACGCTAGTCATTGATTTAGTGAAAAGAAGCAACCAAGGTTTCAATTCAAACCTCTAATGGGGAGATTGTGATGTTACCCAATCAAAGAGGTATTGAATCTTCAGGTAATACTGTTTTGATTTGTTTTTAGTATAGACTGGAAGCTTAAATTAGGATCACCCAGACTGGTCTAAAGAAGTTATAATCAAGAGTTTTTTGAGTTGTCTCTGTATCCATTCCTTTGGGATACTGTGTTCCTTCGCTTGGGGCACTTTGTAAAACAATTTCTTGGATTTGCACTAGGGCCGATCCATAGTAACTTTCTGAAAGAAAAACTTGGGTTTGTTAATTTGGCCCCATAGTTTGAAAGGAAATGTATTTAATTTTAAAAAGTCTAAAAGTGTTGCATTGGGAAAATGCATTTTCACTGATGCTTTAATGCATTGTAGCACTGTGACTCTAAAGTAAATAAATATATTTTAAAGAGAGGGAAAGAAGAGGATAAGAAAAGAGCATATTATTCCAATATGTCTAGGAATTAAAAAGAAAGCCAGTGGGGAGTGGGAATAAAATGTTGCTGCTGATGTCAGAAGATCTAGAAGGCATAGACACCCATATTTTGTGCGCCCTTCCTTCTCCTGGGACATTATACCACTGGTAAGAGACCATATTTAAACAGGAAGGGAAAAGGAAGATGAAGTCACCAAGACCCACCAGGAGGTAGTGGAGAAGCTCACAGAAATGCTTCCCATGTTACATAAAGATCATTTAGCAGCATTTGGGGACAAAAATGAACTTTTGGGAGGGGGTGCAGTCCTCTAAGGACTTCTGGGAAGGCAAAAGGGGTCTCCTAGCCCCCACAATTGCTCATCCTTGCTGTAAAGCACACAAACAACATTGCAACAGTTTTCTATGCATCAGCTCATCTTTTACTTAAATCTGGAAATGATATTACAAGTAAAATGTTATTTGCTCTATGATAAATAAACAAGAAAGTTATCCATGTTATACAAATATACATATCCAAGAGAGCAGTACTTGCAGTTTCACCAACCCATATCTGACAAACGATGTCTTCTCTTGAAATTATCTAGGTCCTTTATGGCAATTTTGTAATAACTTCTGGGGGAAGTTATTAATTTCAGTAGGTTTTGCTATTATCCATGGTCTCTTATTTTTGTAGTAAATTTAGGAATGCACCCAACACAAATTTTTCAGTTATCTGAAAAATAAAAACCAGGCTGAAAATCTGAAAAGAATTCTTCAAAAAGGCAAGTGAACAAATTCTACATGTTCACATGGATACTTTGCAATCTGATCCTTAGTTGAATGGTCTTTTGAGTACACAATACAAAATTCAGTGGGACTTCTCTGCAAGCTTGAAGTCCGGATCAGTTGCAGTTATGTTGACCAAAGAGATCAATGGAATCCACATCCTGCTGCTAATCTTTCTGTTCAAAGAGACTGCCTTAAAAATAAGGAGAAGGGCCTACAATACCCCTAATATTAACATTTTGTGATATTTGCCTTTCATTTGTTTTAACAATGCTTCATGTTATATTTTCTGCTTTGTTCGGTTTACCCGGATTGCTGTTGGAAAGTACTTCATGCAAGAAAATGGGTCATTTCTCTGTAGGCAACTAGGCAGGACTCATTTCTCATTGATAATACACAAGGAAGATCTTAATTTTCCTCAGAATGCTGATATCATCAATGTAAAATCCACCCCATATTGCATGCTAGTGTTTTGAGAAATGAGCGAATCATATTGGGTACTTAATGAGGCTTGACAAGCTGCCAATATTACTAAACAAGTGGCTAAGATGACGGTAGCCAGGTTTACAAGGCTTCCTCTTACAATGCTGCCATTTGGTATGAAATAGTGTGCTCTAGCTGTTAAATCCATCTGTTTGGTCATGCAGCCTTTGCATACAAATCTCTCAGTCTTACACATTTACAAGTGTTGCATTCAGACAATGAGCTGATAACTTAAATTGAATTGGAGTCTTGTGATAAGGAACCAATTAATGCACAAAGGTTTCTATTTTTAAAATATTTCCTGCAGTTGAATGTGAAGGGGCGCAGATCTACAATGCACATGACGTTTCTGGTGATTTCAACTATAAATAAAAATTAATATGGCCCTGTGGGTAGCTACAAGCAGTAACAATCCATTATTTTAAAAATCTATCCAATCCAACTCTATTTTAGAGAGAGAAAAACATAGGAAGAGGAGGCCAGATTTGCCCATATACAATTAGCACTGGACTAGTTAGAACCTGGACCATGGACAAGGTTCACTATGGTCACAATGACATGTACTGTAGTTTTGTGTATGTGTGTTTGTGTATTTACCTTCAACTTGCCTTGAATTTCATAGGATTTGTTAAGCAAGAAATACTTAGCAGTGGCTTTGCCAGTTCTTTCTTCTGAAACATAGCCTAAAGCACCTAGTATTCATTGGTGATCTCCAATTCAAATGCTAACCAAAGCTGTCCTGGTTAGTTTCCATAATCAGATGGGAAATGTTGCCTTTAGTTGTATTGTAAATCTTTAGACATGGTGTTAATTATTGTAAAATCTGAATCTTAAGAATTAATATATGCAAATTTTATGCCCTCTAATTGGGTATTCCAGCTGGATAAGATTGAACCTGAGACCTTTGAATGCAAGCATCTGTTCTATCACGATGGAGCGTATAACAGAATAATGGGAAAGCAATTTTCCATAATGTTTCCTTAAGTAGTAGGGCATGGAAATGGAACAGAGCAAACTAAAAGAGAGATAGAGACTTAATTTTGTTTGACAAAAGAATGGAAAGGTGTTCTGGTAAGATTTCCTCATGGCATTCTGCAAAATCTCTAAACAGACTTTTTGGTTCTTCCATCTTGCAAACCCTGTACTGGAAATATAAAGAATATAAAAGCAATAAAACAACAGAGAAGCAGAACTTAACTAAAAATGTTCTTGCCTCTATCTATCTATCTATCTATCTATCTATCTATCTATCTATCTATCTATCTATCTCTCTATCTCTCTATCTCTCTATCTCTCTATCTCTCTATCTCTCTATCTCTCTCTCTCTCTCTCTCTCTCTCTCTCCAGATTTCTGCAAGGAGGACACATGACCTTGTCTGCAAGTATATACAAATGGCCCATGGATAACATGCTTCCTAAAATAACTGACCTATATGGATGGAGGTAGCTTAAGAAAGCACTGCAGAAATGTTCCATTAGAAGGGTAGAAGAAGGACAGAAAATGTCCTCAAGCATTGATTGACTGCTGTTACCTGTGCAAAACTGCAGGAGAAGAGAAGCATTGGGAAATACAGAGAAAGGAGGAACAAGACAGAATTATTTTATATCTTCATCTATTCAGTGTTGATATATGGTGATGAGTTGAGTGGTCCCTAGAGCAAAAGGCATCCACTGCAAGACAATTACAATTGATTAGATGCCCCATTAGTGATTAAATCTCCCGGTGCTCACTCTCTTGGCATGCAAAAAGCAGTCTTGGAAGTCAAATACTGCAAGAGAAAAATATTGTCTGCTGCTTGCATTTTTTCTGCAGAAAAAAGGAAAAGAGATGGGAGGCTCTCATCCTGACCCTCTGTATTTTATTTGCACAGCTGTATCCCCCTCTATATCATGAACAGATCCTTAGTCAGATGTCCATGTCCATGCTGTTATAATGCTTAAACCTGAGCCCCATATGAAGTGGGACTGATACTCTGTTAACTTGATGTTTCTCCTCTTTTCATTTCTAGAACTTCCTTTCTCCTTTCTGTGAGGTCACGTCCTTCTCTCACTTACAAAGAGGCATGCTGCACATAGATGTCCTGCCTAAGCAGACTTGCAAAAACAGAAACTAGCTTTACAGTTTTTTGTAGATAAGTTTAGGGACTTTGATAGATTTCCTGAATCAACAGATGAAAATGTAGTTACTTTGATCATCTAGAGTAGTTACACTGTACATTGGGCCCTCTGGCTCTGTGGGCTGCATTTTTCACTGAGTGTGGATTGTTGTGTCCCATATCCTTAAATGGCTGGGACACATCATCATAGGTGGTCACTTGTGGCCAAGTTAGGTTGTCTTTTTCAATGAGGACATAGATTTTCAGAGAGAAGGCAGTCAAAGCAAGAGTTTGCTTGATGTATCTTCCTCTTAACACATTTCTTCCTTTTGACCTCTATTTGTGCCTCTTCAAAATCCATAGTCCTATTGGTAACAAGGGAGCTCTAGTTAGAATGATCTTGCATGGAAAGTAAAGTAACTGCTTTGGGAGAAGGTGACTGGGCATTCGGACAATATTGCCAGTTCAGTGAAGTTGATGGTGGAGGGTCATTATTTCAATAGTGGTGGTCTCTGCTTCTTCCAGAACACTGATATTTGTCCATCTACCTTCCCAAGAGAGTTGCAAGATTTTCCAGAGGCAATTCTGATGGAAGTTTTCTAGAGCTTGAGAGTAAAGCTTGTAGATGGTCCATGATTCGCTATCATACAACATAATTGGAAGAACAATAACTTTATAAGCAAGCATCTTGTTCAAAAATCCCTATGAATGTCCCAATCCTCAAACACTCTGCTTCATTTAAAAAATGCTCCACTTGCGGAACACAAATGGTGTTTTGACATTGGTGTCGAATTTAGTGGAGAGGTGCTGCCTAGATAGCAGAAATGGCCAACATTTTTCTAGCATTGCACCATTAAGCTTTATTCTTGGCGTTGCAGAAGGATTCATTAGTGTGTGCCAGTACAGCACTTTCATTATCTCGATCTTCAGTGAGAGGCCAAAGTTTTCATATGCTTCTGCAAAGGTGGTTAAAGTGGCTTGTAGGTCTTCCTCTGAATGAGCATAGACTACATTATCATTAACATATTGGCATTCTAGAACAGAAGTTCTTGTGACCTTGTTTTTGGCTTTCAGTCTGTGGAGGTTAAAGAGCTTGCTATCTGTCCACAGACAAATTAAAGTGTATGTGTTCATTCCATACCATTTAATAATATGAGGTGTAGTTATCTCTATATTTTTGTATGTGTGCAGGGTCCTAGATTCAAATCCCTGTCACTACACCCTACTAACACTTTCTTACACTTTGCTTACAATGTGCCTCAAGCTGCTGGGGCATTGGGATGACTCCTAGAATCATAGAACCATAGATAGGAAGAGATCACATGGGCCATCTAGTCCAACCCCCTGCCATGCAGGAAAAGCATAATCAAAGTACCCCTTAAGGGTGGCCATCAAGCCTCTGTTTAAAAGTCCACAAGGAAGGAACTTCCACCACACTCCGAGGCAGAGAGTTCCACTGTTGAACAGCTCTTACAGCCAGGAAGTTCTTCCTAATGTTCAAGTGGAATCTCCTTTCCTGTTACAGTATTTGAACACATTGCTCCGAGTTCTAGTCAGGAAACTTGAGGACTTGCAGTGCTATGTATCTCCTTTCCTTCTTTCTGTATTAAACATTGTCTGACTACATAGATGTAGCAGGCAATACCTTTTTCTTGCAGCTCTTTAGCCAAAATACTTGGGGCAAGAAATGTTCTGCATTTTGGATTTTTCCAAATTTTGGAATACTGGGTTGGGTTTTCATGAAAATGGCATGAAATGGGTCCTCTGGAAACCCTGCAAGAAGCACATTTTTGTGTATGAAACACAATGTATGTACCAGGGCCATAGCCAGAAAAAAAATCGGGGGTGGGGGGGGGGTTGAATTTTTTTTTTTAGCTAATCATGAAGAGTAGTTCCATAACACAAAATAATTTAGAAATCAGGCTTCATTGATAAACTTCAGTGGACACTCATGGGGATTTGGTTAACCAATTAAAATTCATAAGTAAACCATCAGAAAATGAAGATTTCACTAATCTCCACTACCTATATGGATGATTTTCAAGTATTTGGGGTTTTAGGATTCCAGGTAAGGGATTTTTAGCCTGTAATTCTGTGGTGTGAAAGAGACAAAGTCCTGCTTGAACATAAAGATCTGTCTCTTTGAAATCTGGCTTCAGCACAGTTTGTTGACTTGCCATCTTCACTTTCAAGGCTCAGGCCGGTTTGATAGTTCTAACAGAAAAAAGTCCTGACCTGCTTTCTCCTCAATTGCAATTGTATAGCTTCTGCTTAATACCATATTACCATCTGGAATCCAATTGTAAGCAAAGCAATGTTTGACATTATATAACCTGAATTGGTTTATACAAGGAGATGGGGCTATAAGATATTCTTAAGCCTTTTTAAATTGGAATAAATCCAGTGAGAGAAATCTGTTCATATTTTGTAGTCCTGTTAAATTTGTGGAGAGGGAAGCTCAAGCACTGTTTTAAAAAAGCAGCACCCCAAAACTATGGCTGCTTATGTGGATATCTTAGGAATCATGCCATATAGGTGTAGGGAAAATTGTGATTGAAATACATACAATTTGCTCTGTTTGGTTTTCGTTTTAATTCTATATGTATGTGTATCTTTATATATATTTCTCCATTCTTTTTTAATGTTTGTGCCTTGCCTTCATTTTCGTTGCGACTATTACAGTTTTTCTGTCAAACATTTTTTTAAACAACAAGTAATACCCAAAAACCTGGACACATGACCAAGCAACATCAGAATTTGGCAAAGATGGCAAAAAAAAAAAAAAAAAAAGACTGTGGAAGAACATATAAATTAAGGGAGGTTATTCTTGAGACTACTGGGAAGGGCAAGATTTCACCTTCTTTATTCCTCCCAGGCTTAAAAAGTGAGATGAAAAAAGATTACTTAGGACTGTCCCTGTTAAATCAAGAGTAGCACTTGCACTGAATGTGGGCCATAGTCCTTACCTAACACAACAGGGAAGTTGTTAGTGCTGCTATATTTGGGGGCTCTGGAGAACTTGAAAATATATATATATATTTTCAAGTTCTCCAGAGCCCCCAAATATAGCAGCACTAACAACTTCACTGTTGTGTTATACACACACACACACACACACACTCTTTAACCAAGAGCTTTAATGAAGGAAAATTTACTCAAGGCTACATTCTAAAGACCCAATGCTTCCCAAACACCCAATAGCAAACCTGGTCTCAAACAACAGGAAAGGAGATTCCACCTGAACATTAGGAAGAGCTTCCTAACTGTGAGAGCTGTTCAGCAGTGGAACTCTCTGCCCCGGAGTGTGGTGGAGGCTCCTTCTTTGGAGGCTTTTAAATAGATGCTGGATGGCCATCTGTCGGGAGTGCTTTGAATGCAATTTTCTTGCTTCTTGGCAGGGGATTGGACTGGATGGCCCACGAGATCTCTTCCAACTCTATGATTCTATGACCTCATCACAAATGGCTAAAATCGGTGTCATGCACCGGTTTAGTCCAGGTCACCCACAGAGCCTACCGCCTCCTATCAAACAATGTCAGTGGGGCTCCGTGGGTGAAGTAGGGTGGAGCCACACATGCTGCCTCCACGGCAACACGGGAGGCTCTCCGCATTGCCTTTAGAATCAACGAGGGAAGGCTGCATGCTCCACACTTCTTCCCATGGAATCAATGACATCTGCAATGGGGCAATGTGGGGCGCTGGGTTCCCCAGGCCCCCTGACGATGTAAAACAACTCTGGCGGCCATGTGACAAGGTAGTTGGTCCAGGGATGGATAGTGCTGCAGTCTGCTTTTCCTTGTATGGCAACATCCTATGAAATCCTGGAGATTGTAATTTTGGGATGCATTAGAATTTTTTGGCTGAGAATTCTACATGTCTGCAGGCCATGCTAAGAAACTTGGCTATAATCAATAAATAGATGTACTACAAATATTACAAATACAAGGCAAGTGTTCCACAGTTATGACAGAAACACTAAGAAAACCTTTCTGGAGCAACCAGTTACACCTCTATAAGGGATGACGCCTGAAGAAAATGTTTAGTCTCTTATCTTACTGTACAGGCAAGCATAGGTGGAGAGAGGCGGCTTCTGATGATGAAATATTCTTGGTATTTTATTGGAGTTGTGTTGAGTACTTGCTAAGGAAACCACGTTTTTACCCCTAAACCTTCCTCATTCCTTTTAGTGAGTCATCTGCTGGAGGCAATGAAATGAGACCTCTGCAGTTTCTGAAGAAAACCTATCAAATATGGTTGGTTTGAAACATGCTTAATTGAGGGGGAAATCTTTGAACAGATCTTCTTTTAACAGAAATAAATTGCACTGAATGTAATAGGACTTACTCTCAAATATGGGTATGCACTATGCAGGATTATTGTGGCCCTAATACACATTTATTGTAAAGGCAAAACACATAAGGAAATTTACAATTTTGTATAGAAGAACCACTCCAAAAGTCCACAACCACTTAGCATGAGGCTTACATGAGTAAGTAGACCTTACCCAGTCTACTTTTACAACCTCTCCGTTTTAATCCATGTTTTTATTAGTTCTTGTCATTTTTTATTGGCTAATGTTTAAATTTTTATAATTGTGCATGTCTTTTGTCTATTGTTGTGTTTTATATTGCTATTGTTTTTATTCGGGCTTGACCCCATGTAAGACGCCCTGAGTCCCCTTTGGGGAGATAGAGGCGGGGTATAAAAATAAAGTTGTTGTTGTTGTTATTATTATTATTATTATTATTATTATTATTATTATTATTATTATTCAAAGCAGAACTGTTTAGTGCTCCGGAAAATGTCATCAGTAGTAGAGTTTACTGACATCATTAAATTATGGGATTTATATATATTGCATTAATATTTCAATGATATTTGATGAAGAACGAAATGAGCTTTGGGAATATATGCAAATTTCATCTATGTTTTTATCTCACATTCTGTGGAGAAAACACATAATTACATATATTTCTAATTCAATTAGTACTCCTGTGGAATGACACGTCCTTTGGCATTGGCAGCATCTGAACTTTGAGAGCTATAATTTTAAAAATAGCTGAGGCAAGAAAGTCCTTCTGAACAATTTCAGGGAATGTCAAAACACACACACACAAAGTGAATTTTAATTTAGTTTGGAATGGGATCAAAAGATGCTTGCACATGCAGTATGCGTGTAGTTCCACATGCTGAAGTCATAAGAAACAGGTTCAGATAAGAGATGGTAGCCATGCATTTTGCACTGCCAATGGAATATCTATCCTCCCAAACACTGCCACAGTTACAGATGGGTAATCTCTTCTGAACTGGACCAGTTTCCATATGAACAAGGGGAAAAAGATTAGCCCCCAAACCACAACTGTAAACAGAATGCAGCATATTACAGATAATAGTGTTGGTCTCTGTATCCTTGTGTAGCATCTGTTTCTATATGGTATCATCTCCTTTGCCATGGTAAGAGATAATCTGCTAGTTGGGTGAATGAGCAGCCTCATGAAATATGTGAATTTGGTATGTGATATTTTAAAACTGCAGGGGTAAGTGGTCACTTGGCTCTCAGAATTTAAATCTTATAATATTTTTGACAACATAAAGTGGAAAAATTGCTCATGATCTGAACAACACTTGCTTATTTTTTTAAGCATGAGCTTTCATAAATGAAAATCCACTTCTCTGAATGCAGTGAAGTCAAATGATTTCATGAGAGCTCATGCTAACATAAATAATTCCCAAACATGATGCTTGCTTCCTTCATTTCTTCCCATGCTTTCTCCAACACAGCTATCTCCTTGGCTGTTTTTGACAACCTAATCTTATAAAATAGTGAAGAGTAGAGACATCACATTGGCAACAAAGGTCTGCATAGTTAAAGCAATAGTATTCCCCATAGTCACCTGTGGATGCAAGACCTGGACCATAAAGAAGGCAGAGCGAAGGAAGATAGACACTTTTGAAATGTGGTGTTGGAGTAAAATTCTGAGAGTGCCTTGGACCGCAAGAAGATCAAGCCAGTCCATCCTCCACTGAAGAATATTAGAGGCAAAGATGAAGTACTTTGGCCACATCATGAGAAGACAGCAAAGGTTGGAGAAGACAATGATGCCAGGGAAAATGGAAGGAAAAAGGAAGAGGGGCCGACAAAGGGCAAGATGGATGCATGGTATCCTTGAAGGGACTGGCGTGGGGTGGTCTATGCGGTCAAGGAGAGTCGGAAGCGACTGAATGAATAATCAACAAAAATCTTATAAATAACAATGTTCATTCATCCATCCATCCATCCATCCATTCATCCATGTATTCATTTATATCCCATTTTCCCATCAAGAGATCCAGATTAAATCAAGATTAATATAGAATTCACAGCAGTTAGTGCCTCTAAATATAGCAAGTCTTGTTCTGTAATAAATACGTGTAGAAAAGACAATGTTATGCCTCCCATTGTTTGACTTATGTGCTTTAATATTGGTTCCAGCTTATGATGATCCTTTCACAGGATTTTCTTGGCAAGATTTACGTTTCACTGTCTGTTTGTCATTGCCTTCCTTTGAGTTTAAGACTTAACCAATGTCTCCCAATGGGTTTCTATAGCCAGGTAATTGAATTCTAGCCTCTGAGAGTCCTTGTCCAATACTCAAGTGTCTACTTTACACTGACTCTTTCTTTTGTATGCATGCATTTATAAAATTTGGCTCTGAAGATGCCAGCCACAGATGCAGGTGAAACGTCAGGAGAAAACACTTCTTCAACACAGACATACAGCCCGGAAATCACACAACACCCCAAAATTTGTAATGTTCTGTATACTTTGTTATATATTTTTATTTCTTTCATAGTTCTTCCCTATTGGCCTCTTGGGCATTTTTATCTGTTTTAGTGTTGTACTTCAGATATTCAATTCAAATTGTTCACTGAAAATAAAAGCCAGAGCAAAAAACTGTGGCTGATGCCAGGTCATCAAAATATTGTTCTATATTAAAATAAAAATACCATGATCTCCAAGAACATTTCAACTGTTCAGAGATCTCCGAAATCTAAACATCAATGCACATCATCATATACACATCGCTTGAGCAAAAGGTCTTGGGTTGCCATCTACTGGTAGCAAATTGAAATGATGCAGCAATTTATTTTTCAATCTGGTGATTAAATTGGTGATTGGAACCCCGATGGCACAGTGGGTTAAACCGTTGTGCCGGCAGGACTGCTGACTTGAAGGTTGGGTTGCTGACCTGAAGGTTGTAGGTTAAATCTAACCCAGGAAGAGCGTGGATGAGCTCCCTCTATCAGCTCTAGCTCCATGCAGGGACATGAGAGAAGCCTCCCACAGTATGATTGTGTGGGCCCCTCTTTGGGTGTAAGGATTCTTCACATGTGGAGAGGCATGGATAGAGAACTCTTTCCAATAAAGAGAAAGGATGGATGTTCATCAGATGAACTATAAAGCGGTGCATTGTTCTATTATTATTTGAGGTTGTCCTTATGAACTCTTCTCCATCCTGTGTAAATGTGTTTCTGTGAATGCTCTAAACTCTTGGATGCCAAGCAAATGAACAAGCAAGCAAGCAAACTGTTACGTTAGCATTAAAATGCCTACAACCGAGTGACAAAATCTGACTTGGAGTTACTGTAATGTATTTTAGTTCAGACAACCAGTATCCTGCATAGCTCTTGATAAGTCTAGCAGGCTACCAAAATATATCAAATGTAAATAGTTGTGAAATGCATCACGTGGACCCTTTTTCTGTTTTGCTTGGTAACGGCTTTAAAATTCTAGGAGTTATGGCCAATTTTAAACATTTAAAACATATGTAATAATAAATTCAAGACATCCTTAATTCTTTTTCTCACATGCATTGTTGTATGCAGACTAGTCTTCTGTGTTCTTTAATACTAAAAACCAAATGTGTATAATTGCAAATGGAACAATGGAGACAGGAGGAAATGATATTCTGTTGTCATAAATTGGTAGAAATTTCTCATTTCCCACTCCCTTTCCTCTGGGTCAGCTGAAACTGTGACCTGGTTTAACAGCCCTTTGAAGCACCATTGTGTGATGATATGATAGAGCTAAATTCACTTGCAGAAGTGGACCTTGGCTGTGATCTACCAGCCTTGTACACTATATAGGATCAGAAGAGAATTAAGATAAAACTTCATGTTTGTGTATTTGATTGAAACTCCCAAAAAAGATTAGTGGAGATGGAAAACAAAATCCTGAATCGTATTGTTAGAGACTTGCTGGAGTAGACTCATTGAATAATAAGAAATATTTCCGTTAACTCATCATAGATTCAATGAACCTACTAAAGATTATTCAGTATAATTAAGGCTCTCTCCATTTGTGAGAAAGTCAAATGTGTTTATGGCAAAAATATCAAGGCAGATGATTTAATTTAATTTATTTGATTTTTGTTTGAAAGGTCAATATATCTTAATTCATTTTTTGAACTTTTTACAATTTTGTGATTAGGAGATTTTAGGTATTATATGTTTAAAAAAGCAATAGCCAGTATTGTTTCTCAGTTTTTGGTCTTCCAGATTAGAATCCCAAGCCAGCATGGCTAGTGGACAGAGATTCTGAGAATCACTTATTTACTCTACATTTTAGAGAAATAACAGGATAAAAATAGAGATAAGAGTAACACATATTTGAAAAGTAAGGGGAAAGAATGCTGTTGAAAATTAACCTGACCATTAAAAAAAGAAGCTGTTGAAGTGTTGTTGGAGAAACTTTAAGAAATAAAGTTTCTGTTAAAGTTACCTAACTGCTTTCATGTCAAGTATGTAATAGTAAAATAAACAATGTAAATAGCATTCACACTTTTAAAAGAATACTTGGTTTAATTTAGATTTTATCTGTTGTTGATACTGCAACTAATGAGGTGTTCAGATTGAATGGATAAGTTTCTTAAGGGTGTAAATGAATTCATAATTGTTTCCTCTGTACAATGCATTTAAACACAGAATGGGTGGTATCTAAGAGCATGTTATTTATAGAGTTTTGTGAAGTAGCATCTCAGTTTCTTCTTGGCACGTCCTTTTTCATTGTTCATTTGATTGTCCTCTGTGACTCTGCCTAAACTCTGGGATTATATAATCTGCACTCTACAAATTGTTTTGCAAACCATAGGGAGCTGCTTACAGCACTGATGAAAATGAAAATGAATTGGACTTACCCTCTCCTAGCTATATGCACCACCATAATTTTTATCATAGTCTGGGCTTTCCAGACAGGAGGAAGGAAATCCATGGTTTGTAAGAGTCTTCCCCAGGACCTTGGATTAGAGGAGAAAACTCAGGATATGCACAGCCTGATATTTGATGATTTATCTCCAGCAGAGATGATTCAAGTGAATAGGTACTTACAACAAAACCTAGCTGTGCTGCTGGTTGATCCTTCTGAAGCAAAGCCATCTGACAACTGCATTTATTCTATCACTCTTCAGCTTCCTCCAAAAGCAGAGGTTCTGGAATTTCTGGACCATCAAGGGAGAAGACCTGCCCGAGAAGCACTAGTTGTAGTTTATTTTGGAAATCAGAACGATCCAAACATCACCGAGTTTTTGGTGGGTCCTCTTCCAAACCCAACATACCACCGTGATATCACAGTGGAGAAATATGGTGGAAAGCTACCTTATTTCAGAAGGTTTATGTTAAATAATGAGATTAAAGAATGGAATACATTCTTGAAGAAGGAATATCAGAAAGCTCCAAACTTTATGCACAAGGTATTTGATTACAATAGAAATAATTTTATGTATTTTCATGCAATGCCTCCAGGGTTCGAATCAGGAGATCGTCTTATCTGGATTTTTCATTTTCAAAATGTGTCTGGCTTTCCTCTGCATCCAGTTGGATTTGAAGTCCTACTGGATGTGAGTAGCCTAAACATTTCTGACTGGAGAGTGAAAAAAGTTTTCTATAATGGACAATACTTTGAGGACATGGAGGATATTGAGAGACAATTCAATGAAGGCTATGTAAAAGTGGCCAAAGTTGAAAAGTCTCCTCCTGATGGAGGATATTCATCATTAAAGCAGAGGGTGCCCCCTAAGGGACCGGGTCCCCTGCACTATGAACCTCGTGGTCCACGCTACAGCATTACGAATAACCAAGTCAACTTCATGTCCTGGAGTTTTTCCTTTGGAACAGATGTATTATATGGGCCTCGTGTCTTTGACATCAGGTTTCAGGGTGAGAGGATAGTCTATGAACTAAGCCTGCAAGATGCACTTGCTGTCTATGGCTCCAACAGTCCAGGGCTAATGCGGAACAGATATATGGACCTAAGTTATGGCTTGGGAAGTAACATCCATACACTCACCCCTGGTGTGGATTGTCCTTACTTAGCTACTTATTTGGATAGACACTATTTTGTTGATACATCATCACCTGTCACCAGAGAAGCCTCAATCTGCATATCTGAGCAGAATGCTGAAGTGCCTATACGACGCCATTATAACATGGCCCAATCTCCATTTTATGGAGGTTTGGTAGATTCAGCTGTTGTTTTCAGGTCCATAACTTCATACGTTAACTATGATTATATATGGGACTTTATTTTTCACCAAAATGGAGCTGTTAGTGTCAGGTCCTATGCCAGTGGATACATTCAATCATCTTTCTTCTTTGGGAATGCTTCAGAATTTGGCAACAGAGTTCAAGAGTGGGTGCTGGGAACAATTCACACTCACAGCTTTCAGTTCAAAGTGGATATGGATGTTGGTGGTAAGTTACTATCAATTACAGCAGTTTTTCCTAAATGTAGCATATTTATTTCTCTATTGGTAGCACCAGATACAGTACACTGGCAAAACTACTTCTCACTGTTTCTTCACTCAGAACACTCTATGAAATTTATGGCATCACCATATTATGGCATCATTTATTGACAGTTGACTTGAAGGCACATATACACACAAAGTGGTAAAATACTTTTTTGGTGGTGGTCTGATTATGCTGTGTTCCCAAATGTGAAAGGAGAGTTCCTTCTCTTTGATTAGTTGAGGATTTTTGATGATAAACTTTAAACAGATAATAGTTGTTTCCTAGAGACCTTTAGGGCAGGGCTTTCTACCTCCTGCTGAATTATCCAGTCAGGTCAGAAGCGACTTGCAGTTTCTCACGTTGCTCCTGAAACAAACAAAAAAGTTCAGTCAGGCTATCAAAATAGCTATCATACTGCTTGAGGGAAGAGTCATGGAAGGGTGGACATCTCCTTTTGTTATTATAGAATAGAATCATAGAGTTTGGAGAGATCAAAAGGACCATGTAGTCCAACCCCCTGCCATGCAGTAACAAGCAAAGCACTACTGATATATGGTCATCCAACCACTACTTTAAACCTCCAGAGAAGGAGACTCCACCACACTCTGAGGCAGCATATTCTGCTGTCAAACAGCTCTTTCCACTAGAAAGTTCTTCTTAACATTGAGGCGGAATATCATTTCCTGCAATTTGAATATTTCAACCTGTATCCCAGGATGCAGAACAGCAGAAAACAAGCTTGCCCCACTTTCAACATGATTCCTAAATATGGCTATCATGTCCCCTCTCAGCCTTCTTTATTCCAGGCTAAACAGAGCCAGCTTCCTAAGTCATTTCACATAGGGCTTGGCTTCTCTGGACATAATCTAGCTTGTCAATATCCTTCTTGAATTGCAGTGTTGAATACTGGACACAATATTCAAGGTGAGATCTGATCAAAGAAGAATAGAGTGGGAGTGTTACTTTACTCACCTAGACACTATACTCCTATTGATGCAGCTTAGAATTGTATTAGCTTTTTTAGCTGCTGCATCACACTGTTGACACATGTTTCATTTGTGGTCTACTAAGATGCCTAGATCTTTTTCACATGTACTGTTTTTCAGCCAGGTGTCCACCATCCTATATCTGTGCATTTCATTTTTATTGCCTAAGTGTAGTACCTTACAATCCTCCCTGTTTTCTGTTTTCCATTCCACCATCTTTAGCAAGTCATTTTACAAGCTTCTTTGACAGAATCATAGGAGACCTTGTCAAAGACCTTTCTAAAATCAAAATATTCTATATATAATGACAAAATAATAATAAAACTATATTTGTATTCCGCCCTATCTCCCCAAGGAGACTCAGGGAGGATTCCAACATACAACGACAAACATTCAATGCCTTCATAAAATCTGACATAACATTCCAGGAAACCCCCACATATGAAAATAGCAATTACAAACTAACATCAAATTAAAACTAAGATCAATTAATTAAACCTAGCATCAATAAATTAAGCCAACATAGTCAGAAAGAAATTATATAATGATATAAAATCTGAACAAACGTCCATATTAATTTACAGAAGCCAAATGGAATTCACAAGGTTGTGTGGGTTAGCTCTGTAGCCTATGGTGGTAAATTGGGCTGATATAGACTAGCAGAGCCCAGATGCAAAATAGTACTCAACCAGGGCCCTGTAGTGGTCACTCATTGTCTAATCCTCCTGCTCTCCATATGCTAGTGAGCAGAAGTCAGTCTTCAGTTGTTTTTTGAAGGAGAGGAGGGAGGGGGCCAGCTTTATTTCTTTAGGAAGGGAGTTCCAGAGAAGGTCTTCTCCCTTGTTCCCACCAGCCGAACTTGGGATAGTGGTGGGACCGAGAGCAGGGCCTCCTCCGCTGACCACAGTGCCCGGGCTGGTTTGTAAGAGGAGATGTGATTGGTCAAGTAGCCTGGACCCAAGCTATTTAAGGCTTTAAAGGTAATGACCAGAACTTTGTATTTAGCCTGGAAGCAGACTGACAGCCAGTGGAGCTGCTGCAACATGGGAGAGGAACTCTCCCTGTACGGAGCCCCTGTTAGCAATTCTGCTTCCAATCTCTGAACCAGTTGAAGCTTCCGAACTATTTTCAAATCCACAAGATTCTCTTCATCTACCAATCTTGCAACTCTATAAAAGCAATAAGATTAATTTGGTACAACTTGTTTCTGAGAAACCCATGTTGACTTTTGTGAGTATGCCATTTCTTTCGAATTGCCTACAGATGGATATGCTCCAGAATCTTTCTTGGTATTGACGTCAGGCTGACTGAGTGGTAATTGTTTATGTCTTCTCCCCACTCTCACTGTAAAGATGAGGACAACATTTCCCTTCTTCCAGTCTGCTGGAAGTTTTGCTTTTTTCCAGGAACTGTCAAAGATGATTGCCAGTTGTTCTGAAATTAGTTTTGGCATTTATTTTAATACCCTTGGATGTAGTTCACGTGGTCCTAAAAGTCTGAATTCATCTGAATAGCCAGATATTCCTGTATTGTCTTTTTACCTATTTTGTGCTACATTTACTCTATTGAATCCTCTGCTCTTTCATCTCCTAGGCTAAGCACTGTCAAACTTTTGGGTGTTGGCAAATAAGGCAAATAAGGTGTTGAGTAGGTTTGCTTTTTCATTGTCATTTTGCCATCACTCGTACACAGTGCCCCTACCATTTCCTGGTTCTTTCATTAGTCTCTACAGTGGTACAAGATGCCTTTGCATAATTATATTCCAGATTAACATGGTTATGTCTTTGAATTATAGCGCTATGATTCAGTTTTAACTGCCATAGTTCCGCCCCATGGAAGTCTGGTTTTGCAGTTTGGTGATGGGCATTTAGAAGTTCAAGTGCCCCATGATATTACATGCACTTGAGTTGCAGAAGATGCCATCATGACAGTTAAAGTGGAATCGTAGTTCTAAGATTGGTTAGTGTGAAAAGGCCATTGATGACCATTTTCACAATTGACTGAATTGGTTTTCTTTTTTTTGGGAGTATATAAGTATCCTAATTTTTTCTGCCAGCATTGTCATTTTGTTGTTTGCATTATTGCCATGGCACTCTTTCCGAATTTATTAATGTTTGTGTTTTCACAGAACACTATGCATTTACCCTCCCTCCCTCCAATATAGATTGTTTCATTCAACATTTCTACATATGCAGCAGCAGCACTTCCAGGACAGATACTTATGTCTCCCATGCAGAAAATGTGTTGCATGCAAAATAACCAGATGTGAATTTTGGTAGTTAGAAAAATCAAACTGCAGTGTTTACCATCACTCCAAAATTCTTCTCATCTGAGTTTCTTGATATTTGAAAAAATCATTTTAAGAACTTTTTTGAATATTCTTTCCAATTCTACTCATCACATATAATTTGTGATTGTGTTTCTGAATGTCAAAATCACCAGGAAACATTGCTGAACAGTACAAAAAGCCCATGAAAACTTTATGCTTGATATTCAAATATTTCTAAGTGTTTTAGGGAAATAATTATGCTGAGAGTTTGCTGGAGGAGGCTCTTTTGTGTTCCACCGGTGAGATAAATGCCAAAATCCTTGGAGGCCTGACTGGTGCCAACACCCATTTCATTTGGCTGCCAAGAAAAAAACTGGTTGTTCCTTAATACCATTAGCCTTTATTATTTCATCTCAAATACCAATATACAAAATATTAAAAACACTTTAAAAGAAAATTTTACATTTTTAAATTGTGTGTTTAACCCATTATGATGGGTTTATATTGTTCTATTGTTTTAAACTGTTAAAATTGTTTGAATGTTACCTTTAAGCCATCCTGAAATCTTTTTATACAGTGTAGGGTGTGAGACAGTGTGGCATAGTGTTTTGAGTGTTGCACAGTGAATCCGGGGACCAGGGTTTGAATCCCACTTACACATGGAAACCCCTAGGATGAACACACTCTTTGCCTCAGAAAAATATGTGACATGCATTCTAGATTTTTGGACAGCTCACCAGGAAATTTAGGGAATACTGAGTGATCCCATAGATAGGAATGCTAAAAGAGAAGGGAGTTAATGATGGATGGGACTTTCTTAAATACAAGATACTGAAGGCACAATTGCAAACAGTGCCAACAATGATATAAAAATAAGAGAGTTCTAAATAGACCAGAATGGAAGTCCAAAGAACTTTAATCTGAGATAAGATTTAAAAGGGACATGTACAAGAAATGGGGAGGGGGAGGGAAGGGTGATTGGGAATCACCAAAGAGGAATTCAAACAAATAATCAACTCCTGTAAGGAAAAGGTCCGAAAGGTTAAAACACAAAATGAGCTCGAGCCTGCCAGAAATATTAAAAACAATAAAAAGAGGTTCTTTGGTTCTGTCAGTAATTTATAATAATAACTTTATTTTTACACCCCACCCTCATCTCCCTGAAGGGACTTGGGGCACCTAGCATGGGGCCAAGCCCGGTAATGACAACTGAACAAAATAAAATACATACATAACACACATCATCGATAAGTAAGAATTAAAAAAAATCACATTTATACACAATAGCATACTAAAATAGTAAAATAATAAAAAGTGGCATACTAGAACATAATTTAAAAAGAGAACAAGGATTAAACAAGAGCAAACTGGGCCAAAGTGTGAGGAATGTATTACTTACTTACTTACTTAGGCGATCCCTCGTAGTTCGAGGAGGATTGTCTTCCATCTTTGGTGTCTTGGGGGTGGGTTCTTAGGTAGCTGAAGAGACCTATTCTTGATTTGCATGTTCTCCCGCAGTGAGGACATATTGTAAACCTAATGGGTGAGGTAGGTGGGTAAATTAATATGGTACCTAATTAAAAATTACTTGATAGTTTAGGAGAAATTAAAGTATAAACTTTTAAAGCAAGCACAAATTATCTCAGTTGTTATATACCTGAAAACATCATAAAGTGTATTTAAACTTATTTTTTTCTTATGGAGTTTTTGGGATTACAATCCTCCAAATGGCTGAGGTTTGGCACAAGACAAAAACACAGCCCTAAAATACACTGCCAGGATATTCACCATAATGAATATAAGTAATGTAACAAAGATTTATATTTAATCTGAGTGTGTGCATCTTACCCTATGGGTGTGAGAGAGTGACTGCTCAACTTCTGTGCCTTTCAGGGGGTAGACCAGGGCAGGGGTCCCCAAACTAAGGCTCATGGGCTGGATGCGGCCCTCCAAGGTCATTTACCTGGCCCCTATGTCATCATAGTCCGGCCCCCCAACAGTCTGAGGGACTATGAACCGTCCATCCACTTTAAAAGTTTGAGGACCCCTGGACTAGGGGGTAGACTATGAGCCTGAGCAAGCAGAACCTGGCAACTCCTCTCAAACACTGTAGAAAATACCACCTCCTGTGGCAGCAAATCAAACAGCCTCTTCCAGGAAGGGCCCAACATGCAGCCTAGCATAAGGTGAAAATACAGTCAGTAGAAAAAGGGAGAACAAGGAAATGGTATGGACTCTGCATGGAGAGGATGGTGAGGAAGAGAGTCTGGTAATTGTAGTCTATTATCCAACCACACCTGGAGGCCCATACTTTAACTACCCCAGATATAGATCTTGTTTTTGGCATCCCTGGGTTTCTTACTTTTTTTAAACTTCATGTGACTCTTTTGATGAACACTAAATGAGAATAATGAATGGAAGCAAAACTATGCTTTTTCAAATGTCCTTGACTGAGTCACACGTTAATAATCTTTGGGTTGGATTCTAAGTAAAATATGTGGAAGAGTATTATATTTCTCTCTCCTGCAGCCTCTAGGTCAGGCATGGGCAAACTTTTGCTTTCCAAGTGCTTTGAACTCCAACTCCCACAATTCCTAACAGTCAATAGGTTGTTAGGAATTGTGGGAGTTGAAGCCCAAAAACCTGGAGGGCTGAAGTTTTCCCATGCCTGCTCTAGGTTTAAGAATTATGGAATGTGAGTTGTATGTGTTGCATAGTCAACATCTGCATATGATTTTCTATTTGACCAGCTGTATTTATATCCCTTGTTATTTCTTTCAAACTTTCTTTATGTCACTTATAATCTACTTTCTAGTCAAACCCAGCTGAATTTCCAGAATCTGGATGCACCATTGTTGAGAGTTCTGCATTAGTAGCAATAGGCAGCAGCTATGCAGCTAAGTGGAAGCTAGGACTGAAGTCTAAGCCAGGACTATAGGACATATGAGGAGGCAGAAACAAACAAGAACTATGGACATTTTCATGTGAATAATTTAAAGAGGTATGCCGTCACACCCAGGCACCTTTTAAAGCTTTAAGATGTGCTTCTTTCTTTGCCCAGGTGAACTGCAGGGGCCTTACTTAGAAGCTCTGAAAATTCCAGTAACCAAAGGCACTTCAAGTTGAACAATCAAACAAAATTTTATTTTCACAAAGACCATGGCAGACTTGGCACACGTAGTTAAGGTTGCAAATATAAACAGTCAACTTATAAAACCTTGCAGATGTTCCTTTCTTGCTTTTCCCCTTTAGTTTTTGGTTTAACTTCCTCCAAAGGCGAAGAGATCCTGAGATCCTCTTTACCCTAGCCCTGAGTTATCAGAAAGAGCAAATCTATAACTATATAAGCTCAAAGCTAGTTTTTGAGGTGAAGTAGGTAGAACTTTTTCCAGTGGCAGAGAAATCCTGAAATATTCTCTGCCCCAGTACTAAGCTACTATTTTTAGAAAGAGCAGGTCTTTGCCTATCTATACTCAGCACTGGTTTTAAAGGCAGAGGTCAGTACTTATGATGGCTTTGTCAGAGTTGGCCTGGCTTGGCCACACAAGCACATCTGAGTCCTTTTTTCTTCAGTCTAGAAGGCAAGATGCTTCTCAAAATGGAGCCTTCTTTCCCCAGGAAAAGGGGCGGTCTCCAGAACAAAATGATACATTTGCAAGCTGCAAGCAGCAAAGACTTTGCTGAGCTGGCTACAAACTCTACTAATGGCTAACTATCAGAGTGCTGCAGAATCTGCAGCAACCCTGGAACAAATGCAAACAGGTGCTATTTCTACAACTATGGGCAGCTTGTAAAATCAAACTCCTGGGAGACAGAACAAGGGGAATACTGCTAGGATTATGATATGACTTGTTGAATGACATTATATTTCTCCCACTTGTGCCCTAATATGGTATATAATTCTTTTTTTCCTTCCTAAAACCTGATTCCTAATACAATCTTGTTTTATACTTATGCAAGCTGTCTTGGATCCCATCTCAGGAGAAAGGCAGAATATAAATTCAACAGAGAAACCAACAAAACCCACTTCTATTTCTAGTGAAAATAATCTACCAATGACCCCTCATGCTATGGTTGTCTTATTTTGGTAGCTGCAAAAGAAACTTTTCATCTTCATACCAGGTTGGGTACTCATGCCACTTTGGATTAGATATGAAATGGGAATGCTTTGTTATAATGCATCTCCTGTATGTTAGAGCACCTTTGTGGTTTATTTTCATTTGCAGAGTCAAAAGTTTCAGTCAATAGGAACAAGGAAGCCTCTTCTTCACTGGACTGTTCTAGTCTTTCCCTTTTCTTCTGTACAATCAATTGAAAAGCAACTCTTGTCCACCTAGACTGTGGCGCAGGCTGTTGAGCAGCTGCAATAAATCACTCTGACCATGAGGTCATGAGTTCGAGGCCAGCCCGTGGCAGGGTGAGTACCCGTCAATTAAAAATAAAAAATAGCGCCTGCTCGTTGCTGACCTAGTAACCCGAAAGATAGTTGCCTCTATCAAGTAGGAAATAAGGTACCACTTATAAAAGTGGGAGGCAAGTTTAACTAATTTAGAGTGGATGATGAAGCAGCTGCTCCCCCCTGTGGCCAGAATCGAACATCCCCTCAGGAGAAGATTAAATTGCCTCTGCGTCTGTCTGTCTCAGTCTCTGTTTGATGTGTTTATGGGCATTGAATGTTTGCCCTATGTGTGTGTGATGTGATCCGCCCTGAGTCCCCTTCTGGGTGAGAAGGGTGGAATATAAATACTGTAAATAAATAAATAAATAAATAAATATAAATAAATAAATAAATACTTAATAGAAACCCATAGAAAATGGGCACTGTGGATGCCAGAACTGTAGTACAGAAAAGAAAGAAATGTGGGTTGTCTTGTGGGATAGTGCAACCTGTCCCTCAAATGCCTCACTGAAGGAGAAAGAAGGTGAACTTGTATATATTTGCCTACTGAATGAAGAGATTGGCATCGTTCAAAATAGTCGTGGTGGTGTGTGCAGATGACAATACTGAAAGGTTATACGTCTGACATTTCTTTTATTATAAAGGCCAGACAGCAATGACACACACACCACAATGTCACATACTACATTGAAATGCAGAAGAGGAGGCAGAGGAAAAGGATAAGTAAAAACACGGATCTCTAGAAATATAGAAGGGAAAGTGTGAAAGTGCCTGTTGTACTCAGAGTACTTTTCCATGTACAGAAAGACTGCTTTTGAAGTGGCACAAAAGACCAATGTGAAAAAAGGATCTAGATTTAAAACAACATAACTGTGATAAAAAAAAATCCTTTTTGCCCAAGCAGGGCTGAAGCCAATCGCCCTGGATCACTTTGTATTCCATTCTAACAGTAGCTAGAAAATGATATGAAAAAGCAGGGTTTTTTTTAATGTACTACGAACAATGAGAAAAAGTCAGTATATTATATAAATCAACATTTCATCCTGAAAAGTTCTTCTTTGTCCCACTAGAGGGTGATAAAACTGTTTAGAATTTTATTTGCCATTGAACGTTAGAAAAACTTGACTGTACATTTCTGCAGAATCCTTTTTAGTGTGAATGCACTCCAGAGTTCCAGATATTGTAAAAGCATTGATTGCAGAAAGCGAGGGGGAGAAATCACTGGAATTTCAGCAATGTGGAAAGCACAGCAAGTTCTAAATTGAATTTAATAGTTCGTAATAATCAGAAGTAGGATCTCTGCAGCAATTACTTGTTCACAGAATCATAGAGTTGGAAGAGGCCACAAGGGCCATCCAGTCCAACCCCCGCCTATACAGGAATACACAATCAAAGCATTCCTGGCAGATGGCCTCTCAGCCTCTGTTTAAAAAATTCCAGAGAAGGAAATCCCACAACACTCTCGGGCAAAGTATTATATTGTCTTTTTGTCAGGATCCCCCCCCCCCCCATATTTAGGTAGAACATGTTTTCCTGCAATGGCAGTCCATTGCTCAGTGTCTAAGGATACTTCCAACAGCATCCCCCCAAATCCTGGGCTTTCCAGGGGAGTGTCTAGATGCCTACTACTACTGGGAAGGCACACAGACACCCAGAAGCCCCCCAAACTAGCCTTAAAATTAAAGAAACATACTGATCCATTATTAAGATACTCTGACAGTCTTCCTGGCACGTACAAATGATGCACCAGGAGGCAGGGGAATGGGGAGCAGGAGCGATTTTGTTTTGATGATGCCCTTCTGCCTGGAAGAAGGGAGTTGGACTAGATGGCCCTTGGGGGTCCCCTCTAACTCTAGGATTCTCTGAAAATGTAGAATTGATTAATATTGGTTTATATTGGTTGATATGAAAAACATCATTCAATGAGATAGCTGTTGTGGTTTTTTTTTAAAAAAGGTTTTTGTCAAAACTTTCAAAAATTCCCTAAAATTGGGAGATATATGAATATTTATGAAAGTAAGGGGGATGATCCCCTGTTATCTTGTGCCATTGTATAGAAAATTCAAGGAGATAGTAATGTTTTTTTAAAAAAATGATGTTTATAAAAACTTTAATAATTCTCCAAAAATCCATGGATAAATGACTTTCTGAAATTTGCTGGTAAATGTAGCATTGTAGCAAGTTTCACCCCAATAGCTGTAAAAAAGGGGGGAGAAAGGAGCCCCTGAAGTTTCCCCAATTATACCAATCATGCACAATTACTATAATGAAAAAGTAATGAAATTTCATTGCTCTCGTTATAGCAGTGGTTCTCAACCTGTGGGCCGCGGCCTACTGGTGGCCCGTGAGACCTAAAATTAGGTCCGTGAGACATGCAGGGGAATTTTTTTCTTGGTGTCTTCATTTCTAGGCCTGTTCCTGGGGTTATTTAGGGTGCTGATTCAGAAAATTGCATTGAATAGACCACATCAGCTCTAGATGATTAAATATGGTTTTCTGTGAGTGAGCAGATGGTGATTACTGGATGGTATATGTTCTGTATCAGAAACTAGAACTGATAAGGTCTATCCAATGCAATTTTCTGAATCAGCACCCCAAATAATCAAACCGCATCTAAAGTTGACCAAAAACCGATTTGTAACCCTTTTGATACTAATGTTGGAAAGTAGTCCCCGCTCAAGTGGTCCCTGGTCAAAAAAGGGTTGGGAACCACTGTGTTATAGTAACGGATTTTTCACTACCTATACTTTAGAAACACTTTAGAAACAAAACGGCAGTTTCCCCTAATTTTGTAATGACCTTTGACACATTTTTGTATCGAATGCACATGCCTATGACTAGTTTAATTTAAACCAATGTTATTTGGATCCCAAATATAATTTTGTATCATCTCACTGATCAGCTCCAGATTCATACAGCTTTCATAAAATTGTTGTAGTCAAGATTTGGCCATGGGCATTCACAGTTCTGTGACCAGCCAATAGTCAGAATTGGAACAGGAATGAAAAGTTGACAAGAAGCTACTTTTCAATTTTAATTCCTGGAGTTCCTTAGTCAACCACTTGTTTTTTGTTGTTGTTTTTAAAAAAATCCACAGTATTTTAGCTGGGCCACTAACTTTTAAAAAAAGAAAATAATATAATAACCAAAGTTCTTGAAAAATTAATTACACCTTTAGAAAAAAGAAATGGTAATGCATGTTTGATTAATGCATGTTTTCTCTTGAGAGAAAAAAAAACCTGACCATAAACCAGAATGAACTGAAAGTACTGTCATAATAATAATAATAATAATAATAATAATAATAATAATAATAATAACAACAACAACAATAATAATAAAACTTTATTTATACCCCGCCACCATGTCCCCATGGGGACTCGGGGCGGCTCACATGGGGCAAGGCCCAACTAGCACAATTTACAAAAACAACAGCATAAATACATTAAACAATATACAAAAAATAGTAAAACACCATAAGACAATAAAACAAGAGTTAATACAGCAGTAAATCAATCAACCACCAAGTACAATTCAGTCAAATTCAATACAATTCAAAAATAATGATTCTGTTTTAAGCTGTGTCATTACTTTTGCCCATTTGCTCACTGATCAGACCAAGATTTTTTTTTTTTAAAAAAAAGCTATGGATGCAAAGATTTGACTATAAGGCTCCATAGTTCTGTGACCAGATAGTAGTCAGAGCAGAGCCTGGAATGAAAAGTTGGCAAACATTACTTGATCATTTCGGTTCCTAGAATTCCTCAGTCAGGATAGCCACTAGCCTTTTTAAAGGAGTATAATAATATAATCAACAAAGATCTGGAAAATGAAATCCACCTGGAATCGTTAACCTGAGCACAAGGTGTTTAAAACCACTGCCTAACAATTAGGAGGCATGCATTTTTTCTCCAAAAATAAAACCTGTTGGGTAATGGGCTTATGGGGCTATGGTTCTCTAAAACAAGATGCATGTTCCTTGTGTCTTAGATTTAGGGTGACCAATTTGGGCATTTTGGGTGGCAGAGTGTTAGAGTGGTAGGAGCTATGGAAGATGCAAAAAGTGCAGCAAGGACATGTTTTACCCATTCAATTTGCGGTTACCCAGATGAAACATTCTACATAGGTGTGAAAATACTCAAATACAGAGCAGATAAGAGATATGTACAGAAGCACATGACTGGCTGCAAACAGGCATTTTATATTTAAAAAGAAACATCTTGTGCAGGGCTGCACTCCAGGGTTTACATCTGATGTTGACCCAAACGTCAGAAGATGTGCAGGCAAATCACCACCCTGCTTCCTCTCACAGCAATCTCTACAAATTTCATGTGTAAATTATTATCTTAAAAGTGAAATATATGTCTTATGACTTAGGAGGTTTTTATTTTGTGTCAAAAGCATTGTACATTTCAAATAATGGAAATAAAAATAAAATTAAAAAAAAGAAAAAAAAAAGAAATCACAAGCAACTAAATAGTTTTGGACCAGAAGCGGGCAACAGCAACCGCATTGTCTGTAGCTTTAAACAACTCCTCCTCCGTACATGAGGCAGGGCATTGTGGGCAAGCATACATATGCTGAGTTGTTTGTTCAGCTCCACAGTCACACAAGGTGGAGGATTCCTCCAGGTAGTGCCACCTTGCCAAGTTGTCTTTTGATCTGCCCACTCTGCTTCTGAGTCTGTTCAGGGACTTCCAAGTTGCCCATTCTTGGTTTGCCCCTGGAGGAAGACCCTCTTGGGGGGCCATCCAGTTAGAATTGCCAGGTTTAGCTGCCCAGAGAGACACCCTTGCTGCTGCTGGAGGAACATCAAGAGGAGTGGTGGTTCTCATGAAGCCCTTCCTTGATTTGAGTCTGGTGGGAGGAGGCTGATAGTCATGCAGTGGGTGGCTTTCACAATGTTCGACCTTTTTTCTCTCACCATTAGCAGCAACTTCCCGTCGCACGTCAGGAGGGGCAATGCCAGCTAACTTGTAGAGTTTATCAACAGGTGTAGGTTTAAGGCATCCCGTGATGATTCTGCATGTTTCATTCAGTGCTATGTCCACCTGCTTTGCATGGGCAGACTTGTGCCAAACAGGACAGGCATACTCTGCAGTTGAGAAAGACAAGGCCAGGGCTGATGTTCTTACTACTTGTGGGTCTGCACCCCATGCGCTGCCAGTCAGTTTCCGCAGGATGTTATTGCGTGCAGCTACTTTGTGCTTGGTGTTCATGCAGTGTTTCCTATATGTTAGTGTTCGATCTAAGGTGACACCAAGGTATTTAGGATGGAAACAGTGTTTGAGCTCTTGGCCTTCCCAAGTAACTTTCAGTTTCCTGTTGGCTTCGCGGTTACGTACTTAGGAGGTGATCAGACTGGATGGATGAGACTATTAAGGGTGTGAATGAAGCCTGAACTGCTTTCTCTGTGAAATACCTTTAAGCAATGAGTGGGTGGTATTTCGTAAGATCTTGATATTTGTATAGTTTTGAAACTCAGTAGCATTCTCAGTTTCTCCTTCTCATCTCCCTTTTCATTGTTCATTTGATCCTTCACTGGAACTACACATGCTGGATTCTGCCTTCTGCACTCTACCGAATGTTTTACAACTCCAGTGATCTGCTGACAGCACTGATGAAAAAAGAACTGGCTTATCCTCTCCTAACTGTATGCATAGCCATAGCCTTCTTCATAGAAACTGAAAAAAGATGACTGGAGATGAAAACCAAATCGGATCTTATTGTTAGAGACTGCTCGAGTAGACTCAATGCCTCGAGATCTTACAAGCTGCAAGGCAATTGGAAAAGAACCCAGGAATGTCAGCATACACATCAAGGGTAGCTTAAGAAGCAAATGTGAACTTTCTGTTTTGTGATTAGAAGATTTGAGGTATTACGTGTTTTAAAAAGCAATCGTCTGAGTTTTTGGTCTTCCAGATTAGAATCCCAAACCAGCGTGGCCAGTGGATAGAGATTCTGAGAATCACTGCTTTACTCTACATTTTAGAGAAATATCAGGCTAAAAAATAGAGATGGGGTAATGAATATTTGAGAAGGGGAAAGAATACTGTTGAAAAATAAGGCTAACCATAAAAAAGAAGCTGTTGAAGTGTTGTTGGGAAAACATTAAGAAATAAAGTGTCTGTTAAAGTTACTTAACTATTTTTCATGTCAAGTGTGGATTGCAAGGCTTATTTTGAAACATTACGAAGTGTTTCTTCTGTAAGAGAATAGAAGGTTGCAAAGTATTAGAAGGTTCTGCCAACCATAAATTTCAACTGAAATTATGTGACCCCTCCCCCTCTGGCCAGGCAATTGTCTTTTGGATAATGAAACCATTTACTATGAAAGGAGAACTCACAAATTACATAGACAGAATGTTCTCAATTTTTAAAATCCTTGATGAGAAGCCAAGAAATGTTGTGGAGAAATCACAATGAGATTCTTTGCTTTTCAAGATGTTGGTCAATTGATTTATTTGCACAGAAATATTTGTAAACTTTCACAAATGTGCAAAATGACCATAAACTTTCAAATTCTTGCATAATAGAAATAACTTATTAAGTCATTTATTTGTATATAATAATGAAATGATTATAAAGTGTAAAAAACATTCACACTTTAAAAAGAACATTTGGTTAAATTTAGATTTTATCTGTTGTTGATCCTGCAACTAATGAGGTGTCTAGATTGAATTGATAAGTTTCTTAAGGGTATAAATGAATTCATAATTGCTTCCCCTGTGCAATGCATTTAAACAAGGAATGGGCGGTATCTAAGATCATGGTATTTATAGAGATTTGGGAAGTAGTATCTCAGTTTCTTCTTGCCTTGTCCTCTTTTATTGTTCATTTGATTGTTCTTTGCAACTCTGCCTGAACTTTGGGACTATACAATCTGCATTGTTTTACAAACTACAGGGAACTGCTTACAGCACTGATGAAAATGAAAATGAAATGGACTTACCCTCTCCTAGCTATATGCACCACCATAATTTTTATCATAGTCTGGACTTTCCAGACAGGAGGAAGGAAATCTATAGTTTGTAAGAGTCTTCCCCAGGACCTTGGATTAGAGGAGAAAACGCAGGATATGCACAACCTGATATTTGATGATTTATCTCCAGCAGAGATGATTCAAGTGAATAGGTACTTACAACAAAACCTAGCTGTGCTGCTGGTTGATCCTTCTGAAGCAAAACCATCTGACAACTGCATTTATTCTATCACTCTTCAGCTTCCTCCAAAAGCAGAGGTTCTGGAATTTCTGGACCATCAAGGGAGAAGACCTGCCCGACAAGCACTAGTGACAGTCCACTTTGGAAATCAGAAAGACCCAAACGTCACTGAGTTTTTGGTGGGCCCTCTTCCAAACCCAACATACCACCATGATATCACAGTGGGAAAGTATGGTGGGAAGCTGCCTTATTTCAAAAGAGTTTTGTTAGGTAATGAATTTGAAGAAATGCATGTATTTTTGCAGGAAAGGGAATATCCAAAGGCTCCAAACTTTATGTACGAGGTATTTGATTATAATGGAAGCAATTTTCAGTATACCCATGCAATGCCTCCAGGTTTCAACTCAGGAGACCGCCTAACCTGGGTTAATCATTTCCAAAATGTTCCTGGCTTTTATGTGCACCCTTTCGGATTTGAGGTTCAACTGGATATTAGAAGTTTAGATATTTCTGATTGGAAAGTGAAAAAGGTATTCTATAATGGACAATACTTTGAGGACATGGAAGATATTGAAAGACAATTCAATGAAGGGCTTGTTAAAGTAAACAAAGTCAAAAAGTCTCCTCCTGATGGGGGGTATTCATCCTTAAAACAAAGGGTACCCCCAAAGGGGCCAGGTCCTCTGCACTATGAGCCCCGTGGTCCACGCTACAGCATCAGGAATAACCAGGTTCTCTTCATGTCCTGGAGTTTTGCTTTTGGAACAGATGCAATCCAGGGTCCCCGTGTATTTGATGTCAGATTTAAGGGTGAGAGGATAGTCTATGAACTAAGCCTGCAAGATGCAATGAGTGTCTATGGCTCCAATAATCCAGGACAAATGTATACAAGATATATGGACTTAAGCTATGGGATTGGAAATGGTCTTTACACACTCACCCAGGGTGTGGATTGTCCTTACTTGGCTACTTATTTGGACAGACACTATTTTGTTGATACATCATCACCTGTCACCAGAGAAGCCTCAATCTGCATATTTGAGCAGAATGCTGAGGTGCCTCTGCGACGCCATTATGAAAGTGGCCAGGCTCCATTTTATGGGGGCTTGGAGGATTCTGCTCTTGTGTTTAGATCCATGACTTCAGTTACTAACTATGACTATGTGTGGGACTTTATTTTTCACCAAAATGGAGCTATTGGTGTCAGGGTCCATGCCAGTGGATATCCTCTTTTTTCTTTTATCTTTGGGGATGCTACAGAATTTGGCAACAGAGTTCAACAGTGGTCACTAGGGTCAATTCATACTCACAGCATTCAGTTCAAGGTGGACATGGACATTGGTGGTAAGTGACTATGTCTATATTGTGAGTTGTCGAAGGCTTTCATGGCCGGGATCACAGGGTTGTTGTATGTTTTCCAGGCTGTATAACCATGTTCTAAAAGTATTATCTCCTGACGTTTTGCCCACATCTATGGCAGGCATCCTCAGAGGTTGTGAGGTATGGAGAAACTCAGCAAGGAAGGTTTTTATATATCTTTGGAAAGTCCAGGGTGAGAGAAGAACTTTTGTCAGTTGGAGGCCAGCGTGAAAGTTGCAGTTAATCACCCTAATTTGCATTGAATGGCTTAATCTACTGGCTACTTTCTGCCTGGGAGCATCCTTTGTTAGCTGCCCCTGGTTTCCATGTCTCAGAGTGTTGCTTCTTATTTACTGTTCTGATTTTTGAGTTTTTTAATACTGGTAGCCAGATTTTGTACATTTTCATGGTTTCCTCCTTTCTGTTGAAGTTGTCCATTGAAATCCACAAGCATGTTGTTTATTTTGAATTCCCACATATGACAGGAAAGTTCCACCTCTCATACTTTGAAGATTTTGTTTTTCTCTTTAAGGGCAATAGAGATTTCCAAGGACTATTGTTTGCAAGATTTTCTACCTCCTCCTGCATTATCCAATCAGGTCATCATAACAGCTATCATAGTCCTTGGAGAAACAGCCATGAGATGATGGATTTGGTTTACAATCCATTATCATCCAATCAACTTTGTGTAGAAGGACTCTTACAAGCACAAGGAATATTTAGAAGTTATTACCATGTGTCCACTGTAGCTATAGTACTGGGAAACTGATGACTCCCTCTCTTTTCCCTAAGCTGATGGCCCTAGTCCAGTTTGGGCTATCCCTTGTCTAGTCCTGTTTGGACTATCCTTTCTCTTGTTTGCCCCATGTTTCTGTATTTTGCTCAGGTAGGCTGGGCCTGACAGAGGTGGCATACAGGGCTGCTTGTCCTCTTTGGTGCTACTAGTTGGGGTCTGCAAGACTGAGGTGGGCATTTGCCTACAAAGAGGTCAGTAGAGGTGGTGGTATCCTCCATGATTTAGTTAGCAAGTAAGGGGGCTGGGTGGAGGCAGTTGGCAAAGTTCAGTCCCTTTCACTCAATGCTGCAATACATTTCAGAAGGAACTTGGGAAGGGCCTGTGCAGGTGTGGACACAAAAAGCAGCAAGTTCAGGACTCCTAGAGCTAGCAAGCATGTAACTTTGGTTGGGGGTAGAGTTTAATCAATTGCAGTTTTTCCGCTTTTGGGGAGCATGCATCTTGCCTCCCTTACCTCTCACAAAAGTGGAGGACCAACTATACCAAAATCTAGATTTCACTTCAAACAGGCTAAACACTCCTTCTCAATGCCAAGTTTTATTTGCCCCCTCAATTTTATCAATATTTGCCCCCTCAGAATAATAAACAGGCAGCTTCCTGCAGTTTACATCCCTGTCAATGGTGACAAAGAGGAAAGAAGGTTTGGCTGTTTGCACAACCACATTTGGAGGGCATACTTTCCTCACCTAGATATACATCTTGCCTTGGAATCATTAGGAAATTTTACCCTTTACAGTTAGCCTTACATAAACATGGATTCTCTGGCTATGGATCCATAATTTGAAAATATATCAGAAGCAAATTTTGATTTTGCCATTTTATGAGGGGCACCATTTTACTATGCCATTGTATGTAATCGAATTTAAGCATCTTTCCTAATAGTAGATAGAAAAAATATGATCTGTTAATAAAACTGGTAAATTTCTGCGGATCTAGCACAACCAATCAGAAAAAGACAATACAACATTCCAATAAATGTTTCTTCCTTATTCCACTGGAGCAGTGGTTCTCAACCTGGGATCCCCAGTTGCTTTTGGCCTACAGCTCCCAGAAATCCCAGCCAGTTTACCAGCTGTTAGGATTTCTGGGAGTTGAAGGGCAAAAACATCTGGGGACCCTAGGTTGAGAACTACTGCAGTAGAGGATGGTAAAATGTATTGGGATTTTAATTGTCATTGAATGTCAGAAAAGGTTGACTCTGGCCCCTTCTACACTGCCATATAAAATCCAGATTATCTGCTTTGGAATGTTTTATATGACAGTGTAGACTCATATAATCCAGCTCAAAGCATATAATGTGGATTATTTGTTTGATAATCTGAATTGTATGGCAGTGTGGAAGGGGCCTCAGCATGTTTCTGGATGACCTTTCAGAGTGTGCATTTACTCTTAGTGCCAGTCATTGTAAGAGTATTGCCTGGAGAAAGTGAGGTGCTTTTTTCAGTTTTTCTGAAATTAGTGGAATTTTAGCAAAATCAAAAGCACAGCAAAATCTAAACCAAATAAACAAGCTGCTACTTGGACAAACAGAATCCTATTACCAGGAGGAACACTTCTTTGTTGTAGCCCAATTTTCCAATGTGTGTTTAGAAACATTTTCCTCCATGTGCTCTGATAGTTAGTTGAAAGGACCTCCTTGCTCAGTCAGGGAGCTTGTTTTTAAGATAGACTGTGGGTGGAGTGAGTTGATCAGGTCGGGAGATGTTATTCCTCTTTCAGGCTTCTTCTGCACTGCCATATAAAATCCAAATTATCTGCTTAGAATGGGATTATATGGCAGTGTAGACACATATAATCCAGTTCAAAGCAGATAATGTGGATAATCTTCTCTGATAATTTGGATTATATGGAAGTGTAGAAGGAGCCCCGTGGCGAAGGGTGTTAAAGCACTAACCTGCTGAATTTGCAGACCGAAAGGTTGCAGGTTCAAATCCCAGGAGCTGTGAGCTCCAGCTTCTGCCAACCTAGCAGTTCGAAAACATGCCAATGTAAGTAGATCAATAGGTACTGCTCCGGCGGGAAGGTAACGGTGCTCCATGCAGTCATGCCGGCCACATGACCTTGGAGGTGTCTACGGACAACGCTGGCTCTTCGGCTTAGAAATGGAGATGTGCACCAACCCACAGAGTCAGACATGACTGGACTTAACGTCAGGGGAAAACCTTTACCCTTAGAAGGGGCCTAAGATACGAGATCAATTTGTGAGAATGTTCGATGTGTTTATGGCAAAGATATTGAGACAGATACTTTATAATTTATTTGCTTTTTACTGAATGTGTGAATATATCTTAGGGCCCTTCCAGACAGGCTCAAAACGCGGAACCTGTCTTGCTTTACCTGAGGCGTTCAAATGATGCTTAAGGTAAAAGCGAACTAATGCAGAGAAAGCTGGGCTTTTCCCAGTTTACTTCACATTAATTAAACACCTGAAATGATCTGGACCTTATGATAAGGTCTGGATCTTTCCAGGTGTGGGCCCTGTGGGGATTGATTTCTGCGACTGCTTCTGCAGACCTGGGTGTCAATCCCCACAGCCATCCCAGTTCTTCAGGCTCCTGGAACCTGAAAAAGTGGGAGGGCACCCCCCCCCCCAAATCTTACCCAAGGGGTCTGCCAGCAGTGCAGGCCTCTCCATAGTGTACTCCTGATGCTTGAACATGATACATCTGGAGGTGGAGGCGGGGAAAGGAAGTAAATGTCTGGGTCTTGTGTTTATGCTCTGCACACATTGCAGAGTTCCCTGCAAATGTCTGCCCATCACAGTCTGCTGTATCAGAACTGGATATTCACATAACCAGCAAGAAGGAGAGAAAGTACCCCTCTAAGTTCCGTCTTGCTAGTTGCGTGGATGTGACTGTGATGGACAGGCACTTGCAGAGAGCTTTGTTGCCACTGGGAATTATGGTGGAGAAACACAGGACAGGAGGATGGACCAGCTTGGCCTATGTGGTCTCAGATCTGCTCTATCATCTGCTGAGGTTGCACAACCAATCAGTATAAATTCCAGACATTGGAAGGACATTGCCTGGGCAAATCTGCACAAGGATCCAGATTAAACAGAGGGTACTGTGATGCAGTTATCATCACAGTGATTAAGTAGCCCATGTGGACATGGTCCTAATTGCTTTGACACATGCGCTGATATTTCTGTTGGTAAGAGAGTAAGAGATTGCAAAGTTTGGAAAGCACTAGAAGATTCTGTAAAGCATAAATTTAAACTGCGATCATCTAAAGAATTCCCCGCCATAATTGTTTTTTAAACATGATTCAATTTATTTGTATATTAGGAATGGTCACAAATTTTAAAATCCTTGTTGAGAAGCCAATAATTCTTTGTAGAAAAATCACAATGAGATTTTTTTACATTTTAGAATGCTGGACAAATAATTCATTTGTGTAAAATATTTGTTTAGAAAATAGGTTTATGTGCAGAAGATAATACTTTTTTTGCACAAACTATTCTGTATTTGCAGATAATGTTTTTTTTAGTGTACAACAACAAAAAGCTTTTTTATGTGCAAATCTAAAGTTCTCATGAAAAAATCACCAAGGTGCAAAAATGCCCCAATACTCTAGAATTCTTCATAATAGAACAAAACTTATAAAATAATTTGTTTGTGCAAGATAAAGGAATAAAAGATAAAGCAAGCATTTATATCCCAGTTCACACTTTTAATAAAAATGCTAAGATTAATTTAGATTTTATCTGTTTGTTTATCTTGTGACTAATGAGATGTTCAGACTGGAGGAGTGAGGTTATTAAGGGTGTGAATAAAATAATTTATTTGCCACAAAGCAGTGGTATTTCCCACATTTTGACATTTATATAGTTTTGAAAACTCAAGTTATATCGCAGTTCACATCCCCATGTTCTTTCTTGCTGTTCATTTTATCTTTCACTGGAACCGTATATGGGGATTATAAAGTCTGCACTCTACAAATTGTTTTACAAATCCATTTACAGCACTGCTGAAAATGAACTTAAAACTGGCTTATCCTCTCCTAACAATATGCACAGCCATAGTTTTTATCATAGTCTGGGCTTTGCAAACAAGAGGGAAAAAATCAACAATTTGTGAGAGTCATCTCCAGGATTTTGGGTTACAGGAAAAAACCCAAGACATCAACAGCCTGATATTTGATGATTTATCTTCAGCTGAGATGATACAAGTGAACAGGTATTTACAACAAAACCTTGGGATACAACTGGTTGATCCTTCTCAAGCAAAGCCTGATGACAGTGTCATTTATTCTATTACTCTCCAGCTTCCTCCAAAAGCAGAGGTCCTGGAATTTCTGGACCATCAAGGCAGAAGACCTACTCGACAAGCACTAGTCACAGTCTACTTTGGAAATCAGAAGGATCCAAACATCACTGAGTTTTTGGTGGGTCCTCTTCCAAATCCAACATACAACTATGACATCACGGAGGAAAAGTATGGTGGAAAGCTACCTTATTCCAAAAGGGTTTTGCTAAGTAATGACTTTGAAGAAATTTATTCATTGTTGAAGAACAAGGAGTATCCAAAGGCTCCAAACTTTATGAACAAGGTATTTGATTACAATGGAAGCAATTTTCTCTATGCCTTTGGATTTCCTTCAGGCTTTCAATCAGGAGATCGTCTAATCTGGTTTAACCATTTTCACAATGTTTCTGGCTTTTATGTGCACCCTGTTGGACTTGAGGTCCAACTGGATCTTAGTAGCCTAGATATTTCTGACTGGAAAGTGAAAAAGGTATTCTATAATGGACAATACTTTGAGGACATGGAAGATCTTGAGAGACAATTCAATGAAGGGTGTGTTAATGTAGCCAAAGTCAAAAAGTCTCCTCCTGATGGGGGATATTCATCATTAAAGCAGAGGGTGCCCCCTAAGGGTCCGGGTCCCCTGCACTATGAACCACGTGGCCCACGCTACAGCATCAAGAATAACCAAGTCAACTTCATGTCCTGGAGTTTTGCCTTTGGAACAGATGTATTCCAGGGGCCTCGTGTCTTTGACATCAGGTTTAAGGGTGAGAGGATAATCTACGAACTAAGCCTGCAAGATGCAATTGCTGTCTATGGCTCCAACAGTCCAGGGTTAATGTTGACTAGATATATGGACATAGGCTATGGCTTTGGACGTGGTCTCCACTCACTCACCCAGGGTGTGGATTGTCCTTACTTAGCTACTTATTTGGATAGACACTATTTTGTTGATACATCATCACCTGTCACCAGAGAAGCCTCAATCTGCATTTTTGAGCAGCATGCTGAGGTGCCTATACGACGCCATTATGAAAGTGGTCAGGCTCCATTTTTTGGAGGGTTGGTAGATTCAACTCTTGTGTTTAGATCCATATCTTCAGTTACTAATTATGACTATATATGGGACTTTATTTTTCATCAAAATGGAGCTGTTGGTGTAAGGGTCCAGGCCAGTGGATATATTCAACCATCTTTTTTCGTTGGTGATGTTACAGAATTTGGCAACAGGGTTCAAGAGTGGGTGCTGGGGGCAATTCACACTCACAGTGTTCAGTTCAAGGTGGATATTGATGTTGGTGGTAAGTGACTCTCTCTATGGTACCTTTCCTAAAATGTAATATATGTAGTTGTCTGTTAGTAATGCCAAGTGCTGTAGGCTCTGTTTTAGAGGAAGGAACTAGTAAAAGCACTTCTGAGTATTACTTCCTTAAAAACATGTTATAAAATTCATGGAGTCATCATAACTTGAAAACAAATAAACCCGAAGCTACTAACATTCTTTTATGGTGGGAGTAAGGATTTGGTTGTTTTGAATTTTCAAATGCGGTAAGGAAAAAAATTACCTTTGTGATTCATGCAAGAGTTTAATAGTTTCTCTTTTAAGAAAATAATAAGTGTTTCCTGGGACCATTGAGGGCAGGACTTGTTCCTTGAGATGCTGGATTTGGTCATAGTGGTTCATTCCTTAGTTACATTTTGTTTGGATTATTGTAATGTTTTCCGTGTGGGGTTGTCTTTGAAGAGGGTTTGGAAACTTAAGCAGGTCCAAAGAACTGTGGCCAGGTTTCTAATTGGGAATGGATAAAAGGAGCAGACAATCCTCTTGTTGCAATATCTCCACTGGCTGCCATTTTGTTTTCTTTCGTGGGGAAATGTTTATCTTTACTTAGAAAGTTCTTCTTAGTACCACTAAAGGGTAATGCAATTTATTGGGATTTAGACTGCCACAGAATGTCAGAAAAGGTTGACTTTGCAAGTTTCTGGATGTTCTTTCTGAGTATGAAGGCACCAAACTGACGCCAGATTAAGCAGGAGGTTCAGCCCAGTGTGTGATCACAATTGCCCCAGGCTAGCCACTTGATTAAGCAGCCAGTGTAGACATAGGCCTAATTACTTTCTGTTTCAAATATGGTTTGTAAGACTTACTTTGAAACATGAACTGGTATTTCTGCTGTAAGAGAGTAGGAGATTACAAAGCAATAGAAGGTTCTGCCAACTATAGCCTTCAACGGAGATGGTCCAAAGGGCTGCCCTAAATTATTCTCCTTTTTAACATGATTAAATTGTATCTGTATGTAAGGAATACTCAAAAATTTTAAATCCTCAATGAGTTAAGTAACTTTGTAGAAAAATCATTGATGAGATTTTACACATTTTAAGGTGCTGGGCAAATTATTTATGTAAAAATACGTGTGTATAAAACAAGTTCAACTTATAGAAAAAGGTAGGAATTTGCACACAACAAAACAAAAAGGCTTGTTTTGTACAAAAGGTTCTTATCAAAAATTCAGAAAGTTGCAAAAATGACCCCAAACCCTTAAATTCTTGCATAATGGAACAAAGCTTTTTTAAAATAATGTCTTTGTGTGTGACAATGAAATAAACAATGAAACAAGCATTAGCATACCTAGATTACACATTTCAAAGAATACTTAAGATTACAGACTTTATCGGTTCATCTCTATTCTGGAGAATGAAATGTTCAGACTTGGTGGATGACTTTATTCAGGGTGTGAATGAAACCAGAATTGTTTTCTCTGTGCAAACACCTTTGAGCAATAAGTAGGCGGTGTTTCCTAAGATCATGGTATTTATATAGTTTTGAAACACAGTTTCTCCTCTTTACCATTGTTAATTTTATCATTCTGTGGAACTCTACATAAATGCTAAAATTTTACAATCTGCACTCAAACGTTGTTTTACAAACCAGCTATGGCATGGCTAAAAAAGAACTTGAAACTGGCTTATCCTCTCCTAATTACATTTGGAGCCATAATTTTCATCATAGCCTGGGCTTTCCAGACAAGAGGGAGAGAATCCATGGTTTGTGAGAGTCATTTGCAGCGTCTTGGATTTCAAGAGATGACCGAGGATATGCACAGTCTGATATTTGATGATTTATCTTCAGCTGAGATGATACAAGTAAACAGGTACTTACAACAAAACCTAGGAGTACCACTAATTGATCCTTCTCAAGCGAAGCCAGATGACAGTATCATTTATTCTATTACTCTTCAGCTTCCTCCAAAAGCAGACGTTCTGGAATTTCTGGACCATCAAGGGAGAAGACCTGTCCGACAAGCACTAGTGACAGTCTACTTTGGAAATCAGAAGGACCCAAACATCACTGAGCTTTTGGTGGGTCCTCTTCCAAATCCAACATACCACCAAGATATTACACTGGAGAAATATGGAGGGAAATTACCATATTACAAAAGGTTTTTGTTAAGTACCGAGGTAGAAGAGATTTATTCATTGTTGAAGAACAAGGAATATCCAAAAGCTCCAAATTTTATGCACAAGGTATTTGATTACAATGGAAGCAATTTTCTCTATACCTATGCATTTCCTCCAGGGTTCCAATCAGGAGACCGCCTAATCTGGTTTAATCATTTCCAAAATGTTCCTGGCTTTTATGTGCAACCCTTTGGACTTGAGGTCCAACTGGATCTTAGTAGCCTAGATATTTCTGACTGGAAAGTGAAAAAGGTATTCTATAATGGACAATACTTTGAGGACATGGAAGATATTGAAAGACAATTCAATGAAGGGCTTGTTAATGTAGCCAAAGTCAAAAAGTCTCCTCCTGATGGAGGATATTCATCATTAAAGCAGAGGGTGCCCCCTAAGGGTCCGGGTCCCCTGCACTATGAACCTCGTGGCCCACGTTACAGCATCAAGAATAACCAAGTCAACTTCATGTCCTGGAGTTTTGCCTTTGGAACAGATGCATTCCAGGGGCCTCGTGTCTTTGACATCAGGTTTAAGGGTGAGAGGATAATCTATGAACTAAGCCTGCAAGATGCAATTGCTGTCTATGGCTCCAACAGTCCAGGGTTAATGTATAACAGATATATGGACATAAGTTATGGCTTGGGAAGTAACCTTCACACACTTATACAGGGTGTGGATTGTCCTTACTTAGCTACTTATTTGGACAGACACTATTTTGTTGATACATCATCACCTGTCACCAGAGAAGCCTCCATCTGTATTTTTGAACAGAATACTGAGGTGCCTATACGACGACATTATGAAAGTGGCCAGGCTCCATTTTTTGGAGGGTTGGTAGATTCAACTCTTGTGTTTAGATCCATATCTTCAGTTACTAATTATGACTATATATGGGACTTTATTTTTCATCAAAATGGAGCCATTGGTGTAAGGGTCCAGGCCAGTGGATATATTCAATCATCTTTTTTCATTGATGATGCTACACAATTTGGCAACAGGGTTCAAGAGTGGGTGCTGGGCACAATCCACACTCACAGTGTTCAGTTCAAGGTGGATATGGATGTTGGTGGTAAGTGACTATATTTATTGTAACTTTTTCTGAAATTTATTTGTGTAGTGGTAATATCAGGTGTTCTATGCCATTTTTCAGAAGAAGGTACTAGTAAAAGCTGTTCTTAGTATTACTTCCAAAAATCCTATGAAATTATAATTTATTATAATTATAATTATAATTTGATAGGCAACTTGAACACGTAATGGTAAATTACATGGATTTTTTATGGTGGGTGGGATGGGAATCTTGTTATTTTGAATTCCCAAATGTGACATCACATTTCCACTGCTGTGGTCCATTGAAGATTTTATTTGTTTTTCTCTTAAGGAGAAAATAGATGTTTCCTAGTGTCGTTAAGGGCAGGACTTTGTAGGATCCTCCAACTAGGCCATCACAAGAGCTATCATAATGTATGGAGAAAAAGTTATTATCAAGTAATCAACCTTATATAGGAGCTCTGTCGATGTCTAGATGAGTCACTCAGTCAACCTACAAGAAAAAGGGGGGAATCCTCCTTGCTGATTGTGTGAGCCAGATAGAAGCAGTAGCGATGGCATAGGCAAGATGCTTCCTTTTTTCTGCACTAATGGCAGTCATCCAATCCAGACAGGAGATTGGCCTGAATCAGATGTGAAACAGTTGTCCAGACCTATCCAAAATTTGGGGTGAATTTGGGATTTTTCTGTAAGGTTAAATGAGACCTAGAAAATAAAATTCCCCATTTGGCAAAAGAAAAGAAAAGAAAAGATTTTCTAGGTTAAGGGTGGAAAGAATAAACATAATTATTTCTCACTATGTCACTTAGTGGGTTTCCCAATACAGTAGAAGCTCGACTTAAGAGCATCCCAACTTAAGACTGTTCTGAGTTAGGAGCCATTGCTCGCCTCATGTTTTTCTTTGACATACGAGCAGTGTTTTGAATTAAGAACTAGCACCAGAGGGAGCACTAGCTCCTGAGAGAATGCTAGTGCTACAGTTCAGGGCTTCTGGGCTTCAAGGGAGCAGCCTCCATGCCTCATGCCATATGCTCTTGTCCACTCTGGGAGATTGCCGTCCACTTTGTTCTTGTCCGCTGTGAGGAACTGTGGGTCAGTTGATTTTGTGTGGTTTTTATTCCTATTATGTTTGGCTTCATGAAGAGAAAGAGAGAGGGAGAAGGAGAGGGAGGAAGGGAGTCTGGAATGAGTACTGTATGAAGAAAATGTTACTTCTTTCTCTCATAGTGAGGAGAAAACTACTAAATAAAAGGATTGCATTGGCTTCAAATCTGTTTTTAACTCAGTATGATGTTGAATATGCTTCTGTTTAAATTATGTTTTATTGTTTTAAGATGTTTAATGTGTTAATATTATATGTAAGCTACTCTGTGTTCTTTTAATATAGTGCAGAGAATAAATATTTTATATAATAAAAAACAAATACATTTTCACATGTGAGGACAAAATAATTGAGGATTTGCATACTGTGCTCTAACTATACTGCTGCAAGAAAATATACATAACAAACTGGATTTAGCTTCAGGCAAATTAAGCACTCCTCCTTTATCCCATGTTTTACACAGTGAAAGGTTGAAGAAATGAATGCCTGGTCCTGCAGAATACCATGCAGGCAACTTTCCTTCTACACTATAACAATCTGTGCCAATGTTAAAGAAGCAGAGGTAGATTAGGCAATTGTAGTCCAACCATAACTAGAGGACCATACTTTCCCCAGCCCAGATACAAATCTTATCTTTGGAATCATTAGGAAAATGTACTTTCCTGTTTTTACTGTTGGCCATATGTATTCAAAGATTTTGTATCCACAGATTTAACAGCCATATTTAGAGACTGAAATTGAGATACACACAGAGGATTATTTGTCCCCTTTCTACACACATCACAGACTCCAGTTCCTCAGTAATCTCCATGGATAAAAATGGATGAAATGAATATGACTTCAGAAGCCAGGAAACTGGTCCTTCCCCCAAATGCAAGGGATTAGTTGAACTACATGTAAAAGCAAGTTTATCCATCTTTGAGAATCAAATGTGAACTCCAGTGTTCCAGGATACACACCCTTGAATCGTATGATTGGCTTAAAAAGAATTAAATCTAATTGAGCAGATGCTTTCCTGGGTGTAGGAGCTCTCTATGTAAAAGAGAAGTATAGGTAGCACTTTCTTATAATATCCAAGATGTTCATCAATGCTGGTGGATCATTATGCATGATTCCATTTGTGAGGGGGGGGGGCACACTTGTATGTAGAAAGGAGTACGAATATAGGAGTACAACAAGGGCAAAATGAAGGCATTACCTCGGGCTGTGGCGCAGGCTGGAGAGCAGCTGCAATAAATCACTGCAATGAATCACTCTGACCAGGAGGTCATGAGTTCGAGGCCCGCTCGGAGCCTATGTTTGTTTGTCTTTGTTCTATGTTAAAAGGCATTGAATGTTTGCCTATATGTGTAATGTGATCTGCCCTGAGTCCCCTTCGGGGTGAGAAGGGTGGAATATAAATGTTGTAAATAAATAAATAGATAAATAAATAAATAACCTCTCCCAAATAGCAATTCTACTCCCTCCCATGAAATTTCCATTCATTGAATTGCAATAACTTAACTGAACATTTAAAACATAACATAAATAAATATTTAAAAACCCAGTTAAGTGTCCAAGAAGCATAATCTCTTTTACATTCATGAAACATTAAAGCATTTTGCTTAATAGCTGATACATATATCTACAGTGCAGCACAGTACAGTGTAATATTATAGATGTGATGTGGATATATGTAGCAACCATATGTGGTTGTACACAGCAATGCATTTAAGATCCCAAAGAAGCATGGAAGAACTTCATCAAAATTTCCTGATGGGGGGCTCCTTGACTCTCGGGAGTAACTTTCCATAGCAAAAACCTGGCTGTAAATGAGAAAAGAAGTTAGAAAACAGCTCTTCCATAATCTTCTTTAAATTAACTTCTCTTGGGACACAAGCATTTCTTTTACATATACATTATTTTTTGCCACAGGGCAGCATATGAAGCTCAACTGAAATAAAATATGATTTTTTAAAGCAAAAGTAATAAAATAACATCAAGATAAAATCTGCAGTGACTCAGCAGAATATCAAACTTTCAAATTTAATCATCTCCTCATATCTGCCTGAGTCTTTAAAAAGCCACATAGCTCTGCAATCAGCACTTTACAAGTCAGCACAGATGCCAAAGAGTTTGATCTGCAGATATGATAAAATCTGAGTGGGAAGCTTCTTGACTTCCATCTCTCAGCTGTTACATTGTGGTAGTTAAGAGTTTAGAAAAGTTAACTTTTGAGGGACGATGATTCCCAGATTCTCCCTGCCCCTGTTCATTTTCATGGAATTTTAAAGGATTAGTGAAAGCTGATGACTGACTCAGAACCCCCTGGTGGTGCAGCAGATTACACTGCTGAGCAGCTGAACTTGCTGACCGAAAGGTCGGTGGTTTGAATCCAGGGAGTGGGGCGAGCTCCCACTATAAGCCTCAGCTTCTGCCAATCTAACAGTTTAAAAACATGCAAATGTGAGTAGAGCAATAGGTACTATTCCGGCAGGAAGGTAATGGCGCTCCATGCAGTCATGACCTTGGAGGCATCTACAGACAACACCGACTCTTCTGCTTAGAAATTGAGATGAGCACCAACCCCCAGAATTGGACACAACTAGACTTAATGTCAGGAGAAACCTTTACCTTTACCTTCTCTAATGACATATCCTTTGAAAAATTAATGGTGGATATAACTGCATGCTTAAAATTGAGAGTATATACATGCTCACATGTGCTCACACACAAATATGCATACATGGCTGAACAATCTTTGCAGAAATCAATAAATAATAGAGACCAGATGTATCCAAAAGGTTGCATTTAAACTGATAAATCCAAATCATGCCAAATCTCTTGCTTCATTTTGTTAAATCTTCCAAACTATTTGTTCATCAGTATTTATGCTTGGCTCATGTTACTTGTTTTTGTTCTGAGACACTGAAGAAAAGGTGCTGTGATATAGTGACAGTTTATCACATTGCATTTTAATTTGTTCATTTGGAATACTTATCTAATTCTGTCTGATGCTCAAGTGCTACTTCTACTGCTATTCCATAACCCTTGCTCCTAAAAAATTGAGTTCTTAGGACATCAATTTGTTTTTGTAAGGGTGCATCTGCACTGTGTATTTAATATAACTTGACATACTTTAGCTGCCATAGCTCAATGCAATGGAAATTGTGATTTTACAATGTCTTTCATCTTCTGCTAAAGAATGCTGGTGCCCACCAAACTACAAATCCCAGGATTCCATAGCATTAATCATAACAGTTAAAGTGGTATCGAACAGAATTAATGCTACAATGTAGCTGCACCCTAGGTGGTTTTCAGTGATGAGAAACTAAGAGCACAGCAAGCAATGTGGGTTGGGGCCAAGTATAAGAGCTTCAGATCAATTCAGGCAGACAAAGTAGAGCTCATTCTTTTCAACAGTATTTTGGCCTGAAAAGTCAAAATCAGTTCCATACATCTGCTTCTCAAGCATTAAATACCCTGTTATCTCTGATTGGAGATAGCTGCAGAAGGCTGAAAGTAATTCTCCATCCATACATTTTATCAAATCAGTTTTATAGTTCTCCTCCCTGGGGTAGACAACCTGCTTTTTCCATATGTTTTAGACTCTAGCTGGCCTGAGCTTGTAGGAATTATCTAAACCATCTGCAGGACACGGGTTGCCTATCAATGCAATGTTTTGCAGCATTTTAATCTCATATCTTTTTCTTTTTTATAGAATGTTGTACCTCTAAGGCCCCTTCTACACTGCCATATAATCCAGATTATGAAATAATCTACATTATCTGCTTTGAACTAGATTATATGAGTCTATACTCCCATATAATCCAGTTCAAAGCAGATGATCTGGATTTTATATGGCAGTATATAAGGGGCCTATGGGATACAATGAAAAATAAATTATTAGTATTGACAGTAGAGTATATTTAATAAAGCTAACCCTAAGTAAGCTTTTCTCATCATTGTAGCCGTCTGTGAAGAAAGATAACTAAGGAACTCAAAAATATTACTTCTCAGTAGAACTCTTTATTTGTATTCCTTTCTTTGTATGTGCCTTCATGCCATTTTTGATTTATGGGAACCCTAAGGTAAATCTCTCATATGGTTTTCTTGGCAAGATTTGTTCATAAAAGTTTTCTTTTTGCCATCCTCTGAGACTGAGAGAGTGATTTGCCAAGGTCTCCCAGTGGTTCTTCTATATTCCTTTCTAGGTGTGAAAAATACCCTGATGGGCAATGACATGGCTTTTGAGACAGTAAAGGCCCCTTGGAGCCCAAAACACAAGATCAATCGAATGAAGATGGTAAGAAAAGTGCTGGATACTGAGAACGAAGCTGCTTTCTGCCTTCATGATGACATGCCCAAGCACATATACTTTGCAGCCAACAACACAAACAAGTGGGGCCACAAACGTGGTTATCGGATTCAGATGGTGAGTTTTTCTGGAGATCATCTGCCAGAAACAGATCCAATGGAACGAGCCATCAGTTGGGACAGGTATGCAACAAATGTTTAGGCATTCACATCAAGACTGGTTATAATAACTATTGAGAGTTACATAATATGAAGGTGCTGATATATTGAATGATGCGGAGTAGAATTTCAAAGTGATGAAAGAGTGGGCTGTATGCACATGATTCTATTATTATTCAGGTTCCACTTTAGATATTCCCAGTCATTACATTTGTGTAATATAAAGAAGTTTACATGAGTTTGAATAAATTCCCAGGGGGTAAATGAGCCAGTTAATCCCAGCAAAAACAACCGTCTTGTGGCACTTTAGAAGGTAGAAAGGACATGAAAGGCAAAAAGCACAAGCAGTGATTATCACTCCACTGCCAATATTTCCCATCTAGTGGCATCATGAGGACAGTGTAGGAGGTGTAAATTGCAATGAGTGTCATCAATGCTAGTGATGCCACAGCTGTGATGGAAAGTGAAAGCTCCAGGGTTGAGAAAAGTGAGACATCGAGCTACTCTAGAAAGTTTCAGTACACAGGAGGAAGAAGGAAAGACGACACAGGGAGCTGCTGCTCTTTGCGACTAAGCCTCTTGAGTGCACTGAGGCAGTGGAGTGGGTAACATCAAGGCTGGCTAACCACAGAGGACTCCTGACATTGTAATCTGCCACCATATGTCATTGGGTTAAAGAGCCCCCTGGAATTCTGGCTGTTTGTTGAAGTCTTCATTATTTCTATTAGGTTGTGTAGAAAAGTGAATTTTTGCAGATGTTGCTCATTATCTGGTTGTGTGAGAAGTAAGACTTGAACTTTCTTCTTCTACACAATCATTCAAAACACAGGAGGCCTCTTAAGTTTTTACTCTGGCAACCACTAAAATTAAGTATTGCAAAAACTGATAATGCCACGCAGGCAATTAATAAATTATGTAACCACAATTACAAGGGATCTTTGCGTCCCTTTATGAAGGTTCTTAAGGCCAAGGTGTTTCCCATTGCTTTGTATGGAGCTGAAATATGGGGGGGGGGGAATCAAGATCTGGCATTGGTAGAAAGATTCCAACTTCGCCACTTGAAAATTGGCTTAGGTGTGGAGAGATCATCCCTGTCAGCTGCAGTGAGAGCAGAGATGGGAGTACCCCCAATTTCCACAGTAATCCTGAGGAGGCAGATCAATTGGTGGTACAAAATAAGACAAATGCAACCACATAGACTCCCAGCCATATGCCTATTAGAGCAAAAAAACCACAAAGAATGGTCATCATGGCTAAGCAGACTCATTCACACTGTCAGTAAGTTAGTTTTTGCCCCTCTCAAGCTAATAAATTTCAGGGCTAAAGTGTGCTCAATTGTTTACCAAAGAGCCCTTGACTTTGATGCACAAAATGATCTTATGATCATAGCGCAAGCTAGAGCCACTCCATTCCTGGCTAAATTTAAATGTAACGTTGGCATAGAAACCTACCTCTTTTTTACACTTCCACTATATATTAGAAATTTTTTTACCCAGGCTAGGTAGACATCAGAATATCCCCTATACGAAGAGAACCTGTGGGTGCCGTGAGGCAGATGCAGAAGTGGAGGACTCAGAACACTTTTTCTTAAAATGCCCCTATTAAAACAGGATTTGATCTTTCTATTTAGAGCCTCTGCTGGAGAACCATACTCATTTAGAAAATAAGGAGAAATTGCACATCCTTCTACTGGGTTCAGATAAAAACTCTATTTTAAAACTGACCCTTTTTATGCAAAAAGCGCTGGTCATCCGCGAGAAGATGGAAGCTGAGAGCTGTGACATTAATGCCATTAACAAAATCCAAATTTAAAATGTACTATGGATAAGCCACTAGTTTCACTTATCCTTGCCCCGCTTAAACCTTACTTTAAGGGAATCATTAATTTTAATCTTTTTATTCTGTATTTGCACAACTCCCTAGGAGTGGGTTGGTAGGCCTGTAGGCCGGGATGCTTTGTAAAACCGGGATGGTTTTACTGTATGTATGGGTAAATGTGTACATTTTGTATGTTTCACATGTTTTGATATGGTCAAAATTGACTAATCAATAAAGAGTTGTTGTTGTACTCTGGCAACCTGACCCAAGACATTTTGCTCCCTAAAACAAAGAACATAACATTTTAGATTCAAAATTTAATAGTGCTTGATATATTTTTAAAAGTTTTGTAGAAAAGGGTATTTCAGCAGATGTTGCTTGTCACATGTAACACCAGCTGAAATTCCTTCTTTTGCAAACATTAAAGTTACATGAAACTTCTCTATATTTCACTCTCATCATCCTAACTTACAAGTAAGACTCCTTGTTATTTACTTGTACTCCACTTTTCAGTTTACACATACAATCTGTTATTGTGCTGTTATTGTTGTAGTTACGTGTCTGGCTTATGGTGACCCTTTCATGGGGTTTTCTTGGTAAGATTTATTCAGAGTAAATTCACTATGGTTTTGTTTCGAAGCTAAGGATATCATCACATTGAGGTCCTGAAGCTAGGCAACATTGTGGGAATCTGTGGGGCAACATGGCAAATCAGTGGGGCAGTGAAACTATTGCTATTTCCCCCCCCCCCCCCCAATCACATGGTGGAAGCCATTGCTGCCTTGCTTCACTCCATGCTGTCCATGGCTTAATCAGAACATGGACAGTCACCTGGGTTCTGGATTCTTCCTCCCAGCACGCTTTTAACACAGAGCCGATACGGAGTCCTTCCGGAAGTAGTCCTACGTCATGTGATGGGCTACGGCAGACTCCATACCTGCTCAGTGTTGAAAGCATCCTACAATGGGGCAAAAGCCCCGTGTGATGAGGTTGTATGTGTGATTTACCCCTTGTTCTTGCCATCACTTAGGGGTGCAAGCCATAACTGACGACATGAATTCTCGTGACACCACTGCGCTTGCTCTTGTAATGATCCAGCAATAACCTGGCAACTGAGTCATTTGATAAAGGGACTTCAGTCCATGAAAATTTATGCCAAATATAACTTGTTTAAGTCACAACAAGACTGTTTTTTGTAGAATCTTTGATACTAACTGCATGCTTGCAGAAAGATAGTTTTCCAGTGTCAAAGCTCATCTGTGGAACAAAGTAATCTCAAAATGTGTAACCTGCTTTTCTTCACTTTGTACTGAAGAACTTTTATCAGCCCTTATATACTTGCAATTTTAAGACAGATTGTCTGATTAGAAATTCAATATTGGTCAGGGGAGAAAGAAACAAGAGGTTGACAACAGCTGAAATTTGGGTGGGATCTCTGCACAGGTGTAGACATATTGAAAAATAAATAAAAATTAAATTGTCAGGGAAGATTCAGGGATGGTAAGCCATCCCATGTACCTACTATGCCTTTTCCTCGCTTTTTGATATGTTGAGTTGCATAACACTTGACTCCTGAAGATGGCTGTTAGGCTCCATTTCTATGTGCTTAGGAAACAGAGCTTCATGGAGTCCCACTGAAAGTGCCCTTATATCATGTGACAGCCTCCATGGGATCCCTGTGGGGATCCATTTTTTAAGTGCATGAAAACAGAGCCTTGCAGCCATCTGATGAAGTCTGTAATTGGGTCTGTTCCTCTGTTGTTTAGGTACAAGCTAGCTGTTACCAAGCGGAAGGAGAATGAACCATCCAGTACCAGCCCCTATAACATGCTTGACCCATGGTCACCTACAGTTGCCTTTTCTGACTTCATAAATAATGAATCCATCGTTAATGAGGTGAGTCACAAAATTCTTTTTAACTTGCAAAGGCACTGGTGATGGTCAGAAGTTCTACTGGAGTTCTGTGGGAATGGTGACAGCAAAGGTAAGATGACAGTCTGGCAGGGCTTAACATGTTTGGACTTCACCTCACTGAGACAGAAACAAGCAGTGTAGTCAACCTCATGGCCAATACAGAGCATTGTTACTCCTTACTGACCTTGGATTTTAGAGTACATGTAGATGTGCCCTGGTATTGGGCAAATGGGTTGGGTCTTCACCTCTAACTGGAAGTGGGAACGACTCAAGGGAAGAAGAGAGGGAAGGAAATGTGGCATGTTTTATGAGTGGACACTGGGTGTAAACTATTGAATCTGCATATATTATAATAACAAAAAGAAACAGATGGATCTTGCAGCTACATTCCGTACATGTCACATCCAGTCTCATGTAACATTTTAGAATTTATTTTTAAACCAATTTAAACTCAGCCTTTTAAAATTCAGGAGTTGTAGTAAAAGCTTTAGCAACATTGTAGTAGTTCAGCATGAGGGTCATTTTGTTTTAATGCTAATATTCCTCTTTCACTACTTGACTTCTTCTGAAACTCTGTCCTAAAAACGATCACTATGTTTACTTGGAGCTCATATTTAGTGGATCCAAGACAGTAGAAACACAGTACAGCTGTTAGGCTTCATTTTGTGTCCTGTGTTTTCACTCTATAACCTGTGTTGGGGTAAACATTATGGGGCCCTTGCCAATATCTACTTCTTAGCAGAGGACCTACTTCCAGGATCTGAAGATCCCTGTCTACGTTGCTTATACCTCTTGCTTGTCACTTGGTGTTCCTCTGTCTTGCCAAAACAAATGCAATGATAGCAATATTGACGGGGAAATAGTGTTCTTTATGTAGTAGATACAGATGAATCTCCTAGGTACACAGTGAATTAATAGAAAAGTCTCCTAGTTATGGTAATTTATCTCCCATTAATCATTTTGACTGGAATTCTTTATTTACTTTTCTGGGGCCAACAGTTCTAAATAGGATTTTCTTCTGGGCAGATTTTATAAGATTGTACTGTGAACTTACTCTGATCAATGATTAGATTATATTCAGTCACTTGTGGGGCACCTTGGGACCCCAGAGGCTGTCATTCTTCAACTCTCTGCCCAGCATGGAAAATTGTTAAAGCCAATGGCAGTTGAAGTTCAGTGACACTCTGGAGGACTACAGGTATTGAACTATTATCCATGAACTGATGCACCATGCTTGCTCAGTTTCTCTAACTGCTTTTCTGCATCATACCTGAATACATCATTATTTTGTTTTTCTCTCCAAGGATCTGGTTGCCTGGATCACTACTGGCTTCTTGCATATCCCACATGCTGAGGACATACCCAACACTTTAACACTGGGAAATGTGCTTGGATTCTTTTTGAGACCTTATAATTTTTTTGATGAAGATCCTTCCATATATTCTCCAGACAGTGTTTTTTTCACCAGTGAGCAAGACTTCACTTCCTGTGATGTCAACCAACTTGCATGTCTACAAAAAACAGCTGCCTGTGTACCCAACTTTCCCGCTTTCACTTACAGTGGCTTCCAAAATATGACCAAGCTCTGAAGCCTATTATTTGGATGGTGTACATATGTCTTAAATTAGAAGGGAGAAAGTGAACAGTTCATTATAAAAACTATATATGGTGTAGACTGTAATGTGTATGAAGAGAAGCTCTACCTGAGTTGTTTCTGTCCAATAACTTTGAAATTCAATACTTACGCTTTTTTTAAAAGTTCACATTTCTTGTATTTGCAAAGTGGATTTCCTGCAGTTCTTTTTTAGGGTTAAGATTTCACAATCAGATTACTGCATTGTAATAGATTCTCCACAAGTTGTGCTCCTATTTATCTTTTGCTATCCTTTTGAGATGTTAATAGAGGTCCCTGCACTCCAGGAAAGTAGATTAGAAAAGAAGAGAGGAATATATAACTTTCCATATGTTGCTGTGCTGCACCTCCTACCATGTTTCATACTGCCCAAGGGTGGTGGGATTTACAAAAATGGAGACATTTATTTGATAGTATACCCTAGATGCACTCCAAATTGAAGAATTAATTACATATATTCCCTTCTGATGTTATCCTACAAACACGTTTATTGTGGGACCAACCTATATTATCACTATGAAGAGATTTAGTGAGGTGATTCATTATTCAAAATGTTTGAGATGTGGTATGATCCTTGGTTGGGAAAGCAACTTTTAACAAGGAGAAAAACAGAGAAACTGTGTGATAGTTAAATCACTTGTTGCTTTTTCCTAGTTGTTATTTTCCATATACAACTGCAGTGTGCTTGTGGCAGCTGAAAGAACTAATGTATCCCTTTCTAACACTTATATTGTCTAATTTGCTATGAATTTGCAATGTCAATTGCCTTATCTTGAGCTGAAGCCTATTAAGAAAAATAAAAATAAAATAAAAATGAGTATGACCTGGCTATTTGTGAACTGCCTGTTGAGATGATTTATGGACTAATGAAAAAACAAAATTGTTGAGCAGAAGCAAACTTGTTGTTGTTTTAAAGGTTTATAAGGAGTTATAAAATAGTTATATTAATGTAATCTGGAATCAATATAAATTTGCATCTTGCTATTTCCACAAGCGCTGTTATGTGTATTGCTTTAATGGATGCATGTCAACCAAAGTCAAAAAATCTGGTATCTTGGGCATCATTTTATCTAAAAAAATAAAATTGCCTTTCAGTTTAGCAAAACTGAAATTGTTACATAAATGAGATTTTGTCACATCTCATTTTGGTGATGTCGAGATAAGTCAATCATCACTCCACATGTCAAGCTCAAACTGTAATTGCTTGTCTTTTTAAACAACAAGCAGAACCACACACCTTTCAAATAGGCAGCCTGTCATAATATGCAATTCAGGCCTGATCAAGAAATGTGTATCTAGATCCTAGACACATGTACACATCTTCTGTTCATTATAAATTGCAAATGATATTAAAAATATAATTTGACATCTGATGGTAACATTCATATAGCAGCTGAGACACTCATTCTAAGGACAGAAATAGAAAGAAACCTTGTAAACTTTTGAAAGACTAACTTATCCAAAACAGACATTTATATTTGTGTGGACATTTTGTCACCATCCATGGACACTATGAGCTTGTCTACATGAGCCCCAAATCCTCATTTTGTCAATAACATCTCCTTTGAAATTGCACTGAGATAATTCAGGGCAGACCAGAAGTCAGTCTTTGGTCTGGGGTACAGCCATGATTGCTTCTCTGGTCTCCTAACAGACCTTCATAGACTTGGCTTGCTCTTGGAGGTCAAGGGACTTATTGTAGGTAAAGATTTTGACAGCTTTATATTTTGCCAACTACTGCTAAATAAACCTGTCATACCTTTCAACCCTGGCCTAATGCCTCTGTATTCTAAAAGAATCAGAACAGTGGCCCATGACCAATTGTTAGCATGAAGTCTCCCATCCCTGAACTTTACTCATAAGAAGAAAACCAACCTGGCAGGACCAGTTATTAGAAACGTGAGTGAAGCCTTCAACATGCTGTGCTCCTCAGATATCCAGAACATCTTTATTCTTGACTCCATTCAGAATGATCCTTGGCCAGTCTGGTAGGTGTGAAATCTGTGCCTGTAAGAAATGCATAGACAGATGCATGGGCATACCTGTATGAGATATACATTCCTTAGCTAGAGGACAGGGCTTGATAGGAAATCAAGGCCAAGAAATATAAAAAAGGTTGGCTTAGAAGATGGTGCTGTGGCTCTCCAAATGTTACTAAACTGAGGCTCATGGTTGACTGTGCATTACAGCTATTGCAAGAATCAGTTGTCGTAGGGAGGAGCTATTTTTTAAACATGTAGATTTGTAGCTCTACTCCAGAACTCCTGAGCATCTTTTTCTGATCGAGAGTCTTCCTTCTGATCGAGGATGTGCTTTGGAGATTATTTCATTTTGATGTGGAACTTCTTTTCATGAACAGAACAAATTTGATGTACGTATGTTGGTTTCCAGCCTCTTTCATCTCATGTTTACCAGTCACCATATATAAAATTAAAATGTCATTAAATACATTGAATGTGTCCATTCCTATATGTGTACTGCAAGCTAAATTCATTGTGAAGAAACCACACTTTTGAGTTTCTGAAAATTCTGTCAAATTGAAGGAAATCTAACAAGTGGAACCAGCTGCCTAAATATTTCTGTCTCTGCTTGAGCACTTTGAACTTGCCAATTAAAGTGACAATTACATTTTAAAAACTGAGTAAATGCTTGTGATAAACACCATGTATTTAGATGAAATTCATATGCAGATTTATGAACTGCTGGCTAATGAGGTTATTTTGGTGATTGAAATCTCATTACATATGATGCAGCAACTTTCTCATGGGCATTCCTAGAAACATAGATTATTATCTGGGACACTTTGTGTTGGTTGTTGCTGTAAATACCTGCAAGGCTTAAAATGTTTTAAATAAGTAATATCATATAATCTGAGTGTTGATTTTCAGATAAAGAATGGAATGAATGAATAGGCCACAAGAGCCATCTAATCCAACCTTCTGCCATGCAGAATACATAACTTAAGCACCCTGAAAGATGCACATTCAGTCTCTGTTTAACACTTTCAAAGAGAGAAATATGTCACTTTTTGACGCAATGAACAACTCTTACAGTAAAATAAACTTTTGATGGAATCTTGTTCCTTAAAATTTGAATTCATTGGCTTGTTTTCATGACAAGTCATTTTTGTCATGTATCTTGTACAAATGTCTAACTTAAGCAACCTCTCCTCTTCTTGCACAGGAACATTTTTCAAACCTTAGAGCCCATCAACATGGACCCTTTATCTCCAGGGACAGGGTGAGGGCAGCTTTCTGGTGGCTGCATGACGTACAAGCTGATTCAAGTTAACATGGGCCAAGACCACTTAAAGTGGCCTTGAATTGCATTAACAGAAGTCATGGGATACTCTGGAGTTTTGAAAATTTGGCATTCATTCATATTTTGGGTGAGTGTAAACAGTTGTGCAGCTTACGGCAGCAGACATTTACACCTTTCCCTGTCATTTTGGGATTTGCCATGCTTATTAGACACAAAAATTGTAGTGTTCATTGCTCAGTTCCTGGAATGATGTTTCTGTGAGTTAGCCACAATTTGCATGAATATCTGTAAAATGGATCCTGACCTGTTGCATGAACAATAGTTAAACAAACAATGGATTATACTGGATGAATTTCAAAACAGGATTTTGAGTATGGTTGCCATGTATTTTAAGTTTATATGTGGATGACATGCTGTGATTTTTATATGACCAATATCATACTATAATCTGGGGCTGCATTTCTTTGTTGTTATGGAAGAGGGAGCCAAGATTCAAAGGCTTAGCCCCTCAGATGCTATGGTATTAGAAAAACAAGTGATAGTATGTACCTTGAAGATGAATAAATGTATGATAGCTTGATCTTGAATAGACTATCACTGACTTTGCGTACTGTCTGTAAACATTAATTCAATGACAAATATTTTAGTTTTCAAGGTGCCACATGACATGTTGTTGCTTTTTGTAACCCACATATCTAGTGTTGGTAGGGGAATACTAGGAGTTGTATCCCCAGAAAGTAACATTCTCAAGTTCTGGAAATTCACACATTGAAATGGTTATGGCAAGAAAGTTTTGTTCTGTCATATCTACCATCTCCTGCATGCCAGATGGCAGTCTACACTAGCTGTTACAAGCCATTTATATTTGACTTTCATAACTTCCCTAAAATAACTTTTTATTATACCCCTAACCTTGCACATTACAGCCCTAGTTTTGCTGATCTTTTGTATCTTTCATCCAAATGAACCTCCTTGTACAAACTGCTGCCGAGAATGTTGATGCTGTGTCCTTGCTCAAAACAACAAGGACTGGAAAGGGACCAATCTGCAAAGGTCAACACGTCTTGTTAGGAATACATTGTTCGTGGTAGAAATTATTTCCACTAGATCAGGTGTATGTGATATATAATTAGCAGAGGCACAACAGATAGTATTGGTACGGCAAGAACTTTCCAGCCATAGAAATCCCTGCAAAGTGAATTTTGTAATAAATATTCCTGGGAAATAAGGGGAACAGAATCCTATATCTTTCAACAATGCCCCAAATCCAGTTCCCAAAACATCTTTTATCTCCAGTGTCAAATTTAATCTGCTTTATCTTTCTCTGCTGACATATCATAATAACACATCGGGTGACATTGGTGGTATGCTTAGCACATGAAAGTGGCAGCAAAGCCAGGGATGTTTGTGAGACATCCTGAATATATTCCAACTTGTCTATGTGTCATTTTCTCAGAATGAGAAATAATTTCAGCTTGAACTGTACACGTTGTGAGAGAATGACTGGCTGATGCCAACAGCATGTGGATGATCAGATCTGTTCAGGGTTGCATGGCTGTGAGCACGTAGCTAGCCGCCAGCTGGTCTGCCATGTCGAATGTGATACTTTCATTATACTACAGCTTCGGGTTTTGAATAGAACATGCTTTTAGTAGCCAAGTATCTAGAAGAATGCAAGAATTATTGGATTTATATAGTCTTGTTCAGAGCTTGGAAAGATATTTATTAAAATAATTACATCACTTGCTGTTACTTGGAACAACATTTATAAAAAAATAACTAATTGAGCTGCTCATTGCTTTTTCATTTTAAATTAAAATACATTGGATTGTTAAGGGAATCTTATAAAGCTTGCAAAATTATTGTCAAAACACCTCTAACATGCCCCTAAAAAGTAAATGTAAAAAGTAATGGGAAAATGATATTTATTGTATCAGTAAAATAACTTCATCCAGCGTATTTGAAATGAATTCATTCTCGTTACCAACAAGAAATGCATTTCATTGACATGGAAGAAAAAATACTAAAGCAAGTTGGCTAGTCAAACCGTTCTGAATAAATAATTCCACAAGCATCAGGAGCCACAATTTAAAATGCCCTTATATCTGACAGTGACAAATACATTCAAATGGTTAATCAAGATTTGATTAAAATGAAGGAAAACAGTGCAAAAAGGAACCAAGTGCCAAGGGGCTGCTCAAATTATCTGGAGTTTCACGTAGGCAACATTTTAATTGTACTTCCTAGTAATCAAATAATGATTCAGACTTATAAATAAATAATGTTCATGAAAGAACGAGCTCTTTATTGATGTAAGGAGATATGCCTTTAGTAAAACAATGTCTGCAATGAAGAGAGATAAAAAATTCATAGCTTATATTTGGAAATCCTGTCTCATGCATGGAAATAAGAGTGGAGTGGTTCTTCTCCTTTCGTTTATTCCCAATTTCTCTCACACACATACTTATACACACTAACATTTCCTAAATGAAAACCAGGCACAAGTGTCCATCAACATCAGCACTGTAGTCAAGATGGCCAAAGTTATTAATGAGGTAGGACACATAGGCTAGAACATGCTGCAGGTGTTTGCTTTCACCTGAGGCTACTGAGATGGGCAAGATTCCACACTTCTCATCTCTTTCTGCTGAGTTAACTGACTGCAAACTACTTTTATACTTTTGCAGCAGCTGAAAGCTAAGGTCAAATTGAAAAATGGGGGGAGGAGAGAGACACTGGGATATTTTAAGAGCAGCTGAAAAAGTGGGATGACAGGATTAATCTGAATTAATCTCTAAATATTGGGGGCAGTTGTAGAGTTATGTGTGCACACAGACATTTGAAACACCAGTGGAGTTAAATCCTTACCTCTAGTAAAACGATATCTGAGGTCCCTTCCAGACAGGATCTGATCCCAGGTTTTCTGTCTATCCTAGATTATCTGGCAGTGAGGACTCATATAATCCAGTTTAAAGCAGAAAACCTGGGATCGGATCCCTGTCTGGAAGGGGTCTGATAAGATGCTTGGTCTTTCTTGTCCACTGGGATCAGATGGATGATTGAGGTTATTAGCCAAATTTCAATGATTATGCTTTGACAAAAAAAGAGACAGAATTATAGCATCACAAAGTTGGAAGAGACCACAAGAGCCACCCAGTCCAACCCTCTGCCATGCAGGTAAAAGCATAAACAATGCACTTCCAACAGAAGGCCACCCAGCTTCTGTTTAAAAGCCTCCAAAGAAGGAACATGCATCACACTCCAAGGCAGAGAGTTCCACTGTTGAACAGCTCTTATGGTCAGCAAGTCAGTGATCCAGTACTCAATAGGGTTCACTATTATCCATGATCCACATATCCACATCAAATTCCTGCAGTGTATTGTCCGTGGATATGAGGATCATACTTTATATGGATCATGTGGGCTTTCTAAAATATACCCCTCAGTAGATTTTGAAACTGCAAATCACCAAGCCATTTCCAGACTGGCTATGAAGACTTGTAGATCTGTTTGCAGTGGTTTTACTCCTATCCATCTGCCCACAGTTCCTACCTTGGAGAATTCCATCTTGTTTTTACCTGTTTCTACAATATTTAGAAGATGGGAAGGCTCGTTTTGAAATGTGGAGAGCAGAGTAATCTGAATGGGGGTGCTTTCATTTTATCTCACTTCAAGGGACAGCAGTGAGTTTCATATGCAATTTCCAGAAGCTGAAGCTAGACAAAAGAGAAGTGTGGGAAGCCACGGGTCATAATGCCATTGGCAACAATTGGAACTTAATCCCATGCACTGAGTAAAGCATTGGAATTTGCCCTTTAGCTTTGCAGCGCCCCATTTGGAAATTAAACATATGATTTTCCTACCCTACAACATGTTTTCATCATTTCACTTTCTTTATAAATTATTCGTTTGCCTTCCAACATACAGGAGAGATATTTCTCCTCCCAGTGTCCCCTCCCTCATTTTCTTATTATTAAAAAAAATCAATGGGATATCTTCTTTTTGTAAGCAAAAAGTTTACAAAACAAAATAAATAAATTACCCTTCCTTCCTCCACAATCCCAAAATGGTAATGGCAGAAGAAAGGAATCAGTATGGCCCATCTCGGCTCCTCCCCCCAGCACAGTGTCATCATACCGTTTACAAGTAGACAACAGGGATTCCCAATACATGTGAAATTTGCCATTTTCGCCTGTCTCTATGTGGGGAATTGAAAAGGAAGACAATTGCCAATTGAGTTCTAAATTGTTGGGAAAAGCCACACTTTAGAAATGGCAAAAGACTAGAAACGTGCATCGTATGGAATGAACGTTCATCGTATGATGGGTTCTGTAGGTAGCTGTTTCTAAAGTGTATAGAAACATGGAGTTTACTGCATGTGATGAAGCCCTAAGTGAGTAGGAAATGTGTTTTGTGTTTTTTTAGTTCTTTACTTTTTCTTCTCATCCAGAGTTTGGAAACTCAGTGCACATTCTTGTTTGTTCATCCAAGCCTGCTAACTCTGCTCTTGTTCAGTCAGTTGTAGGAAGCAGGAGCAAAGCTGCAATTTTACTTGGATGAGCCTCCTTCTTCCACCACTATTATCTAACTGCCCTTGAAGACCTCCAGGTTTAAAGGTATGGCCCTGGTCAGAAAGCACTTTTCTACTGCATAAGACTATAGGAAAGACATAAACACTGCCATAGCTATTCCCTGATAAAATGCAGGATTAAATTTAAGATATCATCAAGGACAAAACAGAAAATGATTAATACAAACTGTCATGGTGGTAGTTTCTGGATTTCTTTCCCATTGAGTTTTTGTTTGAATTTTTGCTGAGTGCATTTGCCAAAGTGAGAGAAGATCAAATTCTTCATTTAGGACTTTATCACATTGAGGTTTTTACCCATCCTAGGATGCATCCAGCAGAATCTGGAGACAGAGCACATCAGATCCTATCAAACCACCTAGAGCTACTTCTGGCAGGGCTCTGTCCCCAAACATTACTAGATGCATCCTAAGAAGAGGCAAGGAAAACATGGGAGGCTTCCTGTGTTCTTGTTGCCAGCAACAGGGCAAGCACAAGGGGGAAGGTGGTGCTGGACATGGGGCAACGGATTTTCGTGTTGTCCACCAGATGTGCCACACTACAGGCGAATCCCACTGCTGTCATCTGTGTTAGGCAGCTTCATGTGATGAGGGTCCTAGTCCTCCGGGAACCCAAGACTAAAAATCCTATGTGATTCTTTTAAATAAATAGAAACTTTTCATTATTGCTATTGACTTCCCCTATACCCCAAAATCTGATATGTCTTGCAGGATGCTGGCAGCCCAGTTGCATTAAATATCTCTGAAGCCATTTATATCTATATATATAAAAGAGTGATGGCATCAGGGCAGCGGACAAGACAACAAAACTACAGGCCCCCCAACCTCGAAATTTGACAACACAACCCATCATCCATGGCTCTAGGTTGATACAACAAAAAGAAAAGAAAAATAAAGTCCTAATTAGAGGGAGAGGAATAATTGTTTTTATCCAATTGCTGCCAGTTAGAGGGCTAAGCTCTGCCCACTTGGTCTCCTAGCAATGCACTCAGCCCAGGGGACAGGCACAAGAGTTTGGAGAGACCCCTAAGGGCCATCCAGCCCAACCCTTTCTACTATGCAGCAGGACACAATCCAAGCATTCCCAACACATGGACAACATATAAATACTATACAATACTACACAGGGACATAGACCCCCTCTACCCTCACCACTTTCACAGTACACAAACAACCACATGCATACTAAACATAAAGACAACCATACAACAGACATTCAATACCACCACTACCTCAACAAGTTCTCACCAACACCACCAGACAACACCACAGCAACGCGTGGCCGGGCATAGCTAGTTATTTCTAAAATATTAATGAAAAACATGCTTAAACAAAAAAGTTTTCATTTGTCAACAAAAAGAGAGCAGATAAAGTTATGGACCCGTTATTGATGGCTTCAGTATATCATTATATTCATTCTTCTTAAAAGTCACTATCCAAGCTCTACTCAAAGTAAGTATTACACCAACAAAACAATTTAGCATCTCACCCTCATGATGCAATCCTTGATAGATGGATAAACAACTAGATAAATATCCCTTCAGAAATCAACCTGAAGAGTTAAACAGATTTTTCTCACATCAGTTAACTTGCATACAAAATGAGGAGAGCTTCGTAGGCTGGTGTGTCTACACTGATTTATTGAATAATGTGCACATGAGATACCTTCCATTATATTGAAACATAAAATCCCTCTTTACATAATTTCATGGTTCAACTGGGACAGGTTTCCTGCTGAAAGCCATACTATTATCTCCCTCTCACGGCTTATTTCAGCCTAATCATTACACAATGACTTTCCAATATACAGGATGACACCCTAAAGGAATATTAATTACAAGGTCACAGTTATTACCAGGCACTTCATACATGAATTCCAGTACTTGGCCCAGACCATAATAATAAACTACTTAATCTACAATGCTTGCATTTAAGATAATATAGCATTTTTAGTGTCCGTAAAAATTAGGGCGCTTCTATATTACAGAATTAATGCAGTTTGACACCACTTGAAACGCTGGCATAGCTCAATGCTATGGAATAATGGGAACTGCAGTTTTACAAGTTTTTATCCTTCTCTGCTAAGGAGAGCTAGGGTGATTCATCAAACTACAAACTCTAGGATTCCATAGCACTGAGCTAAGCAGCTAAAGTGATGTCAAACCATGTTAATTCTACAGAGTAGATACTCTTAGACTACAATCTGAAAACCATTTATTTGGTGCTCCCACTCAACTCAACCAGATCAATTTTGAGTAATGCATATGAAGCTGCATAATAAGGTACTCAAACAAGTATCAGTGCTCTCTGTCCACCAGTATATTCAGTGTTGCCAAGAGCCAGTGTTATATAGTGGTTTGAGCACTGAATATTCTTTATTATTAAACTGACCAGTGTATCTATATATATAAAAGAGTGATGGCATCACGGCAATTCACAAAACAACAAAAGTACAGGCCCCCCAACCTCAAAATTTGACAACACAACCCATCATCCACGCCTCAAGGTTGATACAACAAAAAGAAAAGAAAAATAAAGTCCTAATTAGAGGGATAGCAATAATTGTTTTTATCCAATTGCTGCCAGTTTAGAGGGCTAATCTCTGCCCACTTGGTTGCCTAGCAACCAGCCAAGGGACAGCCAGGTTTCAGTTAGGGGACAGGCCGATTTAGGCCTCATTTAGACTTCTTCCACAGATTATCTAATTTGCACTGGATTATATGGCAGTGTAGACTCAAGGCCCTTCCACACAGCTATATAACCCATTTATAATCTTATATTATCTGCTTTGCACTGGATTATCTTGACTCCACACTGCCATATAATCCACTTCAGTGTGCATTTTATACAGCTGTGAAGAAGGAGCCTCAGATAATCCAGTTCTGAGCAGATAATATAAGATTATCAATATACAGTAGAGTCTCACTTATCCAACGTAAACAGGCCGGCAGGATAAGTGAATATGTTGGATAATAAGAAGGGATTCAGGAAAAGCCAATTAAACATCAAATTAGGTAATCGTTATACAAATTAAGCACCAAAACATCATATTATACAACAAATTTGACAGAAAAAGCAGTTCCATGCGCAGTAATGCTATGTAGTATTTACAGTAGAGTCTCACTTATCCAACACTCGCTTATCCAACGTTCTGGATTATCCAACGCATTTTTGTAGTCAATGCTTTCAATATATCATGATATTTTGGTGCTAAATTCATAAATACAGTAATTACTATATAGCATTACTGTGTACTGAACTACTTTTTCTGACAAATTTGTTGTCTAACATGATGTTTTGGTGCTTAATTTGTAAAATCATAACTTAATTTGATGTTTAATAGGGTTATCCTTAATTTCTCATTATCCAACATATTTGCTTATCCAACGTTCTGCCGGCCCGTTTATGTTGGATAAGTGAGACTCTACTGTACTGCATTTACAAATTTACCACTAAAATATCACAATGAATTTAAAACACTGACTACAAAAACATTGATTATGAAAAGGCAGACTGCGTTGGATAATCCAGAACATTGTATAAGCGAATGTTGGATAAGTGAGATTCTTCTTTAATATGAAATAATTACTGGGCTAGAATAATGCAGAACAATATAATCTCTAAAAACCAGGACAGTAAATAAACAGGGGAATTCCAGACAGGAAACAATCAGGGCCAGCTAACACCTCCCAACAAAGTATTCCCATCATCAAAGTCTGGCAAATCCTGTTTTCTCAGGGCCACAGACAGTAGAAGCACATAAAATATCGCAAACAACATCACTCTGAAAACAAGGGTATTCCAGACAGGAAACAATCAGGGCCAGCTAACACCTCCCAACAAAGTATTCCCATCATCAAAGTCTGGAAAATCCTCTGTTTTCTCAGGGCCACAGACAGTAGAATCACATAAAATATCGCAAACAACACCACTCTGAAAACAAGGGAATTCCAGACAGGAAACAATCAGGGCCAGCTAACACCTCCCAACAAAAAATTCACTCAGGGAGGAAACAGCCAGGCTTTAAAGCTGCAAGGCCATTACATCCTAATCATTTTTCCTAATTGCAGCATTCATACTTGCCTCCAACAAACAAAAAAAAACAATCAGAAATATTGTATATTCACAACCTTTAGGAAATAATATCCCCTGATGGCGCAGCGTGTTAAAGCGCTGAGCTGCTGAACTTCTGGACTGAAAGGCCACAGGTTTGAATTGGGGGAGCGGAGAGAGCCCCCACTGTTAGCTCCAGCTTCTGCCAACCCAGAAGTTCGAAAACATGCAAATGTGAGTGCATCAATAGGTACTGCTCCAGCGGGAAGGTAACGCCGCTCCATGTAGTCATCCCACATGACCTTGGAGGAGTCTACGGACAACGCCGGCTCTTCGGCTTAGAAATGGAGATGAGCACCAACCTCCAGAGTAAGACACGACTGGACTTAATGTCAGGGGAAAACCTTTACCCTTGACCTTAACTACCACCAATTCCTCAATACTTTATTTCCCATACCACCATACTTCGCCACAGCAACGCGTGGCCGGGCACAGCTAGTTACTTTATATACTTTATATACTTGTATATAACTCTAGAAATTTTAGTCAAAATGTTACCCCACCCCAAAAGGAGGATCAACATATCAACTGGACAATGTAAGTCTTATACCTGAGCTCTTCATCAAGAAAAGAACCACTCCCTTCTCTGAATAGAGGGGTGAAAAACAAGAGCTTAGTCTATCCCTGGAGAACCTAAAAGAAGCACTGATTTCCCCCTACCTCTACTCTCTGCTGCAATGCCTCTTCTGGCCCTTTTGAACAGATGGACAGAAAAATGACATTGGCCAGGGACAATTGCCACCTCGAGTAGTGCTGGTGTTTTCTCCTTTCTGAGGAATGTCCCTTGACATATCCATAGGTCATATGAAATTCCACAATTTTGGCCCCAAATCCTGCCTTTGGCTTATATACAAGGTCAACTTATGCATGCGTATATATAACATTTTTATCTACCCTTCATTCTAGGTAAAAAGATTTCTCATGCTGTGAACTGAATTTTGGTTAATCAAATTGGGACAATTTAATTTCAGTTTATTTATTTTACCAAAATACACAAACTTCCTCATATTTTGTATAGAAAGAATTTCAGCTTGTTAAATATATAAATGTTGCAGGAAGAGAAATCAAGAGATTTCCCCATCCCGTTCCTGAGCTCCCAACCCTCCCAACTGTTGAATGCAGATAATTGGCATTCACGAGAGAAGCAGGTGCAGTGCATTCCACATATTGCTCTATTTAAAGCTTCGGAAAGCTCAGCAATACAGCCACAGACTCAAATATTAAATCTGTATTGTTTAGACACACAACAGAGGAATGGCACAAACAGGTACGCTGTTAAGAAGCCAAATGATTTAGACATATTATTCATGCGTGTCTATGTTTCTCTCTCTCTGTCTCTGTCTCTGTGTGTATTAACATATAGCCTGGAGATGCTTCTAGTTTTCTGCTTTAAATTTCTGTTTTCTGTATTTTTCAAATTTTATTGCAACCACATTTATTTATAAACCTAGTACATTTGAGATTTTTAATGTTTCTCCCCTATTTTCCTCAACACTCATTTCTGTAACTTTTAAAACATCCTTTGCAAAATGAAAATCCTTTTCTTCTAAAAAAAGTATTTAAAATGAGCAGCCCTAGCTAATATGTAAAAAACCAATGTGTATGTGAAGATGATATTATTTTTGACCAGTCAGCCAGTCCTTCTGTGTTTGTTCTGTGTGTGTGTGTGTGTGCATGTGTGCACGCAGACATGCATGCATGCTTCAGGTGGGGAAAGCAGCTAGTTTCATGAAGAGACTAGTTTTTCCTTACAAATTGTTAAAATCTCAGTAAATACAGGCTTAGTGTTTTTAACCTTATGTATTTATTGCAGTTATACCCCACATTTTTCTCAAAGAGAGATCTAGAGAGGATTGGAGGATGGCAACAGTAATACTCCTCTGAATAAATCCTGCCAATAAAGTCCTGTGAGAAAATTGTCCTAACATATTATGGAATTATTATAATTATGCACATATATATATTCTAATCAATATATTTTAGACTTTTGACCATTTTACAGTAACTACAGTTTTAAGAGAACTACCGTATATAATTGTGTATAAGTTGATCATATGTATATGTTGAGCCTGGGCTTTGGGATCAAAATTATGGATTTTGACATGACCTATGGATAAGTCGAGGGTCATTCTGTGGAAAGGGAAAAGGCCAGTTTCACCTCAAAGGCTGCTGCTGCCATTTATTGAGGCATTCGAAATGGTCTTTTGCCACACTAGTTGGGGAAGGGGATAGTTTGTTTTAAAGTAAGGTATTCATTCTGATAAAAAAAAATTATGCATGTGGTTTGATGTCTTTGTTTTGCAAGGTCTAAATCCAGGCATAGGTCCTATATGAGAGAAGAGTGCCATGTTAAATAAATGCCTAAGTAAATCTGTTTGAATCGATTGTTGAATTGTTTGGAAGCCAAACAGGGTCAGGCTTGGTTAATATTTGAAGATGATACCTCTATATGTTGTAGGCCAGTGGCTCTCCCAGTTTGGGCCTCCAGAAGTTTTGGATTTCAGCTCCCAGAATCACAGACCATCGGCCAAGAAAACCAATGTTTGAAAATTGTTGCATAGTTTACTTTCAGAGAAAGGCAATGGCAAATTACATCTGAACGAATGTTGCCCTCTAAAGAGTTACTATTAGTCAAAAGTTTATTTGAAGGCACATAACAACAATGAATACAAGGGGCGTTAGACTCCATTTCAAAGGAAGGAACTGGCAAAACTGTCTTGAGTGTTTCTTGCTTAAGAAAAACGTATGAAAATTTCACGGGATCATCATAAGTCAATATTCAACTTGAAGGTGCTGTGTGTGTGCATGTGCACACACACAACTAATTAAGAAAAATCAATATCTACATAATTCCAATATTCAATGGATTTACTCCATGTGAAGCTAGCAGATAAATTTAAGCTTTTTAAAAAAATCTTCAATCAAATCATCCAGGAATAGAAAATACTGAGTCTTATGAATTGTTTACATTATTAATAAGATTGGACATTAGAAAAATATTGAAACCATTAGAAAAACTGGTTTTATTAGAGAGAAGACAGAATGTCATCACAAGAATAAAGCAAAAAAAAATCAACAGGTTGAAGACTGTGGCCTCTTGAGAAATTGATTCTGGAAAACTGCACTCATGTGTACTGTATTTGTTTGCATACTAATCACTGGCCTGCATGAATTTTATGATTCCCCTGAAATAATCTTTCCCAGCCAGCTGCTCATGGGATCATGACATATGGTGGACATCTTAGTGTCTCAGACCTTTCATTTTTGATTACTATTCTTCAGCTAAATTGGATCTCAGTTAAGGAATGTACTATACAACCTTGGAATCATTGAATCAGAGAGATGGAAGGAATTACAAGGCCTATTTACACCAACCTTTTGCTAAGGCACCCCTAAAAGATGGCCATTAAAATACCTGAACTCTCAGAACTCTCTGGGTTGTTGAAGGCTCAGAACTATGTTCTTTTAGCATTATTTAATGAGCCATCTCAGTAGCTGCTCTCAAGTTGAGGAACTATCTTCCATGAGAAGTTTAGTTGGCTTCTCTCTTCTGTCTTAGGTATATATTGCTTTATTTATTTATTTAAATTTATTTGCATGCTACCTTTCTCATGTAGTGAGACCCAAGACAGATAAAATCAGTTAAAACAATATAATTTTAAAAAATAATTTAAAACAGGACACAATTATTTTAAAGAGATACAAAAGTGAAAAATATAAAAAATGGAACACAGACCCCTATTTCCTTCCTGAGAGTAATTACATATGAAAAGTCTGCTTGAATAGAAATGTCCACCTGCCAATGAAAGGAAAGCAGGGAAGGTGCCAGTCTATCCTCCCACAGAAAAAGGTTGCAGAGGGTGGGAGCGGCCACTGAGAAGGCTGTTTCTCATGTAGTTACCAGGTGAGTTAGTGATGGTGGCAGGACTGATACTAAGCCCTCATCTGTAGACCTTTGAACTCTGAGAAGTCCATATGGGGCAAATCTACACTGGCTGTTAAATCCAGATTCTGGAGGTTGTTAGAGTAGACTCATCTTGTTGAACCCACACCATGTGCTGATTTGGTACTGCTTTGGCATCCATGTGGTCCATGTGGTACATCAGACCCACTGGACCATCACTTTGGCCTCCTCTATGCCTCTCCATCTCCTACCTGCAGTCTGACCTCTCATATCTTCTGTTATGCTGCCCATATCATCAGGCAGCACAAACTGATATCCACTGGACCTATTATACCACATAGGTTGGAGAGGCTCAAATTGCTTTTACCTACAAAGTGTCATGAGTGGTCTACATGATGCTTCTGTGGCATAGAACATAAAAGTCATTGGGTACTCTAGATAACTCTGCTGCAGATGACTGTTCAGATGCAAGTGCAGCAGAGAATAATGATGTCTTTGATATCATTAGTGACAGAGAATAGACTTCATAGTGTGTTCTAGTTGGATCAGAGTCACTCTCATGTTTTATCAAACTTTCTTCAAGTTTTCTGCTACCAATGCTGTAGTCGCTATCTCACCAGTTCCCTGTTGACCCATGAAAAGGTGAACCCCTTGGGTCACTAGGGGCTCACTTTTCATACTTCATGGGAGGACATGCTTAGGAGCCTTGCAATTTCCATATTCCCAGAACCAATGAAGACAGCAGGGAACTCCCTGAGAGCCATCAACAATCTATTGGATCCATAAAGCTCATGGGGCAGACTGTTACAGGTCTGACAAATGTTCCTCTGCCTATTCATATAACATCAAAAAGGGCATATAAGCTGACAAAACATATAGACTGTAGAACATAGAGCATAAGATCAGTAACAATGTCTGCTAGTTTTCTGTCTTGGAACAAAGGCTAAGGTTTCAAGTCTGGGAAGACTGCAGTGCTAGATGTTCACTTTAAACCATGATTCCCAAACTTTGGTCTTTTAGATGCTTTTTGAGTACAGTTGGCAGACTTTCAAGCTATGGGTGGTTGAATCTATGGCTGCAGAATATTATTTATTTCTGACATTTATATCCTGCTCTTTTCACCCCAAAGGGGACTCAGAGCGGCTTATAAATCAAATGTACATACAATATATTATTAGCATAGCACAATATAAGCATTAAATTACTATATTGTACTATATCATTATATGGTAATATTATTAGTAATATTACATTTAATATATAATTAATATTATTATATTGTCTTATTAGTATAATATTGTATTACATTATAATATTATTATCAATATTATATGTATATACAATATATTATATATTTATAAATTATTGTATGTATGTATGTATATATATATATATATATATATATGTATATAAAATTATCATAGCATGTTGCTATGGCACAGGAGACAAGATTGAACTATCTTCCTGGCTATGCGCATATGTAAACTATTTTGGAAAGAAATTGGCCTGCAGAAGAGATGGCTGAGAGGAGACAAAATAGCCATGTATAAATATGTGAGGGGAAGTCATAGGGAGGAGGGAGCAAGCTTGTTTTCTGCTGCCCTGGAGACTAGGAACACGGAACAATGGCTTCAAACTACAGGAAAGGAGATTCTACCTGAACATCAGGAAGAACTTCCTCACAGTGAGGGCTGTTCGGCAGTGGAACTCTCTGCCCTGGAGTGTGGTGGAGGCTCCTTCTTTGGAGGCTTTTAAGCAAAGGCTGGATGGCCATCTGTTGGGGGTGCTTTGAATGCGATTTCCTGCTTCTTGGGAGGGGGTTGGACTGCATGGCCCACGAGTTCTCTTTGAACTCTATGGTTCTATGAAATGTATTATGTGTAGCAAATTATTTGTAACTACCGTATTTTTCGCTTTATAAGACGCACCTGATGATAAGACACACCTAGTTTTCAGAGGAGGAGACAAAGGAGTAGAGAAAGAAGGAGAAGATGAGAAAGGCGATGAAGAAGAGGAAGGAGAGTAAGAAAAGAAGGAGGAGGGGAGGAAGAGGAGACAAAAGGAGGAGGAAACAAGAAGAGGAAAGATAAGGAGAAGAAGAAGAGGGAAGAGAATAAGAAAAGGAGAAGGAGGCAAAGGAGAAGAGGAAGAAGAAGAATGAGAGGAGGAGGAGGCGATGAAGAAGAGGCAGGATAAGAGGAAGAATGGGGAGAAGAGAAGGAGGAGGCGATGAAGAAGAGGAAGAAGGTGGGGATAAAGGAGAAGAAGAGGAGGAGATAAAGAAGGAGGAGGAGAGGAGGAAACAAGAAAAGATAAGTGGAAGGAGAAGAGGAAGAATGAGGAGAAGAGGGAGGAGGAGGAAAAGAAGAATGAGGAGGAGGTGACGAGAAGGAGAGGAAGAACGGGAAGAGATGAAGGAGAGGAAGAGGAAGGAGGGAAAGAAGAAGGCAGATGAAAAAGTAGAAGGAGAAGAAAAAGAGGAAGCAGAAGAGGAGGAGGAGAGGAAATCTATAGATCTCTTTCCCATCTGGAGGGATGCGGTCCAGGCCGCAGGGAAGGCAGCCAAGGCTTTTCCAGGGAGGCGACCCGAGGAAGCAATGAGGTCACTGGGGAGGAGGAGGAAGATTGGCCGGGATGGGGAGAGGGGAGGGGGCGGCCCAGAAGCCCTCCTCCCTCCTGGAAGCAGCCATGGAGCGGCAGCTGCCCCTCCTGTAGTGTTCGTGAGGCGCGGCGGCATTGCGGACCTGCTGTTTTGTTCTGCGGGGAGAGGTTGGCGTGTGGTGACAGTGGTGGCCGGGGAGCAGGATCGCGCTGCTGCTACTGCTGCTGCTCTTCAACACTGTCATCGGCAGCAGCGAGATCGCGCTCCCCAGGTCACCCAGGTAACCACACAACCCCTCTAGCTCCGCCCACGTGAGGTCATATTGCGTTTATAAGATGCACTGACTTTTCCCCTCTATTTTGGGGGAAAAAAAGTGCGTCTTATAAAGCGAAAAATACGGTAATTATTTTCAAGTTATCCAAGTAAGGGCAGAAAGACTGTTAGAATAGATGGGGAATGATGACAGGAAAAATTCATTTTCTCAGTCAAGTTGAATAACGTGTGGTCTTCCAGTGGTTGTTGGACTTCAGTCTCCATACTCTCTTGTGATTAGCTATATGGATTAGGGCAGAAAGGGATTGCAACCTATCAACATCTGGATGGCCTATCCTTTTCCTAAACCATGGATCGAATGATTGTTTTAACAAGAATGTCTCTTTTAAAGACCCTCAGTCTTTGCCTTGATTTAAAAATTCCATTATCTAAAATACATTTTTTTATTTTCTCTCTTCAGTGACAGTTCCATATTCCCAGTATCTTGTACCCCTTCTTCTTTTGATTGCCTGGATTGTAGGTTGTGTCCTGACGGTTTATTTTGTCTTTTCATAAAAGAGGGTAAGTGATTTGCTATTTTTATTGTTGCTAATCCCTGTTAAGTCAACTTTGATTTATGGTGTCCTATGAATGAAAAAACACAAAAACACTCTATCATCAACAGCCTGGGGCTTTAACTTCCTTGATTTAGTCTATCCACCTGTAATGTGGTTATTCTCTTTTATTTTGCCTCCGACTTTATCAAGCATAATAATCTTCTCTAGTGAACCATCTCATATCATTATATGCCTGAAGTAAAATCATAGAAACATAACGTAATCAAAGTACCCCCGACAGTTGGCCATCCAGCCTCTGTTTAAAGGCCTCCAAAGAAGGAGTTTCCACCACACTCTGAGGCAGAGAGTTCCACTACTGAATAGCTCTTACAGTAAGATAGTTCTTCCTAATGTTCAGGTGGAATCTTCTTCTTATTTGAACCAGTTTCTCCAAGTCCTAGTCTCCATGGCACAAAAAAAACCTGCTTCCTTATGACATCCTTTCAAATATTTAAACATGGCTATTATATCTCCTCACAGCCTTCTCTTCTGTAGACTAAAAACAAACCCAGTTCTTTAAACCAGTTCTCTTTGGCTACGCTTTCCAGACATTTGATCATTTCTAGCAGCCCTCATCTGGACACATTTCAGCTTGTCAATATCTCTCTTAAATCGCAGTGCCCAGAACTAGACACAGTATTCCAGGTGAGGTCTAACCAAAGCAGACTAGAGAAGCACCATGACTTCTCTCGATCTAGACACTATACTCCTTTTGATGCAGCCTCAAATCCCATTGGTTTTTTAGTTGCTGCATCATATTGTTGGGTCATGTTCAACTTGTTGTCCACTAAGGCTCCAAGATCTTTTTCTAGAGGAAGTCATGGCTTGATTTGCTCTAGGACCCATTTATTTGTCTTTTTGATAGTCCATGGTATCTGCAGAAACTCCCCCCCCCCCCCCCACCACCACCAAATTTCAGATGAGTGTGCTTTCTTCAGCTTTCTTCACTGTCCAGCTTTCACAACCATACACAGAAACTGAAAATATGATGGCTTGGACAATCCTGACATTGCGATTGATTAATATATTTTGCGAATTTGTGGGACAAACTCTAGGAAGAAGAAGAAGAATTGTTCTTAATACTTGTTCCTTAATTCTTGTTCCTTTCCAAGTCCTAGACTGCATCTATACTGTAGAATTAATGTAGTTTGACACCACTTTAACTGTTATGTCTCAATGCTATGAAATCATGGAAGTTTACATGCTCTTTAGCCATCTTTGTCAAATAATGATGGTGCCTCGCCAAAGTACAACTCCCAGGATTCCAGGGTATTGAACTATGACATTTAAAGTGGTGTCAAATTGCATTAGTTCTACAGTTTATTTATTTCATATCAAAAGCATTGCATACATTAATATAAAACTGATAAAAATAGGAGCACCAGCGGCTCTTTTAATAAAAAAATGTGACCACATTGTCTGTATCCTCAAACAATTCTTCCTCTGAACATGAGGCAAACATTGCAGACAAGCATACAGATGCAGAGTTGTCTGCTCTGCTCCACAGTTGCACAAGGTGGAGGATTCTTTTAGGTAGTGCCACTTTGCCAGGTTGTTTTTTTTATCTGTCTACTCCACTTCTAAGTCTGTTCAGAGACTTCCAAACTGCCCGTTTCTACAGTGTAAATGTACCCCATTTGTATTTGATTTCTCCAAGTTGCCACTGTATGTGCACTATAAATGTTATAACTACAGTTTTTAAATTATTGTTTTGTTATGCAGGAATGAACCTTTTGGAAAACTCTTGGAACTGAATGAAGATGCCCATTTCTTATTTTGAAACCACACCATGAAAATTATAATCCAAGAACATTACAATGAAGTTTCAATAGATGTATTTCTCCGTTAAAAATGACTCAACAACAAAAACAGTTTTGAGATTTTGAATGGAATTTTCATGATAGAAAAAACGTTTGCACATCACCTTTTTATTTTGGCACCCAACCCCTGCCCTCCCAAAATTTCTGTGTCTTACCTTTTTAATGACAATCTGAAAATGTCACTCTGGTTAGTGGTATAAATTGATTCTTGTGTTAATTTTCATTTGGTGAATGAAAGTTATTTTTCCCTGCACTATGCCTCTAAGCAACAAGTCGCCTCATTAATGTTCATTTTATTACACAAAATTTAGAAATAATGACCCGAATTCCTATAAAAGTCCTCTCAAATAATTGCTTACTACATAATTTTAAATATATTTTAATATTATTTATTACTCTTCCGTGCACATATCTAAAAATGTATAATAAAATGCATATATACACATACATTTAAAATGCATTCATTGTACATAGTCTAATACTAATCCCTGTTGGAGTGAATTTCAAGATGGAAATCAGAGAATCACAATGAGGGCATGTTTTGTTCATTTAAACATCTCTAGTTTTGAGTGGATAGAGATTTCAGGCCCTTATACTCCATTTTAAGACTGTTACAGAAAACTGTCTTTTGACCTTTTTCATCCTCCTTTGCTTATTCTCTTCTCCAGGTTTTGTTTAGTTTTTGATTTGCATAACCACCAACAAAGTAATATATTCTGGAGAAGCCACACTTGTTCACAACTTTATTATGCTATAATTGGTATAAACATTTTGTTTCGATTTTGTTTCCCCACTAATGGACCACAATGGCTTCCTACAGTTTATGTGAGTTATGGGGATCCATCTATGATACACAAAAGCTGACAGTCTGAGCTCTGCGAGTGCAGCATTTTTAAAAATGAAGCAGAGAGTGTTTGAGGATCAAGACATCCATAGGGATACCAAGATGCTTGTTTATAAAGCTATTGTCTTTCCAACTCTATTGTACACCTGTAAAACACGGACTGTCTACAAACATCACTTCTGAAAAGACTCCATCAGCGACTCTCTTGGGAAAACAAGCAGACAAATGTCAACATTCTGGAAGAAGCGAAGACTACCAGCACTGATGTAATGCTCCTCCGCCATTAGCTTTGCTGGACTGGCCATGTTATCTGAATGCCCGATCACTGTCTCCCAAAGCAGTTACTTTACCCTCAGCTCAAGAGTGGTGGACAGTGGAAGATATTTAAAGATAGGCTTAAAACTAACTTTTAAAAATGTGGTATGAAAACCAATAACTGAGAAGCCCTGGTACTTGAGCTCTCTAACTGGAGGTTAGACCATGCGGATCCAGGATAGGTCTCTCCAGTTACTTAAGGATCCACTGCTAAGCTTCTACTTCTGGAAGACAATCATACTCAGCCACTAGAGGTTGCTGCTGCTGCTGCTGCTGACTCCAGAGTTTTTTTCCTAAAATCTAATGGGATGTTTTGAAAGCAAGAATTCAATACAAAATATTCGGCAGCTCAAGCATATATTCTACAATTATGGCTTCCAGACAGAAAACTGACAGTGACCCATGTACCTTTCATGGCTGTGTACAGGATGGAATTTCAGCAAATGTTGAATATCATGCAACCAGGTAACAAGCAATGTCTGCTGAAAATTCCTGTTTTCCATATTTATGAAAGGTACAGAAATTTTCACTCTAGCAACCCAACCTTTTCTCTTGCTCTATAAGAAGCTTGTTTAGGATGAATGCTTCACTCCAATATTATCAATGCTATATAATCTGTGATGTCCATCCCAGCATTCCAGACTACATGCCCTTTTATTAATATATTCTATCACACCAGTTTATTTCAATGTAAGTTATGATTTCAGTGAAAAAAAATGTAAACCAAACTGTCTCAAACCTACAACTGTGTCTATTTTTGGACTGTGTTTAATAAAACCTGAAAGCAATTGAGACTTCATTGCAATTATATGACTTTTTAGTAATCTCCTTTATCATATTTGCCACCACATGGTGGGGCTATATGTTTCTGAAATGACATTTTAAAGTAGCACATTTCGTACATAACCTGTAGATGGCATTGCCTTTGCATGGGTACAGATGCTGTTTTCACAACAACATTGACAAAATGTGACAAAATGTTTCATTTCTAAATCTGAATTGAAAGTAGAGGACTTAATTAAAATTCTTGGAACCTGAATTAGAAGTGTGATTCTAATATTTTACTGTTATGAAATAGGTTTGTGTTCCCTAAAGTCCTGTTTATTGCACAGAAAATTTCACAGAGATTCAGAAAAAAGATGTAACCCAAATCCCAAACAAATGCAAACAATTACAGTGCCATATGTTTTCCAAAGGGAACTCCACACGCTTTAGAATTCCATGTTTTCATAAAGCACGTTGAAGACATTCACAGTGCTTGATTCCTTCTTCACATTTGGTCCCCTTCAAACAAAATGGATATCTTTCTGCCATTATTTTGGAAGTCCCTCTTTCTATGAACTGTACTTTATGGACAGAATCAGAGAATCATAGAATAATAGAGTTTGAAGGGACCACATGGGCCATCTAGTCCAACCCTCTCACAAGCAGGAAAAGAGCAATCAAAGTACATTTGAAGGACTAGAACGCTTTTGAGAGTTTTATGAACATGAGACTGGTTCTATTGTAAAGGCTATCTGACTTGAAAGTCCACTTTACGGAGATGGGACATTTTAGTCATTTCATATTGGTAAAATTCCTTGTAAATCTTATTTATGTCATTGCAATTCACCAGCAAGATTCTGGATGACTGTCCACTACCAGTCCTTTAAATGTGATGTTATGACCATACTGATATAGATGAATAAGAACGCTTTCAACTAAAGTTTTTTATATTATTGTTTATTAGTTATATGTACATCCTGTCTGATCTCTGATGTGTACACGTGACTTTCCCTCTCCCTGCTTCTGTCTTTATTGCAATCCTATGAAATACTTTAGAGAGAGTAAATGACACAAGGTCACCTGGTGAATTTCAAAGCTGAGTGAAGATTTGGATTGAGACTTGAGTAATTTAGGTCCAACATACTAATTAGTAAACAACACTTGTGTTGGTCTACTATGAAGCCAATTGAATTAGTTGAACTATCCAGCAATTGGATAACTTTACCGTCTTTCTATTTCAAGGTTAAATGAGTATAAAGTTTCTTCCCATCATGTTGGGACAAAGCAAAGGAACTTTTCACACTTGCTGAAGCTGACCTGCGCAGCTCGGGAGCTGTTTCGCCCACCTGCTGCTGCTCATCATCATGCATTTGCTGCTACCAAACACACATGGCATGAGCTATACCTTTCTGCCTTTTAGAAGCAGACCCTGGCAGGAATACAGTTTACTCTTTCAATCCAATACTTCCCAGGTTGAGAGAATTCTGGGAATTGTAGCTTTAAAAATAACACAAGGCCTATTCAGAATTACAAATGAAATAAATGGAAGACCAGTGCTATCCACTTCGACGATTCGCAGCTATTAATGCCCACAGTTTTCACAACAAGCCATATTTTTTCTGCCACCCACTCACCTGATTGCTGAGCAAATTTCCAGTCAGTCCTTGTTGTGCCAGCTCCTTTCTCAGAATAAACCACATGTTTATCCATTAATAGCAAAACAATGACTGGTGCCTGCAGTCTGCATTCTCCAGCAGACTTCACTTGATGTAATAGTTGCTTATAATTTCTGACCTTGCCTGCCTTGACCTTAGCATTCAGATTTTGATCTGCTTCTGGTGCCCCCCCCCCCCAATTTTACAAGACTAATGTAGCTGCATAACTCTCATCATCAATTAAATCCTCCTACCTCCTATATCCTGTAATGAAACTATGGGTTATGTTGTATTCATCCAAATTGTGCACCATTATACATTAAAGGCCATTTTGTTAAGCTACGAGAATAACTTAACACCATAGTTTCATCCTCTTTGGAATCAATTCAGCTTTTCTTCTACACATGCATTAGTAAATTTAATTTAAAAAATTCTCAGATTTGATCTCTTGAGGTATAACTGGACAGAGAAAGATGCAAGTTTGATGTTTCTTCTGGTTTCTCTATGCCAATTTGTACAAATGAGCCATACATAATAATTACCCAGGAAATGTCTGTGAATATATAGTTTATTATAAAGTATCTTTAACAAAATGTTGATTCTAAAAACTAGCAAAATTTTACCACCCTTATCCACATGGATTACAATGTCTAAAAACAATATTAAAGAAACGCCCAGCCCTAACTGACTGATAGATTATACTTAGCTCTTTACCCCCAGCCCTGGCCCTATAATCTGTTTTTTTGCACAAGTCCATGCCCAGCCCTCTCTAACTCTGATTATCCCCACCATATTCTTAGTTACTGGTTCTTGAAGTTTGTTTTTGATACATTTTAATGATGTTTTATACCCTGCTGTTTTAATTGTTTAATTAGTCTGTTATATGTTACTATATTTTAATTGCATTTTAGTTGGTAATCTTGTTGTATGCTTTGGGCTTGGTCCCGCATGTAAGCCACCCTGAGTCACTTCAGGGAGATGGTGGCGAGGTATAAAAATAAAGTAGTAGTAGTAGTAGTAGTAGTCGTTGTTGTTGTTGCTATTTACTCACTTGATAATTGTGCTAGTAAGTAATGATATCTTGGCTGCTTGGCATGGGGTTGGACTAGATGGCCCATGTGGTCTCTTCCAACTCCATTAATCTATGATTCTATGATTCCTGGCTCTCAGAACTATTTCTTGCTTTGCAGTTTTGCTAATAAAGTTATTGCCACGCGATACTTTCAATTGAAGGACATGGTGGTTGTGGGGAATCACCTTGACTGTATATTCTCCAGGTAAATAGAAGAAAGCTCCAGGGATGAGACAGAGTGAAATGAAAGTGACTTTATCATATTGTGAAGTTCAGCTTAAGGACTTAGGTTTAAGTAAACCATGCTGAAGTGGCTGATTTGAAAGTTTGGCACAGGTGATAGGATTAGAACTTGCCCTCTATTTTTAGTTTCCGTAGAATTGCATGGCTTATTTCCAAAGAGTATTTAAAGCAGAGATGCTTCCCCTGTTGATCTTTGCAGATCATCTGTCTCTTTTACTCTTATCCAAGAGTAAGTTTATATGTATGACCATGCCATATTGAAGGCTTTATATAGTCCCATGTGATGACAAGTGATGAACCAAGCCACTGTGGATTTTTCTTTTTTATTCTTCATGATACTGGTTGCTCATCACTTGTTAATAGTAACTGCATAGAAAACTTTTAATGAGGTTTAATGAGGACTCACAGACCTTTGCTGCATTGAAAATAGTGCAGCGCCCATCGCATGGAACACTTGGCACCTTCTCCTCTTCCTCTGTTTGAATTTATCTTCACATTGTGATCCACATTCTACCTAATGCTTATGAGATTGGAAGTACAAGTATTGTTATTGGCCTGAATCTAATTGCTTAGCCTAATTCGAACAGGATTGTCTCTACACTCATCCAATGACTGTGGGATAAACCGCCCCAGAGCTTCCCTGATGCAGCCCAGAAGCCTCCCTTTTGGATGACCTTTGGTCATCCAAATGGCCAGCCATGCCAAGGGCATACCGGGGCCGCTGTGTTGTTGGCCGTGGTCATCTCCCTCACAGGGGCTTGTTGTCAATGTCACTTTTCCTGAACATATGGTTGGGTCCACTGGAGTTACCTCACCAGAAGCAATGCCCCCCACAAGATTTTGAAATAAAATTCCTTGTGGTGGTGATGCAGTGATATACATGTGGGCAGTAGATCAGGTTGGATCCAGCCCAATCCAGCTGCTCATGCCTTCAGAACTCCACTACAGAACTTCCTGGAATTTCTGGGCTAAATCCTGTTCCACTGTTTGGGCCAAATTAACTACTAGAATCAGCTGAGAAGTGAGTCCATGTTATTTGAGCTATAATCGTATATAGACATGGTCCACATCAGATGAAGCAATTGCAGAATAATGAATCAATATGCATGTGGTAATTGCTATTGTATTTAGGTGGTTGTTTGCAAATTTCTACTTTTAGTTTAACAATCATAGAAATGCTAATACTTTTTTTAAAAAATCCTAGAATAAAACTGCTTTTGTTAAGCAAATGTTTAGTGTAATGTTTACTTATCAGTACTCCTAAAACATTACTAATAGATTTAGTAATGGAAGGAGTCCTCAGTTAATATGTTTTCATTCATTTAAAAAAATCAATTACAAATTAAAAAAATATTTTACACCTCTACATTTTACACATTTATTTAAAAACAAATCTAACTCTTGATTGCATGCTTGTCATGGCATTGAATCATATTGTTATGATGAGCTTATATTTTCTGGCTAATTTCCCATGCATGAGATTGGTGTAATCACAGGATAGAATGTCTCCAGAACTGAGTTTATTGTGAAGTTGTGTGTTTGTGTGTTTTGAAAACCAACATTTGTCATGCAAAAAACCTCATCAGTTTCTAGTGCCTAGCTGCATACACAAAGACTAGAAAGCAGCAAACAATTTATCATTGTTCAGACAGAAACAAAGGTTATTGTCCTTGGTTTTAATGGAAAAACATACCTGACAAATATGAGAATTACAAAGAAAAACTAACTCTGAATTTCATATGACCAACATCCTTTTATTATACCAATAAACAGACATGCTCACTTCCACAATCTCATTTAGATCTGTGGAAGAATGAATAAAATTAAAATATAATAAATGGTCCTTTAAACCATTCTCCTTTCTTTTTTATTGTAAAAATGGCAGACATTGTGCCATGCAACAGACTGGGAAAGGTATAACAAAAACCCAGGGGTGATCCTTTAGTTGGGCATAATGATGTGGCAGTTTTAAGTTTTATTCTTTCATGTTCAATCCTTGGGAGAGGTATTTCTAAGATTTTCTGGACCAAGAGCCAAGATTACTTGGCAACCCTTGAGTATTACTCATACTAGGGTTGAAAGCATGCAACGTTTGTGCATCTGCCTCACTTGTAGTAGTGTGAGTGTTGGACTATGACTCTGGAAAAAAGGGTTTGAATCCCTGCTCAGCCATGGAAACCCACTGGGTGGCCCTGAGCAAGTCATACTTTTCATCTCAGAGGGAGAAAAAAGTAAAAATCCCTCTGTATAAATCTTGCCAAGATACACCTGTTACAGGTTAGCCTTTGGGTCCACATAGGACTGAAAGGACTTGAATAATAATAATAATAATAATAATAATAATAATAATAATAATAATAATAATAATTGGGTGCCGTGCCAAAAGACCTCAGCCGGCATTTGGAAACAATAGACATTGACAAAATTACGATCTGCCAACTGCAAAAGGCCACCCTACTGGGATCTGCACGCATCATCTGAAAATACATCACACAGTCCTAGACACTTGGGAAGTGTTCGACTTGTGATTTTGTGATATGAAATCCAGCATATCTATCTTGTTTGCTAGGACATAATAATAATAATAATAATAATAATAATAATAATAATAATAATAATTATTATTATTATTATTATTATTATTATTATTATTATTATTATTATTTATATTCTGCCACCATCTCCCAGAGGGACTCGAGGCGGCTCACAGAACACTCAAGGTGTGACATACACAATACAACAAGTGCAAAACAAAACATTGACAATGAACAGTCAAACACAACATCATACATTCACAGTACCCTGGTAAAAACAATAAAATACAGCAATTAGTGTACACAAAACAGCAGTATTTGATCTCAGAATTGTGAAGTGCAAATAAAGAATATAAAGGTCCTCATATGCATTACTGGAGAGTCTAAACATGTTCACCAACTACACCTGAGATGGAAGGGGGACCGAGAGGAGGGCCTCCCCAGTGGATCTTAAAGCCCATGCCAGTTCTTAGAAAGATAGGTTGTACCCAATGTGTACAGGGCTTTATAGGTAATAACTTGCACTTTGAATTGGGTCTAGAAACCCATTGGCAGCCAGTGGAACTGCTTTAATAGGGGCATGGTGTGCTCCCTATAACCAGCTCGAGTTAGTAATCTGACCACCGACCTTTGCACTAACTGCAGTTTCTGACCCATTTTCAAAGGCAGCCCCAAGTAGAATGCATTGCAGTAGCCCAGTCTAGATGTAACTAAGGCGTGGACCACCGTGGCCATGTCATGTTTTTTGAGGTACGGTCGCAGCTGGCACACAAGTTTTAATTATGCAAAGACCCTCCCAGCCACCGCCGACACCTGAGCATCAAGCATCAGTGCTGAGTCCAGGAGGACCCCAAGACCCCTGAAGACCTGTGCCTTCAGGGGGAGTGTGACCCCATCGAGCACAGGTTGCCGCCCTATACCCCGCTCAGCTCCACGACTGACCAGGAGGACCTCTGTCTTGTCTGGATCAAGCTTCAGCTTGTTGGCCCTCATCCAGTCCATCACAACTGTCAGACACAACATCAAGAACAGTCTTGGAAGGAAGAGACTGGATAGGAGAAACCAATCATGGCTTACCTGTTTTCCTGGTCCAGCAGTGAGTTTGTGTCCTTGTAAATTTATTACCATGCAATACGTAAACATTCTGTGTTGCTGTCTGTGACCTTTCCACAAAGTCATTTACAAAATCAGGAAATGAAAGTGTAAATACTTATCTTGATCGACATATTGCATTTTACTGAAATGAATGCCATCATTGAAGCCTTTCCTTTTCCAGGAAATTCTGAGACTGAATATTCAACACAACATGTGCAAGGTTTAAGTTCCTTGACAACGGGGCTTAAATTCTGAGATTGCCTTTTCTGTATTTGCCTGTAGTTGTCTCATGAAGCTTGAGGTACTACAGTGTTCCCCAGAGCATGTTTCCTTAAATCATGAAATGTCAGTAAATCTAACATTAGTAGGGAAATTTTAGTCTTTAATTTATTAAATGGCATTTGTGTTTGTTTGTGTGTATGTAAATATTGTCTTGTAGGTGAGTACACAATTGTTTGTAGAAAATCTTATGGCATTAATGTGGAGAGTTTGGAAAAATGAAATTTCAAAGTGGAAAGCAATGGCAATTCTCCTTTGTGAAAATTGTCCTGAAAAACCCTATGATAGGTTTGGCTTCGAGTTGTTGTAAGTCAAAAATTACTTGAAGTAATTACAACAACAAATTCCAAGAATGGTTGTGCACTCTCTCGTGTATCTTACTCAGACCAGCATAGTTGCAAAGATTGTGTGACTATAGGGTACATGAAGTGTGTGGAGAAATTATCATTTTTACTCAAATCTAGTGCACAATTGAATGTAATCTGCACCTCAATTTTCAAAACCTTGAAACCAAAAAACACATTTGCTGCCAAATGTAATGCGCAGCTGTAAAAAGTGTACTTTTTGAAATTTGGCCAAGATGTGCATTACAGTTGCTACCTGCTTAGAGATGCTTCTTTAAAAACCAAATATTAGGACACCAAATCTTCCAGCAATTGAAAAGAAAACCAGAGAAATTGGTAAGCCTTCTCCCAAGAAGCCTCTTCTGTTTATCCTGCCTCAGCTTTCTTACGCTGTAGAATGAATGCAGCTTGCCATCACTTGAATTGTCCTGGCTGAATGCTATGGAATCTTGGGAGTTGTAGTTCTATAAGCTCTTTAACCTTCTCTGCAAAAGAGGGCTGGTGCTTCTCCAAACTACAAATCCCAGGATTCCATACACTGAATAATGCTATTATGTGATATCAGACAGCATGCATGCTTAGTCTTACAATATAGGTGATTCCAAAGTCCTTTTCCTGCACTGGAATTAATGCAGTCTGACACCTCTTTCACTGCTATCGTTCAATGCTATGGAATCATGGGGGCAATATTTTACAAGGTCTTCAGGCTTCTCTGTCAAAGAATGCTTGTGCCTCACCAAACTATAACTCCCAGGATTGCATAGTACTGAGCCATGACAATTAAAAGTGGTGTCAAACTTCATTAATTCTGCAGTGAAGATGCATCCTAGGAGGCTATGCTGGGGTCCTAGACTTTAGCCCCCAAATCTCCTTATAGCTGTCAAAAGGAATCACAAGCAAATCTCATGGAAAATTCCCCTGACTTACTGGAAGGAACCATGGGGACTAAATATTCCAAAGGCAATTACCCCCAAAATAGGATTTAGAGTCTGTGCCTGCAGGATTCTCAGGCTTGTAGTTTAGGGAGGAGGTTTCCCATTCTCAGAAAGAGAAGCTCTGGGCTCACTGAACTACAAGCCCCAGAAGTTTGCAGGTCTTCAAGTGGGACAGGAAAGTCCTATCTGATTTTGGAAACTAAGCAAGGTCAGTGTTAGTTAATGTTTGAAAGGGAGACCCTCAATGGTAGGTTATATTTCAGGGGAAGAAATTGGAAAAAATCACTTTGTGGGGTCCCCTTGGGGAACCGCTTCTGCCTCTCCTCTCTGCCTCTTTCCCTCCCAGCTGGGGAAGAAGGCTGGGATTGGAAGTCTCCCCAAGTCTTCCCTTTGGCTTTAGCTTCTCCTCTCCTCTCTCTCTCTCTGTCTCTTTCCCTCCCAGCTTGGGAAGAAGGCTGGGCTTCCAAAGTCTCTCCAAGTCCTCCCTATGGCTTCAGCTTCTGCCTCTCTCTCTCTTTCTTCCTCCCTCCCTCCCCTCCCTTCTTGGCCAGGCTTCAGAAGCAGTCTAACCTTTTTAAAGCAAGTAGTTTCCTTCTCTTGTTTCTTCTTCTTTTCCCAATAGCTGCTGCATGTTCACAAACCTCATGGCACTTTTGAAACAACTTCCTTTTTGACTTTGCCTAAGCACTTACAGTAGATTTCTGTAATATTCAATACTAATGCACACCCTAATTTTGGCCGTGTTTTTTAGTCAAAAAAGATGTGCACTAGAACTTGAGTAAATACAGTAGTATGTTTTCTCATTCCAGCTATCAACCTTGGGGTTTGAAGGTCAGCATGAACACGTTTGTCAAAATGTCCAGGTCATGAGGTAAAGAGCATATTCCTTCTATGGTCTGCCCTCAAAGGTTTGTTTCCTCTAATAGGAACATTGCTTGTACTTCTATTTTAGAAGGTGTGAGCAAAACATGCAAAAGCATTTGGAAGCAAATCCTTAAAAATGAGCCATTCAGTTCATCCCCATGCTGAAGAAAATTATATAAGTCTTGGGATTTGTTGTGGGTGCCAATGTGATGTAGTGATTTGAGTGTTGGATTATGACTCCGGACATCAGTTTAAATTCCTGCTCGGCCATGAAACTCATAATCTCTATTGAACAAATTTTGAATAAATAATGGGAACTCTCTTTTGAACCAATCCTGCTAAGAAATCCCTGCCAAGGATTGACATAGGACAGGAACAAGAATAACAATTTGTCATTGGCCAGGATATAGAGCAAGGGAGAAGAATGTCATTGCTTGGTGTTCACGAAGGTGAAAACATAGTGAGCAAATGAAGGAGTATCATACGCAGCAATAACATTTACATATTTTATGGCATATGTTTTCATTTGAAGTGCTTGGAAAAGGAAAGCGAAAGATGTAACCAAGTGGTCTGATTACTTTAATTGCTTGTACTCTAAATGATTCTGGCAGGGTCACTAATCTCTTAATTAAAGATGGTTCTTCATCAGACATTTTCAAGACAGAAACAAAATCCTGAGTGTACATAAGTGAAATAGGAATTGACAGATGCTTAAGTATTCTGAGGAATTATCTAACATACCCCAAAGAATAATTCAGTTGTTTAGTAGAATTGGTGTTATAACCATCTAAGACAGAAATAAAGAACCTGTGGTCCTACAGAAGCTGATGAATTGCTCATCCCATCATCCCTCACCCTTGTTCCAACTATTCCAGACTAGCAAGAGCAGATAAGAAGTAGAGTTCAATAGTGGCCAATATCCATTGCTTCCATATAATTATGAGCAATGATGTTGCACTTGCAGAGGAATGATTGTGTACTACCCTGTTTCCCTGAAAATAAGACATCCCCTGAAAATAAGAACTAGTAGAGGTTTTAATGAATTGCTAAATATAAGGCCTCCCCTGAAAGTAAGACCTAGCAAAGTTTTTGTTTGGAAACATGCCCACCAAACAGAACAGAGCATGCAAAATGTATACCATAGATTGTTGTACATGGAAATAATGGTAGTAACAAGACATTCTTGATAGGATTCAGAGTTTGTGTGGTTATGCTGGTTTGTGATGAAAACTACTGTACAGTATAAAATAAATGTTCATTTATGGTTCAACAAATGTGAATTCTTCATGGAAAAAAAAGACATCCCCTGAAAATAAGACCTAGCACATCTTTGGGAGCAAAAATTAATATGATGCTTATTTTTGGGGAAACACGGTACATGCAAGGCAGTGCTCTTGGAGAGTAGGCTATTTCAGATCTATGGATGCCTAAGTGTTGGTGTAAAGGTATGGCTAAAAAAACAGGAGGTCCAAATAGAAAACATTGACTTAGGACTTCATCCCATGGATTTAGAATGCACATTTTTGAAGTGTTTCTATTAGGATCCCACAGTTGCCATCCCATGATGTTTATCCTCTTTGGTATGTATTTCATTTGATGTTGTAGAATATCCAATCCATCTGCTTCCTGTCTGTTTTGAAAGATCAGCAGGAATTTTCTTCAGTGCTTTTAGTGGATCATGATTATGCTGTTTTGCATGGGATGGATTCTGTCATTTACACCCACCTGCGGTTCATCCATTTCCCCAATGATGCGTGTGGTGGATGTGCATCATGGGCAGGGTCTCACTTTCCTTTCAATGCTCTTTCTAGTCTTATGATCTTTTGTTCTTGCACAATGTTCCAGAACACCCCCCCCCCAACAAAATCAGAATAAGACATTACATGAGTGATGATGGGAGACACATGTTCTTAAATTCAAGATGGGCAGGAACACGAGTATTAATTCCATCCGAATACAAAACTATTTACACAACTGAATTTGATGGGATGAATGCTCTGCCCCCTTTAGTAGGATGTGGTCCTTAGGCTTGAATTTGAGAAAACAGGCAGGCAACTACAGCTACTATGATTTCCAAATCATAAACATGAAGATTGATGATAACAGACAGAATTTCAGCTTCAAAATCTTATGGCAACAAATCAGATGGCTCTTTCACTGCATAGATGCTGAACAATCTCATGTAGTGGCAATGTCACTACATGATCCAAGAGCCATGAATATCCAACTTAATCACTATACTAATGAATACATGGTACCCCTCCTGCCAGGAAACACACACTGCAACAGCTGTAGACAATAAGAAATGTGGATTCCATTTAATTATAAAATGCTTCATCCAATGACAAATTTGTAAAGTAAAATGCACATAGATTCTTTAAATGCACAGAAATAGACCCATCTAAGTCATCCGAGGTATCTGGTATTTATTTATTTTATTTGGAAATTTCTCTGTGCTTCAATACCAGAAGCAATATGTTCCTAGGCCACCTGTGGGAGAGCACTTAAAATTATTATAGCAGATTTCAAAAGACTTCATACTACTAAGAGTCCAGATATGCAAACACTACGATAGTAATATTATTACTGAAGCAAAAGGTCTTGCTGATTCAGAGGAATTATAAACATCATTCACATTAGGTGCGTAGGTCCCAGTAGTTGTAGAACTGGCCTTCTAGCAGTTTATTTCAAAATCATTTCACCCGTCTGTACCTCCAATTGATAGAGACTTCTGTGTTCAGAATGATCCTGACACACCAATGATATATACCAATTGTAATAATATATAACAGTTCATGTCTGGTATAGCTCAGAATTAAATATAAAAAGTATGATCTTATAATCTTATATATTATTACAAATTTTTCCTTTAAAAAAAAGCACAAGATTTGAAATAAAGCAGGATAATCCTAGAAAAAAACATGAATTTTTGATTACATCTGGATTGAATACAACATATGCTAAAAACAGTAATAAATTATCTACAGTATCATTTTGACTGGAAAGCAGCACATAGTAATTTTGGTCAATCATTAATCTCTTAAGTAGGTTACAATTCGTCTTTGGATTGTTCTTTAAAAAATGACTTCAAATAAAAATGAAACAGGGAAAGCCTTAAGAGACAGTGCACAGGATGTGGGGTAGGTGTTTTGCACAGACTAGACTCCCATATGCAATATTTCATGGAGGCAGAGGGAGAAAGTCTGTCCTGTGAAGCTGTTCCCCTGTAAGATAAAAAGCAGCAGAAATGGGGGAAATCAAGGCCTGTTGGGTGGCAATACTTCAGCCAAAACTGGGCCAGAGCCAATTATACATACACCAAATCCTGCAAAAAACTGAATTGTATCTGGTTGCACACCTCCATCGTTATTGTACTACTCCATCATGTACTACTGATCTTGCACATCTTCTGTTGAGAACAGGGATGGTCATGGCAAATGGAGTCACCAGTTTTTATTCAGGACTAGCTACTTCTTACTGCAGCTAATGTCATCGGTGTTACTGTATGAAAATGTCTGGATGCAAATAGGTTTCTAAGTTGGTTAAGCTTGATCAGTCTTGTCATAGGGCTCCTAAATTTTTCTTTTTCCTAAGTCCACCTCTGAAAAACAAGATATTGGAAAAGCTTTTGGGAGCCATAAATGGGAGATATTAAAGAACCCCACCTACTCAGTCATGGCCTCCTTAACTCATCACAATATTTCACATCCAAGCTACTGTGTTACTTGAAACCCCCCTCTATCATCTGACTATAAATAAACAAAATTTATAGGACAGCAGATTGTTAAGTCTAAGCACACTTCTAATGGTTCAATATGTTTTCAAGCTAATGTCTGGGTGATCTGGTTGAAATATTAAATAAAATCAGCAGACTGAGTGAAAATCAGAAATAAATTGTTTCATTATTTTTTAAAAATGAAGAGACTTTAGGTATTCAGCCTTTTAGCATTTCCCAAGTTGAGTCCATGTAATGGTTGGCAGTGACTGCCTTAGCAAGGTATTTAGTTCTTTTTTTTCTTTTTCTTTTGGAGACTGCATTGCTTTAGTGCATTTGATCAGTTTCTGTTATTGTTCCTTTTGCAGCAAATCTCCTGGCAGCTTTCAAACCACACCAGATTCCTGGAAATTTCTTTTTTCTTGGTAACCCTGTCACCAAACTCGGCACTTTTTTGCAGGATCCATGTATTGCGTGTTGGCACATTTGAAGGCCTCGGAAAACTCTGCCGTGTTTTGTAATGTTCCCAGAACCCTGTAAAACAAAACAAAACAAAACAACACTTTAGCACCATTGATTCCACATTATAGATAAGCATTTAACAAAGCACAAGGTCCATCTTTTCTTACCTACAGTTCCAAAAGGCTAGGGCTTTCCAAACAGATTTACCTTTTGCTATTGACTGGAATTTTACTGGGCAGTTATGAATGAGTCCCCTTTGGGGTGAGAAAGGCGAGATATAAATGGGGCAAATAAATAAATAAAATAAATGTATAATCTAGAGTTGTTACACATTCATAACTGTTTGGTATTCATGATCTCGCCTGTATTTACCTAATTTAGGGATATAGAGGGACTGTAAATGTGCCTCAATCCCCACTTAGCAGGCAGGAGATAATGCAATCAACATGTGTGTGTGTAGTGTGTTTTTCTGTCGATGAAAAAATAACTGACTGAAGTCCCCATTTGTCCTCCTGTGAGTGATTTCTGGTGCAAGAAGGAATTATGGCAAGACCTGACCTTCTCTCTGTTGAAATGGAGACTGTTCGGAGGAGGTGATGGCAACATCAGTCAACTGCTTCAAGAGTGACAGCGGAATGGACTGCTGTCAATTGCAGTGACTGTTGTCTGATGAACAGGGATTGTGGTGGGAATCTCTTAAGTAGCTAGAGTGGTACTGGCAATGTCTTCCAACCATATGAGTTGTCTTGAGTGGGCATGTAACATATACCAAAGATGCCCAGTCAAGAATTAAACATAGCTTATTTTATAGAACACTAAATTATGTCAAATGCAAGAAATGAATGTGAGGAATGAAAAAACAATGTGACTGACAAAAGTATCCATTAGGCAAAGGTCCTGGGAACTGCAACTGATCAAAGCAAACATTGTAGCTGAAATTAAGCTTTGCGCAGGAGTTTGAACATAATTGTCTCAGGAAGAAAGCTTTAGATTTCCTGGAAAAACAGTAAAGAAAACACCCACATGAAAATGCCATTGTGATGCCAGAGCCAGGGACAGTGGCTGCTTTGAGAAAATACAACAAATGGCTATTTAAAAAACTGGGTCTGAGCATAAAATTATCTCTTTCAAAATGGGTACAAAACAGTATTTGACCAAGCAGGTATAAAATAAAGGTCCACGGTGTTATGAGTGCTGGTGCTTAGAACACACATTGCAATGGTTTAATTTTTTCCATTATTATTTTCTATTATTACTCTATTTTGAATAAAAAGGCATTGAATGTTTGCCTTTTTTTTTTTTACTGGAAACCACCATGAGTTCCCCAGAAGAGATAGGGTGGGATACAAATAAAGTGTTGTTGTTGTTGTTGTTGTTGTTGTTGTTGTTATTATTATTGAATTAAAAAGAAAAACTATTTTGAAAATTCTCTAACTGAATCATCTCTGAAATTTATAACTGATTGCAGACAACTGTACAAACTGTCTTCCAAATGCATTCAATATACATATTACAAACACTCATCTTTGTCTCACCTCCCGGGTATGTTATTGCAAACATGCTAGATTTTTGTATAAATCTTGGTGAGCAACACAACTGCAAAAAACTTCCCATTAGCATTTCAATGCATGTGTTGCAAAGTCCATTTTGCTGAATACCTTAAAGGGCTATACCATTATTATACTTACATCAACATAGCAGGGAACTTGAAAATGATACTTTTTAAGATTATAACTCCAAGGATCTCCCTGCCAGCTTTACCAGTATTAGATTAAAACTTTCCCCCCAGCGTTGATCTTGCCCAACTTGTTTAATGGCACCAACAAATACTGTGTGTAGGTAAAGAACAGGGGTATGACAAACCTTCCCAGTGGTGTGTTGATTAATTTTGTTGTGCAAACATTCATTATGATAACTCTTATAACTGAACATCAAGTGACATCTTCCAAAATACAACCAGTTGCCTTGAGACATACTATTAGCTTTGTTCTAGCAGTTTTCAACTTCCCCAAAGATCTGCTGGACCAAAAAAGGGACCATGTGGACTCGTCTCACATGTCCTACTCCAGTCTTCTGTAAGTCCCCACTCTCATCATCACCAACTAAAATATTGGGAAGGTAATGGATGCTAAGGAGTGACTATGTCAGGATGAGAATTTCTGAGAGTTGTAATCCAGAAAAGGCAATATTTCTAAGTTTTAGCATAGATCTTCTGATGAAACCAAAAATGAAGAGCTACATATGTTTCATAAAACAACAACAACAACAACAACTTGGCAAATCATGCTGTGGTATTTCAAAAACATTTATTTTGGAAATACAAACTTCTGGATGCCAAGAGGCCACTTTTGTGATCAAATAAAGAAACTGAACTTTTAAACACTGACCTGAACTTGCCAGGACTGTGGGAATCTGTTTTAATAGAGTTGACAGCATATTCCGGTCTGTATGTTCCACACCATATCTTTAAAAGCAACAACAAAAGATTGAGGGGGAAAGGTTTGTATCACAGCAGTTATGTTTTTATTTTGCAATAGTCTATTTGAGGTTATGAGAGAAGGTTTAAAACTGTGACAGTGAACACATCTAAACTCCTGCCCATTACTAAGTATTTATGAATGTGGCTGTGGCCACACGCAACGGGCCTCTCCAGACTCACCTTCTGAATGCATTCATGCATTTAGCTATGATTAATGTAATCTGACAGGCCACTCTCCTCTTGGCCCTGCTGCCATGAAGGCTGTTCGACTTGGCAATTCTGCCAGTTCACATTAAAAGGAGAAAAGCCAGCCTGCTGTTTCCAACATAGCTGTGAAATTGCAACTCAAAATAATTTTCAAAGCTTTCAATCAAGGCAAGCATAATACCTGTGCAAAGTTCAGGAAGAACAGCTGCTTATGGTTGAAGTCAAGCCCAGGAAGGAGTTTCTCTTTCCCATTCTTTTTGGCAAAGTTCTCATAAGCCTACAAAAGGGCAGGAGCAAAGGCAGAGAGAATACAGTAGGAAATATATCATCTTTTCCAAATGATGCAATGCTATATACATTGTTATTTTGAAGGAAATCCCATTGAGTTCAATAGGATTTCCTCTGGTTCACACCCTAAGAGTTACATTGTGAGAGTATGGGCTGTTAACCTACCAACTCATCAGTTATAAAAACTTAATGTGAAAATATGGTAGTAATCGGTACCATCACTAAATCAATATAGAATAAAACATGGTTTGCTTTCCATTTTTGTAAGAAAAAACTGAACAAATCCTGATTTGATAAGTGGGAGGAAATGCGCAGATTCCATTCTGGACCATCTCCTGCTTTGCTTTATTTATGCTGACATAATATTTGAAGCAAACATGAATAAAATGTCTTCTTGTCTGCTATGGTTTCTGATGTGCTTCATTGAGTGTTTCACACAAAAACTATGGGAATGAAAGGTAGAGCTTTGACAGGGTGTGAATCCCTGCAAAAATAACAACCACACTCTTGCAACTTTATGTCTTTGAGATGATTCTGTATTTGGCAGAGGTGACTTTTTCTGGAAAATTTGGTGATTTTCCAAACCCGGCGGGTCAGAAAAATGAAAATTTAGCAAGTTTTTCAGATTTGGCAGAGGTGACTTTTTCTGGAAAATTTGGTGATTTTCCAGACCCGGCGGGTCAGAAAAATGAAAATTTGGCAAGTTTTTCAGATTTGGCAGAGGTGACTTTTTCTGGAAAATTTGGTGATTTTCCAAACCCAGCGGGTCTTCAATACTAGCATCTTCTTCAGCATCCAATACATGATCCTAGCCAACCAAGGATCACAAAATGAGTATGAAGGCAGAATAATGTCATATAGAATTGTAGGTTATGAATTAGATATGATGGCTGGAATCCTGCTGGTGACCCCAAATATGAACATCTTCAGACCATGCATCAGGTTTTCAGTAACTTCATTGACAAAGTCCTTAGCCTGGCAAGCTATAGCAATAAAGGGCTTGGCTACAGGGCTGCATTTTTGGCCCATTCTGCCTGTACTTCAGCAGCAAGAGAGGAAGGAAGAGCCCTAGGCTGCTTATTCTTCCTTAAATGGTCAATAGCAGTAAGAAGGAGCCTGAGTTAACCCCAGAGTTAATCAGGGACCAGGGAGTTGGAGCTACTGGCCAAGTAGCCTCCTAAATGTTGTTGCATTCCAGGCCCCCTGCCATAAGTACACTGGTATAAACTTGTGTTTACCAGCATGATGTAGGACCTCAGCTAATTTCTCCAAGACAGTGTAATATTAAATATAAAAAGTAGTCTATTTTCCCTTTTGAAAGAGCTTACATAGCCCAGAATGCACTCGGACCCATTAGTAAAAATTAGTAAAAAAATGTTTTTCATGCCCACTGCAATCTCTTCAGTCTAGTATTAAAAGCATAACCAGGCACAATAAATGAGAGCATCTCGGATGGATCTTACACTGCTATAGTTCTTCCCAGTTTATTTTGGTTACACTTGTGGGAATATCCTTGACTATTGTAAGTGAAAGATAAGAGAGTTGTAATGTCTCCATAGACAAGCAAATACTGGATGATCCTTATTGGAATGCACTTTGTCCTGAACATTCAGTTAATTTGACTGTGTGTTCTGTACTTAAGATAAAGAAAATATAAGGCAGTGACCATTTTTTTCCATGACCACATGCGAAAAAACTTCAGTTAATAGTTCAACAAAATTATATCTTAATTGTATCTTATTTTTTCCCATGCTGTTTGTTTCCCCAAAACTATGCTGCCACAACCCTTGCTTGCCATCAGAAAGAAATGAAGTTCTGTTGCTTCTTAATGCACATATACATGGACCACCTTTCCCCCAAATTTCCAAATGCATATACGGTTGAAGATGTGGCTACCACAGACTTTAGAGGCAGGACAAGTAGATGGATAAAAAAAATAATTAAATTAGGTCTTGATGAAAGTAGTTTTTTCCAGACATGCTGATAGAAGAAATACTCCTTATCTTGAGTATTCACAAATTTGTTGGGGGCCTTTCATTTTTTCAGAAATAAAGTACTCACAAAACAATGCAAGAAGCTCAATGTGAGCCCAAGTGAAAAAGAATGCATCAACATGATTTAGAAAAGAGGGGTAAACACATATAATAGGTTAAATGCAGAAATCAGGAAGAATAGTTTCAATTCAAGAAGAAAAAGTCCCATAATGTAGTAGGAAAAGCATGGTAAAATACATATGGGATTGAGAGAAAAAATTACAATCAAGATTTTCATATTCCTAGCTGTGACCCCTTTCATGTATTCTTTTAATGAAATGTAGTAGGAGGAATGTGAGTTTCCCAGAATCCAGAACTTTGGGGTTTTAGTAAGCCCACTGTGTGAAAAAGCAACACTAACACATGTCACCTATAATTTTGTTTTGTTGAACTTGCTTTGTTATTGAATTTCTTCTAACAAATAGTCTTCTCAACTGTGAAGACAAAGACATTTCTCACCCTGTATGCTTGTCTAATGCCACCATTATCGGCGATGTTTTCCCCAAGAGTATTGACTCCACTGAGCTGGAAAGAAAAAGGGAAGAAATATACATATTGTTGACTTTTCTGAAGAATATGATATGATTGGTAGCAGGAAGAAGAACAAAACATGGCTAGAAGGTCAAAATAGAGAACTGAGATAATCTAACCATGGAAGGGAGAGGATGAATACTCTGTAACTACTTTCAGAGTAGAAGAAAATCACAACTAGACTCAGCAGGGGCAAAAATGCTGAACAGTTGCCAATAGCTGGTTATGAAAAACTTGAAGCTCAGTGTGGAATGTTATGCATTATACCTACAGCCTTAAGGTCTTCCCCTGACATTAAGTCTAGTCGTGTCCGACTCTGGGGGTTGCTGCTCATCTCCATTTCTAAGCCGAAGAACCAGCGTTGTCTGTAGACACCACCAAGGTCATGTGGCCGTCATGACTGCATGGAGCACCGTTACCTTCCCACCAGAGCAGTACCTATTAATCTACTCACATTTGCATGTTTTTGAACTGCTAGGTTGGCAGAAGCTGGGGCCAACAGCGGGAGCTCACTCCACTCCCCGGATTCGAACCGCCAACCTTTCAGTCAGCAAGTTCAGCAGCTCAGCAGTTTAATATATAGTCCCTTCCACATAACTGTATACATCATTAACAGCATTTAGCATTTTGATAATATAAAACCAGCAAGCAATATTACAATGAGCTAGGGCTAAATCTAATGCACCCATTATACCATTGTGCAGATACATTTGATTCAGCTTTTTAAACTGTGGAAATAAGCACTACTCTTCTTGAGCTAGTTCTATTGACAGAAACATAAATAATGACATAATTTGCTGTGCAACCACAGTGAAGGAATTCTGATCTCAAGGTGAAAACTTCAATTAAATACTGCCATAAGCCATATGCTAACCATCTGTGTGCTAGTGACAGAGCTCATTGGAGAAGACAGTTTTCAGGCAAACAAACTAAATTTATCAGAAATCCAGTTTAGCTTAAATCCATTAATTCCTGATGAGTTGCTGATCTTTCTGTTTCTTTCCATTTTAAGTATTGTGTCTAAGATATTAGGCATAAAGATTGCTACTATTTGGATTTGACTGATTATTTTAGCTTAGTGAGTACTATGTGCATGAACAGGAGTGGGTTTTGGGCTCTTTTCATATTCTCTTCCTTGTCCCTTCCTTCTCCAACCACTGTAACCATAAGAAAGATCAAATAATTCCACTTTCTATTTAAATACTAAACAGATTTCTTAGTTATACCTGAATGTAGAGGAACAAACCAAAATCAACCCATTTTTAATTTTGCTTTGTTAATAAACCATAGTTTAAACTGATAAGCATATTTTTACAAACAGAAATAAATTTGGTCTTCAGGAGTTGTCTCTATACATGTGCAGATATTTTGAGAGACACCATGCAGTCCTCCAATATCTACTTCTGTTAACTTTTTTTGGTGGGGTACATAATGAAATACAAGGAAGCATATAATGATCAAGTCAGTAAGAAACATAGGACATACGTGTTGTCCACCAGCCAGATCCCACGAGAAATTTCCGTATTGGTATACCACACACTCGGACTGTTTCTTAAAATTGTTTGCAGATTCTTGACTCCACCAGTCTACTAGGTCTCCATCTGCATTAAAATTTCTACCTGAAATAAGGAATATGCATGGATGGTCAGGAAAACATTGGAAATAGGAAATTGCCTCTGTATTGCAGCAAAACTGGTTTAATGCTTTCTAGCAAGATCACAGTCTCCCAAGATTTGCTCTCTAAGATCCTTTTCATGTTTAGAAATGCAAAGTATGGGCTCATCTTCAAACTCTGCCCTTCTTTACATTAAAAAGAAGTAATTTTGCACCTATTGTACATAATTCCCAACAAACCATGCACCAATATATCAGAACAGATGTTTATTCTAAAATAAGTAGTCTCGTTTATCCAACCTTTGCTTCTCCAACGTTCTGTATTATCCAACGCCGTTTGCCTTTTAGTAGTCAATGTTTTTGTAGTCAATGTTTTCAAAACATTGCAATGTTTTGGTACTAAATTCATAAATACAGTACTTACTACATAACATTACTGTGTATTGAACTGCTTTTTCTATTGATTTGTTTGGGTGCTTAATTTGTAAAATCATAACGTAATTTGATGTTTAATAGGCTTTTCCTTAATCCCTCCTTATTCTCCAACATTTTCACTTATCCAATGTTCTGCTGACCCGTTTATGTTGGATAAAAGAGACTCTACTATACTTCATAATAAATCAATACTTATAACATTTAGAAAACTAAGCAATCTCAAGCTATGGGAGAAATTTATTCTTTGTGAGCTGTTCTCCCTTTATCTGTATTGCCATCCAATATAGACATAGTCTTTCAGTCAGTAGCATCTCCAAGGAAAGAAAATTTCTTGAATAATTTTGCAGGGCTCTCAACATTCATCCAAGATCACATGTAGCTCTCTGGACTAAACAGGTTTGCTAGATATTCTTTGCATGTAAGGAAATGTTATGTTCCATTCATTGTAGTTCATGGATGGTTTAATGTAATTCAAGAGCCATGGAATAGTGTGGCATCTGGGCTACCACATCTAACAGGATTTCTTGATAGAACCTCCTTTTTATCAGAGATCCACTCATCCTCAAAAGTGGTCTTTCAACTATCATTTAAATTTGTTTCTGTTTCTACAGATGTTAAAAGAACAAGCAAATATGTAATTTGTTTTTGATGCTTGTTTGTACTCCTTGTACTGTTTTGTATTATATATTTGTAATTTCAGATATTTGTTGTTTTAGACACTTGTAATTTATGTTTATCAGTGATTTGGGTCTTGGTAATTTGTGAGTTCAATCATATGCTTTTCTGTAATGTTGTTAGCCTCCCTAAATGCAATGGTGTCAAATAAATCAAATAAATAGTCACTTTTGTCTCGTACTACCAGATAATATGAGAAAGAGGAACACACATTTTGGCATTTTCAATAACAGAGAATGCTTTTTCAGTCTCTGGGGAATTTATCTAATTCAAAGGACATAATATCTGTATGTAAAAAAGAAAGAAAGATGTGACTGTAAATATCATAACCAAGATAGCTTCCCTTTGTGTTCTATACAGAATAATCATAACAATTCTTTTGATTAAATATTTGTTTTGTGTCTTACCATTGTCATCAAAGCCGTGTGTGATTTCATGGCCAATGACCATGCCGATGCCACCAAAATTCAAAGATTTAGGCTGGGCTGCACTAAAGAAAGGCGGTTGCAAAATTCCTGCAGGAAAAACTGGAAGAAGAGAAATGACACAATGGATGGCATTTCAAAACTGTGTATACTTGCAAAGTGAAGAAAACAAACAACAGCACCGACCATTTTTTGTGAAAGACTATGTTGATTTGTTCAGTTCAGTATGTAACCATTCACCGCACTCAAGTTTTTCTTCTTGAGCTACCATTTTGAAGATTTCCTTTTACAGAGATACTTGCTGAAAGGGAACCATTTATTCATAACACCATGCTTACTGCAAAATAAATTTTGTGAATGCCATTCCTATATGAGATGGGCTAATTGTGTAAATCTCTTCTATTGGAACTGAAGCTGAGTTCTATGAAGAAAGAAATACATCTGGTCATATTAATAAAAGTTGTGTCTCAGCAGATAGAGATTATACTAAGCTGAATCAGATGCCATGTTGCTGGACGTGCAGATCAAGGGCATTTTAGCTTCCAAATTCACTTTGGTATCTGCCCAGAGGAATAGAGGTGTCTAGTGTTCCAGTGATGTCTCCTAGACCTTTTTTCCTGATTGTCTTTCCACCAACAACTCTCCTTTTTCTTTCATCTTCCACTTCATAGGTCTCTTGACCTCTTAACCAATGAATGGGCAAACTTCAGCCCTCCAGGTGTTTTGGACTTCAACTCCCACAATTCCTAACAGCCTTCCAGCTTTTAGTAACTGTAGAAGTTCAAAACCTGGAGGGCCAAAGTTTGCCTATGCCTGTCTTAAACCATTAACTATTTTTTCTGTCATCTTCTGCCATCCATCTTTCTGGAACTGATCCTCCCCTTCACTCTCAAATGTTTTTTCCTAAAGCTTAAGATGGACTTTTCAAGCTCTGATAAACTGAACATGTTTTTCCTATAATCACCCAATAATGGGAATAACTGATCCAGATGTTACAGCCAACAGTTAGTATGTCCAAACTTTGAATATTTTTTTAACTGTCTGTGGTATTGCAGCTTTGCAAACACCAGAACATTGTCCTAGCTGGCTGCTTTGATAACACAGGACAATACACCCACATGCAGAGATTTTTTTAGTTAAGGCCCTTGGAATGCCTCCATATTGCATTATCTCTTTTCTCATTGTTTAACCAAAAATATGCTATAATTGGCACACCCAGCTCACTGAGGAAAATAAAACAGGAGAAGATCATCACCTCAGGGAATAATCAAACTACATTGATTTCAGTGAAATTTCATCCTGTCTCCACCACATGTGATTTTGGAGAATAGAAGTACAAACAAAAGTAAATATACTAATCCACACACACATGTTAGCTATGCCTGAATTACCATTTGATGAATTGTTTTGCTTTGCATCACAGCAGTTCAATGCATTGAAATGTTTTGATGCCAGCTGAGTTTTAAAGAAGTACTACTTTAATCGATGGAATGTTTATTCTAAGCTACCTCATAACAAACCAATGCTCACTTAGATTTTTTGTGAAAATTGAGCAATCTTTCGCTATGGGGGAGAAGATAATTATTCATTGGAGGCTTTTCTCAAATAGCAAAACACTTGCCCATATCAACATAGAAATAAATACACTCGTGGCCAGGAAATTGCAACTCTTTCCCTGACTGCCTGCTCAAAGACTGTTAGGAAAGAATCCTAAATTCTTTATCCCTTGAGCCTAACCACAAAGATTTGTGCCATTATATGTTTACACACTGAATGCAAGCACACTGGAATCGGCCTTTTGTTTAGTAAACTAACAAACAGTCCCCACTAATGTGTTTCTTCATTTTGTCTTGCTTTTGCATAGCACAAGATCTTGCTTATTTTTCTTTTTTGTCACAAAAACTTTTATCGTATTTTGTAACCTAGGGATTGTATTCTCATTTGAAACTCAAATATGTAATTAATGGCTTCTGTTGTATGATTAACTGGTGCAGCTTCCCTCTCCAAATGTAATCCTTCCTCACAGGGACTACAGTTAGTATGATTTTGTCATATTTCTGCTGAGTTTGTTTTCAGTTAGCCAGGACTGCAAGAACAAAATTCTGCTTCGTTTTCCTACATGCATAGTTTGATAGGTTTATATAAAAATATTTGTTTATGTTCAGCCAATCTGTTCTGTGTTGATCTGATCTGGTCCTCAGAAACATATAATTTGTTTGGACTAAAATTCCTACAATTCCCTAACCATGGCTCTCTCATGTAAAATATATAGCAAGCCAGTGTGGTATAGGGGCTTAATGTTAGACTAGAACTTCATTGCAGGGGGTTGAACTGGACAGCCCTTGGGTTTCTTCCAACTTTATGATTCTGTGACTGGGGAGAACCAAGTTTCGTTTCCCACAAATACTATCCTTGAACTAGTCACTTCTTCTCAGTCTAAACTATGCTGTGGGATTATGGATGTGAGGACAGGCATGTACATTACCTTGAGCTCAATGAAGGCACAAATATGGATGATAAATAAAATAAACAAATAACAAAAAGTACATTATACTTAAAATTGTTTGCCATTCTTCTGATAGTCGAGATGCACAGGGGTGAGGGAATGATTTATTTCTTGCTGGGGGTACTGATTGTGGTTTTCCTGCATGGCAGGGGTTGGCCTGGTTGGTCCATGTGGTCTCATCTAATGCTATGATTTTATGATTCCCAAATAATTATAGTTCTTGATAAATGAGTTCTGCTTACCAATCTGATTTCTGTTTGCTGAATAAAAGGCATTCACTACAGCTGCTCCACTTATCCACCTACAGAAAATTGAGAAACACATTAAAGTGTTAATAAAATTATCAGTGGGATGAGAAAATTTAATGACTTTGAATCACTCTAGATACTAGACAGCCAAAGCAGCATTCTAAATACATGTTATAATGAATCCCATGTACCAGCACAAATCTTGTGTACAAGAAGCACTGAAATGAAAAATGAAGTGAACAAGTACACACAAAACCATCTGGGTTCCCTGTTTATATGTCAGTGTCATATCTCATTCATTATGGGGGTCAAGTAGTATGGAACCATCATGTTTACAGGTCATTTTAGGAACCTCTTAAGAACAAATGGTCTATCTAGTCCAGCTTTGTAGCCTGGATGATCAGATGCCTTTTGGTACACCACAAAGAGAGCAGGATTGTGATAAGTATTTCCCAATGCTTGTTCACTACATTTGGCTATTAGAGATCTATTGCCTCAGAACATGGCAGTTGCATTTAGCTGTCATGTCTGGTAATCTCTGAAAGAGATTGTTGAATCTCACATTTAGTAAACGATAACAAGAGTAACTAAATTTCGTTACTTTTTTCATTAAGTAATTGAGCAAGTGAGAAAAATTCAGGGGGTCATTTCTCCTTCATGTTTAGCGTTATTGTAGAATTGTACCACACCTTTTCCACTGTTAGCCCACCAAGTTTCAGAACATTACACCCATCCACTAATCTTTGAGGAATTTTTTTTATTTTTTACAAACAATACAGTAATTACGACATAGCATTACTATGTATTGAACTACTTTTTCTGTCAAATTTGTTGTATAACATGATGTTTTGGTGCTTAATTTGTAAAATCATAACCCAATTTAATGTTTAATAGGCTTTTTCTTAATCTCTCCTTATTATCCAACACATTCATTTATCCAATGTTCTGCTGGACCATTTATGTTGGATAAGCGAGACTCAACTGTATCAACAACCAATAAAAGAACACAATATCCAGAACTTAAGTACATACTCTTCCTTGTCGACTTTTTCTCTGAGCTTCTTCAGCCTTTCCTTTTGGGCAAACTTTAAGTTCTCCACCATATTTTCAAAATATTCTTCTTCTTTGTAGTTCAACTTTTAAAAAAGACAGAGAAATCACAGTACAGTTTGTGCAAGAAATTGTGTAAAGAACAGAGTGAGCTTGTGCAAAAATCACTCAGATGGCAGAATGTGTAACCTTATTTGCTTAGTCAAAAAGATTTGAAAAATGCATGTGGCATTTTTATATACAGATTGTGATATAGACAGAATATATTTCTGAAATATAAATATATCTCACAATAGTGGGGATCACTATGGGTGGGTGACCTACATGCCTGAGAGGAAGCTAAAATTTTGTTTATTTCTTTCTCACACGTGAGAAGAAAAAAAATCAAAACCTTTTCCCCCACTGGGCAGGATTATGAGAGTTCTTGCATATTTTTCAGTGACTGTTCACTTCCAAATTGCTTTGGGTTTGCTGAAGACGTAATTGCTGATAACTTATTTTCAATGATAGATGTAGCCTAAATTGCCATAGAGGTGGAACTGATTTTGGACTATAACATTTTAAACACCTTTGTCCTAATGTGTTGATTGCTTTTATAGAGCTTAAATGCTCTCACCTATAAATGGCTATCTTTAATTTATATATCACAAAGGTTTTTACTTCTTGCTAGTAAGACAAGATAAGATGATGTGACATCAGATTTTCAGGGCATTCAATAAGATTGCTGGGACTCAGATGGACTAGATTTGAAAGACTGTCAATTAATAATTAAATCACCGTAGTTACTATATTTTGCATGCTGGAGACTGTGCTCATGACTTCTCTCTACATATATCTAGCTAGTCTCTTCTGTGACTGTCAAAATCTTTCCTCAGTTCTCACAGTAATTCAGGGAGAAACGATTACTTTGGATCTGCTTATGTTAAACCAGTTAACAAATGAAGGACAACATGAGATAATGCGATAAGCACTGGCTAATTTAAAAGGAATGGTAACCATTCAGCTGAACAGGGCATTCGGGATTAAGTTACCCGGTAAATTTGTAAATCACCAGTAGTTAATAATTTAACAGAAAAAAAAATGTACAGTATGAGGTCATTGTCATTTTATTTATACAGTATGAACCCCATATCCATTCGACTGATATTCACAATTTCATTTATCCACATTTGACAAAATATGTCCTCTTTAGATATTTTCTAGACCTTTCAACAAGAGGCAACAGTATTTTTGGGTCAAAGGGCATTAATTAATTCATTTATTTATTTATTTCCAATATTTAAATAAATAAATAAATACATTTGGCCCTTTGACCCAAAAAATACTGTTGCCTCATGTTGAAAGGTTTCCATAGCAATTGCTTTTAACTTCAGTTACATTTATCCACGTGAAGTCTAAGAACATATTCCTCACCTATTAATGGAATATTTTACTCCTAGACATATCACTAAAATACCACTTGTGTGGTAGACTTCAAAAGCAATAATAATAATAATAATAATAATAATAATAATAATAATAATAACAACAACTTTATTCTTATACCCCATCATCATCTCACCGAAGGGACTCGTGGTGGCTTACAAATGGAACAAATGTCCATAAGACATAAAAGCAAACACAATCGATAAAACAAAACACATTAAAAAGGAGCATCATAAAATATGACAACCAAAATAAAACAGGCTAAACATTACAGAGTAATACAGTTTACACTGGAGCTCCATCAGACCAGGTTCCACAAAAAATAAAAACCAAAATTCTAAAATGGGTATGACCGAGTTATAAAAATGCTGGGCAAGGGATAGTGCAAATGGCATGCAAAACAGAGTACTTGCTGGTGAACTAGAGACTTAGACTATATAACTAGGGACTAGTCAATTTCGAATGCCTGCTGGAACATCCATGTTTTCAAATCCCTGCGAAAGGATGACAGTGTGGAGGCTTGCCTAATCTTCCTGAGAAGGGAGTCCCAAAGTCGGGGGGGGGGCACCACCGAGAAGGCCCTCTCCCTCGTCCCCACCAGCCATGCTTGTGACGGTGGTGGAAGCTAAAGGAAGGCCTCCCCGGCAGATCTTAGAGCCTGTGCCGGTTCATAGGGGAGGATGCACTCATGGAGATAGGTAGGGCACGAACTGTTTAGGGCTTTGTAGGTCATAACCTGCGCCTTGAATTAGGACTTGAAATTTATGGGCAACCAGTGTACCTGCTTTAATAGGGGCATCATGCACACCTTATAATTAGCTTGTTAGAAGCCTGGCTGCCGACCTTTGCACCAGTTTCATTTTCTGGACTATCTTCAAAAGCAGCCCCACATAGAGTACATTGCAATAATCCCATCTGAATGTAACAAGCTATCACTCATTTACTGGTGTTACTTAATTGAGTTTGGGTTACCCCTATAAGTTCTAGACAAACTGGCATTGTCAGTGTGCAAGGAACAGTAACAATAATTTGGGGATAAAAAAGGTAGAAATAGCTGCCTGCAGATGCCTTATGAAATGTAATGTTCTCATTTTATAATGTAATTTGAAAAGAACCTGAGATTGGCATATTTCTTCTTCAGTGTTTTGGGGAAATGGAAATAACAATGGCAATGAAAAACTATGATGGATTGGACCCTAATGTAGGCACATGCCCTCAAAGGTTGGGATAGAGTTCTTCATCCCATCCTCCGCATACCAAACATGTTGGGACTACAGTGCTCACTATCCCAGGTAATATCTGGGGATGACGAGTTTGAAAATTCAACACAACTGTTAAGATGGGAGATGCTGACTTCAATCTTATATTTTGCTGTTGATTACAATATGTTTTTAGATGTACTTACATCTTTGTATTCTGCATTCAGCTTTGCAGTGTCTATTATGATCTCATTAGGATAGCCAATTCTTTCTTTAATTGCTAGAGCCTAGGAAAAAAGAAGTATGACATGAACTGTACTTGCATTGTAAATCTGAACATTATGAAGTTGGTCAAAAATCATTCACACATTTACAGAATTTCTTTTTCAATCTGTTTCAATCTAGATTTTACGTCTAGCAGTTAGGCTTCAGAGTAACAGATATTTCCTATGTGATGCCAGTTTAATGGTTTTTTCAAAGCAGTAAGAAATCACAGACTCCTTGAAAATCCCTTTTGACATGTCCAATATATAAATGCCACAACAAATTTAACAGCACTGCCAATTCAGTTAACATTTGTGACTCTCCTCCTGACTTGCTTTCTCTCTTCCCCTCCCCTGCTTCAACACACACATTTAACAAAATCCAGGCAAAAATTAAGCTCTTAAGTATCACTGATAAGTGAGAATTGACCTGAAGGCACTCAACAATAAGAACTAGCCACGCTGGTTTCCAAAATAAGTAATCTAATAGGTGAGAATTCCCGTTAGTCCGTAAGCTACATTTATATTTTGCCTTTCTTCCAGGGAACTCAAAGCAGCATGAATAGTACTTCCCACTTTAATCTTCTCTGCAGCCTCATGAGACAAGTCATGCTGATAGAGAGTAATTCACTCACAGTTAACTTGTGTGTGTGTGTGTGTGTGTGTGTTTAACTCTGAGGGGATTTGAACTTGGGCATCGCAAGTAAATATCCAATCTTTGGATCACTACAATACACTAATCACCATGCATAGAGTGGCTTTTTGTTTAAGTTTTAAAGGAATCTCTTTAATTAAAAAAACCTTCTTGACTAGCCAAATAAAAAGCTTCAAGGCAATGGCATTTGTACACTGAGAAAAGTAAGCACTCAACTGTTGACTGCGTTCAGTTATTCAGCAATAAATGTTTACCAGTTTCAGTCAGGTAGAAAAAAGTTGATCACCATGAACAATCCCAGATGTTCTCTGAAGAATGCTGTATTTGTTTCCACCTCATAAGTTGTCCTTTGTAATAATTTCTTTCTGCAATTATGTGCTTCTCATCCAGATTTCAGATTAAGGGAGTACTAGACTCTTGCTTATCTCCAAAATGCAGAAATACCCCTTTAAAATACTTGCCTTTTCTTCTGCTTTCTTTTTGGTTTCTGCATCCATCCAAGTGAGTTCTTCCAGTGTATGTATAAAAACTTCACGGATTTGTGTAATCATATCTTGAACCTAGGGATAGGCAAAATACAACAGGGTTAAATCAGTGAGACAATACGTCCTTTTCTGGGAAGTAAATCCCACTGAATTAACGAGGACTTACTTTTGAGTACTAAGTTATTTCCATATGCCCACATACACACCGAACTGCCTAGTTAAATATCTAGATTTCTTGACATGCGATAACCTAATATTTACTCTAGATTATATTGCTGTTGTGTTGTTAACTATTTTTATCCCACACTTGATTATGAGATTTAGGGTGGTACACAATGCAATCATTTCAGATTAAAACCATAATTTAAACAAGATTTTAAAATATTAAACAAACTACAGTTTAATGTTAAAACATTAACAGTAATGTATGGTATAAATACAATGTAAAGTAAATTAGTCCTTCAAGGCTTTAATAAAAAGCCATGCTTTTTCCTGACCCAAAAAAGAAAGCCACGTTGGCACTAGTCAAACCTCCTGATTTGGGGGGGGGGGGCACTCCACAACTGGGGTGCCATGATGGGAAAAGTCCTCTGCTATGTCTTCTCACTCATATTACCACAACATTTGGAGCTTCAGTTCTTGAACAGGCATATTTATTACAATTTTTTCAAAAGTGCACGTTCAAGTCATTGAAGGACCAACGTTACTAAGTATATCAGATTCTACCAATAATTATCCTTGCTACTGGAAATACTTTTGTAGCATCAAATCAAAATAATGGTGATAGTGCATCAAAGCTTGGGAAAATTTACTTTTTTGACTTTAAAAAAAATCGTGTTAGAAGCAATTTGAGAACATACTGCATGTTGCTTCTGGTGTGTGAGAAAAATGCATCCTCAAGTCTGGCCACATTGGCTAGATCAATGGTGTCAAACCTGTGACCCTCCTGGTGGTTTGGACTTCGGCTCCCAGAATTTCAGGCCACTGGACTAGCTGGCTTGGGCTTCTGGTATTTGGAGGCCCAAACATCTGGACAACCATACGTTTGACACCTCTGAGCTTGGAATTCTGGGAGTCAGAATCCAAAAAAGGAAAATAAAACACCTCACTAAATTTTCCATGTCCTGAGGGACATGTATATGCTACCGCCTTATTCTGAATTTCATGCCAATGTAAATATTATGAGTTCCATCAAAGAATCCTGAGCATGGAAACATTGTGAGGTTACTGATGTGGACCCAATCTTTACCTTCCACCTAACAGCTTCTGGCAGGAAGGCAATACTGGGTATGTAGTTTAGGAGTCAAGACCTGATATTGATTCAAAGAATGTAATGGGCATCCTTTTGGTTATGCAAATGGAACTCCTAGGGAAGCCTCACTAGCTTATTTCAAGACAGTCTCTCATTGATCCAGTTTTTGAAACTGCCCAGGCTTCCTGTGGCCATATTTGTGTAACAGAACAACCAGAAAAAGGATTCATAGAATCAGCATCACAGCCCTCCACTGCCTTGCAAGTATTTTTTGAGAAAAAAAAGTCAGTCTTCTGAAGTGGCTTCATTTTTCATCAGAAAGTAGACTAGGGAACACTGCAGACGTCTGAACAGACAACAAAGGAATCTTCCATATGATCATGAGCTTTGTATGCAACTGAATGCACACATGAAGCTGAAAATACTATGTGCTAGCAAATGAAGATGATATTATTTGTGGCTGGACATACAAGGAGTGAATATGTGCCCACATAGAAAATTTAATCTCTGATTCTACATCTAACTGACCAAGTGCTTGGTAGGATTAATGTGGTTTAGAGTTTGTCACAGTGACCTTTCAGAGATCACTTATGGATTTGTCATTTTTGGCCCTAAGACTGGGATTTGGAGAGGAACTGGTAGGACTGCTGGACACAATTTTTGTGGTTCTGGCAGACAAGTGCCCTGCTTTGTTAAAGAGATGTTTTTCAGCAAAAGATGTCTTCTGAGAAAAGTGAATATTTTGGGAAAGAAGTTTGCCTGCCCCACATGAATATGTGTATTTCTTCTGCATTGGGCCTGTGGTAGTTACATTTAAGGTTAAATATACAGGGGGTGGGGTTTTCGATGGCAAAAATTGACATTTAAGCTGTCTGTCTTGCGAAATCCAGTGAAGGGGGAGTAAACCTTCTATCAAAGAAACCATTAATCATACTAAAGGGCAGACTGGGGATCAAAACAGATGATATCTTTAAAGCATTTTGGAAAAGATGCTTCCCTATCTAGTGATATTCGTCTCTGTGTTATAGAAGCTGGACTCACCAGTGTATTTAGTGTGCTTTGTATGATCAGTCACTGGAAGGAAAACACTGGATTAATCTGCACATCTACTTGCTATAGGACAAATCTCAGATGAAATCCTATTTGAGGAAGAAAATTAATTGATCTTTGGGACTTCCTATTCTCCCCAGTCTCCAATTTGACCCTCAGTGTGAACCTAGGACAAAATATAAATTGGGCCCAACACTCTTGATTGAGTGGTATATGGGGGCATTGCAGATGTAACTTAACACCTAATAGCAAGGAGCAACCTGAATGCAGATGAAGGTAACAGATGCTTTATGGAAGAGAAACTGCTTGCATCCAATAGTCCACTCATAATCCATTCAACTGTGGATTTACAGATGTAGCGCCAGATGGGCACATCTACCACTCTGTTAATGGAGACCCTTCTGTAAATATCCCACTTCCCGTTGTCCATCTGTCAGCAAGAAGAAGACAGTGTCTCTGGGCACATAACCAACACCAGTTCTTTCATGGATCTGCAGATCCAGCACAAATGCTTATTCCTGTTTGGATATTTCTTTATCGAAACAGGGCTTATTCTTACAAAATGGATTTATTGGTGCAGACCAAAGGGGCTATTCTGTTTATTGAAACCCACTCCTGCTTGTGGGAGTAAATAACATCTCATCTGTGATTATCCATTTGTTCAGCAGGAAGAAGACAGAACTGTGTTTTTCACAGATATGCAGATTCAGAATAGTGATGCTTAGCTGCTGATGTACAGTTATAGTAAGAGTACGTTATTCTTATTTGTACATTTCCTTATTGAAACAGGCTTGGTCACATCAAAAGAACTGAAAACTACAATGTTTGTTTCATAGCTTAATGCCAAACAACAATAAAATAAGCAATGGACAAGCCACTTAAAAAAAAAACTGATGATGCAGGAAACTGTTTATGTTGATTCACATATTGCACTTTTTTTCTCCACAGATTAGCAATGTTAATGAAATTGAGTTCTTCTTCTATAATCTCCTGTTCTTCAGCACCTTCATTCTACAACATACAAGGACTTCTAATCTTCATCATTAGCTAATAACTTGGCTTATTGTCCTGGAAGAGCTACATAATCTTATCCCCAGTCTGGCAGCCAAAAGGAGTTCATTTCTTCCAGTCTCTTAAATCTACTTTTCAAAATTCCACTGTATAAGGTTTTTCTACTCCTCCTCTCCTCTCCCTTTTAAAAAAACAGGAACTCATTTTTTTTACTATTAATACATGCCAAATAACCAGTATTTCCCTCCCAAAAACTTCATTTCTTCTGGCCAACCATTCCAATAGCAAAACAGTATGATGTATTGGATAACAGCTACATATCACTTGTAAACAGAACCATGACATTGCACCAGACTAGCAATGTGTGTAGTTGCCATTGCAACAGCCTTTGTCATTGTTATCACCAGAGGTGAGTTAGTAGTTTTACAAAAAAATCCAACATCTTTAAAAAGTATTTATTTAGAATAAAATATATACCTCAATAACATGCCTCTTGAGAACCTCGGCCTGAATTCTGTGTTTAGTTCCCACCAGAGCAGACACATTGAACCAATGGATTTAATAATGTATTGAATCACACTTCTCTGGACACAATCCCGTTTGTCAATATCAAAATACTACAGACTTTCATTAAGAGTTTGCAGCAGTATGTTCACAGTAAATGATACAATGAACAAAGTTTGAGCAGGATACCTCACAACCTCTGAGGATGCCTGCCATAGATGTGGGTGAAATGTCAGGAGAGAATACTTCTGGAACATGGCCACACAGCCCGAAAGACATACAACAACCCTGTGATCCCGGCCATGAAAGCCTTTGACAACACTTTGAGCAGGATATATTCTAGGTCAAGCATGGGCAAGCTAAGACCCTCTTCATTTTCCCTGTCCTCTTGGCATAAGGATACGGTGGCACACCTCATCCTTATGCCAAACAGATGGGGAAGGAAGGCACGTAGCAGCTGAGAGCCTTCTGGAGCACTCTCAGCCACCGTGTGTGTCTCAACCTCTTCCTAACATAAGGATCCCATCCTTATGCTAGGAGAACAGCTCGAGGAAGGCATGCAGTGGCTGAGAGCCCTCCAGTGCACACTCAGCCGCTGCCTTGCCCTTCTCCCAGCATAATGCCAAGAGGACATTCCAAGGATCAGGGAGGAGGATAGGAAGGAGGATCGGAGAAGTCGCCACATGTCCCATCTTCTTCCCAGCATAAGGATGGGGTGAGCAGCCCCATCCTTATGCTGGGAGGTCAACCTGAGGATGACCCAGGCCCTGCCCTGCCCTCCTGGCTCTGTCCTTTCCTGGGCCCTCCCCACCCATTGTGTGCCCCCCCCCCCCTACACACACACCTGACCCAACCTTCCCAGCTGGGCCCACAATGTGGCCTCAAGACAAAAAAGTTTGTCCATGTCTGTTCTAGGTGATTTAATGTTAACCATGGCCTCACCTACATTCACCATTTAATGAAGTTTCAAACCAGTATTGGAGAAAGTGATTTCACTGTGCAGATGCTTACACAGGAAATCCTAGAACAAGTTTGAGTCCCAAATGGTGATTACATAAACCACAAAGCATTGGTGCACGTTAAGGGCTTTCCCCCCATGTGCTTCTGTGGGAGTTTGCTGTCTGGCTGTTGCAGTTTGGAATTAGCTTCAAATTGCTTTCAATAGTTAGGATAGATGAGTCCCATGAGTGCCTTCCTGCTACACTCATTCCAAACAGTAGCTCCTTCTTGAACCTCTTACTGAGATGGTGTGAACAGAAAACAGAATGAAAAGTGGAGAGCCGAGAAGCTTGTCAGCATAGTAAAAGAAGCACAAATTGATACATTTGACCATCAAAATGAAAATCATTATGGAAACTGAAGGCTAACCAAAGGAATTAATCCCTGGATGCATTTTGGAAGATATCTTCGTGTGGATTCAAAATGCTTTTCTCATTTATGAAAGGTTTACACAACCTGGTTGCTTCATTTCATGTGTTGATATTATTAATTTACAATGAAAGGTTTCTTGTAACCTATTGAATTGCTCTTCTTTGTTTGTGTTGCATGAGCCTATTTCTATTCTTCAGTTTTATTTCAGTCTGCTGTTAAAGCAGTAATAATAATAATAATAATAATAATAATAATAATAATAATAATAATAAAACTTTATTTATACCCCGCCACCATCTCCCCAATGGGGACTCGGGGCGGCTAACATGGGGCCATGCCCAGAGCAATACAACATAATAAAATATAAGAACAACATATCATAACACCATTTAAAATACAATAAATAATAATAAACAGAACATCAAGAAATCAAGAAAAAAACAAAAACAAAAAAACTATAAATCAAGGGCAGTAATGCCCAGGAACACATCTACTGTGTAAATGGAGGCATCTTCAATGGAATTCGAGCACCAGGAAATATAGATGAATGAGCATACACTTCCTTCTCGAAGAATGCTGTTATATGCAGTGTTATATACCTAGACTTCCCTCACAAAGAAAACTTCCAGGGATTTCCTTTCCTTCATAATTCCTGACATATTCCTAAAATCTGGTCCACAGTTTCCTCCATCCTCTGAGAGCAGATCTGGGTTGGGAGGAATCCTGCAGCATGAGAAGAAATCTGCTCAATTGTCTGCAAGCAAAGGTAGAATTATATCTAGAACTGAGATATGATAAAATGTGTATATTCGTGAACTCTTTTCAGATCCACATCTCTTCCTGTTGACTATTACTGGTCTATCTTACACTGGAGCTGAAGGCTACAATAGACCACAGGGAAAAGGAACAAGGCTAACCTGGGATTATTCAATGTCTTGGCATTTCTGCCTTTCTGCTTCTAATCATTCTGGATAATGCTGGATGGTATAAAGTAAATCTGTATGTTTTCTTTTCAAAGCAGTCATTGGGCATTGAAAATTCTCAAGCTAACATCTACTCAAATATAATCAGCTTGCATGATTATATGAGAATCTTACCATTTTCTTACTTTCTCCAGCAAATGCTTCTGTTACATACAGTCTCCCCACAGCATTTTCCAGATTGCCATTGACGTAATTTGCACAACGTCGCCAAACAGCAGTGTCTGATGTTGTACCATACAGCACCTGATAAACATGAAGATTAGAGAAATTAAGGACACATTTTACTGGGATTGGAAATGAGGAACTTTTTCCAGAAGTCTCAGCTGACATGGCCTAGGGGTCATCCACTAGCAGAGATATTTTATGAGCTATAGTCAGAACATTTGATAAGTGAGCACATGTGAACCTCTTTCCCATTCCTCTTTATATTTTTCAAATACTCATTGTTTTAATAATCTGAAACTATGAAGCACAGTGTATATGGCTCAGCATGGTGAAGATAAGCATCTATGTTTTTCTTGTCAAAGCAGAGTTTCAGGAGAACACATAAATGCCCAGAGGTCATCATTCATTCTAAGCTGTAACTTACCCATCCCAGCTAATAGGAGCACTCCTTGTAAGGGAAGAAATAACCCCATAAATATCAAAGTGATCCAATGCCTTGACAGAAGAACCGATGCTGCCTGAGATCTTTTTATACTCCTGTTGCTGTTTTATACAGTATAAAAGTCTGAACAAGCAATGCAGCTTTACAGTGGCCTACTGCTGTTACACAAGGTACTGCATTTTCCTGGAGATTGGACAAACACTTTGGCACTGATATAAACCACTGTAAAAGCCTAGGAATTTCGGGAGGGGTTTTGAAAATTTGGGGGGGGGGGGGGGTTGAACCCCTAGCACGCACCCCTCCCCGCTACAAACCTGTCAATATCTGCTTGAGATAGTGCCTGGAGGGACTCTTAATGTTTTGCATCTCATAGACTTAGCATGGGGATTTGGTTAACCAGTTAAAATTCATGAGTAAACCAGATTTTTTTTATAACCTGAAAAATTTCGGGGGGGGGGGGTTGAACCCCTAAAACCACCCCCTCGCTACAGGCCTGCCTGCAACATTGAGCCTGCTCAGGAATCATCAAAAAGAAGTGTACTAAGAAATATTAAGGCAGTGAATATTGTTGAGCATTTTCAGGAATAAAAGACTTGTATGCAATCTATCTTGTACACATTTATTTCAGAGCAAGTTCCACTGAACACATGGAAGGCACTTTTAAGAACACACTGTCTTCAGGTTTAAGGATGTTTAAATAATAATGGATGAGAAAAGCAATGCACCCTCCCCACTTAAAATGAGTAACATTATACACAGCAGTGTTGCCCCCCCCCAAATGCATCTTTAAAACAACTCTGACCTCCCTATCAAAATGTCAGCTTTCTAAGATCTAGACAGGCTTGCTCTTTTGTCCTTGGCTCAGACTGCTACAAATGGATGCACTACTATACTATATTAACACGTCAGGTAGAAAAGCTAAATCTTTTCTGATGTGTTGTTTTAGACTAAGGGATATAGCTCAAAATTTCACCTACTTTACACTTTCCTTTTACATTATTTATGTATGATGATTTGGTTGCAAGGAGACTACGCCAAAGCAAATCAAAGTATGTAGAGATGTAATGGCTCTTTTATCCTCTGGAAAGTGGTTAGGCTGAAAATACCTTCTTTAACCTGAGGCCCATTCACATTACATGATTACAGTGCTATGACTCCACTTTAACTGCCATGGTTCCATCCTTTGGACTCATAGGATTGGCGGTACAAGGAGGAGCACTGAGGATTTTCAGCCAGAGAGATCTCGCGCCTCAATGGACTGCAAACTTCAAGATTCCATAGGTTGGAACCCTAGCAGCTAAAGGGGAATAAAACAACTATAATTATGTAGGAAAACTCACAACAACCCTATAATTATGTAGTTTGCATGTTTCCTTAATGCCATCCAGATGTGTTAGACTACAACTTCCATGATCCCAGGATGGTACTTCTGACCAGGGATGATGTGAGTTATAGTCCTTTGCAACTGGATTGAATCACATTATGTGTGTGATACTGCAGTATGCTTTAAATATATGAGGCCTTTATTAATTTTTTTGGTGACCTTCTGCATATTCTGAAAATTACTGTCACAGCGTGCACATCGGCTCTTACAATGTAATAAATGTCAGACGCTGTGTCATCTTTATTAATTTATTAATTAAAACATTTATATCCTGTAACCAAATACTCAGGAAAGAATTCTCATGGTTATGCAGCTATGTAAACACTGAGCTGTTGTAACTCAAAGCTTACAGCCTTCTCTTCAGGTGGTGATTTAGAAGAGTGTGCTAGCAAGTATGAAGAAATGTTGTTGTTCCCTGAACCTTCTTAGTCTTTGACTGAAATACACTTGTGTGTCTTTCTTTACAATTCTCAGTTATCTTAACCTAGTGTCTAAAGTTGTCTAACTAATCATTTATAGAATTCCACCCTTTGGACAGAATGAAAGGCACTGAAAAATAACAGGTTGTTTCCAATCCTAATAAGTGCATAGAGAATGAGGAAGAGGGGAAAGGTCTATGAGGAATGTTATCAGGAAAGTTAGAAAAGAACAGTCTGCTGCTAGACTAGCTCCACTGAAGATTGTTTTGTTTCAGGCTCCCCCCCCCCCCCCACCCCCGCTACATTTCTCTGGTTTAGTGCTGCAAAGGAATATCTGTGTGGAACAGAGCCAACTTTTGACTCCTGGATTTGCTTTCTTATCCCCACAAGTACAGCTATTGGCCCTGCCTTGAATCAAAGACAATGTAAGTTGCTATCCAGCCTACATTGCCGGGGAATATTAAATTCATGGGATTACTATTATTATGTCAGATTTGGAATTGTTTTATTACACTCTGGTGTATTTATGCTTTTTTCAGTTGACTTGCATACCTTTTTATTTAAAAGGGAAGCTGGAGTGGAAAGACCTAAAAATAAAATTCTACTGTATGTATAGTATATGTAGCATTAACTTTCAGTGAGTAGCAATCTAAGTCTTTGCTAATTTCAGACAATTCCCCCAGATCACTCGACCCCAACTGGGACATAAAATCTCATTCTTGCACTTTACTATTATTCTCTACTCAAAGATAGCATGCTCCACTTTACATTGTTCTCCACCGCTAATCTCTGCAGTCTGATTATGCACTTTATCTGTCAGGCTTACCTTCAAAATTGATTTGCACTAGCCTGCCCACCCACACCTAGGAACTAACAGTTATTTCAACTTTATTGGTTGGTTTGATTGTTGAATTATTTTTGTTATAATGTTCCTGTTTCTCTGTTTCATGTTATTGTTTATGCACTTCTATGTACCATGTGTGTACTTAGTATGTTTATATTTTAACTATGTTGATTAGGCTCATCCCCATGTAAGCCACCCCAAATCCCTTCGGGGAGATGGAAGCAGGGTACAAAAATAAAGTTGTTGTTGTTGTTATTTCCTACTGGGAACAGTATGGTTTTTTTTTTTTTTGTAGTTCAGGACTTAATCTGCTCAAAGTTTTCACTGAAAACAGCATTTTATGAGCTAAGAACTTTATCTTATGCTCAGTAAATAAGATGCCCCCAATGTTGTTTCCAGCACAGAAAATGCTGTCTGCAGTACCAAAAATCATATGCATTTTTTTCACAAAAGAAGTATCTTATTGTGAGGATTCAGATCAATCCAAGATTCTTCTCACCAGAATTTCCTGACACTTGGGAAATACATTTAAACCATTTAAAAATAATATCAAATATTATTTCCATCTCTATTGATGGCTAATTTGTGGTTGGGCCACCAAACCTCCCCCCCCCCCCCCCCCGCCACCCTAGCAGTCTTCTGAATGCAGTTTCCTTCTAAGTACAAAAAACATGTTGTCAGGAAAGCAAACTAATACACTTCATCATGCTGTCTGTTGTGCTTGAACTTTTATGATCCAGTTAGGCTGTCAGTACATTTCAAGAGATAAAGAGTACATAGACCCTTACTTGTTCTACTTTTGACAGTTACACATCTCTTTGCCCCTTGTGAGAGATGGAGTTGCCCGAGAACATGTCTCCCATCCATTGTGATCCAGTAAGGCTGGATCTACACTTTTATATCACAGGATCTGATCCCAGATTATCTGTTTATCCCAGATTTTCTGGCAGTGTAGACTCATATAATCCAGTTCAAAGCAGATAATCTGGGATTAGATCCTGGGATATGGGTCAGTGTAGCTCCAGCCTAAGAGTCTAGAGCCTTACTTTCCACAGTTTCTATCTATCTTGTATCTTTGTGATACTCCGAAGTGCATTCCATGTTTGCTTCTCTCCTGATATATCTGGGAGACTGAAGCCCAATAATCTCTAGAGGACTGCAAGTTGCCCATTCTTGCTAGACTCTGAAACCTATTTCCTTTAGTCCTGACAATATGGATGTGTAGTGCTTTACTGTCTTTTTCAATAATGTTTCCCTTTTGTTTTTAAGCAAGGCTGTTTTTGAGAGATAGGACAAGAAATACTAAGCCACTTTTAACCTTGTGCTCTGTGAACTTCTCTTGAACTTCTTTAAGGAAAGGTAGGATAATAAATAACTACCCTTTTGCCACTAAGCGAGATCAAAGAAAGGTTTAACGGGTTTTTGAGAGTATGACAAGGATCTCAAAAACAGACATGTGCCCTACAAGGCTTAAATAATGGGCAGGTTTCACATCAGATCAAGCCAGTTTTCAAAGCAGGTTTCTAAATACTGTACAACCAATCCTGTGTCCCTGTGTTGACTGAGGCCTAATAGTACTTGACAAAAGTTGTTTTTATGTGCCAAGGCATGGATGGGGATATCTCTGAAAGCACTTCAAAGGCATATCCTACTAACAAAGCAAAACAGAGAAACAGCATTTGGACTTGAACATGCCTTGCAAGGCATTTGACTTATGTTTGTAATTCCTAATCAGCAAATGGACATTAAACACTTTATTATTCAGTAAATTGTTGTAGTTTATATCTCACCTCCTCTTCAAAAAGCAATTCAAGGTTGCATATGTGGAGAGATAGTGAGGGCTTAAAATGGTCCATTGAGCTTCATGGCTGAGTAGAAAATTGACCCTAAACACCATCTACTTCAACAAACAGGTCTTGGTCTCTACATGGATACGTATTAGCAATCTGATTGAGACCATTCATCTATCTAACCTGGTATTATTTAAACTGGCACTGGCTCCCTAATGCTCCAGGTACAAGATTGCTATCTGAGATCCTTTCATTAGAAATAATGGATACTGAACCTATGGCCTTTTGCAATATGGAATCATGGCACAAAATGCTATCTACAGCTTTAACAAAAAGTTGTAGCTTTTTGTGTTCTAAATTTTGAATAAATATGTATGGCAGAGCTGACATTGAAAAACAATTATGTAGACATGACAAATTGTGAATAGTAAATATAAAAGAAAATAACGGTTTCTGCACCTTACGGAAATTATTCCTTGTGTCCTTGTATTCACGGCTCAGACTGTTTACCATTTCCATTATGTATCGCCAGCTCATGTAGTTTTGAATGTCTCTGCATAGTAATACAAAAGGAAAATACTGGTGATGTTTCTAGAACCATAGAACAGATGGATATTGATATTTAAGAAATGTATATAGCACACCTACCTGGCTGTGTATTTATTAAGGATAGATTCTAGCTTGATTAGATATTCTGGAGCACAAACAATCACATTTTCTGTATTTTCAATGTCAATTTTCACTACTGACATAATATTATTGAAGAATATTGGCCAGCTGAATTGCTGTGGAGGCAAAAAGATAGGCACTTTAGTTATATTCCATTAGTTCAATATAAGAAAGTTTCATTTTTAATCACTCTGTGTGTATGTCAGTGCTTTCATGTTGCCTGTCAATTTATGATGAATCCATCAATTTCATAGTTTCCTTAGGAAAGGAATATTTAAAGATGGTTTCCTCTGAGATATAGCCTAGAGCACCTGATATTCACTAGTAGTATCCTACCCATTTACTGGTGGTCTCCCATCCAATTGCTGACTCTGCTTAGCTTCTAAGATCAGAAGGGCTCTGTAGCCTTTAGTCCAGTGGTTCTCAACCTTTTTTGACCAGGAACCACTTTGACCAGGTACCACTTGACAAGGGATCACTTTGACCAGGGACCACTTTCCAACATTAGTACCAAAAGGGTTATGAACCAGTTTTTGGTCAACTTTAGATTTGGTTTGGTTAACTAGGGTGCTGATTCAGAAAATTGCATTGGATAGAACACACCAGCTCTAGTTTCTGATATAGAGGAAGGAGGTTCACAGACTGGATTTTCATTCTTGTGGCCCACTGCTGGGCCACGGCCCAGAGGTTGAGAACCACTGCTTTAGTCCCTTATGGTTTCTTGTATTGAGTGTTTTGAATATTTTGAGAAGACTTATGGTTGGGATTAAATAGCTCTGTTGCATAGTAACCTCTGTTTATATATTAGATTTACATTCTGACAACTTCATTGGCTATGCCTTCAGGAAAGCTCTTGAAAAACCAACCAAAATTTGTACAATTATAAGCCCCCAACCTTGAAAAAAAAATCCCTCCAACTTGATTTAGAAAAAAAATCAAGATTATATCATTCAAAAAGAAAATTATTTTAAAATCTCAATCAGTTAAGCTTTTTAAATCCATCAGTACTGGTCCATTACTAAAACATGGCTTCATTTGTGTCAGGGTTTTTTAAAACGATGCCACTGTTTTTCAAGATAAAACTAGATGTCAAGCAATAACAGAAGATAAGCAGTTTTGACACATTTAGATTATGGATAAGAGCTTCCTGATTCACTTGAGATCTACTGACTGACTCCCATTTTAGAAATTAAAAATATTGCACTTTGGCTAGGGATGCTGTATGCACACTTTAGACTGGTCTTCTAATACAATGTATTCTATCATACAAATACCATAGTCTTTAAAAAAGATATGAGTGAACATTTTATGTCCTGCAAAACACATATTACATTGTACAGTAGAAAAATAATACATATATTTGATTCCCCATCTAAATCCATCAAATGCTGTGGCTTTCAAGGCAATGGGTAAAAAGCTCAATATTAAAGTGGAATGTCTACAAAATTATTAAGTATCACAATATGTTTAGCACTGTACAATTTTCTCAGATCCTCATGTTTTACATTGTTTTTATGATTCACTTCCCTGACTTTGTTAGATCTATGAAAGGATTTACATATTTTAATAAATAAAATACAAGATGATCTAATGCAGGAATCAAGCATATATGACCCACATAGGAACAGATGCAAGTATGTATCTTCATTAATTGAATAACTTCCTTAGTGTTTTGCATAACTGGGAAGTCACAAAAACTCTCCACACAAGATGTTATAGGAAGAAGACAATGGAATGGGCAAATAGAGTTGGAGGAGAAAGTCTTGGTGGCTGTATGACCAGAGATCATGAAACATACACATTTTTGTGATCTTTAAGCTGATCTTATAAAGGAATTATTTTTCATTTTTTCTTATAGCTAACATGGCTGTCTGCACAACTTTCTGAATGATATATATTCATTTGGACTTATATAAACATAAAAATCGAGATCAACAAGTATTCATGTAAGTTATAAAAAAGAAGTCATTGTGGTTTGCCTTCTGTGTTTTGATTTGAGTAGCCAGATTGCTACTGGAAAGAAATCTTCATAAGCAGCAATGGGAAAAGTGCTCAGTTAGTAATAAATTATGTTAAGCAATTTCACATTTATCTCAGAAAATCTTGGCTAAGAGGCAATTAAGTTGAGCTGAATTATCTGCAATTGAAGGTTAATGAGCTGTAAAACAATAAAAAGCTATGATTCCAACTACTTTACATAACTGTACTTCTTGCACTGAAAAGGAAGTTCTACTTCTACATGCTGGACACGATCCAGCCAATTTCAGTGGGTTTTAAATGTTCAGAAGGATACAATTTTGTATGTCATTCTTGTATTTATAGCCCTTATGGCTTTCTACGTTGATTAAAAAAATTATCTAAATACTTACTAATAAAAAATTAATCAATTACCTTTAAAGCACTAATTTAAAACAAATTGAAAACAAAGAATCTATAAAATGTGGATTGAGAAACCTGATATCAAAATTCATGGAATTTGGCATGAGACTCCCACATTTGACTCTGAATTCTCCATCCATTCAAAGAATGCTTCCTAACTGCTAAATGAATGGGTGGATGATAAATTAAACTTCCTAAATCCTATAGCAGTTTATCCATTGGATGTTGACTGCTATATACTGCTATGTGTCAGCTGTCAGAGGCTGTTTTATTCTGCAGACTATTTACTGCAGAATAATCAAGAAGAATCAGAATATGTACTATGTTAGAGTATCCTGTTTGAAGAATATTTGGGACAGCGGACTGCTTTTACCTCTAACTGATGCTATGAATCTACATTGGAACTTTTGCCAGTGCAATTTAATCTTATCTTAAACTGGAGGTGGAAAAGTAATGCTGTCTCTCTGGCAGACAAATCCTTTGTCTTAATCCCTAACTGGCATTTGGGCACCACACTCAAGTGGCCAGGCTCTCATGGGCCCCATATACATTGACCATATACTGCAGTTTGAAGCTAGATTCAAAATTCAGCAGTCAGACAATGAATTCCCATAAAAAAAGCACAAAAGAAAATCCTTAATGTACACTAATGTTCTGTGGTTTGTATAATTATCTCCTGGGCCTCAAAATGGTTCCAGATTTCCTATGTAATCATGTACACAGAAAAACCTTTTTCTTCACTAAGAGTAAGTGTAGATGATTCCTTAGATCCATAAATGACTACTATGCAAAATTGTCCTGGGAATCCTGCCATATTCTTTAAAGTTCAACATTTGAATTTTTTATTTTTGGGAATTACACTTCCCAGTACTCCCAGCCACAATGATTACAGCAAATTATAATCCAAAAAAGTAACTTTTCAACGTGTTTTAAGGCTTTCTTTGTGCTGCTTTAGAAAGGAAAACGTTTATCATCTCTACAACATAGTAGCTGTGTTGACATTTATAGTTATACTTCTTTCCAAGACGGCAAACTTTGCTAACTGCTTTTGCCTTCCATCTCAATCAGTCACAAATCACAAATTGCGTAAGTTTGTTTTGGTTGCTCAGCATTTCATAGGCTACGGCTGCAGGAGAAACATCAATTAGGTACAATACGTGGTGGGCACTGTGATCTAATATGGTTATTTGAAGGACTGTGTCTCCCTGTATGAGCCCAGTATACCTCTAAGATTATCTGGAGAAGCCCTTCTCCTAGGCCTACCACCTTGATGTTTTTCTGCAATTGCAGTTTGCTTATTTTATGTGATAACTTCCCATGACAAAAAAACCAAGCACAATTTTTTATATTTATGCCATTGTAAATAAGGTGCCAAAGAACTCAGTCTTTGAACCGAAGTCCTGTTGAAGGTTCATACAAGTGTTCCTTATTCAGTATCAGAGAAAGTAAATGTATGATAAAACTTTATGTTTAGACTTCAGCTCTTTATGATGGAAAAATGAATGATTTAATTGAACTTTGTCCACTTGTCAGATATTTGCTTTAGAACTATTAATGACAATTTAACCTCCTGTCCTAAGCAAGGCACCCATGTAAAAGCAGACTTTGGTACATATTCTTCTGACTAGATAAAGAATGACATGTTTTGAAAGCTACTGTCTGCATGGTTGATTCCTACTAAGCCCTATTTCAAGGCTTCGTTCAACAACTCAGGACTTGGAATTTGACTGAATCTTCTTTTTGGGGAAATACCTATTGGACTATATTAGAAAAGTTACTTTTTGTCTCACACCCATCTACACTGCCATATAATGCAGTTGGAAACTGCATTATATGGTCAGTCTAGAATGGACCTCAGAAACTGGAGATTTACTTTTTGGCTTACAACTTCCATAATTCTTCAAGTTAGCACAGGCAGTAATCATGCTTCTTTGAGGGGGAATTATCATAGCTATACTATAAAAAAGCAACGTTACCATGTTACATGCTGTTTTGACATATTAGCAATTGCTTCCTGCAAGGAAGGCAAGAGATTTTTTATTGCAATGCTGTAAACATCTTCCTGAGAGTATGTGCTACTGAACTACATGGGATTTACCTCTGAGTAGATATTCACAGGACATGTCAGTTCTGTCTCTTCTGCACTAGCCCTCTACTATGGCTGTTAATGGGCTACTACATGTGTTCAATTACCTTGTGGCCTTATTGTCCTTTTCCTGCCATCAGATCAGAATACAACGGGGTGACAAATTCACTTTAACATGAGCAGTTCTAAAGTTCAAATTATCTTCTGAATTAAGCTTTTACAAAAGCAAAATATATTAGATTACTGCACGGATCAATCAGCAGTAGAAGCTGAAAACAATGCATCATTGATTGTTTTTACCTTGTGATCGAATTCCAAAGAGAAATTCTTCTGGATATCCTCGAGTGTCATTTTGTTATACAGTAAAAGGGGGTCGGTTCTGTCATCAGCTTTGGTGGTAGCCTGGGAAACACACACACACAAAGAGATTTACAACACATGAAGGGGCTCTTTTGAAGAAACAGCAAGACAAACAACAGATGTAGAAAAGCTGTATGGATATCATCTCATCTCTTTCATGTACGAATGTTTGAATGCAAAATATAGACAGATAGACTATGTTGCCGGATATTAGATATGTTTATTTTCAGGCGGGCAGTATTTGCTCATGATCACAACACATCATTTATTATTATTATTATTATTATTATTATTATTATTATTATTATTATTATTATTATTATTAACCTTTCTTATTCTTCTATTATATCTGTTCTACCAGAAGCATTCCCTTATATTGAATATTAGCCCTAGTGTATGTACCAATGAAATATAATAATGTAATGAAATGTAAAAATGAAAATGAAAATATGCTATCTATAAAAATATCAATGGTGTGATGCATCATAATCAACTATATTTGTAATAGAAATATCCATCTCATCTTCTTTTTATCAGCTCTTTCAGCTATGCATTACATTAACAGATCAAGAACATGTTGCCTCCATAAACCTAGGGCCCTTCCACACAGCGCTATATCCCAGAATATCAAAGCAGAAAGTCCCACAATATCTGATTTGAACTGGGTTATCAGAGTCCACACTCAGATAATGTAGGATTTTCTGCCTTGATATTCTGGGCTATAGGGCAGTGTGGAAGGGCCTCCAGAGAACACAGCGAAGGTCTCCCTGATCCCACTGAATGGCAGGTGAAGGAGGGTGGGAAAAGACAGACTTCCAGCAACAGTTGCATTAGTTTGTCTTCTGAAAACAATACAATAATGCTTGACATGGAGAAGAAAGGGATCCTATTCTAGGTAATTCCCATTGCAGCTGGTTGTGCTTATGTACAACAGGCAAGGGAAACAGTTGTCTCCAGAAACACTTAGAGCCCTTCCACACAGCCATATTACTCATAATATCAAGGCAGATAATCCACAATATCTACTTTGAACTGGATTATCTGAGTCCACACTGCCATATAATCCAGTTCAATGTGGATTTTATACTTATGTGTGGTAGCCGCCTTACGAAGCATGTGTGAAGACAACACAGAAAGAAAAGGGGATACTAGATTAGTCTGCTTCCATAAGATATGCTGGTATATTGGAAAGAAAAAGATGTATAAATTTTGCCAACAAAATGGCGCTCAAAAGAAGAGTTGAGCGATTGAAAGTAAAATAATCCTGGGATTTGGGAAACATTTCTGGAAGTTTCCAATTGTTTATTTATGTATGACTTATCTGACCTGGTTGTTTCATTTCATACTACACATTTATAGCATTATGACAATATTCTAACTGCCATGGTTCTGTCTTGTGGAATCCTAGGAGTATTTAGAATTCTCTGTGGAAAAGATTTAGTGCCTCTCCATACTATAAATCCCAGGATTCCATGGAAGGCAGCAATGGCATTAAAGTGGACTCATAGTGCTATAGTTGTTTATGTTTAGTATGAAAAAAATATGTTATCAAATCAAATGCATCAATTTAGATTCATATGTCACCATACATATTGTATTGTATCTTTGCCCAAGATCCTGATCATTTTAATCTTAACATCATACACTCAGTTCTGTGCATAAAACTTAGAAAACAGACTTACATTTGCAATCTCTGTCTCCAGAGCCATTACTCTTCTCATTTCTGCAGCAATTTCTGGCTCGTTGATGGTAAGGTTTCTTTCTTGGCGGATCAGCTTTGCTACGGAAATCATAAAATCAACATAGGCTGAGCATGCCTGTAAGAAAAAAATATATACATATTTTGCAAATACATGTTTGAACATTGTACAGAACAGCCATTAGATGGCTGAGTCATGCATGCACTACTTTTTCTAGTCACTGGACAATTCGAAAGACTATTCCACATAAACCTGCACATTGGCCGGTCATCTTCCAAGGCTGTTCTGCATTCTAACATTGAAATAGGTTGTATGATGAGAAAATGAGATAGGGGCAGTAAACTCTTTCAAAAGAGATGTTAGAGTGGATGTTTCCCTAGTGTCCTTTAACTAAATGATTAAGACAATGCTGCTACATTAGGCTTTTCAAATGTTTGAATTTAATCCAGATGTGATTTTGTTTCTCCAATTTTGCTTTTGAATCCCTTTATTACTGCAGAGTGCTACCTCAGATCTAAAGTACAAACACTTTCTATCAATCAACCAATTCACACTTGACATAGTGCAGCCATTAGACATGGCATGCTGTTATCTCCACTTGCTATGAAATTGTTTTTCCTATATTATGTGGTGTTTGTTCTCTTTCTGGAATAATGGTAGTTAATTTCATGAAGCAGGGCAATAAAACCCACAATGCCACAATATTGGCTAAGTTATCCTACATATGAAAGTGGAAGGGAAAGAACAGGGCCTGAGTATGCATCTCTCCTGCAATGTTCCATTTGCTTCCTCTGCCTCTACACCAGGGCTTTAAAAAACTTTTTCTGCTCATGATCCTTTTCCACCTGATAATTTTTATATGACTCTGAAAATATAAAATAGGTATAAAAATTAAACATTTTGCTGAGTCTTATTAACAGACTGATTTTCCTTTTTGTGGAGTACAGATGAAATATTTTCTCCAGAGTTCACTGTAAACACTGCATGTTGCTGCTAACAAATTTGTGTAAATGGGGAGGAGGGCATTCAGAAACCTTTTACTGTTACTACATTTTTGTGACCCCAACACTGACCTAAAGGGACCCCACTTGGAGCCAAGACCCACAATTTAAGAAGCAGTGCTCTAAACAATTTTTTTTTACATCATTGCAGAAAAAGTGAATCCTAAAACTATATATGGTCCCAACTTTTACTATTTTTCCAGTCTTTCGAGTCCCTCACTACACCTCCTCATGGCCCCTGATCCTCTATATTTTAAAAATTGATCAATTTATACTAGCAGAATTTGCAGTCCAAAAATTTCAGGACAACATGTTCCTCATCCCTGTACTAGAAGCTCTTCCAGCTTTTATATATTACCTTGAAACATTATTAAATTATTACTATTGATAAGTAAAGTTGAGACAATTGGCTGTAATTGGCTGTAGCAATACGATGAAATGCTATTAACACAAATAGCAAATCCCATATTTATTTTAGGGATTTGGTTATAGCCAATTGCATACCTGTCTAAACCAAGGCCAATCATAATACGAGTGTAGTTATATATTTATTAGTGTGCATTTGAAAGCTAAGACATGGATTACAGCTTTGCTAACAAGCTTACTTAATTACAGTTTCAGCAAATGTGGCTTCCAGACTGTGGTAATAAACAGATTAGTTGGGAGGAGATACTCATTAGAGGAACAATGATTCAGTGTTGACAGTTTCTCTGGGTGTCTGTAGGAGGTCCCGTTATGGACGTTTTGTTACTTGTTAGATATTTTATTCTCTCCTTAATACACTGGCAGCTGTCCATTAGCATCCCTGCTCAGGCTGACTTCATGTATAACAATGTCCTAGACGGATTCCAACTTTCATTCAGGAAATCTGTACAAATTCATTAGGGAAGCTTCAGCCAATCAAAATTCACCCCCATGTGTGCACATGATAAGCAGAGTTCTACACTTGTATGTCCAGAAGGAGACTACCACCAATCCACTGGAGTGGTTATCTTAGGCAACAGATTTTAAGGATCAGAGTGCAAGAAAAGGAAGATGAAATAATAATGGGCACTTTCTGCACATATCAATGTGTCTGGCCCCATGAAATAGTGTAATGCTAATGGACCAATAGCACTGTGTAGGTATTGTGGAGGCTTGTTGGGTTTTTCAGATATAGATATGCAAAAAATGCATACATGCAATACTTAAAATCATTGATTGGCATCCTGTTCAGTATCTATTTATGATCTCATAACTTTTGAGATTCATGGGATTAATGCTTGAATGTGACCAACTCCCCCGCCCCAACCAAAGGGCTTTTGTGGTGGGGTGGATCAGGGGGCAGGAAAATGATGACTGCAACATTATCCCAGTTTCAGTGATCTGAGATAAGTAGTTGCAGCAGGACCCCCCAGGATCTCTCCAGATGCTTGACTTACCATGCCCTGTAACCAGGACAGTAAGGCATCCATAACTTCCTTGCACCCTGATCAGCAGTGCCTTGGAAACCTTTCAATTGAGGCACTATTTTCCTTAAGACATAGGGGTTTTTCTTGCAGAGGGGTGGGGGTTAGCATTGGCAGAAGTAGCTACAAGATCTAACTCCAATCTTGTAGCTGCGTCTGACAATGGCAAATCTTGGTGATAATTTACAGATGATTTAAACTCACATTAAACTGAGGAAAAGTTATTCTTTCTTTCCTTTGGGAATAGAGATATAAACAGCACAAGACCCAATTATAAGTTCACATGTTTTAATTTTTTGGAGAGGGGACAATAGTGATACCAGCCACCATATTTTTATAACCACTACACTTCTAGTCCTCTCATTGAGATTTCTAAATTAGTTAGAAAATGAGTAATTTGGAAGCTTATTCCTTTTATATAGAATTAACATAGAAGTATAGTTGCTGATCTGAGAGCATACCTCCTTGTAAACTCCAGTGCATTCATAGTAATCACGGGAAGGGAGTCCAAGCGAAGGTTGATCTATCTGTAAAGCAAATATTTGAAAAAAAATAATCAGGCTAGATGGACAATAAGAATTCAATGGAAAGATAAAAGTTTGCAACTAACGATCTCTACTTTTAAATAGCTGTTTCTTTGAAAATACATCTGAAGTAAAATATATGACCACTAAAACATAATTCTACACTTAAGTTCTATGTTGAAAACAGAAGATTTGAGGAAACTCCTGTATTTAAATAAATCAAGAGAGGGGAAAAAGAGAGGAGAGAATGAGAAAGGACCTGGACCTAGGACTTCATCCTATGGCCTTAGGGCTCTGTTTCCATGTACTTCGGAAACAGAGTCTCGTGGAGTCCATCACATGTTGTAAGTGCACTTCTGGTGGGGCTCTATTTCCACAACACATGGAAATTGAGCCCTAAAGCTGTCTTCAGGAGTCTGATGGAAAGATAGACCTTGTTTTGGAAACGACGTGGGATGGCTGGCCATTCCAAAAGACAAGGAAAGATGGAAGGGAATGGGTAAGATGATTGCCTCTATTTTCACCTGCTTTTCCACTGCTCATGGGATGAGGTTCTCAAAGAAAAAAAATGGAATAATGACAAAGCAATAAAGTCATCCAAACAACAGAAAAGAAGAAATCAAGACTGTTGTCAGAAATGGGAAAGAAAGAAAGAAAGAAAGAAAGAAAGAAAGAAAGAAAGAAAGAAAGAAAGAAAGAAAGAAAGAAAGAAAGAAAGAAAGAAAGAAGAAACAGGAAAAAAGAAAGAAGAAACAGGGCAGGGGGATACAGTCAGTCACTTATGAATCCTGATACTCAGTCTCAAAACTCTCTGGAGGTGATACTAACTCCACTTAAACTTTACACTTGTCACTCAAATGTTGACACATGATGTGAGGGTAATGATCAGGCTCTAAGATTGTATTGCATTGGAGCATGGCCAAACAGTGCTCCACATTTGCTGGAGTTAGGGGCATAGGAACCTCATGAAATGTACAGATTTTGGTACACATGGAGAGCCTGGAACCAAATCCTAGGGGAGATGATGGGCCCACTCTATAACAAGAGAGGTGTGGATATCTGACAAACTATAAAATTTGCAAGAATTTGAGAATTAGTTGAGAAGTAGAAATGAAACATTTTTACTGGGTAATGTGACTTATATGTCTATAGGAGTTTAGGTGGTTTGCTAATTTTTATCTGAGAATATGTTACCAATGTGCCAACTGAACTGCAGCTTTTTAGTGTTATATGGAAGTGATGCTTTTATTTGTTTGTTTATTTAATTATTGTATTTCTGTACCGCTTTTCTCACCCCTAGGGGGACTCAAAGCGGTGTACGACATAATAAATGGCAAAAATTCAATGCCTCACATCCATACAAAACAATACATTACATATCTAAAAACAATAATATATAACTATAAAATTAAGATAAATTAAAACTATACAAACCATCAGACATAACCATAAAACATTAAAACATTAAAACATTGCATCAATCCTGTGTTTTTCCTTTAGCTGTACCCAGGCCTGTAGCGAGGGGGGGGGGGGGGGTTAGGGGTTCAAACCTCCCCCCCCCCCCCCGAAATTTTTCAAGTTATAAAAAAAATCTCGTTTACTCATGAATTTTAACTGGTTAACCAAATCCCCATGCTAAGTCTATGAGATGCAAAACATTAAGAGTCCCTCCAGGCACTATCTCAAGCAGATATTGACAGGTTTGTAGTGAGGAGGGGTATGTGCTAGGGGTTCAACCCCCCCCCCCCCGAAATTTTCAAAACCCCTACTGAATTTTTTTTCTGGCTACGGCCCCGGCTGTACCTATGACATAGCTTCGCTTTGTCGTAAGGCATGAATACTGCTCCCATCAGAGAGAGTGAAGCATCCACTTCAGAAATCAGCAATAGCAGATCCAGAAGTTGGAAGGACCGAATTCTGTTTGCCATGCAATCTGCCCCGGACCTTAGATCATAGAATTCAATACAAGATTCACTTAGTCCAACCCCCTGCCATGCAGGAATACACAACTAATGTGTTTCAGAGATGTAACCATTAAAACCTCATTTAAAAATCTTCCAAAAAAGGAGACTGTTTCTGAGGCAGCATATTCCACTCTCGTACAGCTATAACAATAAGTCTTTGGGTTAAATCCTTGTGCCAGCAGGACTGCTGACAGAAAGGCTGGTGGTCCGAATCAGGGGAGTGGGGTGAGCTTCTGTCTGTCAGCTCCAGCTTCCCATGTGGGAACTTGAGAGAAGCCTCCCATAGGATAGTAAAACATACAGGTATCCCCTGGGCAATGTCCAATTCTCTCACACCAGAAGTGACTTGCAGTTTCTCAATTCGCTCCTTACACGAAAAAACAAACAAAAAAACCTCATCTCTCAACCTTCTGTTTCCAAGCTGAATGTACACAAACCCCTAGATTGTTCCTCATAGGGTCTATTTTCCAAACCTTTTATGAGGTTATTTATTCTCATCTAGACACATTTCAGCTTATCTATACACTTACTGAATAGTGATGCTCACTGTTACTCATATTGAGCTTTTGGTCTATTTTGGTCATATTGAGCTTTTTGGACTTTGAGATCCTTTCCCTCTGTATTGCTGTCAAGCTAGGTACCACTGATCTATATTTCTCAATTTCATTTTTCATACCTTAAATGTACTACCTTACATTTATCACTGTTGAAATTCATCTTGTTAGTTTTGGCCCAGCATTTCAAACTGCCAAGTTAATTTTTAATTCAGTTCCTGACTTATAGAGTATTAGCTACCTTTCCCAATTTGATACAATTAGCAAATTTAATAAACATAACTTTTATCTCATCCTCTAAAGAAGTTCCATCACACTAAGGGCCCTTCCACACAGCCCTGTATCCCAGAATATCAAGGCAGAAAATCCCATGTTATCTGAGTATGGACTCAGATAACCCAGTTCAAAGCAGATATTGTAGGATTGGCTGGGTAGAAGGGGCCCTAAGACAGAACCTCATGGTTCTAAATGACTTCTCCCCAGGATGAAGAGGATCCATTGGTGAGCAGTTTTCAGGGTTTGTCCATCAACTCATGGAAGGCGTTGTCACTTTATTAGTCCTGAAGTAAATTCTGTACATGTGCCGGAGAGAGGAGACTGCATCTTTCCCTTCACATAAGACAGTAAATGTCTTGGGCCATCTCTAGTGATTCATAACATTCACAAGTTCGATGATTTTGGTATCTTGAAACATGTACATATGTTCAAGACTTTCCAAGAATTTTGAACTTACATGAATTATATGTTGCGTAGAATTCTTATCATCTGTACCAACAAAGACATTAATGATGACCCTTTTCCCATACTGATAGTTTAGCTCTGCAATTGATTTTTCAGCTGTCCACGAGGCACCTAAAACAGTTTAAGAAAAATAAATACTCTGAGCATTTTAATGAAGACACTTTCCCAGCTGGTTTTTGGAAAATAATAAAAATTCTCCTACCATAATCACGGTCCCAGGTATCCAATGCCACAGGCCAGTCCGAAAAAGTTCTCATTATGTTGATGAGTGGTTTCCCTCCTCTGCTATCAATAGTTGCTTGTGAAAACAAACATTGTTCATAAGTTTAAAGTATGCATTCGTAAAAGGACCAAATTATTACTTTGATACTGGAGAATGGTACTACATAGATCCCCAACTGGGTCTGCTTATGTCCTGAGATCTTCTGGGCACACCTTTTCTCTGTCTTATAGCTTCATAAGTATATCTGATGGGAGTTAAGGAGAGGGTCTTCCCAGAGGCTTCTTTCAATGTCTGATACTCCCTTCTCTACCAGTGCCCTTCATGCTAGCTTTTCATAAGCAGAGGATGAGGTTTTGTTCCAGCATATGTTTGAGGGCTAGCTGTTCAGTGGGAAAGGGGCTTCCATGTGTTTTTTGTTTGCCATCTTTGTTTTGCTTTAAGCTGTTTTGAGTCTTAGTGATAACTTAATAACATACTTAGCTTTTGTATGATGTATTTTTTTAGCTGTGCAAGTACTGCGACTTTGAAAAAAGTGATGACAATGTCATTTCTAGTACAGAATCATCAGTCCCCTCATAAAATAATCCCCAGAGTTATCCAATGGGAAACTGGGAAGGAAGGGGGAGATCCTCCCCTCATCCTGCACCACCGCCCAATCCCAGTGAGACTTTTTAATTCTCTCTGGACTTCAGTCAACTGGAGCCATTATGTGTTTGTCTTTGCTACACATTTCCAGGGCATCCACCTGACTGCGTGCCACCATTGCTGGCCACTGGATGTGTGACTAGCCCCTTTCTCTACAGGCAAAAGTGGGTGGCTGTTGGCAAAAAGCTTTGGGTTTTAAGTGTCCCAAATTTGAGGTTGTCAGATAATGGAGGGCCAACCTTTATATTCATTCTATAAGTGCATGAAAAGATGTATGGAGAGAATGGGATAAACCAATATGCTTATTTATAATATATATTACTACATTCAGTCTCCTCTTAGTTTGGATGAGGGAAAATAAAGGAGGTGTTTCCTCTAGCAAAAGTTCTTTCCACTCTCCATGCAATTAATTGTTCTTTCGCCTGGGTGTATAGCTTGATGAAGATGAAGAGTTCTTTTCAGTATGAAACTTCTTCCACACTCCAAACATTTAAATATTGGTGCTATGTATTATTAGTTATTAGGAGCAATTTATTAAAAGTTTCATTTTAAACATTGCTGTATTTATGTGTATGAAGCATAGTTGATCTTACCATGCTTGCTCTTAGGTTGAAGACTGGAAGACGGCATCTTTCCACCAACTGGCGGTCTCCAAATATGCTAGACTACATCTCACATCACCTTTAGCTGGCCACCCTTACATGTAACAAAATCTTACATGTAACAACATACAAGGAAACTTACTCTCATTTATGCAAGATCTGTAGAGCATTTTTGCTTTCTTAACAGCTTCTATATCATCATTGTTTTCCTTGTCGAGGACGTCTGAAAATAAGAGATATATTTATTCAAATGTTATAGACTGAAGAGTTACAGTATGTCATAAATGCCCATTTACCTCAACATACAAAACAGTAAGCAATTAGACAGTACAGTTTCAAAACATCTTGAATAAACTTGTGTTCTTCAGAAGAACACTGTCTGCTGATACCAATCCCACTCCCTCCACCACACTGGGTTGTTGTTTGTTGTTGCTTGCCTTCAAGCCATCTCTGATTTATGGCAATTCTTAGGTTAACTTATCATGGAGTTTTCTTGACAAGATTTGTTCAGAGAAAGATTTGCTATTGCCTTTCTCTGAGGCTGAGAGGGTGTAACTTGCCTAATGGGTTTTCATGACTGAGCAGGAATTCACATTAGAGTCTTAATGCAACATTCAAACACCAAGCTGGCTTTTAGAAAACATTCTATATCCAATGACTTCATCTGTTTTCACAACTTCAGTGCATGTCTCTACAAGATATTCCTATTTTATCTCCTATTGTTAGACATATCTTCTGATGGTCTGCAAAGAAACATAACATGGTATAGCTGCGATATGCCTATGTTTAGAAAAGGCGTACTTGGCTGTATTTATTTAGGTACAGGCTATAAGCTTGGTCAACAGTGGCTGTGAATGTTTTTAGCAGCATTACCAGCTGAGTTGGCTTGTTGGGAACTCCTTTTTCTCACACCTAGGACAGCTGCCCACTCTTAAAGGGTCAAGAGGGCACTGCTTTCAGCTGTTGAAAGAGCTGGAATGCAATGTCAAGCTCATTCCCCAGTGGGACCAGATCCACCCCAGCCGGAAAACAGTTTCTGAATGCTTTTCACCAGACACAACAGATTAATTCATAAGTTATGTTCATGGGTTGGTTTTAGAAAGGGAGAAACAAAGAACAAAAGAGTAATTTTTTTCTCTTCTGATACCAGGCTGGAGAAGAAGTAGACAAGTCAGAAATCTTCCAAACTTTTAGTTCACAAATATATATTCCAACTGACCTTTCAAAACAACTTCTAGCTCATCTCTTAAAATGTCAAAGTTACTATAACGGGAACTTGTTTCTGGGATGATGTTCTTCTTTAACCATCCTCCGCAAGCAAACTGATAGAAATTTTCACAAGGTTCTGCTGTTGGATCCATGTCAGCAATTATTCGGGCAGCTGTTGGAAGGGAGAAATAATGACATAGAAAGAAAGAAAGTGAAGGGAGAGAGATACAAAACAAACTATTAAAACAGTATTTTAAAAAAGGAAAAAACCCAAGTCTGAATTGCTGATATAAAAGGAATGAAATGTAGCCTCCTTGTTCTCAGATAGTAATTTTAATACACATTTTGCTATACTGGGAGTTAGAAATGCACAATTTATTGGGACTAAGGGCCCTTCCACATAGAAAATCCCACAACATCTGCATTTAATTGGGTTTCCTGAGTCCACACAGCCATATATTTCATTTCAAAACAGAAAATGTGGGATTTTATTCAGCTGTGTGGAAGGGGCTTTAGTCCCACTAAAATCAGTGCAACCTTGACTTCCAAGCAAAGATGTATAGGATCGGGGCACATAGAAAACTGCAATAAACTTATAACAACATAGTAGTTAATAGAATTAAACATATTTACATCTTTCCAGCATGATCAGTATCATCAGTTTGCAGAAATCATTTCACAAACCCTTGGTGGATTCACTATCCTTCAAAATGAAGTTTATCAGACTGAATAAAGGACAAGGGCCCCATATCTTTAATATAGATTCCAGAGAAGAAAGTTATAGTGTAAAGCTCAATATGAAATTAACTTTTCCAAACCCTGTAAACATTCTATGGCAGCCTACCAGTAGGAGTACTGTCTTCTTCTATATGAACCCTCCCTATACATTATGATGGACATTAGAATTCACAAGGAAAGAGGTTGGTCATCCTGGCAGTTGAATAAGACAGCTAAAAGAAGTAGGCTGACCAGTAAATGATGACTTGTCTATATTTAAGCTATAAACCACCTACCCACACTTTTCCCCACAGGATAATCGGAAAGACTATAAAGGCCAATAAGCGATGAAAATATCCGAAATACCAACAGGAAGCACATAGACATTTAAGATTGCTTCTGAATGGTGCTAATGACTGCTGACATTTCATGCAGGAGTCAGATTTCTCACATGAACTTTGCTGCACATGAAATACATTTCAGAGGTTTTTCCTTAGATGATCCCAGGTTCTTCCCTGGATGCCCTCAAAGGTGAAGGAGTGATGCTGGTAAGGTCTTTCTGAGAGGTAGCCACCTTTCTTTCCAGGTTTGGAGAAGGAAGAAAACCAGCTCATTAGTCAATGTATATGTGTAGAGGGCACAAAACCCTGTTATTTTCTCAGGTCATTGAAAGTGCGGCTGATTATACAAGCTAGAATCCTGTCTTCTAGGGAAGTTCAAAGTCACAACAGGTGCTTGTCAGAACATGGGACCTTCTTTCTTTCTGTCCTTTCTGTAGGTCTCCGTGCTACCTGATAGTTCACTTCATGTGTTTGTTTTCCATTCTTAAAGCAGATTTTGAGGGTGCACAAAAAGTTGTAGGATGTTTCCCTCTCCCAGTTCTGTTTACAGAATCTGGAGTTGTTTCACAGGTTTTATTTTGCGGCTGTGTGTCTATGATACTACCCAGCCATTTTTATGTGTTTCTGTTTCAAAAAATGGGTTTAATGATCTTATGGTGTTAATTGTTCTGCTGATTTGTTAGCTGTCCAAGGAGTAGCAGTTGTCCCTCTGATTTTTTTTTTTTACAAAAAATACATCTCAGGAGAACATATCCTTAATACCAATGGGTTGTCCATCTATAGAACTATCATGTAATAAAATATACCTTATGTGTTCCCAGGGAAGCGTTCTACCATGCTACCAGGATGCTTCCTCACAGAGACCCACTGGAAGTAGACTTATGTAATGTGATGCCGTCTGGCGAGCCAAGGAGGAACCGTCCTGGCAGTATAATAGGACACTGATTTTTCTAAGTGTGATGAAATGGTGAATCAATCATGGACTGGGGGGAAAGGCAGGATGATGAACATATTGTATTAGGGGATGCTGTATAGTTTTATTTGAACTGTTTTCAATAGTTTTGTTTGTTTTTAAAATTTATTTTAACTGAATTGTTTGAACACTGTAATTCATTTGATTCTATTTTAATATTTACTCTTGCCTGTTTTTTAATCTTGCGAGCAACTTTGTGTACTACTCTGGAAAAAAAGCAGAATAACAACAATGACAAAAATAATGATACTAGTATTAAATCTATTAACTTCATCCTATTTTTTAAAAAGATATTGCATGAGGTGGTAAGTTCTTTTCTGTTAAATAGGAGGATAGGAGGTATTTAGAAATGAAAAACAGCTGATTCTAAATATAGATCCCGAAACTAGTTAAAAATAGTTGGCACCAGAGTAGTGGTGACATTTTGTTTATCTCCCCCTCCACCCCCCGCATATGGCTAAATGCTCAATGGTGCAATCTTACACATGTCTATTCAAAAGTAATCCCATTAATTCCAGTGGAACCTCCCTCCAGATGCTGGCATATAGGATTGCAGCCTAAATTCTCAAGGCTGATTCATATGATAATATTTAGACATTGTGGCTAGGCAAGTCCAAGACATTGCTCTCAAGAGTTGAGATAATATAATCAGTTAAGAGTAACTACAAAAGCTAATAAGAGACAGTTTACATTGTGGTTTGGCTTACTGGTTATATTGAGAAGAAACAAAAGAAAATCAGTATTTTTTATTTATGTTTTTAACAAATCTGAGTGTTGAGAAGCAAGAAAATAGAGGCCTCTTTAAATGTGGAAACTAAAGAAAAAGAAAGCAAAAAACTTAAAAACTGAATTACAGTTAGCTACATCCATACAAGTCATTCTCATAATTATTGAGCATAAGAAGCAAATATCCCTACAGAACGTGTTGTAGAAAATGAGCCATTATTGAACAGTTTTTGCATTCACATATTCTAAGCTTTTCATAGACATAGCCAGTTCAATAGTATCTACATATGATGGACAAGATCTTCTGTTCCCTCCAATTTATAAAGACTTCTGCTATCTTACAAATAAATCCTGCAGTGGTGTCATAACTGTGAGACAGCTGCAAACAGATGGCTTATGAGCATGTCCGTTAAGGTTGCCAAGAAATATTTCTGTGAAACCACAACATAAATACTAAGGTTGGCATTTTAAGGCAGGTGGGGTGAGGGGAGATTCTCCTGCCTTTTAATTTCTGTAACAGACCTAGATCTGCTCCAAATAATTGTTCCAGCTGGCACAAAAAGGATGTGAGTCAAAGAATGACATTTTGGGACATGTCAAAGGTGACAAACTGGGCAAGAGGAAAGAAGTTGGAGAAAAGGGATTTTAAAATCTCAAGTGGGTGAGGGTGGGGAGGACACTTTCACTAAATTTTAATGTATGAAAATGTAGGGAGAAAGAGCCCAGATAGTGACAAGAGATCTTTTAAAAAGCAATAATGTAGAATGAGGTAGACATCATATTTGTGTGTTGATGAGAAACTAATCGGGTCTTGGATCGATAATATTCATAAAATTAATCATATAAGGATCAAAGAAACACAAAGGAAAATAATCTCTAAGTGGTATAGAACCCCCCTCCAATTAGCTCATATAACGAGAAATACCTCGAACAAATGTTGGCACAAATGTGGGGGAATAGGTTCATTCTCCCACATGTGGTGGGACTGCAGAAAAATTCAAATCTTTTATAGTAAAATAAGAAAAGAAATGGAAGAAATAATAGGGAAAGAATTAATATGGGACAAAGCCAGATTTATGTCTCTCAAAATAAAGGTAAGGGACGATAACAATAATTGGACCGAGATTCTAAAATATATGACAGCCGCAATACAAGCCATGATAGCCCGAGGATGGAGGGATGAGACAAAATGGGACGTAGAAACTTGGTGGTCTTATATATCATAATATATAATTAATGATTTCATTAAACAAAGGAAAAGAAAATATACAAATAGCCTAAAAGAACAAGACTGGTTCAGGAAATGGTCAGTCCTAATTGACAAAATAGATGGAGACGAAAGATACACCACCTTGAACCAGGCGTTCCACATGGTTAAAATGATACAATGAAAATATATTGAATTGCTGTTCCTGGGGGGAGGGGGAATGGGGGGAGGGGAGGGGGTGGGTGATACATTACAAAGGATTGTTTAAAATGTCATTTAATCATTAGTTACTTTTGGTATTATATATATTGAAATAAGACATGCATCACAAAAAAAATGTTAATTGTTGGAATGTATCAAATTAAAAAAAAAAGACAATATATTTGTGTGGTGTGAATGGGTTTTCTATTAGATATACCATCAGATTCCAAACCCAACTGTGAAGTTAGATGATTAGTTTTTTTCTTAGTTTCCCCCTTATTTGTACTTCTCTTCCACTTCAATTGAAGGGAAGAGAATATAAACAACACTACTCCATGGCTTATGTAATTTTAGATGCCGAAATTAATGTCTAGGGTAAAAGGAAGCATAGGTACCTTGGAGTCTAGGAACGAACAAACCTCAAAATAATCATGTCTCTGGAGTCCTTGCCATTGGAGCATCATGTGAGGAATAGCTGCGATGTTAGAAGGTTCTACCACATTTCCAAATGGCATACCAGGTAGTGGACTTACCCTATCCTTGGACTGGTTCCAGGAGAGACCACTGGTCCTCTGTAGTACTCAGTATTCCCTCCCTGAGAGATTTAGATTGCTACCACACGGATTTGTATGGATTGGAAGGAAATGGAAAGAAGAAGATGGGACCAAAATCTATGATTTGGTTTGGTTTTTAATGAATTTAGGCAGTGCCTCTTTAGGATGCAGCTCATGCATTTGAATGTTCTTTCATATTTTTAAAAAAGAAAACGTGCTCCACTTAGATAACCAGATCTCAAGGGCTAAGATTCTAGACTTTGTCCTGTCATGTGAATTCTCTCAATACAGCATTATGTGTGAGAGAGAAATAGAGGGAGAGAAAGGCTGAGAGTTGACAATTTTTCATCTATGCTGTTGTCTGCAATTTGGCACAACTTCTATGAACCTTTTGCAATGTCACAGAGACCTAGGCCTAAAGAGACAGGGTTGCTTGAAGACAATTTGCTGCCCGATGTTGAACTGCAAACAGCACCCTTTACCCCTCAAAAGAGGTGCACAGTAACCAAGAATGGTCATGTTATTTTGCCACTGGAAGCTGGAAGCATATTCTCTCTGTCTGACTGCCAGTAAAAATACAAAATAACGAAATTAAAGAATGGACAACTCCATGCTCATACATATCACTCTTAAGCTACTGCCTTGGAGAATTGCCTCACATTTTCTCATGATAGCTATGCTTTTACAAATAAGATAAATGGGATAAGGGGATTTTTTTAAAGGATGAGACTTTATGTTACAGGGTTTGAAAGAAGAGCAAATGACATAAACTGGAAAAGGGAGAGTAGCAAAAAACAGGAGGTACACAGTGGCAAAAATGGATGGAAATAATAGCCATTACAAAACTTGAGATAGAAGGAAGCAACTTTAAATTCAGAGGAGTCTTTTCAGGTTTGGGGGATTGCTATCTGTGGGGGCAGAGCATGCCTTCTGGGAGTGGAACATGCCTTCCTAATAGGACGGCCACATGTTCTTAGAGGAAAAAGTGCTCTCTTTGAAAAGCTATTCAGAAGTAGGTCTAGTTGAAAGATAAAGAACCCCAGGGGGAAGAGTGGTAGCAGCCTTACAGGTACCTATGATTTTCACATTACACTATTTATAGCACTACGATCCCATTTTAATTGCCATAGTTCCATTCTATGCAAACCCAGGATTTGCAGTTTAGAGAGCGGAACTTTTTTCAATTTGGTGCCTCATCAATCTAAAAACCCCAGGATTCCTAGGATTCACCACTGTTGTTAAAATGGAATTATAATGCTATAATTGAGTAATGAGAATTGAGTAGTCGTTACCTTATGTTAGAAGACTGAGCACATTCCCAGGTTGCTCACCCACAGTGTCCTCTGCTGAGATAAAATGCATTGTTTTTCCTATAATCGCTTTTTCCTAAGCACCCTTTATGGAAACATTTGTCCTCTTTTTTTGGCAACACCTAAGTGGTCAGTTTACTTCCAGATTTCTCCATCCAACTAACGTTCATGTTTCTAGAAAGTTCTTGGCTACTTTCTAAGCTGTCTCTCACGACTTCATCATACCTCTAGTGGCAGTGGATTCACTGCGGGGCGTGGGGAATCCAGTGCCCCATGCCCCGCATCACCCGGATCCAAGGGAGGGTGATCACATGGGGGGAAGCATAAGCACATATGGTGTGCACAGCATCCCCCCATAGACTGTATGGCAATACGGGAGCTTTCCCATGTTGCCCTGCCGGTGGTATGCACCGGCTTCGCCCTCCTTCACCCATGGAGCCAGCATCATGTAATGGGAGGTGGTTAGCTCCATGGGTGACCTGGGCTAAAATTGGTGCATGTGATGAGGTTGCAGGTTTCACATCATCTACACTGAACAATATTTTTAGCTTATTTTAAAATAGTAAAGCATTTTTTAAAAAAAAAATTACACAATAACAGCCAGAAGAGCAGTGATCGTTTTTGGATAAACCCAATGTCTAATTGCTCTGCCTTGTTTCTTTTTTCTTCTCAGGAAATCTGTCCCATGTTGCTTTGAGCCTTTGCAGTTTCAACTAGTGAGATGAAAAGCACACCTGGAAACACTTGGCATCAGGCATTTCTTCTTTTGAATAATCAGAAAACCTGGAGATCTTGCTATTGCCATGTTGATTCAACAATACCTTCCACATTGCTTAGGACAACTGACTTTTTGGACAATAAAACTGAAACCCCACTGTGAATATAGATTGGATGATTATGGGATATTTTCAAGTTCTACTCAGGACTCCAGAAAGTTGGAACAGGAGACCTAGGAATAGATTATTAGGACTATTAAGAATGTTTAAAAGTTAAATATTATTTCTTACTTCCATCCAGGCTTCACTTGCTGTGTTTTGCAATGCTAAATACCTGCTGATCCAAACCAGGACATTTTACAGTGGTGTAGAATGTATAGGAAGGAAGGAAAATTTAATTCTGGATAGCACGAGAGACGAAAGGATTTACTTTTTCCTTTTTGCTCTTTTGAAATATCCCTGAAAAATGTGTGGGGAGGGGCACAAGAATTCCTAAACCTTATTTCACATATAGACACTATTTTAATCCTCTCTGACCCTCCAAAGTAATAGACCAGTGGTTCTCAACCTGTGGGTCCCCAGGTGTTTTGGCCTATAACTCCCAGAAATCCCAGTCAGTTTACCAGCTGTTAGGATTTCTGGGAGTTGAAGGCCAAAACATCTGGGAATCCACAGGTTGAGAACAACTGTAACAGACATTACGGGTTGAGGAATCAAATTTCCATTTTTTGCTTGTCCTCCATTTTTGTCTCCTTTTGAAATGACATCCTTTACTACATGGTTCACCTGTCCCTGTTGCTTTCAAACTGTAGACCCAACTGCTAGAGTTGTTGTGTTTGCCCAACTTCCAGTTATTTTATTCTCCAGCAATACACATGCTCACTCAGGACAAAATCCTACCATGTTCAATTGTTATTATTCAGAAGTATGCACAACAATGCAAACTTGGGCCTTTCTCACTTTCTCTTTGGACCGAATGGAAGTATCCCATAGGGTTAGAGGAAATTGAGAAATCCAGAATTTTACCAGCAAAGTGTCTTCCCCAGATAAATGGGCAGGAATAATCAAGTGGGTTACTCTAGGATTTTTGTTTTTTTAAAAATCCTTAAGGCTCTTTTCCATTAGTGTTTTGTAAATCCTCAAACATAGGAAAATGGCAACGTCCAAAGGAAGCTATCTTCTCTCTGTAGAGTGGCACTTGACCTATATACAGGCCATATAAAAATTCAAAATTTTGGACCAATAACCGTTCCTGACTTATACATGCATATATGGGGAATGCTTTTATTTCATAAAAACTTTTCATAAGTGCTGCCTTCAATATCAGAGAGAATGCTGATCTTTTAGGCCTCGACTACACTGCCATATAATCCAATTTCTGAATCCAGATTATCTGCTTTGAACTGGATTACATGGCAGTGTAGACTCGTATAATTCAGTTCAAAGCAGGTAATCTGGATTCAGAAACTGGATTATATGGCAATGTAGACTCATATAATCCAGTTCAAAGCAGGTAATCTTGATTCAGAAACTGGATTATATGGCAGTATAGATCTAGCCTCAGTCAAACATTTAAAAAATATTTTTTAGATTTTTGCAGGAATTGATTTAAAAAAACTACAAATGATATGTGTCTTGCCCCTTTACAGCAGGAATAAAGAAACCTTTTCATTGCAAGGGCCAAATTCCAATTTGAGAATGGCTGTAGGGGCATGAGATAAGGATATCAGACAGAACCAAGGACAGAGTACAATCATGAAATTACATAATCTATAAAACTAATTTGAATTTTCATAATTACACTGTTAGATGATTAGTAAAGTTTAGGAGACCATATGAAGACAGAGTGACAAGAGTAGGCTGCTGGATAAATCTGCATATGTTTGATGACTGGCTGAGAGAGGGAGAGGGTTGAAGTTGCATGAATGATGACTGAGCACGAGAGTTTGTAGGATCAAGATCTTGATGAAGACAGAAATCCTATTTATACATGGATCAGCATCACATCCTATATCTGTGAGCGCCCAATAATAAGATACCGTGTTTCCCCAAAAATAAGACAGTGTCTTATATTAATTTTTGCTCCCAAAGATGCTCTAGGTCTTATTTTTAGGGGATGTCTTATTTTTCCATGAAGAAGAATTCACATTTATTGTTGAACAAAAAAATGAATATTTATTATATAATGTACAGTAGTTGTCACCACAAACCAGCATAACCAGATAAACTGTGAATCCTATCAAGAATTTCTTGTTACTACCATTATTTCCATGTACAACACTCTATGGTACATACATTTACCGATCCTGCATGCTCTGGTGTTCTGTTCGAAGGGCATGCTTCCAAACAAAAACTTTGCTAGGTCTTACTTTTGGGGGAGGCCTTATATTTAGCAATTCAGCAAAACCTCTACTAGGTCTTATTTTCTGGGGATGTCTTATTTTAGGGGAAATAGGGTATACTGAGCAGGAAATTCTGAAGATGACTCTATTGCCATGTTCATTTGAGTGCCGTTATAAACCTCTCATGATCAGAAGTATTACCTTATGTCAGTTCTCAGAGTTGCTTTGTACTCAACAGTTACAAAAGCCTTTTGGCGGGTTCATGACCAAAGCAAAAAAGTCTAATTTACTTGCAGGTATTCAAGGATATTGGGGATGAGGGGCTTACATATATTTTATGTAGCCTTACTCATCTATAATCAAATGTCTGAACAGGCCTAGAGAGCTCAGGGGTCTGAGTGCTGAAGAATGTGATTATGCAAGGAAAAATTATGTAACACATTAAGACTACTTGCTTTATAGTTATTAAAATAATATAAATAAACATATCAAAATGTTTTAAATAAACTTCATGGTTTGTTCAACATAGTCACACCTACTTCCATCTGATCATTGTGTCAGTACTCCAGTTAGAGATTAAACCATAACAAAGAAGAACTTTAACCAGAACTTGAGGAGGGCAGATCTAGCACTTGGTCTTAGGAGCAGCATACCCTTGCCAAAGAGCAAGATGTCTCAAAGGTAAGATTCCATAATAGAATGATCACAATGGGGTCTGATGTAATTCTTACCAATGTGAACATTCTCCTACCACATATACTGATGGAGTCCAGGGGCAGTCCAGATAGGCCCTATACCCCATTAGACCATTCAGGAAGGCCCGGGTCTCATAGGGTATCTAATTAATTTGGGACAAAGCAGGGTTTTCCTGCTTTGTCCTGAATTAATGTGTTTTTACGTAGTTTGGTCACCCAATGTAAAAATGCAGGAAGGCACGAGTTTTAGACGGCTTGGATGCACCCTTACTTCTGAACAAAAGTGTTATAGCATTACACTTCTAAAATAGTTGCAGCCATGATCAATTACACTGAATAGTAGCCCACTTTACCAGATAATTAACAGTCTTGATAAGAATATAATAAATATATTCTTTTTAAATCACTATGGGAGACAGTGACTTCTCAATGATTCATTGAAATCAGCTAAGCATTTAACCTGTGACCCCCAAGATTTATCCTTGGTGCCGTCTATGTTCAGCTGTATTAGAATTCACTTTCACCATCACCTCTTTCTGCTCCAGCAGACCAATTATGGATAGAAAACTTTTGTTCAATACGAAAGCAGAGAGAAAGGGAGCCGTGTACACATCAGGATGCAGAAAATCTCTTTTGCCAATCCTCCTGCTGCATGCAGTTGATACCATGCCATGAATTTTGACAACATTGTATAATTCACTTTTAGCTATCTCAAAAGGTTTTGTGCATTGTCCTGGTGTGCTTTTTCTCCTCTTTGTCAACAAATGAAAGAAATAAACCACAGGAGAAAAATATTTCATTGTACAGATGAAAGAAAGCTTTTCAAATTCCATAAAAAATTTAAGATGTTTATGCAATTTTTAAATACCCGTTATAAGAGTGATGGGGGAAACCTCTGAACAGCTGAACTGATGGTAGGACAAATGACTAGTCAGATTCAAAACTGGTCTAATTTTACCACAGTTTTAATGCTGTTTTTATCATAGTATTTTGGTGCTTGTGATTTAAGTTTTATAGCCTGCCTTGAGTGATATTTTTGGGTAAAAAATCAGTTAATACATCTTTAAAAACAACAAACAAAATGACATCTTTTTCTGGGAGAATGTTTTCCATTTTAACGAGGTGGGGAATTCTCAGAAAACCATCTATCTTTTTGCTTGTCTGAATTCTTTCACATCTGTTTGTAACCATCACTGTTGCTTTGTCTCCATTTCTTTTTCATGTTCTACTCAGTCCCAACCCATTAGGGACCAATGTAATGGACATGACACAATAGCAGATTTTAGATGAAATTGAGACAAACAAATCCACTTGCATTTCCTTCATCTTGAAAGCGGGTGAAGAGGGACCGTGTCCCTGTTGACAAAAAAACCAAGTACAATAGAGTCTCACTTATCCAAGCTAAACGGGCCAACAGAAGCTTGGATAAGTGAATATTTTGGATAATAAGGAGGGATTAAGGAAAAGCCTATTAAACATCAAATTAGGTTATGATTTTACAAATTAAGCACCAAAACATCATGTTATTCAACAAATGTAACAGAAAAGGTAGTTTAATACGCAGTAATGTTATGTTGTAATAACTGTATTTACGAATTTAGCACCAAAATATCATGATATATTGAAAAAACTGACTACAAAAATGGCTTTGATAATCCAGAAGCTTGGATAAGCGAGGCTTGGATAAGTGAGACTCTACTGTACATGGCAAAGGACCCTACACTTTTAATGTGGAACTGAAACAAATTATTTTTAAAAACAAAATGCCCATGCTCAGATATCCTTTGCTACAATGAAGCAGTGTCCACACTTTTCCTTTCTTATCACCGTATCACAGTGTTTACTGCCTTGGTTGCTTTGGTAAAGGGGAGAAATATTTTGGCACTTCTGACACCCATCCAGAGTGATGGACAATAGGAAAATGTATTTGCCAACTTTTGCTGAAACCTCCCTCCTTGACAAATCTTCAAAAGCTTCAGTACTTTTCACAAAACTTTGGTTGAACGAGTCCCTTTTTCATCTCTGTCGTGCTACTTTAGGATCAGAGCATGTACTAAATGCTACCTGCTTGGGAATCCTGGAAGACTCAAGTCCAGAAAAGTGATTTCCACAAGCTCTGCTTAGTTCTAGTAATCCTTCATAAGTTTCCAGGAAAGAAAGAAAAAACGTACCTAATGGATACAAATATGGTGCCTAGTCCTTGGCACACTAAGTTTAAAAAATCAACTGCCATATTTTAAAAATATCTTTGTTGAGAGAGAGAGAGCTTGGCAGGGAAAGTCTGGGTGTGGCCACGAAAAATGCCTACTCTTGCATCTCCATCAAATGTTCCTCTGATCATGGAAGGACAAGGAGAAAGGTTCTCCTAAGCATGGCATTGTGTTAAGAGGCCGACCATCCCTGGGACTATAGGCCAAACAATCCTTTCTTAGGTGAGAATCTTCCTGTAAGTAATTGCTGACTCACTGCCACTGCCATTTCAAGATGGGAGAACAATGAGCATGGAGATTCAAAGTCTTATTTATGTATTGCATAACATGTCATTCTGTCTAGTCAGGGTATATTGCAGCAAAAGGGATTCAGATTCTTAATGCCAGTAACTAAAAAGGCACGTTATGAATCACCAACACCACTTCCTGTTGCATTAGATGTTTTGCAGCTATATTTCATGGATTGAGACAGATTGTTTGTGGGAAACATATTAATATTTCATGACAAGGCTTTTGTTTTTGCAGGAACATAATATTAACACTATATGCCAACCAAACACATGTATTCTGCCAAGTTGAGATTCTACCATTCATTTTTAAAATTAGAAACACTGACTAGTGAGAAATATCTGAGTTATAAGAAAGCAACCCATCAGAAGCTCAGATTTCATTGTCTGCATTCTCTTTCCTGCATCTAATTTGCCAAATGAAATAAAATAATTGACTATACAAGAACACAAAGTCAAAGTCCCCTTGTTGGTATGCATGGATCTTTGAGGAACATTACACACAAAAAATCCATATAAATGTATTACAGTAAATAAAAATAGTATAACATCTTACCTGATTTTATGCAATCAGATGTTTTACAGATACCGTCTGAAAAAAAGATTATATTACATATTTATATTGTCAAGCATTTTCCAAATAGATCAGCATCCTGTGCATCTTGAAATTTTAAGTCTTTCTGATAGCACAGGTAATTTCAGTGAAGACCACCATCAACATACACCTTACAAAGGTCGGGAAGCTTTGTCTGTCTAGTAATCATTTTGGGGAGCAATACATGAAAAGAATTTGTTTGATCTGTTAATCGCAATAAATTATTCAAATTGGGTAGTTCTTCACGATGAGTTTTTGCACACAATGTAAGAAAGTAGATGAACAAAGTATTTCTCATTGCATTCTGGCATAGGCCTGAAAAAAAGTCATGGTGGTTAGTGAGACATACCTTCCTCGAGGGAGGAATTAGCTAATAATCTTTATATCTCTAGCACATTCCCCTAGAATTGGAACATGCCAGAAGCAGGCTGAGAAGATGGAAAATAAATCTTTGTGGTATGGAGATAAAAAAGAAACTGGGAAAATTATTTGGTTCAGTTTGGGGACATATGTTATACAAACAAGAGGGAAAGTGAGCACAGAGCAGGATCTTGCTACCAATAGGGCAGACAAAGTCCCAATAGTTCTGATTATGTAAGATTTAAAGGTGTAGGAAGGTTAAAATAACCAGCTAAGTAGTGGTCTAAGGTTGGATCTACACTGCCATATAATCCAGTTCAAAACAGATAATCTGGGTTTCATATGACAATGTAGAAGGGGTCTAAGAGAATTTTCCTGGCACACCTGCGTAGTCAGTAATGACATGCTAGGGATAGACCTGTTCCCTAGTGTTTTCCAGCAAAAATAGTTCATCCTGGCAAAAAAGCACATGGAAATACTGCTTCTGTTACATAAGATTGTTAAAAATACTCATGTATTAGTCGACCTCATATCAGGGGCAGGTTTGGGGGCCAAAATTATAGATTTTGATATGACCCATGGATAAGTCAACCCAGGTTTTGGGGAACAATTTTTCTACTACAATTTCTATATTTATACATGAATATATACAGTAATAAATCATACTAGTGTTACACTAGCAGAGTGTAACACTATACTCTGGGTATTTGGAACTTCATCCCTCATAATCCCTAACCATCTTAGCCAACAGTCATGAATTCATGATCCCACAGAAAAACTTGTAGATACAAGTTTGGATGAGAAAGTGGATTGGGTTGATAGGGGAATGGATTCCATAGAAATAAAAGAAATCTGTCACTTTCCATTGAGAGATGTGATTGGATATTTTACTCAGGGCCCTAATAGCACCATGATTTCCACTTTAACTGTCATAACTGCATGCTATTTAATCCTGGGAATTGTAGATTGGTGAGGTACTAGAGCTCTCTGGCTAAGAATTCTAAATGCCTCTCACTCAACAATTCCAAGATTCCATAGGACAGAACTATGACAGTTGAGTGGAATCATAGTGCTATAATTCTGTATTTTGAAAAGGCTCTTGGTTTTCATAGACTTGTGACTGGAGAGGGTGGTGCCTAGCATCAGAAATCACCCCAGATATGTATCATCATGTACCCCCCCCCCCCCCAAGGTAAGGAGCCACACTCAAAATTATATCCTTTGGGAATCCGTGCGCACATATCTTTAGAACTATTTCTTCATTTTTCAGATTTGTTTATTCATAAAGGGAGGATTAATCCAAAAACTTCTCTACTGAAGTGGGTCAAGGATGTTTAGGATAAGCAGAGAAAATGTGATTTGTCAAGTGCTGGGAATTTGTGGGTGGGGATTTTGGGATGGCAAGAAATAATGCTGGAGACTATGCTGAACTAATACAACAAATTTACAAAGAAAGGGAAATTGAAAATGTCTTAGGTGAATATCTCTTTTTGGAATGATGTTCTAATGATATAGAGCAGAACATTTCTCCTCACCACTGTGTAACTATGTTAGAGTGATTCATACTCCCAAGAAATGGCGAAGGTGTGGGAATTGGTAAACTATTTTGTTTGAAGAGGAAGAAATCAAACTTATGTTTGTGAGGACTCAAGAAAAAAACATTAAAACCTGAAAGAATTATTGTGCTATTATAAGATTGCCGTATGTCTTTAAAGCTGAGAATTGAACAGAAACTGCAAAATAGGGAAATGTTTCTATAATGGTAAAGAGGAAATTACTAGGTAAAACTGTATCAGTTTCATTACTCTAGTACATTTGAATATTTTAACCTGTTAATTTGCATCATTGAGAGCAAAAATGTTACCTCTAGTGAGAAAAGAGATCTAGAGTAGGAAGAATTTATCTGAGAAATAGAGAAGTTGAGAAACTATCTTCTGTGTGTCCTATTGAATGGGCAAGTACATTTAACTAGCTTTCACAAAAAGGGAAACTTCTAACCTGTCTTGTAACAAGATAACATTAGACCTATTTCAACCAATTTTTTTAAAAAAATTAGTACATGTTGAAAATTTTTTATTTGAATTTCTACATCTGAAATATTCCAAACTCAAAACTGTCCAAATTGGTGGGTGAGATTGTAACACATTTTTGATAGCTCGGTGCACACAAATGTTTTTCATGCCCAAAAAATATGTAAAATATTGTATAAAATAACTTGAGGCTATGCGTGTAAGGTTATGTGTGTAAGTTCCGGCTCTGGAACTCCCTCCCCAGAGAAAACTTGGTTGTTCCAATGTGCCTTTGAATAATTGGTTCAACAATTGTCTTGGCCCTTCTAGCCCTAACCTAATATCTGGTTCTTGCACTTTACTACCAGTCCTGTCCTTGCAGTATATTGCACAAACCCTTGCTCCGCCTGCTCAGTTCTGAACATGCCCACTGTGCTCGGCTATTAGTTGTTGTTGTTGATGGTTGATCTTTTTATGATGTTTTATACACTTTTAATTATTGTCATGCAAAGTATTTTATGGTGTTATATTTTAATTTTGTTTTACTGGGCTTGGTCACCATGTAAGCTGCCCTGAGTCTCTTTGGGGAGATGGGGCAGGATATAAGAATAAAATTATTATTATTATTAACAAATTAATTTTGTATTTAGAAATGGGACCCATTTTTATATATATATATATATATATATATATATATATATATATATATATATATATATATATACACACACACACACACACACACACACACACACGAATATTCCAAAATCTAATGAAATTAATTCCAAACATTTTGGATAATTACCAATTCAACAATTTCATCTTACCACCTCATCACATTGACTTTGGGAAGCATCCTATGATGCCTCCAGGACACTTCCCTGATGGAGCCCGATGGAGCCCATCATACAATGTAAGGTTATTTCCGGTGGGGCTCTGTAAACGAAGTATCCTGGCAGCATGCTATGATGCTCCCCAGAGAACACGGGAGGTTTATTTATTTCATTTCTCACATTTATATCCCACCCTTCTCACCCAAAGGCTTACAACAGTGGCAACAATTAGATGCCTATACAAACCAACATAAAACAGTTAAAACTATTAAAATACATTATGAATTAAAAATATATATTTCAAACATAAAATCAGATCCGTTCTTCCTCATGCTTTGTCCATAGTTCAGTCCGTGTCATCTTCACCATTTATTGATTAAAAGCCTGGGCACACAGCCATGTTTTTAGGGCTTTTCTGAAGCCCAACAGGGTTGGAATTTGATGCATCTCTCTTGGGAAGGTGTTCCACAGACGGGGAGCCACCACCAAGAAGGCCCTGTCCCTTGCTCCCACCTACCGCGCCTCTGAGGCAGGTGGGACCGAGAGCAGGGCCTCTCCAGATGATCTCAGTGATCTTGCTAGCTCATAGGTGGAGATACGTTCAGACAAGTAGACTGGTTTCCCATGTTTTCATTAGATAGAATTAGATGATGGGGAAAGTGGCATAGCAGGTGGTGCAGAGCCCAGGGCAACAGCACGGCAAATCCCTCCTGCTGTTGCCCGGCTTCAGAACCTCAGTGTGATGAATTTCTTAATCATGTGAGAATATAAGATTTCTGTCTTTCTTATGGTTGTATGTAAAAATCTGGTTGGAAAATGCAAAATAAACTGTTCCTAAGTACAGTAGAGTCTCACTTATCCAACACTCGCTTATCCAACGTTCTGGATTATCCAATGCATTTTTGTAGTCAATGTTTTCAGTACATCGTGATATTTTAGTGCTAAATTCGTAAATACAGTAATTACAACATAACATTACTGCATATTGAACTACTTCTTCTGCCAAATTTGTTGTATAACCAGATGTTTTGGTGCTTAATTTGTAAAATCATAACCTGATTTGATGTTTAATAGGCTTTTCCTTAATGCCTCCTTATTATCCAATATATTCACTTATCCAACATTCTGCCGGCCCGTTTATGTTGGATAAGTGAGAGACTACTGCATGTGTATAAAAATGTCACTGAGGCCAGAATTTGTGAAATATTATTAAAAAGTCAGTAGTAATCTCTTCTGAGGAGATCTGGTGTGGTATAGTAATTTGAAAACACATATCTAGGAATTTATTGGTCCCCCAGCATGATTCTACGGTCAAATTTGTACAGCTGACTGTACAGTTCTGGAGACCTGGTTTTTTCAGCCCCTGTTTAACTGTTGAAACATACTGGTGTGTGTGAAATGAGCTGGGGGTGGGTGAGTAGGGAGCAAACAAGTGTGTGGGGCAGGCAAGGAAACAGGTGATTTGGGGGGAAGGAGATTGAACTTGTAACACCCCCGGCTACTGGCTAGATACTGACCCAGCCTCAGAAGAAGGCAATGGTAAAGCCCTCTAAATATATCTTGGCAAGAACATCTTATGATTTATAACAATTCTAGGGTCATTATACGTTGAAAAAACTTGAAAGCATACAACACCAAGAACAAAAGTTGCCTGGAGGTATTGTTAGTGGAAATTACAAAAAATGGCCCCAAAGAGTTGGTGAAATGTTTGGAAAATATCAGTGTTTCCCTTCTCAATTCAAACGGAAGTACTAGTTATGTGTATGTGCAAAATACTAGAACATATTTGGAGAGAATGAGTCCAGTCAATGAGTGTAGAGGATGGGCAAGAAGAAAGGAAAATCCAGAATATACATTTTGGAAACCTTCCTGCATTAATTTTATGGACATCCAGGATGCTGTTGGGCAGCAAGTCTTATCTAGCCAATACTGAAGACTGCTGGGAAATGTGGTCCAGCAACATCTGGATAGCTACAGGATCACCAACCCATTCTTCAGATTATGTGGGGAGTTGTTGGTTGAGGCCGAATTTTAACTGTTAATTCTTAGTAGACACAACTCAATGAGTGAATAGGAACTTGGTGAGTCAACACTTACATAAATCCCACTGATTCAATAGGTCTTTGAAACTAGTCATTATTTTCATCTATATGTACCATGAACTTATTGAAATAAATTAAAATATTGCAAAAAATTTTGTTCAAACCTCCAATAATCTGCTCCCAAAAGATAATACAAACTACAGGGAAGTATAAATAATTTGTTGCTTTTAACATCCTTGTTACGAGTGGCTTTGTAATAGCATATCTTAAGGAAGTCAGTTTCAAACATCTGACAGTCAGAAGGTCCAACACATACTGTCATTATAACTTGAAAGACAAGTTAATTAAAAGCATGTCCTTCCAAAGGAAATGTGGATCGCTTTCTAGTTTATTAGCTAAAATTTCCACAATAGTTGTGGCTAACAAGTTAGAAGGCTCCAAAATATTTTACGAAAGTATAGTGACCAGTCCCCTTTTAGTGCAATGATATTTTGTGCTAGCATTTCCAACTCTCTCTTTGAGTTACTGAATGAATTTTTCCCATGGAATTTATAGTTTAATGAGCATCTACTTACCGTCATAGGTAGCATACAGAACGATCATTGTGATAGCCACAATTGCAAGGAGAATCACTACAACAGTTAGCCCTATTTCCAGAGCGCTCCATCGCTGTTTTTTCTTTTGTTTTGGAGAGTTCATTTCAGTTATATCCATCTGACTTTCTGACTTGCCCATAACCTAGAGTCTGGAAAGAAAAAAAAGGAAATAAAGCACAGTTAAAAAAAATAAGTCTGCAAGACTGGAAATTCTCACATTCCTCCTACCTAGCTGAGGCACTGTTTCCAATTGAAGAAGAGGAAATATTAGCGGTTACAGCACAAAACTTAGTCACAACAGTAAATTCACATAGCATTTTGCCACTTACAATCCACTGGAAAATGTTGTTCTGGGCACAAAGCTGCTAAAAAGGAAGGAAAACATAGTAATAATGTTGGTTTTATTGCTAGCATATCTATTTTAATTGCACTCCTGTGGTACCAGAGTTCACAAGTGAGTGAAATTCAGCTGTTACTGTTTGAATAAAAATTAACTTAACCTTTCAGTCTTTGATCATTTGCCAATAGTCAAATGCACTTGGTTTTGGAGTTGTTGATTTATTAAAATTTGGCCTCTGTGGCATTTTCTGAATCAGTCTAACTATTAGCGACTAAAGTCTTGTATTTATGGTTTCAGTACAACCTCGAGTCTTCTATGTGTCCCTCTGAGCTTTTTGGGTTTGTTTTGTTTTAATTTGACCCCAGATTTACAAATCAAAGCACTGCCAGGATCTGCTAAAGAAATACATTGTGAATTTACATAGCCCACAGATCTGACTCAGCATAAAAGGTTCAACTGTATTTACAAGAGATTTGTTATCCCTTTAAATCCCATGCCCCTCTCCTATGGAAGCTTGGGATTTGTAGTATATTGTGGAATGTAGTATTCTCTGGTAGACAGACAGCTCTGGTGCTATAATTCAGAGAATTCAAGATCTAGAACTTCTTTTATTTCATTCTCACATAGAAGAACAAAAAATATTAGCAATTTTCTCCTCATTCTACAATAATATGAAGGTTAGTATGTATTTTCCAAGCACTGCTTGTATTCTGGGACTTATAGGGAAAAATCATTTACAGAAACACACAAAAAGTAATTTGAATATGTGTAAAAAAGTGAGGTGGCTGGGAGGATGTGATCTTTTACTGTTTAGGGCTTTCTCAATAAATGAAAGAGAGGTAGGAGTTAGTGAGTGAATGTTTTGATGGGAAAGACGAAATATAGATAAATCCTGTCACTTCTGGCAAGACCTGAGATTGCATGTTTTTGTTTTGCTTTGGTACATGTGATACAGTGGTTGGTTAGGGTATTGTACTGGTGTTTAGGATCTAGTATCTCCTGAGTAAAGATGCTCATTGGATGGCATCAGGCCAGTTAATCACTTTCACCATGACCTACCTACCTCATAGTGCTGTTATAAGGTTAAAAAAATGGATAGATCTGTCTACATTGCCTTGAGTTCAATGGAAGAAAGGCAAAGTATAAATGGAATAGAGAAATAAAATCACGTAATTCTCAGCCAAACTAAGGAACAGAGCAAGATGAAAGGGTAAGACAGGCCTTTTTTTTTTTTTTGGCAGCAACGAATCTCTGTTTATGAGGGCTGATTCTATACATGTGGTAATACTGTGGGAAAGCATGGTGAGACCAGCGCCGGTCCAACAATGAGGTGAATTAAGCGGTCGCTTCGGGTGCAAAACATATGGGGGCGCAGTCGAGAATCAAAATTCAACAGAATCAAAATTCTGTTGATTTCTTGTAAAACATGATGTTTTGGTGCTTAATTTGTAAAATCTTAATGTAATTTGATGTTTAATAGGCTTTTCCTTAATCCCTCCTTATTATCCAACATTTTTGCTTATCAAACGCTTTTATTTTTCAGTGATTGGGTTTTTTTTGGGGGGGGCACCAAAATTCTGTTTGCCTACACTTGAAAAATACCTAGGGCCAGCTCTGGGTGAGACACTTTGCCCACTTCCAAGCTTGACATTATAAGAAACTGAGCATATTTAAAGGAAGATGAACAAGACAGTGAGGAATAGCCTCATAACCAGTGAAAGACATGGATAGGTTTTGCCTGAAGAATAAAAGATTCAGAGGAAACACATGACTTTTGAATACTTTTTCTCTGCTGCTCCAGAGGGCAACATTAGACTTGGGAAAAACTGCAGGGAAGTTGTTTTCAGTTAAACATGAGAAGACATTCCTAGTGGTAAGAGTTGTTCTTCAACTGTGGTTGCATCTACACCAGGCGTGGGCAAACTTGGGCCCTCCAGTTGTTGTGGACTTCAACTCTCACTATTCCTAACAGCCGGTAGGCTGTTAGGAATGGTGGGAGTTGAAGTCCAAAACACCTGGAGGACCCAAGTTTGCCCATGCCTGATTTACACTGTAGAATTAATGCAATTTGACACTACTTTAAATGCCATGGCCCAATGCTATAGAATTATAGGATGTAATTGTTTGGTGATGCACAAGCATTTTATGGCAAAGAATGGCAAATTACAACTCCTGCGATTCAATAACATTGAGCCATGTTAGTTAAATAGGCATCAAACTGCATTAGCCAAATTCCACAAGGGGCTACTGGGCTCTCCTTCACTGGAGTCATTTGAACAAAGGCTGGACAACCACTTGTCCAAATGCTTTAGTTGTGTCCTGCACTAAGGAACTCCCATTGAATGGGGGGTTTAGCTTAAATTACATCCCAAACCTTTCAATTCTATGGTGCTTTATTTTTATAAGGTTCTACACTGCTTGGTTCCTAGCCTAGAACCACTTTAACTGTCAAAGCTCAATGCTATGGAATCATGGGACTTGTAGTTTTATGAAGTCTTCATCCTTCCCATCAAAGAGTACCAGGGCCTCACCAAACTACAGCTCCCAAGATTCCATAGCATTTTATTTATGTACTGTATTTTTACCCTGCTCTATCTCAACCCCAAAGGGGACTCAGAGCGGCTTCCAAATTGGTAATAATTCAATGCCGCATTGAGACATAGTAGTGGTGTCAAACTGCATTAATTCTACAGCACAAATGCACCCATAGACTCCAGTTACAAGAGTATACACAGGAAGGCCCTTGGAAAATCTTTATATGTTTTCAGTTATGTAAACATATAAACATGTAGTGCTAGTGTAGTGAGTCTGTGTAGTTAATTTTGCTCAGGTTCTAGATATTTCTATACATTTGGACATTTGGATTTCCAGATTTTCTTAACAGTAAAGTCTGCTTATGCATTCTCCTGGGACACTTTCGCATCATCATAATACTGAAAAGCACACATATAAGCAGGAAACAAAAAGGTGACAAGCTTCACATGCTAAGGCATTTGAAAGGAATAAAGAATTGGATATCTATTATCACATGGAGCTTGTCTCCATTTCATTTCACAGTTTAACACTAGAAATCTATAGCTGCATGTATGTGTGCCTTGAAGTCGCAATCCCATGAATTTCATAGGTTTTTTTTAATGCAATGAAGACTCAGAAGTGGTTTTGCCAGTTCCTTCATCTGAAATACAGCCTACGGCACTCTGTGTTCATTGATGGTGTCCTATTAAAGCTGTAACCAGAACTGTCCATGCTTATCTTTCAGGATCAGATGGGATCTGGTGCCTTTTAAAGTATTTAGTCCCTTATAGCAGTATGATTCAATTTTATGGTAAGTGTTGTGGCTAAATCCTATGAAAGCCTGGCATTTGTAGTCTGATGAGATACTAGAAATCTCTGGCTAAGAAACCCAAAAGTCTCTCCCTAAACTGGAAATTGTAGGATTCAATAGGAAAGAACCATGATGGGATTTTGGTACTACAATTCTGTAATGTGAAAGGGATCCCGGACATAGTATAGTTAAAACTGGGGACAGATAAATGGGTGGCATATAACTACAGTCCTGCCCCGATGTGAGTTATTCCTACTCACATTCGTTGGAACATGATATGATTATCATGAGCAGGAATCTTGACAAAATTGGATCCCCATGCATGGGACTTAGGCACCCACTATTCTAGACATGCAAAGGTGAAACTGACTTCCGCATGTCTGGGAATGATAGAGGAAAATATATGATTTGCACATAGTGATATGCATATTCTGAGGACTTAGTTCTCCGGTCATTGGGAAACTAGAGACAAGTTATGTACTTGTGTAATGAGAAGTACAATACTCTTGCTTCCATTGACCTAGTCAGTGAGTTAACTCCAGGATCTTCCTACCGAGGAATGAATGTGTCCACTCCTAAAAGGTGGATTTATCTGATTTTGGAGATTCTCTTCTCATTTCCCATCACAATTCATTTTATTTACCTATCACTAATGGGATCTCGGAGTTGATAAAAATTCACACAGTTGAAAGCAAGAATGAAAAAATGAACTTCACCTTGAGGATCACTAGGAAAGGGACAGAAGATAAACTGCTAACATTTGAGCACTTTTATATGTGCCACCATAGCTAGGTCTCTGTAGACTTGTGGATACTGTATCAGAATCAAATACTGTAGTACTGGAAAAAATGTAGGAGAGTGCCAACAAAAAAACACTGCAACACTCTGACAAAGAAGGAAGTTTAAAATATCCAAGCATAATTCAAATGACTAGAGATGGAATTTCCCTGACTCATTTTGACAATATCCTTCCAGTACCACACAATCACCTCCACCCTGCTCCTTGGAGAAGTGCCTATGGAGAACAGGGGGGCAGGGGAATAAATCTAAGGTTTTAACATAAGGGATTGGGCAGCAGTATGTCTATCCACAAGTAAAACAGCAGCATAGAGGAGAGTGCATGTTCTTTTCAATGTGCATCTTATTATGTGTGGTTGTTGCTTCAATTACATTTGTTGAAGATATGCCGCTTCCAATAAAAAGTAAGCTAAATATCTCCACCAATTTTTTAGTCTCCCTGTTGCGAACGAAGACCACAGGATAGTTTGCAGAGATGATCACAACTCGAAGCAATGTTAGAAAGAATATTTCAATATGATTGTGGTTATAGCTTTCATTAGTGAACTGGATACTATTTCTAACTCTATCCTTTGTCATTCATAAGCCCCCTTTTGTTGAATGGGAAGTAGCAACATGATCAGTTTTGCTAATTTAGGTGGACTGCCTGTCTTGATTTTCGGTTTTCAGTCTTCACTTGGCTCTAAATAAAATCAATTTCAAGGAAAATATATATTGGTCAGAATCTTCTTGGGGTCTTATGCATGTATAGTTTTCCTACGGCAGTTCTTCTCAAGATAAATTACTGGCATGGCATGTCAGAAACTGATACCATTTGTGCCATATTATTACTGTTTGGTCATTGCTTCCTAGAAGCTTGCTGTGGACTAACAGCTGACCGTTCACAAATCGGCATTGGTCCATGGACCACCATTTTGAGTAGCACTATTCTACAGAAACCGTTCTACATTTTTTGCCCAGCATGGAACATATGTACCATATTCACTAGTTCAAAGTTGTGGGAAAGGAATTGCACATGTTGTGCCATTGTGCATAAGGTGTGTATGGATGTACATGTACATTGCATTCAGATGTGCATTTGGTCATATATTTAGTAGTTTTGTTCACTTATATAACATTGACATTCAACCTAGAGGTGGTGTAGCATAATTAGCGCATAACTATATGTGGAGATGGGTTGCTGTGAGTTTTCCGGGCTGTATGGCCATGTTCCAGAAGCATTCACTCCTGACGTTTCACCCACATCTATGGCAGGCATCCTCAGAGGTTGTGAGGTCTGTTGGAAACTGGGCAAGTGGGGTGTATATATCTGTGGGATGTCCAGAGTGGGGGAAAGAACTCTTGTCTGTTTGAGGCAAGTGTGAATGTTGCAATTGGCCACCTTGATTAGCATTGAATGGTTTTTTAGCTTCAAAGCCTGGCTGCGTCCTGCTTGGGGGAATCCTTTGTTGGTAGGTGTTAGCTGGCCCTGATTGTTTCCTGTCTGAGGAAATTTATTTTACACAATGTCTTCTTTATTTATTTGACAAAAAATCAGTACCAATATTCCTAACCCTCTTATAAGTTTTTCAGAAGCTTAACTCAGGCATGGACAAACGTTGGCCCTCCAGGTGTTTTTCAGACTTCAACTCCCACAATTTCTAACAGTCCAAAACACCTGGAGGGCTGGCATTTGCCCATGACTAGCTTAACTCCACATGTCTACCCCTAGCTTTTCCTAGCTAGTTCCCAAATATCCCCACGGCATTATAATAGTCCCCTGTTACACTGGAACTGATCACAAGAGGAATCCTAAAGAGGCAAACAGTAGCAGCATATCATATCAATAAAGCAGTTCTCATCATTTTTGTCTCTTTTTAGGAGCAGGTTTCACTGCCCATTCAAAACAAAACCATCCAAAATGCTACAGGGTTAGCTCTGAACAATAATATGTTGCTGGTAACGTGCATCTTCATTTCCATCCCATCCCCTCCTAGATAAGACTTGAAGGAGGCTTAGAGGAAACAAATTATTCTTTTTTTAAAAGGGGGGTGGCAATTAGTACCATTGCTATCAATCAAAAAGAGATCTCTAAGTTCACCCTAGTATTAGCTTCCATTTCAATAATACAACCAAATCCTAAAATATGATGCAAAGAACACATTTTTTCTTCTTCTGTAAAATATGTATTATGTAAATGCCTATGTTATTCTCTTGTTTTATTGTTAAGGTCCTCCGAGAGCAGTAGCCTGCAAATATTCATAAATAATATATAATATATTCATAAATAAACATTTGCATAACACTTAGAAACTTTAAAAAAAATGACAGTAGTACCAGAATGCACAAGCTGATTTATCTTATTTTCCCAGAGCCTGGAAATGTTATTTCAGATTACAGCTCACACAAACCAGAAGACTTTAGCAGATGATTATGGACCATGGTGGCTGACTATGCTTGCTGGGAAATAAAAAATGTTGTGATACAAAAAAGTAACATCTACAAGTTCAGATGTTTATTAAGGACACTCCCTATGTTTAGTCACTACCTTCTTCTGATTTTTTTTATTGGCAGCGGAGGAATGACTTGTAAAAATGTAAGAAAATCTCAGAGTTCTATTTTCTTGCTACAAAGTTGGACGAAAGGCAGATGATTTGGAATGGGAAACCACAGTGGAAAAACCTGGTTTTTCTATCATCAATCACTTGGTGTACATAACTAACAAATTGCTACAAAACACTCATATGTAAATTAGACAGAGACTTGGGTAACTTCAATTTGTCTGCACCATGCTGGCTGAAACTATGAAACTTTATGGCTTTTTTGAGCAGAAGAGAAAGGCTATGGTTCAGTAGTAGGCAGGCACACACTATAGGTTCAGCCTGAACCCTCTCTAGTTAGGATTGATGAAGGCTCCTATCTGAAACCCCGGAGATCTGTTTTCAGCCATGTAATCCATAGAATTATGCAGTTGGAAGGGTGACTGAAAATTATGCACACCAGCCCTTGAAATCCATTGTTATTGCATCCCCCCTCAACTTAAAATCTCTTAACATAACCATCGTTTAACTGTGTCCCTTATGATCAAAGAGTGTGTATAATCAGGAGGTTCTTTCTAATGTCTAGTCTTAATCCCATTTCTTGTACTTTGATTCTTTTGATTCAAATCCAGTGGGTTGACTTCTTAAAAGCCATTTTTCTAGTGGAAGGGGATCCTGTGTGTCAACTCTGGTTCTCTTGAACTTTTATGGACGCACAAACTGGCAAGACTAATGATTGGACCAGCTTGTAAATTATACTCATAAAGAAAATGTGTAGCCATAGCTCTAACTATAAAATCTAGACACCTAGAACTTGGCAGCACTAAGGGAAGTATTGTGAATCCACAGTTTCAAATGATTTTGTTTTTTAAAATGGACTAATTCATTTGTATTAAGTAAAATTTATCTGTTGTCTATCATAACATCTTTAGTCACTAGGTGGCAAAGGTCAGTAACTTTCTATACAGATGAAGCTAGAGGCTTCCTGAAATGTTCATTGTTCAGAGCAGGAGCTTCTTAAACTTTTCCCACTCACAACCACTTTCAGCTCAAAAAATATTTTCATGATCCCTTTCCATCCAATAATTTTTACATGATCCTGAGTATATAAGTATATAAAATAGGCACAAAGATCAAACATTTGCTGATAATAAATCAGCATTTGCAAGGTTTGCTAAACATGTCGATTTTCCTTTTTATGAAATAAAGCTGAAGCAATTTCTGCAGAGTCCACTATAAATGAAACACTGCACACTATTGCTAACAGATTTGTGCAAATGTCTAAATGGTGTTCAGAAACATTTTACTATTGTCAAATGTTTTGTGACCCCAACATTAAGCTAAGGGGACCGCATTTGGGGTCAGGATCCATAGTGTAGGAAGCAATTGCTTTAGAGGGTCAGTAGTACTTCTATGTGCAATGTGTGTGAATATGGGCCTTGAAGTTGACACACAAGTCCTTAGGGTGTTCTTAGGCATGGAATAGAGGTGGTTTTGCCAGTTCCTTCCACCGGAAGACAGCTTACAGCATTTATTTATTAGTGGTCTCACACTTTCTGTGCAATCACTAACCAGGGCTGACCCTGCTCAGCTTCCAAGGTCAGACAGGACCCAGTGGCTTCTGGGTATATAGCCTCATTCCATACATGACATCCCTCTGCAACTCCCCCTTCTTACCTCCTCTCTCACCACATGGAGACAAAGCAAATTTCTTTTAAAATCACTGATATCCTATTTTCCCCAAAATAAGAGCTACCCCAAAAATACGACCTGTCATGATTTTTCAGCATTTCTGAGGATGCTTGAGATATAATATTTTAAAAATAAGCCCTAAATATGTTAATTTTAAAAGTCATCTTTAAAAAGTAAGACCGCCTCTGAAAACAAGCTCTAAAGTAGTGGTTCTCAACCTGAGGTCCCCAGATGTTTTTGGCCTTCAACTCCCAAAAATCCCAACAGCTGGTAACTGGCTGGGATTTCTGGGAGTTGTCAGCCAAAAACATCTGGGGACCCCAGATTGAGGACCACTGCTCTAAAGCATCTTTCAGAGCAAAAATTAATATAAGACCCTGTCTTATTTTGGGAGAAACAGGGTACATGGGGAGGGGTGCCTTCCAGAGCAGAACATTCAAACTTATAAATCAATAGCCTTGGATGACCACCTCATCCAAGGGACTTCTGTGATGCTGTATGTTTGGAATGTGCATAGAAATGCAAATTTGTGTCTTTCAAATGAAGATACATTTCCAAAAAGGAGATGAGGGAAATGATGGATCAAAATCCCACTTGGTGCTCCCTTCAACTTGGAAGCTGGCCAATCAGTTCTGCTGACCCCAAGATCAGCCTCATTTAGCATTTCTGAAAACACCTTCATTTTATGTACAAGCCCAGCGCTACATCTTAGTTTATTTTCACTTCATGATTTGTACATGCATGGCTTAGCTTTAATGGTCCATGATTGTAGTTAAGGCCTGGGGATTTGTTTAACTGTGCTGTAAGTTTAATAAGCTTTCTGACAGTGTATGAAACCTTCTAGCCTCCTTTTTGGCCTCTGCCCTCCCTAATAAAGTCTCATATTTTGGCTTCATATTCTATAATATCATATTTCCACCTCCATGCTATTAAGTGATAGAAAATATCTGATGCATATACATACCAAGCTTTGTGGGTGATTTCTTTCTTTTTAAATCTCGTTTTTGGTTGGTTTCTTATTTCATCTTAAGGACTATTTTTCATGCACATGAAGAGACAAAGTGAATCAGACTATTCTGAAATTAATGCTTGGGGAAAAACAGGAATGTGTGAAGGGAAGGATATGGTTAAGGATTCATAAGCAAAACTTCAGTCACTTTATCTTAGCCTGACCTACCTCCAAGGGTATTAGTGTAGATAAAAGTGAGGAGAAGGAAAGTTTTGCCAAGCTCCTGAAAGAGAAGGAGGGATATAATGGTTGATATTCTATTAATGGCATATGCAGGTTAAGTTCATATGTACCTATCTATGGCTGTTGAAGATATTTGTTCCTTCATAATGGCCAGAGCCCCCACCCCCACCCTCCGCCACCACCATATAGTCACTATGCATCCACCCCCTATACTGGTGGAGCATGGAGGAAATGAAAGTGTCTGGCTACGGCCTTGAAGATAGATGCAAAATTATCATGTCATCTGATGAGATCTCTGGATCTTAGTGGATGATACTCTACAGCAGTGGTTCTCAACCTGTGGGCCTACAACTCCCAGGAATCTCAGCCAGTTTACCAGCTGTTGGGACTTCTGGGAGTTGAAGGCCAAAATCATCTGGGGAGTCACAGGTTGAGAACCACTGCTCTACAGCTTGCTATGGGGACAGAAGCTTCTCTAATTGCCTACCTGGAAATCTATGTCCTCATTGTGAAAGACCATGTGGATCCATAATAGGTCTCTAGTAGAACAGCTATAAAGGGATATTGTAGCAGCTAAATGGCGAGTACAGTGAATGCTAAGAATACATAGATAGTATAGTCTGGCTTGTGGAACTGTGATGTTCAGCTATGCAATGTAGTACTTTGGCAAAAGTAAGTAAGTAATAAATATGTATAACAACTGGCCAACTCCCTAATTCTCCTCACATAGGATAGCTACTTTCACACTGTGTGAAAAGTTTACGGTTGGAAAGCTCATTCAAACTGGCTCCATGATTTGTTTGCGCGTTTCCAATGTTAACTAAAAGCCTCATGTTTTGTCTAATGGCTTGTTGTTCCTGTGCCATTCCAAATCAAAGACATTATTTTGTCTACAGAGTCATTCTAATGTGAGATTAGATACTTCTCATGGAGCCTAAGCATGGAATCTTACATTTGGATTTGCAAGTCAATAGAGTGTGGTTCTGTTTGTGTGCTGATAGAAAGTTGATACCAACAGGATCTATTCATTTATAAATCTAGATATTTTAGTCAAAACTTGGGTCAATTTATCCACGAGTCAATGTGAATACTGAGTCTCAACTCTTCTTAAAAAGTAATCATCCCCTTCTCTGAGTAGAGTGATGAAGGGCAAGAGTTTAGTCTATTCTATAAGAGTTTAGTCTATTCTATAAGAACTCAAAAGAAGTAGCAACATTCTCTACTCTCACCACTGCACAGCTACTTCCAGCCCAGGAATGGCCAAACTTTTTGACACGGGCCATACTGGTTTTTAAAATTTGACAGATGGGTTGGAAAAGCACGATCAAAGCACCCCCAACAGATGGCCACCCAGCCTTTGTAACAACAACACCGGAAACCCCAGGTGCCATCCAGTTCAACTTCCTTCTGCCATGCAGGAAATGCACAATCAAAACATCGCTTGAGTGGTGGGAGGAAACTAAGGCTTTGGGAGGAAAGAAAAGGAGGGGGAAAGGATCTGGGTGGTGAAGAAGGCAAGGAAAAGGGTCTGGACAGTGAAGGAGGTGAAAGGAAAGGTGTCTGTGTGGGAATTTTCTATCGATACATCCGAAGTCTGCCAGTCTTTCTAAACTGATGTATGTATGTATGTATGTATGTATGTATGTATGTATGTATAAATAGAGCCCTCCAGAGCCAGGAATGGATCTCTGGGATAAAACCAAATCTGAAGTGAAGAGCACTGTGGCAATACTTATCCTTGGAATCTGACTCATTCCAAATAACAAACATGGAGAAAGACCATGAAACTTCAGGAGATAGCAAATGTCACAAGTAACTACTAAGTAACTACAAAGGCAAATGAGAAAGTTTTCAACAGATGTTGAAGCTACATCAAAACTAGCACATACTAGTTTTAGGAGATTCAAAAGTGTGAATCACCAAAGAGGACACCCTTCCTGTTTAACAACTGCAAAAAGTGGCATTATGAGAAATGTCTCTGAAGACAACCACAAGTCAGCAGTGAATGGCAAAGATTTGGCCTAGAAGAATCAAACCACTCGGAATAAGCTCTATACAAGCAACTTACCAACCATGCTTACAATTATACCTTCCTTCTGCATCTGTTTGTTGTTCTTGTGTGTCTCCAAGTCATTTATGACTTATGATGGCCCTAAGAGGGATTTATTACATGGTTTTCTGGGGCTGAGAGCATGTGACTTGTCCAAGATCACATAGTGGGTTTCAATAGCTTAGTGAGGAGTTGAATTTGGACTCCAGAGTCGTAAGTCCATCTACATGGTAGAATTAATACAGTTTGGCACGACTTTAGCTGCCAAGGGCTTCCTGGGAGTTGTCATTTAACAGGGTCTTTAGCCTTCTCTGTCAAAGAGTGATGATGCCTCATTCAACTACAACTCCCAGGATTTCATATAATTGAGCCATGGCTTTAGTTCTACACTGTAGATGCACACATAGTTCAGTGCTCAAACCACTTCACCATGCTGCATCTGCACACCATAACCATAACAAATCTGTTTATTAAGATTTCCAGGTCCTCAACAGCTAAAATGCTATGTTAGGAAAATTGGGAAGAAACAAACACACCTTTTCTCCCCTAGTGACAGAAAGCAAGATCCATGACAGATAGCACTAAAAGGAATTCTAAATAATCAAACTCTGGTGACAATGTAAAGGCCAAACATATAATCCAGGACAGCTCTTACCATTCTAACATCCAATGTAGGAATATCCATAACCTGCTCTATAGGTTTGCTGTAGGAATTACTGAAAGAATGTGCTGAATATCCTAGAAAGAACTACATAAATCCTTAATATTGTTGCATCTTGCTAATAGTCAACCTCAGCTAAATTTGCAATTGGGATACCTCAGTGAGGAAACTAATTATGACAGTTTAATGATCAAAAGATAGCAGGTTTTGCTAGAAGAAATGATCAAATTCCCCCTTTTTGGTTATTTTCCCTGTTTTCCATTAAAATACAGAGGTAAAATAACAGTGTTCTTCAGTTTCTACACAGCAAAGAACTTTCCCCAAACATTTATTTATTCAATTACGACCCCACTTTTCTCCCAAAATTAGACCTAACACAGCTAACAGAATATATTAAAACACACTATAGTTAAAACACAACAATTATTTTTTTAAAAAAAACACAATTAATCAAACTATCCCTTTAAAACACCACTAATTTAAAAAGATTTAAAGCACTGAAAATACAATGAGGGAAGCACAGCACACACATACTGCTACATTTTATCACATTGACAAATTGGAGAACATTTAGTTGATTTATTGACCAGTTAAATGCATACAGATGTGGAGTACACATTATTGGCTTGTAGAGATGTAAACTAGCATTAACAGATCTAAACTAATATTTGCAGTACAATCTGATTCCTGAAAGGATAGCAATGCCATATAATGCTTCGCAGGGAGTAAACCCCATGGGACAGAGAGGTAATAATAATTGTGATGCAAGCATTCAAAAATAACCACACTCATGCTGCTAAGCAGAAAGTTAGCTCTTTGAGACTAAACACTTCTCAAACTTTGTAGATGCATGAAGTTCAAATTAGAAAATGACTGTTTCTTTAATTTGGTGACTACATCAGTGCTGCCTACAAGGCAATTTATTAGCACACCAAGAGTGACCAGCTTTGACATGCAAATATGCTTTGTGAAGTCAGCACAACTTCCCCTCCCACAAGAGAGTTAGTTTTTATACTGCAGCCAGAGTGTTTCTATTATTTAAAGGCACCCCACTGAACTGTTCTTACCTGTAGCTTTTTTATTAAACCAGAAAACCGCTTTACAGGCCACCCAGTCAGGATCCCTTTATGTCTTAATTGTGTGCATCACAAAGGCTTGAGAATAATTAAAGTAGATATGAGCTCAGGTATTGTAGTGCCATTCTACTTCACCAAGGGTTTCTGTGTTCCACCCCCACTTGCCCCCTGAAGCACAGACAAAACAGGAAAATTACAAGGACTTCGACTGGTTATGAGCCATGGTGGCAGAAACGGTAATTAAGACATTTGTGGTTTTTTTTGTTTTCATTTCTCTCATTGAAAGTTAAAATTTCTGAAGGTTGGACTATACCTATTGCACAATCTTCTTTAAAATGTTTCAGATGAGTGTAGCTCATCTGAAGGGGGCATACAAAAATGGGGACATTGACTCACAAATAAGAATTCTGCCTCCCCCCCTTCAGTTCTCAAATTTCTAGCACTGCAGCTACTTAAAAGTTTTGGGGCATTTGGAAAGATATTTCAGGCATCCAAAGAAAAGGGGCAGGAAAAGATACCAAGGGAATGTGAACATAACAAACATAAAAGTTCTAGGTGTGAACAATTTTCAGTGCCTTGTTTGCAATACAAGAAATTTGGGAACTGAAGAAAAATTCTGCATTTGAGGATGGTAAAATAGATAGGTAAAGGTTTTCCCCTGACATGAAGTCTATTGTGTCCGACGCTGGGGGTTGGTGCTTATCTCCATTTCTAAGCCGAAGAGTCGGCATTGTCTGTAGACACCTCCAAGGTCATGTGGCCGGCATGACTACATGGAGCGCCATTACCTTCCCGCCGGAGTGGTATCTAATGATCTACTCACATTTGCATGTTTTCAAACTGCTAAGTTGGCAGAAAGTAAAATGGATACTAGGGGACAATTCTCACATTTTCCTTCCCCCATAACTCTATTTCTGAATAACAACTATCAGTAAACTATCATTAAACCAGTATTCATTATGTGAATTAATAGCTATGTTTGTTTTATTGGTTGAAACCACCTTGAACCCCAGATTGGGGAAGAGAAGGAGGAGAAGGTATCCCACTGACTTAATAAATGGATTTATGAGTAGACTTATGTGGGCTCATGCTATTGGAAATTCATATCCTTGAGAATGGATGACAAAAGGAGGAAAGAATATTCCCAACTATTTATTTCCCAGTCAGAAAATAGGTTTCATGACAGCTTGGAAACCCACTGGGAAAGATAACAAAGTCATGAGGCTTTCACAGTTTTCTTCCAGTATTTGAATGTTCCAAAGTGTTTTGGAGGAATTTGATGTGCAGAAAAAAATATTATGCATTTCTACACAAATGTTGGGAAGCTCTAAAAGGAGAAGAATATTGTGACAAATATTTATTTTCTCCTGAAAGGGCATAGAACGTTAATAATGCTTCGTCTTTGCATGTAAGGATGAAATAATCAAGTATTAGTAGATGTGACTACTGCTGTTAGGCTGAATCTACACTGCCCTATATCCCAGGACCTGATCCTAGATTATGCTTTGAACTGGATTATATGAGTATGAGTCTACACTGGGATAAGCAGATAATCTGGGATCAGATCCTGGGGTATAGGGCAGTGTAGATCCAGCTCTGGTTTCTTATTCAGTTAGATACCTAGATGCATACAGAAAACTTTGCATATCTTTGTTCCCTCGAATTATAATATGGGCTAATAAACAAAGAATAAACTCTTATCAATAGTATATTATTTCTTATAGTGCCCTAAAACTAGTGCCTGGAAAAGTTAATTTATGGATTAAAATGTCAAGGAGCTGTAGTCTTTTAAAAGTTCAGGTATATCTCAGTTATCAAATCATTTGGCAGTGAAACTTCTTTTTGCATAGGGTTTTTATGGTTGCCCAGCACTCTTTTTCCTCCCTTGTCCAACTGGACTGTTTTTTTAAAAGAAGCGCCAGCATTAGGAATTTGATGAAAGGAGTCTGGAGCAGGAATGATATTCAGTGTTGGGTTGCAGAAATGTGTTGGCAGGACACACTTCAATAAAGCAAGTTTGAGCTAGAAACAAGTGAGTTTCTAATCAGCCCATTTTACTGGAAGCATATTTACCTTCCTACAATAGGCAAGGCAAACGTTAGTTGCCTCCATAATCCCTTAATGATCATGTATGAAAAAGAAGAGCAGAGGAGCCTGCTTGTGTCAGTTACCCTCAACATGTTAAGCATAGAACTCAAAATAGAAATCAGAATTAAAAAGAAGGCTAGTAAGAGGGGGGAAATAGCTCTGTTCTTTGTGGAAGGAGTTTTCCAGTGATCTATAGAAGGTTCAGAATATTTCATTTCCTTCTGCAAAGTTTACATGATCTGGTTGTTCTATTGCACTTGTGCTTAATTTTGAACAAAATGTCAGCCAAAATATGCTGAACTGCACTTTCTTTTGACCCAGGAATCTATCCTTACTCTTTTCATGTTATTTCTGCCCCTGTACCAAACTTTCTGTTCAATAAGTAGTGTCTAATACATTTATTAGGAGCCCCGGTGGCGAACTGTGTTAAAGCACTGAGCTGCTGAACTTTCAGACTGAAAGGTCCCAGGATCAAACCCCAGGAGCGGCAGGAGCGGCTGCTGTTAGCAGCCAATGTGAGTAGATCAATAGGTACCGCTCCGGCAGGAAGGTCACGGTGCTCCATGCAGTCATGCCAGCCACATGACCTTGGAGGTGTCTACGGACAACGCTGGCTCTTCGGCTTAGAAATGGAGATGAGCACCAACCCCCAGAGTCAGACATGACTGGACTTAACATTAGGGGAAACCTTCAGCTTTTAAAATACATTTATTAGGAGCCCCTGATGGTGCAGCGGATTAAACCACTGAGCTGATGAACTTGCTGACCAAAAGGTTGGCGGTTTGAATCAGGGAGCAAGGTGAGCTTCCACTGTTAGTCTCAGCTTCTGCCAATCTAGCAGTTCGAAAACATGCAAATGTGCGTAAATCAATAGGTACTGCTTTGGTGGGAAGGTAACAGTGCTACATGCAGTCATGCTGGCCATAAAACCTAGGAGGCGTCTATGAACACCACCAGCTCTTTGGTTTAGAAATGGAGATGAGCACCACCCCTCAGAGTCGGACACGACTAGACTTAATGTCAAGGGGAAACCTTTACTTTATCTTAATACATTTATTGAAATATGCCTCAGTCTCAATAAAGTCCCATCCAGAATGGTATGTGGATGAAAGCAGGAACCAGTATCACTTTTGATTGGAGCATGCCTCCATTGCTGCTGCTTTTGTGTGCTATCACACAAAAAACCTAAAGTGGACCTATCATGGTTTTTTCTTGGTAAAATTTGTTCAAGGCCTTTGACTTCATCTGCAGCTGAGAATGCAACTTGTCCAAGGTGTCGAAATGGGTTTCCATGACCAAGTGGAAATTTGAACCCTTGTCTCCAGACTCATGGTACATTGCACAAACTTTCACACCATGTCATTACTCAAATACAAGAAATTACTGAACTGTAAAATACGCATAAAATCTATGCATATTTTAGCATATGTTAAACCTGGGCAGATGACACATTTGTGTAGCAATGACAAGACACGGGGCAGTGGAACCAACCATAAAAAACAATAGGAATGTTTACAACTTTGTAACTTGAATGATGGCATCTATTTATAGGAAAATCCAACTTCATTGACCAGCTCTGGTGAGCCTGTTCAAGATGTGTCTAGGATATACATTTTCCAACTTTCAAGGAGGAATATTTCTCACTGTTCCTTGACCTACATTGGCAGACATAAGAAGCATTCCATAGTGGCAGCATGACGGGTTGGCTGTGTCAGTTTCGGAAATAAGGCTTTGGCAAGAAAACAGTGCCTCCCAGGTGAAATTGACATAAAATTGACTTATCTTTCCCCAAAGCAGAAGTTATGAATTTAAAGAAACAATAGGCAGAAAGAGCTTCAAAAAGAGAAGTGGAATATAGCTGTGACGTGAGTCGACACTATAACAAATTTGGATTGCTGTTTATGGCCCTTAATTGATTCGACAAACAGGAAGCTATGGTAACCATAGGCTACTTCTCACCTTCCAATTTAAATGCATGAGAGCATGCCTTGTGTTTAAGGTGCAAACGCTGACTGAAAGTAACAAGCTCTGTGATGAGACCTGCGAAGTGTGACACCTCTGCAAAGGCAACTACTATATTCGTTCTGTAAATAGATTGCTTTCTCTTTTAACACAGTGAAGGCTATTTTTGTTTAATCTCTTGGCCTGTGTTATTCATTAATAAGAAAATCATGATGTATTCAAAGAGATCAGCAATCTTCTGGAGTACAAAGCGACTCTTTTTAGAAAAAAAAATCTTTCAAAGAAGCAAAAGTCACTTCACATACCTCCTCTTTTCTGGAGTGCACTACAAGAACAGGTTTGAATTTGTGACTGATGAATAGAGATAATGTGCTCACTGAAGTTCCCTCCACCCTTGAATTTCAGATCTTGTTTCCTAACTGGCTAGACCAGGTCCAAAGATGTTGGGTTACTAGGGGCCAGTCCTTACTGCTTCAACAGAAAGCAGAATTCTTACACACGCACACACACACACAGATTCATGCACTTCTCCATAAATGCACATATGTCCTCTATTGAGGAAAGTATCAATATTGTGTGACAATTAGAACAAGTGGTGATTGTAGCGAGATATCCTGTCAAACATAGATCTTCATGATTTCTTAACGCGTTGGTATTTTGAACACAGAGCTGTGCCCTGCTTGACAGATTTAAACAGCTAGAAATAATTAATCCAGTGTAATGTAGTGGTTTGAATGTTGGGTTACGACTCTGGGAACCAGGGATGATATTCCACTCAGCCATGGAAACCCAGTGGGTGATCCTGGACAAGCCACACATTCTCATTCTTACAGGAAGGCAATAAGAAACTTCCCCTGAATAAATCCTGGCAAGAAAATGCTATGAGAAGGTTGCCTAAGCAAGTTGAAATCAACTTGAAGGCACTTCACAACTAGGAAGAGCACTTAGTATTTTCAGGTCAAAGGCATTCTATAGCTATTCCATTCATCCCTCAAATATTCTCCAGCAAGAAAAGAAATGGGCTAAACAGAGCAAAGAACACGGAAGGCTTATAAAGACATCATCTGGACATGTCTGTGAATGAGACAGAAGGACAGTCCAGCTTCTGGCAAGAAGCACTTCTGGGGCAAAGAAATTGAGAAATCATTCTGAAAACACGCTATCGGAGACAGCAAGAACCCCAAGAAATCTATTCCAATGTTCCTTTTGTAAACAACTGTGACTGAACTCATTACATGTCTGCCTGAAGCCAAAGGTTGAAACTGTGACGGTTTAAATGCTTCTTTAAATTAATCAACAAGAACAGTTTCCTCTGTGACTGAAATGTAATAAGCATTTGCAACAAGTAAGGGCACACAAAATGCCAACATTTACTTCTGGAAGAGTAGAAAAATATGATGCTGAGCAGCACATGGTAAAAAGAGGGGGAGGGAGAAAAGGAAAGTTGAACTGAATTTGTGTAACAATTTTAAAACACAAAAAGGTGTTTTAAAAAGATGGACCCAATCTGAACTTGCTATATCTCTGCAACTATGAAATACCCAGGAATTATGTATATTAATGTGCTCTTTTGATACATATCCATTTTTTTAAAAAAACACTCATAATAAGGGGAGAACATTTACTGTAGGTAGAAATATCGTCAAAACTATTTTCGAACAACTGGGAAAAAGTCCCAGTTGTTTGAGAAAGAATGGCTTATATGATACATAATTTCAAAAGCTAAGTTGGACAAACAGTGCATCTGACTCCATGTTTGCCTCCACTTGACTTCAAAAATCCCTCAGTCTTTCATTTTGCAGGGTGATACACAAGTGCATGATTGAATTCTTCTTTACATAAATGGATTAGCTATCTGGCTGGCTAGGGTGCCTTTAGGTGCTATGAGGGGGTCATTCATACCTTTTATAAGACTCTCACCAAACTGTGTTTGAACACAAGGACCAACTTAAAGAGGAAAGGGAAGTGTTTTACTCTGACAAGTGACTGCATTGGAAGGAGAGTGCTTCTTAATTTGTATCTCCTCTCTAACAGCAGTTCTACTCTCCCAGAACTCTTCCCTGACTTGCAGCCAGGAGACAATAGGCACTGGTCAGCCAAATCTTAATGCCCACAGAAGAAAATAATAAGAGAAGACGAGCATATAAAGCAAGCAATCATCACTGTAGTGCATCTCTGTTTCATATTGAGGTGATCTGAAACACAAGGGGTAACATTCACATGCCTGTTGCTATTGATTTCTTAATACCATCATGAAGAAGAATGGAAATATACCAAGTGAACTAATAACGTCTAGCTTTTCTTTGTGTTGGGTTTAGTTTCAGTTCACTTTGTGAACTAAACACAAGGAAGGAAGTTTAAAACAGAAGATGTGCTCTTCCTGGATATTATCTACAGTTAGGACTTCACTGCCCAAAGCCCAAGGAGTGTATTTTGTTGCCTCTTTCACACACACAACTGAGTAGCCAGGGAGAGAAAGAGTGGGCAGAAACCCTGCTCCAAAGTTCATTGCCTTTCCCCTCTTTCATGCCTCTTCCTTCCCCCCAAAAAACCCGGCATAGTCGAAAGCAAATTGCAATGAGTGTGTGTGAGAGACAGAGCAAGGGATGCACTCTACCTATGCTCAGAAGTACGCCTCTCCTCCCTTCCAAGCAGCCAAGTGATGCTTCGGGGACCAAATGGTTCCAATGCTCCTTCCCAAGAGCTGCCCAACTTCTCTCCCTTCCTCCTTCCCCTCCAGGTAAAGTTTCCCCTCTCCTTCGCTTTGGACTCCGGCCTTCGCTCCCTTGAATAAACCCCCTCGGTTTTTCCTTTGCTTTTTAACCCCCCCCCCCTCCTTCCATCCTTAACCTGGGTCCAGTTTCTGTGCCCACCCCAAAACAAACAAGCAAACCAACCCGATCCCCAGCCAGCCCCTCTCTCGACTTACCCCGCTGCTCCTGGGAGAAGTTCGAGCCAGATAAGAACAGACGCATCCCCGGCCAATTTTTTTTTTGGAGGGGGGAGAGAAAAGGCGAAAAAGGGGCGGAGGTGGGAGGCGAGAGAAGTCACCGGGAGGGGGGGGGGGAGATATGGGGGGCAGAGCAAGGCAAGGCAAGGCGAAGGGGAGGCGGCGCGCTCTCTCTGTGTGTCTTTCTCTCTCTTCCTCCCCCGGGGCTCAGGCTGCCTTCCTTGCCCGGAGGAGAGGCATCGCCAACCCAACGGAGGTCGGTCGGTCGGTCGGTCTGTCTCTCCCCCCCCCCCCCCACCCCGAGCCTCAGCCCCCGAGAAGGAGGGGAGAAGCGGGGTTTCCTTGCCAGCAGAGACGCCGAACGGCTTGGACGCAATCCCGGTCTCTCCTCCCTCCGCAAGTACATTCACTCCCAGAGATACACACACACATACAGACATACATACCGGGGCTCCTCTTCCGCCACTCTCCTGGACTTCGGAGCCCCCGCTCCTCTTTCTCTCGGGTCTTGGGTGGATTCAAGGTGGACAAAAGAGAGAAACGCCTCCTCCTCCTCATCCCTTTCTCCGTCTGCTTCCCACTCCTCAAAAATACCCAAATATACTCTCTGGGAAACCCCTTTGCCCTCCCCGTTATTCCCACCCTTCCCTCTGTGGACGTGGGACCCCTTCCTTCATAAGAGCCTTCTTCACAGATCCGGCTCGGGATGGGAGATGGCCTCGTTTTGGGCTCGCGTGGGTACGTTTCAATCCCAACGCAGTCCCAGAACTAGACCCCACTCACAGCCCTGCTTCTGCACCCCTCGCCTCACAATCCCCTCCACAGCTTTCTTCATTTTTGAAAAACAGTTGGAAGGTTCAAAAATTGTTGCTGATCTGTCTCTGGTTGGATCGCGATTTACCTTCTATCTTACTTACATACTTACTTGGGTGATCCTTCATTGTCCAAATTATTTTTCTTGGAAGATGCCTGTGCTGTAGCCAAGGGGGAGGGGGTTAGGGGGTTCAACGCCACCACCGAAATTTTTCAGATTTTAAAAAAAACTGATTTACTCATGAATTTTAACTGATTAATCAAATCCCCATGAGTCTCCACTGAAGTGTATCTGTCTTGAGTGTCCACTGAAGTTTATCGCTGGAGCCTGATTTCTAAATTAGTTTTTTTTTTCGTGTCAGGAGCAACCGGAGTTGCTTCTGGAGTGAGAGAATTTGCCGTCTGCAAGGACGTTGCCCAGGGGATGCCCAGATGTTTTGATGTTTTTACCATCCTTGTGGGAGGCTTCTCTCCTGTCCCCACATGGAGCTGGAGCTGATAGAGGGAGCTCATTAGTGCTCTCCCCGGGTGGGATTAGAACCAGGCAGTCTTCAGGTCAGCAACCCAACCTTCAAGTCACAAGGCTTTTATCCCCTAGCCCACCAGAGGCTCCATGGAACTACTCTTCATGATTCCCTTTTAAAAAGTTTCAAACTCCCCCCCCCCCCCATTTTTTTCTAGCTATGGCCTTGCGCCTGTGTATGAGTTTGTTTAATGTGTGTAGGTTGGTGCACAGCCAATCAACACACAGCCTTCACAGAGTGAGGTCTCCAACCAGTGGCATGGTTAATCTGACAACTGTGGCTTCTCAATCCGTTACAGCCTTCTTCCGCCTTCACAGTCATTGCAACATGTGCCATGTTGTCTTCCGCTTGATCCACCGTTGAGGTCTTCAGGTCTTCGGATTGTGCTTGGTCTGGAACCTCCCCTGCAGTCCCTTCTGGGAGTACATGACTCCAACGGTTACGTCCGCAGGTTCATTGGACCACACAAGCCCCCTCACCACGACAAGGTGACAATCCATTGAGAGAGGCTTGAATGTTCCAATGAACCTGTGGACATAACCTCTGGAGTCATGTACCTTCTATCTGCACAACTCTGATTTGGTTACCTTCAGGTGAAAAAGGCATCTTCCACAGAAGCCCAGCCGTGTAGACATGAGGTCCATAGAGAAGTTGAATCTATAGAGACACTTTTTTTTCAATTCCTAGTGATTTCGAAGTTATTTGAGGAATCCAAGAAGAACCATAGGTGGCACATTTCAGGTGACTTGAGGTGCATCTACACCAGGCATGGGCAAACTTTGGCCCTCCAGGTGTTCTGGACTTCAACTCCCACAATTCCTGGCCTCAGACACTTTCCTTTTTCCCTTCAGCCAATTAAGCTGAGGGGAAAAAGGAAGGGGACTCAGGCTTGGAATTGTGGGAGTGTACATTGGTGTACACTGTAGAACTAATGCAGTTCGACACCAGTTTAACTGCTAAGGCTAAATGCCACAGAATCCTGGCGTTTGAAGTTTGGTGAAACACCAGCATTCTTCCTCAGTAAAGGCTAAAGTCTTCGTAACATTACCACTCTCATGATTCCATAACATTGAACCATTGCAGTTAAAGAGGTGTCAGACTGCATTAATTTTACATTGTAGATGCACCCAGAGTTTGTTGTGAGACCTGCAATATGTGTGTATTTCTGTGAATTTGGAACCTGCCATCTATGAGTTGGATCCATTGGACTGAGTAGGTTATTTGCACTCAATGTGAAAAGCGAATTGTGATTGACTGAAGTCTCATTGATTACAAGAAGACAGATCCAATTAAGTTAGTCAACAGCTCTTACAATTCATTTGCTTTTTGCTCCCCTCTTAATATCTTCCTTTCCCCATAATCACATGCAGCTCTCTGTAAATGTAATCAGTCACTTAGAAATAAAAGATCTTGAAAATGGAGCTCCCAACGTTTCCACTATTTTATTGTTTATTTTGTTTATATTTCACCTATCCACCAAGGAGTTGAAAGTTAAGAATATCTCTCTCTCCACTCCAGAACAACCCTGGGAGATAGGTTAGATTAAGATAGAAGACATGCAAAACTTTACAATTGTCTGGAGAGGCCCTGCTCTCAGTCCCGCCCCCTTCGCAAGCATGACTGATGGGGACGAGAGATGGGGCCTTCTCAGTGGTGGCTCCTCAGCCATGGAACTCCCCAATGAAATTAGATCAGCCCCTTCCCTCCTGGCTTTTAGAAAAAAGTAAAAATCTGGTTATGGGACCAAGCTTTTGGGCAGTAAGCAATACAATGAATGATCAAGGATTATGTGCAATGGATAGGACATTTGGAATGGCCTGGACCAAGATTGCTGGATTATGTGATTTAAATGTTATATTGATATATTTTTAATTCTACATTTTAATGTTAAATGATGTTGTTTTATGATTTAATTGATTATTTTATGTTACTATTATTGTGTTAGGTCTTTGTATGTAAGGCATTTAATTTTGCCATAGTCAGGCCTGTAGCCAGGATTTTGGTTTGCGTGGGGGGGGGGGGGGGGGGGAGCTGAGTCTGAGTGTGGGAGGATCTACCCTAGCAAACCGTTTGTATCGTTATCCCAATACCCCCATGCATATGGGATATATTGAGCATGGTGATCTGATATGAATAAACATAACAATTTAAATAATAAATGTAAGGCCTTCTCGCAGACCATCCTGAGAATTTCAGGGGGGGGGGGGGGCTGAAGCCCCTCAAGCCCCCCTCCCCCCGGCTACAAGCCTGGCCATAGTTATGTTGGAAACTACTTTGAGTCCCCGTTGGGGGAGAAAAGCAGCATACAAATGAAGTAAATAAATAAAGAAACTCACTTAAAGTCACCCACTAAGCTTCATGGACTCAGCTATTGGTCAAAGAAGTTGCTGTCCTCATACAATCTTAAGCATTTGTTGCATTTCTAAAATTTGTTCCTTTTTTTAGCATTGTGATTAAATAAATAAGACAAACACATAAGATAAACAATGCATCAAATATAACACACTAGAATATTTGTAATTTGTAATCCTTGGGGTATGTGATGCTGGTTGCCATGATAAATGCTTTATGTACGACAAAATTGCCTGGGAGAATGTCTTAACAGGAGGTAAACGCCCTGAATTAGCAGAAGCCTAAGGCTAAACATTACGTCTGTGGGGTTGTGTGAGGATGTTTGTGCGTACTTAAGGGATGGACATATGACATGGAGAGAGAAAGAGCTAATTGACCAAAAGGAGGGAAAAGGTGAACTTTTGCTGTAGTCAGAGATTAACAGAACAGCCCTTAATGTGAAATCAAGCCACAAAACCTAGCTGCAAAGACTCCAACTCCAAAACTGCTGCCTCAGATACTCTTCAGAGGTTATATGGAAAACATCATGCAAGTACGTGAATGACATCACTTTTACCTATTGTCAATATAAGTGGAACACTTCACATGACCAAGATATGGAAATCAAGGGAGTTGTAGGTCATAAAAGAGGCACCTGTGATGAGCTGAAACTTGGAGGAGACCCTTCATTGAAACCAAGTCTATGGGAAAGTGTACACTGTTCTTTCCCTATTTGTGCATGTTCCTTCTCAAGGCTAAATAAGTTAAGCATGCTCTTTTTGTGACTGCTTTGGTACACCCACCATCCTCAGAGAAATCATCAGATTAATCTCTCGCTACCATATTTCCCTTCATGCCTCTGTTCCTAGAATGATAGAATTGGAAGAGACAGCAAGGACTATCCAATCCATTCACATTCTGCCATGCACATTTCAAAGTACACAGGACAGATGCTGTCCAGCCTCTGTTTTTAAAAATTTCCAGAGAAGGAGACTCCACTACACTCCAAGGCAGCCAATCCCACTATGGTATCTAACAGTTATTTCTATCAAGAGGTTCTTCCTAAAGTTTAGGTGAAAAGTCTTTTCCTCTACTTTGAATCCATTCCTATGTGTTTCCAAGTTTCTCTACTCACACCTTTTCAGTCTCAAGGTTCTACCTTTTGGTCCCTGCCTACAGAATAAGCCACATTAAAAGCCATATTATTAGGGTGTTTCTCTTGGACTAAGATTATAGATCAATCTTGGAAAAGTGTTCAACTGAATCTGGAACTTTATCCTAAAATGTTGATAACGTAGTGAGTATATGAGCTATCCAGAACCTAGTCTGAAATTCTAACTCAAACATAGCCCAAATATGGCCTGATTTAGAATTATCAACTTTTCGACTTTTTCTGACACCCCCCCCCCTTCCACACATATTATTAAGATATTTGTCTTGGTCTTGACAAGAGATCCAAGATGGCTCACATCAGGAATTAAAATCATCTTTAAAACCCATAATGGTGCAAACATTAAACACAAATAAGCTATAATATTAATAGGAGCCAGCATGGTATATAGTTTCAGCATTGGGCCATGATTCTGGAAAAAAACCACTGGGTGACTTTGGGTAAGTCACATTGTCCCAGCCCCAGAGGATGGCAATAACAAACCTGTGATAGGGTCACCTTAAGGTTGTAATAGATCAGAAACAACTTGAAGATACACAATAAAAACAATATTAAAACATTAATATTTTATAACAATGTAAAATATTTTTAAAAAAATGAAAATAACTCTAAAATATAAATAAATAAACTTTATTTTTAACCCGCCTTCGCTCCCAAAGGAGACTCAGATATAGTACAAAGCACTCATTAAAACACCTTACTGCATAGCCAGTCACCAAATTCCTGTGTAAATAAAGATTTTTTTTTTACCTGCTGGTTAAGAGAGAAGGGAGTGAATCAACCTAATTTCCCATGGGAAAGAATTCCACCATCTAGGAACAGCCACCAACAAGGCTTTCCCCTGTGTCCTTAGCGAACATACCTGTGGAAGTGGTGGAGGCTAGAGAAAGCCCTCTGCCGAAGGTCTTAAAACTTGCTCAGGCTCACATGGTTATATAGTCTTGATCTATAGCTGAGAACATGACACATCTCCAAACTCTAGATTTCCCCACTTGCTAATTGCTGTTTATCAGGCTTCTGAGGCAGAGCTATTGTGCTTCAGTTAAAATGCTGGCAATTCTAGGCTGAGCTGCTTAAGTTGTGTGTGCAAAAGCCCAGTTGCAAATGCATTTATTCAAGCCTTACGTTCCATTGAGTTCATTGATGCTTACTTCCTAGGATGCATTAGGGCATAATTCCCATTGAACCGAGTTGGCTTAAATAGATTGTGTTAGCTACACCATGCAACATTTTTTTCTCTCTTCTTCTGGAGCAACTTTTACCAATGACATTTAGGTAAGACCATTTTCCTTGAGAAAATACATTCTGAGACATGGAAATTATTTATTTATTTATACCCCACTTTTTTTCTCTCCACAAGGAGACTCAAAGTTGCTTACATTAAAAGCATTTCAATACAATTTAAGATCTACAAATATACAAATATTAAAACAGAATTAAACATCAATGGTATTAAAAATTGACAGTTAAAATCCATAAAAACATATTCAAGCTAAAAACCACATCACCCACTGACTTGATCTTAAAAGCATTAAAAACTAATCTGTGCAGTAGCTTCTCTGGTGGGATTTTATGTTTTTTTTTATCTATCTATCTATCTATCTATATATATATATATATGTATATATATGTATGTATATATATATATATATATATATATATATATATATATATATATATATGTATATATATATGTATGTATGTTTTGATACTCCTCTACTACCCTCACTTAGATACTCTGGCTTATGAAATTCATGAAGTTGCCATAAGTCAACACATGATACACACACAGTGGCATCATAGGCAGTGCAAACTACATCAGGGGACACCAGCAGAGTGGGTGACACAAAAATATATTATATAATATATATTAAATTTTTCTGCAGTTTCAGCAGAAATATATTATTGCTTAGAAAAAAATTCTTGAAGTTAAATATGATCACAAAAACAATTTTCATAAGCCCAGCTCACATGTACTGTATTAATACTTCTATAAAGCACTAATTTACTTTTGAACCTTTGAATGCGTATTTGCACCAGACAGAGCTCTCATTATTACCCAATTACAGTGACGCTTCCAATTACGTGGTTTAGACTGCATGTACTAAGCACATACTGTTTTCATTGCTGCTGTGTTTTTTTAATGGTTGCAGGTTTTTGTCAAATTTTCTGGGATTTTAGCTGTTATATTGTGGTATGCCCTGGTATGGCAGGAGGTCCATGGGGTGAAACCACTTGTTACCACATTGGTTTATACTAACCCTCGTGATGCCATTGAATGCGCATATGCATACACTCAAACACATCATTTTTTTTTCTATCATGTGTCTCCAAGCTGTCCCCATTGTGATAAATAATAACTGGTGGGAAAGCACTGCATGGGAAAAACTTAAATATTCTACCCCTGGGCATCATGTTCCCAGCTTATCACACAGCTGTGTTAAACAATAATAAGTTAAAGAGATGAACAATCTAATTTCTACTTGACTAGTCTTTAGACCTTGGCAGCTGTAGGCTCTGAGAGTCATCATCCAGGGTAAGATAAGATATTGAAGAGTGTAGTAATCTTGCTGTTGTTCTTTTTGGCCATCAAGTAAACCTCAATTTATGGCAATCCTATAAATGATAGATCTGCAAGAGACCAATTACCTACAAGACACCTCAAGTCTTGCAAACTTGGAGCCATGACTTCCTCAATTGAACCAAGCCACATGTTTTCCCTCTTTTCCCACTTCTTTCTACTTTGCATAGCAGGATTATCCAGTAATTTATATCATATCATTATATGTCCAAAATACAATAGTCTCAATGTAGTCTTCTTCACTTCTAGTGAGAATTCAGGCTTGATTTGTTCTAGAATCCATTCATTTGTATTTTTAGTGGTCCATGATATCTGCAGAATCTTCATCATACATTTCAAATGTGTTTATCTTCCTGTCAACTTTATTCACTGTCCGGCTTTCAAAACCATATATAGAAATTGGAAATACTATGGCATGAATGACTTGATATTTAAGGATATATTTTACACTACTTCATTTATTGCTGTCTTTCCAAGTCTTATTCTTCTTCGGATTTCTTGACTAAAATCTTTATTTTGATTACTAGCATCCAAACAAGCATAGGCCTGTCAAGTTTCTGTCCATGATGAGTCAAACCGGAATTTTGCCCATACAAACTACACAGCCTACACTGAAGTTACAAACTCTTCTCCTTCTACTGTTCCCCTCTGCTTCCTTGTGATGTTTGTTCACCTTTATGAGAAAGCTCTTAGTCAGTAATAGGACCAAGGATAAATGGCTGTTCATCTCCCCCTCTCTCTTTCAAGTCTATATAGATAGGACCCAGAGGGATTGAGTAAGTGAAGATATAGTATCATGACCAGAGGTGTATGAAAGATAGACCTCTGAAGGCATTCTCTGTTTGAAGGTCTTGTCCAACCCCTCAGTTTAAAGTAAAAGAACAATGAAAAAGATGTCCATCAACTGGCAACACCTGATGACTAACCACACAGACAGGTCTACTGGTACTGAAACTCAAATTACTGATAATGTTTTTCAATTTGCATCTATAGCTATAAATCAGCAGATGAATACGTTATGTTCAGAAACTCCAATTAGTTCGAATCATGGCAGCTGGATTGGCTACGGAAACATCTAGGAGTGAGCATATTACACCTATACTACAGTCACTTCACTGGTTGCCACTTAGTTTCTGGACAAAGTGCTGGTTATAACCTTTAAAGCGCTACCAGGTTTGCATCCAAGTTACCTACAGGATTGCGTTCTCATGTATCATCCACCCCATACACTTAGGTCATCTGCGGGATGCTTACTCCAACCAGCCAGAACTCAACTGGCAACTGTCACCCAGAGGACTTTTTCATCAGCTGCCTCTAGACAGTGGAATGACCTGTTGGAAGAGATTCAACAGCTAAATGATCTGTCAGCAGTCAGGACAGGACTGAAGACATATCCCTTCTGGCAAGCCTAACCACAGTCAATTTTGAATGGGGGATTTTAAATTTACATTCTATTTGCATATCAATACAGGCAGTTCCCAAGTTATGAACAAGATAGATTCTGTAGGTTTGTTCTTAAGTCAAATTTGGATGCAAGTCAGAACAGATACATTTTTGAAATGTAACTCCAGCCAAAATCTATATTTATTAGCTTTAGATAGTATAGGGAAGGCGAACACCCTTGCGGTGTTTGTTTTGCTGTCTGTGCAGAAGATTTCACCTAATTTTCTGTCCCTGTGATAATTGGATTTTGAAAAAATGGCTTGTTGTGAAAACAAGGATCTGTGATAAAAGTGTCAATAGAGACACCTTCTCCCACTGATAACTCTTCCAGGAATGAATTTCCCTTCCTAGGGGTAGATTTCTTCCTGTTGCTTCATCCCTGTTCTTAATTATTAGTCATTTGTAAGTGAGATGTTGTAACTCAGGGACTGCCTGTATATGTATATGTATTGAATTGTAATCCTTGCACTATATGTATTTCAATAAATGTATTTTGTGATGATATGTTTTAATTTATGTATTTTATGGTATGTATTTTATGGTGATGTGTTTTGATTGTGTAACAAATAAAATATGATAATGATGTCCTTACCCCCTTTTTTCAGCTGATTAAGAATAAAGATACTATAGACCAGAAAAGGGATGGGAGTTAATCAAAGAGGGGACCAACTTTTAGCATCTTGGTCTAAATTTTTCCAAATACTGGAGGAACCTTTCTCTGCAGGTCTGTTCTCCATCACAAAGCCTAATGGCACAAACGGTGCTATTTAGGTACACACACTCCTCATGCATACGAAGTCGACACTTACATTATTTGATACTTGATTGGTTGTGTGGTTCAATATATGGTTGAATATATGGTTACTGATGTGACCACACATCTCTAGAAATTCAGTCAATTAGTTTTGAACTCTCACCTCTAGGAGAACCAATATTTATCATTTTGAAAGTATGTGGATGTTTTGAGTTGAAACCTCTGATGCTGAAAGCTCCTAGTGCTTATCACTTTCTCTCTAGAATGGGACTCAAAGCCTCAATTGGGACTGTAAGTATGATTGAACAAAATAAAATAAGTACACAAATGCAAGGTCTGAAGTCATGGGTGTGTCAGAATAGCATCTCTTGCTCTAACAAAACATGCAGGACAGTGCATGGGAAATAGCTAAGTAGGTTAGTGAAAGGCAGAGCCAAAACTCCAGAAAATTTGTTTTCTTTAGAAAGTAAATGAAGTGATAACAAGAATTTCAAGTTTTACCATTTTTGGTGGCACATTAACCTGAAGGAGATCAGAGAAAGTAAAAGAATCAAGTGGCAATAGGAGCTGTCTTTCCTTTGACAGAACAATTGCACACTAATTATTTAAATAGGAACATTTTGCAAAGTGTTTTTTGTTCATTTCTAATTAAAAGCTAAATGGTGCATTTTAGTGGGCTGTAGTTCCATTGTTAAAGCTTGGTGCGTTTTTTAACAAGCCAAACACATGCAGTGAAATGATAGCACTACTGAGTTCCATGGGGTTTCCTTCCTGATAACTGCACACAGAATTACAGGGCATGCTGATTCTAATAAATGTGTATTATTCTATGTCCCCCTATATGGCATTACATATACAGTAGTCCCACAATCAGCCTCTGCACCTCATAACTTACTAAAATTTAGTGTTATTACAAAAGAGAAAAACATGAACTAGCAGTGATGCAATTGGACAAAAGTCTCAGATAGCACGTTTGCAAATTCGACTTTGTGAATTTGATTATTTGCAGATTTAATTAACATGTTATCCCAGGAATCTCTAGGTCTCCAGCACCACTCTATGGTCCACTTCCACCAGAAGTTGCACTGGGAGACCAAGAGATTTATAGATCGTATCTTTCTTTAGGCATTTTGTCTTCTGGTGAGTTTCCATGGTCAGCTCAGATGGAAGTTGAACACAGAGTTGCATTGGAGGGACTAGAGATTCCTAAAAAGATATTATCTCAGATAAAAATATTTTTATTTAATTTTTCAGCTTTCATGGTCCTAGACCCAGTGAATGGAGAGGGCTAACTGTATTTGCTTCCTTAGAAATGCAATCTGGAGGTTAGGAAATTTTGATGACCAGCTTTACTGTTAGGCAGAATGGAGTTACCATCTGAGAAAATGGCTTTGGAGATGAAAGGAAAGGGCAGCAAATGGATGGTTATTTAATTTGTTATTGTATTTTTTTCCTGCCAGAGAGAGTAAGATGCAGTTGTGGAATTTTCTGCCTCATATTCCATAATAATAACATTGTTGGCTATAAGTATTCTGCACCTGATATTGGGGTGAGTGTTCAATTGCTGTAGTCCTTCAGGCAGCAGAACGTCTTGAGACATCCTACTTGTCATGATGAGATCAGCAAATGATGCTGAATGGACTTCCGTAAAACAAAGACAGATGGAGAATGATTAAGCTGAAATAATGGAGTTTCCTGCAGAGTAAGAAGTGACAAAATGTTTTCATATACTGAACAGGAGAAAGAAAAACTAACGACAAAAAATGAGCATGGATATTTCATTTTTCACTAATAAAATTATAAATGAAGTCTTATAACTGGAATGATTCCCCCCTCCTTCTCCTCCCCTTCTTCTTCCTCTTCTTCTTCTTCTTCTTGTACCCAGATCAATCAAGTCATTGCAGTTTTGACTTTTTCCACATGATTCTTACATTCAGCACTTTAGTTATTACAGCAACCCATCTTTTTAACAGGCACATCCTAATGTCCTATTTAATTCTACTTTAAAACCAAACTCTGAGCTGTATCCCATTATCATGCTTAGTTCTCTAAATTATACTAAGTTACAGAAACTTTAATGGAAAAAAGCCATTTTGATAAATTCTGAAAGTCTCCCATTAATAAAGACTTGCATTTAAAATGTAGCCTAGATCCAGGGGGAAGAAATTTGTCTGAAAATAACAGCATAAAAGTGCAGGAGAGGAATTTTGCATTTCCCCCCTTCTTGGGGGTAGACGAGGTATGATTTCTCCCCCTTTACCTTACAAAAATGTGAGGACTCAGCTTTGTGTCTAAAACAGCCTACTACCAAGCCCTTTGCCACTGACAAATCTTCATATCTATTTCATTTCTTGGATGGCAATTCTGCCAACAGAGTATATAGCTTGAGGGACAGGTGTAGGTTTCTGGTTGAAGATCTCTAGCATCCTTTCAAATTACATGATTAAAGTGCTATGTCCCACTTTCAGTGATTCTAGGGAATCTTGGGATTTGCAGTTTAGTGAGGAGTATTCCTTATCCTCAGCATGAGACCTCTAGTGCCTTGCCAAACTACAACCTAAAAATTTCATAGGATTTCAGTTAAAGTGATCCAGGCTACGGTCATCTCGAGACTGGACTACTGTAATGCCCTTTACACTGGCCTACCTGTCTCGGTGATCCGGAAGCTCAAATTGGTGCAAAATGCAGCGGCCCGGCTCCTTGCGGGTGTCCCAATGAGATGCCACATAACACCAATCTTACGGCAGCTGCACTGGTTACCAATTGAGCACCGGATCACTTTCAAAGTGATGGTACTTACCTTTAAGGCCTTGCATGATCTAGGGCCGATGTACCTGAGGGATCGCCTAGCTCCCTACAAACCCCAGAGATCCCTCTGTTCTGAGGACCAAGACCTGTTGGAGGTCCCCAGTTTTAAGACCTTGCGTCTAATGGCAACTAGACGCAGAGCCTTTTCAGTAGTGGCGCCATCTCTCTGGAACACCTTGCCACCTGAAGTTCGTGCCTTGCGGGACTTGTCGGCCTTCCGCAGGGCATGTAAGACACATCTATTCTGGCAGGCTTTTGAGTTCTGTTATTGATGTTTTAAAAGGTGCTTTTAGGATGTTTTTAAGATGTTTTGTTAAAGATGTTTTAAAGATGTTTTTAAGATGTTTTTAAATTGTTGTTTTAGCCGGTTCTTGTGAGCCGCCCCGAGCCCTAGGGGAGTGGTGGCATATAAGTTTGAAAAATAAATAAATAAATAAATAAAAAAGTAGAATGATAGTTCTGTAACATAGTTGTGGAAACATTTGTGGGTTTAACTTTTACAGATTTCATTTTTCATGGATTTGATTAATATGGACTCTCTAGAAATACCTAGGTCTTCTAGTACAACCTCCAGTAGATGCTGACCAGAGAGTTGCATTAGAGGACCTAAGGTGCATTTACTCTATAGCAGTGATTCTCACCCTATGGGTCACCAGATGTTTTGGCCTTCAGCTCCCAGAAATCCTAACAGCTGGTAAACTGGCTGGGATTTCTGGGAGCTGTAGGCCAAAAAATCTGGGGACCCACAGGTTGAGAACCACTGCTCTATAGAATTAATGCAGTTTGACACCACATGAACTGCCATGGCTTAACGCTATGGAATCATGGGAGTTGTAGTCTGATGAGGAACTAGCACTCTTTGGCAGAGAAGGCTAAATATGTTGTTAAAACTGTAATTCCTATGATTCTATAGCATTGAGCCATTCGACAGCATAGATGTCCCCCCTAGAATTACCAAGAGAGGTGTTCTCTTGGTAATTAAAATTAAATGTTTTTGTTTAATTTGTGGTTTTCCCACTTTTGTTGGAGTCCTGTACCTAACCACAGAAGATGAGGAGAGTTGACTGTTGTGTGAAAGGCCCTCTAATGTCTGACTTGAGGGAAATGTTCTTCTACAAAAGAAAACTGCTTCTACAGTTTTAAAACTTAACTGAGACTTAGGACTTTTTTTGCTGCATCGGATCTGTTTCTGTTCAGGCCTGCTGTCTATATGCAACATACGCACTAGAAAGATTTGGTGATGGAAAGGATAACACCAGGCCATCAGTGGGAGATGTCATCTTTGATCACAAAAATGCACCGTAAGTAGGGGAAAAAAGCTGATTATTGAAAAAGTCAGCCTGCTTCCTGCTGCTGCGCTACTTTTCTGTTTACCAGAAATATTTTGCTCCAGGGGTGGGTACCTTTTGCAGGGACCATTGTTTGCCCCGGGTAACCCCTCTGTAGGCAGCAACGTTCCCTTCATTAATGTGACAGAAATTCATTTCTGGTTTCAATTTTGAGAAATGTATTTTCATTAAAATCAGACAGATTAAAACAAGGAGGAAATTAACCTTGTTTCAGTGGTGAATTGTGCTTACTGGAGTATAATTTTCTGTTTTAAACAAGTATATTTTCTTCATAGAAATCAGAACACAGGCAAAGACAGATATGGCCTATCAATTGTGTATTGCACTCCCTGTTTTACTCATGTACACAACCACACAATCAAGTGTGACTTCCTAATCTACCATTTGAAGCAGTCAATCAATTCTGTTGTAGTCTGCAAATACCTCCGTTAATGAAGTACATATGTTTCTGGATATTATTGGAGAAAATGCAAGTTCTAATGAAATGTAATAACTACAACAATATTAACAAAAATTTGGTACATGAGGCAGATACAGTTTGCCCTTCATATTCACAGATTCTGCCATCCGCAATTTGAAATTACCCCCTCCCCTGTCCATCACCACCAAAATTAGCAAACATTGATTTTGCCATTTTATTTCAGGGACACCATTTTTACACTCCATTATATATAATGGGACTTGATCATTCACAGATTTTAGTATATATGGAGATTCTGAAATCAAATCCCAGTGGATAACAAGGGCCCACTGTACAACATGGAAGAAATCGTGATGGGTTCTTACACCACAAAAAAGAGCAGCTCAATATTTTCAGATCAGAAAAATTTAGCATAAGTAAACAAAAGGTCAATGGAAAGCTCTCCACCTGCCCACGAAATGCATCCAGGGATATGTTTTCTTTCAAAAGCTTGTTCTTTTCTTATGGTTCACATTTTGGTGCCTAAACTCTAGACATATGATTTTTGACATGACTGGTGTATCTGGCGATGCAGGCTTATTTGCTCTCCCCTTTTTCTCTAGCTTGCCTTCTTTCTGGAAGGCATTCTGGAAGCAGCAGCTATTTATCTTGCTTGCTATAGGTGATAGGCAAGTACTGTAGAACTGGCTAGAGCAAAATGCAACTCAAGCCTTGTTACTGTGTTGTTTACTGAAGAAATGTTGTTGCAATCTGATACTGAACGTTTCTCCTGCCTCCTCTCACAATCCTCCAGCGCCAAAGCGACTAGAAAACCTTCCAGCAAGACAGAAGATAAGGAAGAAAAGGGGAGTGGGTGGCAAAAAAAGCCTTTATAAAAAGTATTTTTACTCTCATAGGCTTTGTTAACTAAGGGATACTATACTTTCATTTGTGTTTCTTTTTCTGAGCCAGCCCTATACATTTTGTGGTTTTTGAAGCAAAGAAAGAAAACCACATACAGAAGCTGGCTGGGCAAGCAGTTGAAAGTTATGCTGGCATCTTGCATCTCATTTGAATGCAGCAATCTCAATTATGAGTTGACAGTGACAGAAGATCAACTTGCATTTATGCTATTCTTCTGGTCCAAAAATAATGATACACTATGTCATGGTGACCCCCAAAGGATGGCACTCAAATATATTGGTGACAAGAGCATGGTGACTTCAATTTCCTTCATATTTTTATTGGAATATGATTTATTTATTACATATCATCTCATCTTTTTGCCAATGAATTCAAAGAAATCACATAGGGCTCTTCTTTGAACTTTTATCTTGTGAGGTGGGATGAGAGAGATACTGATTATTTCTAGGTCACTTAGGCCCCTTCTACACTGCCTTATAATCCAGATTATCAAGGCAGACAATCCACATTATCTGCTTTGAACTGGGTTATATGAGTCTACACTGCCATATAATACAGTTCAAAGCAGATAATTTGGAATTTATGTGGCAGTGGAGAAGGGATCTGAGTGAGTTTCATGGCTAAGTGGGGACTAAAAACTGGCTTACTATTACTTTCCACTGCTCTTAACACTGGACTCGCATGCTAGGATCCATCCAGAATAGTGGCTATTTAGAACATCTTTTCTATATACATCTAAGGGTTCACTGGAGGGCCACCACTCATTCAACACTGCTTGTTGCCCTCTCATCCAACAATCCATGCCTTGAATGTAGACATCTGAGGCACTTTCATACTACACTATTAAAGTATTACGTTTACCATTAAACTGCCATGGATCCTTCATATAGAATGCTTACATTTGATCAGAACCTAGACCTCACTTACTGAGAATTCTAAAGAGCCCTCCCAAAACTACAGATCTCAGAATTCTGTAGAACAGTTCTATGACAGTTAAAATAGAATCATAGTACCATAACTGGGCATAGTACTGTTAAAAGGAATTCTTAGGAATGTTCATATGTACAGATGCTTTTTATGGTAGATTCTATGAAAACCATAATATCAGCCATGCAGGGTTATTTTTCTATTTGATTAAAAATTGCAATGTCCCAACTTTAGAACCAAGGACTAAATATAATCAACCACTTCAGTGATCTTTGGTTGCAGAGGAGATGGTTGGGCATGGTAAGAGTGGTCAAGCATAACTCAGTGGTAGACAACACATTTTACATGGAGATGTTTTTCCAGGTCTGTCTTAGTGTCAAATTTTGATAATTTTTTTATAGTTACTAGGAAGCAAACCAAATGGTGGATTCCATATCATTGGGATTCCATATCATTGGGATGCTCTGAGTTTTAGATCAAGCATAATGGAAATTTCAAATGTCCTGAAAATAGATTCAACATCTTGAATGGGTAGTACTGTTAAAGTTTGGGCTAAAATGTGGAGTGAAATCGCTGTGCTTCCTAATATAGCAGTCTATAGTCACCATTGCCCAGTAAAACTGTTGCTGGTCGAAGAAGACTCACATGAGTAAAGGAATAGTCAAGACCATTTTCCTCAAGTATGAATGGTCTCAGGCTGGAATGGTTAATTGTTAACTGCACAAGAACTAAATACATGACTAATGCCATCTCTAATCTGGCTCTAAATTATTTTATGTCTGAAAACACAATTTCTAGTAATTTCTGCACTTCCTGTTAATGCTAATCTAGTTTGATTTACAGACAAAGAACCACACCTAAGTTTGATTTCCAAGTTCCTCACCCTAAACTCTAGTTTTGATCCTTCTTTTTTTGTCCCAAACAATACTGAATTGTCTATATTTTGGTTCTTAACCTGTTCTTGAATCCTGTGGCATCCTTGAGCCCTGGAAGAGATATTCACCAACTGCCTTTGCTTTTTTGGGGCCTGCTGGGTAAAGGCAATTACCACCACCTGTGGCTGTTGCTGCTGCTGTTTGTCTTCAAGTCATTTCCAATCTATGATGCCCTAAGGCATCTTGCTCTATTATGGGATTGGCAAGACTTGTTTAGAAGAGGTTTGCCATTGCCTTCCTCTGTGGCTGAGTGCAGTTTGCCCAGGGTCACACAGTGGGTTTTGTGGCCAAGCAGGAATTCAGCCCCTGTTCGCCAGAGTCCAATGTTCAAACAACTGCACCACACCGGCTTTCATGCCCTTTACCCCCATAACCAGGACTCAAGAAAGCTTACAAATTTGAACAATTACAACATTAATTAAAATATACAAAAAGGGGAAGGTAGTAGGAATGAAAGAAGAAGCTCTTCTGATATCAGGTACTCAGCAAACTCACATGGAAAATGTAGTCTGTCAGAAAACCCAGACCTATGCTATAGACAGATTTCTAGGTCAAAGCCAGACTTTGAATTGCTCACGGGTTTGTTTTTAGGAAAGAGAAAGTGACTAAGAAATCAAACTGGCCAGTTTCACTGCCAGAGATTAAAACAATTAAGTATGGATAACAATCAAGAGGAACCCAGGGAGTATATTATGGAAGAAGTCCATCAGTACCCATGAAAGATTTATAGATATTCCTGCTGAACAACTAATGATCATCCTCCAAGGGGACAGATCAGTGCAAAAGTGCCATAAAGTAAAAGTGGAACAACTGTGCTGTGATAAATGCTGAAATAGTGAAGATATATGGGTAGCAGTGGCAGCTGACAGGTCTACTTCCAGCTTTGTAGTCCAAATGTTTAAAGGACCTATAGGTTCAGCACCGTGAACAGTTCCTTTAACCATTGGACTAAAACCCAGAAAAGATTCATCGTCCCACTAACAGTGTGACCTTCAGCCACCACTGTGGGTAGCTCTTGTTTATAGAGAAAAGATCAAAGTTTTTCACATTCATCAAAGACTTGACCTAAACAGAAGTGATGGGAAGGTAGGATTAGATAACAAAACATGATTGACCTGCCTTGGCTGTGTCTCTCTGGCAACCGTGAAGGTACTGCATTGTGTTTCTCTGAACACAAGTTAGAAGGAAAGAGGAGTGAAATCTCTTAGGGGTTCATTCACGCTCCTGCAAAAATAGTTGGTTGTAAAATATCCACACATCTTTCATTCTGTTGTTTCTTAAGGGTTCATGTTGGATATTAATTTCTTGTTTTTGCATTATATCTTTTTCCCTCTGACCACACTGATTCAATCATATAATCCCTATTCCATTCACCTACATTATCCATTCAGGCTTGTATATAATGAACAGCAATTGAGACAACACTCTGTGGTTCAGAAAAGGCAGTGCCAAATGAATTTTGTCAGCCTTTAAGACTTTTTGCTTGTTTTTGTTGCAACAGAATAATAAAGCCACTCGCTCCCCAGTTTAGAAATTGTTTATATTTGTTTCTTTTTCAATATATATCTGGTTTAAAGATCTTTTAATTGAAATTTCAGTGGCCTTGTTTATCTGTTTCCGCATACTTGCGGTGGCGCAATGGGTTAAACCCTTGTGCTGGCTGAACTGCTGACCTGAAGCTTGTCAGTTCATAGAATCGTAGAGTTGGAAGAGACCTCACAGGCCATTCAGTCCAACCCCCTGCAAGAAGCAGGAAAATATCATTCAAAGCACCCCTGGCAGATGGCCATCCAGCCTCTGCTTGAAAGCCTCCAAAGAACGAGCCTCCACCACACTCCGGGGCAGTGAGGAAGCTCTTCCTAATGCTCAGGTGGAATCTCCTATGGAGTGAGCCCCTGTTCTGTCAGCTCTAGCTTGCGGGGACATGAGAGAAGCCACTGGGCATCCCCTGGGAAACGTCTCTGTAGATGGCCAATTCTCTCACTTGCAGTACGTTTACAAGTCGCTTATGACATGATAAAAAAGCATACTTAGACTGTTTTTGCTAGTGATTGGTATGATGCATTGGGGGTAGATGACCTTGATCTCTTTTCATCCAATTTGAAATCTATACGTTTTTATCATTTGATAATTTGATAGATGTGCTTTTTAAAATCGGTACTTATGATTCTTACACTAGTCATGTTGGGTCATTTGAGTATATATTAGTTTAAGCTTATTGATTTCCATTTTGGGATTCAAGCCATTATCAATCAAAATATTATAGCCTAAAATCAAATTGATAGTTCTAACTGGAGTAGACCCATTGAATCAATTGATGAATGGCAAGTCAATACTTATACAAATGGCATTGATTCCTTGGGCCACTCTAGTTGGATGTAACAATTGAATGTAAGCCTTTAAATGAATTTGACCATTGTGAAGTAATGGAAAGAGTTTAAAGATTCAAACCTTTGCATACATAATAGTTGTTAAAATGTAACTTTCCCTCAGTTTTTTATCAGAAATTGTCTAAAAGATATGAATTTGGGAGCTAGGGGAAATAATGTTTAAGAAAAAGATTTGGCTAGTATCAAATCCAGTGACATAACATTTTTAATACTCTGTCCGGAAATTATATTTTGAGAAAATACAAATATTTTCAGAATTTCTTTGACTATACTAACCAAGTCTAGAGATGTCTTTAAAACTAATAGATCTAAAGATTTTGGCCGATTAATTTTTTATTAAAAAATCCCAAAGATAAAGATATAAAAACATTGAGCAACCATCTTTATTGTGATCCTAGATTAGTCATAAAAGGATAAAAGCAAAACATAGTGGAAAATCAAGCTATAAACAGCTCTCACATACAATAATGCCTGTATATACATAAGCAGCAGTGAAATATAACTATAGTGATTCTTGAGTAGTTCCTCAGATTCAAAATTTTATAAAGAGAAAGCTGTCACGTGTCGTGTATTCATGACTATCATGGTTCAAATACTATACAAAAACTGGTACATGTGAAATATTATTTTCTGCAATGATTAATTTTTTCAGTTATATCCATAACTGTTTTGATTTACATTCTGCAATTTTGCCAGAAAAAAACAGTCAATGGGCTAGCAATTATAGAATTCCATTCAAAATAAATATTGCAAAACATAAATATAGGCTAAAACACAACAAAAACAAACCAGTGAAAGAAACAGCAACACTTCTTTGATAATGATCCAGCTTAAAGGGTAAAAGCATCAGTGAATGAAATGGAAAGACAACAGAGAGTCGACTTTGGCAAGGGATTCCATAACCTGGGAATAATTACAAAGAAAGCCCTCTCTTGAATTTCCAAAAGACATGCCTTTGATGGTGGTGGAAAACATTTCCCCTGATCTTAAAACCTGAGCAAATTCATAAGGGATAACAGTCTTTAAATAGACCAGCCCCAAGCCCAACAAGATTCTGCAGGTGGAAGCCAACACCATTGAAGCTGCCTTAACAAGGGAATGCTGTGATTTCTGTAATTATGCCAAGTCACTTCTGGCTACAGTGGTCAGTGCGTCATTGGAAATCAAATGAGATGCAAGCAAAGGAGGCATTGTTGTGGTCAGATCAGAGATTAGCAGGATGGACGCATTTGGAACAATAGCCATAGCTGTCTCTGAGATACCATCTTTGACATTATAGGCTCATTATAGACTCATTCATTCCTTAAGGTTATCTGGAGGTGCCCTCTTCATAGTACTATATGGACCAAGATCTACTCTGCAATTGTTTGGAAGTGGCCATTGTAGAAATTTGGGCACCTACTACTATGTGAAATGTCCTTCTCTCAGGAATTTGACATAATTAAAAATGTTTAGTTTAACCGCTTTGAGTCTCCTTGTGGAGAGAAAAAGTGGGGTATAAATAAACATAATAAATATAATAATAGATGCTGAAATCATATTTATTTATGAAAAAAACTCCCAGTTTAGTTAAATTCTAATTGTATTTCATTGATTACATAAATACTGTCTGTCAGTTTGTATACAGCAAGACTCCTCTAACCACTAATCCATATTCGTGGTTTCACTTTACCTGTGTCTGGGGTAAATGCTATCTCTAGGAATTTTTTAGGTTCTCTAGGTGATTCTATGGTATGGTTTCTGTGGAAGGTCCCATAGATATGTGTTGGAGGACCTAGCAAATTCCTAGAAGGGATACCTATATAAGAATCTCTAGTTCCTCCAACACAATTCTATGGTATGCCAGACTGGTAGTCATGCTATTTAATGTTGTTCTATCATATCCATAGTTTCAAGTAAGCACGATGGGCCAGGAACCTACCCGCATGGGGATCTTACTGCTTTGGATATTGGCATATTATGGATATTAATGAAAAGAGATCCCACATCAGAATTATGTATCTTAAACCTTCACATGTGGCATCATGCAGATTGCGTTATATGAACCTTGTGCTGAATGCATTTAATTGTGTAGATGACTGCATATTGGCATGCACAACAACAGAATGCTCAACCAAATGTCTAGCAGTTTTCAGCAGTTTTATTACTGGTGTACACCACTCTAACTTTTTTGATTCATATAGTTTATAAGCATTCATAAACATAGTATTTCCTCTTAAGTGAATATATAATCTGGGCAAATACACTCTTCACCACCACTGTGGCCCAGGAAATTTCTGCCTTATAATTAAACCTGAATCCAGATAGAAATTAATCTAGATAAGACATGAGTAATTGTATGGTATGTCGGGATCAATTTTCCCCATCTGTACCATCTGTTTCAACATGGGTTCCATCAATACAAGGATTCTATCCAAAGCTTCAGGCTGAAAAAATGGACACATACCCATTGTAACTGGACAAGCAGATGCCAAAATTACATATGCTGGACCTGTATTAACTACTATAGCTACTAAATTGAATACACAGGAGTGATTCTATCCACAAGGTGTTATGCATATTGCTCACAAAAGACTATCAGAGTGTTTAATGTGTGGTCCCCAGATGAGGTATGTCTTAAAGGATTTGGAATGTGAAACATATCCTGGAAGATCAGGTTAACTTCAATAGTTGCTCAGCCTATCTCTAAGCTTTTCATACACAATGAAATTACATACAAGAGAAACAATGCAGCATGTTAAACCTGTGTGTCAAATTTCCTGTATGCTTTTCTAAAAAAGTATTCACAGGAGGCTCACATACCAAGAGGAGAACAAGGAGAAGAGTAAAGGGGTTTAAACCTAAACCACTGTTTTGCCCAAATCCCTCAAATCCCAATTTGGCTGCTTTACTCTCTATAGAAGCAATATTCTTTCTCCATATAACAAATCCAAAGTAGTCTAAAGGTAATAACTCCTGCCTGATTTTTAAAGTTTGGATGGAAGTTTGGCAATGAATGTCAAGTATTGTGAACTATATTTGAGAGGAGGGAAGTTGCAAAACCATCTCTGAGTATTTGTTAGCTAAGAAAATCTTGTGAAATTCAAGTGATCACTATAAGCCAACAGACAACTTGAAGGCACATACCGACCTTGCCACACGGCCACTGGAATTGCCTTATGTTGTTGGGAAGCTTGAGGAACCCGGTACCCCACACCCCGCATTGCCCAGCTCCAATTATGGGTGATCCAATGGGGGGAAGCCTGGACCACACAGCTTGCCCCAGTTGCTTCTAATGGAAACACAGAAAGCCTCATCACAAAAGGTGGATTTTGGCGGCATGGCTGGGCTGGTCCATGAGGTCACGAAGAGTCGGAAGTGACTGAACAAACAAACAACAACAACACTGGCTCCACCCTACATCACCCATGGAGCCATTCTGGCATTGTTTGATGGGAGCTGGCAGGTCCATGGGTGATGTAGGCAGAGCTGGCATATGCCACCAAAATCCACCTTTTGTGTTGAGGTGGTAGACACACACATAACCAACTGTGTGAAGAAGGTTTAAGCTGAAAAAAATCCTAGATGTTTACCACAATTTTACCCTTAATAATACTGTGGCCTTCTACAACCTTTTTTCATTTCTTATAAAACGTTATAGGGAAGTTACATTTGACTCCATCACATTATATCTTGTGTGAAGTTTGGCCCTACTTTGTAGTAGTAGTAAAAGAAGGTTCATTTCTTTTAGCCATAATATGTATTAAAATCCTGCCAAGTGAATGTAAAGAATATAGTGTCCTATGAAAATGAAATCTTCAAAATAGAATTTCTCATGAAATCATGACAGCTATGTTCCTCTATACATATTTTGAACATTGATTTGATTATATTGTGTAAGTTAGAAGGTCTTCTAATAAAGATTATATAAAAACTATATATGTGGAACTACCCAAATTGGGTTAGAAATGGCCAGCAGAATTTTCTCCTGCAATTTCGTTCCATTTTCCAAGTTTTGTTGCGAACTGAAGGACCCTGTTATACAAAACACAGAGCTCACTCATTGGATAAAACCTATTTTACTATTACAGGCAATTACACCCTCAGGGCAATGCGGGACAAGTAAGTGGGCAAAAAACTGCAGGACCTGACATAGACCTGTCATTCCCAGTTAATATTCCCCAGCTGCCCTGACACCTTTGCTTGTAGCAGATTTTACAAATCCACAGGATGGACGGGGGAGAATGGGCAGAAGTTTACTTTATTTATTTTTAATTGAATTTCCAAGATGTGTTGGATCATATATAATATTGGGTTTTAAGTGCACGTTTTAAACACGTATTTTTCAGCTGTTAATCAAAATCAGCACACATTTTCCTTAAGTGTCATTTAGCCACCCTCCCTTTTTTATCCTGGTTTTTTCCACATTTTACGGGCCTGTGTAGAAGCATCCTCAGTTAAAAAGGCTTTTGACAGGGAAGTTATTTTTTACAAAAGCTTTTTACATTTTCTCAGCCTCCTTTTCCTCTTTGTCTTCTATCTAGCTAGTAGGTTTTTTAAACAGCATCAGCACTGGAAAATTGTAAAGGAAAGCTGTAGAAACCCAGACACTCACTGCTGAAAGCAATGTCTTCAATGGCATGTTTTTGGTAAACAATACAATAAACAAAGCTTGAGCTGGAAAAGAATTTAATTCTACACTGGCTGATCCTACTATAGCCTTATGTGCCTGGATAAAATAAGCAATGTAAGCTATAAGTAGAAGCCAGCAGATTGAAGTGGCTTGAGCATTGGACTACGATTCAGGAAATTAGGGTTTAAATCCCCACTCAACCATGAAACCCACTAGTGCAGTAGTTCCCAACCTTTGGTCCTCCAGGTGTATTGGATTTCAGCTCCCACTGTTCCTAATGTTTGGTAAGCTGGCTGGGGTTTCTGGGAGTTGAAATCCAAAACACCTGGAGGCCTAAAGGTTGGGAACCACTGCACTAGTTGAATATGGACATGTCACATGTTCTCAGCCTCAGAGGAAAGCAGCGGTAAAGCTCTCCTGAACAAATCTCATCAAAAAAACTCCGCCAGTTATAGGTTCACTTTAGGGTTACCATAGATTGGAAACTACTTGAGGCACACATAAACAACACCAGCAGCAATAACCAGCAACTTCTTCTGGAGCCACTTATTGAGAATGCATGAATAGCAAAACTGACAGAAAAGAGGACAGAGGATATGTTTGACCTACGAGCTACCCCAGCTGCTAGCATAAACAATTTATACTTTTCAAAAGAAAAACAGTTTGGCTAACAATATGAAAATCATAAGAAAAGTGAAAGAAAACTTCATCCCTGGATGCATTTTGGAAGAAGTCTTTAGGCAGTCTCTGGAAGGTTCAAAATGTTTTCAATTACTTATGCAAGACTTACCTGACCTAGTTGTTTCATTTCCATGTGCATATTGTTTAGTTTGGAATAAAAAGTTTGCTGAAACATGTTGGCATGGTTTTTCTTTTTTGTGGTGCAGGAACCTATCTCTATGCTATTTTTGCTTCTGATACCAAATCTTCTTACTTAAAGATACTCAGGAATACATCTGTTCCGTTAACTGTTAACTACAGAAGTAAGTAAGTAAATAAATAAATAAATAAGTAAAAGACTAAATTGTCAGAGCTGAAATTAAGGTGAAACAGTAGCAGTAGGATGAGACTTCTGAATTTCAAACCAAGAGCTATATATCAATATAGTCTTATAAACCAATACTAGAGATCATTGACATACTAACACAAAAAAGGGGTAATGCACCAGCTCCAAAAAGAAGAAAGAATACAAAAGAGGATTACATAACATTTATTGGTGCATGTGTTTATGTATAGGTGCAAACAGTACTATAATGTAATTGTTGTTGTGTGCCTTTGAAGGCATTTCCAACTGAGAGTGACCACAAAGGAAACTAATTGTGGCAAGATTCATTCAGAGAAAGTTTGCCATTGTGTTCACTGAGGTTGAGAGAGTAAGACTTGTGAAGATCACTCAGTGGGTTTTTATGTCTGACCACCAAGGTGCTAACACTCAAACCACTATGTCACACTGGCTGACTATAATGTAATAATAAATGAAACATGCCTTTCCACATATATAATTACTACTGTCTAGGTGACCTGTGTGGTTGCTGCAAAGTCTACTGTCTAGGTAGTAACTGTGGGTCATCAACCTGGTTACTACCTAAGACAGTACCTACTCTCCTTCTTATGATGGTCTTTAAGACAAATGTGACATTCCCTGCTTACCCAGACAATGGAATTGATCCAAAATTAGTTTTAGCCTATGTTCTGTGATATCATTCTTCTATTCCCCTGTCCCTCCACCAATCTTGAGCTCAGGTTTTAGGCGTTCCTCCAATGGTTGCTTAATCTGTTTACAAAGACTGGGAAAACGGGGGAGACTGAGGGATCAGATGATACTGTTTATTTGGCTTAGCAGATATTGCCTTTCTTATCATTAGCTGGCTTAGTGAAAATATTCTTGTTAAATAAAGGAGATTTGTGTCCAGGCAGTTGGTCTGGAAGAAGATGCACACTGGGTACACAATTGTACTGGAACTGCAATGATCAGGTTTCCCTTTGAACTGAGTGTGGTATGCCTTTCCTTGTACTTGAGGATGCTTGTGCCCATCTGTAGCCAATTAATATTTTAAATGTAACTACTTCTATATGACTAAGGATGTGCTGGGATGAGTTGTGTCCCCAAATAACTTCACAGTGTCAACAGAACATTGTTTATTTTGGGACGAAGGCCCTTGGTTTAATGACTGTAGACTTCTAAGTATTTCAGCACAAAGGAAGCTGGTAGAGTTGTTGACAATCTGAAAGGCTGCATTTCATAGAAAAAGTTAAGGCAAGGCAATAACAGAATAGGGGTGTATTTGACATCAGAATCAGTGCATTTGACATCAGTAGCAGAATAGAAGTACAGTTAACATACACTTATTTCCCATGGCCAAAACTGCTCTATAGCCTAGACATAAGGAATATTCAGTCTGGACCAAAAGAATAAAATAAGGATCTGTAGAATCCTCTTGGTCTGAAATGTGGCCCAGACAAGTGCACTTGTCTTAAAGTTTAACCACATACAATATACCAGTATATAAAAGACATTTGTTAATAGTGCAGTCATGGAAATTGGAATTTCAGCAGGTGATTCCAATATGGAACCAGCTGCAACTGTTTACGTGGCCATCCCATATTCACTCTCTCTCCCACCCCCCAGTTCCATTCTCCTAATCTAGCAGTCAGCAGTCACGGCATGGGTGATTTCAGTTGCTTATCGCCTGAAATTATTCTGGTCAGAATGTCAAGGCAATTAGAGAAGATGGGAAAGAGGAGCTAACGATTCCTCCTCTCTCCACTCTCCCTCCCACATTACTCTGGAGCTCTGGCCAACATCAGTCCTGGTGACAACCAACCAACACAAACTATGTTACACCACCTGGCCACTGCTACAACAAGAAAGGAGTGGTGGTAAGAGTGTTTGTCCAGCAGCACCCAACCAGTGCCTCTAGGTCAGTGATTCACAACCTTTGGGCCTTCAGTTGCTTTGGACTTCAACTCCCAGAAATCCCAGCCAGCTTACCAGCTGTTCGGAATTGTGGGAGCTGAAGTCCAAAACACCCTGAGGTACAAAGGCTGGGAACCACTGCTCTAGGTGATCAGAACTCCTTGCCAGTTCTACGAATCCAGGATGATGATGATGGTCTAAGTCATTCTGGAACCATTCTACCATTTGTCTCTCCAGATCAGCCCTGGAATAAATCCTCAGTGAAAATCTGCCCATGGTTTTTACAAATACAGATGAACTGGCTTACCATTGTGAAAATATGGGCAAGTTTTCTGGGCATTAGAGTGCTGTAAACTACAGGACTATGGCTACTGTGGTTGTCCACCTCTAGTTACTGGCTTGTTCTGTTGCTAGGGAGGGAAGGTTCTTCTGTCTCTCTATGTATTGCTTCAGTATTATCTCACTGTTGACTGGAGGTTTGAGTACAAATGGAAGAAGGTTTAAAGGTAAAGGTAAGGTTTTTCTCCTGACATTAAGTCTAGTCGTGTCTGACTCTGGGAGTTGGTGCCCATCTCCATTTCGAAGTCGAAGAGCCGATGTTGTCTGTAGATGTCTCCAAGGTCATGTGGCCGGCATGACTGCTTGGAGCACTGTTACCTTCCCGCCAGAAGATCAATATATTGATCTATTCACATTTGCATGTTTTCGAACTGCTAGGTTGTCAGAAGCTGGGGCTAACAGTGAGAGCTCACCCCACTCCCCAGATTCAAACTGCCAGTCTTTCGGTCAGCAAGTTCAGCAGCTCAGTGGTTTAATCCACTGCACTACCGGGGCTCCCTAAAGAAGGTTTAGTCTGTTCTTAATGTGTTACATGTGCATTCTGATAATGGTATTTATTTTGGCTTCAAAATGAGAAGTGTGAAGCCCTGGTGGAACTGTAAACTGGAAAAATGTCTTGGGGAAGTTATATTTTTCTTTCTTTTCTGAAGGACTTTTTTCCAGGGAAATGAGGGGGGGGGGGGGAGAGAATAGTTTTTGAGACGGAAGAATTATATGTTTATGACAAGGTACCTATGGTTTTACCAGTTTGAAAAGCAGGCAAACCCCTCTTCCCCTCACACATTTTAGGTTTTTTTTAATAGGTAATTTAAAATACCTTGTACCTCCATCTTGTAAATCAGCTAAAGGCAATCTCTTCCGGAAGGTCTATCCAGACAGTTTTTAACTGTGTATCTTAAACTCATGTCCTTTGTTTGATGTCTAGTTTATGTATTTTAATATGTATTTTATAGAAAGATGGTTTTAATATGTATCTTTTATAGCAATATGTATATTTCTTGAATACTTGAAATGTTCATGTTTTTTAATTGTGTTGTAACCTACCTTGAGCCACAGGGAGAAAAAATTATTATTATTATTATTATTATTATTATTATTATTATTATTATTATTATTATTGATTTTTATACAAATTACATCTGCTGGACCTTAATTTGGAATTATAATTTGGATAAATATATTCTAATACTTGCATATCAGACAGGCTAATGTTATAAAACACACACACACACATATCATGAGCTTTATATTTCTGAAATAATATAAGTTCTGTAAGATCACAGAGCATTTTTTCCACAATGATTTCAAAATTTCTGGAAAAATCAGTGGTTTGGTGGTGGCAGTGGGAATGGCTGCACTATAGAATTAATGTAATTTGACACCACTTTAACTGCACTGATTCAATGTTTTGGAATGCTGGGAATTGTAGTTTGCTGAGGCACCAGCACTCTTTGGCAGATGTATTAAAATGTATTATATGATTTTCAAGGCTAAAAACCTTGTAAATTCAATTTTCTGGGAACAAAAGATGAAGTTTGCCACTTTGGTCTCAAGCCTCCACCAAAATAACAACTTAAAACTAAATATCACACTTAGTATTATTGATTGACTGACTGTATGTATTTAATTTATATGCCATCTTTCTTCCAGAGGAGGACCCAAGGCAGCTTCTAAAAACAAGAAGTTGAAAACATTTTGAAACTAACAAAATGAAGTTCAACAGGGACAAATGCAAGATACTTCACTTCGGCAGAAAAAATGGAATGCAAAGATACAGAATGGGGGACGACTGGCTTGACAGCAGTGTGTGAGAAAAAGACCTTGGAGTCCTCGTGGACAACAAGTTAAACATGACCCAACAATGTGATGCGGCTGCTAAAAAAGCCAATGGGATTCTGGCCTGCATCAATAGGGGAATAGCGTCTAGATCCAGGGAAGTTATGCTCCCCCTCTATTCTGCCTTGGTCAGACCACACCTGGAATACTGTGTCCAATTTTGGGCACCACAGTTGAAGGGAGATGTTGACAAGCTGGAAAGCGTCCAGAGGAGGGCGACTAAAATGATTAAGGGTCTGGAGAACAAGCCCTATGAGGAGAGGCTTAAAGAGCTGGGCATGTTTAGCCTGCAGAAGAGAAGGCTGAGAGGAGACATGATAGCCATGTACAAATACGTGAAGGGAAGTCATAGGGAGGAGGGAGCAAGCTTGTTTTCTGCTGCCCTGCAGACTAGGACACGGAACAATGGCTTCAAACTACAGGAAAGGAGATTCCACCTGAACATCAGGAAGAACTTCCTCACTGTGAGAGCTGTTCGACAGTGGAACTCTCTCCCCGGGGCCGTGGTGGAGGCTCCTTCTTTGGAGGCTTTTAAGCAGAGGCTGGATGGCCATCTGTCGGGGGTGCTTTGAATGCGATTTCCTGCTTCTTAGCAGGGGGTTGGACTGGATGGCCCATGTGGTCTCTTCCAACTCTACTATTCTATGATTCTATGATTCTACATGTAGCACATAATGGAAAATTATTTATTTATTTATCATGTCAGAAGCAAATTGAGGATACAGTTATAATGTATTTAAAAACACAAAGTTAAAAACTTGGCATTATACTAGATTTCCTTTGAGCGGAAGCTGGCCACTTGGAGAGCCTCTGGTGCCACTGTGAGAAGGTCCTGCATTGTGCACGTGTCAGGGCTCAGGTTGCATTGTAGTAAGTGGTCTGTGGTTTGCTCTTTACACTCACATGTCATGAACTTCACTTTGTAGCCCCATTTCCTAAGATTGGCTCTGTATCTTCTAGTGTCAGAAGCACAGACTGTTCAACACCTGTGTGCCCAGGAGGGAGTTTCTCATCGGGTATCAGCCATAGATTGAAGTTCAGAGTTTAAGTCTGCGACTTTTGGACTCTCGCTTGCTGAGGTGCTCCTGCAAGTATGAATGTATAAATGTACATTATAAAGCAAAATAAATAAATAAATCAAAATCTGGCATGTTTGTTTGGGGCTGCACCCCAAATAGCTAATAGACTGGGTCCAAAAGCTTCCTGTAATTCTGTTTTAGTCCCAGTCGGTAACATAAAAAGTTAAGGAATTTTTTGATCAAATATTGATTTATACAGTTTATATGGAAAAAAATACTTTATAGACTATCATATAGATATAAATGCCCCCTCCCAGCCTGAATAGATATTTTTCCTCCCCATGCTGTTCATCAGGATACTCTTACAGTTGATATTAATTTTCAGGAGCTAAAGGAATTGCCAGGGAGAAAACAGGCCAAGTCTGCTTCCACCACAAGGGCTGCATATGCCTACATAGAAATCTAACCAGATTAGTATTCTTATAAATAACTTCGTAGTCACAAGAATCTCATCATTAGGTTGCCTGCTTAAATGTCTTCACTATATCTTAGTGTCCACACAGGATTTTTTAAAACACGTAAGCTACAGGGCCGGGCTGTGGCACAGGCTGTTGAGCAACCAGCTTGAGCCAGCTGCAATGAATCACTCTGACCAGGAGGTCATGAGTTCGAGGCCAGCTCGGAGCCCCATGTTTGTCTTGTCTTTGTTCTATGTTAAGGCATTGAATGTTTGCCTTATATGTGTAATGTGATCCGCCCTGAGTCCCCTTCGGGGTGAGAAGGGAGGAATATAAATACTGTAAATAAATAAATAAATAAATAAATAAATAAATATCTGCCATTAAATGATCATGAAGAAATATAGCATTGCAGTCTACATGGAGTTTGACTTTACAACTGGCAACCTCTTAAAATGGCAAATTATGGACAGTGCAGTCACTCATTACATCAATGGGGCAAAATGAATATGACTTCAAGAGCATAATTGCAACCACAGGATAATGATAATTATGTTTTCTTTGATTATAGTAAAAACAAGTCTTATGAACACCTTAAAGGCTCACACATCCACTGCGGCATGATTTGGTTGACCACAGCCTACTTTATTTAATCCATGAAGTCTCATATTTAATTGATGTATTTATGTAGAAAACAAATGAAACAGTGAGGCCAAAAGTCCACAAGAGATAATTGTAATTTTATTGAATTCCTTTACAGATCCCAATTACATACAAAAACAAGAACATAAGTTATATGGAAAGGTAACGATTACAAATCACATTTAATTATGAAATACATTTGGGAAAACAACACAGTGATCTCCAGGGCTTTTCACAGGATAATCCTTCGCATGACTTCTCAGATGCAAGTCCTATTGAATTCAGGGGCCATGTTCCTACATCAAAGTTAGATAGCAAAAAACTCTGCATAAAGAACAGCATTCTGATCATATTACTTAGTCCTTGTATTGAATAGCAATGTCATGCAACTGAATACACAGCCAAACACACAACCAAATGCACCTCATGTGCATGCACAAGGGTACCATAAGAACTTCTACATTATCAAAACCATAGATTCAATGTGAATATTCCTCATTGGATGAAAAATACAATGTTCTTTCATGGAAGAATGTATGCATGAACAAAATACTAGTAGGAATCCAGGTAATGTATTCCCAAAAGTTAATACCCTAGCCTGGCATTCCCAAAGCAACAAAATTGCATTCCTACTTCCTCCCAGGTTTAAAATTTTTATCCATTGACAAAAACAGATAATTGCAACATCTGAATGATGAAGACAAACCTGGAATGCATGCTGAATGATGCTCTAAGCAGAGCTTGAGAAAATTACTTTTTTGGTCAGAATCCAGATGGCTGCTATATAAAGCAAAAAAAAAAAAAAAAAAAAAAGTTGGGTAGCCAGTGTTACTTTCCCAGTAATTGTACAAGTATGGTCTCTAGTCAATCATTTTCCAAGCCCCGCTCTCTTTTAACAACATGGGTAGTCAATTACCACCTTATCGCATTTAGAAATGACCCAGTCATAGGACACTTCAACCTCTTTTCAAGCATGGTGAGACACTGAGCTCATGACATGTGTTAAACTACTTCCAGCCGTCATGCATAGACCTCTGTGGTTGAAAAGAGGCAGAAGTGTCCTGAAAGGAGGGAACTCCAGACTTCATCACATTGAGAATTTTTCCCCTTTTAATAATAATAATAATAATAACAACAACAACTTTATTTTATACCCCGTCTCCATCTCCCCGCAGGGACTCAGGGTGGCTAACATGGGGCCAAGCTCAGATAATCACAATAAAACAGTATAAAATACATACAGAACAAAACAAACATCATCGAGAAAATTTAGACAGAATAAAACACCATTTTAAACAGTAATGTAATGATTAAATAAAATTACTCATAGGACACCTCAGCCTCTTTTCAAGCATGGAGAGTCATGAAGCTTATCACATATTGCAGGTTTGAACAGAGGCAGAAATGTTCTGAAAGGAGGGAACTCTGAACATGGGCCAGCAATCGTGTTCAGAGCTTCTACCTCTTATCACACTTCACTTTCATCTTTACAACTGAAAAACAGATGGAATGGGAACCATCAAAACTTTCCCATTCTGTCTCATTGTTAAACCATCAGCAGTCTCTTATACCCTATGGGGCTTGATGAACAACAATATGATCCCATGGAAATAAATGGTTTCAACCTGGAGTACTGCCTCTTGTACCCTATGGAGTTTGGTGCAAAAATAGGATCACATGGAAAGAAATGGTTTTAACCTAGAGCACTGCCTCTTGCATCCTAAGGGGTTTGATGCAGAACAATAGGATCCCATGGAAAGCAATGGTTTTAACTTGGAGCACTGTCTCCTGTACCCTATGGGGTTTGGGGCTGAACCATAGGATCCCATGGAAAGAAGTGGTTTTAAACTGGTGCCAGTCTCCTTTAATATAAGGGGCTTTGGGCAGGGCAAGGGATCTCTTGGGCAGGGCAAGGGATCTTTTCGGATACTGCTGTTTCTCCTGATTAAAAAGGTAATACTTACCTTGTGATGAATGTAAGATGAATGTATTGGCAGCTCTTACATATTTGCCTTGATTTTTAATATTTTTGTATTTTAATTTTAAATATTTGACAGCTGCCTTGTGGATGAACCCATAGTTTATAGTAGATAATAAATATTTGAGTGAATAAGTCAATAAATGATGCCTGTAATTGCAGTGATCCGGAAATATGAAGTTATAGGGGAAATGTCAGTGGCTAGCAATTCCCAAAGGATTTTTCATGGTGTTATTTTGCAATGTGTCCCAAATAAGCTTCCTTTTCTGCTGGAAAAGTTGCAGCGAAGATCGTATGACAGATGCTAATAAATGACTGATGCTATTTATTTCTGACAGTGGCAATCAGTTGTTCGATAAATAGAACTGATTCCTGACATTTCCATTTCTATTCTTCATCTAATGTTATCAGAATTGTCAGACTCACCTTGTCTTATCTCTTTGATAGGGAATGCTTAAAAAAAGGAGAGGGAGAGAGACTGGAAGTCAAATACCTCTGAATGGCATGTTGAAGATATATTATGTGTAAGTAGAGTTGTCAGGTCAGCAACATACCATTACTTGAAATTTCTAGGCAAAAACCTGAAATCTGGGGAGCAGGGTGAACTCCTGCAGTTAGCCCCAGCTTCTGCCAACCTAGCAGCTCAAAAACATGCAAATGTGAGTAGATTAATAGATACCGCTCTGGTGAGAAGGTAACAGCACTCCATGAAGTCATGCCGACCACATGAACTAGGAGGCATCTATGGACAATGCCAGCTCTTAGGCTTAGAAATGGAGATTAGCACTAACCCCAGAATCGGACACAACTAGATTTAATATCAAGGGAAAAACTTTACCTTTACTTTATGGAAAGCAAAACTCAATAGTGGCAGTTGTTGCCACCATTATAACTAGAACTTATATTTGACACATGGGAGTTTTCCCAGACTCTGTGTTGTTGCTTACCCACAAAGATTCAGTGTGGGACCACAGAGATGTCACCCCCACCTCAAGGTGTATGCAAAGAAAGCTCATGAGTCATGATGTTGGCCTTCCACATTCCATCTTTCTCCAAATGGACAAGTGAATGTAGACTGTGGCTTTCTCTCCTATGTGCTCCCCTTGGTTCTGAATTTTTGGTGTTATAGAGGGCTAGTGTGGTATAGTACTTTGAATATTGGCAAGGAATTTGGGAAACCAGGGTTCAGATACCTGCTCAGCCATGGAAATCCACTGCATGGATTCTGGCAAATCACACTCACCTTATCTGAATGAGTTTTGTCAACAAAACCCAATAACAGGGTTACCATAACTTGGATTCACTGAAGATGCCTGCCACAGATGTGAGTGAAACATCAGGAGAGAAAGCTTCTGGAACATGGCCATATTGCCCAAAGGACTCACAGCTACCCAGTGATTCTGACCATGAAAGCCTTTGACAATACATTGAACATCTCTACAGGGAGAAAGTGTTCCAAGATACAAGGAAACTGGAAAAACTAAGGACCAGGATAGGATACCTGCCACAGATGTGGGTGAAACATCAGGAGTGAAAGCTTCTGGAACATAGACATACAGCCTGAAAGACTCACAGCAACCCAGTTTGAAGATTTTTGAGAGAGAGGGAAGGACTCACTGTTGTCCTATGTTCAACATGGTCATACAGTTCAGAAGAAAAGACCACATTTTTGCTCTGTGCAGAAACATTTTTGGCTGTAGGTTTAACCCCTATGCCTTTGCCAATTTGCTCAGCAGTCATCAGGCCCAAGAAAAACTTATGGCTCCTGGGACGTAATTGAGAGAGCAACATCCTTAAATGTTGTGGCTAAATGGCTTGAGAGATCATAACATTTCACGTTGTTTGGGAAACTTCAGTTATTGGGAAATGCATTGAAAATAAATGGAACATTCTTAAAGTGACACTGAATCCAAGAGCAAATAAAATATTTGCCACTTCCTTGTAGGACCCCTGAAAAGTCAGAGACATTCTCACACACAAATAGAAAACAAGATTTCCTGAATGAACTTACAAGAGCTATTTTGCTCACTGTGAAAAGGTAATTCTTCTTATCCTTTTGAAGAGGGCCATCAGAGAAGGAGAAACAAAAACTCCTCAAGTTCATCTTGGAAGTTTGCTAGTTATAGTTACAAGTTATATTTTTCCTGTACACTTACATAATCTCAGATCCATTCCAAAAGTGTAATGATAGAAATTCCAAAATAGCATTCTGTGTGTGAACATGTACCAAATCCAGCTATAATAAAGGAATACAATGTTTTCACTACTTTTATAAAGAGTCGCAGTCATATCCACTTATCGGGGCATCATGAGAACTACATCTGGAGTCTTAGAAAATTGAGAGATGTGCAGGTCTGACCTTCTGGACAGAGAATTGAAGGAATGCAGGAAACCCATTCATGTTTTGCCCTGATAATCAGTTGCCTTGATCTTTATGGAATAGGTGAGATTGTTTAATACCTCCTTGCTTTCAGTGGTTTTTTCTGACATTCATGTCCAACCAGTTATTGAAATAGAGGAGTGCCCAATATGATGCTTACACTTAGGATCTTATTCCCCCCCACTGCCCCATTTTAAAACAGTTCTAAATTATTGAGGGAATGAAACGGGATTAAGCCCATCTCACAATGCAGGGGGACTTCCTGTCTGTGCCCATCACGATTTCATATTTAAATGTCATAAACAGTCCAAAAAAAGGTGAAGGGGGGGGGGGGGGAGAAGGTCTGAGATTATCTTCTGGACTCAGGAATCAGGATATTTCCTTTCAAAAGTACAACAACATATGGGATAAGAGCTGTCAGAATCGCTCACATTGAATCAAATCTATGATGTGGACAAATCGGCTGTCTTGTGGGCTGTCTTCTAACCGAGAGTGAGTCCCCAGTACTCTGCCATAATGCAGTTGCATGATCCTTTTCAGTATTTTTTTACATGTAAAACTAAGAAATATTGCTTCTTTAGTAGATCACTATTTTTCTTTGCCTTTAATAATGCAAATCTCGATACTGAGAGAGTTTGATCCCTTGTTATGTTGAAGGAAAACCTCCTTTTTAAAAAAGGGGGGCAGATAATCCACTTGTTCATGGGATAAGGATGAAAATGCTTAGTAATAGAGAATACAGAAAATTCATACATGTGATAAGTAATGAATAAAGGAATATAGTGATCTGAAACTCTACAGGACTAAACACCATGATTACATCCCCCCAAGGTCCTCATTGGTTGCTTCTCATCTGGGCATCTTGTCAAGAGGCTGAAGCTTCAGTCGATTGACATAAATTGTTCTCTGCAACTCCATTAATTTTTAACTAATTTCCATACCAATGAACCACACCTGTCATTAACAGTGGAAACCAAAAGTCGGTTTATCAAATTCACCTTTTTAACGTAGGATAAGCAAAGAAACTTCTTGGAGTTTGTGGCCAGAATGATTTCATGGCAATCTGGATTTTTTTTTCCTTGAAGAACTCTGAGCTGGAACATCCAATGAACTAGAGATTTCTGAAGGAATGTTTTGCCTTTTGTTCAAAGAGGATAAATTGGATAATATTTTATGTTCTGAATACTCAGTTTCATTGTTTGCACAATGTGTGGTTAACATTTGGCAGAAGTATTTAGCATTACCAAGTAGGTCACTTCCTTTTTTACTGGATTTGTTGGTGCATGTTTGCTTCTTATGCATCTGCACCAGCCTGGGGTTACAGTGACATTATTGAGTCGTTGAGAATTTTAGGTGTGGGTTTTTTTTTTCACATGTGCATTCATACATACTAGAGCTAAATATCCTAAAGCAGCAGTTCTCAAACTTGTGCTCTGCAGAGCCCCAAGGGCTCTATGAAGTATTCTGAGGGGCTCCGTACTGCCTCCTCCCCCCCCTGCTCTAGTCTAGCTTGACTGTTGCGTGCATGCACCCTGACCCTCCCTGCTTGACTATGCAAAAGGATTGTCTCTCAATGGCCACCTCCTGAGCTTAGCACCACCTTCTTTCTTCCTCTCTCTCTTTATTTCCCTTATGGCAGCATCTCTCCTCTTTCTCTCTTCTCTTCACACTCCAAGTTTTTCCTCCTCTTTCCTGCTCCTCCCCCTTCGCCCACCTTCCTTGCTGCCAAAAGTCTTTCCCCCTCAGTGCCATCACTCCCAAAGCCATTTTCCCTCAGCCATCTGTTGGGGGTGCTTCGATTGTGCCTTTCCTGCATGATAGAAGCAGATTGAATTGGATGATCACTGGGGTTGCTCTTGTTGTTAATAATAATAATAATAATAACTTTATTCTTATACCCCGCCCCATCTCCCCAAAGGGACTTGAGGCGGCTTACATGGGGCCATGCCTGGACACAACAGTATAAAATCAGAACAAAAGCAATAAACAAATCAGCCAACAATAAAACATCAACATGGATAAAAACAGTCATAAAAGGTCAATATACAAAATAATGTTAAAATCATGAGTTGGATCAAAAGATCTGGGCCAAGGTGCAGAAAAAATGTCAAGTCATCAGGGAGGGGTAATTACACAGCAGGTGTAGTGCTTAAAGTGCTAAGTGTAATCCTGAGAAAGCATACCTGAGGGTCTACTGCTTAGTAGGCAAGTAATTCGATCCTACAAGGATCAATCATCAAAGGCTTGTTGTTGTTGTTGTTGTTGTTTTTATTGTTGTTACTACTACTACCACCACTACTACTACGCTGGATGGCTATCTTTTGGAGGTGCTTTGATTGTCCTTTTCCTGCATGGTAGAAGGGGGCTGGACTGCATAGTCTCTAGGGTATTCCACAGAAATACTGTTAAATTTATGTTGGTTAAAATAGTTCATTTTAAATATTGTATTGTTCTTTCTTTTCTTTTTTTGCACTACAAACTAGATATGTGCAGTGTGCATAGGAATTTTTTCATGTTTTTTTCCCAATTAGTTCACACAAGCACTCTCCATCCATCTGCCATTGGCCTGGCCTGTCTGTCCAATTTTAAAACACAATGCATCCAAATGTTTGCCCGTGCCTGATATATATACCGTATATACTCAAGTATAAGCCGACCCTAATATAAGCTGAAGCACCTAATTTTACCACAAACAACTGGGGAAACTTACTGACTTGAGTATAAACTGAGGGTGGAAAATGCAGCAGCTATGGGTAAATTTCAGAATGAAAATAGATCCCAATGAAATTATATTGAGGCATCAGTAGGTTAAAGGTTTTTGAATATTTACCGTATTTCAAAGAAAAACAGTAAACTAGCTCTGTAAGTGGAAAAGTAGGGTCAACAAAAACAATTATGTATTAACAATAACTTAATAATAATAATAATAATAATAATAATAATAATAATAATAATAACTTCATTTGTACCCTGCCCTATCTCCCCATGGGGACTCTGGCCAGCTTCCAACATAGTAACAGGCAAACATTCAATTCCTACATGAACAATGCAGAGCTGCATATAGATCTACAATTATATATACTAATTTCACATATGCATTTCTCCCTGAAACGTTTGCAAATCCTCTCTCTATATATGTGCATTTCCCTCCTGCAATATTTGCAAGCCCTATGTTCATATCTATCTATCTAGACATCTCTCTCTATATAGATAATTATATCTGTATAGGATTTGCAAAGACTTGCAAACATGTGAGGTGAAAATTCATAAAATAATGTATACACATAGATACAGATATACAGGTACATGGAAATCTCTAGCCATCTATATGTATATAGGATTTGCAAAGACTTGCAAACATATGAGGGGGAAATTCATATATAAAATTAATGTATATAGATAGATAGATACAAATATAAAGATACATAGGGATTGCAAAGGCTTGCATGGGGGAATGCCTATATATCTGTAGCAGAGATTAACAAATATTTCAGGGGAAAATGCAAAGGGGAATGGGTATATATATTCTTTCTGATTTGCAAAGGCTTCTTTCAAAACATTCCCTTGGTTAAGAGTGAGGGAGACTTTGGAAAAGTAAACACTGATACAGAAGGGTAAGAGGAGAGATGAATATGTCATATATTGCAGGCTCCGCTGCCAGCTTGATCTCGATCCGATTATAAGCCGGGGGAGGCTTTTACAGCTCATAAAAAAGGGCTGAAAAACTCCGCTTATCTTTGGGTATATACGGTACTTTATATATAATGTAATATAATATATAACATAATAAATGAATATTTATTGGGGCTCCACAGGAAATATTTGCTTCAAGAAGTGCTCTGTGGCTGAAAACGTTTGAGAACTCCTATCCTAAAGTCTTTGAATACTGTCTGATCTTGGAAGCCAAGTTCCTACAACTCCGGTTAGTACTTGAATGGAGACCACCAATTAATATCAGGTGCAGTAGGTTCCATTGCAGAAGAAGAAACTAGCAAATTCTCCTCAGAGTATTTCTTTCCTAAGAAACCATATGTATTTCATGGGGTCATCATGACAAGGACTTGAAGGCACTTACACATTTCTACATAAATGCACACAGTCAAAGATATAAATGTTTGATACCTGCTCATTGTTTTGCCTTCTGATTTCTCCTTGTGTATTTTGCCAGGATTCAATCTTAAAGCCATTTGTTTTCATGCATAAATGCCAGATGCTGAGAAAAAGAACTGAGAAACTCAGCATGCAGTAAATGCCAGACACACAGAAATGAATAGTCCAAAATGTTTTGGGCTTAACATAAAAGGTTGTTTTCTCAGCATCTGAAGTCTCCTCCCTGCCCCTCAGTTTATGTTGCAGTTCTATTTTATTTGTTTAAATGCAATAAACATAATCCTTTTTTTATATCTCATTATGTTATCTTTTATGATGCTCTGGAAGTATTGTCTGTCTTTCCAAATCTCTCTAGTTTTATATTAATCAATTGTCATGGCTTACGAACTCTATGACAATGCAGAGTCACAGATGGTCCTGATAGTAACATTTTATTATGTCTGACGGAGGAAGAATGCTTTTGTCCCTCCTTTATTGTGCCCCGCTTGATTTGGCTTCTGAATAACTATTCTCTGTTTACATTTATGCCTGATTGATCTGAAGCATACCTAGCTTCTGTTATTACCACAAAGTCTATTGAAAGGTTCTGCATCAACTATTGAAGAAGAAACAGCGGACCACAATGCCAAAGACAGCAAGGGATTTCTCAGCAAATAGCAGAAAACACTGGTGGCTCCGAAACCCTTCCGAATGGATATCAGACATGGTTGACACTGAAAACAAACTGAGTTAGATTGTTGCCTTGGGTGGAAAACCTGGGGTGTCATGACAAAACTGTAAATTATCAATTATTTTTTTTATCATCCTTGTAGTATAGATGGACATTGTGCAATCCTCTAGATGTTATGGTTGTGTATATTCAAGTCATTTATGTCCTATGGAGAATCTAAAGTGATCCTATAACAGGGAGTTCTGGAACTGAGATTGTGTGATTTGTCTACGGTCATACAGTGGGTTTCCAAGCTAAGCGGGAAACCAAACTCTGACCTCCACAGCTTGTAATTCAATGATAAAATCACTATACTACATTAGCTCCCCCTCTAGCTGTAACAGAAATGAAATTCTCAGCACTCCTCACCAATGTCTATTCTGGCTAAAACTATGAGGAACTCCAGTTCAACAACACCTGATTCACAGGCCCCTTCTTACACTGCCATATAATCCAGATTATCAAACTGGATAATCTACATGATCTGCTTTGAACTGGTTTATGTGAGTCTACAATGCCATATAATCCAAATCAAAAGTAGATAATCTGGATTTTATATGGCAGTGTAGAAGGGCCCTAAAGCCTCATCTACACTGCCATATAAAATCCAGATTATCTGCTTTGAACTGGGCTAGATAAGAGTGTAGACTAAATAATCCAGTTCAAAGCAGATAGTCTGGATTTTATATGGCAGTGCAGATAGGGCCTAAGGGCCTTTCCACACAGCCCTATACCCCAGAAAATCAAGGCAGAAAAACCCACAATATCTGCTTTAAACTGGATTATCCACTGCCATATATTCCAGTTCAAAGCAGAAAATGTGGTATTTTATTCAGCTGTGTGGAAGAGGCCTAAGTCTCAACAATGCACAGAAAGGTACAAGTGTGATGTTCTGCTTCATATTCTACAAAAACTTTCAACTCTCTCTTTTACTTTGGAAAATAAGGGGTCACCATTTGCTTTGCAGCAAGATATTTTGGTCTAACCCTAACATCAGTGTTGGGAGGTCTCCTTGCTTGGAATGCATGTGAAGACCCCCTTCATTTAAGATAAGCCTTTTCAAATGCTCAAAGTTCCATCTAAGCACCGTCCCACCTGTACATACAAGGACATTAGGATTTCATTACAGTTCACACACTGCATTCATTCTTTCTTTTTCCTGATAAGCAGGCTCTGCTTGATGTCTTTCCAAGTAATAAATCCTGCTATAAAAACTCCATGTGCATGTGTATTAACTGTACCCGCCACTTCTATACCCTTCTTATCTGAGGACAACAGGTAAGCACATGTTTTTCATTGATGGCTTAATGGTGCTTTTCCACTTAAATTCTAAAGCATACCCAATGTACCTGAGTGAGGTATTTCTCTATCATCACAGCCTCCAGTACCACACTGATTACTGGTTGAAGGGAAAAGAAGAATAGAAACACAGAGGTCTCAAATATGGAAGACAGAACTGTATTAGTAGTAACATTACCTTTGAACTCGTGAAAAGCGTATACAGATCTCACATGACATTAAGAACAGTGGTTCTCAATCTGTGGGTTCCCAGGGGTTTAGGCCTACAATTCCCAGGAAGCCCAGCCAGTTTACCACCTCTTAGGATTTCTGGAAGTTGAAGGCCAAAACATCTGGGGACCCACAGGTTGAGAACCACTGTCCTAGATGCAGAGCCGGCCCTAGGTATTTTTCAAGTGTAGGCGAACAGAATTTTAGTGCCCCCCCCCCCAAAAAAAACAATAACTGAAAAATAAAAGCGTTGGATAAGCGAAAATATTGAATAAGGAGGGATTAAGGAAAAGCCTATTAAACATCAAATTACATTAAGATTTTACAAATTAAGCACCAAAACATCATGTTTTACAACAAATCAACAGAAAAAGCAGTCTCGACTGCGCCCCCGTATGTTTGGCGCCCGAAGCGACCGCTTAATTCGCCTCATTGTTGGCCCGGCTCTGCCTAGACGGTCATGTGAGATCTGTATACTCTTCTTTTCATGAGTTCAGAGGTAATGTTAAGAATGTGGCTTGATGGTTTAAGCTTTAGAACATTTCAGCTTCAATAACCAAGTTGTAGATGATGACAGCATGATAAAGAGACAGCACCAAATTAGTAGCACACTGAAGAAAGAGATATTGAAGATGGATTTAAAGAGTGAAAGGAAAACAATTGTTGGACCTAAAAGGAAGATTGTGAATATGGGGTGCAATTCTGGAGAGGCAGAAATGGCTTAAAGTATGACAACAGAAGAAAAACAAGGTGATCTGCAATTTCTGTCCTATTTGGTCAAATGTAAAATCTTCACAAAGGAATGCCTGTGTCTTACTGAATCAAAGGACTAGTTCTCCTTGCTCAGCAATGTTTACTCTTACTCAAAACAGATTTATTATATCATTCAGTTAGGTTCAAAGGTAGGAGCTCCAGGTTGTTCCAAGATTACTTCCTGAGCTATTCAGGAAGTTGTGATGCAAACTGTCAAGATATCTCGTCCTGACTAGTCTGTTGCCTCACATGCCATTGAATAATTATTCCGTCATTGGTTTTAAAGTAAAATGAATCATCCAGTTGGAAAGGGAGTAAGGGAGTGCAGTCCTATCCTTGGATCAGCCTCTACAGAACTGTTAAACAGAGGCCTTTATCATCACTGCTACTCAAATAATTTTCTTTAAATGAGGAAGCAATTTGCCTGCTACATTCTTTCCATGAAAGGTTAGGTCTTGTTGCAAAGAGACACAAAATTTTATTACTTCCCCCTTTGGATCACTGTAAAACACTCTTCAAAGGACTGCTTTTGGAAATGCTTTGGAAACTTCATGTCTAGAATGTTGCCTTTATTTATCATGTCAGAAGCGAACAGAGTTGTAATGTATTTGAAAACACAAACATTTTTTTTTAAAAAAAAACATCTTGGCATTGTACTAAAGGTCCTTTGACCAGTAGCTGGCCACTTGGAGTGCCTTTGGTGTTGCTGTAAGAAGGCCCTCGATAGTGCATGTGGCAGGGCTCAGAATGCATTGTAATAGGTGGTCTGTGGTTTGCTCTTCTCCACACTTGCATGTCGTGGACTCCACTTTGTAGGTTTTACCCTGCCACTTTTGGACTCTCACTTGCTGAGGTGTTCCTTCGAGTATCTCTGTAGATCTCAGAAAATTATTTCTTGATTTAAAGCATTGGCGTGCTGACTGATATCCGAATAGGGGATGGTCCGGAGATGTCAATGCCTTGGTTGGGGTTGTTGTGTGTTTTCTGGGCTGTATGGCTATGGTGATTCTGGCCATGAAAGCCTTCAATAACACAATACCTTGGTCCTTTTGTTGCTGGCTGCTACTTCCTGGCAGATGTCAGGTGGTGCAATGCCAGCTAAACAGTATAATTTCTCCAATGGTGTGGGTCATAGACATCCTGTGATGATGTGGCATGTCTCATTAAGAGCCACATCCACATCCAGAATGTTGCTGTTGAACTGGTAATCAGTTTTGGTTATAGGAAGTATATATATGACTCCATTTCTGAAGAACTTTACTCATTACTAGTAAGTTTTTAAGTATAATTACAAGCCCAACATGGCTTGTTTTTGTGTGCTTTCAAGTTGTTTCTTAGTTATGGCAACCTTACAGTGGAACTGTCATAGGAGTTCCTTGGTAAGCTTATTTCAGAGGGGTTTGCTGTTGCCTCTCTCTTAGACTAAGAAGATGTGTTTGAGGTCACACAGTGCACTTCCATGGTTTGTTCCCTTATCTCCAGAGTCACAGTCCAATGCTCAAATTGCTTCACTACTCTGGCTTTCCTATATGACTTTGCAAATTACCTGAAAAATCCTATCTCCATGTATGAACCTGTCTGAGGCTGGCTCTGTGCTGCCATACAGTCCAGATTATCAAAGTAGATAATCCATATTATCTTCTTTGATCTGGGTTATATGGCAATGTAGACTCATATAATCCAGTTCCAAACAGATAATGTGGATTATCTGTTTTGATAATCTGGTTTATATGGCAGTGTAGAAGGGGCCAGAGGTTTCACTGCCATATGTTGTCTATTCGTTCAGTCGCTTCCAACTCTTCATGACCTCATGGACCATGCCAGAGCTCCCTCTTGGCTGTCGCCACCCCCAGCTCCTTCAAGATCAAGCCAGTCACTTCAAGGATACTATCCATCCATCCATCTTGCCCTTGGTCTGCCCTCATACTTTTTCCTTCCATTTTCCCCAGCATCATTACCTTCTACAAGCTTTCCTGTCTTCTCATTATGTGGCCAAAGTACTTCATCTTTGCCTCTAATATCCTTCCCTCCAGGCATTATTTCCTGGAAGATGGACTGGTTGGATCTTCTTGCAGTCTAAGGTACTCAGAATTTTCCTTCAACACCACAGCTCAAAAGCGTCTATCTTCCTTCACTCAGCCTTCCTTATGGTCCAGCTCTCACATCCATAGGTTACTATGAGGAATATCATTGCATTAACTACACGAACCTTGGTTGCCAGTGTGATGTCTCTACTCTTCACCATTTTATCAAGGTTGGTCATTGTTCTCCTCCCAAGAAGTAAACATCTTCTGATTTCCTGGCTGCAGTCTGTATCTGCAGTAATCTTTGTGCCTAGAAATAAAAAGTCTATCACTGCCTTCACGTTTTCTCCCTCTATTTGCCAGTTATCAGTCTGGTTGCTATAATTTTGGTAATCATTGCCATATAATCCAGTTCAAAGAAACGAATCTGGATTTTATATGGCAGCATAGATGGGGTTTGAGTTTCAAGATATTCAGGAAATGACACTTTTACAGTCCCACAAATACATTAGCTAAGGTCTAGGGATAGAGCCTTCTTGGCAGCTGTTCCCTAACTATGTAACTTTTTTTTTCAGACAAGTCATTGAATTACTTATAATTATTTGTATTAACTTGCCATTAAAAAACCAGGAGGGTTTCAGTCATTAATTTAGTTCAGTTAAAATACAGTAAAATAAAGTACATATCAAGAAACAGCACATTTGTTCTTCTACTCTCAACTGGTGAAAAGTTCAAGGCCTGTTTTAAAAGGGTCTTCTGCTTTCTTTTTGTCTTCAGGCAAATACCTCCCTATCCAAAGAAGCCTTCAACATTTAAGTGTTATGAATTAATAGCTCAAATCCTCTTGGTTCGGCCCAACATTCACTTTATCAATGTTGAGTCAACATACAGGTAAATACAATTAATGCAATGTCTTGACTATAGTTATGAATAACTAAAGGGTTTTTAAGTGGATTGTTGTTTAATTGCTTTAAAATATCTGTTACGGAATGGATTAGTTGGGGGACACTATATTCATGGCTGAATATCTGCCTTTTCATCAGCTCTCTTTGCTGCAGTAGCAATGGTCACTAAGGGCGCCAAAACTGTTTTAAATCTCACATGGGAAAATACATATATCTGTTATCATCCAGCAGCACATGTCTATTTATGGTCATCTCTGAAGGCTAAGAAATCCAAGGCAAACAGATATGCATCTTTCTGGTAGGGCGTAGGCCAAGGTTGTGAAATGACACTCTTTAAAACACCACCAGTGCCCAGTTCAAAGCTGTCTCAAACCATTTTACAATCCTTCTTTATAAATATAAGTGATCATAGAACTGATACAAAAATGTAAGGCAAAGACCATTTCCCCCCTTGCTTTTTATTTTTTTAAAATGTCAAACTGTTTCAGCTTTCAAAGCCACATTAGATGCTTTCCTTCATTTTAAAAAAATGCTGTTTGAGCCCACTTTAACAGCCATAGCTCAATGGTATGGAATCATGAAAGTTGTAGTTTTAAAAAGTCTTTGGCCTTCTCTGCCAAAGAGTTTATTCATTTATTTAATTTATTTATATCCCACCCTTCTCACCCCGAAGAGGACTCAGGGTGGCTTACAACAAAGGTACACATATCAACATAAACAACATATACTTTAGAATGACATCATTAAAACATGTCAATTAAAGCAATTGCTTAAAATCACACAATCAGAAAACACATATCAAGAGCCATTCCAATTGTCATCTGTAATTGTTATTGCACTGAGATACCAATTATTGCACTTGGAATTAATGTGCAAACGCTTGGTCCCACAACCAGGATTTAACTTTCTTTCTTCCTGAAAGTCAGGAGGGAGGGGGCTGATCTAATTTCCCTGGGGAGGGAGTTCCATAGCTGAGAAGCCACCACCAAGAAGGCCATGTCCCTCGTCCCCACCAGTCGCACCTGTGAAGGGGGTGGGATTGAGAGCAGGACCTCCCCAGATGATCTTAATTTCTGAGATGCTTCATAGGAGGAGATATGTTCAGATAGGTAAGCTGGGCCGGAACCGTTTAGGGCTTTATAGGCTAAAGCCAGCACTTTGAATTGTGCTCAGAAGCAGACTGCCAGCCAGTGGAGCTCATGCAACAGGGGAATTGTGTGCTCCCTGTACCCCATTCCAATTAGAAACCTGGCTACTGCCCGTTGGACTACTTGAAACTTTAAAGGCAACTCCACGCAAAGCGCGCTTCAGTGGTCTATTCAAAATTTAACAAAAGCGTGGACCACCGTGGCCAAATCTGACTTCCCAAGGTATGGGCGCAACTGGTGCATAAGTTTTAATTTTGAAAAAGTCCTCCTGGCCACCGCCGAAACCTGGGGTTCCAGGCTCAAGTGATGAGTCTAGGAGAACTCCCAAGCTGTGAACCTGCATCTTTAGAGGGAGTGTAACCCCGTCCAACACAGGCTGTAACCCTATAACCTGTTTGACTGCTCATGTGACCAAGAGAGCCTCTGTTTTGTCTGGATTCAATTTCAATTTGTTCACCCTCATCTAGACCATCACAGTGGCCAAGCACTGCTTCATGACCTGAACAGCCTCCTTGGTAGCAGGTGGGAAGGAGTGATAAGAGTTGGACAACTCAGAGTGATGGTGATTCACTGAAATAAAACTCCCAAGATTCCATAGCATTGAGTCATGGTAGTTAAAGTGGTGCCAAACTGCATCAATTCTGCAGTGGAGATGTACCCTATGTTTTTGCATAGAATCTCTTCACATGGCTCTTTTGGGCTATGCCATTGTGCCGGCAATCAGCGAAAGGGAAGGTGCGCGGAGCACCCTGTCCTTCCTCCATCAAATGGCAGAAATGGTGGCAACACGTGGCAATGCACATTGCCCTGCTGCCCTTTCTACCATCACACGGCAAAAAGGGGAGGAAAGTGCGGGTAGCTCCATTGGAACTACCCAAACTACACTTTCCTCCCCATAGTGGAGGAGAAAGTGCCTTTCGGCACTTCCCCTCCACTTTGGGAGGAATGTGGGCAGAACCTGCCATGCGTCATGCGATGGCACATGGCAGGCCCCATCCTTGTTGTGCATAAAAGTGGCAAAATGAGGCCAAAATGCCCCATCCGAAGAGAGGTCCATAGTCTAGAAATTGTACAGGTGAAAAACTTTCTTTTCTTTGAACACTATAGTTAATGTGAAATTTTGAATTCCAGGGTGGAAATGTGTTTGTTAAATGCTGGAATCACAAAATTTATTTATTTATTTATTTATTTACATCACTTTTACCCCGCCTTTCTCTCCGAGGAGACTCAAAGCGGCTTACAGTAGATAGGCAAAAATTCAATGCCTAAAAACAACGTAAAAACAACAATTCATATAAAACAATCTACAAAACAAAAGTTCATATAAAACAGGTACCATTGCAAAATAAAATCACATTATATAAAATTTTAAGAATGTCCAAGATTAAAATCCATTCATCCAGAATCCTCAAGTCTTCGTACAGGTCATGTAAAGTCCATGTTCTTATTCATTAAAAGCTTGTGTGCACAGCCATGTCTTTAAGGCTTTCCTGAAGCCTAGGAGAGTTGGTATCTGCCGTATGTTGCTGGGGAGGGTGTTCCACAGCCGAGGAGCCACCACTGAGAAGGCCCTGTCCCTCGTTCCCACCAGCCTTACCTGCGAGGCTGGTGGGACCGAGAGCAGGGCCTCCCCCGATGATCTAAGAGTTCTAGAAGGCTCATAGGGGGAAATACGTTCGGACAGGTAAGATGGGCCAGAACCATTTAGGGCTTTGTAGGTCAAAACCAGCACTTTGAATTGGGCTCGGTAGCATATCGGCAGCCAGTGGAGCTGGTTCAGCATGGGAGTAGTACGCTCCTTGTAAGCCGCTCCTGTTATTAGTCTGGCTGCCGCCCATTGTACTAGTTGGAGCTTCCGAGCCGTCTTCAAAGGCAGCCCCACGTAGAGCGCGTTGCAGTAGTCCAAACGAGCTGTAACCAGAGCGTGGACCACCGTGGCCAAGTCAGACCTCCCAAGGAACGGGCGCAGCTGGCGCACAAGACGGAGTTGTGCAAAGGCTCCCCTGGCCACCGCCGAGACCTGGGGCTCCAGGTTCAGCGATGAGTCCAGGAGAACCCCCAGACTGCGAACCTGTGTCTTCAAGGGGAGTGCGACCCCATCCAACACAGGATGTAACCCTATTCCCTGTTCAGCCCTGCGACTGATCAGGAGGACCTCTGTCTTGTCTGGATTAAGTTTCAATTTGTTCACCCTCATCCAGTCCGACACAGCGGCCAGACACCGGTTCAGGACAGCCTCCTTAGTGACAGGTGGGAAGGAGTGACAGAGCTGGACATCATCTGCGTACAGATGACACCGGACTCCGAAACTCTGGATGATCTCTCCCAGCGGCTTCATGTATATGTTAAACAACATGGGGGACAGTATTGACCCCTGCAGGACCCTACAAGTCAATGGTTGTGGGGCCAAGCAGGTGTCCCCCAATGACACCATCTGGGAACAACCCTCCAGGAAGGACCGGAGCCACTGCAGAACAGTACCCCCGAGACCCATCCCAGCAAGGCGCCCCAGAAGGATACCGTGATCGACGGTATCGAAGGCCGCTGAGAGGTCCAGCAGAACCAGCAGGGACACACTCCCCCTGTCCAGTTCCTGGCGTAGATCATCGACTAAGGTGACCAAGGCTGTCTCGGTACCATGTCCCGGCCTGAAGCCAGACTGCGCCAGATCCAGAAAATCAGTATCTACCAAGAATGCCTGGAGTTGTGCAGCCACCACACGTTCCACGACCTTGCCCAAAAAGGGGAGATTGGAAATTGGCTGATAGTTCTCCAATTGAGTGGGGTCCAGTGATGGCTTCTTCAATAGCGGTTTGATCACAGCCAATTTAAGGCTCGCTGGAAATATGCCTTCCCGAAGGGAGGCATTCACCACCACTTTCACCCACTCGGCCAATCCCCCTCTGGCTTCTCTCACCAGCCAGGATGGGCAGGGGTCTAGGATGCATGTGGTAGCCCTCACCTCTCCAAGCACCTTGTCCACGTCCTCGGGCTGAACCAATTGAAACTAATCCATCAAAATAGGACAAGCAGGTGCACTTGTTACATCCTCGGAGACTGCCGTTAATATGGTGTCAAATCCAGAGTGGATCAAAGCGACTTTGTCCGCAAAGAACTGAGCAAATGCTTCACAGCGGGCTGCCGAGTTGTCAGGGATCCCGTCTTGAGGGACGGGATATAACAAACCTCTGACAACTCGGAACAGCTCTGCCAGACGGTTCTGTGCGGACGCAACATTAGGTGCAAAGAAAGAGTTCTTTGCAGCATCTATTGCTGCGGCATAAGTCTTAAGATAAGAGCCCAGCCGTGTTCGGTTTGACTCGTTCGGTTTTGAACACCACACGCGCTCTAGTCCCCTCTTCTTTCGCTTCATCGCTGCCAACTCCTCAGTAAACCAAGGAGATAGTTTAGCTCGGGTACTCGAGAGGGGACGTTCCGGAGCGATCGTGTCTATTGCCCTAGTCATCTCCCGATTCCAGAGAGCGACAAGGGCATCGACAGAATCACCAGCCGAGGTGGCGGGAAACTCCCCAAGAGCCATCAGGAAACCGTCCGGATCCATGAGCCTCCTTGGACGGACCATTTTAATGGGTCCTCCACCCCTGCGGAAGTTAGGGGGCGCAGCAAGTCTAAACCTGATCAGGTGATGGTCGGTCCATGGCAACGGAGCGATGGTAAGCTCCTCCACACCTCCATTTTCCTCCCATCCCTGACAGAAAACCAAGTCAAGCATGTGCCCAGCTCTGTGGGTGGGACCAGATACTCGTTGGGACAGCCCCATGGTTGCCATGGAGGCCATGAAGTCCTGAGCCACGCCTGAAAGGTTGGTCTTGGCATGGACATTGAAGTCCCCCAGCACAATGAGCTGTTGAGACTCCAATGCCAGGCCAGAGACCACCCCCGCTAGCTCAGGCAGGGAGACTGTAGTGCAGCAGGGTGGTTGGTACACTAGCAGAATCCCCAGTCTGTCCCGGTCACCTACCCTCAGGTGGACACATTCGAACAAGGTTGACTGTGGGATGGGGCACCTGGTCAGGGGGATGGACTCCTTATAGATTACTGCAACACCACCTCCCCTCCCTCCAGATCTTGGTTGGTGCTGCACGGTGTAACCTGGTGGACAAAGCTGGGTGAGGTTGACACCCCCAGCCTCATCCAGCCAGGTCTCCGTTATGCATGCCAGGTCTGCCTGTTCATCCAGGATAAGATCCTGGATGATAGCAGTTTTTCCATTGACAGACCTGGCGTTCAACAGCACCACCTTTAACCTGGAGAGACCGCCAGCCTGGGCACCCAAGTTTACCATATCAGGAGGCCGTTTTAAATCTGTAAGAACTCTTTTTTTTCCCCTAGGCTGAATTAATTTATGCCTCCCTTTCCCGTATCTCCCCCTCCCCTGAATTACTTCTATGGGGACTCCTCGGCTGTTAGATGGCCACCCTCTCGCCACATGGTCCATCATTATGTTAGTATTAGCTTTTAAATCAGGGCACGGATCTAGTATTTGCTGCGACGTACCTCTCCCTCCTTTCAGGTTAATTAAAATTCTCTCCTTCCTCTTCTCCTTCACCTTGGGGGCAGCGCAGGTCTTATATGCCAGAAGGCTTTGTAACTTTCTCCCTTCTAGTCTCCCAAATGTTAAAGTGCTATGTGCTAAGGTGGCGGGAGCTAAATTAAAATCATTGGGGTAACGGAGGCTCGACTGGAAGTTAAGAAGTATCAAGCTTACTGTTAAAACGATCACAGCCTCTAGTACAGTGCCCAAATGCATCACTATAATCTGTACTTTGTACTATTTGTGTTGTTTTTAAGGTCACTTCTTGCACTAATTACCCACCGAACCTTCCCGCCCCCTAAATTACCCCTCCCTGCTCCCCACTATTACCCTAATTGTGCACTAACCCAACAGCTGATGTTAATTATAATAGCAACTATACAGTTTATCTCTAAAGTGCATTAGTGCTTATTATTCCGAACAATAGATGCTGTAGTGTTCTTTACTCAATCCGGGAATAGTTCATCGAGCCAGTTCTAATTAATAGGGGGTTTGTGATATAATATAAGAGGTAGCACGTTAAAGTTCGGTTCCATAAAGTGCAACAGTCATCAGTCAAAAGTGCAAAATTAAATAAAGGTATTCATCACACTGAACCCAATAGCGCTGATTTTTAATAGACATGTATAGAGCTATAGAGTTAAGAGTTCTCATTGCTGTGTTTCTTCATATTATTTCCAGTGTATGGTGACTTTCAAGATTTTTTTATGGTGACTCATGGTTGTTGTTTATTTAAGACAAAGAGTGTGTGACTTGCCTAAGGTCACCCAGTGGGTTTTCATGATGGAGTGGCAATTGAACTCAGTTCTCCAGTCATAGTCCAACCCTCAAACTACTATGTTATGCTGGCTCCATACAGTTAAGATATCCAGGTGAACATGTTTTATACTAGCTTCCTGGATAAGTTTCCACTCAGAAAGTTTCCAAATCTTTTTTTTATTCAGTAGTTGTCTCCTAAGAATGTTACCATAACAAAGGCATATACTTTGTTAAAGATTTTCTTTTAGCATCAAAAAGAAGTTTTAAAACAGACAAAATAAAAGAGGCATTGGGAAGAAAAGGCATAATAATTTGGCCCTTTTTTACCTGTCATCTTTAAAGTGCTTTCATGGCATCAAACAAATAGTACGGACTTAAAAAGAAGATTGAAGAAAAATATACAAATGACAAACTAAATTCATTTTGTTGCTTGTAAATTTGATAATAAATGTCAGCAGGAGCTCCAGAAGATCAATAGCTATCTAGTTAGATTTGTAGGTAGAATCAATAAGAGGGATGACTGGAAACATGACCCCACGAGTTACATGTTTCCTACAGAGCTTGTGCTAACAGGGTGTTGCATGAATTGATTTCTATGATATGTCATTTCTTTTTCCAACAACTTTTCTTCAAACCATTCAGAACAAAAGATTTTTCTTAAAAAGTGGAGTCAGTACTGTCCTCAAGAAAGAAAGTTTTGGATCAAAGTAAGGCTTAGCACAGTCCTCTGTAATATAGTATCTGTAAGACTGATAGATATCCATCCTTCCACTTAATAATTATATAAGATTTTTTTTAAAAATCACTACACAAACATATTTCTAGATTTCCATATAAATAAGCTTATACTCTAACAAATAGCCTTTTCATTAGGGGAGAAAGGAACACGACAGACTGACAACTCTCTGGTGAGTGCTAGCTAGAGTAGATCCATTCTGGGTGGGGTGAATCTCACTCAGTTGTGTCCACTGGGCTTTGGGGTGCATCAGCAGGCCAGGGCTGGGGGGCGGGGAGGAGGAGTCGCGGTGATCTTTCGGCAGTCCATCGCCCTGATCAGATGTGCCGTTCTGCAAACTTCGAGGTTCGAGTGTGTCTTCCTGAGGGTGGGAGCCCGAGACAGTGTGGGGATTTTGCTGGTGTACTGTCCACCCCGCGACCCAGCAGTCTCCCTGTCCGAGCTAGCAGATGTGGTCTCTAATGCGGCCCTGGCCTCCCAACAACTTATAGTTTTGGGAGACTTTAACATTCATGCCGAGACCACATTGACAGGTGCAGCTCAGGATTTCATGGTTGCCATGACGACCATGGGGCTGTCTCAAGTTATATCTGGGCCCACACATCAGGCGGGACACACGTTGGACCTTGTTTTTATTGTGGACGGTGGAACAGTCAGAGTGGAAGAGCAAAATATTCTTCCATTGTCATGGTCTGACCATCATCTGATCTGTGTAAGTTTCGCCGTGTCTTCTAACCTCCGCAGGGGTGGTGGACCCACTAAGATGGTCCGACCCAGGAGGCTGATGGATCCGGATGGACTCCTGAGGTCTCTTGGGGATCTTTCTGTTCTGGAGACTGGCGATCCTGTCGATGTCCTGGCTGATCGCTATAATAGTGAGCTGGCAAGGGCATTGGACATGATCGCTCCCGAACGTCCCCTCTCGTTGCGCAGAGCCACGTCGACCCCTTGGTTCACTGAGGAGCTGGCTGTGATGAAGCGTACGAGGAGGGGACTAGAGTGCATCTGGAGGAAATCTCAGGACGTGTCAGACCAAGCACGGGCTAAAGCCGCTATTAAGGCTTACTCCGTGGCTTTGCGAGCAGCCAGGAAAGCTTTCACGACTGCTCGCATAGCGTCTGCGGCCAATAGGCCAACTGAGCTGTTCAGAGTTGTGGGAGAGCTTCTGCGGCCTCCTGAGGCCCAGGGGCTCAACAATGACTTGGCAGCCAGGTGCAGCGATTTCGCGCACCATTTTGCAGGCAAAGTTGCTCAGACACGCCGTGACTTGGACTCCAGTTTAATTGTAGCTCCAGCGGAGGTAACCGAGGTACCTGTCTGTTCGATCTTGTGGGATTCTTTCCGGCTTGTTCTTCCTGATGACGTGGAGGGGATTCTTGGGTCTGTGAGGGCGACCACTTGCGCTCTGGATCCTTGTCCCTCTTGGCTGGTTAAGCTGGCCAAAGAGGGGCTGTTGGATTGGTTTGTGGCTATAATTAATGCCTCTTTGTGCCAGGGGTCAGTTCCATCCTGCTTTAAGCAGGCGGTAGTAAAACCACTACTTAAAAAGTCCTCGTTAGACCCATCCGTATGTAACAACTACAGACCAATTTCCAACCTCCCATTTTTGGGCAAGGTTCTGGAGCGGGTGGTTGCCACGCAGCTCCAGGGGTTCCTCGATGACACTGATTTTCTGGACCGTTCGCAGTCTGGCTTCAGGCCTGGGCACAGTACCGAGACGGCTTTGGTCGCCTTGGTGGATGACCTCCGCAGGGAACTGGACAGGGGGAGTGTGACCCTGCTGGTTCTCCTGGACATCTCAGCGGCTTTCGATACCATCGACCATGGTATCCTTCTGGGACGGCTGTCTGGGATGGGACTTGGTGGCACTGTTTTGCAGTGGCTCCGGTCCTTCCTAGAGGGCCGTTCCCAGATGGTGAAGCTGGGGGACACCTGCTCGGACCCCTGGCCTTTGACCTGTGGGGTCCCGCAAGGGTCTATTCTTTCCCCCATGCTTTTCAACATCTACATGAAACCGCTGGGAGAAGTCATCCGGAGTTTTGGAGGGTGTTGCCATCTCTACGCAGATGACACGCAAATCCACTACTCGTTCCCATCTGACTCCAAGGAAGCCCCTCGGATGCTGAACCAGTGCCTGGCCGCTGTGGCGGACTGGATGAGGAGGAACAAGCTGAGGATCAATCCCGACAAGACAGAGGCCCTCCTGGTCAGTCGCTCGTCGGATCGGGGTATTGGGTGGCAACCTGTGCTGGACGGGGTTGCACTCCCCCTGAAATCACAGGTCCGCAGTTTGGGGGTCCTCCTGGATTCAGCGTTGACGCTTGAAGCTCAGGTGTCGGCGGTGGCCGGGAGGGCTTTTGCACAACTCAAACTTGTGCGCCAACTGCGACCATACCTCGTGAAGTCTGACTTGACCACGGTGGTGCACGCCTTAGTTACCTCTAGACTGGACTACTGTAATGCACTCTACGTGGGGCTTCCCTTGAAGACGGCCCGGAAATTACAACTAGTCCAACGCTCGGCGGCCAGATTAATAACGGGAGCAAGTTTTAGGGAGAGATCTACTCCCTTGTTTAAGGAGCTCCACTGGCTGCCGTTTATTTTCCGGTCCCAATTCAAGGTGCAGACCATCATTTATAAAGCCCTAAACGGTTTGGGACCCGCCTACCTTCGTGACCGCATCTCCTACTATAAACCTGCCCGAGCCCTTCGTTCATCTGAGGAGGCCCTCTTGTCTCCACTGCCTTTATCACAGGCCCGCCTTGTGGGAACAAGGGAGAGGGCCTTTTCTGCTGTGGCCCCCCGTTTGTGGAACTCACTGCCCATTGAGATCAGGCTAGCCCCCACTCTTGCAGCCTTTAGGAAAGTTTTAAAAACATGGCTCTTCCGGTGTGCTTTCGGAGAGTAATTGTATATACCTCCTGTGTTTCTCTCCCCAACATGTATTCTGTAGACCCTGTTCCCCATGGTTTTATTCTTTTCTCTTCTTACCCCGAGTTTTTAACCTTGTGTCCATGCGGCCCGCCCTTGTTATGTTATGCTACGTTCTGCTTTTTTGTTCTGTATTGTGTAGTGTTATTGTTGCACTGTTTAATTGCATTCTGATATGTTGTTTTTATATTTTGTCTATTGTATTGTCTTGGGCATGGCCCCATGTGAGCCGCCCCGAGTCCCCGTTGGGGAGATGGTGGCGGGGTATAAATAAAGTTTTATTATTATTATTATTATCCATTCAATAAACCCATAGATAAATTGAAAGGATTTAAGAGATCTACTCAAGTCAGGACTAAAATAGGATTTAGCTGTATTTCAGTCAAATATTACTAGAACAACTAAAGACTCTCTATCAATTATCTGTCTGTTTATCCATTGATCTATCCATCCCATATATACCTTGCCTTTCACCCAGGATGGGATCCAAGGCAGTTTTGTTGAAGTTTTTATAGCTTTAATCTATATTCTTTTTAAATATGTTGCTAGCCACTCTGAGTTGACTTGGCTTTTCTGATGGTAGTACTCTAATGACGGCAACAATCTAATGATGACATTCCATGTTTAAAGAATGATATTGTTGAGTTTTAAGACAGCATTAAAATATATTTGCTTTCTTGGGATTTTAAGATGCTTCATTTAGATTGCATCATGTTGTGTTGTTAGTTTTGTTTTCTGACTGCTGTTGTTAACTATTATTTTATAATACTTGTAAAGTTATATGGTATATACTATAGCCTGTAAGTGTTGCTGTTGTATGCCTTCAACTCATTTCCAATTTAGAGAAACCTTAAGCTGAACCTGTCATGGGGTCTTCTGGGGAAGATTTCTTCAGAGAGGTTTGCTTTTGCTTTTCTCTGAGGCTGAGAGAATGAGCCTCGTCCAAGGCTACCCAGCTGGTTTCCATGAGTGAACCAAATGAGGATTCAAAGCTTGATCTTCTGGCACTCAGTCCAGCATTCAAAACATTACACCATGCTGACTGTCATAGCCTGGTTGTATATATGCATTTTTCATTCTGATCTAAGCTTTTAGCAATGGCTTACGTATCAGTCTTACAAAGCAAAAGGCATAATACAAAAGGAGAAGCTGAGGAGAGAGACAAAAAAAAAGCCAAGATCTTAAGGCAAACTATCAGCAAATCCAGTAGGATGGTTACACATCCTTCCATATCTAGGTGGAAAATGTCATGGAAAGTGGAGGAGAAGAGAGCAAATCCTCATAGAGCTGACTTTTTGGGGTGACTGATAGTGGTCCTTCTTCCTCTCTCTTTTTCTCTTTTTCAGCCAAACATAATAATATATAAAAGACAGATGAAAACAGCAATATTGTGAACCCTGTTAGGTTACTGTATTGTATGACCTTTTGTGGAAACTATTTCCCTGGAAAAGGTGGTTATAAATAATGTAAAAAGGTTGGAAGAATGAGAATTTTCAACACTGAGGCTCTCATCAAAATCCTATACCATGGTATAATTTTACATCCAGTTTCTGTTTCCTGAGGGATGCCTCAGGAATTCATTTTTAATGAATTCCAATATGAACTGTCCTGATTTGGTCTGGGTGAATGTTCAGAACAGCAAGCTGTGTTTCCCCCTATTTTTTGAACTTCTCCAAATCTGAAATGTAATTCTTTGTAAGGTTAAGAAGTTGAAAGTAATGCTCTATAACAGTGGAAGAAAATTTGGTTTAAAAAACCTTTTTTTGGAGGATGTTTTGAAAACAAGCAAAGCACATGGAAAATATCTTGTAGAAATCATAACAGCTACAGACAGCCAAGTGATAAGGAAGAGGAAACTATACAAGAAAATAATAATAATATATATTTGTTATTTTGAGATCTTATATCAATACAAGATTCAAAGTATTAAAAAGTTCAAGATGGATGATGGTGTCTGTTTATTTACTACCTTTATATCCCACTTTCCTTCAGAAAAATTCAGTTCTCTCTCTCTCCCCCCCCCCCCCCCCCCCCCCCCATTTCCACAGCTGGCCTGTGTTATAGGTAGTTGAGCTAAATCAAGACAGCTTCATGGTTGAGGACAGATTGTCATAATCGTAATCTGATAATGTAATAGTTATACCTTCTTTCCTCCATGTTTTGAAGTAAAAATGCAACCATTCATGACCACAAAGAGATAAAAATGACAATGCAAAATAAAAGATGTAGAGGACATCACACTTTAATGAAGGTCAAGGACATACGAGAAATGTATACTAAACATGAAACCAATATAAATGTTGGTATATATTCCACCAGTATTTTGTCTGTAAATTGTTTGCAGAATGGTTTCCATGTTTACCTTGTGTTTACTTGTGACATCAAACTTTGCGGTTCTGAAGAAATCACTGGAAAGCATGCAATTGCTGAATAGCGTTGCTAACAGAAATAAAGACAGGGCTGTTATGCCTCTATGGTTCCTAAAACATTTACATGCTGCTGACATTTCTTTCTCAACAAAACCTTCCCATGCTTTTTATCCTGTCTCCTTTTTCACCTGTTAACAATATTTACTAATTTATATTTTTAATCAAACAATCTCATTCAGACACACATTATGTATAGTAATGATAATTTGCTGTATGCTTCTTAATGCTAATGCTAATAATAATAATAATGCTAATAATAATAATAATAATAATAATAATAATAATAATAATACAAAACACTGCATGGAAAGTTCCTTGACAAAATTGAAGGAGAAGACCTGGCTCTGGCTCACGAATGGGACCCTGAAGAAGGAGACAGAAGGCCTGATCCTTGCAGCCCAGGAGCAAGCCATCAGAACAAATGCAATCAAGGCCAAGATCGAAAAATCAGCTGATGACCCAAAATGCAGACTGTGCAAGGAAACCGATGAAACCATTGATCATATCCTCAGCTGCTGTAAGAAAATTGCACAGACAGACTACAAACAGAGGCACAACTATGTGACCCAAATGATTCATTGGAACTTATGCCTCAAGTACCACCTCCCTGCAGTAAAGAACTGGTGGGATCACAAACCTGCAAAGGTTGTGGAAAATGAACACGCAAAGATACTGTGGGACTTCCGAATCCAGACTGACAAAGTTCTGGAACACAACACACCAGACATCACAGTTGTGGAAAAGAACAAGGTTTGGATCATTGATGTTGCCATCCCAGGTGACAGTCGCATTGATGAAAAACAACAGAAAAAAATCAGCCGCTATCAGGACCTCAAGATTGAACTTCAAAGACTCTGGCAGAAACCAGTGCAGGTGGTCCCAGTGGTGATGGGCACACTGGGTGCCGTGCGAAAAGATCTCAGCCGGCATTTGGAAACAATAGACATTGACAAAATTACGATCTGCCAACTGCAAAAGGCCACCTTACTGGGATCTGCACGCATCATCCGAAAATACATCACACAGTCCTAGACACTTGGGAAGTGTTCGACTTGTGATTTTGTGAAACAAAATCCAGCATACCTATCTTGTTTGCTGTGTCATACAACGTCGTTGTGTCAATAATAATAAGAATAATAATAATTTTCTTGTTCCTTGACAAAATTGAAGGAAAAGCTGATAAGGAGAAGACCTGGCTCTGGCTCACGAATGGGACCCTAAAGAAGGAGACAGAAGGCCTGATCCTTGCAGCCCAGGAGCAAGCCATCAGAACAAATGCAATTAAGGCCAAGATTTAAAAAATCAGCTGATGACCCAAAATGCAGACTGTGCAAGGAAACTGATGAAACCATTGATCATATCCTCAGCTGCTGTAAGAAAATTGCACAGACAGACTACAAACAGAGGCACAACTATGTGGCGCAAATGATTCATTGGAACTTATGCCTCAAGTACCACCTCCCAGCAGCAAAGAACTGGTGGGATCACAAACCTGCAAAGGTTGTGGAAAATGAACACGCAAAGATACTGTGGGACTTCCGAATCCAGACTGACAAAGTTCTGGAACACAACACACAAGACATCACAGTTGTAGAAAAGAAAAAGGTTTGGATCATTGATGTCGCCATCCCAGGTGATAGTCGCATTGACGAAAAACAACAGGAAAAACTCAGCCGCTATCAGGACCTCAAGATTGAACTTCAAAGACTCTGGCAGAAACCAGTGCAGGTGGTCCCAGTGGTGATGGGCACACTGGGTGCCGTGCCAAAAGATCTCAGCCGGCATTTGGAAACAATAGACATTGACAAAATTATGATCTGCCAACTGCAAAAGGCCACCCTACTGGGATCTGCACGCATCATCCGAAAATACATCACACAGTCCTAGACACTTGGGAAGTGTTCGACTTGTGATTTTGTGATATGAAATCCAGCATGTCTATCTTGTTTGCTGTGTCATACAATAAAATAATAATAATCATAATCATAATAATCATAATCATTATTATTTTATTTCTTACTGTCCTCTGCTGATGACTTGTGGTGGGTCTCACTTGCACCCTGCCTTTTGAATCACTGTACAGAAGCTGGACCCAGTTGACCAGTTCTTCGGGAGCAGCATGTTATTGTAATGCGTATCAAATAACTTCATGAGGGATGCAAAATAATGCTTTCTCCAAATCGAGGAATACAACATGAAGTGGTTTTCGTTTCTCACAGTGTTTTCTGATCAAGAGTTGAGTGGTATGAATTGCAATAATGGCATAGGTTCCAATGAATCATTTGGGCCACATAGTTGTGCCTCTGTTTGTAGTCTGTCTGTGCAATTTTCTTACAGCAGCTGAGGATATGATCAATGGACAATTTCATGAATTCTGTGGTTGATGACACAGTCAAAGATTTTCATAGTATGGGATGGCAGGCATTTTATAAAAGAAAAGCATTATATAAAAGAAAAATATGTAAGAAACATTACATTGATGTAATAGAAACAACCCACTCACATTGTTCCTTACATAAATATTGTGGACCACAAAGCATTTCTACTTTACTTTCAAACTTTCCCACCTTCTGTGAGTTTTGACAGATTTTGACCTACTTATGAACTTTTCAAAATTTTCATTCTGTCACAGACCAGGCAAACCCAAGGCCAAGAGTGTCATTATTGTCCTTTTAACCATAATAGAAAGTAAAAATTTACCCACAATAGATTGTGAATTGCAGTAGCAGAAGATTGCACTGTAGCAAGCAAACCTCTCTATGGTTTCCAACTATGGAACTGCTACATTTTGTTTGACCATCAAGTGTGCAATCTGCACTTCCTCTTTTTTTTACCGCATGAGCTTTCTAAAGGCCAAAACTTCTGGCTGCTGAGGAGATAACAAGGCAAAGGAATTCACAACAGGTGGCAACAACTGTGCCGCTTTAACTTCTAGGCAAAATAATCTGATGACCTACTGTGGAAGAAAGTGAGGACTTAGAAGTGTGTGAGAGACTGGAGAGAGTGAGGCTAAAATTTCCAGTTTCCCAGAAATATCTAGATTGCAATTTTGTTTTGTGAAATAATCACAAGATGTATCTTCCCAAAGCTTTTTAAAGCAAGGAAACCAAGTGCTCAGAGAAAGAACACAGAACATGAAAAATGGCTTTATCATATTCCATAGGAGTTCATCATATCCATAGCTATAGCACTTATATTCTACTCCAATTACAATTATTCCATCCTATGGAATCTTGGAATTTGCAGTTTAGGGAAGGTCACTGAAGCCCATCTACACTGCCATATAATTCAGTTTCTGAATCTAGATTATCTGATTTGAGCTGGATTATATGGCAGTGTAGACTCAATCAATTTCAAAGAAGATAATTTGGATTCAGAAACTGGATTATACGGCAGTGTAGATTCAGCCTGAGAAGTCTCAGCCAGAATTCTGTATACTATTTTCACTAATGTACTCAATCGTACATTTGTAAATTTACTTTTCAGCAGAATTATTATCATGTTGTTGTGAAGCGATTCATAACCTAACATCACAAAATTTGGAAGAAGAATGAAGCTAAAGTATAAATATTCAGAGGTAAGTTCAGGAAGCATTGCCATTCATCCTTAATGAAGAATTTAAGACATTGCAATCCATCAGAAAGGCTCCATCTATACTGCCATATATGGTCAATGTAGATTCATATAATGCAGTCTTACTGCAATCAATTTCATTATTTGAGTCTACATTACTATATAATGCAATTTCAAACTGCATTATATGAGTCTACACTGCTATATACAGTTCAAACTGCATTATATGGCAGTGTAGATGGGGGTCGGAGAAAATAAGGAAGACGCAACCTCTTTGGCCATCTTTCAAAACTTTAGCTTTAGCAAAACGTTTCTGCTTTGTGTTGTCTTGCCTTAAAGCAAATGAACCTTTGACCCAAAAAGAGATTTTGGTTTCTCAAAAACAGAAGGCTGCACAAGAGCAACTAGAATAATCTCTCTTTTAAAAAAGTAAGTCCACCTAAAGTAAACTATGATTACACAGATAAAATGCCTCATTCCTTTTCACCAGTTCTTTTGACAGAATTCTTAATTTCATGATAACGTATTGCTTTCAGAAACACTGTCTATTCCTCTCTGGCCTGGAAAACATTCGCTAAATGTATTGTCGAAGGCTTTCATGGCCGGGATTATAGGATTGTTGTATGTTTTCCGGGCTGTATGGCCATGTTCCAGAAGTATTCTCTCCTGACGTTTCACCCACATCTATGACAGGCATCCTCAGAGGTTGTCAGGTACCTCACAACCTCTGAGGATGCCTGCCATAGGTGTGGACGAAACGTCAGGAGAGAATACTTCTGGAACATGGCCATACAGCCCGGAAAACATACAACAACCCCATTCGCTAAATGTTTTTGCTCTATGGCTTGATCAGTGTCCTCTCACTCTTTGTCATATATACTATCAATGTTAAGCCTACATGTACTACACTTTTATAGAAATATTATAGAGCAGATTGCAATAGAATATCATTATTCCATTAGGAGAAAACAAATAATAAGATGCAAAAATTAAATAGCAAAGTTCAACCTTAAAACAATCTGGTTAGAAGTAAAAGAAATTACAGCATGTGTAATACAATGATTCCCTACCTTTGATCCTCCATTTGTTTTAGACTTCAATTCCCAGAAATCCTAGCTGGTTTACCATCTTTATAAAATTGTGGGAGTTGAAGTCCAAAACACTAGGAGGACCAAAGATTGGGAACCACAAGTGTAGTGGTTTAAATGCTGGGTTAGAATATTGGGGAAGCAGAGCTTGAATTACTACTCCGCAAGTCACTCTCTTTTGTTCTTACAGTAAGGCAATGGATAACTTCAAGTCTTACAGCAAACCCTGTAATGGGTTCCTGTGTGGCAAGGGGTTGGACTGGATGGCACCTGTATGATTCTGTGATTCTAGAAGCAAGAAATCATGATTAAGGAGTTAATCACACAAGGCAAACAAATTTCAGTTACATCTGGACAACAGCATCCTTGCCTTAGATTTACTACATGATGTTTCTCCTTTCTTACTACTCTCCCAGAAGGTCATTAATGGGTTACTTGTGTTTGAAAAGAAATGCTTTCCAGCTGTTTCCCATCCTATCTTCTTAAGTATATCAGTTCCTAAGAACACAAGAAGGAACAATTCCTTTACCTTGAACTTGAAACAGCCCCTTTAATTAAGAGTTCTCTCTCATTTTGCCAATGAGAACATACATTTTTTTCTGTCTCCCTGTTTCTTCTCTCTCTCTTTGTGTTCAAATTACTGGCTATAAACAAGTGTGGTTAATACTTAAAATTATAACACGTAATGATTATGCAAGAACTGTCCTCAGGTCTCAGGCTTTGACCTGAAAATCTTAAGGTCTGGGATGATCCTCAACCTGCAACCCTAATAACAGGAGTAACAGACTAGAAACATCTGAAGGATAACAAGAGCTTTATCCAGGATCTGAGAGATATCCTAGTACAGTGCTATTCAAAATGGCCTTAATGTGATGTCAGTTCATTTCTGGCTGGATTAAAAATCCCAACAACATGTGGTTCACATCAGCTAGTTTAAGATGCACTGTCCTGGCAGGTATTCACATCTTTTTAGAGCAGAGGTTCTCAAAAATTTTCAGCCACAGAACCTTTTTGAAGCAAAATTTTCTTGTGGAGCACCAAGAAATGTGTGTGTGTGTGTATGTATATGTGTGTGTGTGTGTGTGTATAATTATATTATATATAATCTGTGTATATATATACCATGTTTCCCTGAAAATAAGACAGTGTCTTATATTAATTTTTGCTCCCAAAGATGCTCTAGGTCTTATTTTCAGGGGATGTCTTATTTTTCCATGAAGAAGAATTCACATTTATTGTTGAACCAAAAAATGAACATTTATTATATACTGTACAGTAGTTGTCATCACAAACCAGCATAACCAGACAAACTGTGAATCCTATCAAGAATTTCTTGTTACTACCATTATTTCCATGTACAATACTCTATGGTAGGTACATTTATCGATCCTGCATGCCCTGGTGTTCTGTTCGTTGGGCATGCTTCGAAACAAAAACTTTGCTAGGTCTTACTTTCGGGGGAGGCAATTCAGCAAAACCTCTACTATGTCTTATTTTCTGGGGATGTCTTATTTTAGGGGAAACAGGGTGTATATATGTATATTATTATAATTAAGAAATGTTTATATTTTATATATTAAATATAATGTATATACATTAATAAGCTATTCAGCCAGAAATGGAAAAGAAAATCACAGGATGGTAGATTTGGCAAATAGTAGATTTGCATTAAGCCCAAAGGAGTGATCAATGACCAATTATATTGATAAAGGAAACAATAGTTCTTTCCACCCAAGAATTTTACATGATTCCAGGTGTATATGTATAATAGAAAAGTATAAAAATAAATACTTACTGATAATCAGCATTTACAAGGCTTGCTAAACAGGCTGATTTTTCTTTTTGTAGACTGCAGCTGAAGCATCTGTGCTTTCCTCCTCCTAGGATGCTCTGGGCACCAGGGCCGCCCTTTTCTCACTAGCACAACATGAAGGGGGGGGGGGCAAGCTTGGGATTTGTGGCAGAGAAAGCAGGCACAGACGCTGGTGGATGAGCAGTTGAGGAGAGGCTCCACAGCCACCATGTTGTTCTGCTGCTGCATCTCTTATTGGGGGTGCATGGGCTGCCTGCGTGCCTCGCTAGCCCTTTCCCCTTTCTACTTTAAACAGGCATTTAAGAGGAGGGAAACAAGGGCGCATCCCTGGCTGTGTAGCAGCGAAGGAAAGGAATGGGATGGTAGCTGCCCCCATTCTGGAGGATGGAAGCTAGAACCCTTCATTATGCTTTGTGGAGCCCTAAGGGCTCTGCAGAGCACCCTTTGAGAAACACTATTTTAGAGCAAAGTTGAGAATTAGTCATTGCATGGGAGGCAGATGAAATCCATAACAAACCGTATCTCTGTAGGGGATCTTACAATTTCCTTCTACCTTTCAGCACTGCTTCTGCTGGACATTTGAGGGGGAAAAAAGAAACAGAGCTAAAAAAAATGACAGGGTTCTTTAAAATATGGAATCCCCAGAACGGAATAGACCAAAACCCCACAGAAATCTCAGTACACCAGAAGTAACCAAAATGGCGAAGAAAAAATATTGTCCTAAAACAGGAACCCCCAAATTACTGAGGTCTGATGATGGCCGAAAGTTTCCCTGCTCAGCTCAAAAGATTAAAGGGATCTCACTACCAACTCCTCATTCCTCTCCCAATGATCATACTTGTAAAATATCAAAAAGGATGCAGCTGCAGCCTGTGGCCAAACAATCTCTGGAGATGCCCACTCCACACAAGACACCTCTATTTTGGGGTTTTTTTGTGGTTACACAAAGACTACTCCATCCCATTGTATCTTTTTATTGTCTTTCTGTTTCTTGTTTAAGATGGTGAGCTTCTCCTCTGTTTGAAAGATTACTTCTGTATATCAAGACCTAAGCAATATATGTACAAATGTTTAGTTTTATGCTTCAATGTAACTAAGAAACATTTCTGTTATATAACTTCAATATTGCCTGTCTGCCCTGCTTAACTGAAGTAGTCTCAGAGGGATATAGAAGACTTTCTATGCACTTCTCTGCAAACTTTGATAATGTAGCCTGCCTCTTAACTGAACCAATTTTTGCCTTTCCAAAAGAGGACTAACACTTCAGAAAACTACTTCTAATGCATCAGTGAAGCATTCAATCTCCACTTCATGGCATCACAGAGAAAGGGAGCATATGTGAGGCAGTTCACTTTGGGAGAGAAATCTATGGTTTTCCAATATGTGAACTGAGGTTTTTGTAACAACAAGTCCTTTATTCATTACTGAGCAGTGGGGTGAATGCTCTTTTTGGTATATCCATGCAAGAAAACTTCCTCCCTCATTTATCAGCTGTGGCACATTTGGTAATCCAGAAAAGTTCCTATTTGAATACCAATTTTTGCCATATGATCTAGCTTTTTTGCTGTTCTAGAAAATAACTATTCCTATTGTTCTCTTTGTTATGTTTCTCCTGTCTTACCTTGTTTTTCTCTCTCGAGTCTTAATTGCTTTCCCTACATATAGTTTGCCACATGGGGGCATTGATGGTGTAAATTACAAATGCTGAACTACAGGTGAACAATATACTAAGGATTAGTTAAAGATTTCACACTGTGGTTTTGAATAGCAGCTTATTTCTCTAAGGGAAAGCACAGGTCAAAACTTCTGGAATTCCATTGAGGCCAAATCTATTCTTATAAAATAATTTGTACTTACCTCTATTTCAATCCTTTTGGGACACATGAAGTTCCTCTGGATCAAAAGTGAAAACACTTTGAAATTTTACAATTTAAAAAAAAAATTAAAAAAAACATATTCCCTAAGCTGCAAATAGGGATTTGTTTAAATTGGTGATACAGACAATCTCATTCCACATTTATATATGTGTGTGTGAGTGTGTATCTATATATTTGTGGCATAATTTAAGTCATGGTACTGTGCACTAGATCTGAATTATTTTGGATCTGTGGATATAGCCTTATTCTAAGTGGAATTCGTTTCACAACATCCCACTTTGCTACAGTTCATATTATATCTGTTTATAGTGGCTATTATAGGGATGATTACCAAATTTGCACATCTGTCTACTTGGCTGTCTGTCATGCAATGATGCAATCATGACAGATTAATGTATTCAATCACTAGATTTTCTATACATAGGAAAGTGTGATATTATTGAAAGCAGAACTTCTAGGAAATGAATGTTTATTGTCAAAGAAGAACACAAATAAAACATTGGAATATATCACTTTCTTCAAAAAGAAATTGCTTTCTTTGTAGATCATGATTTTTCTTGCTTTTGTGTAATCATAAGGAACTCAGCAGACTGTTTCAAACTATGAAAGCTTGTGCTACAAAGTTATTTCAGCTCGTCTCAAGGGTACTTTTGGTTCTACAAAAGAATCCCAGGGTGATTTTATAATAAAGGTTTTGTTTTTTTTCTAAATATAGAGAGATGCTGATTCAGGAGATATGAGGACCCAGAGGAGGGAGATGATATTTTCACAGTCCACGATGCACACTGTCTAAACACATGCATTTGTATTACTAGTTTTGAAAGAGAAAATCCAATTTAGAGATTGTAGCAATCTGTTTTCCCGAATGCTGTATTCATAATCCCTCAGTTAAATAAATACTAGGATTTAAGGGTACCTGCTACCCCTCTCTATCAACTGTATGAATTTTCTGCTTCACTTCAAAGCAGCCATGGAGTTTGTTAATATTATTTTTAGAAACAAAGTACAGAGGGAAGAGAAAGGGATTGGTGGAGGGGAGGCATTTCAGTTTTAGAAAACATAATCGCAGGAAATAATTAAATGCCAATTCTTCTCAGTTGTCCCCCATAAATAGAATCAGGACTTCATAGGCTTACCAAAAGGCAAAGTGACCAAGGGAGATCACATTAGTTGGAGAACATGGGAGAAGGCCTTCTCTCCTTTGGTTTATCACTTGTGAAAAACCTTCTCCGTGGAGGCCTAAGTAGCACCAATGTTGGTCTCTTTGTTGCACAAAATCAAGATAAGGGTTTTTATTAAAACCTTGGGGGCCTAAGTGAATGTTAAATTTTTCAACATATTTGTGTCATTTCAATTATTTATTGATTTTCATTTTATTTGCAAATTTGAACCTCACCAAACTGGATGAGACTGTTATCAATGGCTACTCTTGATTTCAATGTTATTGTGGCAGCTAACCCACTTTGGGTTGTATTCCAGATTTTAAGAGTGTTATCCAAAGATGCTGAAAACTATCTCCAAAACAGGTTCAACTCTTTATATCACTCCATACATACAACTCTATTGGCATCAGAGTTATGAGTCATCACTGGATTGAAAGGACTTGCTCTCAGGTTTGCTATATGAAATAAAAGAAGCTGATTGGTACTGGTTCACAGAATGAAAAAAATCATCATTGGAAGGGACATCAATGACCACCCAACTCCTTGTCGGTGTAGAAATACAACCCAGAGCAGATTTTCTGCCACCCTGACATTGAAATTACCAGAAGCCATTGATAACAGCTTCCCCATCCTGGCAATTTCCAAATATGTTTGACTAGAGCTTCTATCATCTCCTGGGTGTAGATGTTGAGCAATGCAGTCCAAGACATAAGAAGCAGGCCGACATGTTTGATGATATCAGATACAGGAAGTGTAATGTGTATGAGGCTTGTGGTAAGAATCAGGAAATGTGGATAAACATCTATTCCTAGGAAATAAACTCCATGACCCGTATTATCATTTTTGGGGGGAAACTTTATAAAATGACTGTAAATGTTTTTAAAATGTATATCAATAATGCAGAAGCTATGCATATCAAAACAAGCAAAACAGTTCTAATATGACCTTTCGCTGTATGTGGTCCATGTGAGACATTTCTGCTTCACCCATAAAATCTTGTTTTATGTCAGTAGAAGATCAGTGTTCATCCTCCCTCCCCCCTCCAAATGAATTTAACATCTACATCATCCAAGCTAAACAACTAATTAACTTAAAAGGCATAGGCTGGGTATTAAAGCATTATCACTTGCCTTCAGCCTTCCCCAAAGACTATCATTATGCTAAGCCAAAAAGGATGATAAAACCAGGGGAGGCACAGTGAAGGGGTCTTGAAGTTTGAAGCTCTGTGAGTCTTAAAGATAAGGCCCGGCTTGTAGTGCTCGAGATTATTGTGAATCTTGGCCTTTCATTTCACCCAGACTCTGCTGAATTCAGCAGAGTTCCGTTTTTAATCAGTGCCTGTAAAAGATAATGTCACTCTGCTGCAAATGATATTGTTATTAAAAACTCTTGTTCAGAAAACAAGATTTTACTTTGTGGCTATGACTGTTATGACCATAGGATGAGGTAACTGATATCAAACAATGACTTCTAGCTATTGTTAATTACATCATTGAAATGTGTTCAACAAGCTTTTATGAATAAAGCTCAATAAGGATAAAAAAGCAAAGCAAGGCTGGGCCTGTTGTGGGGATATTGTTTTAATAAATCTTATTGCATAGTGATGCATATTTTTATTTTGAGATTATTTAAAAAGAGTGTATATTCTGAACATTACTTTTTTTTTTCATTGCACGTCTATGTTCTTCCCATGTCAACTATTGCACATTCACATAGCTTTATATGTGTGCATGCATGTTGAATATATGTAACCTTTCACAAATAATATTGGAAGTTGGCACTATAATGGCAGGTGGTATAGGAAAATATGATTCTTCAACCATGAGCTAAATGTTTATCTTTAAATCAAGGATGGCTTTGTTCTGTTGCTACTGCTGTTGTTGGTTTCACAGTCAACCAGATGTTGCTGACAGGCTTTTGGGCCAACAATTTTTACAGTCTCCCCAAGAATCTAGGAATCAGGATTTCTTTTCAAATCAATGGAATCACATCAAACACTGAAATAAATATCTATAGATTGTGTTATCTATCTAAAGGAAAAGATGAAACTTTTGACAAACTTATCAGTCTATGTAAGAAGATCATATGAATAGGATATAATAAATACCATTATAAAGTGGTTGAAAGAAAGATTGGAATAGTTTGAAAAACATTATTTCCCCGTGACTAAGAACTGGTGGGAAGGCAAGCTTGGAGGATGATGAAGATGAAATTTATATCTGTCAAAATGGGAGGCATGCATAACCAGTAAGAAGGGTACCTCTACATCCTCCTTGTTGGTTGTGTGGGTGTCCCATAATGACATCAGGCACTTGCAGGGAGCTTCATCATCACCATCAGTGGGGAGTAGTTTTTTTTTTCCTTTTTGAAAAATCACTTGTGCTTCTTGTTAGTTTTGACAAAAAAGATTGCTGAAATTTATTGAACTGCTCTTCTGATTTATTGAAGTATAGTATTTTTTCCATGTTATTTCTTTCTCTGTTACCAAACTTTCTGTCCAGGAAAACATCTACATTAACTAAGGTCCCATCTACACATGCTGTAAAAACCAAACTGATGTGGCTTATAAGGGAGGTGGGAGTGGCTAGAATACGCACAACCTTAATGTATGCTGAAACATGTATACAAATGGAAAACATGAGTTAAAAACATCAAGAGAAAGTCCAAAAATGGTGATAAAATGAGCTTCAGCTGACCAATATATGGATGCTCTGGAGCAGATATTTGGAAGAAACATGCTGAGCACTTGTGAGAACAGCACCACTACTGGAAAATTCGGTTAAAGGAATTGAATACGGCACTCTCAGGAAGGTAAACAAACACCTTCTCCCACTCCTCAAGAGGAATCACTCTCCCCTTTTTTAGCTGGAAGATAAGTCCCATTGCTGATTCTCATCTAGTGGTCTGCTGCAGTTCAGTGCATTTATCCCAAGAGAATAAAGGAAAAAATCTTTCTGTTGGGTCCATTTGGAGAGCATTGTGGATGTCGCAGGAGCTTTTTCATGGTTCCTATGATGCGTGTGGAGCTTCTCCAGAGTGGGATGGGATTTCTTTAATTCACATTCTGATCTGGATTATGTGGCTGTGTAGAAGCAGCCTGAGGTACATTTGCATATGAACAGCTGCAATTTTAAACAATTGAAATTATTCCTGTTTTATCTTTTAAAACACTGCAACCAAATTAAATTTTCACCCATTTTTTTGACCAACGTCAATAGGCACATTATCAACATGGAGAGAACAGTGATATATTTGTTTGTAATGTAGCTGTGAAACATGAAGTCTACTTCAACTGAACTCCATAAACAAGGATGAATATGTAGATATTCAAACAAAGATATCTAAGAGCTACAGGCTCAAAGCCCTCAACTGGAAAAGCTCTCATTTTATTTCTCAAACTAAGTTCCAAATCATCCCTAGTGACTTCTGAGTTTGTCAGAGTTATATAACATGAATAAAAAAAAATTTGGCCCATCCCTAACATCCAGTTGTTTGGGATACTCTTCCTAGGACTGAATCCTGGTGCTAAATTCTGTCTATGTTGTATCTAGACCTGCTACCTTGTGTGCCCTCTTCTTTTTCCCTCCCCTTCTTTTTACTAAATATCTCTCATTTCAGTAGGAAACATTATGCAGGAAATTTTTATCTTGGGTATTTGTTGTTCATTCCAACACTGTTCCATTGTGCTTCTCAATAGATTTCTGTAATGACTCCGTGACTGTTTAAGCATAGTTGCCTGAAAGTTAGAACAGAAAGACAACAAAGCCTCTTTCTTTTCCTCTCTCCACTTTCTACAACACACAGCACTGGAAAAGCTGATAGCACAGATGCAAAGAGGTGGGAAAGCCACTGGTAACTCATAAGCTATGTCAAGCAAAAATAAAACATTGATAGAGGCTTAATTCCAAATCCAGAGTGAGTATGTTGTATGTTGGAGTTAATTTGAAGGCAACAACATGAGCAACCTAAAGTTATAGGTGACACTCCACATTTGCTAGTTTAACATTTGGTCATTGTATTATTCACAGATTTGATTTGGATATTCTCTCTAGGAATTTTTCCACTTCTTTAAGAATCCCTAGGTCTTCTATGGTCAACTTGCAGCAGAGGTTTGCCAGAGTCACCCAGGAAGACCTAGAAATCCCTAGAAAGATGTTTACACAGGTAAAAAAAGAAGGGGCTTGTTTTATTCACTTTTTTTTTCAATTTAAGCCTATGAAATTGGAGGGCCTACTAAAATGTAAATCACTAACAGGATTCTAGTTTTTGAAATTACATTTCCTACCTCAGAATTACTGGAAATGGATAAGGTTGAGGCAATCTTGATAAAATATATTGCCAAATTGTTCTGTAAACGCTGCTGACAATTCTGGTGACCAAACTCAAAACACACTGAGTTTGAGTTATGGATGAGACTTGCATGTGAATCAGAATTGTTAAAATCTCTCATTATGCTACTGACAGTATTAAGAAAAATGATGAGTTTCATATCCCAAACAGCATCTCTTCCCAATCTTTTCCTGAAAGGTTAAACAAGTAGAGGATGGCAACTGGGTGCATTTTATTCTTGGAGGCCTAAGTTCTGAACAATTTTCCTCTTACCAAATGCAGTCATTTAAATGATTTACAGGTCTCTCTCTCTCTCTCTCTCTCTCTCTCTCTCTCTCTCTCCCCCCCCCCCCTCCCGCTCACCATTACCACCACCACCACGGCCAGAGTGGCCTGGATATCTTCTGGTTAATAGTGAGACATTTATTGAAGACTTCAGCAGAGGATACAGCAGTTCTATCCAAACCTTTTCCAATCCCCTTTCCTTCTTTCGTATGCCATATTCAAAAGTATGCACTGTTAAAGAAATCCAACACATACATGTTATGTGTTACCTGTCATTTTTTGTGAGGATTTGTCATGGCTTTATGTGGCAGCGTCTCGCTCCCTTTGGGGACTTGGGGTGTGTGGCATGAAGCTGGTCTTGCCAGCCTGGGGTGGATGCTTTTCCTACAACTCCTCCCCCCCCCCCGCCCCACCTCCCAGTGGCTATGAGATACTGGGGCTCCACCCAGCTGGACCCTCTTATGCCATCCTAATGGAACCAATGTCTGGATAGAAGTGTGGGCTCATTTGATCAACAACTGGGTTAATCAAAGACAGGATCCAGACTCACATGTTTGTCAACCCTAACTGCATCTGTAAAACAAAGTAAATTGTGGCTCAGTTATTCCCACTTAATTGAGTTGGTCTGGCTCATGGTTTACTATGCAAAGTGCACCCTGAACACACAACACATATAAAAACAGCTTTACTGTAAAATATATGCATGCTCAAACATGGGATCTAAAGGAAGAAAGATATAAACAGGGAAATAGCTGCATGTCAGAATAATGCACAAAGGAGATATGGAGAGGGAAACAGAAAGCAAGGCAACAAACAGGAAACCTAGATATCCGTATAGCTATGCAAAGCTCAAAAGCTAAACCAAAACCCAAACCATTTCACTTTTTCCACTCATGAATCGGCTCTAAATGCTACCTGGAATAATATTATTGTCTGAGTAACTCCAAATATCTTGGCTCATCCAAACTTACTAGGAATTCCCAAATTTGATAGAGAAACCATCTGAAGTGAAAAAGCATCAACACCTATATAGAGAGCAGTTAGAAACAGGGGAACCCTGTGGTGCATGCCTGCTGTCTTGTTTTCACCTCTGTTTCTTTTATCTATGTACCTCAAGGTATTTTTCTTTCTGCCTGCATGCATAGGTCATTTCTCCCCTTTTTCCTAAACGTTTTTGGGAAGTTTCCCAACATTGCTTTATTACCCTTTATTTGAGAAAAAAGCATCACGAGTCTTCTCTGCTTCAAGATGCCTTAGCTAATTCTACCTCAGAAACATTCCCTAAATTGATAAGTGTAAGTTTTTATTTTTATACCCTTACCAGAGCATCCTGCATATTCTATCTCCTGTTTCCTATCATAAACTCATATAGCACTGGCTACTTGGATAAAAATGCTAATATTATTGCAAAACCAGCTCCAAAGCCTGGAGGTATCATCCAGTTACCTCTGGCCTGCAGTTTTGGCAGATTTTTTGGCCAAGAATGCAGTAGCATGTGCTGCCATAGGAGTGCTGGAGCAAAAATTGGTTCCTATAACCATTTCTTACCTGTGTTGTAAAGGTTTCAGAAACCAAAAAGGGGTGACAAGAATGCCTTTATCATTACTGTCACAGCTCTGTTTTGAATCAGTTTGATTATATGAAAATCAGAAAACCAATGTGCCTGCAAAGTTCTCCTTCAATGCAGTATTCCAAAATTTGGTATGGAACATTAAGCCTATATTTGGCCAAAGAAATCAGCCATATTGCGGACATTTCATCTGCAGTCTGTATCTTACTTTGACTTATAAGGTAAGCAAATATCTCCTTCCAGGCCAAGTTGTCTTTGCGCATTATCTATCAACATAAAAAATAGCACGTACCTGGCAGCGACACACAATAAGTGCTTGGCTCGTCTTTTGAGCATTTTTAGAAATGCCACATTGCTCTTTTTGATGCTGTGGGAGCTGCTGCTGTTCCAGAACTTTCTTAAGAAGCATCTATATGGCCAAAGCAGCTTTGCAGCCAAAGCTTTTATCACTCAATGGCATGGAATTAATTCATTAACTGGAAATTAATTCCCTTGGTTGCACCCTTTGCACATTTTATGAACTACATTGTGAATTGAACCCCTACATGCTCAAAACTTTGATTTTCAAAGGTCCACAGATGCCTGTGGTATACTACATTAGTTATACTGTGTAAAGCCTTAGTTGTTACTGCTCAAACAAAATGCATGTGTGGATATTTCAGATTTATAAAATGTGAGAAAAAGACAACAAAAATTATCAAAGAATGGAAACCACTATCTTAAGAGGAAAATGTTAAAAATAGGGTACTTTATTTTTCAATAAAGGTTGGTTAGAGGAGATGTGCAAAAGGTGAAGATACTCATACATTTGTGGCACAACATAAGTGAACAGGGAGAATTTATTTCCCTTTTCGTCCACAGTACATGGATTTGACATTATTCAGGAAGGAAATATTTCTTGCCCAGCACATAGTTAAACTTTTACTGCTACAGGATGTGGTGATGGCCACCAATGTAGAATACTTTAAAAGGATATTACAGTTCAAGTAGATGATACACTTTGCACATATTTAGGAGTGCTGCTCTGCTGAGTGATGAAAGACATCTGTTTATCCCAGAAAATGCTTTCTTTCATCTCTGTATCTTGTTTTCTGGAATGCTTTGTTTTGTGATCAGCTATCAAAGATAAACAAAGGCTTGCAATTCTGATTAGCCTGGCAACATCTTCCCACTCCCAGAGTCTGCTACTGGGTGGAGAAAGGTGTGAATCACTGTGAATAGGCAATCTCCTTATTGTCTACTTTAACTCTTAAATTCATGAAATATAAAACACTTCTCATCAAGATGGATATTGTATTAGAGATCTTCTGGATCTGGGACAGAATTTTCTTAATATCAGCATGTTAAGGCTTAATGTGAAAATTCATGATATAAAGACTTCTCAGAATTATGTATAGAAAATATATGTGATTTGCAGTTTTGGGGAAATAATAAATACATAAATAGAATGTATTTATAAAAAAGAAAATGAAATGAAAATTTCTAGGATGAGATCCTAATTTGGGAATTGCAGGTTTTTGTTTTGGTTCTTTTACTGGTTTGCAAGCCATCACTTTCATTCTTGTCACTACCTAAATTTATTTCACAGCTTGGTTCCAATTCACACAAATATGGCTCCAGAAACATCAAGACATTGTCAACAAGTGAACTCACTGGACCAGAAAACTCTCTCTTCTGAAACACAATTCAAGTTCAGTTAAATGTCAACACAATACCTACTCTAGATTCCATATTGTACAACGTGTTCTACAGTCCAAGGAACTATACTCATTAGAAAATGAGGGGTTCAGCATTAAAGAGGACTATATTTCAGTAGCTCAGCACATGCTTTGCAGGCATAAGATCCTATAAACAATTTCCAACATCATTAGTTAGGTCTGGATTTTATGGCTGGTATTCTAAAGCACCACAGACAGTCACGGCTGACAATACTAGTCTAGACAACCAATTGGTCTTGGCATCAGCCAGTTTCCTATATTCCAATTATATCTTACAATTTTACTTCTAGTATATGTCAAAACATACAGGTTTGTGATGGAAAAATGGTCTGAGCCCATGTGGAAAGTAATGAGGTCTGAGCTGTGTTGAAAGCAATTTGGCATTTTTCTCTGCAGATCTTGCCCCAGATTCTCTAACCAGATCATTTTACATCAAAGCAGTTCTTTGGAACATTGTAGTTGGATTCCTCATCTGAATATTTTGTCTACCTTTGTTGTGCATTTCTTTCCCTGACCTTTGTTCCAAAATTCAACATCTCAAATTCACATCTCAATTTATGAGAACAGCCTCCACCCCCGCTTTCTCTCTTTTAGTACAATCCTTTCCACTACGATTTCAATGTTTGTGACCTTAGATTAAATTAAGAAATGATCATTTTGAATCTATGAAAAAAGATGAGCTGTTGATGAGGTGATACATACTTGTCTTACCTAACTGTGTTCTGGGATTGATATTTGTGTTTTCTTTTGAGCTCTGGTCAACAGTGCATCCAAAGTCAACTTTCCACTTTTGTTTTTTTTTAAAAAAAACATCCAGACTTTCCAGAGTGCTCAGTTCTAGGGATGCCATTCAATATTTTATTTGGAGCTAGACTAATCAGCATGGAAAATTCCAGCTTCATAATTAATGTGGTTTGAAAATGCAGACAATTATATATTTTTCTTTCTTTCTGATTACATTGTGGCTTGCATTTATGTATGATGTTCTGCAACACAAGATTTAATGAGCAACAGCACAACTACCTTCTTCCAAATGCTATAATTATCATAGGATTAATCCACTGAACGGAAGAGTCTCCCACAATATGCTGATCTGCTGGTGTCCTTTCTGCTGCAAGACGACAATTAAAGAAATCCTTTAATTTCTTGAGAGAAGAGGTTAATGTAATCGTCTATTTTCCAGATATCATTCATTTCCCCTGTTCCCCTGTTTTATAATCCTCCTTCATTTCCCGACATTCAGTACCTCACTACAAATTATATGTAAAAGGCTGCAGACCAGAATCTCAACATCTTTTGAAATAAACAAAGAAAGGAAGAAAGGAAAAAGAAAATAGCTTTGGAAAAAAGATGTTTGAAGCTGAAAATCAGCAAGGGACTAGAACTTAACCCTTCCTGCCTCCTTCTCCAAAACCCTTCCCCAAAGTTGCTTGTTCTTACAGAAGAGGTACCTAGGGTGATAGTGTTGGTTAAAAGACTCGAAGGCCCTAAAGTGCATAAAGTTTAAAAGGCAGCCTTGCCAAAAATGTGTTTTATTGTAACATTTATGCAACTATATTACCAATTCTCCTCTGTAATCTGAGCTCCTTGTGAGTAAATCGGCCACTGCTGGGGAAAAGAGTGTATTGTTTGGATTGAAGAACTGATGTAGGAAATAGATTTCTGGTTTCACTCTTTGGATGCATGCTACATTGGGGGGGGGGGGGGGGGGATCTAGGCAGAGAACATTAGTTGTGTGTGAAATATTTCAATAATGAATCTCTAAAGATGCCAGTCACAGTTGCTGGCAAAACATCAGGAGAAAATGCTGCTGGAACATGGCCACACAGCCTGAAAAACTCACTGTAACCCAGTGTTTCCGGCCATGAAAGCTTTCGACAACACAATTATTCAATAGATTTTAGTGCTCAAAATAGCTTGTATGACTTGTCTAGGTAGTTCTGTAATATAAGTAGGATGGCTACATGATAAAGAGGACAACTCTCTTCTTTACAAAAAGAAAAAAGGGATTGCAGAAGATACCCTGTTTCCCCAAAAATAAAACCTACTCTGAAAATAAGACCTATCATGATGTTTCAGCATTTCTGAAGATGCTTGAAATATAAACCTTATTTCAAAAATAAACTCTAGATATAGTTCATTTAAAAAGTCAATTTGGAAAAATGAGACTGCACCTGAAAACAATCCCTTAACACATCTTTTGGAGCGAGAATTAATATAAGACCCTGTCTTATTTTGGGGAAAACAGAGTATATAGAAGACGTCATTGACATGCAAGCTGCTGACATTTTCTGTTCTATGTGATTATTACAAGTACAGGAGCCTTATCATCTCTTTATGAAACATAATACTTCTGGTTAGAGGTGGATCAACAGTACTGTTAATTTCAGATTTTCTTCTGTTCCATGATATTTTTTTAAAAAAAGCAGATTTAATTTTTTTTCTTTTTCACTACAATCAGCCCTCCACATTTGAAGTTTTGTGTTTTGTGGATTTTCTCATGGATTTAATCTCACTAGGAATCTCTAGGTCCTCCAGTGTGATACTAGTTAACTTTAGCTGGAACACCTCTTTGGGAATCTGTTTACCTGATATGATCTGGGCTAGCCTGGAATGCTCCCTTTTCCAGGTCTCTGTATCAGACCCATTTGGAGAGACCTATTGACTTGCCCAACACTTGAAGCACCCTATTTGCTTATGAAGCCTAACCTCACTGTGTTTACTGGGCCTAACCACTAAGCCCATTATAAACCCATTGGCGATTGCCACATCACATTCCTTCCCGGTCACGCCCCTCTTAGAAGTAAATTGAAAAATGAACTGACATGTCAAATGCTCCAATGACAGTATTTTTTTAACTTTCCCACCACCACAAAGAGTCAACCAGTGATGATGTCAGACAGATTCCTGAGACACTCAAGATGCAGATCTTAGCTGGACAGTTTTTCAACCAATCAGATCTGATGCGAGTTTCTTGAATAGCTGTCAAATGAAAAAAAAAATGATCTGTGTTCACTATTGCAAAATTGAGGGCTATCTTCACTGGCATTTTCTCTGGCCATTGGGAATAAAGCCCTTGATTTTGCCTTCAACCCATCTGTGTCTTATCTGATCCTTTGGAAGCTTGGCACTCCAGTCCCTGAACCCATGGTTTTATCAGAGCTGAACTCACATAACAGTCTGAATTGGGAGTGATTGTAGGCAGCAGCAGGACTAGAGAAACATCTGGCTTTGTCTCCATAGTCAGATGGGATTTCAGCACTGTGGTCCACCAGTGTCCTTCACAGGACTCATCTCTGCTGTAATCAGTAATCAGTTTATGTCTGGCTAAGGAAATAGTCTGATGATGCCTTTTCACCACAAAGCACAGAGTGGCCATGCCAGGTAGCTTCAGGACATTCTCAGACTGCATCTACATTATACACCTTATGCAGTTTAATGCCACTTCAATTGCTATGGCTCAATGCTATGGAATCATGGGAGCTGTTGTTTGTCAAGGCCTTTAGCCTTCTTTCCAAAGCATGCTGGTTCCTTACTAAACTACAACTCCCAGGATTCCATAGCCATGTCAGTCAAAGTAGTATCAAACTACATCAATTCTACAGTGTTGATACAGCCTCAGCAAGTTGAAGGGGAAGTATATGTCTCACCATACTTCTGCATGTGGATTCTGGTGTAAGAGTGTTACAAAATCAGAGCAAATGTCATAGCCACTAATCAGAGTGGCCTATCTCATCCTGCTCTACACACTTTCCTGGAAGTATGTTCAGTTGAATTTGATTATGATTATTTTTGAGTAGGTCCTTACAAGATCATGTAGTAAGAATTGTTTGTTCAATCTTTGGGAGCTTTTAAAGTCTACTAAATGGTCCTGGCCATTACCCCTGCAGTGTCATTGACAGGATTTGAGCTGTCAGGGATAAGTTCACAGGAGGACAAGAGGAAACCAAAAAGGCCTCCCTGGGATTTCTGATTTACAGTTTACACTCAGCCAGTGGGAGAGAGATATGCAAGGCCTTTGGCTACATTCCTTTCTTTCACATAAATTCAAGGTTTTAACTAAAAAAATAATACAATTGAACAAAATAAACTGTTTCTAGCTTCTTCTGAGTTTCTGGCTTTGGCTTGTGCTTAGTAAGCAACTTGCGAATGAATACAAAATGCCCTGTATTTTTTTGATTTGCTATTGCCAATCTTTCTGTTTTATACCATCCATGAAAAGAAAAACAAAAAAATGTCTCCATGTTTGGAGTAAAAAAAAATATAAAGGGAATCAAATTTCAAAATACTTGGATGAAGTTATACTGAAATCCAAATGTTTTCTGGTTCTGAAAGGGAGAAAGATTGTCCGTTAAGGAGAAATATCCTTAATTTGATTATACTCGAAAGGATTAGTTGAACTTTATCACTGCACAAACAACTGTGTTTTAAACTTATCTCACTCAACTGTAGTGTTAGCATAACACAACCTTATTCTATACTTACAGAGGCTACACTGAACACATAATGCAGTTTTAAACTGCATCGAATGGCAGTGTAGATGGGGCCAGAATAACTTGTTTTCTGGATGGAGAACCACATGGCATGTATATGGCTCAGTACAGAACATAGTATGTGTTCTAGTCCAATGCTTCTTAAAACTATGGGTCCCGACCCTAAATGGGGTCCTCTTAGCATAGCTCAATGTTGGGGTCATTAAAAGTTTGGCAAAAGTAAAAGATTTCTGAAGGCCATCGATTTACACAAATCTGTTAGCAACAACTTACAGTGTTTACAATGGACTCTGTAGAAATTGCATCATCTGTGTTTCACAAAAAGGAAATCAGCCTGTTTAGCAAGCCTTGCAAATACTGATTTATTATCAGTAAATGTTTAATTTTATACCTATTTAAATACATGAGGTCATGCAAACATTTCTCAGATGGAAGGGATTCATGAGTGGAAAACATTTAAGAAGCCCTGTTCTAGTCCAGGCTCAAACTTCCATTCAGATTAATGAAAGCATGGGAGATACAGAAGTCTTTGGAAACACAAGGCATCGAAGCAAGCCTGGTCACACAGAAACAAATTTGCAGCAGAGCAGACCAATTCTTCCCAACCCTCTTACAAAATAGACAAAGCAAATATTTTCAACATTTTGGACCTCATCACATTGGGAAAGATCTCCATCGTAGAACACTTGGCCAATGCAGCCAGCAAGGAGCCCACCGGCTATCATCATATGATATAAGCTACTTCTGGCAGGGCTCTGTGCTGGCTGTGTCAGTGAAGTGTTCTACAGTGGGGAATGGGAGACCCCATGTTTAGATTAAAAATACTGAGAATAGCACAGGAGCATGCTAGAAAGGTATGCTTTCTGGCTTGTGATGGACAAGTAGGTGATGCGGGTGATGTGAAGCGCTGGGCAATGGATTCACCCTGCTGCCCCATGATTTGCCCTGCTGCTCTATGCATCCCCCCACTGTCCCCCACATCAAGGACCTCTGTGTAATGAGGTCCTTAGTGGGCTTATTGCAATGCAAAGCATATTCCAGTTATTCCAATATATAGTGATCACCAAATTGTTTCAGAGCAGCCGCAAGCCTTAGCTCATTGTCATTTTACCAATTAGAATTAGAGACCTCATCCTCTCCACCTTCTGGGATAGATCTATGTATCTTAACACTCCCCTCTTCAAATTTTAGAGAGGCAAGGTGAATTTGCTCTCTTCCTTCTCTCCCACACTTGACCTCTTTTTGTGTAAGACAAAACTGCTATTGTTGCTCTTAAGTAGCCCAATAACCAGCCGGAGCAGCTTTGCAGTGAAGTGCTTACCTTTGCTGTTTCATGAGAATCCTTCTATGATTAGCAAGGAAATGGCCTACTATTACTATATCCTTACTGGCAGACTGATAATATAGCAGTTATTGCTGTATCTTGAGGATATGAAGAAGGTTCTCACAAACATCCGGGCAACCATGTGTACACACTTGATCCTTGTTCTGGACAGCAAATTGAGTCTTTTTGTTAATAGTGGTGGTCTTATTGGTAGTAATGGTGATGGTAATGATGATTAGCTGATGTGTCCAGCAAGTGATTAATACCTGTTCAAAGGAAGAGACAGTACCAAAGGATTTCCTTATCCACCAATCTATTTCTAAAAATATTTGCCGCTGACTATATTTTAAACCTGTCTTTAAACCTATGGTAACCCTATATGAGATCCTATGAAACCCCATAGTTTCATAGGGTTTTCATAGGGCTTTCTTAGGCACAGAATATTTAGTGGTGATTTTGCCAGGTTCTTCAGGTTCTTACAGAGAGGCCCAAAACATGGTATCTGTCTCAGTTTTACCTGAGACACCCCCAAATCATGCTTCAGGTAAAGCCAAATTAGTCTGGAGAAAACTGGGATTTCTCAGTTTGCTCTGGATTAATTTAACAACTGGAAAGATCTGGGCCTTAAGCTAAGGTTCCTCAGTCATGGGGGTCAATTCCCATAGTGATCCCAATTTTTCAGGCTCAGAGCCTGAAGGAGCAGAATGGCAACCACCTCCTCCCCTCCCAGCCCCCATTTCACACACAAAACTTTACTGAAGGGCCTGCTAGTATGGCAGACCCCTCCAGAGAATTCTCCTGGTGCATGAAAATGATATGTCAGAAGGTAGGGAGGAGAGAAACCCCTCACACCTCCTGATGTGTCATTTTTGCACACCAAGAGAGCTGTCTAGAGGGGCCTGCACTGCCAGTAGGCTTCTCAGGTACGTCTTCTTTGGGGGGAGGGGGAAGCTGGATGTCCTCCTGGGTCAACCTCTGGTTGGTTTAGGGATGGGGACTAAATCCTGGGAGGAACTGAGATTTAATATCCCAGTGTCTCCCAGGATTTAGCTATGTCTGGAAGGGCCCTTCCTCTGAAATGTAACCTACAACACCTGCTATTCATTGGTGGTTTCTATCCGTGTAATAAGGAGGGGTGACCTTGCTTAGCTTTCATGATCAGAAGGGATCTGGTGCCTTTAAAATATTACCCTAGTGGAATGTTTGCAGGGAAGAACTACTGGGTGTCCAAAGGATTAAGTATTCCAATAAAATTGAGGACTGTGGGCTTAGGAACAAATACATGATGAGATAATTTATAGTAGTTATATCCTATAGTAGCATCAGTTCTCATACTGTAGTTTTTATTCATTCTGCTCATTCACAGACACAATACTCATTTTTGAGACCAAAAAAATTCTATGATGTTCAGAATATATTAAAATTCAGTCACCAACTATAGCAGGCAGTCAGCTAACAGAAGTG